>NC_064927.1:40169942-41614942 GCF_023897955.1 Schistocerca gregaria
TGTTGATGAAACACAGAAATTGCAACGGGAGTGAATACAACTGTCACAGTCCGAACTTTCCTCAATGGGAGTAATGTGTGGTACAGTCTACGCTTTGATCGTTCAGAGGTAGAACAGTAGTACTTTCCGATGGACATCTAAAGACAATCTGTATTCTGTGGACTATCAGAGTGTTGATGAAACACAGAAATTGCATTGGGATTGAATACAACACTCACCATGCGCACTTTCCTCCATGGGAGTAATGTCTCAAACAATTTACGCTTTGATCGTTCACAGGAAGACCAGTAGTAGTTTCCGATGCACATCTGGAGGCATTCTGTAATCTGTGGACCTTCAAAGTGTTGATGAAACACAGAAATTCCATCGGGATTGAATACAAGAGTCACCATGCGCACTTTCCTCCATGGGAGTAATGTCTCAAACAGTGTATGCTTTGATCGTTCCCAGGAAGACCAGTAGTAGTTTCCGATGCATATCTGGTGGCAATCTGTAACCTGTGGACTATCGGAGTGTTGATGAAACACAGAAATTGCATTGGTATTGAATACAACAGTCACCATTCGCACTTTCCTCCACGGGAGTAACGTCTCAAACAGTCTACGCTTTGATCGTTCCCTGGAAGACCGGTAGTAGTTTCCCATGCACATCTGGAGGTATTCTATAATCTGTGGACCTTCAAAGTGTTGATGAAACACAGAAATTGAATCGAGATTGAATACAACAGTCACCATGCGCACTTTCCTCCACGGGAGTAATGTCTCAAACAGTCTACGCTTTGACCGGTCCCTGGAAGACCAGTAGCAGTTTCCGATGCACATATGGTGGGATTCTGTATTCTGTGGACTATCAGAGTGTTGATGAAACCCAAAAATTGCATCGGGAGTGAATGTAACTGGCACCATGCGCACTTTCCTCCATGGGAGTAATGTCTGAAACAGTCTACGCTTTGATCGTTCATTGGAAGACCATTAGTTGTTTCCGGTGAACATCTGGAGGATTTCTGTAATCTGTGGACCTTCACAATGTTGATGAAACACAGAAAGTGCATCGGAAGTGAATGCAACAGTCACCATCCGCACTTTCCTCCATGGGAGTAACGTCTGAAATTGTCTACGCTTTTATCGTTCCCATGAAGACCAGTAGTAGATTACGATGCACATCTGGAGTCAATCTGTAATCTGTGGACTATCAGAGTGTTGATGAAAAACAGAAATTGCATCAGTATTGAATACAACGATCGCCATGCGCACTTTCTTCCATGGGAGTAATGTCTCTAACGGTCTACGCTTTGATCCTTCCCTGGAAGACCAGTAGTAGCTTCCGACGCACGTCTCGTGGCACTCTGTAATCTGTGGACTATCAGAGTGTTGATGAAACAAAAAAATTGCATCGGCATTGAATACAACAGTCACAATGCGCACTTTCCTCCACGGAAGTAATGTCTCAAACAGTCTACGCTTTGATCGTTCCCTGGAAGACCAGTAGTAGTTTCCGATGCACGTCTGGTGGCACTCTGTAATCTGTGGACTATCAGAGTGTTGATGAAACACTGAAATTGCATCGGCATTGAATACAACATTCACAATACGCACTTATCTCCATGGGAATAGTGTCTAAAACAGTCTACGCTTTGATCGTTCCCTGGAAGACCAGTAGTAGTTTCCGATGCACATCTGGAGGCATTCTGTAATCTATGGAGCTTCAAAGTAATGATGAAACACAGAAATTGCATCGGGAGTGAATACAACTGTCACAGTCCGAACTTTCCTCAATGGGAGTAATGTCTGGTACAGTCTACGCTTTGATCGTTCAGAGGAAGAACAGTAGTACTTTCCGATGCACATCTGGATACAATCTGTATTCTGTGGACAATCAGAGTGTAGATGAAACACAGAAATTGCATTGGGATTGAATACAACAGTCACCATGCGCACTTTCCTCCACGGGAGTAACGTCTCAAACAGTCTACGCATTGATCGTTCCCTGGAAGACCGGTAGTAATTTCCCATGCACATCTGGAGGCATTCTGTAGTCTGTGGACCATCAATGTGTTGATGAAACACAGAAATTGAATCGAGATTGAATACAACAGTCACCATGCGCACTTTCCTCCATGGGAGTAATGTCTCAAACGGTCTACGCTTTAATCGTTCCCTGGGAGACCAGTAGTGGTTTTCGATGCACATCTGGTCCCATTCTATAATCTGTGGACTATCAGGGTGTTGATGAAACACAGAAATATCTTCGGGATTGAATACAACAGTCACCATGCGCACTTTCCTCCAAGGGAGTAATGTCTCAAACAGTCTACGCTTTGACCGGTTCCTGGAAGACCAGTAGCAGTTTCCAATGCACATCTGGTGGGATTCTGTATTCTGTGGACTATCAGAGTGTTGATGAAACACAGAAATTGCATCGTTAGTGAATGTAACAGGCACCATGCGCCCTTTCCTCCACAGGAGTAATGTCTGAAACAGTCTACTTCTTGATCGTTCCCTGGAAGACCAGTAGTAGTTTCCGATGCACGTCTGGAGGCAATCTGACATCTGTGGACTAATAGAGTGTTGATGAAACACAGAAATTGCATCGGGATTGAATACAACAGTCACCATCCGCACTTTCCACTATGGGAGTAATGTCTAAAACGGTCCTCTCTTTAATCGTTCCCTGGAAGACCAGTAGAAGTTTCCAATGCACATCTGGTGGCATTCTGTAATCTTTGGGCTATCAGAGTGTTGATGAAACGCAGATATTGCATCGGGATTGAATACAACAGTCACCATGCGCACTCTCCTCCACGGGAGTAATGTCTCAAACAGTTTATGCTTTGATCGTTTCCTCTAAGACCAGTAGTAGTTTCCGATGCACATCTGGTGGCATTCTGTAATCTGTGGACTATCAGAGTGTTGATGAAACACAGAAATTGCATCGGGATTGAATACAACAGTCACTATCCGCACTTTCCTCCATGGGAGTAATGTCTCAAACAGTCTACGCTTTAAACGTTCCCTGGAAGACCAGTAGTAGTTTCCGATGCACATCTGGAGGCAATCTGTAATCTGTGGTCTTTCAAAGTGTTGATGAAACACAGAAATTGCATCGGGAGTGAATACAACAGTCACAATCCCCACTTTCCTCCATGGGAGTAATGTCTGAAACAGTCTACGCCTTGATCGGTCCCAGGAAGACCAGTAGTAGTTTCCGATGCACATCTGGAGACAATCTTTAATCTGTGGACTATCAGAGTGTTGACGAAACACAGAAATTGCATCGGGATTGAATAGAACAGTCACCATGCGCACTTTCCTCCATGGGAGTAATGGCTCAAACACTTTACGCTTTGATCGTTCACAGGAAGACCAGTAGTAGTTTCCGATGCACATCTGGATTCATTCTGTAATCTGTGGACTATCAGAGTGTTGATGAAACACAGAAATTGCATCGGGAATGAATACAACAGTCACCATGCGCACTTTGCTCCACGGGAGTAATGTCTCAAACAGTCTATGCTTTGATCGTTCCCTTTAAGACCAGTAGTAGTTTCCGATGCACATCTGGAGGCATTCTGTAATCTGTGGACCTTCAAAGTGTTGATGAAACACAGTAATTGCATCGGGATTGAATACAACAGTCACCATGCGCACTTTCCTCCATGGGAGTAATGTCTCAAACAGTGTATGCTTTGATCGTTCCCAGGAAGACCAGTAGTAGTTTCGGATGCATATCTGGTGGCAATCTGTAATCTGTTGACTATCAGAGTGTTGATGAAACACAGAAATTGCATTGGGACTGAATACCACAGTCACAATCCCCACTTTGCTCCATGGGAGTAATGTATGAAACAGTCTACGCCTTGCTCGGTCCCACGAAGACCAGTAGTAGTTTCCGAAGCACATCTGGAGACAATCTTTAATCTGTGGACTATCAAAGTGTTGATGAAACACAGAAATTGCATCGGGATTGAATACAACAGTCACCAACCGCACATTCCTAAATGGGAGTAACGTCTGGAACAGTCTACCCTTTGATCGTTCCCTGGAAGACCAGTAGTAGTTTCCGATGCACATCTGAAGGCATTCTGTAATCTGTGGACTTTCAAAGTGTTGATGAAACACAGAAATTGCATCGGGATTGAATTCAACAGTCACCATGCACACTTTCCTCCATGGGAATAATGACTCAAAGAGTCTAAGCTTTGATCGCTCCCAGGAAGACCAGTAGTAGTTTTCGATGCACTTCTGGAGGCAATCTGTTATCTGTGGACTATCAGAGAGTTGATGAAACACAGAAATTGCATCGGGATTAAATACAACAGTCACCATGCACACTTTCCTCCATGGGAGTAATGTCTCTAACAGTCTACGCTTTGATCGTTCCCTGGAAGACCAGTAGTAGTTTCCGATGCACATCTGAAGGCATTCTGTAATCTGTGGACTATCAGAGTATTGATGAAACAAAGAAATTGCATCGGGATTCAATACAACAGTCACCATGTGCATCTTCCTCCATTGGAGTAATGTCTCAAACAGTCTACGCTTTGATCGTTCCCTGGAAGACCAGTAGTAGTTTCCGATCCACATCTGGAGCATTCTGTAATCTGTGGACTATCAGAATGTTGTTGAAACACTGAAATTGCATCGGGATCGAATACAACAGTCACCATGCGCACTTTCTTCCATGGGAGTAATGTCTCAAACAGTCTACGCTTTCATCGTTCCCTGGAAGACCTGTAGTAGTTTCGATTCACATCTGGAGGCATTCTGTAATCTGTGGTTCTTCAAAGTGTTGATGAAACACAGAAATTGTATCGGGATTGAATACAACAGTCACCATGGGCACATTCCTCCATGGGAGTAATGTCTCAAACAGTCTACTCTTTTATCGTTCCCTGGAAGACCAGTAGTAGTTTCCGATGCACATCTGGAGGCAGTCTGTAATCTGTTTACTATCAGAGTGTTGTTGAAACACAGAAATTGCATCGGGATTGAATACAACAGGCACCATGTGTACATTTCTCCATGGGAGTAATGTCTCAAACTGTCATCGCTTTGATCGTTCCCTGGAAGACCAGTAGTAGTTTCCGATGCACATCTGGAGGCATTCTGTAATCTGTGGACCTTCAAAGTGTTGATGAAACACAAAAATGGCATCGGGAGTGAATACAACTGTCACAATCCGCACTTTCCTCAATGGCAGTAATAACTGGTACAGTCTACGCTTTGATCGTTCCCAGGAAGACCAGTAGTAGTTCCCGATGCACATCTGGAGACAATCTGTATTCTGTGGACTATCAGAGTGTAGATGAAACACAGAAATTGCATCGGGATTGAATACAACAGTCACCATGCTCACTTTCCTCCACAGGAATAATGTCTCGAACTGTCTACGCTTTGATCGTGCCCTGGAAGACCAGTAGTAGTTTGAGATGCACATCTGGTGGCATTCTGTAATCTGTGGACTATCAGAGTGTTGATGAAACACAGAAATTGCATCGGGATTGAATACAACAGTCACCATCCACACTTTCCTCCATGGGAGAGATGTCTGAAACAGTCCTCGCTTTAATCGTTCCCTGGAAGACCAGTAGTAGTTTCCGATGTACATCTGGTGGTATTCTTTAATCTGTGGGCTATCAGAGTGCTGATGAAGCAAAGAAATTGCATCGGGATTGAATACAACAGTCACCATGCGCACTTTCGTCCAAGGGAGTAATGTCTCAAACAGTTTACGCTTTGATGTTCCCTGGAAGACCAGTAGTAGTTTCCGATGCACATCTGGTGGCATTCTGTAATATGTGGACTATCAGAGTGCTGATGAAGCAAAGAAATTGCATCGGGATTGAATACAACAGTCACCATGCGCATTTTGCTCCACGGGAGTAATGTGTCAAACGGTCTACGCTTTGATCATTCCCTGGAAGACCAGTAGTAGTTCCCAATGTACATCCTGTGGGATTCTGTAATCTGTGGACTATCTGAGTGTTGATGAAACACAGAAATTGCATCGGGATTGAATATAACAGTCACCATCCACACTTTTCTCCATGGGAGTAATGTCTCAAACAGTCAACGCTTTGATCGCTCCCTGGAAGACAAGTAGTAGTTTCCGATGCACATCTGGAGACAATCTTTAATCTGTGGACTATCAGAGTGTTGATGAAACACAGAAATTGCATCGGGATTGAATAGAACAGTCACCATGCGCACTTTCCTCCATGGGAGTAATGTCTCAAACAGTTTACGCTTTGATCGTTCCCTAAAGACCAGTAGTAATTTCCGATGCACATCTGGAGACAATCTGTATTCTGTGGACTATCAGAGTGTAGATGAAACACAGAAATTGCATTGGGATTGAATACAACAGTCACCATGCGCACTTTCCTCCATGGGAGTAATGTCTCAAACAGTTTACGCTTTGATCGTTCACAGGAAGACCAGTAGTAGTTTCCGATGCACATCTGGAGGCATTCTGTAATCTGTGGACCTTCAAAGTGTTGATGAAACACAGGAATTGCATCGGGATTGAATACAACAGTCACCATGCGCACTTTCTTCCATGGGAGTAATGTCTCAAACAGTGTATGCTTTGATCGTTCCCAGGAAGACCAGTAGTAGTTTCCGATGCGTATCTGGTGGCAATCTGTAATCTGTGGACTATCGGAGTGTTGATGAAACACAGAAATTGCATTGGGATTGAATACAACAGTCACCATTCGCACTTTCCTCCACGGGAGTAACGTCTCAAACAGTCTACGCATTGATCGTTCCCTGGAAGACCGGTAGTAATTTCCCATGCACATCTGGAGGCATTCTGTAGTCTGTGGACCATCAAAGTGTTGATGAAACACAGAAATTGAATCGAGATTGAATACAACAGTCACCATGCGCACTTTCCTCCATGGGAGTAATGTCTCAAACGGTCTACGCTTTAATCGTTCCCTGGGAGACCAGTAGTGGTTTTCGATGCACATCTGGTCCCATTCTATAATCTGTGGACTATCAGGGTGTTGATGAAACACAGAAATAGCTTCGGGATTGAATACAACAGTCACCATGCGCACTTTCCTCCAAGGGAGTAATGTCTCAAACAGTCTACGCTTTGACCGGTTCCTAGAAGACCAGTAGCAGTTTCCAATGCACATCTGGTGGGATTCTGTATTCTGTGGACTATCAGAGTGTTGATGAAACACAGAAATTGCATCGTTAGTGAATGTAACAGGCACCATGCGCACTTTCCTCCACAGGAGTAATGTCTGAAACAGTCTACTTCTTGATCGTTCCCTGGAAGACCAGTAGTAGTTTCCGATGCACGTCTGGAGGCAATCTGACATCTGTGGACTACCAGAGTGTTGATGAAACACAGAAATTGCATCGGGATTGAATACAACAGTCACCATCCGCACTTTCCACTATGGGAGTAATGTCTAAAACGGTCCTCTCTTTAATCGTTCCCTGGAAGACCAGTAGAAGTTTCCAATGCACATCTGGTGGCATTCTGTAATCTTTGGGCTATCAGAGTGTTGATGAAACACAGATATTGCATCGGGATTGAATACAACAGTCACCATGCGCACTCTCCTCCACGGGAGTAATGTCTCAAACAGTTTATGCTTTGATCGTTCCCTCTAAGACCAGTAGTAGTTTCCGATGCACATCTGGTGGCATTCTGTAATCTGTGGACTATCAGAGTGTTGATGAAACACAGAAATTGCATCGGGATTGAATACAACAGTCACTATCCGCACTTTCCTCCATGGGAGTAATGTCTCAAACAGTCTACGCTTTAAACGTTCCCTGGAAGACCAGTAGTAGTTTCCGATGCACATCTGGAGGCAATCTGTAGTCTGTGGTCTTTCAAAGTGTTGATGAAACACAGAAATTGCATCGGGAGTGAATACAACAGTCACAATCCCCACTTTCCTCCATGGGAGTAATGTCTGAAACAGTCTACGCCTTGATCGGTCCCAGGAAGACCAGTAGTAGTTTCCGATGCACATCTGGAGACAATCTTTAATCTGTGGACTATCAGAGTGTTGACGAAACACAGAAATTGCATCGGGATTGAATAGAACAGTCACCATGCGCACTTTCCTCCATGGGAGTAATGTCTCAAACACTTTACGCTTTGATCGTTCACAGGAAGACCAGTAGTAGTTTCCGATGCACATCTGGAGGCATTCTGTAATCTGTGGACTATCAGAGTGTTGATGAAACACAGAAATTGCATCGGGAATGAATACAACAGTCACCATGCGCACTTTGCTCCACGGGAGTAATGTCTCAAACAGTCTATGCTTTGATCGCTCCCTTTAAGACCAATAGTAGTTTCCGATGCACATCTGGAGGCATTCTGTAATCTGTGGACCTTCAAAGTGTTGATGAAACACAGTAATTGCATCGGGATTGAATACAACAGTCACCATGCGCACTTTCCTCCATGGGAGTAATGTCTCAAACAGTGTATGCTTTGATCGTTCCCAGGAAGACCAGTAGTAGTTTCGGATGCATATCTGGTGGCAATCTGTAATCTGTTGACTATCAGAGTGTTGATGAAACACAGAAATTGCATTGGGACTGAATACCACAGTCACAATCCCCACTTTGCTCCATGGGAGTAATGTATGAAACAGTCTACGCCTTGCTCGGTCCGACGAAGACCAGTAGTAGTTTCCGAAGCACATCTGGAGACAATCTTTAATCTGTGGACTATCAAAGTGTTGATGAAACACAGAAATTGCATCGGGATTGAATACAACAGTCACCAACCGCACATTCCTAAATGGGAGTAACGTCTGGAACAGTCTACCCTTTGATCGTTCCCTGGAAGACCAGTAGTAGTTTCCGATCCACATCTGAAGGCATTCTGTAATCTGTGGACTTTCAAAGTGTTGATGAAACACAGAAATTGCATCGGGATTGAATTCAACAGTCACCATGCACACTTTCCTCCATGGGAATAATGACTCAAACAGTCTAAGCTTTGATCGCTCCCAGGAAGACCAGTAGTAGTTTTCGATGCACTTCTGGAGGCAATCTGTTATCTGTGGACTATCAGAGAGTTGATGAAACACAGAAATTGCATCGGGATTAAATACAACAGTCACCATGCACACTTTCCTCCATGGGAGTAATGTCTCTAACAGTCTACGCTTTGATCGTAACCTGGAAGACCAGTAGTAGTTTCCGATGCACATCTGAAGGCATTCTGTAATCTGTGGACTATCAGAGTATTGATGAAACAAAGAAATTGCATCGGGATTCAATACAACAGTCACCATGTGCATCTTCCTCCATGGAAGTAATGTCTCAAACAGTCTACGCTTTGATCGTTCCCTGGAAGACCAGTAGTAGTTTCCGATCCACATCTGGAGCATTCTGTAATCTGTGTACTATCAGAATGTTGTTGAAACACTGAAATTGCATCGGGATCGAATACAACAGTCACCATGCGCACTTTCTTCCATGGGAGTAATGTCTCAAACAGTCTACGCTTTCATCGTTCCCTGGAAGACCAGTAGTAGTTTCGATTCACATCTGGAGGCATTCTGTAATCTGTGGTTCTTCAAAGTGTTGATGAAACACAGAAATTGTATCGGGATTGAATACAACAGTCACCATGGGCACATTCCTCCATGGGAGTAATGTCTCAAACAGTCTACTCTTTTATCGTTCCCTGGAAGACCAGTAGTAGTTTCCGATGCACATCTGGAGGCAGTCTGTAATCTGTTTACTATCAGAGTGTTGTTGAAACACAGAAATTGCATCGGGATTGAATACAACAGGCACCATGTGTACATTTCTCCATGGGAGTAATGTCTCAAACTGTCATCGCTTTGATCGTTCCCTGGAAGACCAGTAGTAGTTTCCGATGAACATCTGGAGGCATTCTGTAATCTGTGGACCTTCAAAGTGTTGATGAAACACAAAAATGGCATCGGGAGTGAATACAACTGTCACAATCCGCACTTTCCTCAATGGCAGTAATAACTGGTACAGTCTACGCTTTGATCGTTCCCAGGAAGACCAGTAGTAGTTCCCGATGCACATCTGGAGACAATCTGTATTCTGTGGACTATCAGAGTGTAGATGAAACACAGAAATTGCATCGGCATTGAATACAACAGTCACCATGCTCACTTTCCTCCACAGGAGTAATGTCTCGAACTGTCTACGCTTTGATCGTGCCCTGGAAGACCAGTAGTAGTTTGAGATGCACATCTGGTGGCATTCTGTAATCTGTGGACTATCAGAGTGTTGATGAAACACAGAAATTGCATCGGGATTGAATACAACAGTCACCATCCACACTTTCCTCCATGGGAGAGATGTCTGAAACAGTCCTCGCTTTAATCGTTCCCTGGAAGACCAGTAGTAGTTTCCGATGCACATCTGGTGGCATTCTTTAATCTGTGGGCTATCAGAGTGCTGATGAAGCAAAGAAATTGCATCGGGATTGAATACAACAGTCACCATGCGCACTTTCGTCCAAGGGAGTAATGTCTCAAACAGTTTACGCTTTGATGTTCCCTGGAAGACCAGTAGTAGTTTCCGATGCACATCTGGTGGCATTCTGTAATATGTGGACTATCAGAGTGCTGATGAAGCAAAGAAATTGCATCGGGATTGAATACAACAGTCACCATGCGCATTTTGCTCCACGGGAGTAATGTGTCAAACGGTCTACGCTTTGATCATTCCCTGGAAGACCAGTAGTAGTTCCCAATGTACATCCTGTGGGATTCTGTAATCTGTAGACTATCTGAGTGTTGATGAAACACAGAAATTGCATCGGGATTGAATATAACAGTCACCATCCACACTTTTCTCCATGGGAGTAATGTCTCAAACAGTCAACGCTTTGATCGCTCCCTGGAAGACAAGTAGTAGTTTCCGATGCACATCTGGAGACAATCTTTAATCTGTGGACTATCAGAGTGTTGATGAAACACAGAAATTGCATCGGGATTGAATAGAACAGTCACCATGCGCACTTTCCTCCATGGGAGTAATGTCTCAAACAGTTTACGCTTTGATCGTTCCCTAAAGACCAGTAGTAATTTCCGATGCACATCTGGAGACAATCTGTATTCTGTGGACTATCAGAGTGTAGATGAAACACAGAAATTGCATTGGGATTGAATACAACAGTCACCATGCGCACTTTCCTCCATGGGAGTAATGTCTCAAACAGTTTACGCTTTGATCGTTCACAGGAAGACCAGTAGTAGTTTCCGATGCACATCTGGAGGCATTCTGTAATCTGTGGACCTTCAAAGTGTTGATGAAACACAGGAATTGCATCGGGATTGAATACAACAGTCACCATGCGCACTTTCTTCCATGGGAGTAATGTCTCAAACAGTGTATGCTTTGATCGTTCCCAGGAAGACCAGTAGTAGTTTCCGATGCGTATCTGGTGGCAATCTGTAATCTGTGGACTATCGGAGTGTTGATGAAACACAGAAATTGCATTGGGATTGAATACAACAGTCACCATTCGCACTTTCCTCCACGGGAGTAACGTCTCAAACAGTCTACGCATTGATCGTTCCCTGGAAGACCGGTAGTAATTTCCCATGCACATCTGGAGGCATTCTGTAGTCTGTGGACCATCAAAGTGTTGATGAAACACAGAAATTGAATCGAGATTGAATACAACAGTCACCATGCGCACTTTCCTCCATGGGAGTAATGTCTCAAACGGTCTACGCTTTAATCGTTCCCTGGGAGACCAGTAGTGGTTTTCGATGCACATCTGGTCCCATTCTATAATCTGTGGACTATCAGGGTGTTGATGAAACACAGAAATATCTTCGGGATTGAATACAACAGTCACCATGCGCACTTTCCTCCAAGGGAGTAATGTCTCAAACAGTCTACGCTTTGACCGGTTCCTGGAAGACCAGTAGCAGTTTCCAATGCACATCTGGTGGGATTCTGTATTCTGTGGACTATCAGAGTGTTGATGAAACACAGAAATTGCATCGTTAGTGAATGTAACAAGCACCATGCGCACTTTCCTCCACAGGAGTAATGTCTGAAACAGTCTACTTCTTGATCGTTCCCTGGAAGACCAGTAGTAGTTTCCGATGCACGTCTGGAGGCAATCTGACATCTGTGGACTACCAGAGTGTTGATGAAACACAGAAATTGCATCGGGATTGAATACAACAGTCACCATCCGCACTTTCCACTATGGGAGTAATGTCTAAAACGGTCCTCTCTTTAATCGTTCCCTGGAAGACCAGTAGAAGTTTCCAATGCACATCTGGTGGCATTCTGTAATCTTTGGGCTATCAGAGTGTTGATGAAACACAGATATTGCATCGGGATTGAATACAACAGTCACCATGCGCACTCTCCTCCACGGGAGTAATGTCTCAAACAGTTTATGCTTTGATCGTTCCCTCTAAGACCAGTAGTAGTTTCCGATGCACATCTGGTGGCATTCTGTAATCTGTGGACTATCAGAGTGTTGATGAAACACAGAAATTGCATCGGGATTGAATACAACAGTCACTATCCGCACTTTCCTCCATGGGAGTAATGTCTCAAACAGTCTACGCTTTAAACGTTCCCTGGAAGACCAGTAGTAGTTTCCGATGCACATCTGGAGGCAATCTGTAATCTGTGGTCTTTCAAAGTGTTGATGAAACACAGAAATTGCATCGGGAGTGAATACAACAGTCACAATCCCCACTTTCCTCCATGGGAGTAATGTCTGAAACAGTCTACGCCTTGATCGGTCCCAGGAAGACCAGTAGTAGTTTCCGATGCACATCTGGAGACAATCTTTAATCTGTGGACTATCAGAGTGTTGACGAAACACAGAAATTGCATCGGGATTGAATAGAACAGTCACCATGCGCACTTTCCTCCATGGGAGTAATGTCTCAAACACTTTACGCATTGATCGTTCACAGGAAGACCAGTAGTAGTTTCCGATGCACATCTGGAGGCATTCTGTAATCTGTGGACTATCAGAGTGTTGATGAAACACAGAAATTGCATCGGGAATGAATACAACAGTCACCATGCGCACTTTGCTCCACGGGAGTAATGTCTCAAACAGTCTATGCTTTGATCGTTCCCTTTAAGACCAGTAGTAGTTTCCGATGCACATCTGGAGGCATTCTGTAATCTGTGGACCTTCAAAGTGTTGATGAAACACAGTAATTGCATCGGGACTGAATACAACAGTCACCATGCGCACTTTCCTCCATGGGAGTAATGTCTCAAACAGTGTATGCTTTGATCGTTCCCAGGAAGACCAGTAGTAGTTTCGGATGCATATCTGGTGGCAATCTGTAATCTGTTGACTATCAGAGTGTTGATGAAACACAGAAATTGCATTGGGACTGAATACCACAGTCACAATCCCCACTTTGCTCCATGGGAGTAATGTATGAAACAGTCTACGCCTTGCTCGGTCCGACGAAGACCAGTAGTAGTTTCCGAAGCACATCTGGAGACAATCTTTAATCTGTGGACTATCAAAGTGTTGATGAAACACAGAAATTGCATCGGGATTGAATACAACAGTCACCAACCGCACATTCCTAAATGGGAGTAACGTCTGGAACAGTCTACCCTTTGATCGTTCCCTGGAAGACCAGTAGTAGTTTCCGATGCACATCTGAAGGCATTCTGTAATCTGTGGACTTTCAAAGTGTTGATGAAACACAGAAATTGCATCGGGATTGAATTCAACAGTCACCATGCACACTTTCCTCCATGGGAATAATGACTCAAACAGTCTAAGCTTTGATCGCTCCCAGGAAGACCAGTAGTAGTTTTCGATGCACTTCTGGAGGCAATCTGTTATCTGTGGACTATCAGAGAGTTGATGAAACACAGAAATTGCATCGGGATTAAATACAACAGTCACCATGCACACTTTCCTCCATGGGAGTAATGTCTCTAACAGTCTACGCTTTGATCGTAACCTGGAAGACCAGTAGTAGTTTCCGATGCACATCTGAAGGCATTCTGTAATCTGTGGACTATCAGAGTATTGATGGAACAAAGAAATTGCATCGGGATTCAATACAACAGTCACCATGTGCATCTTCCTCCATGGGAGTAATGTCTCAAACAGTCTACGCTTTGATCGTTCCCTGGAAGACCAGTAGTAGTTTCCGATCCACATCTGGAGCATTCTGTAATCTGTGTACTATCAGAATGTTGTTGAAACACTGAAATTGCATCGGGATCGAATACAACAGTCACCATGCGCACTTTCTTCCATGGGAGTAATGTCTCAAACAGTCTACGCTTTCATCGTTCCCTGGAAGACCAGTAGTAGTTTCGATTCACATCTGGAGGCATTCTGTAATCTGTGGTTCTTCAAAGTGTTGATGAAACACAGAAATTGTATCGGGATTGAATACAACAGTTACCATGGGCACATTCCTCCATGGGAGTAATGTCTCAAACAGTCTACTCTTTCATCGTTCCCTGGAAGACCAGTAGTAGTTTCCGATGCACATCTGGAGGCAGTCTGTAATCTGTTTACTATCAGAGTGTTGTTGAAACACAGAAATTGCATCGGGATTGAATACAACAGGCACCATGTGTACATTTCTCCATGGGAGTAATGTCTCAAACTGTCATCGCTTTGATCGTTCCCTGGAAGACCAGTAGTAGTTTCCGATGCACATCTGGAGGCATCCTGTAATCTGTGGACCTTCAAAGTGTTGATGAAACACAAAAATGGCATCGGGAGTGAATACAACTGTCACAATCCGCACTTTCCTCAATGGCAGTAATAACTGGTACAGTCTACGCTTTGATCGTTCCCAGGAAGACCAGTAGTAGTTCCCGATGCACATCTGGAGACAATCTGTATTCTGTGGACTATCAGAGTGTAGATGAAACACAGAAATTGCATCGGGATTGAATACAACAGTCACCATGCTCACTTTCCTCCACAGGAGTAATGTCTCGAACTGTCTACGCTTTGATCGTGCCCTGGAAGACCAGTAGTAGTTTGAGATGCACATCTGGTGGCATTCTGTAATCTGTGGACTATCAGAGTGTTGATGAAACACAGAAATTGCATCGGGATTGAATACAACAGTCACCATCCACACTTTCCTCCATGGGAGAGATGTCTGAAACAGTCCTCGCTTTAATCGTTCCCTGGAAGACCAGTAGTAGTTTCCGATGCACATCTGGTGGCATTCTTTAATCTGTGGGCTATCAGAGTGCTGATGAAGCAAAGAAATTGCATCGGGATTGAATACAACAGGCACCATGCGCACTTTCGTCCAAGGGAGTAATGTCTCAAACAGTTTACGCTTTGATGTTCCCTGGAAGACCAGTAGTAGTTTCCGATGCACATCTGGTGGCATTCTGTAATATCTGGACTATCAGAGTGCTGATTAAGCAAAGAAATTGCATCGGGATTGAATACAACAGTCACCATGCGCATTTTGCTCCACGGGAGTAATGTGTCAAACGGTCTACGCTTTGATCATTCCCTGGAAGACCAGTAGTAGTTCCCAATGTACATCCTGTGGGATTCTGTAATCTGTGGACTATCTGAGTGTTGATGAAACACAGAAATTGCATCGGGATTGAATATAACAGTCACCATCCACACTTTTCTCCATGGGAGTAATGTCTCAAACAGTCAACGCTTTGATCGCTCCCTGGAAGACAAGTAGTAGTTTCCGATGCACATCTGGTGGCATTGTGTAATCTGTTGAGTATCAGAGTGTTGATGAAACACAATAATTGCATCGGGATTGAATACAACAGTCACAATCCGCACTTTCCTCCATGTGAGTAATGTCTCCAACAGTCTACGCCTTGATCGGTCCCAAGAAGACCAGTAGTAGTTTCCGATGCACATCTGGAGACAATCTATAATCTGTGGACTATCAGAGTGTTGACGAAACACAGATATTGCATCGGGATTCAATACAACAGTCACCATCAGCACATTCCTCCATGGGAGTAATGTCTGAAACAGTCTACCCCTTGATCGTTCCCTGGAAGACCAGTAGTAGTTTCCGATGCACATCTGGAGGCATTCTGTAATCTGTGGACCTTCAAAGTGTTGATGAAACACAGAAATTGCATCGGGATTGAATACATCAGTCACCATGCACACTTTCCTCCATGGGAGTAATGTCTCTAACAGTCTACGCTTTGATCGTTCACAGGAAGTCTAGTAGTAGATTCCGATGCACATCTGGAGGCATTCTGTAACCTGTGGACCATCAGAGTGTTGATGAAACACAGAAATTGCATCGGGATTCAATACAACAGTCACCATGTGCACCTTCCTCCTTGGGAGTAATGTCTCAAACAGTCTACACTTTGATCGTTCCCTGGAAGACAAGTAGTAGCTTCCGATGCACATCTGGAGGCATTCTGAAATCTGTGGACTATCAGAGTGTTGATGAAACACAGAAATTGCATCGGGATTCAATACAACAGTCACCATGTGCACCTTCCTCCTTGGGAGTAATGTCTCAAACAGTCTACACTTTGATCGTTCCCTGGAAGACAAGTAGTAGCTTCCGATGCACATCTGGAGGCATTCTGTAATCTGTGGACCTTCAAAGTGTTGATGAAACACAGAAATTGCATCGGGATTGAATACATCAGTCACCATGCACACTTTCCTCCATGGGAATAATGTATCAAACAGTCTAAGCTTTGATCGTTCCCAAGAAGACCAGTAGTAGTTTTCGATGCACTTCTGGAGAAAATCTGTTATCTGTGGAATATCAGAGTGTTGATGAAACACAGAAATTGCATCGGGATTGAATACAACAGTCACCATGCACACTTTCCTCCATGGGAGTAATGTCTCTAACAGTCTACGCTTTGATCGTTCACAGGAAGTCTAGTAGTAGATTCCGATGCACATCTGGAGGCATTCTGTAACCTGTGGACTATCAGAGTGTTGATGAAACACAGAAATTGCATCGGGATTCAATACAACAGTCACCATGTGCACCTTCCTCCTTGGAAGTAATGTCTCAAACAGTCTACACTTTGATCGTTCCCTGGAAGACAAGTAGTAGCTTCCGATGCACATCTGGAGGCATTCTGTAATCTGTGGACTATCAGAATGTTGATGAAACACAGAAATTGCATCGGGATTGAATACAACAGTCACCATCCGCACTTTCCTCCATGGGAGTAATGTCTCAAACAGTCTACGCCTTGATCGGTCCCACGAAGACCAGTAGTAGTTTCCGATGCACATCTGGAGACAATCAATAATCTGTGGACTTTCAGAGTGTTGATGAAACACAGAAACTGCAAAGGGAGTGAATACAACTGTCACAATCCGCACTTTACTACATGGGAGTAATGCCTCAAACAGTCTAAGTTTTGATTTTTCCCAGGAAGACCAGTACTAGTATTCGATGCACTTCTGGAGGCAATCTGTTATCTGTGGACTATCAGAGTGTTGATGAAACACAGAAATTGCATCGGGATTGAATACAACAGTCTCCAAGCACTCTTACCTCCATGGGCATAATGTCTCTAACAGTCTACGCTTTGATCGTTCCCTGGAAGACCAGTAATAGTTTCCGATGCACATCTGGTGGCATTCTGTAATCTGTGGCCTATCAGAGTGTTGATGAAACACATAAATTGCATCGGGGTTGAATACAACAGTCACAATCCGCACTTTTCTCCATGGGAATAATGTCTAAAACAGTCTACGCTTTGTTCGTTCCCTGGAAGACCAGTAGTAGTTTCCGATTCACATCTGGAGACAATCTGTATTCTGTGGACTATCAGAGTGTTGATGAAACACAGAAATTGCATCGGGATGGAATTCAACAGTCACCATCCGCAATTTCCTCCATGGGAGTAACGTCTGAAACAGTCTACGCTTTGACGTTCCCAGGGAGACCAGTAGTAGTTTCCGATGCACATCTGGTGGCATTCTGTAATCTGTGGACTATCAGAGTGTTGATGACACACATAAATTGCATCGGGATTGAATACAACAGTCACTTTCCACACTTTCTTCCATGGGAGAGATGTCTGAAACAGTCCTCGCTTTAATCGTTCCCTGGAAGACCAGTAGTAGTTTCCGATGCACATCCGGAGGCATTCTGTAATCTGTGGACTATCAGAATGTTGTTGAAACACGGAAATTGCATCGGGATTGACTACAACAGTCACCATGCGCACTTTCCTCCATGGGAGTAATGTCTCAAACAGTCTACGCTTTGATCGTTCCCTGGAAGACCAGTAGTAGTTTCCGATGCACATCTGGAGGCATTCTGTAATCTCTGGACCTTCAAAGTGTTGATGAAACACAGAAACTGCAAAGGGAGTGAATACAACAGTCACAATCCGCACTTTCCTCCATGGGAGAGATGTCTGAAACAGTCCTCGCTTTAATCGTTCCCTGGAAGACCAGTAGTATTTTCCGATGCACATCTGGAGGCAGTCTGTAATCTGTGGACTATCAGAGTGTTGTTGAAACACAGAAATTGCATCGGGATTGCATACAACAGTCACCATGCGCACTTTCCTACATAGTTGTAATGTCTCAAACAGTCTACGCTTTGATCGTTCCCTGGAAGACCAGTAGTAGTTTCCGATGCACATGTGGAGGTATTCTGTAATCTGTGGTCCATCCGGGTGTTGATAAAAGACAGAAATTGCATCGGGATTGAATACAACAGGCACCATGCTCTCTTTCCTCCACAGGAATAATGTCTCAAACTGTCTACGCTTTGATCGTTCCCTGGAAGACCAGTAGTAGTTTCCGATGCACATCTGGTGGCATTCTGTAATCTGTGGACTATCAAAGTGTTGATGAAACACAGAAATTGCATCGGGATTGAATACAACAGTCACCATCCACACTTTCCTCCATGGGAGAGATGTCTGAAACAGTCCTCGCTTTAATCGTTCCCTGGAAGACCAGTAGTAGTTTCCGATGCACATCTGGTGGCATTCTGTAATCTGTGGGCTATCAGAGTGCTAATGAAACAAAGAAATTGCATCGGGATTGAATACAACAGTCACCATGCGCACTTTCCTCCAAGGGAGTAATGTCTCAAACAGTTTACGCTTTGATGTTCTCTGGAAGACCAGTAGTAGTTTACGATGCACATCTGGTGGCATTGTGTAATCTGTTTAGTATCAGAGTGTTGATGAAACACAGAAATTGCATCGGGATTGAATACAACAGTCACCATCCGCACTTTCCTCCATGGGAGTAATGTCTCAAAGAGTCTACGTCTTGATCGGTCCCACGAAGACCAGTAGTAGTTTCCGATGCACATCTGGAGACAATCTATAATCTGTGGACTTTCAGAGTGTTGATGAAACACAGAAATTGCATCAGGATTCAATACAACAGTCACCATCAGCACATTCCTCTATGGGAGTAACGTCTGAAACAGTCTACCCTTTGATCGTTCCCTGGAAGACCAGTAGTAGTTTCCGATGCACATCTGGAGGCATTCTGTAATCTGTGGACCTTCAAAGTGTTGATGAAACACAGAAATTGCATCGGGATTGAATACAACAGTCACCATGCACACTTTCCTCCATGGGAATACTGTCTCAAACAGCCTAAGCTTTGATCGTTCCCAAGAAGACCAGCAGTAGTTTTCGATGCACTTCTGGAGGCAATCTGTTATCTGTGGATTATCAGAGTGTTGATGAAACACAGAAATTGCTTTGGGATTGAATACAACAGTCACCATGCACACTTTCCTCCATGGGAGTAATGTCTCTAACAGTCTACGCTTTGATCGTTCCCTGGAAGACTAGTAGTAGTTTCCGATGCACATCTGGAGGCATTCTGTAATCTGTGGACTATCAGAGTGTTGATGAAACACAGAAATTGCATCGGGATTCAATACAACAGTAACCACGTGCACCTTCCTCCTTGGGAGTAATGTCTGAAACAGTCTACACTTTGATCGTTCCCTGGAAGACCAGTAGTAGTTTCCGATGCACATCTGGAGGTATTCTGTAATCTGTGGTCCATCCGGGTGTTGATAAAAGACTGAAATTGCATCGGGATTGAATACAACAGGCACCATGCTCTCTTTCCTCCACAGGAATAATGTCTCTAACAGTCTACGCTTTGATCGTTCCCTGGAAGGCTAGTAGTAGTTTCCGATGCACATCTGGAGGCATTCTGTAATCTGTGGACTATCAGAGTGTTGATGAAACACAGAAATTGCATCGGGATTCAATACAACAGTAACCACGTGCACCTTCCTCCTAGGGAGTAATGTCTGAAACAGTCTACACTTTGATCGTTCCCTGGAAGACCAGTAGTAGTTTCCGATGCACATCTGAAGGCATTCTGTAATCTGTGGACTATCAGAGTATTGATGAAACAAAGAAATTGCATCGGGATTCAATACAACATTCACCATGTGCATCTTCCTCCATGGGAGTAATGTCTCAAACAGTCTACGCTTTGATCGTTCCCTGGAAGACCAGTAGTAGTTTCCGATCCACATCTGGAGCATTCTGTAATCTGTGGACTATCAGAATGTTGTTGAAACACTGAAATTGCATCGGGATCGAATACAACAGTCACCATGCGCACTTTCTTCCATGGGAGTAATGTCTCAAACAGTCTACGCTTTCATCGTTCCCAGGAAGACCAGTAGTAGTTTCGATTCACATCTGGGAGCATTCTGTAATCTGTGGTTCTTCAAAGTGTTGATGAAACACAGAAATTGTATCGGGATTGAATACAACAGTCACCATGGGCACATTCCTCCATGGGAGTAATGTCTCAAACAGTCTACTCTTTTATCGTTCCCTGGAAGACCAGTAGTAGTTTCCGATGCACATCTGGAGGCAGTCTGTAATCTGTTTACTATCAGAGTGTTGTTGAAACACAGAAATTGCATCGGGATTGAATACAACAGGCACCATGTGTACATTTCTCCATGGGAGTAATGTCTCAAACTGTCATCGCTTTGATCGTTCCCTGGAAGACCAGTAGTAGTTTCCGATGCACATCTGGAGGCATTCTGTAATCTGTGGACCTTCAAAGTGTTGATGAAACACAAAAATGGCATCGGGAGTGAATACAACAGTCACAATCCGCACTTTCCTCAATGGCAGTAATAACTGGTACAGTCTACGCTTTGATCGTTCCCAGGAAGACCAGTAGTAGTTCCCGATGCACATCTGGAGACAATCTGTATTCTGTGGACTATCAGAGTGTAGATGAAACACAGAAATTGCATCGGGATTGAATACAACAGTCACCATGCTCACATTCCTCCACAGGAGTAATGTCTCGAACTGTCTACGCTTTGATCGTTCCCTGGAAGACCAGTAGTAGTTTGAGATGCACATCTGGTGGCATTCTGTAGTCTGTGGACTATCAGAGTGTTGATGAAACACAGAAATTGCATCGGGATTGAATACAACAGTCACCATCCACACTTTCCTCCATGGGAGAGATGTCTGAAACAGTCCTCGCTTTAATCGTTCCCTGGAAGACCAGTAGTAGTTTCCGATGCACATCTGGTGGCATTCTTTAATCTGTGGGCTATCAGAGTGCTGATGAAGCAAAGAAATTGCATCGGGATTGAATACAACAGTCACCATGCGCACTTTCGTCCAAGGGAGTAATGTCTCAAACAGTTTACGCTTTGATGTTCCCTGGAAGACCAGTAGTAGTTTCCTATGCACATCTGGTGGCATTCTGTAATATGTGGACTATCAGAGTGTTGATGAAACACAGAAATTGCATCGGGATTGAATACAATAGTCACCATTTGCACTTTCCTAAAGGGGAGTAATGTGTCAAACGGTCTACGCTTTGATCATTCCCTGGAAGACCAGTAGTAGTTCCCAATGTACATCCTGTGGGATTCTGTAATCTGTGGACTATCTGAGTGTTGATGAAACACAGAAATTGCATCGGGATTGAATATAACAGTCACCATCCACACTTTTCTCCATGGGAGTAATGTCTCAAACAGTCAACGCTTTGATCGCTCCCTGGAAGACAAGTAGTAGTTTCCGATGCACATCTGGTGGCATTGTGTAATCTGTTTAGTATCGGAGTGTTGATGAAACACAGAAATTGCATCGGGATTGAATACAACAGTCACAATCCGCACTTTCCTCATTGTGAGTAATGTCTCCAACAGTCTACGCCTTGATCGGTCCCAAGAAGACCAGTAGTAGTTTCCGATGCACATCTGGAGACAATCTATAATCTGTGGACTATCAGAGTGTTGACGAAACACAGATATTGCATCGGGATTCAATACAACAGTCACCATCAGCACATTCCTCCATGGCAGTAATGTCAGAAACAGTCTACCCTTTGATCGTTCCCTGGAAGACCAGTAGTAGTTTCCGATGCACATCTGGAGGCATTCTGTAATCTGTGGACCTTCAAAGTGTTGATGAAACACAGAAATTGCATCGGGATTGAATACATCAGTCACCATGCACACTTTCCTCCATGGGAATAATGTCTCAAAGAGTCTAAGCTTTGATCGTTCCCAAGAAGACCAGTAGTAGTTTTCGATGCACTTCTGGAGAAAATCTGTTATCTGTGGAATATCAGAGTGTTGATGAAACACAGAAATTGCATCGGGATTGAATACAACAGTCACCATGCACACTTTCCTCCATGGGAGTAATGTCTCTAACAGTCTACGCTTTGATCGTTCCCAGGAAGACTAGTAGTAGATTCCGATGCACATCTGGAGGCATTCTGTAACCTGTGGACTATCAGAGTGTTGATGAAACACAGAAATTGCATCGGGATTCAATACAACAGTAACCATGTGCACCTTCCTCCTTGGGAGTAATGTCTCAAACAGTCTACACTTTGATCGTTCCCTGGAAGACAAGTAGTAGTTTCCGATGCACATCTGGAGGCATTCTGTAATCTGTGGACTATCAGAATGTTGATGAAACACAGAAATTGCATCGGGATTGAATACAACAGTCACCATCCGCACTTTCCTCCATGGGAGTAATGTCTAAAACAGTCTACGCCTTGATCGGTCCCACGAAGACCAGTAGTAGTTTCCGATGCACATCTGGAGACAATCAATAATCTGTGGACTTTCAGAGTGTTGATGAAACACAGAAACTGCAAAGGGAGTGAATACAACTGTCACAATCCGCACTTTACTACATGGGAATAATGCCTCAAACAGTCTAAGTTTTGATTTTTCCCAGGAAGACCAGTACTAGTATTCGATGCACTTCTGGAGGCAATCTGTAATCTCTGGACCTTCAAAGTGTTGATGAAACACAGAAACTGCAAAGGGAGTCAATACAACTGTCACAATCCGCACTTTCCTCCATGGGAGAGATGTCTGAAACAGTCCTCGCTTTAATCGTTCCCTGGAAGACCAGTAGTAGTTTCCGATGCACATATGGAGGCAGTCTGTAATCTGTGGACTATCAGAGTGTTGTTGAAACACAGAAATTGCATCGGGATTGCATACAACAGTCACCATGCGCACTTTCCTACATAGTTGTAATGTCTCAAACAGTCTACGCTTTGATCGTTCCCTGGAAGACCAGTAGTAGTTTCCGATGCACATCTGGAGGTATTCTGTAATCTGTGGTCCATCCGGGTGTTGATAAAAGAAATTGCATCGGGATTGAATACAACAGGCACCATGCTCTCTTTCCTCCACAGGAATAATGTCCCAAACTGTCTACGCTTTGATCGTTCCCTGGAAGACCAGTAGTAGTTTCCGATGCACATCTGGTGGCATTCTGTAATCTGTGGACTATCAGAGTGTTGATGAAACACAGAAATTGCATCGGGATTGAATACAACAGTCACCATCCACACTTTCCTCCATAGGAGAGATGTCTGAAACAGTCCTCGCTTTAATCGTTCCCTGGAAGACCAGTAGTAGTTTCCGATGCACATCTGGTGGCATTCTGTAATCTGTGGGCTATCAGAGTGCTAATGAAACAAAGAAATTGCATCGGGATTGAATACAACAGTCACCATGCGCACTTTCCTCCAAGGGAGTAATGTCTCAAACAGTTTACGCTTTGATGTTCTCTGGAAGACCAGTAGTAGTTTACGATGCACATCTGGTGGCATTGTGTAATCTGTTTAGTATCAGAGTGTTGATGAAACACAGAAATTGCATCGGGATTGAATACAACAGTCACCATCCGCACTTTCCTCCATGGGAGTAATGTCTCAAAGAGTCTACGTCTTGATCGGTCCCACGAAGACCAGTAGTAGTTTCCGATGCACATCTGGAGACAATCTATAATCTGTGGACTTTCAGAGTGTTGATGAAACACAGAAATTGCATCGGGATTCAATACAACAGTCACCATCAGCACATTCCTCTATGGGAGTAACGTCTGAAACAGTCTACCCTTTGATCGTTCCCTGGAAGACCAGTAGTAGTTTCCGAAGCTCATCTGGAGGCATTCTGTAATCTGTGGACCTTCAAAGTGTTGATGAAACACAGAAATTGCATCGGGATTGAATACAACAGTCACCATGCACACTTTCCTCCATGGGAATACTGTCTCAAACAGCCTAAGCTTTGATCGTTCCCAAGAAGACCAGCAGTAGTTTTCGATGCACTTCTGGAGGCAATCTGTTATCTGTGGATTATCAGAGTGTTGATGAAACACAGAAATTGCTTTGGGATTGAATACAACAGCCACCATGCACACTTTCCACCATGGGAGTAATGTCTCTAACAGTCTACGCTTTGATCGTTCCCTGGAAGACCAGTAGTAGTTTTCGATGCACATCTGGAGGCATTCTGTAATCTGTGGACTATCAGAATGTTGTTGAAACACTGAAATTGCATCGCGATTGACTACAACAGTCACCATGCGCACTTTCCTCCATGGGAGTAATGTCTCAAACAGTCTACGCTTTGATCGTTCCCTGGAAGACCAGTAGTAGTTTCCGATTCACATCTGGAGACAATCTGTATTCTGTGGATTATCAGAGTGTTGATGAAACTCAGAAAATGCATCGGGATTGAATACAACAGTCACCATCCGCAATTTCCTCCATGGGAGTAACGTCTGAAACGTTCTACGCTTTGATCGTTTCCTGGAAGACCAGTAGTAGTTTCCGATGCACATCTGGTGGCATTCCGTAGTCTGTGGACTATCAGATTGTTGATGAAACACAGATATGGCATCGGTTTTGAATACAACAGACACGATGCGCACTTTTCTCCATGGGAGTAATGTCTCAAACAGTCTACGCTTTGACCGTTCCCAGGAAGACCAGTAGTAGTTTCCGATGCATATCTGGAGGCAGTCTGTAATCTGTGGACTATCATAGTGTTGTTGAAACACAGAAATTTCATCGGGATCGAATACAACAGTCACGATGCGCACTTTCCTACATAGTAGTAATGTCTCAAACAGTCTACGCTTTGATCGTTCCCTGGAAGACCAGTAGTAGTTCCCGATGTACATCTGGTGGCATTCTGTAATCTGTGGACTATCCGAGTGTTGATGAAACACAGAAAATGCATTGGGATTGAATACAACAGGCACCATGCGCACTTTCCTCCACAGGAGTAATGTCTCTAAGTGTCTACGCTTTGATCGTTGCCTGGAAGACCAGTAGTAGTTTCCGATGCACAACTAGTGGCATTCTGTAATCTGTGGGGTATCAAAGTGTTGATCAAACACAGAAAATGCATCGGGATTGAATACAACAGTCACCATGCGCACTTCCCTCCATGGGAGTAATGTCTCAAACAGTCTACGCTTTGATCGTTCCCTGGAAGACCAGTAGTAGTTTCCGATGCACATCTGGTGGCATTCTGTAACCTGTGAGCCATCAGAGTGTTGATGAAACACAGAAATTGCATCGGGATTGAATACAACAGTCACCATCCGCACTTCCCTCCATGGGAGTATTGTCTCAAACAGTCTACGCTTTGATCGTTCCCTGGAAGACCAGTAATAGTTTCCGTTGCACATTTGGAGGCATTCTGTAATCTGTGAACCTTCAAAGTGTTGATCAAACACAGAAATTGCATCGGGTTTGATTACAACAGTCACCTTGCGCACTTTGCTCCATTTGAGTAATGTCTCATACAGTTTACGCTTTAATCGTTCCCTGGAATACCAGTAGTAGTTTCCGATGCATATCTGGAGTCAATCTGTAATCTGTGGACTATCAGAGTGTTGATGAAACATAGAAATTGCATCGGGATTGAATACAACAGTCACCATGCACACTTTCCTCCATGGGAATAATGTCTCAAACAGTCTAAGCTTTGATCGTTCCCAGGAAGACCAGTAGTAGTTTTCGATGCACTTCTGGAGGCAATCTGTAATCTGTGGTCTATCAGAGTGTTGATGAAACACAGAAATTGAATCGGGGTTGAATACAACAGTCACCATGCACACTTTCCTCCAATCGAGTAATGTCTCTAACAGTCTACGCTTTGATCGTTCCCTGGAAGACCAGTAGTAGTTACCGATGCACATGTGGAGGCATTCTGTAATCTGTGGACTATCAGAGTGTTGATGAAACACAGAAAATGCATCGGGATTCAATACAATAGTCGCCAAGTGCACCTTCCTCCATGGGAGTAATGTCTCAAACAGTCTACGCTTTGATCGTTCCCTGCAACACCAGTAGTAGTTTCCGATGCACATCTGGAGGCATTCTGTAATCTGTAGAGTATCAGAGTGTTGATGAAACACAGAAATTGCATCGGGATTGAATACAACAGTCACCATCCGCAATTTCCTCCATGGGAGTAACGTCTGAAACAGTCGACGCTTTGATCGTTCCCAGGAAGACCAGTAGTAGTTTCCGATGCACATCTGGAGGTATTCTGTAATCTGTGGACCTTCAAAGTGTTGATGAAACACAGAAATTGCATCGGGAGTGAATACAACTGTCATAATCCGCACTTTCCTCAATGGGAGTAATGTCTGAAACAGTCTACGCTTTGATCGTTCCCAGGAAGACCAGTAGTAGTTTCCGATGCACATCTGGAGACAATCTGTATTCTGTGGACTATCAGAGTGTTGATGAAACACAGAATTTGCATCGGGATTGAATACAACAGTCACCATCCGCAATTTCCTCCATGGGAGTAACGTCTGAAACAGTCTACGCTTTGATCGTTCCCAGGAAGACCAGTAGTAGTTTCCGATGCACATCTGGTGGCATACTGTAATCTGTGGACTATCAGATTGTTGATGAAACACAGAACTGGCATCGGGTTTGAATACAACAGACACGATGCGCACTTTCTTCCATGGGAGTAATGTCTCAAACAGTCTACGCTTTGATCGTTCCCTGGATGACCATTAGTAGTTTCCGATGCACATCTGCAGGCATTCTGTAATCTGTGGACTAACAGAGTGTTGATGAAACACAGAAATTGCACTGGGATTGAATACAACAGTCACGATCCGCACTTTCCACCACGGGAGTAATGCCTCAAACAGTCTACGCTTTGATCGTTTGCTGGAAGACCAGTAGTAGTTTCCGATGCACATCTAGTGGTATTCTGTAATCTGTGGACTATCAGAGTGTTGATGAAACACAGAAATTGCATCGGGATTGAATACAACAGTCACCATCCGCATTTTCCACCACGGGAGTATTGCCTCAAACAGTCTACGCTTTGATCGTTCCCTGGAAGACCAGTAGTAGTTGCCGATGCACATCTGGAGGCATTCTGTAATCTGTTGACCTTCAAAGTGTTGATGAAACACAGAAATTAGTTCGGGATTGAATACAAAAGTCAGCATGCGCACTTTCCTCCACGGAAGTAATGTCTCAAACAGTCTACGCTTTGGTCGTTCCCTGGAAGACCAGTAGTTGTTTCCGATGCACATCTGGTGGCATTCTGTAATATGCGGACTATCAGAGTGTTGATGAAACACAGAAATTGCATCGGTATTGAATACAACAGTCACCATGCCCACTTTGCTCCATTTGAGTAATGTCTCATACAGTTTACGCTTTAATCGTTCCCTGGAATACCAGTAGTAGTTTCCGATGCACATCTGGAGGCAATCTGTAATCTGTGGACTATCAGAGTGTTGATGAAACATAGAAGTTGCATCGGGATTGAATTTAACAGTCACCATGCACATTTTCCTCCATGGGAATAATGTCTCAAACAGTCTAAGATTTGATCGTTCCCAGGAAGACCAGTAGTAGTTTTCGATGCACTTCTGGAGGCAATCTGTAATCTGTGGACTATCAGAGTGTTGATGAAACACAGAAATTGCATCGGGATTGAATACAACAGTCACCATGCACACTTTCCTCTAATCGAGTAATGTCTCATACAGTCTACGCTTTGATCGTTCCCTGGAAGACCAGTAATAGTTACCGATGCACATCTGCAGGCATTCTGTAATCTGTGAACTATCAAAGTGTTGATGAAACACAGAAATTGCATCGGGATTCAATACAATAGTCTCCATGTGCACCTTCCTCCATGGGAGTAATGTCTCAAACAGTCTACGCTTTGATCGTTCCCTGGATGACCAGTAGTAGTTTCCGATGCACATCTGCAGGCATTCTGTAATCTGTGGACTAACAGAGTGTTGATGAAACACAGAAATTGCACTGGGATTGAATACAACAGTCACCATCCGCATTTTCCACCACGGGAGTAATGCCTCAAACAGTCTACGCTTTGATCGTTCCCTGGAAGACCAGTAGTAGTTTCCGATGCACATCTGGAGGCATTCTGTAATCTGTTGACCTTGAAGTGTTGATGAAACACAGATATTGCATCGGGATTGAATACAACAGTCATCATGCGCATTTTGCTCCACGGGAGTAATGTCCCAAACAGTCTACGCTTTGATCGTTCCCTGGAAGACCAGTAGTAGTTTCCGATGCACATCTAGTGGTATTCTGTAATCTGCAGACTATCAGAGTGTTGATGAAACACAGAAATTGCATCGGGATTGAATACAACAGTCACCATGCGCACTTCCCTCCATGGGAGTAATGTCTCAAACAGTCTACGCTTTGATCGTTCCCTGGAAGACCAGTAGTAGTTTCCGATGCACATCTGGTATGATTCTGTAATCTGTGGACTATCAGAGTGTTGATGAAACACAGAAATTTCATCGGGATTGAATACAACAGTCACCATCCGCACTTTCCTCCATGGGAGTAATGTCAGAAGCAGTCCTCGCTTTAATCGTTATCTGGAATACCAGTAGTAGTTTCCGTTGCACATCTGGTGGCATTCTGTAACCTGTGAGCTATCAGAGTGTTGATGAAACACAGAAATTGCATCGGGATTGAATAGAACAGTCAGCATGCGCACTTTCCTCCAAGGTAGTAATGTCTCAAACAGTCTACGCTTTGGTCGTTCCCTGGAAGACCAGTAGTTGTTTCCGATGCACATCTGGTGGCATTCTGTAATATGCGGAATATCAGAGTGTTGATGAAACACAGAAATTGCATCGGGATTGAATACAACAGTCACCATGCGCACTTTCCTCCACGGGACTAATGTGTCAAACAGTCTACGCTTTGATCGTTCCCTGGAAGACCATTAGTAGTTCCCGATGTACATCTGGTGGCATTCTGTAATCTGTGGACTATCAGAGTGTTGATAAAACACAGAAATTGCATCGGGATTGAATACAACAGTCACCATCCGCACTTTCCTGCATGGGAGTAATGTCTCAAACAGTCTACGCTTTGATCGCTCCCTGGAAGACAAGTTGTAGTTTCCTAAGCACATCTGGTGGCATTCTGTAATCTGTGGACTATCAGAGTGTTGATGAAACACAGAAATTGCATCGGGATTGAATACAACAGTCACCATGCGCACTTTCCTCCACGGGAGTAATGTGTCAAACAGTCTACGCTTTGATCGTTCCCTGGAAGACCATTAGTAGTTCCCGATGTACATCTGGTGGCATTCTGTAATCTGTGGACTATCAGAGTGTTGATAAAACACAGAAATTGCATCGGGATTGAATACAACAGTCACCATCCGCACTTTCCTCCATTGGAGTAATGTCTCAAACAGTCTACGCTTTGATCGTTCCCTGGAAGACCAGTAGTAGTTTCCGTTGCACACCTGGAATCATTCTGTAATGTGTGGACTATCAGAGTGTTGATGAAACACTGAAATTGCATCGGGATTCAATACAATTGTCACCATGTGCACCTTCCTCCATGGGAGTAATGTCTAAAACACTCTACGCTTTGATCGTTCCCTGGAACACCAGTAGTAGTTTCCGATGCATATCTGGAGGCATTCTGTAATCTGTGGACTATCAGAGTGTTGTTGAAACACTGAAATTGCATCGGGATTGAATACAACAGTCACAATGTGCACTTTCCTCCATGGGAGTAATGTCTCAAACAGTCTACGCCTTGATCGTTCCCTGGAACACCAGTGGTAGTTTCCGATGCACATCTGGAGGCATTCTGTAATCTGTGAACTATCAGAGTGTTGATGAAACTTAGAAATTGCATCGGGATTGAATACAACAGTCACCATCCGCACATTCCTTCATGGGAGTAATGTCTGAAACAGTCTACGCTTTGATTGTACCCTGGCAGACCAGTAGTAGTTTCCGATGCCCATCTGGAGGCATTCTGTAATCTGTGACCTTCAAAGTGTTGAAGAAACACAGAAATTGCATCGGGAGTGAATACAACAGTCACAAGCCGCACTTCCCTCCATGGGAGTAATGTCTGAAACAGTCTACGCTTTGATCGGTCCCAGGAAGACCAGTAGTAGTTTCCGATGCACATCTGGGGACAATCTGTAATCTGTGGACTATCAGAGTGTTGATGAATCACAGAAATTGCATCAAGATTGAATACAACAGTCACCATCCACACTTTCCCCCATGGGAGTAACGTCTTAACCAGTCTACCCTTTGATCGTTCCCTGGAAGACCAGCAGTAGTTTCCGATGTATATCTGGAGGCATTCTGTAATCTGTGGACCTTCAAAGTGTTGATAAAACACAGAAATTGCATCGGGATTGAATACAACAGTCACCATGCACACTTTCCTCCATGGGATTAATGTCTCAAACAGTCTAAGCTTTGATCGTTCCCAGGAAGACCAGTAGTAGTTTCCGATGCACTTTTGGAGTCAATCAGTAATCTGTGGACTATCAGAGTGTTGATGAAACACAGAAATTGTATCGGCATTGAATACAACAGTCACCATGCACACTTTCCTCCAAGGGAGTAATGTCTCTAACAGTCTACGCTTTGATCGTTCCCTGGAAGACCAGTAGTAGTTACCGATGCACATCTGGAGGCATTCTGTAATCTGTGGACTATCAGCGTGCTGATGAAACACAGGAATTGCATCGGGATTCAATACAATCGTCACCATGTGCACCTTCCTCCATGGGAGTAATGTCTAATTCAGTCTACGCTTTGATCGTTCCCTGGAATACCAGTAGTAGTTTCCGATGCATATCTGGAGGCATTCTGTAATCTGTGGACTATCAGAGTGTTGTTGAAACACTGAAATTGCATCGGGATTGAATACAACAGTCACAATGTGCACTTTCCTCCATGGGAGTAATGTCTCAAACAGTCTACGCGTTTGATCGTTCCCTGGAAGACCAGTAGTAGTTTCCGATGCACAACTGGAGGCATTCTGTAATCTGTGGACTATCAGAGAGTTGATGAACACAGAAATTGCATCGGGATTGAATACAACAGTCACCATGCGCACTTTCCTCCATGGGGGTAATGTCTCAAACAGTCTACGATTTGATCGTTCCTGGGAAAACCTGTAGTAGTTTCCGATGCACATCTGGAGGTATTCTGTAATCTGTGGTCTATCCGGGTGTTGATAAAAGACAGAAATTGCATCGGGATTGAATACAACAGGCACCATGCGTACATTTCTCCATGGGAGTAATGGCTCAAACTGTCATCGCTAAGATCGTTCCCTGTTACACCAGTAGTAGTTTCCGATGCACATCTGGAGGCATTCTGCAATCTGTGGACTATCAGAGTGATGATGAAACACAGAAATTACATCGGGATTGAATACAACAGTCACCATGCGCACTTTCCTCCAAGGGAGTAATGTCTCTAACAGTCTACACTTTGTTCGTTCCCCCGAAGGCGAGTAGCAGTTACCGATGCACATCTGGAGGCATTCTGTTATCTGTGGACTATCAGAGTGTTGATGAAACACAGAAGTTGCATCGGGATTCAATACAATAGTCACCTTGTGCACCTTCTTCCATGGGAGTAATGTCTCAAACAGTCAACGCTTTGATCGTTCCCTGGATCACCAGTGGTAGTTTCCGATGCACATCTGAAGGCATTCTGTAATCCGTGAACAATCAGAGTGTTGATGAAACACTGAAATTGCATCGGGATTGAATACAACAGTCACCATGCGCACTTTCCTCCATGGGAGTAATGTCTCAAACAGTCTACGCTTTTGATCGTTCCCTGGAATACCAGTAGTAGTTTCCGATGCACATCTGGTGGCATTCTGTAATCTGTGGACTAACAGAGTGTTGATGAAACAGAGAAATTGCATCGTGATTGAATACTACAGTCACCATGACCACTTTCCTCCATGGGAGTAATGTCTCAAACAGTCTACGCTTTGATCGTTCTCTGGAAGACCAGTAGTAGTTTCCGATGCACATCTGGAGGTATTCTGTAATCTGTGGTCTATCCGGGTGTTGATAAGAGACAGATATTGCATCGGGATTGAATGCAACAGGCACCATGCGTACATTTCTCCATGTTAGTAATGTCTCAAACTGTCATCGACTTGATCGTTCCCTGGAAGACCAGTAGTAGTTTCCGATGCACATCTGGAGGTATTCTGTAATCTGTGGTCTATCCGGTTGTTGACAAAAGACAGAAATTGCATCGGGATTGAATACAACAGTCACCATGCGCACTTTCCTCCATGGGAGTAATGTCTCAAACAGTCTAATCTCTGATCGTTCCCTGGAAGACCAGTAGTACTTTCGATTCACATCTGGAGGCATTCTGTAATCTGTGGTTCTTCAAAGTATTGATGAAACACAGAAACTGCATCGGGATTGAATACAACAATCACCATGGGCACTTTCCTCCATGGGAGTAATGTCTCAAACAGTCTACTCTTTTATCGTTCACTGGACGACCAGTAGTAGTTTCCGATGCACATCTGGAGGCATTCTGTAATCGGTAGACTATCAGAGTGTTGATGAAACACAGATTTTACATCGGGATTGAATACAACAGTAACCATGACCACTTTGCTCCATGGGAGTAATGTCTCAAACAGTCTACGCTTTGATCGTTCCCTGGAAGACCAGTAGTAGTTTCCGATGCACATCTGGAGGTATTCTGTAATCTGTGGTCTATCCGGGTGTTGATAAGAGACAGAAATTGCATCGGGATTGAATACAACAATCACCATGGGCACTTTCCTCCATGGGAGTAATGTCTCAAACAGTCTACTCTTTTATCGTTCCCTGGAAGACCAGTAGTAGTTTCCGATGCACATCTGGAGGCATTCTGTAATCTGTGGACTATCAGAGTGTTGTTGAAACACAGAACTTGCATCAGGATTGAATACAACAGTAACCATGCACACTTACCTAAATGGGAGTTGTATCTCAGTCTACGCTATGATCGTTCGCTGGAAGACCAGCAGTAGTTTCCGATGCACATCTGGAGGCATTCTGTAATCTGTGGACCTTCAAAGTGTTGATGAAACACAGAAATTGCATCGGGAGTGAATACAACTGTCACAATACGCACTTTCCTCAATGGGAGTAATGTCTGGTACAGTCTACGCTTTGATCGTACCCAGGAAGACCAGTAGTAGTTTCCGATGCACATCTGGTGGCATTCTGTTACCTGTGGACTATCAGAGTGTTGATGAAACACAGAAATTGCATCGGAATTGAATACAACAGTCACCATCCACACTTTCCCCAATGGGAGTAACGTCTGAGACAGTCCTCGCTTTAATCGTTTCCTGGAAGACCAGTAGTAGTTTCCGATGCACATCTGGTGGCATTCTGTAATCTGTGGTCTATCAGAGTTTTGATGAAATACAGAAATCGCATCGGGATTGAGTACAACAGTCACAATGCGCACTTTCCTCCAAGGGAGTAATGTCTCAAACAGTTTAAGCTTTGATCGTTCCCTGGAAGACCAGTAGAAGTTTCCGATGCACATTTGGTTTCATTCTGTAATATGTGGACTGTCAGAGTATTGATGAAACAGAAATTGCATCGGGATTGAATACAATAGTCACCATGCGCACTTTCGTAAACGGTAGTAGTGTGTCAAACAGTCTACGTTTTGATCATTCCCTGGAAGACCAGTAGTAGTTCACGATGTACATCTGGTGGGATTCTGTAATCTGTGGACTATCAGAGTGTTGATGAAACACAGAAATTGCATCGGGATTGAATACAACAGTCACCATCCGCACTTTCCTCCATGGGAGGAATGTCTCAAACGGTCTACGCGTTGATCGGTCCCAGGAAGACCAGTAGTAGTTTCCGATGCACATCTGGAGGTATTCGGTAATCTGTGGTCCATCCGGGTGTTGACAAAAGACAGAAATTGCATCGGGATTGAATACAACAAGCACCATGCGTACATTTCTCCATGGGAGTAATGTCTCAAACTGTCATCGCTTTGATCGTTCCCTGGAAGACCAGTAGGAGTTTCCGATGCACATATGGTGGCATTCTGTAATCTGTGGACTATCAAGTGTTGATGAAACACAGAAATTGCATCGGGATTGAATACAACAGTATCAATCCGCACTTTTCTCCATGGGAATAATGTCTAAAACAGTGTACGCTTTGATCGTTCCCAGGAAGACCAGTAGTAGTTTCCGATGCACATCTGGAGGCATTCTGTAATCTGGGAACCTTCAAAGTGTTGGTGAAACACATAAATTGCATCGGGAGTGAATACAACTGTCACAATCCGCACTTTCTTCAATGGGAGTAATGTCTGGTACAGTCTACGCTTTGATCGTTCCCAGGAAGACCAGTAGTAGTTTTCGATGCACATCTGGAGACAATCTGTATTCTGTGGACTATCAGAGTGTTTATGAAACTTAGAAATTGCATCGGGATTGAATACAACACTCACCATCCGCAATTTGATCCATGGAGTAACGTCTGAATCAGTCTACGCTTTGATCGTTCCCAGGAAGACCAGTAGTAGTTTCCGATGCACATCTGGTGGCATTCTGTAATCTGTGGACTATCAAAGTGTTGATGAAACACAGAAATTGCATCGGGATTAAATACAACAGTCACCATCCGCACTTTCCTCCATGGGAGGATTGTCTCAAAGGGTCTACGCGTTGATCGGTCCCAGGAAGACCAGTAGTAGTTTCCGATGCACATCTGGAGACAATCTGTAATCTGTGGACTATCAGAGTGTTGATGAAAAACAGAAATTGCATCGGGATTGAATACAACAGTCACCATCCGCACATTCCTCCATGGGAGTAACGTCTGAAATAGTCTACCCTTTGATCGTTCACTGGAAGACCAGTAGTAGTTTCTGATGCACATCTGGAGGCATTCTGTAATCTGTGGACCTTCAAAGTGTTGATGAAACACAGAAATTGCATCGGGATTGAATACAACAGTCACCATGCACACTTTCCTACATGGGAATAATGTCTCAAACAGTCTAAGCTTTGATCGTTCCCAGGAAGACCAGTAGTAGTTTTCGATGCACTTCTGGAGGCAATCTGTAATCTGTGGACTATAAGAGTCTTGATGAAACACAGAAATTGCATCGGGATTGAATACAACAGTCACCATGCGCACTTTCCTACATAGTAGTAATGTCTCAAACAGTCTACGCTTTGATCGTTCCCTGGAAGACCAGTAGTAGTTTCCGATGCACATCTGGTTTCATTCTGTAATATGTGGACTGTGAGAGTGTTGATGAAACACAGAAATTGCATCGGGATTGAATACAACAGTCACCATGCACACTTTCCTCCATGGGAGTAATGTGTCTAACAGTCTACGCTTTGATCGTTCCCTTTAAAGCCAGTAGTAGTTTCCGATGCACATCCGGTGGCATTCTGTAATCTGTGGACTATCAGAATGTTGTTGAAACACTGAAATTGCATCGGGATTGAATACAACAGTCACCATGCGCACTTTTCTCCATGGGAGTAATGTCTCAAACAGTCTACATTTTGATCGATCCCTGGAAGACCAGTAGTAGTTTCCGATGCACATCTGGAGGCATTCTGTAATCTGTGGACTATGAGAGTGTTGTTGAAACACAGAAATTGCCTCGGGATTGAATACAACAGTCACCATGCGCACTTTCCTACATAGTAGTAATGTCTCAAACAGTCTACGCTTTGATCGTTCCCTGGAAGACCAGTAGTAGTTTCCGATGCACATCTGGAGGTATTCGGTAATCTGTGGTCTATCCGGGTGTTGATAAAAGACAGAAATTGCATCGGGATTGAATACAACAGGCACCATGCGTACATTTCTCCATGGGAGAAATGTCTCAAACTGTCATCGCTTTGATCGTTCCCTGGAAGACCAGTAGTAGTTTCCGATGCACATATGGTGGTATTCTGTAATCTGTGGACTATCAAGTGCTGATGAAACACAGAAATTGCATCGAGATTGAATACAACAGTCACAATCCGCACTTTTCTCCATGGGCATAATGTCTAAAACAGTCTACGCTTTGATCGTTCCCTGGAAGACCAGTAGTAGTTTCCGATGCACATCTGGTGGCATTCTGTAATCTCTGGACTATCAGAGTATCGATGAAACACAGAAATTGCATCGGGATTGAATACAACAGTCACAATCCGCACTTTTCTCCATGGGCATAATGTCTAAAACAGTCTACGCTTTGATCGTTCCCTGGAAGACCAGTAGTAGTTTCCGATGCACATCTGGTGGTATTCTGTATTCTGTGGACCATCAGATTGTTGACGAAGCAATGAAATGGCATCGGGTTTGAATACAACAGACACGATGCGCACTTTCCTCCATGGGAGTAATGTCTCAAACAGTCTACGCTTTGATCGTTCCCTGGATGACCATTAGTAGTTTCCGATGCACATCTGCAGGCATTCTGTAATCTGTGGACTAACAGAGTGTTGATGAAACACAGAAATTGCACTGGGATTGAATACAACAGTCACGATCCGCACTTTCCACCACGGGAGTAATGCCTCAAACAGTCTACGCTTTGATCGTTTGCTGGAAGACCAGTAGTAGTTTCCGATGCACATCTAGTGGTATTCTGTAATCTGTGGACTATCACAGTGTTGATGAAACACAGAAATTGCATCGGGATTGAATACAACAGTCACCATCCGCATTTTCCACCACGGGAGTATTGCCTCAAACAGTCTACGCTTTGATCGTTCCCTGGAAGACCAGTAGTAGTTGCCGATGCACATCTGGAGGCATTCTGTAATCTGTTGACCTTCTAAGTGTTGATGAAACACAGAAATTAGTTCGGGATTGAATACAACAGTCAGCATGCGCACTTTCCTCCACGGAAGTAATGTCTCAAACAGTCTACGCTTTGGTCGTTCCCTGGAAGACCAGTAGTTGTTTCCGATGCACATCTGGTGGCATTCTGTAATATGCGGACTATCAGAGTGTTGATGAAACACAGAAATTGCATCGGTATTGAATACAACAGTCACCATGCCCACTTGGCTCCATTTGAGTAATGTCTCATACAGTTTACGCTTTAATCGTTCCCTGGAATACCAGTAGTAGTTTCCGATGCACATCTGGAGGCAATCTGTAATCTGTGGACTATCAGAGTGTTGATGAAACATAGAAATTGCATCGGGATTGAATACAACAGTCACCATGCACATTTTCCTCCATGGGAATAATGTCTCAAACAGTCTAAGATTTGATCGTTCCCAGGAAGACCAGTAGTAGTTTTCGATTCACTTCTGGAGGCAATCTGTAATCTGTGGACTATCAGAGTGTTGATGAAACACAGAAATTGCATCGGGATTGAATACAACAGTCACCATGCACACTTTCCTCTAATCGAGTAATGTCTCATACAGTCTACGCTTTGATCGTTCCCTGGAAGACCAGTAATAGTTACCGATGCACATCTGGAGGCATTCTGTAATCTGTGGACTATCAAAGTGTTGATGAAACACAGAAATTGCATCGGGATTCAATACAATAGTCTCCATGTGCACCTTCCTCCATGGGAGTAATGTCTCAAACAGTCTACGCTTTGATCGTTCCCTGGATGCCCAGTAGTAGTTTCCGATGCACATCTGCAGGCATTCTGTAATCTGTGGACTAACAGAGTGTTGATGAAACACAGAAATTGCACTGGGATTGAATACAACAGTCACCATCCGCATTTTCCACCACGGGAGTAATGCCTCAAACAGTCTACGCTTTGATCGTTCCCTGGAAGACCAGTAGTAGTTTCCGATGCACATCTGGAGGCATTCTGTAATCTGTTGACCTTGAAGTGTTGATGAAACACAGAAATTGCATCGGGATTGAATACAACAGTCACCATGCGCATTTTGCTCCACGGGAGTAATGTCCCAAACAGTCTACGCTTTGATCGTTCCCTGGAAGACCAGTAGTAGTTTCCGATGCACATCTAGTGGTATTCTGTAATCTGCAGACTATCAGAGTGTTGATGAAACACAGAAATTGCATCGGGATTGAATACAACAGTCACCATGCGCACTTCCCTCCATGGGAGTAATGTCTCAAACAGTCTACGCTTTGATCGTTCCCTGGAAGACCAGTAGTAGTTTCCGATGCACATCTGGTATGATTCTGTAATCTGTGGACTATCAGAGTGTTGATGAAACACAGAAATTTCATCGGGATTGAATACAACAGTCACCATCCGCACTTTCCGCCATGGGAGTAATGTCAGAAGCAGTCCTCGCTTTAATCGTTATCTGGAATACCAGTAGTAGTTTCCGTTGCACATCTGGTGGCATTCTGTAACCTGTGAGCTATCAGAGTGTTGATGAAACACAGAAATTGCATCGGGATTGAATACAACAGTCAGCATGCGCACTTTCCTCCAAGGTAGTAATGTCTCAAACAGTCTACGCTTTGATCGTTCCCTGGAAGACCAGTAGTTGTTTCCGATGCACATCTGGTGGCATTCTGTAATATGCGGAATATCAGAGTGTTGATGAAACACAGAAATTGCATCGGGATTGAATACAACAGTCACCATGCGCACTTTCCTCCACGGGAGTAATGTGTCAAACAGTCTACGCTTTGATCGTTCCCTGGAAGACCATTAGTAGTTCCCGATGTACATCTGGTGGCATTCTGTAATCTGTGGACTATCAGAGTGTTGATAAAACACAGAAATTGCATCGGGATTGAATACAACAGTCACCATCCGCACTTTCCTGCATGGGAGTAATGTCTCAAACAGTCTACGCTTTGATCGCTCCCTGGAAGACAAGTTGTAGTTTCCTAAGCACATCTGGTGGCATTCTGTAATCTGTGGACTATCAGAGTGTTGATGAAACACAGAAATTGCATCGGGATTGAATACAACAGTCACCATGCGCACTTTCCTCCACGGGAGTAATGTGTCAAACAGTCTACGCTTTGATCGTTCCCTGGAAGACCATTAGTAGTTCCCGATGTACATCTAATGGCATTCTGTAATCTGTGGACTATCAGAGTGTTGATAAAACACAGAAATTGCATCGGGATTGAATACAACAGTCACCATCCGCACTTTCCTCCATTGGAGTAATGTCTCAAACAGTCTACGCTTTGATCGTTCCCTGGAAGACCAGTAGTAGTTTCCGTTGCACACCTGGAATCATTCTGTAATCTGTGTACCTTCAAAGTGTTGATGAAACACAGAAATTGCATCGGGTTTGATTACAACAGTCACCATGCGCACTTTCCTCCATTTGAGTAATGTCTCATACAGTCTACGCTTTAATCGTTCCCTGGAATACCAGTAGTAGTTTCCGATGCACATCTGGGGACAATCTGTTATCTGTGGACTATCAGAGTGTTGATGAATCACAGAAATTGCATCGGTATTGAATACAACAGTCACCATCCACACTTTCCCCCATGGGAGTAACGTCTTAACAAATCTACCTTTGATCGTTCCCTGGAAGACCAGTAGTAGTTTCCGATGTATATCTGGAGGCATTCTGTAATCTGTGGACCTTCAAAGTGTTGATAAAGCACAGAAATTGCATCGGGATTGAATACAACAGTCACCATGCACACTTTCCTCCATGGGAATAATGTCTCAAACAGTCTAAGCTTTGATCGTTCCCAGGAAGACCAGTAGTAGTTTCCGATGCACTTCTGGAGGCAATCAGTAATCTGTGGACTATCAGAGTGTTGATGAAACACAGAAATTGTATCGGCATTGAATACAACAGTCACCATGCACACATTCCTCCAAGGGAGTAATATCTCTAACAGTCTACGCTTTGATCGTTCCCTGGAAGACCAGTATTAGTTACCGATGCACATCTGGAGGCATTCTGTAATGTGTGGACTATCAGAGTGTTGATGAAACACTGAAATTGCATCGGGATTCAATACAATTGTCACCATGTGCACCTTCCTCCATGGGAGTAATGTCTAAAACAGTCTACGCTTTGATCGTTCCCTGGAACACCAGTAGTAGTTTCCGATGCATATCTGGAGGCATTCTGTAATCTGTGGACTATCAGAGTGTTGTTGAAACACTGAAATTGCATCGGGATTGAATACAACAGTCACAATGTGCACTTTCCTCCATGGGAGTAATGTCTCAAACAGTCTACGCCTTGATCGTTCCCTGGAACACCAGTGGTAGTTTCCGATGCACATCTGGAGGCATTCTGTAATCTGTGAACTATCAGAGTGTTGATGAAACTTAGAAATTGCATCGGGATTGAATACAACAGTCACCATCCGCACATTCCTTCATGGGAGTAATGTCTGAAACAGTCTACGCTTTGATTGTACCCTGGCAGACCAGTAGTAGTTTCCGATGCCCATCTGGAGGCATTCTGTAATCTGTGACCTTCAAAGTGTTGAAGAAACACAGAAATTGCATCGGGAGTGAATACAACAGTCACAAGCCGCACTTCCCTCCATGGGAGTAATGTCTGAAACAGTCTACGCTTTGATCGGTCCCAGGAAGACCAGTAGTAGTTTCCGATGCACATCTGGGGACAATCTGTAATCTGTGGACTATCAGAGTGTTGATGAATCACAGAAATTGCATCGGGATTGAATACAACAGTCACCATCCACACTTTCCCCCATGGGAGTAACGTCTTAACCAGTCTACCCTTTGATCGTTCCCTGGAAGACCAGCAGTAGTTTCCGATGTATATCTGGAGGCATTCTGTAATCTGTGGACCTTCAAAGTGTTGATAAAACACAGAAATTGCATCGGGATTGAATACAACAGTCACCATGCACACTTTCCTCCATGGGATTAATGTCTCAAACAGTCTAAGCTTTGATCGTTCCCAGGAAGACCAGTAGTAGTTTCCGATACACGTTTGGAGTCAATCAGTAATCTGTGGACTATCAGAGTGTTGATGAAACACAGAAATTGCATCGGGATTGAATACAACAGTCACCATGCGCACTTTCCTCCATGGGTGTAATGTCTCAAACATTTTACGCTTTGATTGCTCCCTGGAAGACCAGTAGTAGTTTCCGATGCACATCTGGAGGCATTCTGTAATCTGTGGACTATCAGAGAGTTGATGAACACAGAAATTGCATCGGGATTGAATACAACAGTCACCATGCGCACTTTCCTCCATGGGGGTAATGTCTCAAACAGTCTACGATTTGATCGTTCCTGGGAAAACCTGTAGTAGTTTCCGATGCACATCTGGAGGTATTCTGTAATCTGTGGTCTATCCGGGTGTTGATAAAAGACAGAAATTGCATCGGGATTGAATACAACAGGCACCATGCGTACATTTCTCCATGGGAGTAATGGCTCAAACTGTCATCGCTAAGACCGTTCCCTGTTACACCAGTAGTAGTTTCCGATGCACATCTGGAGGCATTCTGCAATCTGTGGACTATCAGAGTGATGATGAAACACAGAAATTACATCGGGATTGAATACAACAGTCACCATGCGCACTTTCCTCCAAGGGAGTAATGTCTCTAACAGTCTACACTTTGTTCGTTCCCCCGAAGGCCAGTAGCAGTTACCGATGCACATCTGGAGGCATTCTGTAATCTGTGGACTATCAGAGTGTTGATGAAACACAGAAGTTGCATCGGGATTCAATACAATAGTCACCATGTGCACCTTCTTCCATGGGAGTAATGTCTCAAACAGTCTACGCTTTGATCGTTCCCTGGATCACCAGTGGTAGTTTCCGATGCACATCTGAAAGCATTCTGTAATCCGTGAACAATCAGAGTGTTGATGAAACACTGAAATTGCACCGGGATTGAATACAACAGTCACCATGCGCACTTTCCTCCATGGGAGTAATGTCTCAAACAGTCTACGCTTTTGATCGTTCCCTGGAATACCAGTAGTAGTTTCCGATGCACAACTGGAAGCATTCTGTAATATGTGGACTATCAGAGTGTTGATGAAACACAGAAATTACATCGTGATTGAATACTACAGTCACCATGACCACTTTCCTCCATGGGAGTAATGTCTCAAACAGTCTACGCTTTGATCGTTCTCTGGAAGACCAGTAGTAGTTTCCGATGCACATCTGGAGGTATTCTGTAATCTGTGGTCTATCCGGGTGTTGATAAGAGACAGATATTGCATCGGGATTGAATGCAACAGGCACCATGCGTACATTTCTCCATGTTAGTAATGTCTCAAACTGTCATCGACTTGATCGTTCCCTGGAAGACCAGTAGTAGTTTCCGATGCACATCTGGAGGTATTCTGTAATCTGTGGTCTATCCGGTTGTTGACAAAAGACAGAAATTGCATCGGGATTGAATACAACAGTCACCATGCGCTCTTTCCTCCATGGGAGTAATGTCTCAAACAGTCTAATCTCTGATCGTTCCCTGGAAGACCAGTAGTACTTTCGATTCACATCTGGAGGCATTCTGTAATCTGTGGTTCTTCAAAGTATTGATGAAACACAGAAACTGCATCGGGATTGAATACAACAATCACCATGGGCACTTTCCTCCATGGGAGTAATGTCTCAAACAGTCTACTCTTTTATCGTTCACTGGACGACCAGTAGTAGTTTCCGATGCACATCTGGAGGCATTCTGTAATCGGTAGACTATCAGAGTGTTGATGAAACACAGATTTTACATCGGGATTGAATACAACAGTAACCATGACCACTTTGCTCCATGGGAGTAATGTCTCAAACAGTCTACGCTTTGATCGTTCCCTGGAAGACCAGTAGTAGTTTCCGATGCACATCTGGAGGTATTCTGTAATCTGTGGTCTATCCGGGTGATGATAAGAGACAGAAATTGCATCGGGATTGAATACAACAGGCACCATGCGTACATTTCTCCATGTTAGTAATTTCTCAAGCTGTCATCGCCTTGATCGTTCCCTGAAGACCAGTAGTAGTTTCCGATGCACATCTGGAGGTATTCTGTAATCTGTGGTCTATCCGGTTGTTGATAAAAGACAGATATTGCATCGGGATTGAATACAACAGTCACCATGCGCACTTTCCTCCATGGGAATAATGTCTCAAACAGTCTAATCTCTGATCGTTCCCTGGAAGACCAGTAGTAGTTTCGATTCACATTTGGAGGCATTCTGTAATCTGTGGCTCTTCAAAGTATTGATGAAACACAGAAACTCCATCGGGATTGAATATAACAATCACCATGGGCACTTTCCTCCATGGGAGTAATGTCTCAAACAGTCTACTCTTTTATCGTTCCCTGGAAGACCAGTAGTAGTTTCCGATGCACATCTGGAGGCATTCTGTAATCTGTGGACTATCAGAGTGTTGTTGAAACACAGAACTTGCATCAGGATTGAATACAACAGTAACCATGCACACTTTCCTAAATGGGAGTTGTATCTCAGTCTACGCTATGATCGTTCGCTGGAAGACCAGCAGTAGTTTCCGATGCACATCTGGAGGCATTCTGTAATCTGTGGACCTTCAAAGTGTTGATGAAACACAGAAATTGCATCGGGAGTGAATACAACTGCCACAATACGCACTTTCCTCAATGGGAGTAATGTCTGGTACAGTCTACGCTTTAATCGTACCCAGGAAGACCAGTAGTTGTTTACGATGCACATCTGGTGGCATTCTGTTACCTGTGGACTATCAGAGTGTTGATGAAACACAGAAATTGCATCGGAATTGAATACAACAGTCACCATCCACACTTTCCGCCATGGGAGTAATGTCTGAGACAGTCCTCGCTTTAATCGTTTCCTGGAAGACCAGTAGTAGTTTCCGATGCACATCTGGTGGCATTCTGTAATCTGTGGTCTATCAGAGTTTTGATGAAATACAGAAATCGCATCGGGATTGAGTACAACAGTCACAATGCGCACTTTCCTCCAAGGGAGTAATGTCTCAAACAGTTTAAACTTTGATCGTTCCCTGGAAGACCAGTAGAAGTTTCCGATGCACATTTGGTTTCATTCTGTAATATGTGGACTGTGAGAGTGTTGATGAAACACAGAAATTGCATCGGGATTGAATTCAACAGGCACCATGCGCTCTTTGCTCCACAGGAGTAATGTCTCAAAGAGTCTACGCTTTGATCGTTCCCTGGAAGACCAGTAGTAGTTTCCGATGCACATCTGGTGGCATTTTGTAATCTCTGGACTATCAGAGTATCGATGAAACACAGAAATTGCATCGGGATTGAATACAACAGTCACAATCCGCACTTTTCTCCATGGGCATAATGTCTAAAACAGTCTACGCTTTGATCGTTCCCTGGAAGACCAGTAGTAGTTTCCGATGCACATCTGGTGGTATTCTGTATTCTGTGGACCATCAGATTGTTGACGAAGCAATGAAATGGCATCGGGTTTGAATACAACAGACACGATGCGCACTTTCCTCCATGGGAGTAATGTCTCAAACAGTCTACGATTTGATCGTTCCCTGGAAGACCAGTAGTAGTTTCCGATGCACATCTGGGGGCATTCTGTTATCTGGGGACTATCAGAGTGTTGATGAAACACAGAAATTGAATCGGGATTGAATACAACAGTCACCATCCACACTTTCCGCCATGGGAGTAATATCTGAAACAGTACTCGCTTTAATCGTTTCCTGGAAGACCAGTAGTAGGTTCCGATGCACATCTGGTGGCATTCTGTAATCTGTGGGCTATCAGAGTGTTGATGAACCACAGAAATTGCATCGGGATTGATTACAACAGTTAACATGCGCACTTTCCTCCAAGGGGGTAATGTCTCAAACAGTTTACGCTTTGATCGTTCCCTGGAAGACCAGTAGTAGTTTCCGATGCACATCTGGTTTCATTCTGTAATATGTGGACTGTCAGAGTGTTGATGAAACACAGAAATTGCATCGGGATTGAATACAATAGTCACCATGCGTACTTTCCTAAACGGGAGTAGTGTGTCAAACAGTCTACGCTTTGATCATTCCCTGGAAGACTAGTAGTAGTTCCCGATGTACATCTGGTGGCATTCTGTAATCTGTGGACTATCAAAGTGTTGATGAAACACAGAAATTGCATCGGGATTGAATACAACAGTCACCATCCGCACTTTCCTCCATGGGAGGATTGTCTCAAACGGTCTACGCGTTGATCGGTCCCAGGAAGACCAGTAGTAGTTTCCGATGCACATCTGGAGACAATCTGTAATCTGTGGACTATCAGAGTGTTGATGAAACACAGAAATTGCATCGGGATTGAATACAACAGTCACCATCCGCACATTCCTCCATGGGAGTAACGTCTGAAACAGTCTACCCTTTGATCGTTCCCTGGAAGACCAGTAGTAGTTTCCGATGCACATCTGGAGGCATTCTGTAATCTGTGGACCTTCAAAGTGTTGATGAAACACAGAAATTGCATCGGGATTGAATACAACAGTCACCATGCACACTTTCCTACATGGGAATAATGTCTCAAACAGTCTAAGCTTTGATCGTTCCCAGGAAGACCAGTAGTAGTTTTCGATGCACTTCTGGAGGCAATCTGTTATCTGTGGACTATAAGAGTCTTGATGAAACACAGAAATTGCATCGGGATTGAATACAACAGTCACCATGCGCACTTTCCTACATAGTAGTAATGTCTCAAACAGTCTACGCTTTGATCGTTCCCTGGAAGACCAGTAGTAGTTTCCGATGCACATCTGGTTTCATTCTGTAATATGTGGACTGTCAGAGTGTTGATGAAACACAGAAATTGCATCGGGATTGAATACAACAGTCACCATGCACACTTTCCTCCATGGGAGTAATGTGTCTAACAGTCTACGCTTTGATCGTTCCCTTTAAAGCCAGTAGTAGTTTCCGATGCACATCCGGTGGCATTCTGTAATCTGTGGACTATCAGAATGTTGTTGAAACACTGAAATTGCATCGGGATTGAATACAACAGTCACCATGCGCACTTTTCTCCATGGGAGTAATGTCTCAAACAGTCTACATTTTGATCGTTCCCTGGAAGATCAGTAGTAGTTTCCGATGCACATCTGGAGGCATTCTGTAATCTGTGGACTATGAGAGTGTTGTTGAAACACAGAAATTGCATCGGGATTGAATACAACAGTCACCATGCGCACTTTAATACATAGTAGTAATGTCTCAAACAGTCTACGCTTTGATCGTTCCCTGGAAGACCAGTAGTAGTTTCCGATGCACATCTGGAGGTATTCGGTAATCTGTGGTCTATCCGGGTGTTGATAAAAGACAGAAATTGCATCGGGATTGAATACAACAGGCACCATGCGTACATTTCTCCATGGGAGAAATGTCTCAAACTGTCATCGCTTTGATCGTTCCCTGGAAGACCAGTAGTAGTTTCCGATGCACATATGGTGGCATTCTGTAATCTGTGGACTATCAAGTGTTGATGAAACACAGAAATTGCATCGAGATTGAATACAACAGTCACAATCCGCACTTTTCTCCATGGGCATAATGTCTAAAACAGTCTACGCTTTGATCGTTCCCTGGAAGACCAGTAGTAGTTTCCGATGCACATCTGGTGGTATTCTGTACTCTGTGGACCATCAGAGTGTTGATGAAACACAGAAATTGCATCGGGATTGAATTCAACAGGCACCATGCGCTCTTTGCTCCACAGGAGCAATGTCTCAAAGAGTCTACGCTTTGATCGTTCCCTGGAAGACCAGTAGCAGTTTCCGATGCACATCTGGTGGCATTCTGTTATCTCTGGACTATCAGAGTATCGATGAAACACAGAAATTGCATCGGGATTGAATACAACAGTCACCATGCGCACTTCCCTCCATGGGAGTAATGTCTCAAACAGTCTACGCTTTGATCGTTCCCTGGAAGACCAGTAGTAGTTTCCGATGCACATCTGGTATGATTCTGTAATCTGCGGACTATCAGAGTGTTGATGAAACACAGAAATTGCATCGGGATTGAATACAACAGTCACCATCCGCAATTTCCGCTATGGCAGTAATGTCTGAAACAGTCCTCGCTTTAATCGTTCCCTGGAAGACCAGTAGTTGTTTCCGATGCACATCTGGTGGCATTCTGTAACCTGTGATCTATCAGAGTGTTGATGAAACACAGAAATTACATCGGGATAGAATACAACTGTCACCATGCGCACTTTCCTCCACGGGAGTAATGTCTCAAATACTCTACGCTTTGATCGTTCCCTGGAAGACCAGTAGTAGTTCCCGATGTACATCTGGTGGCATTCTGTAATCTGTGGACTATCAGAGTGATGATAAAACACAGAAATTGCATCGAGATTGAATAAAACAGTCACCATCCGCACTTTCCTCCATGGGAGTAAAGTATCAAGCAGTCTACACTTTGATCGCTCACTGGAAGACAAGTAGTAGTTTCCGATGCACATCTGGAGGCATTCTGTAATCTGTGGACCTTCAAAGTGTTGATGAAACACAGAAATTGCATCGGGTATGATTACAACAGTCACCATGCGCACTTTCCTCCATTTGAGTAATGTCTCATACAGTCTACGCTCTAATCCTTCCCAGGAATACCAGTAGTAGTTTCCGATGCACATCTGGAGGCAATCTGTAAATTGTGGACTATCAGAGTGTTGATGAAACATAGAAATTGCATCGGGATTGAATACAGCAGTCACCATGCGCGCTTTAGTACATGGGAGTAATGTCTCGAACAGTCTACGCTTTGATAGTCCCCTTTAAGACCAGTAGTAGTTTTCGATGCACTTCTGGAGGCAATCTGTTATCTGTGGACTATCAGAGTGTTGATGAAACACAGAAATTGCATCGGGATTGAATACAACAGTCACCATGCACACTTTCCTCCATGGGAATAATGTCTCAAACAGTCTCAGCTTTGATCGTTAGAAGGAGGACCAGTAGTAGTTTTCGATGCACTTCTGGAGGCAATCTGTTACCTGTGGACTATCAGAGTGTTGATGAAACACAGAAATTGCATCGGGATTGAATACAACAGGCACCATGCGTACATTTCTCCATGTTAGTAATTTCTCAAACTGTCATCGCCTTGATCGTTCCCTGAAGACCAGTAGTAGTTTCCGATGCACATCTGGAGGTATTCCGTAATCTGTGGTCTATCCGGTTGTTGATAAAAGACAGATATTGCATCGGGATTGAATACAACAGTCACCATGCGCACTTTCCTCCATGGGAGTAATGTCTCAAACAGTCTAATCTCTGATCGTTCCCTGGAAGACCAGTAGTAGTTTCGATTCACATTTGGAGGCATTCTGTAATCTGTGGCTCTTCAAAGTATTGATGAAACACAGAAACTGCATCGGGATTGAATACAACAATCACCATGGGCACTTTCCTCCATGGGAGTAATGTCTCAAACATTCTACTCTTTTATCGTTCCCTGGAAGACCAGTAGTAGTTTCCGATGCACATCTGGAGGCATTCTGTAATCTGTGGACTATCAGAGTGTTGTTGAAACACAGAACTTGCATCAGGATTGAATACAACAGTAACCATGCACACTTTCCTAAATGGGAGTTGTATCTCAGTCTACGCTATGATCGTTCGCTGGAAGACCAGCAGTAGTTTCCGATGCACATCTGGAGGCATTCTGTAATCTGTGGACCTTCAAAGTGTTGATGAAACACAGAAATTGCATCGGGAGTGAATACAACTGTCACAATACGCACTTTCCTCAATGGGAGTAATGTCTGGTACAGTCTACGCTTTGATCGTACCCAGGAAGACCAGTAGTAGTTTCCGATGCACATCTGGTGGCATTCTGTTACCTGTGGACTATCAGAGTGTTGATGAAACACAGAAATTGCATCGGAATTGAATACAACAGTCACCATCCACACTTTCCGCCATGGGAGTAATGTCTGAGACAGTCCTCGCTTTAATCGTTTCCTGGAAGACCAGTAGTAGTTTCCGATGCACATCTGGTGGCATTCTGTAATCTGTGGTCTATCAGAGTTTTGATGAAATACAGAAATCGCATCGGTATTGAGTACAACAGTCACAATGCGCACTTTCCTCCAAGGGAGTAATGTCTCAAACAGTTTAAGCTTTGATCGTTCCCTGGAAGACCAGTAGAAGTTTCCGATGCACATTTGGTTTCATTCTGTAATATGTGGACTGTCAGAGTATTGATGAAACAGAAATTGCATCGGGATTGAATACAATAGTCAACATGCGCACTTTCGTAAACGGTAGTAGTGTGTCAAACAGTCTACGTTTTGATCATTCCCTGGAAGACCAGTAGTAGTTCACGATGTACATCTGGTGGGATTCTGTAATCTGTGGACTATCAGAATGTTGTTGAAACACTGAAATTGCATCGGGATTGAATACAACAGTCACCATCCGCACTTTCCTCCATGGGAGGAATGTCTCAAACGGTCTACGCGTTGATCGGTCCCAGGAAGACCAGTAGTAGTTTCCGATGCACATCTGGAGGTATTCGGTAATCTGTGGTCCATCCGGGTGTTGACAAAAGACAGAAATTGCATCGGGATTGAATACAACAAGCACCATGCGTACATTTCTCCATGGGAGTAATGTCTCAAACTGTCATCGCTTTGATCGTTCCCTGGAAGACCAGTAGGAGTTTCCGATGCACATATGGTGGCATTCTGTAATCTGTGGACTATCAAGTGTTGATGAAACACAGAAATTGCATCGGGATTGAATACAACAGTAACAATCCGCACTTTTCTCCATGGGAATAATGTCTAAAACAGTGTACGCTTTGATCGTTCCCAGGAAGACCAGTAGTAGTTTCCGATGCACATCTGGAGGCATTCTGTAATCTGGGAACCTTCAAAGTGTTGGTGAAACACATAAATTGCATCGGGAGTGAATACAACTGTCACAATCCGCACTTTCTTCAATGGGAGTAATGTCTGGTACAGTCTACGCTTTGATCGTTCCCAGGAAGACCAGTAGTAGTTTTCGATGCACATCTGGAGACAATCTGTATTCTGTGGACTATCAGAGTGTTTATGAAACTTAGAAATTGCATCGGGATTGAATACAACACTCACCATACGCAATTTGATCCATGGAGTAACGTCTGAATCAGTCTACGCTTTGATCGTTCCCAGGAAGACCAGTAGTAGTTTCCGATGCACATCTGGTGGCATTCTGTAATCTGTGGACTATCAAAGTGTTGATGAAACACAGATATTGCATCGGGATTGAATACAACAGTCACCATCCGCACTTTCCTCCATGGGAGGATTGTCTCAAAGGGTCTACGCGTTGATCGGTCCCAGGAAGACCAGTAGTAGTTTCCGATGCACATCTGGAGACAATCTGTAATCTGTGGACTATCAGAGTGTTGATGAAACACAGAAATTGCATCGGGATTGAATACAACAGTCACCATCCGCACATTCCTCCATGGGAGTAACGTCTGAAACAGTCTACCCTTTGATCGTTCACTGGAAGACCAGTAGTAGTTTCTGATGCACATCTGGAGGCATTCTGTAATCTGTGGACCTTCAAAGTGTTGATGAAACACAGAAATTGCATCGGGATTGAATACAACAGTCACCATGCACACTTTCCTACATGGGAATAATGTCTCAAACAGTCTAAGCTTTGATCGTTCCCAGGAAGACCAGTAGTAGTTTTCGATGCACTTCTGGAGGCAATCTGTAATCTGTGGACTATAAGAGTCTTGATGAAACACAGAAATTGCATCGGGATTGAATACAACAGTCACCATGCGCACTTTCCTACATAGTAGTAATGTCTCAAACAGTCTACGCTTTGATCGTTCCCTGGAAGACCAGTAGTAGTTTCCGATGCACATCTGGTTTCATTCTGTAATATGTGGACTGTGAGAGTGTTGATGAAACACAGAAATTGCATCGGGATTGAATACAACAGTCACCATGCACACTTTCCTCCATGGGAGTAATGTGTCTAACAGTCTACGCTTTGATCGTTCCCTTTAAAGCCAGTAGTAGTTTCCGATGCACATCCGGTGGCATTCTGTAATCTGTGGACTATCAGAATGTTGTTGAAACACTGAAATTGCATCGGGATTGAATACAACAGTCACCATGCGCACTTTTCTCCATGGGAGTAATGTCTCAAACAGTCTACATTTTGATCGTTCCCTGGAAGACCAGTAGTAGTTTCCGATGCACATCTGGAGGCATTCTGTAATCTGTGCACTATGAGAGTGTTGTTGAAACACAGAAATTGCCTCGGGATTGAATACAACAGTCACCATGCGCACTTTCCTACATAGAAGTAATGTCTCAAACAGTCTACGCTTTGATCGTTCCCTGGAAGACCAGTAGTAGTTTCCGATGCACATCTGGAGGTATTCGGTAATCTGTGGTCTATCCGGGTGTTGATAAAAGACAGAAATTGCATCGGGATTGAATACAACAGGCACCATGCGTACATTTCTCCATGGGAGAAATGTCTCAAACTGTCATCGCTTTGATCGTTCCCTGGAAGACCAGTAGTAGTTTCCGATGCACATATGGTGGCATTCTGTAATCTGTGGACTATCAAGTGTTGATGAAACACAGAAATTGCATCGAGATTGAATACAACAGTCACAATCTGCACTTTTCTCCATGGGCATAATGTCTAAAACAGTCTACGCTTTGATCGTTCCCTGGAAGACCAGTAGTAGTTTCCGATGCACATCTGGTGGTATGCTGTATTCTGTGGACCATCAGAGTGTTGATGAAACACAGAAATTGCATCGGGATTGAATTCAACAGGCACCATGCGCTCTTTGCTCCACAGGAGTAATGTCTCAAAGAGTCTACGCTTTGATCGTTCCCTGGAAGACCAGTAGTAGTTTCCGATGCACATCTGGTGGCATTCTGTAATCTCTGGACTATCAGAGTATCGATGAAACACAGAAATTGCATCGGGATTGAATACAACAGTCACAATCCGCACTTTTCTCCATGGGCATAATGTCTAAAACAGTCTACGCTTTGATCGTTCCCTGGAAGACCAGTAGTAGTTTCCGATGCACATCTGGTGGTATTCTGTATTCTGTGGACCATCAGATTGTTGACGAAGCAATGAAATGGCATCGGGTTTGAATACAACAGACACGATGCGCACTTTCCTCCATGGGAGTAATGTCTCAAACAGTCTACGATTTGATCGTTCCCTGGAAGACCAGTAGTAGTTTCCGATGCACATCTGGGGGCATTCTGTTATCTGGGGACTATCAGAGTGTTGATGAAACACAGAAATTGAATCGGGATTGAATACAACAGTCACCATCCACACTTTCCGCCATGGGAGTAATATCTGAAACAGTCCTCGCTTTAATCGTTTCCTGGAAGACCAGTAGTAGTTTCCGATGCACATCTGGTGGCATTCTGTAATCTGTGGGCTATCAGAGTGTTGATGAACCACAGAAATTGCATCGGGATTGATTACAACAGTTACCATGCGCACTTTCCTCCAAGGGGGTAATGTCTCAAACAGTTTACGCTTTGATCGTTCCCTGGAAGACCAGTAGTAGTTTCCGATGCACATCTGGTTTCATTCTGTAATATGTGGACTGTCAGAGTGTTGATGAAACACAGAAATTGCATCGGGATTGAATACAATAGTCACCATGCGTACTTTCCTAAACGGGAGTAGTGTGTCAAACAGTCTACGCTTTGATCATTCCCTGGAAGACTAGTAGTAGTTCCCGATGTACATCTGGTGGCATTCTGTAATCTGTGGACTATCAAAGTGTTGATGAAACACAGAAATTGCATCGGGATTGAATACAACAGTCACCATCCGCACTTTCCTCCATGGGAGGATTGTCTCAAAGGGTCTACGCGTTGATCGGTCCCAGGAAGACCAGTAGTAGTTTCCGATGCACATCTGGAGACAATCTGTAATCTGTGGACTATCAGAGTGTTGATGAAACACAGAAATTGCATCGGGATTGAATACAACAGTCACCATCCGCACATTCCTCCATGGGAGTAACGTCTGAAACAGTCTACCCTTTGATCGTTCACTGGAAGACCAGTAGTAGTTTCTGATGCACATCTGGAGGCATTCTGTAATCTGTGGACCTTCAAAGTGTTGATGAAACACAGAAATTGCATCGGGATTGAATACAACAGTCACCATGCACACTTTCCTACATGGGAATAATGTCTCAAACAGTCTAATCTTTGATCGTTCCCAGGAAGACCAGTAGTAGTTTTCGATGCACTTCTGGAGGCAATCTGTTATCTGTGGACTATAAGAGTCTTGATGAAACACAGAAATTGCATCGGGATTGAATACAACAGTCACCATGCGCACTTTCCCACATAGTAGTAATGTCTCAAACAGTCTACGCTTTGATCGTTCCCTGGAAGACCAGTAGTAGTTTCCGATGCACATCTGGTTTCATTCTGTAATATATGGACTGTCAGAGTGTTGATGAAACACAGAAATTGCATCGGGATTGAATACAACAGTCACCATGCACACTTTCCTCCATGGGAGTAACGTGTCTAACAGTCTACGCTTTGATCGTTCCCTTTAAAGCCAGTAGTAGTTTCCGATGCACATCCGGTGGCATTCTGTAATCTGTGGACTATCAGAATGTTGTTGAAACACTGAAATTGCATCGGGATTGAATACAACAGTCACCATGCGCACTTTTCTCCATGGGAGTAATGTCTCAAACAGTCTACATTTTGATCGTTCCCTGGAAGACCAGTAGTAGTTTGCGATGCACATCTGGAGGCATTCTGTAATCTGTGGACTATGAGAGTGTTGTTGAAACACAGAAATTGCATCGGGATTGAATACAACAGTCACCATGCGCACTTTCCTACATAGTAGTAATGTCTCAAACAGTCTACGCTTTGATCGTTCCCTGGAAGACCAGTAGTAGTTTCCGATGCACATCTGGAGGTATTCGGTAATCTGTGGTCTATCCGGGTGTTGATAAAAGACAGAAATTGCATCGGGATTGAATACAACAGGCACCATGCGTACATTTCTCCATGGGAGAAATGTCTCAAACTGTCATCGCTTTGATCGTTCCCTGGAAGACCAGTAGTAGTTTCCGATGCACATATGGTGGCATTCTGTAATCTGTGGACTATCAAGTGTTGATGAAACACAGAAATTGCATCGAGATTGAATACAACAGTCACAATCCGCACTTTTCTCCATGGGCATAATGTCTAAAACAGTCTACGCTTTGATCGTTCCCTGGAAGACCAGTAGTAGTTTCCGATGCACATCTGGTGGTATTCTGTATTCTGTGGACCATCAGAGTGTTGATGAAACACAGAAATTGCATCGGGATTGAATTCAACAGGCACCATGCGCTCTTTGCTCCACAGGAGTAATGTCTCAAAGAGTCTACGCTTTGATCGTTCCCTGGAAGACCAGTAGCAGTTTCCGATGCACATCTGGTGGCATTCTGTAATCTCTGGACTATCAGAGTATCGATGAAGCACAGAAATTGCATCGGGATTGAATACAACAGTCACCATGCGCACTTCCCTCCATGGGAGTAATGTCTCAAACAGTCTACGCTTTGATCGTTCCCTGGAAGACCAGTAGTAGTTTCCGATGCACATCTGGTATGATTCTGTAATCTTCGGACTATCAGAGTGTTGATGAAACACAGAAATTGCATCGGGATTGAATACAACAGTCACCATCCGCAATTTCCGCTATGGCAGTAATGTCTGAAACAGTCCTCGCTTTAATCGTTCCCTGGAAGACCAGTAGTTGTTTCCGATGCACATCTGGTGGCATTCTGTAACCTGTGATCTATCAGAGTGTTGATGAAACACAGAAATTACATCGGGATAGAATACAACTGTCACCATGCGCACTTTCCTCCACGGGAGTAATGTCTCAAATACTCTACGCTTTGATCGTTCCCTGGAAGACCAGTAGTAGTTCCCGATGTACATCTGGTGGCATTCTGTAATCTGTGGACTATCAGAGTGATGATAAAACACAGAAATTGCATCGAGATTGAATAAAACAGTCACCATCCGCACTTTCCTCCATGGGAGTAAAGTATCAAGCAGTCTACACTTTGATCGCTCACTGGAAGACAAGTAGTAGTTTCCGATGCACATCTGGAGGCATTCTGTAATCTGTGGACCTTCAAAGTGTTGATGAAACACAGAAATTGCATCGGGTATGATTACAACAGTCACCATGCGCACTTTCCTCCATTTGAGTAATGTCTCATACAGTCTACGCTCTAATCCTTCCCAGGTATACCAGTAGTAGTTTCCGATGCACATCTGGAGGCAATCTGTAAATTGTGGACTATCAGAGTGTTGATGAAACATAGAAATTGCATCGGGATTGAATACAGCAGTCACCATGCGCGCTTTAGTACATGGGAGTAATGTCTCGAACAGTCTATGCTTCGATCGCTCCCAGGAAGACCAGTAGTAGTTTCCGATGCATATCTGGAGGCAATCTGTAATCTGTGGACTATCACAGTGTTGATGAAACACAGAAATTGCATTGTGATTGAATACAACAGTCACCATCCGCACTTTCCACTACGGGAGTAATGTCTCAAAAAGTCAACGATTTGATCGTTCTGTGGAAGACCAGTAGTAGTTTCCGATGCACATCTGGAGGCATTCTGTAATCTGTTGACCTTCAAAGTGTTGATGAAATACAGAAATTGCTTCGGGATTGAATACAACAGTCACCATGCACACTTTCATCCACGGGAGTAATGTCTCAAACGGTCTACGATTTGATCGTTCCCTGGAAGACCAGTAGTAGTTTCCGATGCACATCTGGTGGCATTCTGTATTCTGTGGACTATCAGAGTGTTGATGAAACACAGAAATTGCATCGGGATTGAATACAACAGACACCATGCTCACATTCCTCCACAGGATTAATGTCTCAAACAGTCTACGACTTGATCGTTCCCTGGAAGACCAGTAGTAGTTTCCGATGCACATCTGGTGGCATTCTGATATCTGTGGACTATCAGAGTGTTGATGAAACACAGAAATTGCATCGGGATTGAATACAACAGTCACCATCCACACTTTCCGCCATGGGAGTAATGTCTGAAACAGTCCTCGCTTTAATCGTTTCCTGGAAGACCAGCAGTAGTTTCCGACGCACATCTGGTGGCATTCTGTAATCTGTGGGCTATCAGAGTGTTGATGAAACATAGAAATTGCATCGGGATTGAATACAACAGTCACCATGCGCACTTTCCTCCAAGGGAGTAATGTCTCAAACAGTTTACGCTTTGATCGTTCCCTGGGAGACCAGTAGTAGCTTCCGATGCACATCTGGATTCATTCTGTAATATGTGGTCTGTCAGAGTGTTGATGAAACACAGAAATTGCATCGGGATTGAATACAACAGTCACCATCCGCACATTCCTCCATGGGAGTAACGTCTGAAACAGTCTACCCTTTGATCGTTCCCTGGAAGACCAGTAGTAGTTTCCGATGCACATCTGGAGGCATTCTGTAATCTGTGGACCTTCAAAGTGTTGATGAAACACAGAAATTGCATCGGGATTGAATACAACGGTCACCATGCACACTTTCCTCCATGGGAATAATGTCTCAAACAGTCTAAGCTTTGATCGTTCCCAGGAAGACCAGTAGTAGTTTTCCATGCACTTCTGGAGGCAATCTGTTATCTGTGGACTATCAGAGTGTTGATGAAACACAGAAATTGCATCGGGATTGAATACAACAGTCACCATGCACACTTTCCCCCATGGGAACAATGTCTCAAACATTCTAAGCTTTGATCGTTAACAGGAAGACCAGTAGTAGTTTCCGATGCACATCTGGCGGCATTCTATAATCTGTGGACTATCAGAGTGTTGATGAAACACAGAAATTGCATCGGGATTCAATACAACAGTCACCATGTGCACCTTCCTATATAGGAGTTATGTCTCAAACAGTCTACGCTTTGATCGTTAACAGGAAGACCAGTAGTAGTTTCCGATGCACATCTGGGGGCATTCTGTTATCTGGGGACTATCAGAGTGTTGATGAAACACAGAAATTGCATCGGGATTGAATACAAAAGTCACCATCCACACTCTCCGCCATGGGAGTAATATCTGAAACAGTCCTCGCTTTAATCGTTTCCTGGAAGACCAATAGTAGTTTCCGATGCACATCTGGTGTCATTCTGTAATCTGTGGGCTATCAGAGTGTTGATGAACCACAGAAATTGCATCGGGATTGATTACAACAGTTACCATGCGCACTTTCCTCCAAGGGGGTAATGTCTCAAACAGTTTACGCTTTGATCGTTCCCTGGAAGACCAGTAGTAGTTTCCGATGCACATCTGGTTTCATTCTGTAATATGTGGACTGTCAGAGTATTGATGAAACACAGAAATTGCATCGGGATTGAATACAACAGTCACCATGCACACTTTCCTCCATGGGAGTAATGTGTCTAACAGTCTACGCTTTGATCGTTCCCTTTAAAGCCAGTAGTAGTTTCCGATGCACAACTGGAGGCATTCTGTAATCTGTGGACCATCAGAGTGTTGATGAAACACAGAAATTGCATCGGGATTCAATACAACAGTCACCATGTGCCCCTTCCTCCATGGGAGTAATGTCTCAAACAGTCTACGCTTTGATAGTTCACTGGAAGACCAGTAGTAGTTTCCGATGCACATCCGGTGGCATTCTGTAATCTGTGGACTATCAGAATGTTGTTGAAACAATGAAATTGCATCGGGATTGAATACAACAGTCACCATGCGCACTTTTCTCCATTGGAGTAATGTCTCAAACAGTCTACGCTTTGATCGTTCCCTGGAAGACCAGTAGTAGTTTCCGATGCACATCTGGAGGCAATCTGTAAATTGTGGACTATCAGAGTGTTGATGAAACATAGAAATTGCATCGGGATTGAATACAACAGTCACCATGCGCGCATTAGTACATGGGAGTAATGTCTCGAACAGTCTACGCTTTGATAGTCCCCTTTAAGACCAGTAGTAGTTTTCGATGCACTTCTGGAGGCAATCTGTTATCTGTGGACTATCAGAGTGTTGATGAAACACAGAAATTGCATCGGGATTGAATACAACAGTCACCATGCACACTTTCCTCCATGGGAATAATGTCTCAAACAGTCTCAGCTTTGATCGTTAGAAGGAAGACCAGTAGTTGTTTTCGATGCACTTCTGTGAGCAATCTGTTACCTGTGGACTATCAGAGTGTTGATGAAACACAGAAATTGCATCGGGATTGAATACAACAGTCACCATGCACACTTTCCTCCATGGGAGTAATGTCTCTAACAGTCAACGCTTTGATAGTTCCCTTTAAGACCAGTAGTAGTTTCCGATGCACATCTGGAGGCACTCTATAATCTGTGGACTATCAGAGTGTTGATGAAACGCAGAAATTGCATCGGGATTCAATACAACAGTCACCATATGCACCTTCCAATATGGAAGTTATGTCTCAAACAGTCTACGCTTTGGTGGTTCCCTGGAAGACCAGTAGTAGTTTCCGATGCACATCCGGTGGCATTCCGTAATCTGTAGACTATCAGAATGTTGTTGAAACACTGAAATTACATCGGGATTGAATACAACAGTCACCATGCGCACTTCCCTTCATGGGAGTAATGTCTAAAACAGTCTACATTTTGATCGTTCCCTGGAAGACCAGTAGTAGTTTCGATTCGCATCTGGAGGCATTCTGTAATCTGTGGTTCTTCAAAGTGTTAATGGAACACAGAAATTGCATCGGGATTAAATACAACAGTCACCATGGGCACTTTCCTCCATGGGAGTTATGTCTCAAACAGTGTACTCTTTTATCGTTCCCTGGGTGACCAGTAGTAGTTTCCAATGCACATCTGGAGGTATTCGGTAATCTGTGGTCTATCCGGGTGTTGATAAAAGACAGAAATTGCATCGGGATTGAATACAACAGTCACCAGGCGTACATTTCTCCATGGGAGTAATGTCTCAAACTGTCATCGCTATGATCGTTCATTGGAAGACCAGTAGTAGTTTCCGATGCGCATATGGTGGCATTCTGTAATCTGTGGACTATCTGAGTGTTGATGAATCACAGAAATTGCATCGGGATTGAATACAACATTCACCATGCGCACTTTCCTCCACGGGAGTAATGTCTCAAACAGTCTACGCTTTGATCGTTCCCTGGATGACCAGTAGTAGTTCCCGATGTACATCTGGTGGCATTCTGTAATCTGTGGACTATCAGAGTGATGATAAAACACAGAAATTGCATCGAGATTGAATAAAACAGTCACCATCCGCACTTTCCTCCATGGGAGTAAAGTATCAAGCAGTCTACACTTTGTTCGCTCACTGGAAGACAAGTAGTAGTTTTTGATGCACATCTGGAGGCATTCTGTAATCTGTGGACCTTCAAAGTGTTGATGAAACACAGAAATTGCATCGGGTATGATTACAACAGTCACCATGCGCACTTTCCTCCATTTGAGTAATGTCTCATACAGTCTACGCTCTAATCCTTCCCAGGTATACCAGTAGTAGTTTCCGATGCACATCTGGAGGCAATCTGTAAATTGTGGACTATCAGAGTGTTGATGAAACATAGAAATTGCATCGGGATTGAATACAGCAGTCACCATGCGCGCTTTAGTACATGGGAGTAATGTCTCGAACAGTCTATGCTTCGATCGCTCCCAGGAAGACCAGTAGTAGTTTCCGATGCATATCTGGAGGCAATCTGTAATCTGTGGACTATCACAGTGTTGATGAAACACAGAAATTGCATTGTGATTGAATACAACAGTCACCATCCGCACTTTCCACTACGGGAGTAATGTCTCAAAAAGTCAACGATTTGATCGTTCTGTGGAAGACCAGTAGTAGTTTCCGATGCACATCTGGAGGCATTCTGTAATCTGTTGACCTTCAAAGTGTTGATGAAATACAGAAATTGCTTCGGGATTGAATACAACAGTCACCATGCACACTTTCATCCACGGGAGTAATGTCTCAAACGGTCTACGATTTGATCGTTCCCTGGAAGACCAGTAGTAGTTTCCGATGCACATCTGGTGGCATTCTGTATTCTGTGGACTATCAGAGTGTTGATGAAACACAGAAATTGCATCGGGATTGAATACAACAGACACCATGCTCACATTCCTCCACAGGATTAATGTCTCAAACAGTCTACGACTTGATCGTTCCCTGGAAGACCAGTAGTAGTTTCCGATGCACATCTGGTGGCATTCTGATATCTGTGGACTATCAGAGTGTTGATGAAACACAGAAATTGCATCGGGATTGAATACAACAGTCACCATCCACACTTTCCGCCATGGGAGTAATGTCTGAAACAGTCCTCGCTTTAATCGTTTCCTGGAAGACCAGCAGTAGTTTCCGACGCACATCTGGTGGCATTCTGTAATCTGTGGGCTATCAGAGTGTTGATGAAACATAGAAATTGCATCGGGATTGAATACAACAGTCACCATGCGCACTTTCCTCCAAGGGAGTAATGTCTCAAACAGTTTACGCTTTGATCGTTCCCTGGGAGACCAGTAGTAGCTTCCGATGCACATCTGGATTCATTCTGTAATATGTGGTCTGTCAGAGTGTTGATGAAACACAGAAATTGCATCGGGATTGAATACAACAGTCACCATCCGCACATTCCTCCATGGGAGTAACGTCTGAAACAGTCTACCCTTTGATCGTTCCCTGGAAGACCAGTAGTAGTTTCCGATGCACATCTGGAGGCATTCTGTAATCTGTGGACCTTCAAAGTGTTGATGAAACACAGAAATTGCATCGGGATTGAATACAACGGTCACCATGCACACTTTCCTCCATGGGAATAATGTCTCAAACAGTCTAAGCTTTGATCGTTCCCAGGAAGACCAGTAGTAGTTTTCCATGCACTTCTGGAGGCAATCTGTTATCTGTGGACTATCAGAGTGTTGATGAAACACAGAAATTGCATCGGGATTGAATACAACAGTCACCATGCACACTTTCCCCCATGGGAACAATGTCTCAAACATTCTAAGCTTTGATCGTTAACAGGAAGACCAGTAGTAGTTTCCGATGCACATCTGGCGGCATTCTATAATCTGTGGACTATCAGAGTGTTGATGAAACACAGAAATTGCATCGGGATTCAATACAACAGTCACCATGTGCACCTTCCTATATAGGAGTTATGTCTCAAACAGTCTACGCTTTGATCGTTAACAGGAAGACCAGTAGTAGTTTCCGATGCACATCTGGGGGCATTCTGTTATCTGGGGACTATCAGAGTGTTGATGAAACACAGAAATTGCATCGGGATTGAATACAACAGTCACCATCCACACTCTCCGCCATGGGAGTAATATCTGAAACAGTCCTCGCTTTAATCGTTTCCTGGAAGACCAATAGTAGTTTCCGATGCACATCTGGTGTCATTCTGTAATCTGTGGGCTATCAGAGTGTTGATGAACCACAGAAATTGCATCGGGATTGATTACAACAGTTACCATGCGCACTTTCCTCCAAGGGGGTAATGTCTCAAACAGTTTACGCTTTGATCGTTCCCTGGAAGACCAGTAGTAGTTTCCGATGCACATATGGTTTCATTCTGTAATATGTGGACTGTCAGAGTATTGATGAAACACAGAAATTGCATCGGGATTGAATACAACAGTCACCATGCACACTTTCCTCCATGGGAGTAATGTGTCTAACAGTCTACGCTTTGATCGTTCCCTTTAAAGCCAGTAGTAGTTTCCGATGCACAACTGGAGGCATTCTGTAATCTGTGGACCATCAGAGTGTTGATGAAACACAGAAATTGCATCGGGATTCAATACAACAGTCACCATGTGCCCCTTCCTCCATGGGAGTAATGTCTCAAACAGTCTACGCTTTGATAGTTCACTGGAAGACCAGTAGTAGTTTCCGATGCACATCCGGTGGCATTCTGTAATCTGTGGACTATCAGAATGTTGTTGAAACAATGAAATTGCATCGGGATTGAATACAACAGTCACCATGCGCACTTTTCTCCATTGGAGTAATGTCTCAAACAGTCTACGCTTTGATCGTTCCCTGGAAGACCAGTAGTAGTTTCCGATGCACATCTGGAGGCAATCTGTAAATTGTGGACTATCAGAGTGTTGATGAAACATAGAAATTGCATCGGGATTGAATACAACAGTCACCATGCGCGCATTAGTACATGGGAGTAATGTCTCGAACAGTCTACGCTTTGATAGTCCCCTTTAAGACCAGTAGTAGTTTTCGATGCACTTCTGGAGGCAATCTGTTATCTGTGGACTATCAGAGTGTTGATGAAACACAGAAATTGCATCGGGATTGAATACAACAGTCACCATGCACACTTTCCTCCATGGGAATAATGTCTCAAACAGTCTCAGCTTTGATCGTTAGAAGGAAGACCAGTAGTAGTTTTCGATGCACTTCTGGGAGCAATCTGTTACCTGTGGACTATCAGAGTGTTGATGAAACACAGAAATTGCATCGGGATTGAATACAACAGTCACCATGCACACTTTCCTCCATGGGAGTAATGTCTCTAACAGTCAACGCTTTGATAGTTCCCTTTAAGACCAGTAGTAGTTTCCGATGCACATCTGGAGGCACTCTATAATCTGTGGACTATCAGAGTGTTGATGAAACGCAGAAATTGCATCGGGATTCAATACAACAGTCACCATATGCACCTTCCAATATGGAAGTTATGTCTCAAACAGTCTACGCTTTGGTGGTTCCCTGGAAGACCAGTAGTAGTTTCCGATGCACATCCGGTGGCATTCCGTAATCTGTAGACTATCAGAATGTTGTTGAAACACTGAAATTACATCGGGATTGAATACAACAGTCACCATGCGCACTTCCCTTCATGGGAGTAATGTCTAAAACAGTCTACATTTTGATCGTTCCCTGGAAGACCAGTAGTAGTTTCGATTCGCATCTGGAGGCATTCTGTAATCTGTGGTTCTTCAAAGTGTTAATGGAACACAGAAATTGCATCGGGATTAAATACAACAGTCACCATGGGCACTTTCCTCCATGGGAGTTATGTCTCAAACAGTGTACTCTTTTATCGTTCCCTGGGTGACCAGTAGTAGTTTCCAATGCACATCTGGAGGTATTCGGTAATCTGTGGTCTATCCGGGTGTTGATAAAAGACAGAAATTGCATCGGGATTGAATACAACAGTCACCAGGCGTACATTTCTCCATGGGAGTAATGTCTCAAACTGTCATCGCTATGATCGTTCATTGGAAGACCAGTAGTAGTTTCCGATGCGCATATGGTGGCATTCTGTAATCTGTGGACTATCTGAGTGTTGATGAATCACAGAAATTGCATCGGGATTGAATACAACATTCACCATGCGCACTTTCCTCCACGGGAGTAATGTCTCAAACAGTCTACGCTTTGATCGTTCCCTGGATGACCAGTAGTAGTTCCCGATGTACATCTGGTGGCATTCTGTAATCTGTGGACTATCAGAGTGATGATAAAACACAGAAATTGCATCGAGATTGAATAAAACAGTCACCATCCGCACTTTCCTCCATGGGAGTAAAGTATCAAGCAGTCTACACTTTGTTCGCTCACTGGAAGACAAGTAGTAGTTTTTGATGCACATCTGGAGGCATTCTGTAATCTGTGGACCTTCAAAGTGTTGATGAAACACAGAAATTGCATCGGGTATGATTACAACAGTCACCATGCGCACTTTCCTCCATTTGAGTAATGTCTCATACAGTCTACGCTCTAATCCTTCCCAGGAATACCAGTAGTAGTTTCCGATGCACATCTGGAGGCAATCTGTAAATTGTGGACTATCAGAGTGTTGATGAAACATAGAAATTGCATCGGGATTGAATACAGCAGTCACCATGCGCGCTTTAGTACATGCGAGTAATGTCTCGAACAGTCTATGCTTCGATCGCTCCCAGGAAGACCAGTAGTAGTTTCCGATGCATATCTGGAGGCAATCTGTAATCTGTGGACTATTACAGTGTTGATGAAACACAGAAATTGCATTGGGATTGAATACAACAGTCACCATCCGCACTTTCCACTACGGGAGTAATGTCTCAAAAAGTCAACGATTTCATCGTTCTGTGGAAGACCAGTAGTAGTTTCCGATGCACATCTGGAGGCATTCTGTAATCTGTTGACCTTCAAAGTGTTGATGAAATACAGAAATTGCTTCGGGATTGAATACAACAGTCACCATGCACACTTTCATCCACGGGAGTAATGTCTCAAACGGTCTACGATTTGATCGTTCCCTGGAAGACCAGTAGTAGTTTCCGATGCACATCTGGTGGCATTCTGTATTCTGTGGACTATAAGAGTGTTGATGAAACACAGAAATTGCATCGGGATTGAATACAACAGACAACATGCTCACTTTCCTCCACAGGATTAATGTCTCAAACAGTCTACGCCTTGATCGTTCCCTGGAAGACCAGTAGTAGTTTCCGATGCACATCTGGTGGCATTCTGATATCTGTGGACTATCAGAGTGTTGATGAAACACAGAAATTGCATCGGGATTGAATACAACAGTCACCATCCACACTTTCCGCCATGGGAGTAATGTCTGAAACAGTCCTCGCTTTAATCGTTTCCTGGAAGACCAGTAGTAGTTTCCGACGCACATCTGGTGGCATTCTGTAATCTGTGGGCTATCAGAGTGTTGATGAAACATAGAAATTGCATCGGGATTGAATACAACAGTCACCATGCGCACTTTCCTCCAAGGGAGTAATTTCTCAAACAGTTTACGCTTTGATCGTTCCCTGGGAGACCAGTAGTAGCTTCCGATGCACATCTGGATTCATTCTGTAATATGTGGTCTGTCAGAGTGTTGATGAAACACAGAAATTGCATCGGGATTGAATACAACAGTCACCATGCACACTTTCCCCCATGGGAACAATGTCTCAAACATTCTAAGCTTTGATCGTTAACAGGAAGACCAGTAGTAGTTTCCGATGCACATCTGGAGGCATTCTATAATCTGTGGACTATCAGAGTGTTGATGAAACACAGAAATTGCATCGGGATTCAATACAACAGTCAGCATGTGCACCTTCCTATATGGGAGTTATGTCTCAAATAGTCTACGCTTTGATCGTTAACAGGAAGACCAGTAGTAGTTTCCGATGCACATCTGGGGGCATTCTGTTATCTGGGGACTATCAGAGTGTTGATGAAACACAGAAATTGCATCGGGATTGTATACAACAGTCACCATCCACACTCTCCGCCATGGGAGTAATATCTGAAACAGTCCTCGCTTTAATCGTTTCCTGGAAGACCAGTAGTAGTTTCCGATGCACATCTGGTGGCATTCTGTAATCTGTGGGCTATCACAGTGTTGATGAACCACAGAAATTGCATCGGGATTGATTACAACAGTTACCATGCGCACTTTCCTCCAAGGGGGTAATGTCTCAAACAGTTTACGCTTTGATCGTTCCCTATAAGACCAGTAGTAGTTTCCGATGCACATCTGGTTTCATTCTGTAATATGTGGACTGTCAGAGTATTGATGAAACACAGAAATTGCATCGGGATTGAATACAACAGTCACCATGCACACTTTCCTCCATGGGAGTAATGTGTCTAACAGTCTACGCATTGATCGTTCCCTTTAAAGCCAGTAGTAGTTTCCGATGCACATCTGGAGGCATTCTGTAATCTGTGGACCATCAGAGTGTTGATGAAACACAGAAATTGCATCGGGATTCAATACAACAGTCACCATGTGCCCCTTCCTCCATGGGAGTAATGTCTCAAACAGTCTACGCTTTGATAGTTCACTGGAAGACCAGTAGTAGTTTCCGATGCACATCCGGTGGCATTCTGTAATCTGTGGATATCAGAATGTTGTTGAAACACTGAAATTGCATCGGGATTGAATACAACAGTCACCATGCGCACTTTTCTCCATGGGAGTAATGTCTCAAACAGTCTACGCTTTGATCGTTCCCTGGAAGACCAGTAGTAGTTTCCGATGCACATCTGGAGGCAATCTGTAAATTGTGGACTATCAGAGTGTTGATGAAACATAGAAATTTGCATCGGGATTGAATACAAGAGTCACCATGCGCGCATTAGTACATGGGAGTAATGTCTCGAACAGTCTACGCTTTGATAGTTCCCTTTAAGACCAGTAGTAGTTTTCGATGCACTTCTGGAGGCAATCTGTTATCTGTGGACTATCAGAGTGTTGATGAAACACAGAAATTGCATCGGGATTGAATACAACAGTCACCATTCACACTTTCCTCCATGGGAATAATGTCTCACACAGTCTCAGCTTTGATCGTTAACAGGAAGACCAGTAGTAGTTTTCGATGCACTTCTGGAGGCAATCTGTTACCTGTGGACTATAAGAGTGTTGATGAAACACAGAAATTGCATCGGGATTGAATACAACAGTCACCATGCACACTTTCCTCCATGGGAGTAATGTCTCTAACAGTCAACGCTTTGATAGTTCCCTTTAAGACCAGTAGTAGTTTCCGATGCACATCTGGAGGCACTCTATAATCTGTGGACTATCAGAGTGTTGATGAAACGCAGAAATTGCATCGGGATTCAATACAACAGTCACCATGTGCACCTTCCTATATGGGAGTTATGTCTCAAACAGTCTACGCTTTGGTCGTTCCCTGGAAGACCAGTAGTAGTTTCCGATGCACATCCGGTGGCATTCCGTAATCTGTAGACTATCAGAATGTTGTTGAAACACTGAAATTACATCGGGATTGAATACAACAGTCACCATGCGCACTTCCCTTCATGGGAATAATGTCTAAAACAGTCTACATTTTGATCATTCCCTGGAAGACCAGTAGTAGTTTCGATTCGCATCTGGAGGCATTCTGTAATCTGTGGTTCTTCAAAGTGTTAATGGAACACAGAAATTGCATCGGGATTAAATACAACAGTCACCATGGGCACTTTCCTCCATGGGAGTTATGTCTCAAACAGTGTACTCTTTTATCGTTCCCTGGGAGACCAGTAGTAGTTTCCAATGCACATCTGGAGGTATTCGGTAATCTGTGGTCTATCCGGGTGTTGATAAAAGACAGAAATTGCATCGGGATTGAATACAACAGTCACCAGGCGTACATTTCTCCATGGGAGTAATGTCTCAAACTGTCATCGCTTTGATCGTTCCCTGGAAGACCAGTAGTAGTTTCCGATGCGCATATGGTGGCATTCTGTAATCTGTGGACTATCTGAGTGTTGATGAATCACTGAAATTGCATCGGGATTGAATACAACATTCACCATGCGCACTTTCCTCCACGGGAGTAATGTCTCAAACAGTCTACGCTTTGATCGTTCCCTGGATGACCAGTAGTAGTTTCCGATCCACATCTGGAGACAATCTGTATTCTGTGGACTATCAGAGTGTTGATGAAACACAGAAATTGCACCGGGATTGAATACAACAGTCACCATCAGCAATTTCCTCCATGGGAGTAACGTCTGAAACAGTCTACGCTTTGATCGTTCCCTGGATGACCTGTAGTAGTTTCCGATGCACATCTGGAGTCATTCTGTAATCTGTGGATCATCAGAGTGTTGATGAAACACAGATATTGCATCGGGATTGAATACAACAGTCACCATGCGCCCTTTCCTACATGGGAGTAATGTCTCAGACAGTCTATGCTTGACCGTTCATAGGAAGACCAGTAGTAGTTTCCGATGCATATCTGGAGGAAATCTGTAATCTGTGGACTATCAGAGTGTTGATGAAACGCAGAAATTGCATCGGGATTCAATACAACACTCACCATGTGCACCTTCCTATATGGGAGTTATGTCTCAAACAGTCTACGCTTTGGTCGTTCCCTGGAAGACCAGTAGTAGTTTCCGATGCACATCCGGTGGCATTCCGTAATCTGTAGACTATCAGAATGTTGTTGAAACACTGAAATTACATCGGGATTGAATACAACAGTCACCATGCGCACTTCCCTTCATGGGAATAATGTCTAAAACAGTCTACATTTTGATCATTCCCTGGAAGACCAGTAGTAGTTTCGATTCGCATCTGGAGGCATTCTGTAATCTGTGGTTCTTCAAAGTGTTAATGGAACACAGAAATTGCATCGGGATTAAATACAACAGTCACCATGGGCACTTTCCTCCATGGGAGTTATGTCTCAAACAGTGTACTCTTTTATCGTTCCCTGGGAGACCAGTAGTAGTTTCCAATGCACATCTGGAGGTATTCGGTAATCTGTGGTCTATCCGGGTGTTGATAAAAGACAGAAATTGCATCGGGATTGAATACAACAGTCACCAGGCGTACATTTCTCCATGGGAGTAATGTCTCAAACTGTCATCGCTTTGATCGTTCCCTGGAAGACCAGTAGTAGTTTCCGATGCGCATATGGTGGCATTCTGTAATCTGTGGACTATCTGAGTGTTGATGAATCACTGAAATTGCATCGGGATTGAATACAACATTCACCATGCGCACTTTCCTCCACGGGAGTAATGTCTCAAACAGTCTACGCTTTGATCGTTCCCTGGATGACCAGTAGTAGTTTCCGATCCACATCTGGAGACAATCTGTATTCTGTGGACTATCAGAGTGTTGATGAAACACAGAAATTGCACCGGGATTGAATACAACAGTCACCATCAGCAATTTCCTCCATGGGAGTAACGTCTGAAACAGTCTACGCTTTGATCGTTCCCTGGATGACCTGTAGTAGTTTCCGATGCACATCTGGAGTCATTCTGTAATCTGTGGATCATCAGAGTGTTGATGAAACACAGATATTGCATCGGGATTGAATACAACAGTCACCATGCGCCCTTTCCTACATGGGAGTAATGTCTCAGACAGTCTATGCTTGACCGTTCATAGGAAGACCAGTAGTAGTTTCCGATGCATATCTGGAGGAAATCTGTAATCTGTGGACTATCAGAGTGTTGATGAAACGCAGAAATTGCATCGGGATTCAATACAACACTCACCATGTGCACCTTCCTATATGGGAGTTATGTCTCAAACAGTCTACGCTTTGGTCGTTCCCTGGAAGACCAGTAGTAGTTTCCGATGCACATCCGGTGGCATTCCGTAATCTGTAGACTATCAGAATGTTGTTGAAACACTGAAATTACATCGGGATTGAATACAACAGTCACCATGCGCACTTACCTTCATGGGAGTAATGTCTAAAACACTCTACATTTTGATCGTTCCCTGGAAGACCAGTAGTAGTTTCGATTCGCATCTGGAGGCATTCTGTAATCTGTGGTTCTTCAAAGTGTTAATGGAACACAGAAATTGCATCGGGATTAAATACAACAGTCACCATGGGCACTTTCCTCCATGGGAGTTATGTCTCAAACAGTGTACACTTTTATCGTCCCCTGGGAGACCAGTAGTAGTTTCCAATGCACATCTGGAGGTATTCGGTAATCTGTGGTCTATCCGGGTGTTGATAAAAGACAGAAATTGCATCGGGATTGAATACAACAGTCACCAGGCGTACATTTCTCCATGGGAGTAATGTCTCAAACTGTCATCGCTTTGATCGTTCCCTGGAAGACCAGTAGTAGTTTCCGATGCGCATATGGTGGCATTCTGTAATCTGTGGACTATCTGAGTGTTGATGAATCACAGAAATTGCATCGGGATTGAATACAACATTCACCATGCGCACTTTCCTCCACGGGAGTAATGTCTCAAACAGTCTACGCTTTGATCGTTCCCTGGATGACCAGTAGTAGTTTCCGATTAACATCTGGAGACAATCTGTATTCTGTGGACTATCAGAGTGTTGATAAAACACAAAAATTGCACCGGGATTGAATACAACAGTCACCATCAGCAATTTCCTCCATGGGAGTAACGTCTGAAACAGTCTACGCTTTGATCGTTCCCTGGATGACCTGTAGTAGTTTCCGATGCACATCTGGAGTCATTCTGTAATCTGTGGATCATCAGAGTGTTGATGAAACACAGATATTGCATCGGGATTGAATACAACAGTCACCATGCGCCCTTTCCTACATGGGAGTAATGTCTCAAACAGTCTATGCTTGACCGTTCATAGGAAGACCAGAAGTAGTTTCCGATGCATATCTGGAGGAAATCTGTAATCTGTGGACTATCAGAGTGTTGATGAAACACAGAAATTGCATTGGGATTGTATACAACAGTCACCATCCGCACTTTCCACCACGGGAGTAATGTCTCAAACAGTCTACGCTTTGATCGTTCCCTGGAAGACCAGTAGTAGTTTCCGATTCACATCTGGAGGCATTCTGTAATCTGTTGACCTTCAAAGTGTTGATGAAACGCAGAAATTGCATAGGGATTGAATACAACAGTCACCATGCGCACTTTCCTACACGTGAGTGACGTCTCAAACAGTCTACGCTTTGATCGTTCCCTGGAAGACCAGTAGTAGTTTCCGATGCACATCTGGTGGCATTCTATAATCTTTGGACTATCAGAGTGTTGATGAAACATAGAAATTGCATCGGGACTGAATACAACAGTCACCATGCGCACTTTTCTCCACGGCAGTAATGTCTCAGACAGTCTACGCTTTGATCGTTCCCTGGAAGACCAGTAGTAGTTTCCGATGCACATCTGGTGGCATTCTGCATTCTGTGGACTATCAGAGTGTTGATGAAACACAGAAATTACATCGGGATTGAATACAATAGGAACCATGCGCAATTTCCTCCACAGGAGTAATGTCTCAAAGGGTCTACGCTTAGATCGTTCCCTGGAAGACCAGTAGTAGTTTCCGATGCACATCTAGTGGCATTCTGTAATATGTGGACTATCAGAGTGTTGATGAAACACAGAAATAGCATCGGGATTGAATACAACAGTCACCATGCACACTTTCCTCCATGGGAGTAATGTCTCTAACAGTCTACGCTTTGATAGTTCCCTTTAAGACCAGTAGGAGTTTCCGATGCACATCTGGAGGCATTCTATAACCTGTGGACTATCAGAGTGTTGATGAAACACAGAAATTGCATCGGGATTCAATACAACAGTCACCATGTGCACCTTCCTATATGGGAGTTATGTCTCAAACAGTCTACGCTTTGGTCGTTCCCTGGAAGACCAGTAGTAGTTTCCGATGCACATCCGGAGGCATTCCGTAATCTGTAGACTATCAGAATGTTGTTGAAACACTGAAATTACATCGGGATTGAATACAACAGTCACTATGCGCACTTCCCTTCATGGGAGTAATGTCTAAAACAGTCTACATTTTGATCGTTCCCTGGAAGACCAGTAGTAGTTTCGATTCGCATCTGGAGGCATTCTGTAATCTGTGGTTCTTCAAAGTGTTGATGGAACACAGAAATTGCATCGGGGTTAAATACAACAGTCACTATGGGCACTTTCCTCCATGGGAGTTATGTCTCAAACAGTGTACTCTTTTATCGTTCCCTGGGGGATCAGTAGTAGTTTCCAATGCACATCTGGAGGTATTCGGTAATCTGTGGTCTATCCGGGTGTTGATAAATGACAGAAATTGCATCGGGATTGAATACAACAGTCACCAGGCGTACATTTCTCCATGGGAGTAATGTCTCAAACAGTCTAAGCTTTGATCGTTCCCAGGAAGACCAGTAGTAGTTTTCGATGCACTTCTGGAGGCAATCTGTTATCTGTGGACTATCAGAGTGTTGATGAAACACAGAAATTGCATCGGGATTGAATACAACAGTCACCATGCACACTTTCCTCCATGGGAATTATGTCTCAAACAGTCTAAGCTTTGATCGTTAACAGGAAGACCAGTGGTAGTTTCCGATGCACATCTGGAGGCATTCAATAATCTGTGGACTATCAGAGTGTTGATGAAACACAGATATTGCATCGGGATTCAATACAACAGTCACCATGTGCACCTTCCTATATGGGAGTTATGTCTCAAACAGTCTACGCTTTGGTCGTTCCCTGAAAGACCAGTAGAAGTTTCCGATGCACATCTGGAGGCATTCTGTAATCTGTTGACCTTAAAAGTGTTGATGAAACACAGAAATTGCATCGGGATTGAATACAACAGTCACCATGCGCACTTTCCTCCACGGGAGTAATGTCTCAAACAGTCTACGCCTTGATCGTTCCCTGGAAGACCAGTAGTAGTTTCCGATGCACATCTGGTGGCATTCTATAATCTTTGGACTATCAGAGTATTGATGAATCATAGAAATTGCATCGGGATTGAATACAACAGTCACCATGCGCACTTTTCTCCACGGCAGTAATGTCTCAGACAGTCTACGCTTTGATCGTTCCCTGGAAGACCAGTAGTAGTTTCCGATGCACATCTGGTGGCATTCTGTAACCTGTGAGCTATCAGTGTGTTGATGAAACACAGAAATTGCATCGGGATTGAATACAACAGTCACCATGCGCACTTTCCTCCACGGGAGTAATGTCTCAAACAGTCTACGCTTTGATCGCTCCCTGGAAGACCAGTAGTAGTTTCCGATGCACATCTGGAGGCTTTGTGTAATCTTAGGACTATCAGAGAGTTGATGAACACAGAAATTGCATCGGGATTGAATACCACAGTCACCATGCGCACTTTCCTCCATGGGAGTAATGTCTCAAACAGTCTACGCTTTGATCGTTCCCTGGAAGACCAGTAGTAGTTTCCGATGCACATCTGGAGGTATTCTGTAATCTGTGGTCTCTCCGTTTGTTGATAAAAGACAGAAATTGCATCGGGATTGAATACAACAGGCACCATGACCACATTCCTCCATGGGAGTAATGTCTGAAACAGTCTACGCCTTGATCGGTACCAGGAATACCAGTAGTAGTTTCCGATGCACATCTGGGGACAATCTGTAATCTGTGGACTATCAGAGAGTTGATGAACAAAGAAATTGCATCGGGATTGCATACAACAGTCACCATGCGCACTTCCCTCCATGGGAGTAATGTCTCAAACAGTCTACGCTTTGGTCGTTCCCTGGAAGACCAGTAGTAGTTTTTGATGCACATCTTTAGGTACTCTGTAATCTGTGGTCTATTCGGGTGTTGATAAAAGACAGAAATTGCATCGGGATTGAATACAACAGGCACCATGCGTACTTCTCTCCATGGGATTAATGTCTCAAACTGTCATCGCTAAGATCGTTCCCTGTTAGACCAGTAGTAGTTTCCGATGCACATCTGGAGGCATTCTGTAATCTGTGGACTATCAGAGTGTTGATGAAACTCAGAAATTACATCCGGATTGAATACAACAGTCACCATGACCACTTTCCTCCATGGGAGTAATGTCTGAAACAGTCTACGCCTTGATCGGTCCCAGGGATACCAGTAGTAGTTTCCGATGCACATCTGGGGACAATCTGTAATCTGTGGACTATCAGAGTGTGGATGAAACACAGAAATTGCATCGGCATTGAATATAACAGTCACCATCCGCAATTTCCGCCATGGGAGTAATGTCTGAAACAGTCCTCGCTTTAATCGTTCCCTTGAAGACCAGTAGTAGTTTCCGATGCACATCTGGTAGCATTCTGTAACCTGTGAGCTATCAGAGTGTTGATGAAACACAGAATCTGCATCGGGATTGAATACAACAGTCACCATGCGCACTTTCCCTCATGGGTGTAATGTCTCAAACAGTCTACGCTTTGATCGTTCCCTGGAAGACCAGTAGTAGTTTCCGATGAACATCTGGAGGCATTCTGTAATCTTAGGACTATCAGAGAGTTGATGAACACAGAAATTGCATCGGGATTGAATACAACAGTCACCATGCGCACTTTCCTCCATGGGAGTAATGTCTCAAACAGTCTACGGTTTGATCGTGCCCTGGACGACCAGTAGTAGTTTCCGATGCAAATCTGGAGGTATTCTGTAATCTGTGGTCTCTCCGGGTGTTGATAAAAGACAGAAATTGCATCGGGATTTAATACAACAGGCACCATGCGTACATTTCTCCCTGGGAGTAATGTCTCACACTGTCATCGCTAAGATCGTTCCCTGTTAGACCAGTAGTAGTTTCCGATGCACATCTGGAGGCATTCTGAAAACTGTGGACTATCAGTGTGTTGATGAAACACAGAAATTACATGGGGATTGAATACTACAGTTACCATGACCACTTTCCTCCATGAGAGTAATGTCTCAAACAGTCTACGCTTTAATCGTTCCCTGGAAGACCAGTAGTAGTTTTCGATGCACATCTTTAGGTACTCTGTAATCTGTGGTCTATTCGGGTGTTGATAAAAGACAGAAATTGCATCGGGATTGAATACAACAGGCACCATGCGTACATCTCTCCATGGGATTAATGTCTCAAATTGTCATCGCTAAGATCGTTCCCTGTTAGACCAGTAGTAGTTTCCGATGCACATCTGGAGGCATTCTGTAACCTGTGGAGTATCAGAGTGTTGATGAAACTCAGAAATTACATCCGGATTGAATACAACAGTCACCATGACCACTTTCCTCCATGGGAGTAATGTCTGAAACAGTCTACGCCTTGATCGGTACCAGGAATACCAGTAGTAGTTTCCGATGCACATCTGGGGACAATCTGTAATCTGTGGACTATCAGAGTGTGGATGAAACACAGAAATTGCATCGGCATTGAATACAACAGTCACCATCCGCAATTTCCGCCATGGGAGTAATGTCTGAAACAGTCCTCGCTTTAATCGTTCCCTGGAAGACCAGTAGTAGTTTCCGATGCATATCTGGTAGCATTCTGTAACCTGTGAGCTATCAGAGTGTTGATGAAACACAGAATCTGCATCGGGATTGAATACAACAGTCACCATGCGCACTTTCCCCCATGGGTGTAATGTCTCAAACAGTCTACGCTTTGATCGTTCCCTGGAAGACCAGTAGTAGTTTCCGATGCACATCTGGAGGCATTCTGTAATCTTAGGACTATCAGAGAGTTGATGAAAACAGAAATTGCATCGGGATTGAATACAACAGTTACCATGCGCACTTTCCTCCATGGGAGTAATGTCTCAAACAGTCTACGCTTTGATCGTTCCCTGGACGACCAGTAGTAGTTTCCGATGCAAATCTGGAGGTACTCTGTAATCTGTGGTCTCTCCGGGTGTTGATAAAAGACAGAAATTGCATCGGGATTTAATACAACAGGCACCATGCGTACATTTCTCCCTGGGAGTAATGTCTCACACTGTCATCGCTAAGATCGTTCCTGTTAGACCAGTAGTAGTTTCCGATGCACATCTGGAGGCATTCTGAAAACTGTGGACTATCAGTGTGTTGATGAAACACAGAAATTACATCGGGATTGAATACTACAGTTACCATGACCACTTTCCTCCATGAGAGTAATGTCTCAAACAGTCTACGCTTTAATCGTTCCCTGGAAGACCAGTAGTAGTTTTCGATGCACATCTTTAGGTACTCTGTAATCTGTGGTCTATTCGGGTGTTGATAAAAGACAGAAATTGCATCGGGATTGAATACAACAGGCAATATGCGTACATCTCTCCATGGGATTAATGTCTCAAACTGTCATCGCTAAGATCGTTCCCTGTTAGACCAGTAGTAGTTTCCGATGCACATCTGGAGGCATTCTGTAATCTGTGGACTATCAGAGTGTTGATGAAACTCAGAAATTACATCCGGATTGAATACAACAGTCACCATGACCACTTTCCTCCATGGGAGTAATGTCTGAAACAGTCTACGCCTTGATCGGTCCCAGGAATACCAGTAGTAGTTTCCGATGCACATCTGGGGACAATCTGTAATCTGTGGACTATCAGAGTGTGGACGAAACACAGAAATTGCATCGGCATTCAATACAACAGTCACCTTCCGCAATTTCCGCCATGGGAGTAATGTCTGAAACAGTCCTCGCTTTAATCGTTCCCTGGAAGACCAGTAGTAGTTTCCGATGCACATCTGGTAGCATTCTGTAACCTGTGAGCTATCAGAGTGTTGATGAAACACAGAATCTGCATCGGGATTGAATACAACAGTCACCATGCGCACTTTCCCCCATGTGTGTAATGTCTCAAACAGTCTACGCTTTGATCGTTCCCTGGAAGACCAGTAGTAGTTTCCGATGCACATCTGGAGGCATTCTGTAATCTTAGGACTATCTGAGAGTTGATGAACACAGAAATTGCATCGGGACTGAATACAACAGTCACCATGCGCACTTTCCTTCATTTTAGTAATGCCTCAAACAGTCTACGCTTTGATCGTTCCCTGGACGACCAGTAGTAGTTTCCGATGCAAATCTGGAGGTATTCTGTAATCTGTGGTCTCTCCGGGTGTTGATAAAAGACAGAAATTGCATCGGGATTTAATACAACACGCACCATGCGTACATTTCTCCCTGGGAGTAATGTCTCACACTGTCATCGCTAAGATCGTTCCCTGTTAGACCAGTAGTAGTTTCCGATGCACATCTGGAGGCATTCTGAAATCTGTGGACTATCAGTGTGTTGATGAAACACAGAAATTACATCGGGATTGAATACTACAGTTACCATGACCACTTTCCTCCATGAGAGTAATGTCTCAAACAGTCTACTCTTTAATCGTTCCCTGGAAGACCAGTAGTAGTTACCGATGCACATCTGGAGGCATTCTGTAATCTGTGGACTATCAGAGTGTTGATGAAACACAGAAATTGCATCGGGATTCAATACAATAGTCACCATGTGCACCTTCCTCCATGGGAGTAATGTCTAATTCAGTCTACGCTTTGATCGTTCCCTGGAACACCAGTAGTAGTTTCCGATGCATATCTGGAGGCATTCTGTAATCTGTGGACTATCAGAGTGTTGTTGAAACACTGAAATTGCATCGGGATTGAATACAACAGTCACAATGTGCACTTTCCTCCATGGAAGTAATGTCTCAAACAGTCTACGCGTTTGATCGTTCCCTGGAAGACCAGTAGTAGTTTCCGATGCACATCCTGAGGCATTCTGTAATCTTAGGACTATCAGAGAGTTGATGAACACAGATATTGCATCGGGATTGAATACAACAGTCACCATGCGCACTTTCCTCCATGGGAGTAATGTCTCAAACAGTCTACGCTTTGATCGTTCCCTGGAAGACCAGTAGTAGTTTCCGATGCACTTCTGGAGGCAATCTGTGATCTGTGGACTATCAGAGTGTTGATGAAAAACAGAAATTCAATCGGGATTGAATTCAACAGTCACCATGCACCCTTTCCTCCTAGGGAGTAATGTCTCTAACAGTTTACGCTTTGATCGTTCCCTGGAAGACCAGTAGTAGTTACCGATGCCCATCTGGAGGCATTCTGTAATCTGTGGACTATCAGAGAGTTGATGAACAAAGAAATTGCATCGGGATTGCATACAACAGTCACCATGCGCACTTCCCTCCATGGGAGTAATGTCTGAAACAGTCTACGCTTTGATCGTTCCCTGGAAGACCAGTAGTAGTTTTCGATGCACATCTTTAGGTACTCTGTAATCTATGGTCTATTCGGGTGTTGATAAAAGACAGAAATTGCATCGGGATTGAATACAACAGGCACCATGCGTACATCTCTCCATGGGATTAATGTCTCAAACTGTCATCGCTAAGATCGTTCCCTGTTAGACCAGTAGTAGTTTCCGATGCACATCTGGAGGCATTCTGTAATCTGTGGACTATCAGAGTGTTGATGAAACTCAGAAATTACATCCGGATTGAATACAACAGTCACCATGACCACTTTCCTCCATGGGAGTAATGTCTGAAACAGTCTACGCCTTGATCGGTCCCAGGGATACCAGTAGTAGTTTCCGATGCATATCTGGGGACAATCTGTAATCTGTGGACTATCAGAGTGTGGATGAAACACAGAAATTGCATCGGCATTGAATATAACAGTCACCATCCGCAATTTCCGCCATGGGAGTAATGTCTGAAACAGTCCTCGCTTTAATCGTTCCCTTGAAGACCAGTAGTAGTTTCCGATGCACATCTGGTAGCATTCTGTAACCTGTGAGCTATCAGAGTGTTGATGAAACACAGAATCTGCATCGGGATTGAATACAACAGTCACCATGCGCACTTTCCCTCATGGGTGTAATGTCTCAAACAGTCTACGCTTTGATCGTTCCCTGGAAGACCAGTAGTAGTTTCCGATGCACATCTGGAGGCATTCTGTAATCTTAGGACTATCAGAGAGTTGATGAACACAGAAATTGCATCGGGATTGAATACAACAGTCACCATGCGCACTTTCCTCCATGGGAGTAATGTCTCAAACAGTCTACGGTTTGATCGTGCCCTGGACGACCAGTAGTAGTTTCCGATGCAAATCTGGAGGTATTCTGTAATCTGTGGTCTCTTCGGGTGTTGATAAAAGACAGAAATTGCATCGGGATTTAATACAACAGGCACCATGCGTACATTTCTCCCTGGGAGTAATGTCTCACACTGTCATCGCTAAGATCGTTCCCTGTTAGACCAGTAGTAGTTTCCGATGCACATCTGGAGGCATTCTGAAAACTGTGGACTATCAGTGTGTTGATGAAACACAGAAATTACATGGGGATTGAATACTACAGTTACCATGACCACTTTCCTCCATGAGAGTAATGTCTCAAACAGTCTACGCTTTAATCGTTCCCTGGAAGACCAGTAGTAGTTTTCGATGCACATCTTTAGGTACTCTGTAATCTGTGGTCTATTCGGGTGTTGATAAAAGACAGAAATTGCATCGGGATTGAATACAACAGGCACCATGCGTACATCTCTCCATGGGATTAATGTCTCAAATTGTCATCGCTAAGATCGTTCCCTGTTAGACCAGTAGTAGTTTCCGATGCACATCTGGAGGCATTCTGTAATCTGTGGACTATCAGAGTGTTGATGAAACTCAGAAATTACATCCGGATTGAATACAACAGTCACCATGACCACTTTCCTCCATGGGAGTAATGTCTGAAACAGTCTACGCCTTGATCGGTACCAGGAATACCAGTAGTAGTTTCCGATGCACATCTGGGGACAATCTGTAATCTGTGGACTATCAGAGTGTGGATGAAACACAGAAATTGCATCGGCATTGAATACAACAGTCACCATCCGCAATTTCCGCCATGGGAGTAATGTCAGAAACAGTCCTCGCTTTAATCGTTCCCTGGAAGACCAGTAGTAGTTTCCGATGCATATCTGGTAGCATTCTGTAACCTGTGAGCTATCAGAGTGTTGATGAAACACAGAATCAGCATCGGGATTGAATACAACAGTCACCATCCGCACTTTCCCCCATGGGTGTAATGTCTCAAACAGTCTACGCTTTGATCGTTCCCTGGAAGACCAGTAGTAGTTTCCGATGCACATCTGGAGGCATTCTGTAATCTTAGGACTATCAGAGAGTTGATGAAAACAGAAATTGCATCGGGATTGAATACAACAGTTACCATGCGCACTTTCCTCCATGGGAGTAATGTCTCAAACAGTCTACGCTTTGATCGTTCCCTGGAAGACCAGTAGTAGTTTCCGATGCACATCTGGAGGCATTCTGTAATCTTAGGACTATCAGAGAGTTGATGAAAACAGAAATTGCATCGGGATTGAATACAACAGTTACCATGCGCACTTTCCTCCATGGGAGTAATGTCTCAAACAGTCTACGCTTTGATCGTTCCCTGGACGACCAGTAGTAGTTTCCGATGCAAATCTGGAGGTACTCTGTAATCTGTGGTCTCTCCGGGTGTTGATAAAAGACAGAAATTGCATCGGGATTTAATACAACAGGCACCATGCGTACATTTCTCCCTGGGAGTAATGTCTCACACTGTCATCGCTAAGATCGTTCCTGTTAGACCAGTAGTAGTTTCCGATGCACATCTGGAGGCATTCTGAAAACTGTGGACTATCAGTGTGTTGATGAAACACAGAAATTACATCGGGATTGAATACTACAGTTACCATGACCACTTTCCTCCATGAGAGTAATGTCTCAAACAGTCTACGCTTTAATCGTTCCCTGGAAGACCAGTAGTAGTTTTCGATGCACATCTTTAGGTACTCTGTAATCTGTGGTCTATTCGGGTGTTGATAAAAGACAGAAATTGCATCGGGATTGAATACAACAGGCAATATGCGTACATCTCTCCATGGGATTAATGTCTCAAACTGTCATCGCTAAGATCGTTCCCTGTTAGACCAGTAGTAGTTTCCGATGCACATCTGGAGGCATTCTGTAATCTGTGGACTATCAGAGTGTTGATGAAACTCAGAAATTACATCCGGATTGAATACAACAGTCACCATGACCACTTTCCTCCATGGGAGTAATGTCTGAAACAGTCTACGCCTTGATCGGTCCCAGGAATACCAGTAGTAGTTTCCGATGCACATCTGGGGACAATCTGTAATCTGTGGACTATCAGAGTGTGGACGAAACACAGAAATTGCATCGGCATTCAATACAACAGTCACCTTCCGCAATTTCCGCCATGAGAGTAATGTCTGAAACAGTCCTCGCTTTAATCGTTCCCTGGAAGACCAGTAGTAGTTTCCGATGCACATCTGGTAGCATTCTGTAACCTGGGAGCTATCAGAGTGTTGATGAAACACAGAATCTGCATCGGGATTGAATACAACAGTCACCATGCGCACTTTCCCCCATGTGTGTAATGTCTCAAACAGTCTACGCTTTGATCGTTCCCTGGAAGACCAGTAGTAGTTTCCGATGCACATCTGGAGGCATTCTGTAATCTTAGGACTATCTGAGAGTTGATGAACACAGAAATTGCATCGGGATTTAATACAACAGGCACCATGCGTACATTTCTCCCTGGGAGTAATGTCTCACACTGTCATCGCTAAGATCGTTCCCTGTTAGACCAGTAGTAGTTTCCGATGCACATCTGGAGGCATTCTGAAAACTGTGGACTATCAGTGTGTTGATGAAACACAGAAATTACATGGGGATTGAATACTACAGTTACCATGACCACTTTCCTCCATGAGAGTAATGTCTCAAACAGTCTACGCTTTAATCGTTCCCTGGAAGACCAGTAGTAGTTTTCGATGCACATCTTTAGGTACTCTGTAATCTGTGGTCTATTCGGGTGTTGATAAAAGACAGAAATTGCATCGGGATTGAATACAACAGGCACCATGCGTACATCTCTCCATGGGATTAATGTCTCAAATTGTCATCGCTAAGATCGTTCCCTGTTAGACCAGTAGTAGTTTCCGATGCACATCTGGAGGCATTCTGTAATCTGTGGACTATCAGAGTGTTGATGAAACTCAGAAATTACATCCGGATTGAATACAACAGTCACCATGACCACTTTCCTCCATGGGAGTAATGTCTGAAACAGTCTACGCCTTGATCGGTACCAGGAATACCAGTAGTAGTTTCCGATGCACATCTGGGGACAATCTGTAATCTGTGGACTATCAGAGTGTGGATGAAACACAGAAATTGCATCGGCATTGAATACAACAGTCACCATCCGCAATTTCCGCCATGGGAGTAATGTCAGAAACAGTCCTCGCTTTAATCGTTCCCTGGAAGACCAGTAGTAGTTTCCGATGCATATCTGGTAGCATTCTGTAACCTGTGAGCTATCAGAGTGTTGATGAAACACAGAATCAGCATCGGGATTGAATACAACAGTCACCATGCGCACTTTCCCCCATGGGTGTAATGTCTCAAACAGTCTACGCTTTGATCGTTCCCTGGAAGACCAGTAGTAGTTTCCGATGCACATCTGGAGGCATTCTGTAATCTTAGGACTATCAGAGAGTTGATGAAAACAGAAATTGCATCGGGATTGAATACAACAGTTACCATGCGCACTTTCCTCCATGGGAGTAATGTCTCAAACAGTCAACGCTTTGATCGTTCCCTGGACGACCAGTAGTAGTTTCCGATGCAAATCTGGAGGTACTCTGAAATCTGTGGTCTCTCTGGGTGTTGATAAAAGACAGAAATTGCATCGGGATTTAATACAACAGGCACCATGCGTACATTTCTCCCTGGGAGTAATGTCTCACACTGTCATCGCTAAGATCGTTCCCTGTTAGACCAGTAGTAGTTTCCGATGCACATCTGGAGGCATTCTGAAAACTGTGGACTATCAGTGTGTTGATGAAACACAGAAATTACATCGGGATTGAATACTACAGTTACCATGACCACTTTCCTCCATGAGAGTAATGTCTCAAACAGTCTACGCTTTAATCGTTCCCTGGAAGACCAGTAGTAGTTTTCGATGCACATCTTTAGGTACTCTGTAATCTGTGGTCTATTCGGGTGTTGATAAAAGACAGAAATTGCATCGGGATTGAATACAACAGGCAATATGCGTACATCTCTCCATGGGATTAATGTCTCAAACTGTCTTCGCTAAGATCGTTCCCTGTTAGACCAGTAGTAGTTTCCGATGCACATCTGGAGGCATTCTGTAATCTGTGGACTATCAGAGTGTTGATGAAACTCAGAAATTACATCCGGATTGAATACAACAGTCACCATGACCACTTTCCTCCATGGGAGTAATGTCTGAAACAGTCTACGCCTTGATCGGTCCCAGGAATACCAGTAGTAGTTTCCGATGCACATCTGGGGACAATCTGTAATCTGTGGACTATCAGAGTGTGGATGAAACACAGAAATTGCATCGGCATTCAATACAACAGTCACCTTCCGCAATTTCCGCCATGGGAGTAATGTCTGAAACAGTCCTCGCTTTAATCGTTCCCTGGAAGACCAGTAGTAGTTTCCGATGCACATCTGGTAGCATTCTGTAACCTGTGAGCTATCAGAGTGTTGATGAAACACTGAATCTGCATCGGGATTGAATACAACAGTCACCATGCGCACTTTCCCCCATGTGTGTAATGTCTCAAACAGTCTACGCTTTGATCGTTCCCTGGAAGACCAGTAGTAGTTTCCGATGCACATCTGGAGGCATTCTGTAATCTGTGGACTATCAGAGTGTTGATGAAACTCAGAAATTACATCCGGATTGAATACAACAGTCACCATGACCACTTTCCTCCATGGGAGTAATGTCTGAAACAGTCTACGCCTTGATCGGTCCCAGGAATACCAGTAGTAGTTTCCGATGCACATCTGGGGACAATCTGTAATCTGTGGACTATCAGAGTGTGGATGAAACACAGAAATTGCATCGGCATTCAATACAACAGTCACCTTCCGCAATTTCCGCCATGGGAGTAATGTCTGAAACAGTCCTCGCTTTAATCGTTCCCTGGAAGACCAGTAGTAGTTTCCGATGCACATCTGGTAGCATTCTGTAACCTGTGAGCTATCAGAGTGTTGATGAAACACAGAATCTGCATCGGGATTGAATACAACAGTCACCATGCGCACTTTCCCCCATGTGTGTAATGTCTCAAACAGTCTACGCTTTGATCGTTCCCTGGAAGACCAGTAGTAGTTTCCGATGCACATCTGGAGGCATTCTGTAATCTTAGGACTATCAGAGAGTTGATGAACACAGAAATTGCATCGGGACTGAATACAACAGTCACCATGCGCACTTTCCTTCATTTTAGTAATGCCTCAAACAGTCTACGCTTTGATCGTTCCCTGGACGACCAGTAGTAGTTTCCGATGCAAATCTGGAGGTATTCTGTAATCTGTGGTCTCTCCGGGTGTTGATAAAAGACAGAAATTGCATCGGGATTTAATACAACACGCACCATGCGTACATTTCTCCCTGGGAGTAATGTCTCACACTGTCATCGCTAAGATCGTTCCCTGTTAGACCAGTAGTAGTTTCCGATGCACATCTGGAGGCATTCTGAAAACTGTGGACTATCAGTGTGTTGATGAAACACAGAAATTACATCGGGATTGAATACTACAGTTACCATGACCACTTTCCTCCATGAGAGTAATGTCTCAAACAGTCTACGCTTTAATCGTTCCCTGGAAGACCAGTAGTAGTTTTCGATGCACATCTTTAGGTACTCAGTAATCTGTGGTCTATTCGGGTGTTGATAAAAGACAGAAATTGCATCGGGATTGAATACAACAGGCAATATGCGTACATCTCTCCATGGGAGTAATGTCTCAAACTGTCTTCGCTAAGATCGTTCCCTGTTAGACCAGTAGTAGTTTCCGATGCACATCTGGAGGCATTCTGTAATCTGTGGACTATCAGAGTGTTGATGAAACTCAGAAATTACATCCGGATTGAATACAACAGTCACCATGACCACTTTCCTCCATGGGAGTAATGTCTGAAACAGTCTACGCCTTGATCGGTCCCAGGAATACCAGTAGTAGTTTCCGATGCACATCTGGTGACAATCTGTAATCTGTGGACTATCAGAGTGTGGATGAAACACAGAAATTGCATCGGCATTCAATACAACAGTCACCTTCCGCAATTTCCGCCATGGGAGTAATGTCTGAAACAGTCCTCGCTTTAATCGTTCCCTGGAAGAACAGTAGTAGTTTCCGATGCACATCTGGTAGCATTCTGTAACCTGTGAGCTATCAGAGTGTTGATGAAACACTGAATCTGCATCGGGATTGAATACAACAGTCACCATGCGCACTTTCCCCCATGTGTGTAATGTCTCAAACAGTCTACGCTTTGATCGTTCCCTGGAAGACCAGTAGTAGTTTCCGATGCACATCTGGAGGCATTCTGTAATCTTAGGACTATCAGAGAGTTGATGAACACAGAAATTGCATCGGGACTGAATACAACTGTCACCATGCGCACTTTCCTTCATTTTAGTAATGCCTCAAACAGTCTACGCTTTGATCGTTCCCTGGACGACCAGTAGTAGTTTCCGATGCAAATCTGGAGGTATTCTGTAATCTGTGGTCTCTCCGGGTGTTGATAAAAGACAGAAATTGCATCGCGATTTAATACAACACGCACCATGCGTACATTTCTCCCTGGGAGTAATGTCTCACACTGTCATCGCTAAGATCGTTCCCTGTTAGACCAGTAGTAGTTTCCGATGCACATCTGGAGGCATTCTGAAATCTGTGGACTATCAGTGTGTTGATGAAACACAGAAATTACATCGGGATTGAATACTACAGTTACCATGACCACTTTCCTCCATGAGAGTAATGTCTCAAACAGTCTACTCTTTAATCGTTCCCTGGAAGACCAGTAGTAGTTACCGATGCACATCTGGAGGCATTCTGTAATCTGTGGACTATCAGAGTGTTGATGAAACACAGAAATTGCATCGGGATTCAATACAATAGTCACCATGTGCACCTTCCTCCATGGGAGTAATGTCTAATTCAGTCTACGCTTTGATCGTTCCCTGGAACACCAGTAGTAGTTTCCGATGCATATCTGGAGGCATTCTGTAATCTGTGGACTATCAGAGTGTTGTTGAAACACTGAAATTGCATCGGGATTGAATACAACAGTCACAATGTGCACTTTCCTCCATGGAATTAATGTCTCAAACAGTCTACGCGTTTGATCGTTCCCTGGAAGACCAGTAGTAGTTTCCGATGCACATCCTGAGGCATTCTGTAATCTTAGGACTATCAGAGAGTTGATGAACACAGAAATTGCATCGGGATTGAATACAACAGTCACCATCCGCACATTCCTCCATGGGAGTAACGTCTGAAACAGTCTACCCTTTGATCGTTCCCTGGAAGACCAGTAGTAGTTTCCGATGCACATCTGGAGGCATTCTGTAATCTGTGGACCTTCAAAGTGTTGATGAAACACAGAAATTGCATCGGGATTGAATACAACAGTCACCATGCACACTTTCCTACATGGGAATAATGTCTCAAACAGTCTAAGCTTTGATCGTTCCCAGGAAGACCAGTAGTAGTTTTCGATGCACTTCTGGAGGCAATCTGTTATCTGTGGACTATAAGAGTCTTGATGAAACACAGAAATTGCATCGGGATTGCATACAACAGTCACCATGCGCACTTCCCTCCATGGGAGTAATGTCTCAAACAGTCTACGCTTTGATCGTTCCCTGGAAGACCAGTAGTAGTTTTCGATGCACATCTTTAGGTACTCTGTAATCTATGGTCTATTCGGGTGTTGATAAAAGACAGAAATTGCATCGGGATTGAATACAACAGGCACCATGCGTACATCTCTCCATGGGATTAATGTCTCAAACTGTCATCGCTAAGATCGTTCCCTGTTAGACCAGTAGTAGTTTCCGATGCACATCTGGAGGCATTCTGTAATCTGTGGACTATCAGAGTGTTGATGAAACTCAGAAATTACATCCGGATTGAATACAACAGTCACCATGACCACTTTCCTCCATGGGAGTAATGTCTGAAACAGTCTACGCCTTGATCGGTCCCAGGGATACCAGTAGTAGTTTCCGATGCACATCTGGGGACAATCTGTAATCTGTGGACTATCAGAGTGTGGATGAAACACAGAAATTGCATCGGCATTGAATATAACAGTCACCATCCGCAATTTCCGCCATGGGAGTAATGTCTGAAACAGTCCTCGCTTTAATCGTTCAATTGAAGACCAGTAGTAGTTTCCGATGCACATCTGGTAGCATTCTGTAACCTGTGAGCTATCAGAGTGTTGATGAAACACAGAATCTGCATCGGGATTGAATACAACAGTCACCATGCGCACTTTCCCTCATGGGTGTAATGTCTCAAACAGTCTACACTTTGATCGTTCCCTGGAAGACCAGTAGTAGTTTCCGATGCACTTCTGGAGGCATTCTGTAATCTTAGGACTATCAGAGAGTTGATGAACACAGAAATTGCATCGGGATTGAATACAACAGTCACCATGCGCACTTTCCTCCATGGGAGTAATGTCTCAAACAGTCTACGGTTTGATCGTGCCCTGGACGACCAGTAGTAGTTTCCGATGCAAATCTGGAGGTATTCTGTAATCTGTGGTCTCTCCGGGTGTTGATAAAAGACAGAAATTGCATCGGGATTTAATACAACAGGCACCATGCGTACATTTCTCCCTGGGAGTAATGTCTCACACTGTCATCGCTAAGATCGTTCCCTGTTAGACCAGTAGTAGTTTCCGATGCACATCTGGAGGCATTCTGAAAACTGTGGACTATCAGTGTGTTGATGAAACACAGAAATTACATGGGGATTGAATACTACGGTTACCATGACCACTTTCCTCCATGAGAGTAATGTCTCAAACAGTCTACGCTTTAATCGTTCCCTGGAAGACCAGTAGTAGTTTTCGATGCACATCTTTAGGTACTCTGTAATCTATGGTCTATTCGGGTGTTGATAAAAGACAGAAATTGCATCGGGATTGAATACAACAGGCACCATGCGTACATCTCTCCATGGGATTAATGTCTCAAACTGTCATCGCTAAGATCGTTCCCTGTTAGACCAGTAGTAGTTTCCGAAGCACATCTGGAGGCATTCTGTAATCTTAGGACTATCAGAGAGTTGATGAACACAGAAATTGCATCGGGACTGAATACAACAGTCACCATGCGCACTTTCCTTCATTTTAGTAATGTCTCAAACAGTCTACGCTTTGATCGTTCCCTGGACGACCAGTAGTAGTTTCCGATGCAAATCTGGAGGTATTCTGTAATCTGTGGTCTCTCCGGGTGTTGATAAAAGACAGAAATTGCATCGGGATTTAATACAACAGGCACCATGCGTACATTTCTCCCTGGGAGTAATGTCTCACACTGTCATCGCTAAGATCGTTCCCTGTTAGACCAGTAGTAGTTTCCGATGCACATCTGGAGGCATTCTGAAATCTGTGGACTATCAGTGTGTTGATGAAACACAGAAATTACATCGGGATTGAATACTACAGTTACCATGACCACTTTCCTCCATGAGAGTAATGTCTCAAACAGTCTACGCTTTAATCGTTCCCTGGAAGACCAGTAGTAGTTACCGATGCACATCTGGAGGCATTCTGTAATCTGTGGACTATCAGAGTGTTGATGAAACACAGAAATTGCATCGGGATTCAATACAATAGTCACCATGTGCACCTTCCTCCATGGGAGTAATGTCTAATTCAGTCTACGCTTTGATCGTTCCCTGGAACACCAGTAGTAGTTTCCGATGCATATCTGGAGGCATTCTGTAATCTGTGGACTATCAGAGTGTTGTTGAAACACTGAAATTGCATCGGGATTGAATACAACAGTCACAATGTGCACTTTCCTCCATGGAAGTAATGTCTCAAACAGTCTACGCGTTTGATCGTTCCCTGGAAGACCAGTAGTAGTTTCCGATGCACAACTGGAGGCATTCTGTAATCTGTGGACTATCAGAGTGTTGTTGAAACACTGAAATTGCATCGGGATTGAATACAATAGTCACCATGCGCACTTTCCTAAACGGGAGTAGTGTGTCAAACAGTCTACGCTTTGATCGTTCCCTGGAAGACCAGTACTAGTTTCCGATTCACATCTGGAGGCATTCTGTAACCTGTGAGCTATCAGAGTGTTGACGAAACACAAAAAATTGCATCGGGATTGAATACAACAGTCACCATCCGCACATTCCTCCATGGGAGTAACGTCTGAAACAGTCTACCTTTTGTTCGTTCCCTGGAAGACCAGTAGTAGTTTCTGATGCACGTCTGGAGGCATTCTATAATCTGTGGACCTTCAAAGTGTTGATGAAACACATATATTTCATAGGGATTGAATACAACAGTCACCATGCACACTTTCCTCCATGGGAATAATGTTTCAAACAGTCTAAGTTTTGATCGTTCCCTGGAAGACCAGTAGTAGTTTCCGATGCACTTCTGGAGGCAAACTGTGATCTGTGGACTATCAGAGTGTTGATGAAAAACAGAAATTCAATCGGGATTTAATTCAACAGTCACCATCCGCACTTTCCTCCATGGGAGTAATGTCTCTAGCAGTCTTCACTTTGATCGCTCCCTGGAAGACAAGTAGTAGTTTCCGATGCACATCTGGAGGCATTCTTTAATCTGTGGACCTTCAAAGTGTTGATGAAACACAGAAATTGCATCGGGTTTGATTACAACAGTCACCATGCGCACTTTCCTCCATTTGAGTAATGTCTCATACAGTCTACGCTCTAATCGTTTCCAGGAATACCAGTAGTAGTTTCCGATGCACATCTGGGGACAATCTGTAATCTGTGGACTATCAGAGTGTGGATGAAACACAGAAATTGCATCGGCATTGATCCCAACAGTCACCATCCGCAATTTCCGCCATGGGAGTAATGTCTGAAACAGTCCTCGCTTTAATCGTTCCCTGGAAGACCAGTAGTAGTTTCCGATGCACATCTGGTAGCATTCTGTAACCTGTGAGCTATCAGAGTGTTGATGAAACACAGAATCTGCATCGGGATTGAATACAACAGTCACCATGCGCACTTTCCCCCCTGGGTGTAATGTCTCAAACAGTCTACGCTTTGATCGTTCCCTGGAAGACCAGTAGTAGTTTCCGATGCACATCTGGAGGCATTCTGTAATCTTAGGACTATCAGAGAGTTGATGAACACAGACATTGCATCGGGATTGAATACAACAGTCACCATGCGCACTTTCCTCCATGGGAGTAATGTCTCAAACAGTCTACGCTTTGATCGTTCCCTGGACGACCAGTAGTAGTTTCCGATGCAAATCTGGAGGTACTCTGTAATCTGTGGTCTCTCCGGGTGTTGATAAAAGACAGAAATTGCATCGGGATTTAATACAACAAGCACCATGCGTACATTTCTCCCTGGGAGTAATGTCTCACACTGTCATCGCTAAGATCGTTCCCTGTTAGACCAGTAGTAGTTTCCGATGCACATCTGGAGGCATTCTGAAAATTGTGGACTATCAGTGTGTTGATGAAACACAGAAATGACATCGGGATTGAATACTACAGTTACCATGACCACTTCCCTCCATGAGAGTAATGTCTCAAACAGTCTACGCTTTAATCGTTCCCTGGAAGACCAGTAGTAGTTTTCGATGCACATCTTTAGGTACTCTGTAATCTGTGGTCTATTCGGGTGTTGATAAAAGACAGAAATTGCATCGGGATTGAATACAACAGGCACCATGCGTACATCTCTCCATGGGATTAATGTCTCAAACTGTCATCGCTAAGATCGTTCCCTGTTAGACCAGTAGTAGTTTCCGATGCACATCTGGAGGCATTCTGTAATCTGTGGACTATCAGAGTGTTGATGAAACTCAGAAATTACATCCGGATTGAATACAACAGTCACCATGACCACTTTCCTCCATGGGAGTAATGTCTGAAACAGTCTACGCCTTGATCGGTCCCAGGAATACCAGTAGTAGTGTCCGATGCACATCTGGGGACAATCTGTAATCTGTGGACTATCAGAGTGTGGATGAAACACAGAAATTGCATCGGCATTGAATACAACAGTCACCATCCGCAATTTAAGCCATGGGAGTAATGTCTGAAACAGTCCTCGCTTTAATCGTTCCCTGGAAGACCAGTAGTAGTTTCCGATGCACATCTGGTAGCATTCTGTAACCTGTGAGCTATCAGAGTGTTGATGAAACACAGAATCTGCATCGGGATTGAATACAACAGTCACCATGCGCACTTTCCCCCATGTGTGTAATGTCTCAAACAGTCTACGCTTTGATCGTTCCCTGGAAGACCAGTAGTAGTTTCCGATGCACATCTGGAGGCATTCTGTAATCTTAGGACTATCAGAGAGTTGATGAACACAGAAATTGCATCGGGACTGAATACAACAGTCACCATGCGCACTTTCCTTCATTTTAGTAATGTCTCAAACAGTCTACGCTTTGATCGTTCCCTGGACGACCAGTAGTAGTTTCCGATGCAAATCTGGAGGTATTCTGTAATCTGTGGTCTCTCCGGGTGTTGATAAAAGACAGAAATTGCATCGGGATTTAATACAACAGGCACCATGCGTACATTTCTCCCTGGGAGTAATGTCTCACACTGTCATCGCTAAGATCGTTCCCTGTTAGACCAGTAGTAGTTTCCGATGCACATCTGGAGGCATTCTGAAATCTGTGGACTATCAGTGTGTTGATGAAACACAGAAATTACATCGGGATTGAATACTACAGTTACCATGACCACTTTCCTCCATGAGAGTAATGTCTCAAACAGTCTACGCTTTAATCGTTCCCTGGAAGACCAGTAGTAGTTACCGATGCACATCTGGAGGCATTCTGTAATCTGTGGACTATCAGAGTGTTGATGAAACACAGAAATTGCATCGGGATTCAATACAATAGTCACCATGTGCACCTTCCTCCATGGGAGTAATGTCTAATTCAGTCTACGCTTTGATCGTTCCCTGGAACACCAGTAGTAGTTTCCGATGCATATCTGGAGGCATTCTGTAATCTGTGGACAATCAGAGTGTTGTTGAAACACTGAAATTGCATCGGGATTGAATACAACAGTCACAATGTGCACTTTCCTCCATGGAAGTAATGTCTCAAACATTCTACGCGTTTGATCGTTCCCTGGAAGACCAGTAGTAGTTTCCGATGCACAACTGGAGGCATTCTGTAATCTGTGGACTATCAGAGTGTTGTTGAAACACTGAAATTGCATCGGGATTGAATACAATAGTCACCATGCGCACTTTCCTAAACGGGAGTAGTGTGTCAAACAGTCTACGCTTTGATCGTTCCCTGGAAGACCAGTAGTAGTTTCCGATGCACATCTGGAGGCATTCTGTAATCTTAGGACTATCAGAGAGTTGATGAACACAGACATTGCATCGGGATTGAATACAACAGTCACCATGCGCACTTTCCTCCATGGGAGTAATGTCTCAAACAGTCTACGCTTTGATCGTTCCCTGGACGACCAGTAGTAGTTTCCGATTCACATCTGGAGGCATTCTGTAACCTGTGAGCCATCAGAGTGTTGACGAAACACAAAAAATTGCATCGGGATTGAATACAACAGTCACCATCCGCACATTCCTCCATGGGAGTAACGTCTGAAACAGTCTACCCTTTGTTCGTTCCCTGGAAGACCAGTAGTAGTTTCTGATGCACGTCAGGAGGCATTCTATAATCTGTGGACCTTCAAAGTGTTGATGAAACACAGATATTTCATCGGGATTGAATACAACAGTCACCATGCACACTTTCCTCCATGGGAATAATGTTTCAAACAGTCTAAGTTTTGATCGTTCCCTGGCAGACCAGTAGTAGTTACCGATGCCCATCTGGAGGCATTCTCTAATCTGTGGACTATCAGAGAGTTGATGAACACAGAAATTGCATCGGGATTGCATACAACAGTCACCATGCGCACTTCCCTCCATGGGAGTAATGTCTCAAACAGTCTACGCTTTGATCGTTCCCTGGAAGACCAGTAGTAGTTTTCGATGCACATCTTTAGGTACTCTGTAATCTGTGGTCAATTGGGGTGTTGATAAAAGACAGAAATTGCATCGGGATTGAATACAACAGTCACCATCCGCACTTTCCTCCATGGGAGGAATGTCTCTAGCAGTCTTCACTTTGATCGCTCCCTGGAAGACAAGTAGTAGTTTCCGATGCACATCTGGAGGCATTCTGTAATCTGTGGACAATCAGAGTGTTGTTGAAACACTGAAATTGCATCGGGATTGAATACAACAGTCACAATGTGCACTTTCCTCCATGGAAGTAATGTCTCAAACATTCTACGCGTTTGATCGTTCCCTGGAAGACCAGTAGTAGTTTCCGATGCACAACTGGAGGCATTCTGTAATCTGTGGACTATCAGAGTGTTGTTGAAACACTGAAATTGCATCGGGATTGAATACAATAGTCACCATGCGCACTTTCCTAAACGGGAGTAGTGTGTCAAACAGTCTACGCTTTGATCGTTCCCTGGAAGACCAGTACTAGTTTCCGATTCACATCTGGAGGCATTCTGTAACCTGTGAGCCATCAGAGTGTTGACGAAACACAAAAAATTGCATCGGGATTGAATACAACAGTCACCATCCGCACATTCCTCCATGGGAGTAACGTCTGAAACAGTCTACCCTTTGTTCGTTCCCTGGAAGACCAGTAGTAGTTTCTGATGCACGTCAGGAGGCATTCTATAATCTGTGGACCTTCAAAGTGTTGATGAAACACAGATATTTCATCGGGATTGAATACAACAGTCACCATGCACACTTTCCTCCATGGGAATAATGTTTCAAACAGTCTAAGTTTTGATCGTTCCCTGGAAGACCAGTAGTAGTTACCGATGCCCATCTGGAGGCATTCTCTAATCTGTGGACTATCAGAGAGTTGATGAACACAGAAATTGCATCGGGATTGCATACAACAGTCACCATGCGCACTTCCCTCCATGGGAGTAATGTCTCAAACAGTCTACGCTTTGATCGTTCCCTGGAAGACCAGTAGTAGTTTTCGATGCACATCTTTAGGTACTCTGTAATCTGTGGTCAATTGGGGTGTTGATAAAAGACAGAAATTGCATCGGGATTGAATACAACAGTCACCATCCGCACTTTCCTCCATGGGAGGAATGTCTCTAGCAGTCTTCACTTTGATCGCTCCCTGGAAGACAAGTAGTAGTTTCCGATGCACATCTGGAGGCATTCTTTAATCTGTGGACCTTCAAAGTGTTGATGAAACACAGAAATTGCATCGGGTTTGATTACAACAGTCACCATCCGCACATTCCTTCAATGGAGTAATGTCTGAAACAGTCTTCGCTTTGATTGTACCCTGGAAGACCAGCAGTAGTTTCCGATGCACATCTGGAGGCATTCTGTAATCTGTGACCTTCAAAGTTTGACGAAACAAAGAACTTGCATCGGGAGTGAATACAACAGTCACCATGCGCACATTCCTCCATGGGAGTAATGTCTGAAACAGTCTACGCCTTGATCGGTCCCAGGAATACCAGTAGTAGTTTCCGATGCACATCTGGGGACAATCTGTAATCTGTGGACTATCAGAGTGTGGATGAAACACAGAAATTGCATCGGCATTGAATACAACAGTCACCATCCGCAATTTCCACCATGGGAGTAATGTCTGAAACAGTCCTCGCTTTAATCGTTCCCTTGAAGACCAGTAGTAGTTTCCGATGCACATCTGGTAGCATTCTGTAACCTGTGAGCTATCAGAGTGTTGATGAAACACAGAATCTGCATCGGGATTGAATACAACAGTCACCATGCGCACTTTCCCCCATGGGTGTAATGTCTCAAACAGTCTACGCTTTGATCGTTCCCTGGAAGACCAGTAGAAGTTTCCGATGCACATCTGGAGGCATTCTGTAATCTTAGGACTATCAGAGAGTTGATGAACACAGACATTGCATCGGGATTGAATACAACAGTCACCATGCGCACTTTCCTCCATGGGAGTAATGTCTCAAACAGTCTACGCTTTGATCGTTCCCTGGACGACCAGTAGTAGTTTCCGATGCAAATCTGGAGGTATTCTGTAATCTGTGGTCTCTCTGGGTGTTGATAAAAGACAGAAATTGCATCGGGATTTAATACAACAGGCACCATGCATACATTTCTCCCTGGGAGTAATGTCTCACACTGTCATCGCTAAGATCGTTCCCTGTTAGACCAGTAGTAGTTTCCGATGCACATCTGGAGGCATTCTGAAATCTGTGGACTATCAGTGTGTTGATGAAACACAGAAATTACATCGGAATTGAATACTACAGTTACCATGACCACTTTCCTCCATGGGAGTAATGTCTCAAACAGTCTACGCTTTAATCGTTCCCTGGAAGACCAGTAGTAGTTTCCGATGCACATCTGGTAGCATTCTGTGACCTGTGAGCTATCAGAGTGTTGATGAAACACAGAATCTGCATCGGCATTGAATACAACAGTCACCATGCGCACTTTCCCCCATGGGTGTAATGTCTCAAACAGTTTACGCTTTGATCGCTCCCTGGAAGACCAGTAGTAGTTTCCGATGCACATCTGGAGGCATTCTGTAATCTTAGGACTATCAGAGAGTTGATGAACACAGAAATTGCCTCGGGATTGAATACAACAGTCACCATGCGCACTTTCCTCCATGGGAGTAATGTCTCAAACAGTCTACGCTTTGATCGTTCCCTGGAAGACCAGTAGTAGTTTCCGATGCACATCTGGAGGCATTCTTTAATCTGTGGACCTTCAAAGTGTTGATGAAACACAGAAATTGCATCGGGTTTGATTACAACAGTCACTATGCGCACTTTCCTCCATTTGAGTAATGTCTCATACAGTCTACGCTCAAATCGTTTCCAGGAATACCAGTAGTAGTTTCCGATGCACATCTGGAGCCAATCTGTAAATTGTGGACTATCAGAGTATTGATGAAACATAGAAATTGCATCGGGATTTAATACAACAGTCACCATCCGCACATTCCTTCAATGGAGTAATGTCTGAAACAGTCTTCGCTTTGATTGTACCCTGGAAGACCAGCAGTAGTTTCCGATGCACATCTGGAGGCATTCTGTAATCTGTGACCTTCAAAGTTTGACGAAACACAGAACTTGCATCAGGAGTGAATACAACAGTCACCATGCGCACATTCCTCCATGGGAGTAATGTCTGAAACAGTCTACGCCTTGATCGGTCCCAGGAATACCAGTAGTAGTTTCCGATGCACATCTGGGGACAATCTGTCATCTGTGGACTATCAGAGTGTGGATGAAACACAGAAATTGCATCGGCATTGAATACAACAGTCACCATCCGCAATTTCCACCATGGGAGTAATGTCTGAAACAGTCCTCGCTTTAATCGTTCCCTGGAAGACCAGTAGTAGTTTCCGATGCACATCTGGTAGCATTCTGTAACCTGTGAGCTATCAGAGTGTTGATGAAACACAGAATCTGCATCGGGATTGAATACAACAGTCACCATGCGCACTTTCCCCCATGGGTGTAATGTCTCAAACAGTCTACGCTTTGATCGTTCCCTGGAAGACCAGTAGTAGTTTCCGATGCACATCTGGAGGCATTCTGTAATCTTAGGACTATCAGAGAGTTGATGAACACAGACATTGCATCGGGATTGAATACAACAGTCACCATGCGCACTTTCCTCCATGGGAGTAATGTCTCAAACAGTCTATGCTTTGATCGTTCCCTGGACGACCAGTAGTAGTTTCCGATGCAAATCTGGAGGTATTCTGAAATCTGTGGTTTCTCTGGGTGTTGATAAAAGACAGAAATTGCATCGGCATTTAATACAACAGGCACCATGCGTACATTTCTCACTGGGAGTAATGTCTCACACTGTCATCGCTAAGATCGTTCCCTGTTAGACCAGTAGTAGTTTCCGATGCACATCTGGAGGCATTCTGAAATCTGTGGTCTATCAGTGTGTTGATGAAACACAGAAATTACATCGGGATTGAATACTACAGTTACCATGACCACTTTCCTCCATGGGAGTAATGTCTCAAACAGTCTACGCTTTAATCGTTCCCTGGAAGACCAGTAGTAGTCTCCGATGCACATCTGGTAGCATTCTGTAACCTGTGAGCTATCAGAGTGTTGATGAAACACAGAATCTGCATCGGCATTGAATACAACAGTCACCATGCGCACTTTCCCCCATGGGTGTAATGTCTCAAACAGTTTACGCTTTGATCGCTCCCTGGAAGACCAGTAGTATAGTCCGATGCACATCTGGAGGCATTCTGTAATCTTAGGACTATCAGAGAGTTGATGAACACAGAAATTGCCTCGGGATTGAATACAACAGTCACCATGCGCACTTTCCTCCATGGGAGTAATGTCTCAAACAGTCTACGCTTTGATCGTTCCCTGGAAAACCAGTAGTAGTTTCCGATGCACATCTGGAGGCATTCTTTAATCTGTGGACCTTCAAAGTGTTGATGAAACACAGAAATTGCATCGGGTTTGATTACAACAGTCACTATGCGCACTTTCCTCCATTTGAGTAATGTCTCATACAGTCTACGCTCTAATCGTTTCCAGGAATACCAGTAGTAGTTTCCGATGCACATCTGGAGGCAATCTGTAAATTGTGGACTATCAGAGTATTGATGAAACATAGAAATTGCATCGGGATTTAATACAACAGTCACCATCCGCACATTCCTTCAATGGAGTAATGTCTGAAACAGTCTTCGCTTTGATTGTACCCTGGAAGACCAGCAGTAGTTTCCGATGCACATCTGGAGGCATTCTGTAATCTGTGACCTTCAAAGTTTGACGAAACACAGAAATTGCATCGGGTTTGATTACAACAGTCACTATGCGCACTTTCCTCCATTTGAGTAATGTCTCATACAGTCTACGCTCTAATCGTTTCCAGGAATACCAGTAGTAGTTTCCGATGCACATCTGGGGACAATCTGTAATCTGTGGACTATCAGAGTGTGGATGAAACACAGAAATTGCATCGGCATTGAATACAACAGTCACCATCCGCAATTTCCACCATGGGAGTAATGTCTGAAACAGTCCTCGCTTTAATCGTTCCCTGGAAGACCAGTAGTAGTTTCCGATGCACATCTGGTAGCATTCTGTAACCTGTGAGCTATCAGAGTGTTGATGAAACACAGAATCTGCATCGGGATTGAATACAACAGTCACCATGCGCACTTTCCCCCATGGGTGTAATGTCTCAAACAGTCTACGCTTTGATCGTTCCCTGGAAGACCAGTAGTAGTTTCCGATGCACATCTGGAGGCATTCTGTAATCTTAGGACTATCAGAGAGTTGATGAACACAGACATTGCATCGGGATTGAATACAACAGTCACCATGCGCACTTTCCTCCATGGGAGTAATGTCTCAAACAGTCTACGCTTTGATCGTTCCCTGGACGACCAGTGGTAGTTTCCGATGCAAATCTGGAGGTATTCTGTAATCTGTGGTCTCTCTGGGTGTTGATAAAAGACAGAAATTGCATCGGGATTTAATACAACAGGCACCATGCGTACATTTCTCCCTGGGAGTAATGTCTCACACTGTCATCGCTAAGATCGTTCCCTGTTAGACCAGTAGTAGTTTCCGATGCCCATCTGGAGGCATTCTGAAATCTGTGGACTATCAGTGTGTTGATGAAACACAGAAATTACATCGGGATTGAATACTACAGTTACCATGACCACTTTCCTCCATGGGAGTAATGTCTCAAACAGTCTACGCTTTAATCGTTCCCTGGAAGACCAGTAGTAGTTTCCGATGCACATCTGGTAGCATTCTGTAACCTGTGAGCTATCAGAGTGTTGATGAAACACAGAATCTGCATCGGCATTGAATACAACAGTCACCATGCGCACTTTCCCCCATGGGTGTAATGTCTCAAACAGTTTACGCTTTGATCGCTCCCTGGAAGACCAGTAGTAGTTTCCGATGCACATCTGGAGGCATTCTGTAATCTTAGGACTATCAGAGAGTTGATGAACACAGTTATTGCCTCGGGATTGAATACAACAGTCACCATGCGCACTTTCCTCCATGGGAGTAATGTCTCAAACAGTCTACGCTTTGATCGTTCCCTGGAAGACCAGTAGTAGTTTCCGATGCACATCTGGAGGTATTCTGTAATCTGTGGTCTCTCCGGGTGTTGATAAAAGACAGAAATTGCATCGGGATTTAATTCAACAGGCACCATGCATACATTTCTCCCTGGGAGTAATGTCTCACACTGTCATCGCTAAGATCGTTCCCTGTTAGACCTGTAGTTGTTTCCGATGCACATCTGGAGGCATTCTGAAATCTGTGGACTATCAGTGTGTTGATGAAACACAGAAATTACATCGGGATTGAATACTACAGTTACCATGACCACTTTCCTCCATGGGATTAATGTCTCAAACAGTCTACGCTTCGATCGTTCTCTGGAAGACCAGTAGTAGTTTCCGATGCACATCTTGAGGTATTCTGTAATCTGTGGTCTATCTGGGTGTTGATAAAAGACAGAAATTGCACCGGGATAGAATACAACAGGCACCAAGCGTACATTTCTCCATGGGAGTAATGTCTCAAACTGTCATCGCTTTGATCGTTCCCTGAAGACAATTAGTAGTTTCCGATGCACATGCGGAGGCATTCTGTAATCTGTGGACTATCAGAGAGTTGATAAATACAGTAATTGCATCGGGATTGAATACAACAGTCAACATGCGCACATTCCTCCATGGGATTAATGTCTCAAACAGTCTACGATTTGATCGTTCCCTGGAAGAACAGTAGTAGTTTCCGATGCACATCTGGAGGCATTCAGTAAGCTGTGGACTATCAGAGTGTTGACGAAACACAGAAAATTGCATCGGGATTGGATACAACAGTCACCATCTGCACATTCCTACATGGGAGTAACGTCTGAAACAGTCTACCCTTTGATCGTTCCCTGGAAGACCAGTAGTAGTTTCCGATGCACATCTGGAGGCATTCCGTAATCTGTGGACCTTCAAAGTGTTGATGAAACACAGATATTTCATCGGGATTGAATACAACAGTCACCATGCACACTTTCCTCCATGGGAATAATGTTTCAAACAGTCTAAGTTTTGATCGTTCCCTGGAAGACCAGTAGTAGTTTCCGATGCACTTCTGGAGGCAATCTGTAAACTGTGGACTATCAGAGTGTTGATGAAAAACAGAAATTGCATCGGGATTGAATTCAACAGTCACCATGCACACTTTCCTCCAAGGGAGTAATGTCTCTAACAGTCTACGCTTTGATCGTTCCCTGGAAGACCAGTAGTAGTTACTGATGCACATCTGGAGGCATTCTGTAATCTGTGGACTATCAGAGAGTTGATGAACACAGAAATTGCATCGGGATTGAATACAACAGTCACCATGCGCACTTCCCTCCATGGGAGTAATGTCTCAAACAGTCTACGCTTTGATCGTTCCCTGGAAGACCAGTAGTAGTTTTCGATGCACATCTTTAGGTACTCTGTAATCTGTGGTCTATCCGGGTGTTGATAAAAGACAGAAATAGCATCGGGATTGAATACAACAGGCACCATGCGTACATTTCTCCATGGGAGTAATGTCTCAAACTGTCATCGCTAAGATCGTTCCCTGTTAGACCAGTAGTAGTTTCCGATGCACATCTGAAGGCATTCTGTAATCTGTGGACTATCAGAGTGTTGATGAAACACAGAAATTGCATAGGGATTCAATACAACAGTCACCATGTGCGCCTTTCCCCATGGGAGTAATGTCTCAAACAGTCTACGCTTTGATCGTTCGCTGGAAGACCAGCAGTAGTTTCCAATGCACATCTTTAGGCATTCTGTTATCTGTGGACTATCAGAATGTTGTTGAAAAACTGAAATTGCATCGGGATTGAACACAACAGTCACCATGCGCACTTTCCTCCATGGGAGTAATGTCTCAAACAGTCTACGTTTTGATCGTTCCCTGGAAGACCAGTAGTAGTTTCCGATGCAAATCTGGAGGCATTCTGTAATCTGTGGACTTTCAAAGTGTTGATGAAACACAGAAATTGCATCGGGAGTTAGTACAACTGTCACAATCCGTTCTTTCCTCAATGGGAGTAATGTCTGGTACAGTCTACGCTTTGATCGTACCCAAGAATACCAGTAGTAGTTTCCGATGCACATCTGGAGACAATCTGTATTCAGTGGACTATCAGAGTGTTGATGAAACACAGAAATTGCATCGGGATTGAATACAACAGTCACCATCCGCAATTTCCTCCATGGGAGTAACGTCTGAAACACTCTACGCTTTGATCGATATCTGGAAGACCAGTAGTAGTTTCCGATGCACATCTGGTGGCATTCTGTATTCTGTGGACTATCAGAGTGTTGATGAAACACAGAAATTGCATCGGGATTGAATACAACAGGCACCATGCTCACTTTCCTCCACAGGATTAATGTCTCAAACAGACTACGCTTTGATCGTTCCCTGGAAGACCAGTAGTAGTTTCCGATGCACATCTGGTGGCATTCTGTTATCTGTGGACTATCTGAGTGTTGATGAAACACAGAAATTGCATCGGGATTGAATACAACAGTCACCATCCACACTTTCCGCCATGGGAGTAATGTCTGAAACAGTCCTCGCTTTAATCGTTTCCTGGAAGACCAGCAGTAGTTTCCGATGCACATCTGGTGGCATTCTGTAATCTGTGGGCTATCAGAGTGTTGATGAAACACAGAAATTGCATCGGGATTGAATACAACAGTCACTATGAGCACTTTCCTCCAAGGGAGTAATGTCTCAAACAGTTTACACTTTGATCGTTCCCTGGAAGACCAGTAGTAGTTTCCGATGCACATCTGGTTTCATTCTGTAATATGTGGACTGTCAGAGTGTTGATGAAAAACAGAAATTGCATCGGGATTGAATACAACAGTCACCATCCGCACTTTCCTCCATGGAGGAATGTCTCAAACGGTCTACGCGTTGATCGGTCCCAGGAAGACCAGTAGTACATTCCGATGCTCATCTGGAGACAATCTGTAATCTGTGGACTATCAGAGTGTTGATGAAACACATAAATTGCATCGGGATTGAATACAACAATCACCATGGTCACTTTCCTCCATGGGAGTAATGTCTCAAACAGTCTACTCTTTTATCGATCCCTGGAAGACCTGTAGTAGTTTCCGATGCACATCTGGAGGCATTCTGTAATCTGTGGACTATCAGAGTGTTGTTGAAACACAGAAATTGCATCAGGATTGAATACAACAGTCACCATCCGCACATTCCTCCATGGGAGTAACGTCTGAAACAGTCTACCCTTTGATCGTTCCCTGGAAGACCAGTAGTAGTTACCGATGCACATCTGGAGGCATTCTGTAATCTGTGGACTATCAGACTGTTGTTGAAACACAGAAATTGCATCAGGATTGAATACAACAGTCACCATCCGCACATTCCTCCATGGGAGTAACGTCTGAAACAGTCTACCCTTTGATCGTTCCCTGGAAGACCAGTAGTGGTTACCGATGCTCATCTGGAGGCATTCTGTAATCTGTGGACCCTCAAAGTGTTGATGAAACACAGAAATTGCATCGGGATTGAATACAACAGTCACCATCCACACTTTCCTCCATGTGAATAATGTCTCAAACAGTCTAAGATTTGATCGTTCCCTGGAAGACCAGTAGTTGTTTTCGATGCACTTCTGGAGGCAATCTGTTATCTTTGGACTATCAGAGTGTTGATGAAACACGGAAATTGCATCGAGGTTGAATACAACAGTCACCATCCACACTCTCCTCCATGGCAGTAATGTCTCTAACAGTCTACGCTTTGATCGTTCCCTGGAAGACCAGTAGTAGTTTCCGATGCACATCTGGAGGCATTCTGAAATCTGTGGACTATCAGAGTGTTGATGAAACACAGAAATTGCATCGGGATTCAATACAACAGTCACCATGTGCTCCTTCCTCCATGGGAGTAATGTCTCAAACGGTCTACGCTTTGATCGTTCTCTGGAAGACCAGCAGTAATTTCCAATGCACATCTTTAGGCATTCTGTTATCTGTGGTCTATCAGAATGTTGTTGAAACAATGAAATTGCATCGGGATTTAATACAACAGGCACCATGCGCACTTTCCTCCATGGGAGTAATGTCTCAAACATTTTACGCTTTGATCGTTCCCTGGAAGACCAGTAGTAGTTTCGATTTACATCTGGAGGCATTCTGTAACCTGTGGTTCTTCAAAGTGTTGATGAAACACAGAAATTGCATCGGGATTGAATACAATAGTCACCATGGGCACTTTCCTCCATGGAGTAATGTCTCAAACAGTCTACACTTTTATCGTTCCCTGGAAGACCAGTAGTAGTTTCCATTGCACATCTGGTGGCATTCTGTAATCTGTGGACTATCAGAGAGTTGATGAAACACAGAAATTGCATCGGGATTAAATACAACAATCACAATCCGCACTTTTCTCCATGGGAATAATGTCTCAAACAGTCTACGCTTTGATCGTTCCCTGGATGACCAGTAGTAGTTTCCGATGCACATCTGGAGGCATTCTGTAATCTGTGGACCTTCAAAGTGTTGATGAAACACAGAAATTGCATCGGGAGTGAATACAACTGTCACAATCCGCACTTTCCTCAATGGGAGTAATGTCTGGTACAGTCTACGCTTTGATCGTACCCAAGAAGACCAGTAGTAGTTTCCGATGCACATCTGGAGACAATCTGTATTCTGTGGACTATCAGAGTGTTGATGAAACACAGAAATTGCATCGGGATTGAATACAACAGTCACCATCCGCAATTTCTTCCATGGGAGTAACGTCTGAAACAGTCTACGCTTTGATCGTTCCCTGGAAGACCAGTAGTAGTTTCCGATGCACATCTGGTGGCATTCTGTATTCTGTGGACTATCAGAGTGTTGATGAAACACAGAAATTGCATCGGGATTGAATACAACAGGCACCATGCTCACTTTCCTCCACAGGATTAATGTCTCAAACAGTCTACGCTTTGATCGTTCCCTGGAAGACCAGTAGTAGTTTCCGATGCACATCTGGTGGCATTCTGTTATCTGTGGACTATCTGAGTGTTGATGAAACACAGAAATCGCATCGGGATTGAATACAACAGTCACCATCCTCACTTTCCGCCATGGGAGTAATGTCTGAAACAGTCCTCGCTTTAATCGTTTCCTGGAAGACCAGTAGTAGTTTCCGATTCACATCTGGTGGCATTCTGTAATCTGTGGCTATCAGAGTGTTGATGAAACACAGAAATTGCATCGGGATTGAATACAACAGTCACCATGAGCACTTTCCTCCAAGTGAGTAATGTCTCAAACAGTTTACGCTTTGATCGTTCCCTGGAAGACCAGTAGTAGTTTCCGATGCACATCTGGTTACATTCTGTAATATGTGGACTGTCAGAGTGTTGATGAAACACAGAAATTGCATCGGGATTGAATACAATAGTCACCATGCGCACTTTCCTATCCGTGAGTAGTGTGTCAAACAGTCTACGCTTTGATCATTCTATGGAAGACCAGTAGTAGTTCCCGATGTACATCTGGTGGCATTCTGTAATCTGTGGACTATCAAAGTGTTGATGAAACACAGAAATTGCATCGGGATTGAATACAACAGTCACCATCCGCACTTTCACCCATGGGAGGAATGTCTCAAACGGTCTACGCGTTGATCGGTCCCAGGAAGACCAGTAGTACATTCCGATGCACATCTGGAGACAATCTGTAATCTGTGGACTATCAGAGTGTTGATGAAACACAGAAATTGCATCGGGATTGAATACAACAGTCACCATCCGCACATTCCTCCATGGGAGTAACGTCTTAAACAGTAACCCTTTGATCGTTCCCTGGAAGACCATTAGTAGTTTCCGATGCACATCTGGTGGAATTCAGTATTTTTTGGACTATCAGAGTGTTGATGAATTACAGAAATTGCATCGGGATTGAATGCAACAGGCACCATGCTCACTTTCCTCCACAGGATTAATGACTCAAACAGTCTACGCTTTGATCGTTCCCAGGAAGACCAGTAGTAGTTTTCGATGCACTTCTGGAGGCAATCTGTTATCTGTGGACTATCAGAGTGTTGATGAAACACAGAAAATGCATCGGGATTGTATACAACAGTCACCATGCACACTTTCTTCCATGGGAGTAATGTCTCTAACAGTCTACGCTTTGATAGTTCCCTTTAACACCAGTAGTAGTTTCCGATGCACATCTGGAGGCATTCTGTAATCTGTGGACTATCAGAGTGTTGTTGAAACACAGAAATTGCATCGGGATTCAATACAACTGTCACCATGTGCACCTTCCTCCATGGGAATAATGTCTCAAACAGTCTACGCTTTGATCGTTCCCTGGAAGACCAGTAGTAGTTTCCGATGCACATCCGGTGGCATTCCGTAATCTGTGGACTATCAGAATGTTGTTGAAACACTGAAATTACATCGGGATTGAATACAACAGTCACCATGCGCACTATCCTTCATGGGATAATGTCTAAAACAGTCTACATTTTGATCGTTCCCTGGAAGACCAGTAGTAGTTTCGATTCGCATCTGGAGGCATTCTGTAATCTGTGGTTCTTCAAAGTGTTGATGGAACACAGAAATTGCATCGGGAATAAATACAACAGTCACCATGGGCACTTTCCTCCATGGGAGTTATGTCTCAAACAGTGTACTCTTTTATCGTTCCCTAGAAGACCAGTAGCAGTTTCCGATGCACATCTGGAGGCATTCTGTAATCTGTGGACTATCAGAGTGTAGTTGGAACACAAAAATTGCATCAGGATTGAATACAACGGTAACCATTCGCACTTTACTCCATGGGAGTTGTATCTCAGTCTACGCTTTCATCGTTCCCTGGAACACCAATAGTAGCTTCCAGTGAACATCTTGAGGAATTCTGTAATCTGTGGACCTTCAAAGTGTTGATGAAACACAGAAATTGCCTCGGGATTGAATACAACAGTCACCATGCGCACTTTCCTCCATGGAAATAATGTCTCAAACAGTCTACGCTTTGATCGTTCCTGGAAGAAAAGTAGTAGCTTCCGATTCACATCTGGAGGCATTCTGTAAGCTGTGGACTATCAGAGTGTTGACGAAACACAGAAATTCCATCGGGATTGAATACAACAGTCACCATCCGCACATTCCTCCATGGGAGTAACGTCTGAAACAGTCTTCCCTTTGATCGTTCCCTGGAAGACCATTAGTAGATTCCGATGCTCATCTGGAGGCATTCTGTAATCTGTGGACCCTCAAAGTGTTGATGAAACACAGAAATTGCATCGGGATTGAATACAACAGTCACCATGCACACTTTCCTCCATGTGAATAATGTCTCAAACAGTCTAAGATTTGATCGTTCCCAGGAAGACCAGTAGTCGCTTTCGATGCACTTCTGGAGGCAATCTGTTATCTGTGGACTATCAGAGTGTTGATGAAACACAGAAATTGCATCGAGGTTGAATACAACAGTCACCATGCACACTCTCCTCCATGGGAGTAATGTCTCTAACAGTCTACGCTTTGATCGTTCCCTGGAAGACTAGTAGTAGATTCCGATGCACATTTGGAGGCATTCTGTAATCTGTGGACTATCTGAGTGTTGATGAAACACAGAAATTGCATCGGGATTCAATACAACAGTCACCATGTGCGCCTTCCTCCATGGGAGTAATGTCTCTAACAGTCTACGCTTTGATCGTTATCTGGAAGACCAGCAGTAGTTTCCAATGCACATCTGGTGGCATTCTGTTATCTGTGGACTATCAGAATGTTGTTGAAACACTGAAATTGCATCGGGATTTAATACAACAGTCACAATCCGCACTTTCTTCCATGGGAGTAATGTCTCAAACAGTCTACGCTTTGATCGTTCCCTGGAAGACCAGTAGTAGTTTCGATTCACATCTGGAGGCATTCTGTAATCTGTGGTTCTTCAAAGTGTTGATGAAACACAGAAATTGCATCGGGATTGAATACAACAGTCACCATGGGCACTTTCCTCCATTTGAGTAATGTCTCAATCAGTCTACACTTTTATCGTTCCCTGGAAGACCAGTAGTAGTTTCCATTGCACATCTGGTGGCATTCTGTAATCTGTGGACTATCAGAGAGTTGATGAAACACAGAAATTGCATCGGGATTAAATACAACAGTCACAATCCGCACTTTTCTCCATGGGAATAATGTCTAAAACAGTCTACGCTTTGATCGTTCCCTGGAAGACCAGTAGTAGTTTCCGATGCACATCTGGAGGCATTCCGTAAACTGTGGACCTTCAAAGTGTTGATGAAACACAGAAATTGCATCGGGTGTGAATACAACTGTCACAATCCGCACTTTCCTCAATTGGAGTAATGTCTGGTACAGTCTACGCTTTAATCGTACCCAAGAAGACCAGTAGTAGTTTCCGATGCACATCTGGAGACAATCTGTATTCTGTGGACTATCAGAGTGTTGATGAAACACAGAAATTGCATCGGGATTGAATACAACAGTCACCATCCGCAATTTCCTCCATGGGAGTAACGTCTGAAACAGTCTACGCTTTGATCGTTCCCTGGAAGACCAGTAGTAGTTTCCGATGCACAACTGGAGGCATTCTGTAATCTGTGGACTATCAGAGTGTTGATGAAACACAGAAATTGCATCGGGAATGAATACAACAGTCACCATGCGCACTTTGCTCCACGGGAGTAATGTCTCAAACAGTCTATGCTTTGATCGTTCCCTGGAAGACCAGTAGTAGTTTCCGATGCACATCTGGTGGCATTCTGTTATCTGTGGACTATCTGAGTGTTGATGAAACACAGAAATTGCATCGGGATTGAATACAACAGTCACCATCCACTATTTCCGCCATGGGAGTAATGTCTGAAACAGTCCTCGCTTTAATCGTTCCCTGGAAGACCAGTAGTAGTTTCCGATGCACATCTGGAGGCATTCTGTAATCTGTGGATCATCAGAGTGTTGATGAAACACAGAAATTGCATCTGGATTGAATACAACAGTCACCATGCGCACTTTCCTACATGGGAGTAATGTCTCAAACAGTCTATTCTTTGACCGTTCATAGGAAGACCAGTAGTAGTTTCCGATGCATATCTGGAGGAAATCTGTAATCTGTGGACTATCAGAGTGTTGATGAAACACAGAAATTGCATTGGGATTGAATACAACAGTCACCATCCGCAGTTTCCACCACGGGAGTAATGTCTCAAACAGTCTACGCTTTGATCGTTCCCTGGAAGACCAGTAGTAGTTTCCGATGCACATCTGGAGGCATTCTGTAATCTGTTGACCTTCAAAGTGTTGATGAAACGCAGATATTGCATAGGGATTGAATACAACAGTCAGCATGCGCACTTTCCTCAACGTGAGTAATGTCTCAAACAGTCTACGCTTTGATCGTTCCCTGGAAGACCAGTAGTAGTTTCCGATGCACATCTGGTGGCATTCTATAATATGTGGACTATCAGAGTGTGGATGAAACACAGAAATTGCATCGGGATTGAATACAACAGTCACCACGCGCACTTCCCTCCATGGGAGTAATGTCTCAAACAGTCTACGCTTTGATCGTTCCTTGGAAGACCAGTAGTAGTTTCCGATGCACATCTGGTATGATTCTGTAATCTGCGGACTATCAGAGTGTTGATGAAACACAGAAATTCCATCGGGATTGAATACAACAGTCACCATCCGCAATTTCCGCCATGGGAGTAATGTCTGAAACTGTCCTCGCTTTAATCGTTCCCTGGAAGACCAGTAGTAGTTTCCGATGCACATCTGGTTGCATTCTGTAACCTGTGAGCTATCAGAGTGTTGATGAAACACAGAAATTGCATCGAGATTGAATACAACAGTCACCATGCGCACTTTCCTCCACGGGTGTAATGTCTCAAACAGTCTACGCTTTGATCGTTAACTGGATGACCAGTAGTAGTTTCCGATGCACATCTGGAGGCATTCTGTAATCTGTGGAGCATCAGAGTGTTGATGAAACACAGAAATTGCATCGGGATTGAATACAACAGTCACCATGCGCACTTTCCTACATGGGAGTAATGTCTCAAACAGTCTATGCTTTGACCGTTCCCAGGAGGACCAGTAGTAGTTTCCGATGCATATCTGGAGGCAATCTGTAATCTGTGGACTATCAGAGTGTTGATGAAACACAGAAATTGCATTGGGATAGAATACAACAGTCACCATCCGCAATTTCCACCACGGGAGTAATGTCTCAAACAGTCTACGCTTTGATCGTTCCCTGAAAGACCAGTAGTAGTTTCCGATGCACATCTGGAGGCATTCTGTAATCTGTTGACCTTCAAAGTGTTGATGAAACACAGAAATTGCATCGGGATTGAATACAACAGTCACCATGCGCACTTTCCTCCACGGGAGTAATGTCTCAAACAGTCTACGCTTTGATCTTTCCCTGGAAGACCAGTAGTAGTTTCCGATGCACATCTGGTGGCATTCTATAATCTTTGGACTATCAGAGTGTTGATGAAACATAGAAATTGCATCGGGATTAAATACAACAGTCACCATGCGCACTTTTCTCCACGGCAGTAATGTCTCAGACAGTCTACGCTTTGATCGTTCCCTGGAAGACCAGTAGTAGTTTCCGATGCACATCTAGTGGCTTTCTGTAACCTGTGAGCTATCAGTGTGTTGATGAAACACAGAAATTGCATCGGGATTGAATACAACAGTCACCATGCGCACTTTCCTCCACGGGAGTAATGTCTCAAACAGTCTACGCTTTGATCGTTCCCTGGAAGACCAGTAGTAAATCCCGATGTACATCTGGTGGCATTCTGTAATCTGTGGACTATCAGAGTGATGATAAAACACAGAAATTGCATCGAGATTGAATACAACAGTCACCATGCGCACTTTTCTCCACGGCAGTAATGTCTCAAACAGTCTACGATTTGATCGTTCCCTGAAAGACCAGTAGTAGTTTCCGATGCACATCTGGAGGCATTCTTTAATCTGTGGACTTTCAAAGTGTTGATGAAACACAGAAATTGCATCGAGATTGAATACAACAGTCACCATCCGCACTTTCCTCCATTTGAGTAATGTCTCATAGAGTCTACGCTCTAATCGTTCCCAGGAATACCAGTAGTAGTTTCCGATGCACATCTGGAGGCAATCTGTAAATTGTGGACTAACAGAGTGTTGATGAAACATAGAAATTGCATCGGGATTTAATACAACAGTCACCATCCGCACATTCCTCCATGGGAGTAACGTCTTAAACAGTCACCCTTTGATCGTTCCCTGGAAGACCAGTAGTAGTTTCCGATGCACATCTGGAGGCACTCTGTAATCTGTGACCTTCAAAGTTTGACGAAACACAGAAATTGCATCGGGAGTGAATACAACAGTCACCATGCGCACATTCCTCCATGGGAATAATGTCTGAAACAGTCTACGCCTTGATCGGTCCCAGAAATACCAGTAATAGTTTCCGATGCACATCTGGGGACAATCTGTAATCTGTGGACCAACAGAGTGTGGATGAAACACAGAAATTGCATCGTCATTGAATACAACAGTCACCATCCGCAATTTCCGCCATGGGAGTAATGTCTGAAACAGTCCTCGCTTTAATCGTTCCCTGGAGGTCCAGTAGTAGTTTCCGATTCACCACCTGGTAGCATTCTGTAACCTGTGAGCTATCAGAGTGTTGATGAAACACAGAAATTGCATCGGGATTGAATACAACAGTCACCATGCGCACTTTCCTAACCGGGAGTAGAGTGTCAAACAGTCTACGCTATGATCATTCTCTGGAAGACCAGTAGTAGTTCCCGATGTACACCTGGTGGCATTCTGTAATCTGTGGACTATCAGAGTGTTGATGAAACACAGAAATTGCATCGGGATTAAATACAACAGTCACCATCCGCACTTTCCTCCATGGGAGGAATGTCTCAAACGGTCTACGCGTTGATCGGTCCCAGGAAGACCAGTAGTACATTCCGATGCACATCTGGAGACAATCTGTAATCTGTGGACTATCAGAGTGTTGATGAAACACAGAAATTGCATCGGGATTGAATACAACAGTCACCATCCGCCCATTCCTCCATGGGAGTAACGTCTTAAACAGTCACCCTTTGATCGTTCCCTGGAAGACCAGTAGTAGTTTCCGATGCACATCTGGTGGCATTCTGTATTCTTTGGACTATCAGAGTGTTGATGAAACACAGAAATTGCATCGGGATTGAATACAACAGGCACCATGCTCACTTTCCTCCACAGGATTAATGTCTCAAACAGTCTACGCTTTGATCGTTCCCAGGAAGACCAGTAGTAGTTTCCGATGCACATCTGGAAGCATTCTGTAATCTGTGGACTATCAGAGTGTTGATGAAACACAGAAATTGCATCGGGATTCAATACAACTGTCACCATGTGCACCTTCCTCCATGGGAGTAATGTCTCTAACAGTCTACGCTTTGATCGTTATCTGGAAGACCAGCAGTAGTTTCCAATGCACATCTGGTGGCATTCTGATATCTGTGGACTATCAGAATGTTGTTGAAACACTGAAATTGCATCGGGATTTAATACAACAGTCACAATCCGCACTTTCTTCCATGGGAGTAATGTCTCAATCAGTCTACGCTTTGATCGTTCCCTGGAAGACCAGTAGTAGTTTCGATTCACATCTGGAGGCATTCTGTAATCTGTGGTTCTTCAAAGTGTTGATGAAACACAGAAATTGCATCGGGATTGAATACAACAGTCACCATGGGCACTTTCCTCCATTTGAGTAATGTCTCAAACAGTCTTCACTTTTATCGTTCCCTGGAAGACCAGTAGTAGTTTCCATTGCACATCTGGAGGCATTCTGTAATCTGTTGACCTTCAAAGTGTTGATGAAACACAGAAATTGCATCGGGATTGAATACAACAGTCACCATGCGCACTTTCCTCCACTGGAGTAATGTCTAAAACAGTCTACGCTTTGATCTTTCCCTGGAAGACCAGTAGTAGTTTCCGATGCACATCTGGTGGCATTCTATAATCTTTGGACTATCAGAGTGTTAATGAAACATAGAAATTGCATCGGGATTAAATACAACAGTCACCATGCGCACTTTTCTCCACGGCAGTAATGTCTCAGACAGTCTACGCTTTGATCGTTCCCTGGAAGACCAGTAGTAGTTTCCGATGCACATCTGGTGGCATTCTGTAACCTGTGCGCTATCAGTGTGTTGATGAAACACTGAAATTGCATCGGGATTGAATACAACAGTCACCATGCGCACTTTCCTCCACGGGAGTAATGTCTCAAACAGTCTACGCTTTGATCGTTCCCTGAAAGACCAGTAGTAGTTTCCGATGCACATCTGGAGGCATTCTTTAATCTGTGGACTTTCAAAGTGTTGATGAAACACAGAAATTGCATCGAGATTGAATACAACAGTCACCATCCGCACTTTCCTCCATTTGAGTAATGTCTCATACAGTCTACGGCCTAATCGTTCCCAGGAATACCAGTAGTAGTTTCCGATGCACATCTGGAGGCAATCTGTAAATTGTGGACTATCAGAGTGTTGATGAATCATAGAAATTGCATCGGGATTTAATACAACAGTCACCATCCGCACAATCCTTAATAGGAGTAATGTCTGAAACAGTCTACGCTTTGATTGTACCCTGGAAGACCAGTAGTAGTTTCCGATGCACATCTGGAGCCATTCTGTAATCTGTGACCTTCAAAGTTTGACGAAACACAGAAATTGCATCGGGAGTGAATACAACAGTCACCATGCGCACTTTCCTAACCGGGAGTAGTGTGTCAAACAGTCTACGCTTTGATCATTCTCTGGAAGACCAGTAGTAGTTCCCGATGTACATCTGGTGGCATTCTGTAATCTGTGGACTATCAGAGTGTTGAAGAAACACAGAAATTGCATCGGGATTGATTACAACAGTCACCATGCGCACTTTCCTCCATGGGAGTAATGTCTGAAACAGTCTACGCCTTGATCGGTCCCAGGAATACCAGTAGTAGTTTCCGATGCACATCTGGGGACAATCTGTAATCTGTGGACCATCAGAGTGTGGATGAAACACAGAAATTGCATCGTCATTGAATACAACAGTCACCATCCGCAATTTCCGCCATGGGAGTAATGTCTGAAACAGTCCTCGCTTTAATCGTTCCCTGGACGTCCAGTAGTAGTTTCCGATGCATATCTGGTAGCATTCTGTAACCTGTGAGCTATCAGAGTGTTGATGAAACACAGAAATTGCATCGGGATTGAATACAACAGTCACCATGCGCACTTTCCTAACCGGGAGTAGTGTGTCAAACAGTCTACGCTTTGATCATTCTCTGAAAGACCAGTAGTAGTTCCCGATGTACATCTGGTGGCATTCTGTAATCTGTGGACTATCAGAGTGTTGATGAAACACAGAAATTGCATCGGGATTGAATACAACAGTCACCATCCGCACTTTCCTCCATGGGAGGAATGTCTCAAACGGTCTACGCGTTGATCGGTCCCAGGAAGACCAGTAGTACATTCCGATGCACATCTGGAGACAATCTGTAATCTGTGGACTATCAGAGTGTTGATGAAACACAGAAATTGCATCGGGATTGAATACAACAGTCACCATCCGCACATTCCTCCATGGGAGTAACGTCTTAAACAGTCACACTTTGATCGTTCCCTGGAAGACCAGTAGTAGTTTCCGATGCACATCTGGTGGCATTCTGTATTCTTTGGACTATCAGAGTGTTGATGAAACACAGAAATTGCATCGGGATTGAATACAACAGGCACCATGCTCACTTTCCTCCACTGGATTAATGTCTCAAACAGTCTACGCTTTGATCGTTCCCAGGAAGACCAGTAGTAGTTTTCGATGCACTTCTGGAGGCAATCTGTTATTTGTGGAATATCAGAGTGTTGATGAAATACAGAAATTGCGTCGGGATTGAGTACAACAGTCACCATGCACACTTTCTTCCATAGGAGTAATGTCTCTAACAGTCTACGCTTTGATAGTTCCCTTTAACACCAGTAGTAGTTTCCGATGCACATCTGGAAGCATTCTGTAATCTGTGGACTATCAGAGTGTTGATGAAACACAGAAATTGCATCGGGATTCAATACAACTGTCACCATGTGCACCTTCCTCCATGGGAGTAATGTCTCTAACAGTCTACGCTTTGATCGTTCCCTGGAAGACCAGTAGTAGTTACCGATGCACATCTGGAGGCATTATATTATCTGTGGACTATCAGAGAGTTGATGAACACAGAAATTGCATCGGGATTGAATACAACAATCACCATGCGCACTTCCCTCCATGGGAGTAATGTCTCAAACAGTCTACGCTTTGATCGTTCACTGGAAGACCAGTACTAGTTTTCGATGCACATCTTTAGGTACTCTGTAATCTGTGGTCTATCCGGGTGTTGATAAAAAACAGAAATTGCACCGGGATTGAATACAACAGGCACCAAGCGTACATTTCTCCATGGGAGTAATGTCTCTAACTGTCATCGCTTTGATCGTTCCCTGAAGACCATTTGTAGTTTCCGATGCACATCTGGAGGTATTCTGTAATCTGTGGTTCTTCAAAGTGTTGATGAAACACAGAAATTGCATCGGGATTGAATACAACAGTCACCATAGGCACTTACCCTCATGGGAGTAATGTCTCAAACAGTCTACGCTTTGATCGTTCCCTGGAAGACCAGTAGTAGTTTCGATTCACATCTGGAGGCATTCTGTAATCTGTGGTTCTTCAAAGTGTTGATGAAACACAGAAATTGCATCGGGATTGAATACAACAGTCACCATGGGCACTTTCCTCCATGGGAGTAATGTCTCAAACAGTCTACCCTTTTATCGTTCCCTTAAAGACCATTAGTAGTTTCCATTGCACATCTGGTGGCATTCTGTAATCTGTGGCCTATCAGAGAGTTGATGAAACACAGAAATTGCATCGGGATTAAATACAAGTCACAATCCGCACTTTTCTCCATGGGAATAATGTCTAAAACAGTCTACGCTTTGATCGTTCCCTGGAAGACCAGTAGTAGCTTCCGATGCACATCTGGAGGCATTCTATAATCTGTGGATCTTCAAAGTGTTGATGAAACACAGAAATTGCATCGGGAGTGTTTACAACTGTCACAATCAGCACTTTCCTCAATGGGAGTAATGTCTGGTACAGTCTACGCTTTGATCGTACCCAAGAACTCCAGTAGTAGTTTCCGATGCACATCTGGAGGCAATCTGTATTCTGTAGACTATCAGAGTGTTGATGAAACACAGAAATTGCATCGGGATTGAATACAACAGTCACCATCCGCAATTTCCTCCATGGGAGTTATTTCTGGTACAGTCTACCCTTTGATCGTACCCAAGAACTCCAGTAGTAGTTTCCGATGCACATCTGGAGACAATCTGTATTCTGTAGACTATCAGAGTGTTGATGAAACACAGAAATTGCATCGGGATTGAATACAACAGTCACCATCTGCAATTTCCTCCATGGGAGTAACGTCTGAAACCGTCTACGCTTTGATCGTTCCCTGGAAGACCAGTAGTAGTTTCCGATGCACATCTGGAGGCATTCTGTAATCTGTGGACTATCAGAGTGTTGATGAAACACAGAAATTGCATCGGGAATGAATACAACAGTCACCATGCGCACTTTGCTCCGCGGGAGTAATGTCTCAAACAGTCTATGCTTTGATCGTTCCCTGGAAGACCAGTAGTAGTTTCCGATGCACATCTGGTGGCATTCTGTTATCTGTGGACTATCTGAGTGTTGATGAAACACAGAAATTGCATCGGGATTGAATACAACAGTCAATATCCACAATTTCCGCCATGGGAGTTATGTCTGAAACAGTCCTCGCTTTAATCGTTTCCTGGAAGACCAGTAGTAGTTTCCGATGCACATCTGGTGGCATTCTGTAATCTGTGGGCTATCAGAGTGTTGATGAAACACAGAAATTGCATCGGGATTGAATACAACAGTCACCATGAGCACTTTCCTCCAAGGGAGTAATGTCTCAAACAGTCTACGCTTTGATCGTTCCCTGGATGACCAGTAGTAGTTTCCGATCCACATCTGGAGACAATCTGTATTCTGTGGACAATCAGAGTGTTGATGAAACACAGAAATTGCATCGGGATTGAATACAACAGTCACCATCAGCAATTTCCTCCATGGGAGTAACGTCTGAAACAGTCTACGCTTTGATCGTTCCCTGGATGACCAGTAGTAGTTTCCGATGCACATCTGGAGATATTCTGTAATCTGTGGATCATCAGAGTGTTGATGAAACACAGAAATTGCATCTGGATTGAATACAACAGTCACCATGCGCACTTTCCTACATGGGAGTAATGTCTCAAACAGTCTATGCATTGACCGTTCATAGGAAGACCAGTAGTAGTTTCCGATGCATATCTGGAGGAAATCTGCAATCTGTGGACTATCAGAGTGTTGATGAAACACAGAAATTGAATTGGGATTGAATACAACAGTCACCATCCGCAGTTTCCTCCACGGGAGTAATGTCTCAAACAGTCTACGCTTTGATCGTTCCCTGGAAGACCAGTAGTAGTTTCCGATGCACATCTGGAGGCATTCTGTAATCTGTTGACCTTCAAATTGTTGATGAAACGCAGAAATTGCTTAGGGATTGAATACAACAGTCACCATGCGCACTTTCCTCAACGTGAGTAATGTCTCAAACAGTCTACGCTTTGATCGTTCCCTGAAGACCATTAGTAGTTTCCGATGCACGTGTGGAGGCATTCTGTAATCTGTGGACTATCAGAGAGTTGATAAACACAGAAATTGCATCGGGATTGAATACAACAGTCAACATGCGCACATTCCTCCATGGGAGTAATGTCTCAAACAGCCTACGATTTGATCGTTCCCTGGAAGAACAGTAGTAGTTTCCGATGCACATCTGGAGGCATTCTGTAAGCTGTGGACTATCAGAGAGTTGACGAAACACAAAAAATTGCATCGGGATTGAATACAACAGTCACCATCCGCACATTCCTCCATGGGAGTAACGTCTGAAACAGTCTACCCTTTGATCGTTCCCTGGAAGACCAGTAGTAGTTTCCGATGCACATCTGGAGGCATTCTGTAATCTGTGGACCTTCAAAGTGTTGATGAAACACAGATATTTCATAGGGATTGAGTACAACAGTCACCATGCGCACTTTCCTCCATGGGAATAATGTTTCAAACAGTCTAAGTTTTGATCGTTCCCTGGAAGACCAGTAGTAGTTTTCGATGCACTTCTGGAGGCAATCTGTAATCTGTGGACTATCAGAGTGTTGATGAAAAACAGAAATTGCATCGGGATTGAATTCAACAGTCACCATGCACACTTTCCTCCAAGGGAGTAATGTCTCTAACAGTCTACGCTTTGATCATTCCCTGGAAGACCAGTAGTATTTACCGATGCACATCTGGAGGCATTCTATTATCTGTGGACTATCAGAGAGTTGATGAACCCAGAAATTGCATCGGGATTGAATACAACAATCACCATGCGCACTTCCCTCCATGGGAGTAATGTCTCAAACAGTCTACGCTTTGATCGTTCACTGGAAGACCAGTACTAGTTTTCGATGCACATCTTTAGGTACTCTGTAATCTGTGGTCTATCCGGGTGTTGATAAAAAACAGAAATTGCACCGGGATTGAATACAACAGGCACCAAGCGTACATTTCTCCATGGGAGTAATGTCTCTAACTGTCATCGCTTTGATCGTTCCCTGAAGACCATTTGTAGTTTCCGATGCACATCTGGAGGTATTCTGTAATCTGTGGTTCTTCAAAGTGTTGATGAAACACAGAAATTGCATCGGGATTGAATACAACAGTCACCATGGGCACTTACCCTCATGGGAGTAATGTCTCAAACAGTCTACGCTTTGATCGTTCCCTGGAAGACCAGTAGTAGTTTCGATTCACATCTGGAGGCATTCTGTAATCTGTGGTTCTTCAAAGTGTTGATGAAACACAGAAATTGCATCGGGATTGAATACAACAGTCACCATGGGCACTTTCCTCCATGGGAGTAATGTCTCAAACAGTCTACTCTTTTATCGTTCCCTTAAAGACCATTAGTAGTTTCCATTGCACATCTGGTGGCATTCTGTAATCTGTGGACTATCAGAGAGTTGATGAAACACAGAAATTGCATCGGGATTAAATACAAGTCACAATCCGCACTTTTCTCCATGGGAATAATGTCTAAAACAGTCTACGCTTTGATCGTTCCCTGGAAGACCAGTAGTAGCTTCCGATGCACATCTGGAGGCATTCTATAATCTGTGGATCTTCAAAGTGTTAATGAAACACAGAAATTGCATCGGGAGTGAATACAACTGTCACAATCAGCACTTTCCTCAATGGGAGTAATGTCTGGTACAGTCTACGCTTTGATCGTACCCAAGAACTCCAGTAGTAGTTTCCGATGCACATCTGGAGACAATCTGTATTCTGTAGACTATCAGAGTGTTGATGAAACACAGAAATTGCATCGGGATTGAATACAACAGTCACCATCCGCAATTTCCTCCATGGGAGTTATTTCTGGTACAGTCTACGCTTTGATCTTTCCCAGGAAGACCAGTAGTAGTTTTCGATGCACTTCTGGAGGCAATCTGTTATCTGTGGACTATCAGAGTGTTGATGAAACACAGAAATTGCATCGGGATTGAATACAACAGTCACCATCCGCAATTTCCTCCATGGAGTAACGTCTGAAACAGTCTACGCTTTGATCGTTCCCAGGAAGACCAGTAGTAGTTTCCGATGCACATCTGGGGGCATTCTGTAATCTGTGGACTATCAGATTGTTGATGAAACACAGAAATGGCATCGGGTTTCAATACAACAGACACGATGCGCACTTTCCTCCATGGGAGAAATGTCTCAAACAGTCTACGATTTGATCGTTCCCTGGAAGACCAGTAGTAGTTTCCGATGCACATCTGGGGGCATTCAGTTATCTGTGGACTATCAGAGTGTTGATGAAACACAGAAATTGCATCGGGATTGAATACAACAGTCACCATCCACACTTTCCGCCATGGGAGTAATATCTGAAACAGTCCTCGCTTTAATCGTTTCCTGGAAGACCAGTAGTAGTTTCCGATGCACATCTGGTGACATTCTGTAATCTGTGGGCTATCAGAGTGTTGATGAAACAGAGAAATTGCATCGGGATTGAATACAACAGTCACCATGCGCACTTTCCTCCAAGGGAGTAATGTCTCAAACAGTTTACGCTTTGATCGTTCCCTGGTAGACCAGTAGTAGTTTCCGATGCACATCTGGTTTCATTCTGTAATATGTGGACTGTCAGAGTGTTGATGCAACACAGAAATTGCATCGGGATTGAATACAATAGTCACCATGCGCACTTTCCTATACGGGAGAAGTGTGTCAAACAGTCTACGTTTTGATCATCCCCTGAAAGACCAGTAGTAGTTACCGATGTATATCTGGTGGCATTCTGTAATCTGTGGACTATCAGAGTGTTGATGAAACACAGAAATTGCATCGGGATTGAATACAATAGTCACCATGCACACTTTCCTCCATGGGAATAATGTCTCAAACAGTCTAAGCTTTGATCGTTCCCAGGAAGACCTGTAGTAGTTTTCGATGCACTTCTGAAGGCAATCTGTTATCTGTGGACTATCAGAGTGTTGATGAAACACAGAAATTGCATCGGGATGGAATACAACAGTCACCATGCACACTTTCCTCCATGGGAGTAATGTGTCCAACAGTCTACGCTTTTATCGTTCCCTTTAAGACCAGTAGTAGTTTCCGATGCACATCTGGAGGCATTCTGTAATCTGTGGACTATCAGAGTGTTGATGAAACACAGCAATTTCATCGGGAATCAATACAACAGTCACCATGTGCACCTTTCTCCATGTTAGTAATGTCTCAAACAGTCTACGCTTTGATTGTTCCCTGGAAGACCAGTGTTAGTTTCCGATGCACATCTGGAGGTATTCTGTAATCTGTGGACTATCAGACTGTTGATGAAACACAGAAATTGCATCGAGATTGAATACAACAGTCACCATGCGCACTTTCCTCCATTGGAGTAATGTCTGAAACAGTCTACGCTTTGATCGTACCCTGGAAGACCAGTAGTAGTTTCCGATGCACATCTGGAATCATTCTGTAATCTGTGGACCTTCAAAGTGTTGATGAAACACAGAAATTGCATCGGGATTGAATACAATAGTCACCATGCGCACTTTCCTAAACGGGAGTAGTGTGTCAAACAGTCTACGCTTTGATCATTCCCTGAAAGACCAGTAGTAGTTACCGATGTATACCTGGTGGCATTCTGTAATCTGTGGACTATCAGAGTGTTGATGAAACACAGAAATTGCATCGGGATTGAATACAATAGTCACCATGCACACTTTCCTCCATGGGAATAATGTCTCAAACAGTCTAAGCTTTGATCGTTCCCAGGAAGACCTGTAGTAGTTTTCGATGCACTTCTGAAGGCAATCTGTTATCTGTGGACTATCAGAGTGTTGATGAAACACAGAAATTGCATCGGGATGGAATACAAAAGTCACCATGTGCACCTTCCTCCATGGGAGTAATGTCTCAAACAGTCTACGCTTTGATAGTTCCCTGGAAGACCAGTAGTAGTTTCCGATGCACACTCGGTGGCATTCTGTAACCTGTGAGCTATCAGAGTGTTGATGAAACACAGATTCTGCATCGGGATTCAATACAACAGTCACCATGTGCACCTTCCTCCATGGGAGTAATGTCTCAAACAGTCTACGCTTTGATCGTTCCCAGGAAGACCTTTAGTAGTTTTCGATGCACTTCTGGAGGCAATCTGTTATCTGTGGACTATCAGAATGTTGTTGAAACACTGAAATTGCATCGGGATTGAATACAACAGTCACCATGCGCAATTTCCTCCATGGGAGAAATGTCTCAAACAGTCTACATTTTGATCGTTCCCTGGAAGACCAGTATTAGTATCGATTCACATCTGGAGGCATTCTGTAATCTGTGGTTCTTCAAAGTGTTGATGAAACACAGAAATTGCATCGGGATTAAACACAACAGTCACCATGGGCACTTTCCTCCATGGGAGTAATGTATCAAACAGTGTACTCTTTTATCGTTCCCTGGAAGACCAGTAGTAGTTTCCGATGCACATCTGGAGGCATACTGTAATCTGTGGACTATGAGAGTGTTGTTGAAACACAGAAATTGCATCGGGATTGAATACAACAGTCACCATGCGCACTTTCCTACATAGTAGTAATGTCTCAAACAGTCTACGCTTTCATCGTTCCCTGGAAGACCAGTAGTAAATTCCGATGCACATCTGGAGGTATTCGGTAATCTGTGGTCTATCCGGGTGTTGATAAAAAACAGAAATTGCATCGGGATTGAATACAACTGGCACCATGCTTACATTTCTCCATGGGAGTAATGTCTCAAACTGTCATCGCTTTGATCGTTCCCTGGAAGACCAGTAGTAGTTTCCGATGCACATATGGTGGCATTCTGTAATCTGTGGACTATTAAGTGTTGATGAAACACAGAAATTGCATCGGGATTGAATACAACAGTCACAATCCGCACTTTTCTCCATGGTAATAATGTCTAAAACAGTCTTCGCTTTGATCGTTCCCTGGAAGACCAGTAGTAGTTTCCGATGCACATCTGTAGGCATTTTGTAATCTGGGAACCTTCAAAGTGTTGATGAAACACAGAAATTGCATCGGGAGTGAATACAACTGTCACAATCCGCACTTTCCTCAATGGGAGTAATGTCTGGTACAGTCTACGTTTTGATCGTTCCCAGGAAGACCAGTAGTAGTTTTCGATGCACATCTGGAGACAATCTGTATTCTGTGGACTATCAGAGTGTTGATGAAACACAGAAATTGCATCGGGATTGAATACAACAGTCACCATACGCAATTTCCTCCATGGAGTAACGTCTGAAACAGTCTACGCTTTGATCGTTCCCAGGAAGACCAGTAGTAGTTACCGATGCACATCTGGGGGCATTCTGTAATCTGTGGACTATCAGATTGTTGATGAAACACAGAAATGGCATCTGGTTTGAATACATCAGACAAGATGCGCACTTTCCTCCATGGGAATAATGTCTCAAACAGTCTACGATTTGATCGTTCCCTGGAAGACCAGTAGTAGTTTTCGATGCACATCTGGGGGCATTCTGTAATCTGTGGACTATCTGAGTTTTGATGAAACACAGAAATTGCATTGGGATTGAATACAACAGTCACCATGCACACTATCCTCCACGGGAGTAATGTCTCAAACAGTCTACGCTTTGATCGTTCCCTGGATGACCAGTAGTAGTTTCCGATGCACATCTGGAGGCATTCTGTAATCTGTGGAGCATCAGGGTGTTGATGAAACACAGAAATTGCATCGGGATTGAATACAACAGTCACCATGCGCACTTTCCTACATGGGAGTAATGTCTCAAACAGTCTATGCTTTGACCGTTCCCAGGAAGACCAGTAATAGTTTCCGATGCATATCTGGAGGCAATCTGTAATCTGTGGACTATCAGAGTGTTGATGAAACACAGAAATTGCATTGGGATTGAATACAACAGTCACCATCCACACATTCCACCACGGGAGTAATGTCTCAATCAGTCTACACTTTGATCGTTCCCTGGAAGACCAGTAGTAGTTTCAGATGCACATCGGGAGGCATTCTGTAATGTGTTGACCTTTAAAGTGTTGAGGAAACACAGAAATTGCATCGCGATTGAATACAACACTCACCATGCGCACTTTCCTCCACGGGAGTAATGTCACAAACAGTCTACGCTTTGATCGTTCCCTGGAAGACCAGTAGTAGTTTCCGATGCACATCTGGTGGCATTCTATAATCTTTGGACTATCAGAGTGTTGATGCAACACAGAAATTGCATCGGGATTGAATACAATAGTCACCATGCGCACTTTCCTAAACGGGAGTAGTGTGTCAAACAGTCTACGCTTTGATCATTCCCTGAAAGACCAGTAGTAGTTACCGATGTATATCTGGTGGCATTCTGTAATCTGTGGACTATCAGAGTGTTGATGAAACACAGAAATTGCATCGGGATTGAATACAACAGTCACCATGCACACTTTCCTCCATGGGAATAATGTCTCAAAGAGTCTAAGCTTTGATCGTTCCCAGGAAGACCTGTAGTAGTTTTCGATGCACTTCTGTAGGCAATCTGTTATCTATGGACTATCAGAGTGTTGATGAAACACAGAAATTGCATCGGGATGGAATACAACAGTCACCATGCACACGTTCCTCCATGGGAGTAATGTGTCTAACAGGCTACGCTTTTATCGTTCCCTTTAAGACCAGTAGTAGTTTCCGATGCACATCTGGAGGCATTCTGTAATCTGTGGACTATCAGAGTGTTGATGAAACACAGCAATTGCATCGGGATTCAATACAACAGTCACCATGTGCACCTTCCTCCATGGGAGTAATGTCTCAAACAGTCTACGCTTTGATCGTTCCCAGGAAGACATTTAGTAGTTTTCGATGCACTTCTGGAGGCAATCTGTTATCTGTGGACTATCAGAGTGTTGATGAAACACAGAAATTGCATCGGGATTGAATACAACAGTCACCATGCACACTTTCCTCCATGGGAGTAATGTGTCTAACAGTCTACGATTTGATCGTTCCCTTTAAGACCTGTAGTAGTTTCCGATGCACATCTGGAGGCATTCTGTAATCTGTGGACTATCAGAGTGTTGATGAAACACAGCAATTGCATCGGGATTCAATACAACAGTCACCATGTGCACCTTCCTCCATGGGAGTAATGTCTCAAACAGTCTACGCTTTGATAGTTCCCTGGAAGACCAGTAGTAGTTTCCGATGCACATCCTGTGGCATTTTGTAACCTGTGAGCTATCAGAGTGTTGATGAAACACAGAATCTGCATCGGGATTCAATACAACAGTCACCATGTGCACCTTCCTCCATGGGAGTAATGTCTCAAACAGTCTACGCTTTGATCGTTTCCAGGAAGACCTTTAGTTGTTTTCGATGCACTTCTGGAGGCAATCTGTTATCTGTGGACTATCAGAATGTTGTTGAAACACAGAAATTGCATCGGGATTGAATACAACAGTCACCATGCGCACTTTCCTACATAGTAGTAATGTCTCAAACAGTCTACGCTTTCATCGTTCCCTGGAATACCAGTAGTAATTTCCGATGCACATCTGGAGGTATTCGGTAATCTGTGGTCTATCCGGGTGTTGATAAAAAATAGAAATTGCATCGGGATTGAATACAACTGGCACCATGCTTACATTTCTCCATGGGAGTAAAGTCTCAAACTGTCATCGCTTTGATCGTTCCCTGGAAGACCAGTAGTAGTTTACGATGCACATATGGTGGCATTCTGTAATCTGTGGACTATCAAGTGTTGATGAAACACAGAAATTGCATCGGGATTGAATACAACAGTCACAACCCGCACTTTTCTCCATGGGAATAATGTCTAAAACAGTCTTCGCTTTGATCGTTCCCTGGAAGACCAGTAGTAGTTTCCGATGCACATCTGGAGGCATTCTGTAATCTGGGAACCTTCAAAGTGTTGATGAAACACAGAAATTGCATCGGGAGTGAATACAACTGTCACAATCCGCACTTTCCTCAATGGGAGTAATGTCTGGTACAGTCTACGCTTTGATCGTTCCCAGGAAGACAAGTAGTAGTTTTCGATGCACATCTGGAGACAATCTGTATTCTGTGGACTATCAGAGTGTTGATGAAACACAGAAATTGCATCGGGATTGAATACAACAGTCACCATCCGCAATTTCCTCCATGGAGTAACGTCTGAAACAGTCTACGCTTTGATCGTTCCCAGGAAGACCAGTAGTAGTTTCCGATGCACATCTGGGGGCATTCTGTAATCTGTGGACTATCAGATTGTTGATGAAACACAGATATGGCATCTGGTTTGAATACAACAGACATGATGCGCACTTTCCTCCATGGGAGTAATGTCTCAAACAGTCTACGATTTGATCGTTCCCTGGAAGACCAATAGTAGTTTGCGATGCACATCTGGGGGCATTCTGTAATCTGTGGACTATCTGAGTTTAGATGAAACACAGAAATTGCATTGGGATTAAATAGAACAGTCACCATGCACACTATCCTCCACGGGAGTAATGTCTCAAACAGTCTACGCTTTGATCGTTCCCTGGATGACCAGTAGTCGTTTCCGATGCACATCTGGAGGCATTCTGTAATCTGTGGAGCATCAGGGTGTTGATGAAACACAGAAATTGCATCGGGATTGAATACAACAGTCACCATGCGCACTTTCCTACATGGGAGTAATGTCTCAAACAGTCTATGCTTTGACCGTTCCCAGGAAGTCCAGTAATATTTTCCGATGCATATCTGGAGGCAATCTGTAATCTGTGGACTATCAGAGTGTTGATGAAACACAGAAATTGCATTGGGATTGAATACAACAGTCACCATCCGCACATTCCACCACGGGAGTAATGTCTCAATCAGTCTACACTTTGATCGTTCCCTGGAAGACCAGTAGTAGTTTCAGATGCACATCGGGAGGCATTCTGTAATGTGTTGACCTTTAAAGTGTTGAGGAAACACAGAAATTGCATCGGGATTGAATACAACAGTCACCATGCGCACTTTCCTCCACGGGAGTAATGTCACAAACAGTCTACGCTTTGATCGTTCCCCGGAAGACCAGTAGTAGTTTCCGATGCACATCTGGTGGCATTATATAATGTTTGGACTATCAGAGTGTTGATGCAACACAGAAATTGCATCGGGATTGAATACAATAGTCACCATGCGCACTTTCCTAAACGGGAGTAGTGTGTCAAACAGTCCACGCTTTGATCATTCCCTGAAAGACCAGTAGTAGTTACCGATGTATATCTGGTGGCATTCTGTAATCTGTGGACTATCAGAGTGTTGATGAAACACAGAAATTGCATCGGGATTGAATACAACAGTCACCATGCACACTTTCCTCCATGGGAATAATGTCTCAAACAGTCTAAGCTTTGATCGTTCCCAGGAAGACCTGTAGTAGCTTTCGATGCACTTCTGAAGGCAATCTGTTATCTGTGGACTATCAGAGTGTTGATGAAACACAGAAATTGCATCGGGATGGAATACAACAGTCACCATGCACACTTTCCTCCATGGGAGTAATGTGTCTAACAGTCTACGCTTTTATCGTTCCCTTTAAGACCAGTAGTAGTTTCCGATGCACATCTGGAGGCATTCTGTAATCTGTGGACTATCAGAGTGATGATGTAACACAGCAATTGCATCGGGATTCAATACAACAGTCACCATGTGCACCTCCCTCCATTGGAGTAATGTCTCAAACAGTCTACGCTTTGATCGTTCCCAGGAAGACCTTTAGTAGTTTTCGATGCACTTCTGGAGGCAATCTGTTATCTGTGGACTATCAGAGTGTTCATGAAACACAGAAATTGCATCGGGATTGAATACAACATTCACCATGCACACTTTCCCTCATGGGAGTAATGTGTCTAACAGTCTACGATTTGATCGTTCCCTTTAAGATCTGTAGTAGTTTCCGATGCACATCTGGAGGCATTCTGTAATCTGTGGACTATCAGAGTGTTGATGAAACACAGCAATTGCATCGGGATTCAATACAACAGTCACCATCCGCACATTCCACCACGGGAGTAATGTCTCAATCAGTCTACACTTTGATCGTTCCCTGGAAGACCAGTAGTAGTTTCAGATGCACATCGGGAGGCATTCTGTAATGTGTTGACCTTTAAAGTGTTGAGGAAACACAGAAATTGCATCGGGATTGAATACAACAGTCACCATGCGCACTTTCCTCCACGGGAGTAATGTCACAAACAGTCTACGCTTTGATCGTTCCCAGGAAGACCTTTAGTAGTTTTCGATGCACTTCTGGAGGCAATCTGTTATCTGCGGACTATCAGAATGTTGTTGAAACAATGAAATTTCATCGGGATTGAATACAACAGTCACCATGCGCAATTTCTTCCATGGGAGTAATGTCTCAAACAGTCTACATTTTGATCGTTCCCTGGAAGACCAGTAGTAGTATCAATTCACATCTGGAGGCATTCTGTAATCTGTGGCTCTTCAAAGTGTTGATGAAACACAGAAATTGCATCGGGATTAAATACAACATCACCATGGGCACTTTCCTCCATGGGAGGAATGTATCAAACAGTGTACTCTTTTATCGTTCCCTGGAAGACCAGTAGTAGTTTCCGATGCACATCTGGAGGCATACTGTAATCTGTGGACTATGAGAGTGTTGTTGAAACACAGAAATTGCATCGGGATTGAATACAACAGTCACCATGCGCACTTTCCTACATAGTAGTAATGTCTCAAAAAGTCTACGTTTTCATCGTTCCCTGGAAGACCAGTAGTAATTTCCGATGCACATCTGGAGGTATTCGGTAATCTGTGGTCTATCCGGGTGTTGATAAAAAACAGAAATTGCATCGGGATTGAATACAACTGGCACCATGCTTACATTTCTCCATGGGAGTAATGTCTCAAACTGTCATCGCTTTGAACGTTCCCTGGAAGACCAGTAGTAGTTTCCGATGCACATATGGTGGCATTCTGTAATCTGTGGACTATCAAGTGTTGATGAAACACAGAAATTGCATCGGGATTGAATACAACAGTCACAATCCGCACTTTTCTCCATGGGAATAATGTCTAAAACAGTCTTCGCTTTGATCGTTCCCTGGAAGACCAGTAGTAGTTTCCGATGCACATCTGGAGGCATTCTGTAATCTGGGAACCTTCAAAGTGTTGATGAAACACAGAAATTGCATCGGGAGTGAATACAACTGTCACAATCCGCACTTTCCTCAATGGGAGTAATGTCTGGTACAGTCTACGCTTTGATCGTTCTCAGGAAGACAAGTAGTAGTTTTCGATGCACATCTGGAGACAATCTGTATTCTGTGGACTATCAGAGTGTTGATGAAACACAGAAATTGCATCGGGATTGAATACAACAGTCACCATCCGCAATTTCCTCCATGGAGTAACGTCTGAAACAGTCTACGCTTTGATCGTTCCCAGGAAGACCAGTAGTAGTTTCCGATGCACATCTGGGGGCATTCTGTAATGTGTTTACTATCAGATTGTTGATGAAACACAGAAATGGCATCTGGTTTGAATAAAACAGACAAGATGCGCACTTTCCTCCATGGGAGTAATGTCTCAAACAGTTTACGATTTGATCGTTCCCTGGAAGACCAGTAGTAGTTTGCGATGCACATCTGGGGGCATTCTGTAATCTGTGGACTATCTGAGTTTTGATGAAACACAGAAATTGCATTGGGATTGAATACAACAGTCACCATGCACACTATCCTCCACGGGAGTAATGTCTCAAACAGTCTGCGTTTTGATCGTTCCCTGGATGACCAGTAGTAGTTTCCGATGCACATCTGGAGGCATTCTGTAATCTGTATAGCATCAGGGTGTTGATGAAACACAGAAATTGCATCGGGATTGAATACAACAGGCACCATGTGCTCTTTGCTCCACAGGAGTAATGTCTCAAAGAGTCTACGCTTTGATCGTTCCCTGAAAGACCAGTAGTAGTTTCGGATGCACATCTGGTGGCATTCTGTAATCTGGGGACTATCAGAGTGTTGATGAAACACAGAAATTGCATCGGGATTGAATACAACAGTCACCATGCGCACTTCCCTCCATGGGAGTAATGTCTCAAACAGTCTACGCTTTGATCGTTCCCTGGAAGACCAGTAGTAGTTTCCGATGCACATCTGGTATCATTCTGTAATCTGCGGACTATCAGATTGTTGATGAAACACAGAAATGGCATTGGGATTGAATACAACAGTCACCATGCACACTATCCTCCACAGGAGTAATGTTTCAAAGAGTCTACGCTTTGATCGTTCCCTGGTTGACCAGTAGTAGTTTCCGATGCACATCTGGAGGCATTCTGTAATCTGTGGAGCATCAGGGTGTTGATGAAACACAGAAATTGCATCGGGATTGAATACAACAGTCACCATGCGCACTTTCCTACATGGGAGTAATGTCTCAAACAGTCTATGCTTTGACCGTTCCCAGGAAGACCAGTAATAGTTTCCGATGCATATCTGGAGGCAATTTGTAATCTGTGGACTATCAGAGTGTTGATGAAACACAGAAATTGCATTGGGATTGAATACAACAGTCACCATCCGCGCATTCCACAACGGGAGTAATGTCTCAATCAGTCTACACTTTGATCGTTCCCTGGAAGACCAGTAGTAGTTTCAGATGCACATCGGGAGGCATTCTGTAATGTGTTGACCTTTAAAGTGTTGAGGAAACACAGAAATTGCATCGGGATACAATACAACAGTCACCATGCGCACTTTCCTCCACGGGAGTAATGTCACAAACAGTCTACGCTTTGATCGTTCCCTGGAAGACCAGTAGTAGTTTCCGATGCACATCTGGTGGCATTCTATAATCTTTGGACTATCAGAGTGTTGATGAAACATAGAAATTGCATCGGGATTGAATACAACAGTCACCATGCGCACTTTTCTCCACGGGAGTAATGTCTCAAACAGTCTTCGCTTTGATCGTTCCCTGGAAGACCAGTAGTAGTTTCCGATGCACATCTGGTGGCATTCTGTATTCTGTGGACTATCAGAGTGTTGATGAAACACAGAAATTGCATCGGGATTGAATACAACAGGCACCATGTGCTCTTTGCTCCACAGGAGTAATGTCTCAAAGAATCTACGCTTTGATCGTTCCCTGAAAGACCAGTAGTAGTTTCGGATGCACATCTGGTGCCATTCTGTAATCTGTGGACTATCAGAGTGTTGATGAAACACAGAAATTGCATCGGGATTGAATACAACAGTCACCATGCGCACTTCCCTCCATGGGAGTAATGTCTCAAACAGTCTACGCTTTGATCGTTCCCTGGAAGACCAGTAGTAGTTTCCGATGCACATCTGGTATCATTCTGTAATCTGCGGACTATCAGAGTGTTGATGAAACACAGAAATTGCATCGGGATTCAATACAACAGTCACCATCCGCAATTTCCGCCATGGGAGTAATGTCTGAAACAGTCCTCGCTTTAATCGTTCCCTGGAAGACCAGTAGTTGTTTCCGATGCACATCTCGTGGCATTCTGTAACCTGTGAGCTATCAGAGTGTTGATGAAACACAGAAATTGCATCGGGATTGAATACAACAGTCACCATGCGCACTTTCCTCCACGGGAGTAATGTCTCAAATACTCTACGCTTTGATCGTTCCCTGGAAGACCAGTAGTAGTTCCCGATGTACATCTGGTGGCATTCTGTTATCTGTGGACTATCAGAGTGATGATAAAACACAGAAATTACATCGAGATTGAATACAACAGTCACCATCCGCACTTTCCTCCATGGGAGTAAAGTCTCAAGCAGTCTACACTTTGATCGCTCACTGGAAGACAAGTAGTAGTTTCCGATGCACATCTGGAGGCATTCTGTAATCTGCGGCCCTTCAAAGTGTTGATGAAACACAGAAATTCCATCGAGTTTGATTACAACAGTCACCATGCGCACTTTCCTCCATTTGAGTAATGTCTCATACAGTCTACGCTCTAATCGTTCCCAGGAATACCTTTAGTTGTTTCCGATGCACATCTGGAGCCAATCTGTAAATTGTGGACTATCAGAGTGTTGATGAAACATAGAAATTGCATCGGGATTGAATACAACAGTCACCATCCGCACATTCCTTCATGGGAGTAATGACTGAAACAGTCTACGCTTTGATTGCACCCTGGAAGACCAGTAGTAGTTTCCGATGCACATCTAGAGGCATTCTGTAATCTGCGGACCTTCAAAGTGTTGATGAAACACAGAAATTGCATCGGGAGTGAATACAACTGTCACAATCCGCACTTTCCTCAATGGGAGCAATGTCTGGTACAGTCTACGCTTTGATCGTACCCAGGAAGACCAGTAGTAGTTTCCGATGCACATCTGGAGGCATTCTGTAATCTGTGGAGTATCAGAGTGTTGATGAAACACAGACATTGCATCGGGATTGAATACAACAGTCACCATGCGCGCTTTCCTACATGGGAGTAATGTCTCAAACAGTCTATGCTTTGATCGTTCCCAGGAAGACCAGTAGTAGTTTGCGATGCATATCTGGAGGCAATCTGTAATCTGTGGACTATCAGAGTGTTGATGAAACACAGAAATTGCATTGGGATTGAATACAACAGTCACCATCCGCTCTTTCCACCACGGGAGTAATGTCACAAACAGTCTACGCTTTGACCGTTCCCTGGAAGACCAGTAGTAGTTTACGATGCACATCTGGAGGCATTCTGTAATCTGTTGACCTTCAAAGTGTTGATGAAACACAGAAATTGCATCGGGATTGAATACAACAGTCACCATGCACACTTTCCTCCATGGGAGTAATGTCTCAAACAGTCTACGCTTTGATCGTTCCCTGGAAGACCAGTAGTAGTTTCCGATGCACATCTGGAGGCATTCTGTAATCTGTGGACCTTCAAAGTGTTGATGAAACACAGAAATTGCATCGGGATTGAATACAACGGTCACCATGCACACCTTCCTAAATGGGAATAATGTCTCAAACAGTCTAAGTTTTGATCGTTCCCAGGAAGACCAGTAGTAGTTTTCGATGCACTTCTGGAGGCAATCTGTTATCTGTGGACTATCAGAGTGTTGATGAAACACAGAAATTGCCTCGGGATTCAATACAACAGTCACCATGTGCGCCTTCCTCCATACGAGTAATGTCTCAAACAGTCTACACATTGATAGTTCCCTGGAAGACCAGTAGTAGTTTCCGATGCACTTCCGGTGGCATTCTGTAATCTGTGGACTATCAGATTGTTGATGAAACACATAAATGGCATCGGGTTTGAATACAACAGTCACCATGCGCGCTTTCCTACATTCGAGTAATGTCTCAAACAGTCTATGCTTTGATCGTTCCCAGGAAGACCAGTAGTAGTTTCCGATACATATCTGGAGGAATTCTGAAATCTGTTGACCTTCAAAGTGTTGATGAAACACAGAAATTGCATCGGGATTGAATACAACAGTCACCATGCACACTTTCCTCCACGGGAGTAATGTCTCAAACAGTCTACGATTTGATCGTTCCCTGGAACACCAGTAGTAGTTTCCGATGCACATCTGGTGGCATTCTGTATTCTGTGGACAATCAGAGTGTTGATGAAACACAGAAATTGCATCGGGATTGAATACAACAGGCACCATGCTCACTTTCCTCCACAGGATTAATTTCTCAAACAGTCTACGCTTTGATCGTTCCCTGGAAGACCAGTAGTAGTTTCCGATGCACATCTGGAGGCATTCTGTAAGCTGTGGACTATCAGAGTGTTGACAAAACACAAAAAATTGCATCGGGATTGAATACAACAGTCACCATCCGCTCATTCCTCCAAGGGAGTAACGTCTGAAACAGTCTACCCTTTGATAGTTCCCTGGAAGACCAGTAGTAGTTTCCGATGCACATCTGGAGGCATTCTGTAATCTGTGGACCTTCAAAGTGTTGATGAAACACAGATATTTAATAGGGATTGAACACAACAGTCACCATGAACACTTTCCTCCATGGGAATAATGTTTCAAACAGTCTAAGTTTTGATCGTTCCCTGGAAGACCAGTAGTAGTTTTCGATGCACTTCTGGAGGCAATCTGTAATCTGTGGACTATCAGAGTGTTGATAAAAAACAGAAATTGCATCGGGATTGAATTCAACAGTCACCATGCACACTTTCCTCCAAGGGAGTAATGTCTCTAACAGTCTACGCTTTGATCGTTCCCTGGAAGACCAGTAGTAGTTACCGATGCACATCTGGAGGCATTCTGTAATCTGTGGACTATCAGAGAGTTGATGAACACAGAAATTGCATCGGGATTGAATACGACAGTCACCATCCGCAATTTCCTCCATGGAGTAACGTCTGAAACAGTCTACGCTTTGATCGTTCCCAGGAAGACCAGTAGTAGTTTCCGATGCACATCTGGGGGCATTCTGTAATCTGTGGACTATCAGATTGTTGATGAAACACAGAAATGGGATCGGGTTTGAATACAACAGACAAGATGCGCACTTTCCTCCATGGGAGTAATGTCTCAAACAGTCTACGATTTGATCGTTCCCTGGAAGACCAGTAGTAGTTTGCAATGCTCATCTGGGGCATTCTGTAATCTGTGGACTATCTGAGTTTTGATGAAACACAGTAGTTGCATTGGGATTGAATACAACAGTCACCATGCACACTATCCTCCACGGGAGTAATGTCTCAAACAGTCTACGCTTTGATCGTTCCCTGGATGACCAGTAGTAGTTTCCGATGCACATCTGGAGGCATTCTGTAATCTGTGGAGCATCAGAGTGTTGATGAAACACAGAAATTGCATTGGGATTGAATACAACAGTCACCATCCGCACATTCCACCACGGGAGTAATGTCTCAATCAGTCTACGCTTTGATCGTTTCCTGGAAGACCAGTAGTAGTTTCAGATGCACATCGGGAGGCATTCTGTAATGTGTTGACCTTTAAAGTGATGGGGAAACACAGAAATTGCATCGGGATTGAATACAACAGTCACCATGCGCACTTTCCTCCACGGGAGTAATGTCACAAACAGTCTACGCTTTGATCGTTCCCTGGAAGACCAGTAGTAGTTTCCGATGCACATCTGGTGGCATTCTATAATCTTTGGACTATCAGAGTGTTGATGAAACATAGAAATTGCATCGGGATTGAATACAACAGTCACCATGCGCACTTTCCTCCATGGGAGTAGTGTCTCAAACAGTCTTCGCTTTGATCGTTCCCTGGAAGACCAGTAGTAGTTTCCGATGCACATCTAGTGGCATTCTGTATTCTGTATACTATCAGTGTGTTGATGAAACTCAGAAATTGCATCGTGATTGAATACAACAGGCACCATGTGCTCTTTGCTCCACAGGAGTAATGTCTCAAAGAGTCTACGCTTTGATCGTTCCCTGAAAGACCAGTAGTAGTTTCGGATGCACATCTGGTGGCATTCTGTAATCTGTGGACTATCAGAGTGTTGATGAAACACAGAAATTGCATCGGGATTGAATACAACAGTCACCATGCGCACTTCCCTCCATGGGAGTAATGTCTCAAACAGTCTACGCTTTGATCGTTCCCTGGAAGACCAGTAGTAGTTTCCGATGCACATCTGGTATCATTCTGTAATCTGCGGACTATCAGAGTGTTGATGAAATACAGATATTGCATCGGGATTGAATACAACAGTCACCATCCGCAATTTCCGCCATGGGAGTAATGTCTGAAACAGTCCTCGCTTTAATCGTTCCCTGGAAGACCAGTAGTTGTTTCCGATGCACATCTGGTGGCATTCTGTAACCTGTGAGCTATCAGAGTGTTGATGAAACACAGAAATTACATCGAGATTGAATACAACAGTCACCATCCGCACTTTCCTCCATGGGAGTAATGTCTCAAGCAGTCTACACTTTGATCGCTCACTGGAAGACAAGTAGTAGTTTCCGATGCACATCTGGAGGCATTCTGTAATCTGTGGACCTTCAAAGTGTTGATGAAACACAGAAATTCCATCGGGTTTGATTACAACTGTCACCATGCGCACTTTCCTCCATTTGAGTAATGTCTCATACAGTCTAAGCTCTAATCGTTCCCAGGAATACCAGTAGTAGTTTCCGATGCACATCTGGAGGCAATCTGTTAATTGTGGACTATCAGAGTGTTGATGAAACATAGAAATTGCATCGGTATTGAATACAACAGTCACCATCCGCACATTCCTTCATGGGAGTAATGACTGAAACAGTCTACGCTTTGATTGTACCCTGGAAGACCAGTAGTAGTTTCCGATGCACATCTGGAGGCATTCTGTAATCTGCGGACCTTCAAAGTGTTGATGAAACACAGAAATTGCATAGGGAGTGAATACAACTGTCACAATCCGCACTTTCCTCAATGGGAGCAATGTCTGGTACAGTCTACGCTTTGATCGTACCCAGGAAGACCAGTAGTAGTTTCCGATGCACATCTGGAGGCATTCTGTAATCTGTGGAGTATCAGAGTGTTGATGAAACACAGAAATTGCATCGGGATTGAATACAACAGTCACCATGCGCGCTTTCCTACAAGGGAGTAATGTCTCAAACAGTCTATGCTTTGATCGTTCCCAGGAAGACCAGTAGTAGTTTCCGATGCATATCTGGAGGCAATCTGTAATCTGTGGACTAACAGAGTGTTGATGAAACACAGAAATTGCATTGGGATTGAATACAACAGTCACCATCCGCACTTTCCACCACGGGAGTAATGTCACAAACAGTCTACGCTTTGATCGTTCCCTGGAAGACCAGTAGTAGTTTCCGATGCACATCTGGAGGCATTCTGTAATCTGTTGACCTTCAAAGTGTTGATGAAACACAGATATTGCATCGGGATTGAATACAACAGTCACCATGCACACTTTCCTCCATGGGAGTAATGTCTCAAACAGTCTACGCTTTGATCGTTCCCTGGAAGACCAGTAGTAGTTTCCGATGCACATCTGGAGGCGTTCTGTAATCTGTGGACCTTCAAAGTGTTGATGAAACACAGAAATGGGATCGGGTTTGAATACAACAGACAAGATGCGCACTTTCCTCCATGGGAGTAATGTCTCAAACAGTCTACGATTTGATCGTTCCCTGGAAGACCAGTAGTAGTTTGCAATGCACATCTGGGGCATTCTGTAATCTGTGGACTATCTGAGTTTTGATGAAGCACAGTAGTTGCATTGGGATTGAATACAACAGTCACCATGCACACTATCCTCCACGGGAGTAATGTCTCAAACAGTCTACGCTTTGATCGTTCCCTGGATGACCAGTAGTAGTTTCCGATGCACATCTGGAGGCATTCTGTAATCTGTGGAGCATCAGAGTGTTGATGAAACACAGAAATTGCATCGGGATTGAATACAACAGTCACCATGCGCACTTTCCTACATGGGAGTAATGTCTCAAACAGTCTATGCTTTGACCGTTCCCAGGAAGACCAGTAATAGTTTCCGATGCATATCTGGAGGCAATCTGTAATCTGTGGACTATCAGAGTGTTGATGAAACACAGAAATTGCATTGGGATTGAATACAACAGTCACCATCCGCACATTCCACCACGGGAGTAATGTCTCAATCAGTCTACGCTTTGATCGTTTCCTGGAAGACCAGTAGTAGTTTCAGATGCACATCGGGAGGCATTCTGTAATGTGTTGACCTTTAAAGTGATGGGGAAACACAGAAATTGCATCGTGATTGAATACAACAGGCACCATGTGCTCTTTGCTCCACAGGAGTAATGTCTCAAAGAGTCTACGCTTTGATCGTTCCCTGAAAGACCAGTAGTAGTTTCGGATGCACATCTGGTGGCATTCTGTAATCTGTGGACTATCAGAGTGTTGATGAAACACAGAAATTGCATCGGGATTGAATACAACAGTCACCATGCGCACTTCCCTCCATGGGAGTAATGTCTCAAACAGTCTACGCTTTGATCGTTCCCTGGAAGACCAGTAGTAGTTTCCGATGCACATCTGGTATCATTCTGTAATCTGCGGACTATCAGAGTGTTGATGAAACACAGATATTGCATCGGGATTGAATACAACAGTCACCATCCGCAATTTCCGCCATGGGAGTAATGTCTGAAACAGTCCTCGCTTTAATCGTTCCCTGGAAGACCAGTAGTTGTTTCCGATGCACATCTGGTGGCATTCTGTAACCTGTGAGCTATCAGAGTGTTGATGAAACACAGAAATTACATCGAGATTGAATACAACAGTCACCATCCGCACTTTCCTCCATGGGAGTAATGTCTCAAGCAGTCTACACTTTGATCGCTCACTGGAAGACAAGTAGTAGTTTCCGATGCACATCTGGAGGCATTCTGTAATCTGTGGACCTTCAAAGTGTTGATGAAACACAGAAATTCCATCGGGTTTGATTACAACTGTCACCATGCGCGTTTTTCTTCAATTGGGTAATGTCTCATACAGTCTAAGCTCTAATCGTTCCCAGGAATACCAGTAGTAGTTTCCGATGCACATCTGGAGGCAATCTGTAAATTGTGGACTATTAGAGTGTTGATGAAACATAGAAATTGCATCGGGATTGAATACAACAGTCACCATCCGCACATTCCTTCATGGGAGTAATGACTGAAACAGTCTACGCTTTGATTGTACCCTGGAAGACCAGTAGTAGTTTCCGATGCACATCTGGAGGCATTCTGTAATCTGCGGACCTTCAAAGTGTTGATGAAACACAGAAATTGCATCGGGAGTGAATACAACTGTCACAATCCGCACTTTCCTCAATGGGAGCAATGTCTGGTACAGTCTACGCTTTGATCGTACCCAGGAAGACCAGTAGTAGTTTCCGATGCACATCTGGAGGCATTCTGTAATCTGTGGAGTATCAGAGTGTTGATGAAACACAGAAATTGCATCGGGATTGAATACAACAGTCACCATGCGCGCTTTCCTACATGGGAGTAATGTCTCAAACAGTCTATGCTTTGATCGTTCCCAGGAAGACCAGTAGTAGTTTCCGATGCATATCTGGAGGCAATCTGTAATCTGTGGACTAACAGAGTGTTGATGAAACACAGAAATTGCATTGGGATTGAATACAACAGTCACCATCCGCACTTTCCACCACGGGAGTAATGTCACAAACAGTCTACGCTTTGATCGTTCCCTGGAAGACCAGTAGTAGTTTCCGATGCACATCTGGAGGCATTCTGTAATCTGTTGACCTTCAAAGTGTTGATGAAACACAGATATTGCATCGGGATTGAATACAACAGTCACCATGCACACTTTCCTCCATGGGAGTAATGTCTCAAACAGTCTACGCTTTGATCGTTCCCTGGAAGACCAGTAGTAGTTTCCGATGCACATCTGGAGGCGTTCTGTAATCTGTTGACCTTCAAAGTGTTGATGAAACACAGATATTGCATCGGGATTGAATACAACAGGCACCAAGCTCGCTTTCCTCCACAGGATTAATTTCTCAAACAGTCTACGCTTTGATCGTTCCCTGGAAGACCAGTAGTAGTTTCCGATGCACATCTGGTGGCATTCTATAATCTTTGGACTATCAGAGTGTTGATGAAACATAGAAATTGCATCGGGATTGAATACAACAGTCACCATGCGCACTTTCCTCCACGGGAGTAGTGTCTCAAACAGTCTTCGCTTTGATCGTTCCCTGGAAGACCAGTAGTAGTTTCCGATGCACATCTGGTGGCATTCTGTATTCTGTATACTATCAGTGTGTTGATGAAACTCAGAAATTGCATCGTGATTGAATACAACAGGCACCATGTGCTCTTTGCTCCACAGGAGTAATGTCTCAAAGAGTCTACGCTTTGATCGTTCCCTGAAAGACCAGTAGTAGTTTCGGATGCACATCTGGTGGCATTCTGTAATCTGTGGACTATCAGAGTGTTGATGAAACACAGAAATTGCATCGGGATTGAATAAAACAGTCACCATGCGCACTTCCCTCCATGGGAGTAATGTCTCAAACAGTCTACGCTTTGATCGTTCCCTGGAAGACCAGTAGTAGTTTCCGATGCACTTCCGGTGGCATTCTGTAATCTGTGGACTATCAGAATGTGGTTGAAACTCTGAAATTGCATCGGGATTGAATACAACAGTCACCATCCGCACATTCCTCCATGGGAGTAACGTCTGAAACAGTCTACGCTTTGATTGTACCCTGGAAGACCAGTAGTAGTTTCCGATACACATCTGGAGGCATTCTGTAATCTGCGGACCTTCAAAGTGTTGATGAAACACAGAAATTGCATCGGGAGTGAATACAACTGTCACAATCCTCACTTTCCTCAATGGGGCAATGTCTGGTACAGTCTACGCTTTGATCGTACCCAGGAAGACCAGTAGTAGTTTCCGATGCACATCTGGAGGCATTCTGTAATCTGTGGAGTATCAGAGTGTTGATGAAACACAGAAATTGCATCGGGATTGAATACAACAGTCACCATGCGCGCTTTCCTACATGGGAGTAATGTCTCAAACAGTCTATGCTTTGATCGTTCCCAGGAAGACCAGTAGTAGTTTCCGATGCATATCTGGAGGCAATCTGTAATCTGTGGACTATCAGAGTGTTGATGAAACACAGAAATTGCATTGGGATTGAATACAACAGTCACCATCCGCTCTTTCCACCACGGGAGTAATGTCACAAACAGTCTACGCTTTGATCGTTCCCTGGAAGACCAGTAGTAGTTTCCGATGCACATCTGGAGGCATTCTGTAATCTGTTGACCTTCAAAGTGTTGATGAAACACAGATATTGCATCGGGATTGAATACAACAGTCACCATGCACACTTTCCTCCATGGGAGTAATGTCTCAAACAGTCTACGCTTTGATCGTTCCCTGGAAGACCAGTAGTAGTTTCCGATGCACATCTGGTGGCATTCTGTTATCTGTGGACTATCAGAGTGTTAATGAAACACAGAAATTGCATCGGGATTGAGTACAACAGTCACCATCCACACTTTCCGCCATGGGAGTAATGTCTGAAACAGTCCTCGCTTTAATCGTTTCCTGGAAGACCAGTAGTAGTTTCCGACGCACATCTGGTGGCATTCTGTAATCTGTGGGCTATCAGAATGTTGATGAAACACAGAAATTGCATCGGGATTGAATACAACAGTCACCATGCGCACTTTCCTCCAAGGGAGTAATGTCTCAAACAGTTTACGCTTTGATCGTTCCCTGGAAGACCAGTAGTAGTTTCCGATGCACATCTGGTTTCATTCTGTAATATGTGGACAGTCAGAGTGTTGATTAAACACAGAAATTGCATCGGGATTGAATACAATAGTCACCATGCGCACTTTCCTAAACGGGAGTAGTGTGTCAAACAGTCTACGCTTTGATCATTCCCTGGAAGACCAGTAGTAGTTCCCGATGTACATCTGGTGGCATTCTGTAATCTGTGGACTATCAGAGTGTTGATGAAACACAGAAATTGCATCGGGATTGAATACAACAGTCACTATCCGCACTTTCCTCCATGGGAGGAATGTCTCAAACGGTCTACGCGTTGATCGGTCCCAGGAAGACCAGTAGTAGTTTCCGATGCACATCTGGAGACAATCTGTAATCTGTGGACTATCAGAGTGTTGATGAAACACAGAAATTGCATCGGGATTGAATACAACAGTCACCATCCGCACATTCCTCCATGGGAGTAACGTCTGAAACAGTCTACCCTTTGATCGTTCCCTGGAAGACCAGTAGTAGTTTCCCATGCACATCTGGAGGCATTCTGTAATCTGTGGACGTTCAAAGTGTTGATGAAACACAGAAATTGCATCGGGATTGAATACAACGGTCACCATGCACACTTTCCTCCATCTGAATAATGTCTCAAACAGTCTAAGCTTTGATCGTTCCCAGGAAGACCAGTAGTAGTTTTCGATGCACTTCTGGAGGCAATCTGTTATCTGCGGACTATCAGAGTGTTGATGAAACACAGAAATTGCCTCGGGATTCAATACAACAGTCACCATGTGCACCTTCCTCCATGGGAGTAATGTCTCAAACAGTCTACACATTGATAGTTCCCTGGAAGACCAGTAGTAGTTTCCGATGCACTTCCGGTGGCATTCTGTAATCTGTGGACTATCAGAATGTGGTTGAAACTCTGAAATTGCATCGGGATTGAATACAACAGTCACCATCCGCACATTCCTCCATGGGAGTAACGTCTGAAACAGTCTACGCTTTGATCGTTCCCTGGAAGACCAGTAGTAGTTTCCGATGCACATCTGTTGGCATTCTGTAATCTGTGGACTATCAGATCGTTGATGAAACACATAAATGGCATCGGGTTTGAATACAACAGACTCGATGCGCACTTTCCTCCATTGGAGTAATGTCTCAAACAGTCTACACTTTGATCGTTCCCTGGAAGACCAGTAGTAGTTTCCGATGCACATCTGGAGTCATTCTGTAAACTGAGGAGTATCAGAGTATTGATGAAACACAGAAATTGCATCGGGATTGAATACAACAGTCACCATGCGCGCTTTCCTACATTCGAGTAATGTCTCAAACAGTCTATGCTTTGATCGTTCCCAGGAAGACCAGTAGTAGTTTCCGATGCATATCTGGAGGCATTCTGAAATCTGTTGACCTTCAAAGTGTTGATGAAACACAGAAATAGCATCGGGATAGAATACAACAGTCACCATGCACACTTTCCTCCACGGGAGTAATGTCTCAAACAGTCTACGCTTTGATCGTTCCCTGGAAGACCAGTAGTAGTTTCCGATGCACATCTGGTGGCATTCTGTATTCTGTGGACTATCAGAGTGTTGATGAAACACGGAAATTGCATCGGGATTGAATACAAAAGGCACCATGCTCACTTTCCTCCACAGGATTAATTTCTCAAACAGTCTACGCTTTGATCGTTCCCTGGAAGACCAGTAGTAGTTTCCGATGCACATCTGGAGGCATTCTGTAAGCTGTGGACTATCAGAGTGTTGACGAAACACAAAAAATTGTATCGGGATTGAATACAACAGTCACCATCCGCACATTCCTCCATGGGAGTAACGTCTGAAACAGTCTACCCTTTGATCGTTCCCTGGAAGACCAGTAGTAGTTTCCGATACACATCTGGAGGCATTCTGTAATCTGTGGACATTCAAAGTGTTGATGAAACACAGATATTTCATAGGGATTGAATACAACAGTCACCATGCACACTTTCCTCCATGGGAATAATGTTTCAAACAGTCTAAGTTTTGATCGTTCCCTGGAAGACCAGTAGTAGTTTTCGATGCACTTCTGGAGGCAATCTTTAATCTGTGGACTATCAGAGTGTTGATGAAAAACAGAAATTGCATCGGGATTGAATTCAACAGTCACCATGCACACTTTCCTCCAAGGGAGTAATGTCTCCAACAGTCTACGCTTTTATCGTTCCCTGGAAGACCAGTAGTAGTTACCGATGCACATCTGGAGGCATTCTGTAATCTGTGGACTATCAGAGAGGTGATGAACACAGAAATTGCATCGGGATTGAATACAACAGTCACCATGCGCACTTCCCTCCATGGGAGTAATGTCTCAAACAGTCTACGCTTTGATCGTTCCCTGGAAGACCAGTAGTAGTTTTCGATGCACATCTTTAGGTACTCTGTAATCTGTGGTCTATCCGGGTGTTGATAAAAGACAGAAATTGCATCGGGATTGAATACAACAGGCACCATGCGTACATTTCTCCACGGGAGTAATGTCTCAAACTGTCATCGCTAAGATCGTTCCCTGTTAGACCAGTAGTAGTTTCCGATGCACATCTGGAGGCATTCTGTAATCTGTGGAATATCAGAGTGTTGATGAAACTCAGAAATTACATCGGGATTGAATACAACAGTCACCATGACCACTTTCCTCCATGGGAGTAATGTCTGAAACAGTCTACGCCTTGATCGGTCCCAGGAATACCAGTAGTAGTTCCCGATGTACATCTGGTGGCATTCTGTAATCTGTGGACTATCAGAGTGATGATAAAACACAGAAATTGCATCGAGATTGAATACAACAGTCACCATCCGCACTTTCCTCCATGGGAGTAATGTCTCAAACAGTCTTCACTTTGATCGCTCCCTGGAAGACAAGAAGTAGTTTCCGATGCACATCTGGAGGCATTCTTTAATCTGTGGACCTTCAAAGTGTTGATGAAACACAGAAATTGCATCGGGTTTGATTACAACAGTCACCATGCGCACTTTCCTCCATTTAAGTAATGTCTCATACAGTCTACGCTCTAATCGTTCCCAGGAATACCAGTAGTAGTTTCCGATGCACATCTGGATGCAATCTGTAAACTGTGGACTATCAGAGTGTTGATGAAACATAGAAATTGCATCGGGATTTAATACAACAGTCACCATGCGCTCATTCCTCCATGGGAGTAATGTCTGAAACAGTCTACGCCTTGATCGGTCCCAGGAATACCAGTAATAGTTTCCGATGCACATCTTGGGACAATCTGTAATCTGTGGACTATCAGAGTGTGGATGAAACACAGAAATTGCATCGGCATTGAATACAACAGTCACCATCCGCAATATCCGCCATGGGAGTAATGTCTGAAACAGTCCTCGCTTTAATCGTTCCCTGGAAGACCAGTAGTAGTTTCCGATGCACATCTGGTAGCATTCTGTAACCTGTGAGCTATCAGAGTGTTGATGAAACACAGAATCTGCATCGGGATTGAATACAACAGTCACCATGCGCACTCTCCCCCATGGGTGTAATGTGTCAAACAGTTTACGCTTTGATCGCTCCCTGGAAGACCAGTAGTAGTTTCCGATGCACATCTGGAGGCATTCTGTAATCTTAGGACTATCAGAGAGTTGATGAACACAGAAATTGCATCGGGATTGAATACAACAGTCACCAAGCGCACTTTCCTCAATGGGAGTAATGTCTCAAACAGTCTACGCTTTGATCGTTCCCTGGAAGACCAGTAGTAGTTTCCGATGCACATCTGGAGGTATTCTGTAATCTGTGGTCTCTACGGGTGTTGATAAAAGACAGAAATTGCATCGGGATTGAATACAACAGGCACCATGCGTACATTTCTCCCTGGGAGTAATGTCTCACACTGTCATCGCTAAGATCGTTCCCTGTTAGACCAGTAGTAGTTTCCGATGCACATCTGGAGGCATTCTGAAATCTGTGGGCTATCAGAGAGTTGATGAACACAGAAATTGCATCGGGATTGAATACAACAGTCACCATGCGCACTTCCCTCCATGGGAGTAATGTCTCAAACAGTCTACGCTTTGATCGTTCCCTGGAAGACCAGTAGTAGTTTTCGATGCACTTCTTTAGGTACTCTGTAATCTGTGGTCTATCCGGGTGTTGATAAAAGACAGAAATTGCATCGGGATTGAATACAACAGGCACCATGCGTACATTTCTCCATGGGAGTAATGTCTCAAACTGTCATCGCTAAGATCGTTTCCTGTTAGACCAGTAGTAGTTTCCGATGCACATCTGGTGGCATTCTGTAATCTGTGGACTATCAGAGTGTTGATGAAACTCAGAAATTACATCCGGATTGAATACAACAGTCCCAATGCCCACTTTCCTCCATGGGAGTAATGTCTCAAACTGTCATCGCTTTGATCGTTCCCTGAAGACCTTTAGTAGTTTCCGATGCACATGTGGAGGCATTCTGTAATCTGTGGACTATCAGAGAGTTGATAAACACAGAAATTGCAACGGGATTGAATACAACAGTCACCACGCGCACTTTTCTACATGGGAGTAGTGTCTCAAACTGTCATCGCTTTGATCGTTCCCTGAAGACCAGTAGTAGTTTCCGATGCACATCTTGAGGCATTCTGTAATCTGTGGACTATCAGAGAGTTGATGAACACAGAAATTGCATCGGGATTGAATACAACAATCACCATTGTCACTTTCCTCCATGGGAGTAATGTCTCAAACAGTCTACTCTTTTATCGTTTCCTGGAAGACCAGTAGTAGTTTCCGATGCACATCTGGAGGCATTCTGTAATCTGTGGACTATCAGAGTGTTGTTGACACACAGAAATTGCATCAGGATTGAATACAACAGTAACCATGCGCACTTTCCTCCATGGGAGTTGTATCTCAGTCTACGCTTTGATCGTTCCCTGGAACACCAATAGTAGTTTCCAGTGAACATCTTGAGGAATTCTGTAATCTGTGGACCTTCAAAGTGTTGATGAAACACAGAAATTGCCTCGGGATTGAATACAACATTCACCATGAGCACTTTCCTCCATGGAAATAATGTCTCAAACAGTCTACCCTTTGATCGTTCCCTGGAAGACCAGTAGTAGTTTCCGATGCTCATCTGGTGGCATTCTTTATTCTGTGGACTATCAGAGTGTTGATGAAACACAGAAATTGCATCGGGATTGAATGCAACAGGCACCATGCTCACTTTCTTCCACAGGATTAATGTCTCAAACAGTCTACGCTTTGATCGTTCCCAGGAAGCCAAGTAGTAGTTTTCGATGCACTTCTGGAGGCAATCTGTTATCTGTGGACTATTAGAGTGTTGATGAAACACAGAAATTGCATCGGGATTGAATACAACAGTCACCATGCACACTTTCCTCCATGGGAGTAATGTGTCTAACAGTCTACGCTTTGATCGTTCCCTTTAAGACCAGTAGTAGTTTCCGATGCACATCTATAGGCATTCTGTAATCTGTGGACTATCAGTGTGTTGATGAAACACAGCAATTGCATCGGGATTCAATACAACATTCACCATGTGCGCCTTCCTCCATGGGAGTAATGTCTCAAACAGTCTACGCTTTGATCGTTCGCTGGAAGACCAGCAGTAGTTTCCAATGCACATCTTTGGGCATTCTGTTATCGGTGGACTATCAGAATGTTGTTGAAACACTGAAATTGCATCGGGATTGAATGCAACAGTCACCATGCACACTTACCCTCATGGGAGTAATGTCTCAAACAGTCTACGCTTTGATCGTTCCCTGGAAGACCAGTAGTAGTTTCGATTCACATCTGGAGGCATTCTGTAATCTGTGGTTCTTCAAAGTGTTGATGAAACACAGAAATTGCATCGGGATTGAATACAACAGTCACCATGGGCACTTTCCTCCATGGGAGTAATGTTTCAAACAGTCTACTCTTTTATCGTTCCCTGGAAGACCAGTAGTAGTTTCCATTGCACATCTGGTGGCATTCTGTAATCTGTGGACTATCAGAGAGTTGATGAAACACAGAAATTGCATCGGGATTAAATACAACAGTCACAATCCGCACTTTTCTCCATGGGAATAATGTCTAAAACAGTCTACGCTTTGATCGTTCCCTGGAAGACCAGTAGTAGCTTCCGATGCACATCTGGAGGCATTCTGTAATCTGTGGACCTTCAAAGTGTTGATGAAACACAGAAATTGCATCAGGAGTGAATACAACTGTCACAATAAGCACTTTCCTCAATGGGAGTAATGTCTGGTACAGTCTACGCTTTGATCGTACCCAAGAAGACCAGTAGTAGTTTCCGATGCAGATCTGGAGACAATCTGTATTCTGTGGACTATCAGAGTGTTGATGAAACACAGAAATTGCATCGGGATTGAATACAACAGTCACCATCCGCAATTTCCTAAATGGGAGTAATGTCTGGTACAGTCTACGCTTTGATCGTTCCCAGGAAGACCAGTAGTAGTTTTCGATGCACTTCTGGAGGCAATCTGTTATCTGTGGACTATCAGAGTGTTGATGAAACACAGATATTGCATCGGGATTGAATACAACAGTCACCATCCGCAATTTCCTCCATGGTCTAACGTCTGAAACAGTCTACGCTTTGATCGTTCCCAGGAAGACAAGTAGTAGTTTCCGATGCACATCTGGGGGCATTCTGTAATCTGTGGACTATCAGATTGTTGATGAAACACAGAAATGGCATCGGGTTTCAATACAACAGTCACCATGTGCACCTTCCTCCATGGGAGTAATGTCTCAAACAGTCTACGCTTTGATAGTTCCCTGGAAGACCAGTAGTAGTTTCCGATGCACATCCGGTGGCATTCTGTTATCTGTGGACTATCAGAATGTTGTTGAAACACTGAATGTGCATCGGGATTGAATACAACAGTCACCATGCGCAATTTCCTCCATGGGAGTAATGTCTCAAACAGTCTACATTTTGATCGTTCCCTGGAAGACCAGTAGTAGTATCGATTCTCATCTGGAGGCATTCTGTAATCTGTGGTTCTTCAAAGTGTTGATGAAACACAGAAATTGCATCGGGATTGAATACAACAGTCACCATGCGCACTTTCCTACATAGTAGTAATGTCTCAAACAGTCTACGCTTTGATCGTTCCCTGGAAGACCAGTAGTAGTTTCCGATGCACATCTGGAGGTATTCGGTAATCTGCGGTCTATCCGGGTGTTGATGAAAGACAGAAATTGCATCGGGATTGAATACAACAGGCACCATGCGTACATTTCGCCATGGGAGTAATGTCTCACACTGTCATCGCTTTGATAGTTCCCTGGAAGACCAGTAGTAGTTTCCGATGCACATATGGTGGCATTCTGTAATCTGTGGACTATCTGAGTGTTGATGAAACACAGAAATTGCATCGGGATTGAATACAACAGTCACCATGCGCACTTTCCTACATGGGAGTAATGTCTCAAACAGTCTATGCTTTGACCGTTCCCAGGAAGACCAGTAATAGTTTCCGATGCATATCTGGAGGCAATCTGTAATCTGTGGACCATCAGAGTGTTGATGAAACACAGAAATTGCATTGGGATTGAATACAACAGTCACCATCCGCACATTCCACCACGGGAGTAATGTCTCAATCAGTCTACGCTTTGATCGTTCCCTGGAAGACCAGTAGTAGTTTCAGATGCACATCGGGAGGCATTCTGTAATGTGTTGACCTTTAAAGTGTTGAGGAAATACAGAAATTGCATCGGGATTGAATACAACAGTCACCATGCGCACTTTCCTCCACGGGAGTAATGTCACAAACAGTCTACGCTTTGATCGTTCCCTGGAAGACCAGTAGTAGTTTCCGATGCACATCTGGTGGCATTCTATAATCTTTGGACTATCAGAGTGTTGATGAAACATAGAAATTGCATCGGGATTGAATACAACAGTCACCATGCGCACTTTTCTCCACGGGAGTAATGTCTCAATCAGTCTTCGGTTTGATCGTTCCCTTGAAGACCAGTAGTAGTTTCCGATGCACATCTGGTGGCATTCTGTATTCTGTGGACTATCAGAGTGTTGATGAAACACAGAAATTGCATCGGGATTGAATACAACAGGCACCATGTGCTCTTTGCTCCACAGGAGTAATGTCTCAAAGAGTCTACGCTTTGATCGTTCCCTGAAAGACCAGTAGTAGATTCGGATGCACATCTGGTGGCATTCTGTAATCTGTGGACTATCAGAGTGTTGATGAAACACAGAAATTGCATCGGGATTGAATACAACAGTCACCATGCGCACTTCCCTCCATGGGAGTAACGTCTCAAACAGTCTACGCTTTGATCGTTCCCTGGAAGACCAGTAGTAGTTTCCGATGCACATCTGGTATCATTCTGTAATCTGCGGACTATCAGAGTGTTGATGAAACACAGAAATTGCATCGGGATTGAATACAACTGTCACCATCCGCAATTTCCGCCATGGGAGTAATGTCTGAAACAGTCCTCGCTTTAATCGTTCCCTGGAAGACCAGTAGTTGTTTCCGATGCACATCTGGTGGCATTCTGTAACCTGTGAGCTATCAGAGTGTTGATGAAACACAGAAATTGCATCGGGATTGAATTCAACAGTCACCATGCGCACTTTCCTTCACGGGAGTAATGTCTCAAATACTCTACGCTTTGATCGTTCCCTGGAAGACCAGTAGTAGTTCCCGATGTACATCTGGTGGCATTCTGTAATCTGTGGACTATCAGAGTGATGATAAAACACAGAAATTACATCGAGATTGAATACAACGGTCACCATGCACACTTTCCTCCATGGTAATAATGTCTCAAACAGTCTAAGGTTTGATCGTTCCCAGGAAGACCAGTAGTAGTTTTCGATGCACTTCTGGAGGCAATCTGTTATCTGTGGACTATCAGAGTGTTGATGAAACACAGAAATTGCATCGTGATTGAATACAACAGTCACCATGCACACTTTCCTCCATGGGAGTAATGTCTCTAACAGTCTACGCTTTGATCGTTCCCTTTAAGACCAGTAGTAGTTTCCGATGCACATCTGGAGGCATTCTGTAATCTGTGGACTATCAGAGTGTTGATGAAAGACAGAAATTGCTTCGGGACTGAATACAACAGGCACCATGCTCACTTTCCTCCACAGGATTAATTTCTCAAACAGTCTACGCTTTGATCGTTCCCTGGAAGACCAGTAGTAGTTTCCGATGCACATCCCGTGGCATTCTGTTATCTGTGGACTATCAGAGTGTTGATGAAACACAGAAATTGCATCGGGATTGAATACAACAGTCACCATACACACTTTCCGCCATGGGAGTAATGTCTGAAAGAGTCCTCGCTTTAATCGTTTCCTGGAAGACCAGTAGTAGTTTCCGACGCACATCTGGTGGCATTCTGTAATCTGAGGGCTATCAGAGTGTTGATGAAACACAGAAATTGCATCGAGATTGAATACAACAGTCACCGAGCGCACTTTCCTCCAAGGGAGTAATGTCTCAAACAGTTTACGCTTTGATCGATCCCTGGAAGACTAGTAGTAGTTTCCGATGCACATCTGGTTTCATTCTGTAATATGTGGACTGTCAGAGTGTTGATGAAACACAGAAATTGCATCGGGATTGAATGCAATAGTCACCATGCGCACTTTCCTAAACGGGAGTAGTGTGTCAAACAGTCTACGCTTTGATCATTCCCTGGAAGACCAGTAGTAGTTCCAGATGTACATCTGGTGGCATTCTGTAATCTGTGGACTATCAGAGTGTTGATGAAACACAGAAATTGCATCGGGATTGAATACAACAGTCACCATCCACACATTTCTCCATGGGAGTAACTTCTGAAAGAGACTACCCTTTGATCGTTCCCTGGAAGACGAGTAGTAGTTTCCGATGCACATCTGGAGGCATTCTGTAATCTGCGGACCTTCAAAGTGTTGATGAAACACAGAAATTGCATCGGGATTAAATACAACAGTCACCATGGGCACTTTCCTCCATGGGAGTTATGTCTCAAATAGTCTACTATTTTATCGTTCCCTGGAAGACCAGTAGTAGTTTCCGATGCACATATGGTGGCATTCTGTAATCTGTGGACTATCTGAGTGTTGATGAAACACAGAAATTGCATCGGGATTGAATACAACAGTCACCATGCGCACTTTCCTCCACAGGAGTAATGTCTCAAACAGTCTACGCTTTGATCGTTCCCTAGATGACCAGTAGTAGTTTCCGATGCACATCTGGAGACAATCTGTATTCTGTGGACTATCAGAGTGTTGATGAAACACAGAAATTGCATCGGGATTGAATACAACAGTCACCATCAGCAATTCCCTCCATGGGAGTAACGTCTGAAACAGTCTACGCTTTGATCGTTACCTGGAAGACCAGTAGTAGTTTCCGATGCACATCTGGAGGCATTCTGTAATCTGTGGATCATCAGAGTGTTGATGAAACACAGAAATTGCATCGGGATGGAATACAACAGTCACCATGCGCACTTTCCTACATGGGAGTTATGTCTCAAACAGTCTATGCTTTGACCGTTCATAGGAAGACCAGTCGTACTTTCCGATGCATATCTGGAGGCAATCTGTAATCTGTGGAATATCAGAGTGTTGATGAAACACAGAAATTGCATTGGGATTGAATACAACAGTCACCATCCGCACTTTCCACCACTTGAGTAATGTCTCAAACAGTCTACGATTTGATCGTTCCCTGGAAGACCAGTAGTAGTTTCCGATGCACATCTGGAGGCATTCTGTAATCTGATGACCTTCAAAGTGTTGATGAAACACAGAAATTGCAACGGGATTGAATACAACAGTCACCATGCGCACTTTCCTCCACGGGAGTAATGTCTCAAACAGTCCACGCTTTGATCGTTCCCTGGAAGACCAGTAGTAGTTTCCGATGCACATCTGGTTGCATTCTATAATCTTTGGACTATCTGAGTGTTGATGAAACATAGAAATTGCAACGGGATTGAATACAACAGTCACCATGCGCACTTTTCTCCACGGGAGTAATGTCTCAAACAGTCTATTCTTTGATCGTTCCCTGGAAGACCAGTAGTAGTTTCCGATGCACATCTGGTGGCATTCTGTATTCTGTGGACAATCAGAGTGTTGATGAAACACAGAAAATGCATCGGGATTCAATACAATAGGCTCCATGCGCACTTTCCTCCACAGGAGTAATGTCTCAAAGAGTCTACGCTTTGATCGTTCCCTGGAAGACCAGTAGTATTTTCCGATGCACATCTGGTGGCATTCTGTAATATGTGGACTATCAGAGTGTTGATGAAACACAGATATTTCATGGGGATTGAATACAACAGTCACCACGCGCACTTCCCTCCATGGGAGTAATGTCTCAAACAGTCTACGCTTTGATCGTTCCCTGGAAGATCAGTAGTAGTTTCCGATGCACATCTGGTATGATTCTATAATCTGCGGACTATCAGAGTGTTGATGAAACACAGAAATTGCATCGGGATTGAATACAACAGTCACCATCCGCAACTTCCGCCATGGGAGTAATGTCTGAAACAGTCCTCGCTTTAATCGTTCCCTGGAAGACCAGTAGTAGTTTCCGATGCACATCTGGTGGCATTCTGTAACCTGTGAGCTATCAGAGTGTTGATAAAACACAGAAATTGCATCGGGATTGAATACAACAGTCACCATGCGCACTTTCCTCCACAGGAGTAATGTCTCAAACAGTCTACGCTTTGACCGTTCCCTGGATGACCAGTAGTAGTTTCCGATGCACATCTGGAGACAATCTGTATTCTGTGGACTATCAGAGTGTTGATGAAACACAGAAATAGCATCGGGATTGAATACAACAGTAACTATCCACAATTTCCTCCATGGGAGTAACGTCTCAAACAGTCTACGCTTTGATCGTTCCCAGGAAGTCCAGTAGTAGTTTCCGATGCACATCTGGGGGCATTCTGTAATCTGTGGACTATCAGATTGTTGATGAAACACAGAAATGGCATCGGGTTTGAATACAACAGACACGATGCGCACTTTCCTCCATGGGAGTAATGTCTCAAACAGTCTACGATTTGATCGTTCCCTGGAAGACCAGTAGTAGTTTCCGATGCACATCTGGGGGCATTCTGTAACCTGTGGACTATGTGAGTGTTGCTGAAACACAGAAATTGCATCGGGATTGAATACAACAGTCACCATGCGTACTTTCCTACATAGTAGTAATGTCTCAAACAGTCTACGCTTTGATCGTTCCCTGGAAGACCAGTAGTAGTTTCCGATGCACATCTGGAGGTATTCGGTAATCTGCGGTCTATCCGGGTGTTGATGAAAGACAGAAATTGCATCGGGATTGAATACAACAGTCACCATGCGTACATTTCTCCATGGGAGTAATGTCTCAAACTGTCATCGCTTTGATCGTTCCCTGGAAGACCAGTAGTAGTTTCCGATGCACATATGGTGGCATTCTGTAATCTGTGGACTATCTGAGTGTTGATGAAACACAGAAATTGCATCGGGATTGAATACAACAGTCACCATACGCACTTTCCTACATAGTAGTAATGTCTCAAACAGTCTACGCTTTGATCGTTCCCTGGAAGACCAGTAGTAGTTTCCGATGCACATCTGGAGGTATTCGGTAATCTGCGGTCTATCCGGGTGTTGATGAAACACAGAAATTGCACTGGGATTGAATACAACAGTCACCATCCGCACATTCCACCACGGGAGTAATGTCTCAATCAGTCTACGCTTTGATCGTTACCTGGAAGACCAGTAGTAGTTTCAGATGCTCATCGGGAGGCATTCTGTAATGTGTTGACCTTTAAAGTGTTGAGGAAACACAGAAATTGCATCGGGATTGAATACAACAGTCACCATGCGCACTTTCCTCCACGGGAGTAATGTCACAAACAGTCTACGCTTTGATCGTTCCCTGGAAGACCAGTAGTAGTTTCCGATGCACATCTGGTGGCATTCTATAATCTTTGGACTATCAGAGTGTTGATGAAACATAGAAATTGCATCGGGATTGAATACAACAGTCACCATGCGCACTTTCCTCCTCGGGAGTAATGTCTCAAACAGTCTTCGCATTGATCGTTCCCTGGAAGACCAGTAGTAGTTTCCGATGCACATCTGGTGGCATTCTGTATTCTGTGGACTATCAGAGTGTTGATGAAACACAGAAGTTGCATCGGGATTGATTACAACAGTCACCATCCGCACTTTCCTCCATGGGAGGAATGTTTCAAACGGTCTACGCGTAGATCGGTCCCAGGAAGACCAGTAGTAGTTTCCGATGCACATCTGGAGACAATCTGTAATCTGTGGACTATCAGAGTGTTGATGAAACACAGAAATTGCATCGGGATTGAATACAACAGTCGATATCCGCACATTCCTCCATGGGAGTAACGTCTGAAACAGACTACCCTTTGATCGTTCCCTGGAAGACCAGTAGTAGTTTCCGATGCACATCTGGAGGCATACTGTAATCTGTGGACCTTCAAAGTGTTGATGAAACACAGAAATTGCATCGGGATTGAATACAACGGTCACCATCCACACTTTCCTCCATGGGAGTAATGTCTGAAACAGTTTACGCTTTGATCGTTCCCTTTAAGACCAGTAGTAGTTTCCGATGCACATCTGGAGGCATTCTGTAATCTATGGACTATCAGAGTGTTGATGAAACACAGAAATTGCATCGGGATTCAATACAACAGTCACCATGTGCACCTTCCTCCATGGGAGTAATGTCTCAAACAGTCTACGCTTTGATAGTTCCCTGGAAGACCGGTAGTAGTTTCCGATGCACATCCGGTGGCATTCTGTAATCTGTGGACTATCGGAATGTTGTTGAAACACGGAAATTGCATCGGGATTTAATACAACAGTCACCATGCGCACTTTCCTCCATGGGAGTAATGTCTAAAACAGTCTACATTTTGATCGTTCCCTGGAACACCAGTAGTAGTTTCGATATACATCTGGAGGCATCCTGTAATCTGTGGTTCTTCAAAGTGTTGATGAAACACAGAAATTGCATCTGGATTAAATACAACAGTCACCATGCGCACTTTCCTACATGGGAGTAAAGTCTCAAACAGTCTATGCTTTGACCGTTCATAGGAAGACCAGTCGTAGTTTCCGATGCATATCTGGAGGCAATCTGTAATCTGTGGACTATCAGAGTGTTGATGAAACACAGAAATTGCATTGGGATTGAATACAACGGTCACCATGCACACTTTCCTCCATGGGAGTAATGTCTCTATCAGTCTACGCTTTGATCGTTCCCTTTAAGACCAGTAGTAGTTTCCGATGCACATCTGGAGGCATTCAGTAATCTGTGGACTATCAGAGTGTTGATGAAACACAGAAATTGCATCGGGATTCAATACAACAGTCACCATGTGCACCTTCCTCCATGGGAGTAATGTCTCAAACAGTCTACGCTTTGATAGTTGCCTGGAAGACCAGTAGTAGTTTCCGATGCAAATCCGGTGGCATTCTGTAATCTGTGGACTATCAGAATGTTGAAACACTGAAATTGCATCGGGATTGAATACAACAGTCACCATGCGCACTTTCCTCCATGGGAGTAATGTCTAAAAGAGTCTACATTTTGATCGTTCCCTGGAAGACCAGTAGTAGTTTCGATTTACATCTGGAGGCATACTGTAATCTGTGGTTCTTCAAAGTGTTGATGAAACACAGAAATTGCATCTGGATTAAATACAACAGTCACCATGGGCACTTTCCTCCATGGGAGTTATGTCTCAAACAGTCTACACTTTTATCGTTCCCTGGAAGACCAGTAGTAGTTTCCGATGCACATATGGTGGCATTCTGTAATCTGTGGACTATCTGAGTGTTGATGAAACACAGAAATTGCATCGGGATTGAATACAACAGTCACCATGCGCACTTTCCTCCACGGGAGTAATGTCTCCAACAGTCCACGCTTTGATCGTTCCCTGGAAGACCAGTAGTAGTTTCCGATGCACATCTGGTTGCATTCTATAATCTTTGGACTATCAGAGTGTTGGTGAAACATAGAAATTGCAACGGGATTGAATACAACAGTCACCATGCGCACTTTTCTCCACGGGAGTAATGTCTCAAACAGTCTATTCTTTGATCGTTCAATGGAAGACCAGTAGTAGTTTCCGATGCACATCTGGTGGCATTCTGTATTCTGTGGACTATCAGAGTGTTGATGAAACACAGAAAATGCATCGGGATTGAATACAATAGGCTCCATGCGCACTTTCCTCCACAGGAGTAATGTCTCAAAGAGTCTACGCTTTGGTCGTTCCCTGGAAGACAAGTAGTAGTTTCCGATGCACATCTGGTGGCATTCTGTCATATGTGTACTATCAGAGTGTTGATGAAACACAGAAACCGCATGGGGATTGAATACAACAGTCACCACGCGCAATTCCCTCCATGGGAGTAATGTCTCAAACAGTGTACGCTTTGATCGTTCCCTGGAAGACCAGTAGTAGTTTCCGATGCACATCTGGTATGATTCTGTAATCTGCGGACTATCAGAGTGTTGATGAAACACAGTAATTGCATCGGGATTGAATACAACAGTCACCATCCGCACTTTCCACCACTTGAGTAATGTCTCAAACAGTCTACGATTTGATCGTTCCCTGGAAGACCAGTAGTAGTTTCCGATGCACATCTGGAGGCATTCTGTAATCTGATGACCTTCAAAGTGTTGATGAAACACAGAAATGGCAACGGGATTGAATACAACAGTCACCATGCGCACTTTCCTCCACGGGAGTAATGTCTCAAACAGTCCACGCTTTGATCGTTCCCTGGAAGACCAGTAGTAGTTTCCGATGCACATCTGGTTGCATTCTATAATCTTTGGACTATCAGAGTGTTGATGAAACATAGAAATTGCAACGGGATTGAATACAACAGTCACCATGCGCACTTTTCTCCACGGGAGTAATGTCTCAAACAGTCTATTCTTTGATCGTTCCCTGGAAGACCAGTAGTAGTTTCCGATGCACATCTGGTGGCATTCTGTATTCTGTGGACAATCAGAGTGTTGATGAAACACAGAAAATGCATCGGGATTCAATACAATAGGCTCCATGCGCACTTTCCTCCACAGGAGTAATGTCTCAAAGAGTCTACGCTTTGATCGTTCCCTGGAAGACCAGTAGTATTTTCCGATGCACATCTGGTGGCATTCTGTAATATGTGGACTATCAGAGTGTTGATGAAACACAGAAATTTCATGGGGATTGAATACAACAGTCACCACGCGCACTTCCCTCCATGGGAGTAATGTCTCAAACAGTCTACGCTTTGATCGTTCCCTGGAAGATCAGTAGTAGTTTCCGATGCACATCTGGTATGATTCTATAATCTGCGGACTATCAGAGTGTTGATGAAACACAGAAATTGCATCGGGATTGAATACAACAGTCACCATCCGCAACTTCCGCCATGGGAGTAATGTCTGAAACAGTCCTCGCTTTAATCGTTCCCTGGAAGACCAGTAGTAGTTTCCGATGCACATCTGGTGGCATTCTGTAACCTGTGAGCTATCAGAGTGTTGATAAAACACAGAAATTGCATCGGGATTGAATACAACAGTCACCATGCGCACTTTCCTCCACAGGAGTAATGTCTCAAACAGTCTACGCTTTGACCGTTCCCTGGATGACCAGTAGTAGTTTCCGATGCACATCTGGAGACAATCTGTATTCTGTGGACTATCAGAGTGTTGATGAAACACAGAAATAGCATCGGGATTGAATACAACAGTAACTATCCACAATTTCCTCCATGGGAGTAACGTCTCAAACAGTCTACGCTTTGATCGTTCCCAGGAAGTCCAGTAGTAGTTTCCGATGCACATCTGGGGGCATTCTGTAATCTGTGGACTATCAGATTGTTGATGAAACACAGAAATGGCATCGGGTTTGAATACAACAGACACGATGCGCACTTTCCTCCATGGGAGTAATGTCTCAAACAGTCTACGATTTGATCGTTCCCTGGAAGACCAGTAGTAGTTTCCGATGCACATCTGGGGGCATTCTGTAACCTGTGGACTATGTGAGTGTTGCTGAAACACAGAAATTGCATCGGGATTGAATACAACAGTCACCATGCGTACTTTCCTACATAGTAGTAATGTCTCAAACAGTCTACGCTTTGATCGTTCCCTGGAAGACCAGTAGTAGTTTCCGATGCACATCTGGAGGTATTCGGTAATCTGCGGTCTATCCGGGTGTTGATGAAAGACAGAAATTGCATCGGGATTGAATACAACAGTCACCATGCGTACATTTCTCCATGGGAGTAATGTCTCAAACTGTCATCGCTTTGATCGTTCCCTGGAAGACCAGTAGTAGTTTCCGATGCACATATGGTGGCATTCTGTAATCTGTGGACTATCTGAGTGTTGATGAAACACAGAAATTGCATCGGGATTGAATACAACAGTCACCATACGCACTTTCCTACATAGTAGTAATGTCTCAAACAGTCTACGCTTTGATCGTTCCCTGGAAGACCAGTAGTAGTTTCCGATGCACATCTGGAGGTATTCGGTAATCTGCGGTCTATCCGGGTGTTGATGAAACACAGAAATTGCACTGGGATTGAATACAACAGTCACCATCCGCACATTCCACCACGGGAGTAATGTCTCAATCAGTCTACGCTTTGATCGTTACCTGGAAGACCAGTAGTAGTTTCAGATGCTCATCGGGAGGCATTCTGTAATGTGTTGACCTTTAAAGTGTTGAGGAAACACAGAAATTGCATCGGGATTGAATACAACAGTCACCATGCGCACTTTCCTCCACGGGAGTAATGTCACAAACAGTCTACGCTTTGATCGTTCCCTGGAAGACCAGTAGTAGTTTCCGATGCACATCTGGTGGCATTCTATAATCTTTGGACTATCAGAGTGTTGATGAAACATAGAAATTGCATCGGGATTGAATACAACAGTCACCATGCGCACTTTCCTCCACGGGAGTAATGTCTCAAACAGTCTTCGCATTGATCGTTCCCTGGAAGACCAGTAGTAGTTTCCGATGCACATCTGGTGGCATTCTGTATTCTGTGGACTATCAGAGTGTTGATGAAACACAGAAGTTGCATCGGGATTGATTACAACAGTCACCATCCGCACTTTCCTCCATGGGAGGAATGTTTCAAACGGTCTACGCGTAGATCGGTCCCAGGAAGACCAGTAGTAGTTTCCGATGCACATCTGGAGACAATCTGTAATCTGTGGACTATCAGAGTGTTGATGAAACACAGAAATTGCATCGGGATTGAATACAACAGTCGATATCCGCACATTCCTCCATGGGAGTAACGTCTGAAACAGACTACCCTTTGATCGTTCCCTGGAAGACCAGTAGTAGTTTCCGATGCACATCTGGAGGCATACTGTAATCTGTGGACCTTCAAAGTGTTGATGGAACACAGAAATTGCATCGGGATTGAATACAACGGTCACCATCCACACTTTCCTCCATGGGAGTAATGTCTGAAACAGTTTACGCTTTGATCGTTCCCTTTAAGACCAGTAGTAGTTTCCGATGCACATCTGGAGGCATTCTGTAATCTATGGACTATCAGAGTGTTGATGAAACACAGAAATTGCATCGGGATTCAATACAACAGTCACCATGTGCACCTTCCTCCATGGGAGTAATGTCTCAAACAGTCTACGCTTTGATAGTTCCCTGGAAGACCGGTAGTAGTTTCCGATGCACATCCGGTGGCATTCTGTAATCTGTGGACTATCGGAATGTTGTTGAAACACGGAAATTGCATCGGGATTTAATACAACAGTCACCATGCGCACTTTCCTCCATGGGAGTAATGTCTAAAACAGTCTACATTTTGATCGTTCCCTGGAACACCAGTAGTAGTTTCGATATACATCTGGAGGCATCCTGTAATCTGTGGTTCTTCAAAGTGTTGATGAAACACAGAAATTGCATCTGGATTAAATACAACAGTCACCATGCGCACTTTCCTACATGGGAGTAAAGTCTCAAACAGTCTATGCTTTGACCGTTCATAGGAAGACCAGTCGTAGTTTCCGATGCATATCTGGAGGCAATCTGTAATCTGTGGACTATCAGAGTGTTGATGAAACACAGAAATTGCATTGGGATTGAATACAACGGTCACCATGCACACTTTCCTCCATGGGAGTAATGTCTCTATCAGTCTACGCTTTGATCGTTCCCTTTAAGACCAGTAGTAGTTTCCGATGCACATCTGGAAACATTCAGTAATCTGTGGACTATCAGAGTGTTGATGAAACACAGAAATTGCATCGGGATTCAATACAACAGTCACCATGTGCACCTTCCTCCATGGGAGTAATGTCTCAAACAGTCTACGCTTTGATAGTTGCCTGGAAGACCAGTAGTAGTTTCCGATGCAAATCCGGTGGCATTCTGTAATCTGTGGACTATCAGAATGTTGAAACACTGAAATTGCATCGGGATTGAATACAACAGTCACCATGCGCACTTTCCTCCATGGGAGTAATGTCTAAAAGAGTCTACATTTTGATCGTTCCCTGGAAGACCAGTAGTAGTTTCGATTTACATCTGGAGGCATACTGTAATCTGTGGTTCTTCAAAGTGTTGATGAAACACAGAAATTGCATCTGGATTAAATACAACAGTCACCATGGGCACTTTCCTCCATGGGAGTTATGTCTCAAACAGTCTACACTTTTATCGTTCCCTGGAAGACCAGTAGTAGTTTCCGATGCACATATGGTGGCATTCTGTAATCTGTGGACTATCTGAGTGTTGATGAAACACAGAAATTGCATCGGGATTGAATACAACAGTCACCATGCGCACTTTCCTCCACGGGAGTAATGTCTCCAACAGTCCACGCTTTGATCGTTCCCTGGAAGACCAGTAGTAGTTTCCGATGCACATCTGGTTGCATTCTATAATCTTTGGACTATCAGAGTGTTGGTGAAACATAGAAATTGCAACGGGATTGAATACAACAGTCACCATGCGCACTTTTCTCCACGGGAGTAATGTCTCAAACAGTCTATTCTTTGATCGTTCAATGGAAGACCAGTAGTAGTTTCCGATGCACATCTGGTGGCATTCTGTATTCTGTGGACTATCAGAGTGTTGATGAAACACAGAAAATGCATCGGGATTGAATACAACAGTCACCACGCGCAATTCCCTCCATGGGAGTAATGTCTCAAACAGTGTACGCTTTGATCGTTCCCTGGAAGACCAGTAGTAGTTTCCGATGCACATCTGGTATGATTCTGTAATCTGCGGACTATCAGAGTGTTGATGAAACACAGTAATTGCATCGGGATTGAATACAACAGTCACCACGCGCAATTCCCTCCATGGGAGTAATGTCTCAAACAGTGTACGCTTTGATCGTTCCCTGGAAGACCAGTAGTAGTTTCCGATGCACATCTGGTATGATTCTGTAATCTGCGGACTATCAGAGTGTTGATGAAACACAGTAATTGCATCGGGATTGAATACAACAGTCACCATCCGCAATTTCCGCCATGGGAGTAATGTCTGAAACAGTCCTCGCTTTAATCGTTCCCTGGAAGACCAGTAGTAGCTTCCGATGCACATCTGGTTGCATTCTATGATCTTTGGACTACCAGAGTGTTGATGAAACATAGAAATTGCAACGGGATTGAATACAACAGTCACCATGCGCACTTTTCTCCACGGGAGTAATGTCTCAAACAGTCTATTCTTTGATCGTTCCCTGGAAGACCAGTAGTAGTTTCCGATGCACATCTGGTGGCATTCTGTACTCTGTGGACTATCAGAGTGTTGACGAAACACAGAAAATGCATCGGGATTGAATACAATAGGCTCCATGCGCACTTTCCTCCACAGGAGTAATGTCTCAAAGAGTTTACGCTTTGGTCGTTCCCTGGAAGACCAGTAGTAGTTTCCGATGCACATCTGGTGGCATTCTGTAATATGTGGACTATCAGAGTGTTGATGAAACACAGAAATTGCATCGGGATTGAATACAACAGTCACCACGCGCACTTCCCTCCATGGGAGTAATGTCTCAAACAGTCTACGCTTTGATCGTTCCCTGGAAGACCAGTAGTAGTTTCCGATGCACATCTGGTATGATTCTGTAATCTGCGTACTATCAGAGTGTTGATGAAACACAGAAATTGCATCGGGATTGAATACAACAGTCACCATCCGCAATTTCCGCCATGGGAGTAATGTCTGAAACAGTCCTCGCTTTAATCGTTCCCTGGAAGACCAGTAGTAGTTTCCGATGCACATCTGGTGGCATTCTGTAACCTGTGAGCTATCAGAGTGTTGATGAAACACAGAAATTGCATCGGGATTGAATACAACAGTCACCATACGCACTTTCCTGGAAGGGAGTAATGTCTCAAATAGTCTACGCTTTGACCGTTCCCTGGATGACCAGTAGTAGTTTCCGATGCACATCTAAAGACAATCTGTATTCTGTGGACTATCAGGGTGTTGATGAAACACAGAAATAGCATCGGGATTGAATACAACTGTCACCATCCCCAATTTCCTCCATGGGAGTAACGTCTCCAACAGTCTACGCTTTGATCTTCCCAGGAAGTCCAGTAGTAGTTTCCGATGCACATCTGGGGGCATTCTGTAATCTGTGGACTATCAGATTGTTGATGAAACACAGAAATGGCATCGGATTTGAATACAACAGACACGATGCGCACTTTCCTCCATGGGAGTAATGTCTCAAACAGTCTACGATTTGATCGTTCCCTGGAAGACCAGTAGTAGTTTCCGATGCACATCTGGGGGCATTCTGTAACCTGTGGACTATGTGAGTGTTAATGAAACACAGAAATTGCATCGGGATTGAATACAACAGTCACCATGCGCACTTTCCTACATGGGAGTAATGTCTCAAACAGTCTATGCTTTGACCGTTCCCAGGAAGACCAGTAATAGTTTCCGATGCATACCTGGAGGCAATCTGTAATCTGTGGACTATCAGAGTGTTGATGAAACACAGAAATTGCATTGGGATTGAATACAACAGTCACCATCCGCACATTCCACCACGGGAGTAATGTCTCAATCAGTCGACGCTTTGATCGTTCCCTGGAAGACCAGTAGTAGTTTCAGATGCACATCGGGAGGCATTCTGTAATGTGTTGACCTTTAAAGTGTTGAGGAAACACAGAAATTGCATCGGGATTGAATACAACAGTCACCATGCACACTTTCCTCCATGGGAGTAATGTCTCAAACAGTCTACGCTTTGATCGTTCCCTGGAAGAACAGTATTAGTTTCCGATGCACATCTGGAGGCATTCTGTAATCTGTGGAACTTCAAAGTGTTGATGAAACACAGAAATTGCATCGGGATTGAATACAACGATCACCATGCACACTTTCCTCCATGGGAATAATGTCTCAAACAGTCTAAGGTTTGATCGTTCCCAGGAAGACCAGTAGTAGTTTCCGATGCACATCTGGAGGCATTCTGTAATCTGTGGACTATCAGAGTGTTGATGAAACACAGAAATTGAATCGGGATTGAATACAACAGTCACCATGCGCACTTTCCTCCAAGGGAGTAATGTCTCAAACAGTTTACGCTTTGATCGTTCCCTGGAAGACCAGTAGTAGTTTCCGATGCACATCGGGTTTCAATCTGTAATATGTGGACAGTCAGAGTGTTGATTAAACACAGAAATTGCATCGGGATTGAATACAATAGTCACCATGCGCACTTTCCTAAACGGGAGTAGTGTGTCAAACAGTCTACGCTTTGATCATTCCCTTGAAGACCAGTAGTAGTACCCGATGTACATCTGGTGGCATTCTGTAATCTGTGGACTATCAGAGTGTTGATGAAACACAGAAATTGCATCGGGGTTGAATACAACAGTCACTATCCGCACTTTCCTCCATGGGAGGAATGTCTCAAACGGTCTACGCGTTGATCGGTCCCAGGAAGACCAGTAGTAGTTTCCAATGCACATCTGGAGACAATCTGTAATCTGTGGACTATCAGAGTGTTGATGAAACACAGAAATTGCATCGGGATTGAATACAACAGTCACCATCCGCACATTCCTCCATGGGAGTAACGTCTGAAACAGTCTACCCCTTGATCGTTCCCTGGAAGACCAGTAGTAGTTTCCCATGCACACCTGGAGCCATTCTGTAATCTGTGGACCTTCAAAGTGTAGATGAAACACAGAAATTGCATCGGGATTGAATACAACGGTCGCCATGCACACTTTCCTCCATGGGAATAATGTCTCAAACAGTCTAAGTTTTGATCGTTCCCATGAAGACCAGTAGTAGTACTCGATGCACTTCTGGAGGCAATCTGTTATCTGTGAACTATCAGAGTGTTGATGAAACACAGAAATTGCCTCGGGATTCAATACAACAGTCACCATGTGCACCTTCCTCCATGGGAGTAATGTCTCAAACAGTCTACACATTGATAGTTCCCTGGAAGACCAGTAGTAGTTTGCGATGCACTTCCGGTGGCATTCTGTAATCTATGGACTATCAGAATGTTGTTGAAACACTGAAATTGCATCGGGATTGAATACAACAGTCACCATCCGCACATTCCTCCATGGGAGTAACGTCTGAAACAGTCTACGCTTTGATCGTTCCCTGGAAGACCAGTAGTAGTTTCCGATGCACATCTGGTGGCATTCTGTAATCTGTGGACTATCAGATTGTTGATGAAACACATAAATGGCATCGGGTTTGAATACAACAGACCCGATGCGCACTTTCCTCCACTGGAGTAATGTCTCAAACAGTCTACGCTTTGATCGTTCCCTGGAAGACCAGTAGTAGTTTCCGATGCACATCTGGAGTCATTCTGTAATCTGAGGAGTATCAGAGTATTGATGAAACACAGAAATTGCATCGGGATATAATACAACAGTCACCATGCGCGCTTTCCTACATTCGAGTAATGTCTCAAACAGTCTATGCTTTGATCGTTCCCTGGAAGACCAGTAGTAGTTTCCGATGCACATCTGGTGGCATTCTGTATTCTGTGGACTATCAGAGTGTTGATGAAACACAGAACTTGCATCGGGATTGAGTACAACTGGCACCATGCTCACTTTCGTCCACAGGATTAATTTCTCAAACAGTCTACGCTTTGATCGATCCCTGGAAGACCAGTAGTAGTTTCCGATGCACATCCCGTGGCATTCTGTTATCTGTGGACTATCAGAGTGTTGATGAAACACAGAAATTGCATCGGGATTGAATACAACAGTCACCATCCACACTTTCCGCCATGGGAGTAATGTCTGAAACAGTCCTCGCTTTAATCGTTTCCTGGAAGACCAGTAGTAGTTTCCGACGCACATCTGGTGGCATTCTGTAATCTGTGGGCTATCAGAGTGTTGATGAAACACAGAAATTGCATCGGGATTGAATACAACAGTCACCATGCGCACTTTCCTCCATGGGAGTAATGTCTAAAACAGTCTACATTTTGATCGTTCCCTGGAAGACCAGTAGTAGTTTCGATTTACATCTGGAGGCATTCTGTAATCTGTAGTTCTTCAAAGTGTTGATGAAACACAGAAATTGCATCGGGATTCAATACAACAGTCACCATGTGCACCTTCCTCCATGGGAGTAATGTCTCAAACAGTCTACGCTTTGATAGTTCCCTGGAAGACCAGTAGTAGTTTCCGATGCACATCCGGTGGCATTCTGTAATCTGTGGACTATCAGAATGTTGTTGAAACACTGAAATTGTATCGGGATTGAATACAACAGTCACCATGCGCACTTTCCTCCATGGGAGTAATGTCTAAAACAGTCTACATTTTGATCGTTCCCTGGAAGACCAGTAGTAGTTTCGATTTACATCTGGAGGCATTCTGTAATCTGTGGACCTTCAAAGTGTTGATGAAACACAGAAATTGCATCGGGATTGAATACAACGGTCACCATGCACACTTTCCTCCATGGGAATAATGTCTCAAACAGTCTAAGGTTTGATCGTTCCCAGGAAGACCAGTAGTAGTTTTCGATGCACTTCTGGAATCAATCTGTTATCTGTGGACTATCAGAGTGTTGATGAAACACAGAAATTGCATCGGGATTGAATACAACAGTCACCATGCACACTTTCCTCCATGGGAGTAATGTCTCTAACAGTCTACGCTTTGATCGTTCCCTTTAAGACCAGTAGTATTTTCCGATGCACATCTGGAGGCATTCTGTAATCTGTGGACTATCAGAGTGTTGATGAAACACAGAAATTGCATCGGGATTGAATACAACAGGCACCATGCTCACTTTCCTCCACAGGATTAATTTCCCAAACAGTCTACGCTTTGATCGTTCCCTGGAAGACCAGTAGTAGTTTCCGATGCACATCTTGTGGCATTCTGTTATCTGTGGACTATCAGAGTGTTAATGAAACACAGAAATTGCATCGGGATTGAATACAACAGTCACCATCCACACTTTCCGCCATGGGAGTAATGTCTGAAACAGTCCTCGCTTTAATCGTTTCCTGGAAGACCAGTAGTAGTTTCCGACGCACATCTGGTGGCATTCTGTAATCTGTGGGCTATCAGAATGTTGATGAAACACAGAAATTGCATCGGGATTGAATACAACAGTCACCATGCGCACTTTCCTCCAAGGGAGTAATGTCTCAAACAGTTTACGCTTTGATCGTTCCCTGGAAGACCAGTAGTAGTTTCCGATGCACATCTGGTTTCATTCTGTAATATGTGGACAGCCAGAGTGTTGATTAAACACAGAAATTGCATCGGGATTGAATACAATAGTCACCATGCGCACTTTCCTGAATGGGAGTAGTGTGTCAAACAGTCTACGCTTTGATCATTCCCTGGAAGACCAGTAGTAGTTCCCGATGTACATCTGGTGGCATTCTGTAATCTGTGGACTATCAGAGTGTTGATGAAACACAGAAATTGCATCGGGATTGAATACAACAGTCACTATCCGCACTTTCCTCCATGGGAGAAATGTCTCAAACGGTCTACGCGTTGATCGGCCCCAGGAAGACCAGTAGTAGTTTCCAATGCACATCTGGAGACAATCTGTAATCTGTGGACTATCAGAGTGTTGATGAAACACAGAAATTGCATCGGGATTGAATACAACAGTCACCATCCGCACATTCCTCCATGGGAGTAACGTCTGAAACAGTCTACCCTTTGATCGTTCCCTGGAAGACCAGTAGTAGTTTCCCATGCACATCTGGAGCCATTCTGTAATCTGTGGACCTTCAAAGTGTTGATGAAACACAGAAATAGCATCGGGATTGAATACAACGGTCACCATGCACACTTTCCTCCATGGGAATAATGTCTCAAACAGTCGAGGCTTTGATCGTTCCCAGGAAGACCAGTAGTAGTTTTCGATGCACTTCTGGAGGCAATCTGTTATCTGTGGACTATCAGAGTGTTGATGAAACACAGAAAGTGCATCGGGATTGAATACAACAGGCACCATGCTCACTTTCCTCCACAGGATTAATTTCCCAAACAGTCTACGCTTTGATCGTTCCCTGGAAGACCAGTAGTAGTTTCCGATGCACATCTGGAGGCATTCTGTAATCTGTGGACTATCAGAGTGTTGATGAAACACAGATATTGCATCGGGATTGAATACAACAGGCACCATGCTCACTTTCCTCCACAGGATTAATTTCACAAACAGTCTACGCTTTGATCGTTCCCTGGAAGACCAGTAGTAGTTTCCGATGCACATCTGGTGGCATTCTGTTATCTGTGGACTATCAGAGTGTTAATGAAACACAGAAATTGCATCGGGATTGAATACAACAGTCACCATCCACACTTTCCGCCATGGGAGTAATGTCTGAAACAGTCCTCGCTTTAATCGTTTCCTGGAAGACCAGTAGTAGTTTCCGACGCACATCTGGAGCCATTCTGTAATCTGTGAGCTATCAGAATGTTGATGAAACACAGAAATTGCATCGGGATTGAATACAACAGTCACCATGCGCACTTTCCTCCAAGGGAGTAATGTCTCAAACAGTTTACGCTTTGATCGTTCCCTGGAAGACCAGTAGTAGTTTCCGATGCACATCTGGCTTCATTCTGTAATATGTGGACAGTCAGAGTGTTGATTAAACACAGAAATTGCATCGGGATTGAATACAACAGGCACCATGCTCACTTTCCTCCACAGGATTAATTTCCCAAACAGTCTACGCTTTGATCGTTCCCTGGAAGACCAGTAGTAGTTTACGATGCACATCTTGTGGCATTCTGTTATCTGTGGACTATCAGAGTGTTAATGAAACACAGAAATTGCATCGGGATTGAATACAACAGTCACCATCCACACTTTCCGCCATGGGAGTAATGTCTGAAACAGTCCTCGCTTTAATCGTTTCCTGGAAGACCAGTAGTAGTTTCCGACGCACATCTGGTGGCATTCTGTAATCTGTGGGCTATCAGAATGTTGATGAAACACAGAAATTGCATCGGGAATGAATACAACAGTCACCATGCGCACTTTCCTCCAAGGGAGTAATGTCTCAAACAGTTTACGCTTTGATCGTTCCCTGGAAGACCAGTAGTAGTTTCCGATGCACATCTGGTTTCATTCTGTAATATGTGGACAGTCAGAGTGTTGATTAAACACAGAAATTGCATCGGGATTGAATACAATAGTCACCATGCGCACTTTCCTGAATGGGAGTAGTGTGTCAAACAGTCTACGCTTTGATCATTCCCTGGAAGACCAGTAGTAGTTCCCGATGTACATCTGGTGGCACTCTGTAATCTGTGGACTATCAGAGTGTTGATGAAACACAGAAATTGCATCGGGATTGAATACAACAGTCACTATCCGCACTTTCCTCCATGGGAGGAATGTCTCAAACGGTCTACGCGTTGATCGGTCCCAGGAAGACCAGTAGTAGTTTCCAATGCACATCTGGAGACAATCTGTAATCTGTGGACCTTCAAAGTGTTGATGAAACACAGAAATAGCATCGGGATTGAATACAACGGTCACCATGCACACTTTCCTCCATGGGAATAATGTCTCAAACAGTCTAAGCTTTGATCGTTCCCATTAAGACCAGTAGTAGTTTTAGATGCACTTCTGGAGGCAATCTGTTATCTGTGGACTATCAGAGTGTTGATGAAACACAGAAATTGCCTCGGGATTCAATACAACAGTCACCATGTGCACCTTCCTCCATGGGAGTAATGTCTCAAACAGTCTACACATTGATAGTTCCCTGGAAGACCAGTAGTAGTTTCCGATGCACATCTGGTGGCATTCTGTAATCTGTGGACTATCAGATTGTTGATGAAACACATAAATGGCATCGGGATTGAATACAACAGACTCGATGCGCACTTTCCTCCATTGGAGTAATGTCTCAAACAGTCTACGCTTTGATCGTTCCCTGGAAGACCAGTAGTAGTTTCCGATGCACATCTGGAGTCATTCTGTAATCTGAGGAGTATCAGAGTATTGATGAAACACAGAAATTGCATCGGGATTGAATACAACAGTCACCATGCACACTTTCCTCCACGGGAGTAATATCTCAAACAGTCTATGCTTTGATCGTTCCCTGGAAGACCAGTAGTAGTTTCCGATGCACATCTGGTGGCATTCTGTATTCTGTGGACTATCAGAGTGTTGATGAAACACAGAAATTGCATCGGGATTGAATACAACAGGCACCATGCTCACTTTCCTCCACAGGATTAATTTCTCAAACAGTCTACGCTTTGATCGTTCCCTGGAAGACCAGTAGTAGTTTCCGATGCACATCCCGTGGCATTCTGTTATCTGTGGACTATCAGAGTGTTGATGAAACACAGAAATTGCATCGGGATTGAATACAACAGTCACCATCCACACTTTCCGCCATGGGAGTAATGTCTGAAACAGTCCTCGCTTTAATCGTTTCCTGGAAGACCAGTAGTAGTTTCCGACGCACATCTGGTGGCATTCTGTAATCTGTGGGCTATCAGAGTGTTGATGAAACACAGAAATTGCATCGGGATTGAATACAACAGTCACCATGCGCACTTTCCTCCAAGGGAGTAATGTCTCAAACAGTTTACGCTTTGTTCGTTCCCTTGAAGACTAGTAGTAGTTTCCGATGCACATTTGGTTTCATTCTGTAATATGTGGACTGTCAGAGTGTTGATGAAACACAGAAATTGCATCGGGATTGAATGCAATAGTCACCATGCGCACTTTCCTAAACGGGAGTAGTGTGTCAAACAGTCTACGCTTTGATCATTCCCTGGAAGACCAGTAGTAGTTCCAGATGTACATCTGGTGGCATTCTGTAATCTGTGGACTATCAGAGTGTTGATGAAACACAGAAATTGCATCGGGATTGAATACAACAGTCACCATCCGCACTTTCCTCCATGGGAGGAATGTCTCAAACGGTCTACGCGTAGATCGGTCCCAGGAAGACCGGTAGTAGTTTCCGATGCACATCTGGAGATAATCTGTAATCTGTGGACTATCAGAGTGTTGATGAAACACAGAAATTGCATCGGGATTGAATACAACAGTCACCATCCGCACATTCCTCCATGGGACTAACGTCTGACACAGACTACCCTTTGATCGTTACCTGGAAGACCAGTAGTAGTTTCCGATGCACATCTGGATTCATTCTGTAATCTGAGGAGTATCAGAGTATTGATGTAACACAGAAATTGCATCGGGATTGAATACAACAGTCACCATGCGCGCTTTCCTACATTCGAGTAATGTCTCAAAAAGTCTATGCTTTGATCGTTCCCAGGAAGACCAGTAGTAGTTTCCGATGCATACCTGGAGGCATTCTGAAATCTGTTGACCTTCAAAGTGTTGATGAAACTCAGAAGTTGCATCGGGATTGAATACAACAGTCACCATGCACACTTTCCTCCACGGGAGTAATGTCTCAAACAGTCTATGCTTTGATCGTTCCCTGGAAGACCAGTAGTAGTTTCCGATGCACATCTGGTGGCATTCTGTATTCTGTGGACTATCAGAGTGTTGATGAAACACAGAAATTGCATCGGGATTGAATACAACAGGCACCATGCTCACTTTCCTCCACAGGATTAATTTCTCAAACAGTCTACGCTTTGATCGTTCCCTGGAAGACCAGTAGTAGTTTCCGATGCACATCCCGTGGCATTCTGTTATATGTGGACTATCAGAGTGTTGATGAAACACAGAAATTGCATCGGGATTGAATACAACAGTCCCCATCCACACTTTCCGCCATGGGAGTAATGTCTGAAACAGTCCTCGATTTAATCGTTTCCTGGAAGACCAGTAGTAGTTTCCGACGCACATCTGGTGGCATTCTGTAATCTGTGGGCTATCAGAGTGTTGATGAAACACAGAAAGTGCATCGGGATTGAATACAACAGTCACCATGCGCACTTTCCTCCAAGGGAGTAATGTCTCAAACAGTTTACGCTTTGTTCGTTCCCTTGAAGACTAGTAGTATTTTCCGATGCACATCTGGTTTCATTCTGTAATATGTGGACTGTCAGAGTGTTGATGAAACACAGAAATTGCATCGGGATTGAATGCAATAGTCACCATGCGCACTTTCCTAAACGGGAGTAGTGTGTCAAACAGTCTACGCTTTGATCATTCCCTGGAAAACCAGTAGTAGTTCCAGATGTACATCTGGTGGCATTCTGTAATCTGTGGACTATCAGAGTGTTGATGAAACACAGAAATTGCATCGGGATTGAATACAACAGTCACCATCCGCACTTTCCTCCATGGGAGGAATGTCTCAAACGGTCTACGCGTAGATCGGTCCCAGGAAGACCAGTAGTAGTTTCCGATGCACATCTGGAGATAATCTGTAATCTGTGGACTATCAGAGTGTTGATGAAACACAGAAATTGCATCGGGATTGAATACAACAGTCACCATCCGCACATTCCTCCATGGGAGTAACGTCTGAAACAGACTACCCTTTGATCGTTCCCTGGAAGACCAGTAGTAGTTTCCGATTCACATCTGGAGGCATTCTGTAATCTGTGGACCTTCAAAGTGTTGATGAAACACAGAAATTGCATCGGGATTGAATACAACGGTCACCATGCACACTTTCCTCCATGGGAGTAATGTCTCTATCAGTCTACGCTTTGATCGTTCCCTTTAAGACCAGTAGTAGTTTCCGATGCACATCTGGAGGCATTCTGTAATCTGTGGTCTATCAGAGTGTTGATGAAACACCAAAATTGCATCGGGATTCAATACATCAGTCACCATGTGCACCTTCCTCCATGGGAGTAATGTCTCAAACAGTCTACGCTTTGATAGTTCCCTGGAAGACCAGTAGTAGTTTCCGATGCACATCTGGAGGCATTCTGTAATCTGTGGACCTTCAAAGTGTTGATGAAACACAGAAATTGCATCGGGATTGAATACAACGGTCACCATGCACACTTTCCTCCATGGGAATAATCTCTCAAACAGTCTAAGGTTTGATCGTTCCCAGGAAGGCCAGTAGTAGTTTTCGATGCACTTCTGGAGGCAATCTCTTATCTGTGGACTATCAGAGTGTTGATGAAACACAGAAATTGCATCAGGATTGAATACAACAGTCACCATGCACACTTTCCTCCATGGGAGTAATGTCTCTACAGTCTACGCTTTGATCGTTCCCTTTAAGACCAGTAGTAGTTTCCGATGCACATCTGGAGGCATTCTGTAATCTGTGGACTATCAGAGTGTTGATGAAACACAGAAATTGCATCGGGATTGAATACAACAGGCACCATGCTCACTTTCCTCCACAGGATTAATTTCTCAAACAGTCTACGATTTGATCGTTCCCTGGAAGACCAGTAGTAGTTTCCGATGCACATCTGGTGGCATTCTGTTATCTGTGGACTATCAGAGTGTTAATGAAACACAGAATTTGCATCGGGATTGAATACAACAGTCACCATCCACACTTTCCGCCATGGGAGTAATGTCTGAAACAGTCCTCGCTTTAATCGTTTCCTGGAAGACCAGTAGTAGTTTCCGACGCACATCTGGCTGCATTCTGTAATCTGTGGGCTATCAGAATGTTGATGAAACACAGAAATTGCATCGGGATTGAATACAACAGTCACCATGCGCACTTTCCTCCAAGGGAGTAATGTCTCAAACAGTTTACGCTATGATCGTTCCCTGGAAGACCAGTAGTAGTTTCCGATGCACATCTGGTTTCATTCTGTAATATGAGGACATTCAGAGTGTTGATTAAACACAGAAATTGCATCGGGATTGAATACAATAGTCACCATGCGCACTTTCCTCAACGGGAGTAGTGTGTCAAACAGTCTACGCTTTGATCATTCCCTGGAAGACCAGTAGTAGTTCCCGATGTACATCTGGTGGCATTCTGTAATCTGTGGACTATCAGAGTGTTGATGAAACACAGAAATTGCATCGGGACTGAATACAACAGTCGCTATCCGCACTTTCCTCCATGGGAGGAATGTCTCAAACGGTCTACGCGTTGATCGGTCCCAGGAAGACCAGTAGTAGTTTCCAATGCACATCTGGAGACAATCTGTAATCTGTGGACTATCAGAGTGTTGATGAAACACAGAAATTGCATCGGGATTGAATACATCAGTCACCATCCGCACATTCCTCCATGGGAGTAACGTCTGAAACAGTCTACCATTTGATCGTTCCCTGGAAGACCGGTAGTAGTTTCCCATGCACATCTGGATCCATTCTGTAATCTGCGGACCTTCAAAGTGTTGATGAAACACAGAAATTGCATCGGGATTGAATACAACGGTCAACATGCACACTTTCCTCCTTGGGATTAATGTCTCAAACACTCTAAGCTTAGATCGTTCCCAGGAAGACCAGTAGTAGTTTTCGATGCACTTCCGGTGGCATTCTGTAATCTGTGGACTATCAGAATGTTGTTGAAACACTGAAATTGCATCGGGATTGAATACAACAGTCACCATCCGCACATTCCTCCATGGGAGTAACATCTGAAACAGTCTACGCTTTGATCTTTCCCTGGAAGACCAGTAGTAGTTTCCGATGCACATCTGGTGGCATTCTGTAATCTGTGGACTATCAGATTGTTGATGAAACACATATATGGCATCGGGTTTGAATGCAACAGACTCGATGCGCACTTTCCTCCATTGGAGTAATGTCTCAAACAGTCTACGCTTTGATCGTTCCCTGGAAGACCAGTAGTAGTTTCCGATGCACGTCTGGAGTCATTCTGTAATCTGAGGAGTATCAGAGTATTGATGAAACACAGAAATTGCATCGGGATTGAATACAACAGTCACCATGCGCGCTTTCCTACATTCGAGTAATGTCTCAAACAGTCTATGCTTTGATCGTTCCCAGGAAGACCAGTAGTAGTTTCCGATGCATACCTGGAGGCATTCTGAAATCTGTTGACCTTCAAAGTGTTGATGAAACACAGAAATTGCATCGGGATTGAATACAACAGTCACCATGCACACTTTCCTCCTCGGGAGTAATGTCTCAAACAGTCTATGCTTTGATCGTTCCCTTTAAGACCAGTAGTAGTTTCCGATGCACATCTGGAGGCATTCTGTAATCTGTGGACTATCAGAGTTTTGTTGAAACACTGAAATTGCATCGGGATTGAATACAACAGTCACCATGCGCACTTTCCTCCATGGGAGTAATGTCTAAAACAGTCTACATTTTGATCGTTCCCTGGAAGACCAGTAGTAGTTTAGATTTACATCTGGAGGCATTCTGTAATCTGTGGTTCTTCAAAGTGTTGATGAAACACAGAAATTGCATCTGGATTAAATACAACAGTCACCATGGGCACTTTCCTCCATGGGAGTTATGTCTCAAACAGTTTACTCTTTTATCGTTCCCTGGAAGACCAGTAGTAGTTTCCGATGCACATCTGGAGACAATCTGTATTCTGTGGACTATCAGAGTGTTGATGAAACACAGAAATTGCATCGGGATTGAATACAACAGTCACCATGCGCACTTTCCTACATGGGAGTAACGTCTCAAACAGTCTATGCTTTGACCGTTCATAGGAAGACCAGTCGTAGTTTCCGATACATATCTGGAGGCAATCTGTAATCTGTGGACTATCAGAGTGTTGATGAAACACAGAAATTGCATTGGGATTGAATACAACAGTCACCATCCGCACTTTCCACCACGGGAGTAAGGTCTCAAACAGTCTACGATTTGATCGTTCCCTGGAAGACCAGTAGTAGTTTCCGATGCACATCTGGAGGCATTCTGTAATCTGATGACCTTCAAAGTGTTGATGAAACACAGAAATTGCATCGGGATTGAATACAACAGTCACCATGCGCACTTTCCTCCACGGGAGTAATGTCTCAAACACTCTACGCTTTGATCGTTCCCTGGAAGACCAGTAGTAGTTTCCGATGCACATCTGGTTGCATTCTATAATCTTTGGACTATCAGAGTGTTGATGAAACATAGAAATTGCAACGGGATTGAATACAACAGTCACCATGCGCACTTTTCTCCACGGGAGTAATGTCTCAAACAGTCTATTCTTTGATCGTTCCCTGGAAGACCAGTAGTAGTTTCCGATGCACATCTGGTGGCATTCTGTATTCTGTGGACTATCAGAGTGTTGATGAAACACAGAAAATGCATCAGGATTGAATACAATAGGCTCCATGCGCACTTTCCTCCACAGGAGTAATGTCTCAAAGAGTCTACGCTTTGATCGTTCCCTGGAAGACCAGTAGTAGTTTCCGATGCACATCTGGTGGCATTCTGTAATATGTGGACTATCAGAGTGTTGATGAAACACAGAAATTGCATGGGGATTGAATACAACAGTCACCACGCGCACTTCCCTCCATGGGAGTAATGTCTCAAACAGTCTACGCTTTGATCGTTCCCTGGAAGACCAGTAGTAGTTTCCGATACACATCTCGTATGATTCTGTAATCTGCGGACTATCAGAGTGTTGATGAAACACAGAAATTGCATCTGGATTGAATACAACAGTCACCATCCGCAATTACCGCCATGGGAGTAATGTCTGAAACAGTCCTCGCTTTAATCGTTCCCTGGAGGACCAGTAGTAGTTTCCGATGCACATCTGGTGGCATTCTGTAACCTGTGGAGTATCAGAGTGTTGATGAAACACAGAAATTGCATCGGGATTGAATACAACAGTCACCATGCGCGCTTTCCTACATGGGAGTAATGTCTCAAACAGTCTATGCTTTGATCGTTCCCAGGAAGACCAGTAGTAGTTTCCGATGCATATCTGGAGGCAATCTGTAATCTGTGGACTATCAGAGTGTTGATGAAACACAGAAATTGCATTGGGATTGAATACAACAGTCACCATCCGCACTTTCCACCACGGGAGTAATGTCACAAACAGTCTACGCTTTGATCGTTCCCTGGAAGACCAGTAGTAGTTTCCGATGCACATCTGGAGGCATTCTGTAATCTGTTGACCTTCAAAGTGTTGATGAAACTCAGAAATTGCTTCGGGATTGAATACAACAGTCACCATGCACACTTTCCTCCATGGGAGTAATGTCTCAAACAGTCTACGCTTTGATCGTTCCCTGGAAGACCAGTAGTAGTTTCCGATGCACATCTGGAGGCATTCTGTAATCCGTGGACCTTCAAAGTGTTGATGAAACACAGAAATTGCATCTTGATTGAATACAACGGTCACCATGCACACTTTCCTCCATGGGAATAATGTCTCAAACAGTCTAAGGTTTGATCGTTCCCAGGAAGGCCAGTAGTAGTTTTCGATGCACTTCTGGAGGCAATCTCTTATCTGTGGACTATCGGAGTGCTGATGAAACACAGAAATTGCATCGGGATTGAATACAACAGGCACCATGCACACTTTCCTCCATAGGATTAATTTCTCAAACAGTCTACGATTTGATCGTTCCCTGGAAGACCAGTAGTAGTTTCCGATGCACATCTGGTGGCATTCTGTTATCTGTGGACTATCAGAGTGTTAATGAAACACAGAAATTGCATCGGGATTGAATACAACAGTCACCATCCACACTTTCCGCCATGGGAGTAATGTCTGAAACAGTCCTCGCTTTAATCGTTTCCTGGAAGACCAGTAGTAGTTTCCGACGCACATCTGCCTGCATTCTGTAGTCTGTGGGCTATCAGAATGTTGATGAAACACAGAAATTGCATCGGGATTGAATACAACAGTCACCATGCGCACTTTCCTCCAAGGGAGTAATGTCTCAAACAGTTTACGCTTTGATCGTTCCCTGGAAGACCAGTAGTAGTTTCCGATGCACATCTGGTTTCATTCTGTAATATGTGGACAGTTAGAGTGTTGATTAAACACAGAAATAGCATCGGGATTGAATACAATAGTCACCATGCGCACTTTCCTCAACGGGAGTAGTGTGTCAAACAGTCTACGCTTTGATCATTCCCTGGAAGACCAGTAGTAGTTCCCGATGTACATCTTGTGGCATTCTGTAATCTGTGGACTATCAGAGTGTTGATGAAACACAGAAATTGCATCGGGACTGAATACAACAGTCGCTATCCGCACTTTCCTCCATGGGAGGAATGTCTCAAACGGTCTACGCGTTGATCGGTCCCAGGAAGACCAGTAGTTGTTTCCAATGCACATCTGGAGACAATCTGTAAACTGTGGAATATCAGAGTGTTGATGAAACACAGAAATTGCATCGGGATTGAATACAACAGTCACCATCCGCACATTCCTCCATGGGAGTAACGTCTGAAACAGTCTACCATTTGATCGTTCCCTGGAAGACCGGTAGTAGTTTCCCATGCACATCTGGAGCCATTCTGTAATCTGTGGACCTTCAAAGTGTTGATGAAACACAGAAATTGCATCGGGATTGAATACAACGGTCACCATGCACACTTTCCTCCATGGGATTAATGTCTCAAACAGTCTAAGCTTTGATCGCTCCCAGGAAGACCAGTAGTAGTTTTCGATGCACTTCTGGAGGCAATCTGTTATCTCTGGACTATCAGAGTGTTGATGAAACACAGAAATTGCCTCGGGATTCAATACAACAGTCACAATGTGCACCTTCCTCCATGGGAGTAATGTCTCAAACAGTGTACACATTGATAGTTCCCTGGAAGACCAGTAGTAGTTTCCGATGCACTTCCGGTGGCATTCTGTAATCTGTGGACTATCAGAATGTTGTTGAAACACTGAAATTGCATCGGGATTGAATACAACAGTCACCATCCGCACATTCCTAGATGGGAGTAACGTCTGAAACAGTCTACGCTTTGATCGTTCCCTGGAAGACCAGTAGTAGTTTCCGATGCACATCTGGTGGCATTCTGTAATCTGTGGACTATCAGAGTGTTGATGAAACACAGAAATTGCATCGGGATTGAATACAACAGGCACCATGCTCACTTTCCTCCACAGGATTAATTTCTCAAACAGTCTACGATTTGATCGTTCCCTGGAAGACCAGTAGTAGTTTCCGATGCACATCTGGTGGCATTCTGTTATCTGTGGACTATCAGAGTGTTAATGAAACACAGAAATTGCATCGGGATTGAATACAACAGTCACCATCCACACTTTCCGCCATGGGAGTAATGTCTGAAACAGTCCTCGCTTTAATCGTTTCCTGGAAGACCAGTAGTAGTTTCCGACGCACATCTGCCTGCATTCTGTAGTCTGTGGGCTATCAGAATGTTGATGAAACACAGAAATTGCATCGGGATTGAATACAACAGTCACCATGCGCACTTTCCTCCAAGGGAGTAATGTCTCAAACAGTGTACACATTGATAGTTCCCTGGAAGACCAGTAGTAGTTTCCGATGCACTTCCGGTGGCATTCTGTAATCTGTGGACTATCAGAGTGTTGATGAAACACAGAAATTGCCTCGGGATTCAATACAACAGTCACAATGTGCACCTTCCTCCATGGGAGTAATGTCTCAAACAGTGTACACATTGATAGTTCCCTGGAAGACCAGTAGTAGTTTCCGATGCACTTCCGGTGGCATTCTGTAATCTGTGGACTATCAGAATGTTGTTGAAACACTGAAATTGCATCGGGATTGAATACAACAGTCACCATCCGCACATTCCTCCATGGGAGTAACGTCTGAAACAGTCTACGCTTTGATCGTTCCCTGGAAGACCAGTAGTAGTTTCCGATGCACATCTGGTGGCATTCTGTAATCTGTGGGCTATCAGAATGTTGATGAAACACAGAAATTGCATCGGGATTGAATACAACAGTCACCATGCGCACTTTCCTCCAAGGGAGTAATGTCTCAAACAGTTTACGCTTTGATCGTTCCCTGGAAGACCAGTAGTAGTTTACGATGCACATCTGGTTTCATTCTGTAATATGTGGACAGTTAGAGTGTTGATTAAACACAGAAATAGCATCGGGATTGAATACAATAGTCACCATGCGCACTTTCCTCAACGGGAGTAGTGTGTCAAACAGTCTACGCTTTGATCATTCCCTGGAAGACCAGTAGCAGTTCCCGATGTACATCTTGTGGCATTCTGTAATCTGTGGACTATCAGAGTGTTGATGAAACACAGAAATTGCATCGGGACTGAATACAACAGTCGCTATCCGCACTTTCCTCCATGGGAGGAATGTCTCAAACGATCTACGCGTTGATCGGTCCCAGGAAGACCAGTAGTAGTTTCCAATGCACATCTGGAGACAATCTGTAATCTGTGGACTATCAGAGTGTTGATGAAACACAGAAATTGCATCGGGATTGAATACAACAGTCACCATCCGCACATTCCTCCATGGGAGTAACGTCTGAAACAGTCTACCATTTGATCGTTCCCTGGAAGACCGGTAGTAGTTTCCCATGCACATCTGGAGCCATTCTGTAATCTGTGGACCTTCAAAGTGTTGATGAAACACAGAAGTTGCATCGGGATTGAATACAACGGTCACCATGCACACTTTGCTCCATGGGATTAATGTCTCAAACAGTCTAAGCTTTGATCGTTCCCAGGAAGACCAGTAGTAGTTTTCGATGCACTTCTGGAGGCAATCTGTTATCTGTGGACTATCAGAGTGTTGATGAAACACAGAAATTGCCTCGGGATTCAATACAACAGTCACAATGTGCACCTTCCTCCATGGGAGTAATGTCTCAAACAGTGTACCCATTGATAGTTCCCTGGAAGACCAGTAGTAGTTTCCGATGCACTTCCGGTGGCATTCTGTATTCTGTGGACTATCAGAATGTTGTTGAAACACTGAAATTGCATCGGGATTGAATACAACAGTCACCATCCGCACATACCTCCATGGGAGTAACGTCTGAAACAGTCTACGCTTTGATCGTTCCCTTTAAGACCAGTAGTAGTTTCCGATGCACATCTGGAGGCATTCTGTAATCTGTGGACTATCAGAGTGTTGATGAAACACAGAAATTGCATCGGGATTCAATACAACAGTCACCATGTGCACCTTCCTCCATGGGAGTAATGTCTCAAACAGTTTACGCTTTGATAGTTCCCTGGAAGACCAGTAGTAGTTTCCGATGCACATCCGGTGGCATTCTGTAATCTGTGGACTATCAGAATGTTGTTGAAACACTGAAATTGCATCGGGATTGAATACAACAGTCACCATGCGCACTTTCCTCCATGGGAGTAATGTCTAAAACAGTCTACATTTTGATCGTTCCCTGGAAGACCAGTAGTAGTTTAGATTTACATCTGGAGGCATCCTGTAATCTGTGGTTTTTCAAAGTGTTGATGAAACACAGAAATTGCATCTGGATTAAATACAACAGTCACCATGGGCACTTCCCTCCATGGGAGTTATGTCTCAAACAGTTTACCCTTTTATCGTTCCCTGGAAGACCAGTAGTAGTTTCCGATGCACATATGGTGGCATTCTGTAATCTGTGGACTATCTGAGTGTTGATGAAACACAGATATTGCATCGGGATTGAATACAACAGTCACCATGCGCACTTTCCTCCACGGGAGTAATGTCTCAAACAGTCTACGCTTTGATCGTTCCCTGGATGACCAGTAGTAGTTTCCGATGCACATCTGGAGACAATCTGTATTCTGTGGACTATCAGAGTGTTGATGAAACACAGAAATTGCATCGGGATTGAATACAACAGTCACCATGCGCACTTTCCTACATGGGAGTAATGTCTCAAACAGTCTATGTTTTGACCGTTCATAGGAAGACCAGTCGTAGTTTCCGATGCATATCTGGAGGCAATCTGTAATCTGTGGACTACAAGAGTGTTGATGAAACACAGAAATTGCATTGGGATTGAATACAACAGACACCATCCGCTCTTTCCACCACGGGAGTAATGTCTCAAACAGTCTACGATTTGATCGTTCCCTGGAAGACCAGTAGTAGTTTCCGATGCACATCTGGAGGCATTCTGTAATCTGATGACCTTCAAAGTGTTGATGAAACACAGAAATTGCATCGGGATTGAATACAACAGTCACCATGCGCACTTTCCTCCACGGGAGTAATGCCTCCAACAGTCCACGCTTTGATCGTTCCCTGGAAGACCAGTAGTAGTTTCCGATGCACATCTGGTTGCATTCTATAATCTTTGGACTATCAGAGTGTTGATGAAACATAGAAATTGCAACGGGATTGAATACAACAGTCACCATGCGCACTTTTCTCCACGGGAGTAATGTCTCAAACAGTCTATTCTTTGATCGTTCCCTGGAAGACCAGTAGTAGTTTCCGATGCACATCTGGTGGCATTCTGTATTCTGTGGACTATCAGAGTGTTGATGAAACACAGAAAATGCATCAGGATTGAATACAATAGGCTCCATGCGCACTTTCCTCCACAGGAGTAATGTCTCAAAGAGTCTACGCTTTGATCGTTCCCTGGAAGACCAGTAGTAGTTTCCGATGCACATCTGGTGGCATTCTGTAATATGTGGACTATCAGAGTGTTGATGAAACACAGAAATTGCATGGGGATCGAATACAACAGTCACCACGCGCACTTCCCTCCATGGGAGTAATGTCTCAAATAGTCTACGCTTTGATCGTTCCCTGGAAGACCAGTAGTAGTTTCCGATGCACATCTGATGTGATTCTGTAATCTGCGGACTATCAGAGTGTTGATGAAACACAGAAATTGCATCGGGATTGAATACAACAGTCACCATCCGCAATTTCCGCCATGGGAGTAATGTCTGAAACAGTCCTCGATTTAATCGTTCCCTGGAGGACCAGTAGTAGTTTCCGATGCACATCTGGTGGCATTCTGTAACCTGTGAGCTATCAGAGTGTTGATGAAACACAGAAATTGCAACGGGATTGAATACAACAATCACCATGCGCACTTTCCTCCACAGGAGTAGTGTCTCAAACAGTCTACGCTTTGACCGTTCCCTGGATGACCAGTAGTAGTTTCCGATGCACATCTGGAGACAATCTGTATTCTGTGGACTATCAGAGTGTTGATGAAACACAGAAATAGCATCGGGATTGAATACAACAGTCACCATCCACAATTTCCTCCCCGGGAGTAACGTCTCAAACAGTCTACGCTTTGATCGTTCCAAGGAAGTCCAGTAGTAGTTTCCGATGCACATCTGGGGGCATTCTGTAATCTGTGGACTATCAGATTGTTGATGAAACACAGAAATGGCATCGGGTTTGAATACAACAGACACGATGCGCACTTTCCTCCATGGGATTAATGTCTCAAACAGTCTACGATTTGATCGTTCCCTGGAAGACCAGTAGTAGTTTCCGATGCACATCTGGGGGCATTCTGTAACCTATGGACTATGTGAGTGTTGATGAAACACAGAAATTGCATCGGGATTGAATACAACAGTCACCATGCGTACTTTCCTACATAGTAGTAATGTCTCAAACAGTCTACGCTTTGATCGTTCCCTGGTTGATCAGTAGTAGTTTCCGATGCATATCTGGAGGCATTCTGTTATCAGTGGATCATCAGAATGTTGATGAAACACAGAAATTGCATCGGGATTGAATACAACTGTCACCATGCGCACTTTCCTACATGGGAGTAAGGTCTCAAAGAGTCTATGCTTTGACCGTTCATAGGAAGACCAGTAGTAGTTTCCGATGCATATCTGGAGGCAATCTGTAATCTGTGGACTATCAGAGTGTTGATGAAACACAGAAATTGCATTGAGATTGAATACAACAGTCACAATCCGCACATTCCACCACGGGAGTAATGTCTCAAACAGTCTACGCTTTGATCGTTTCCTGGAAGACCAGTAGTACGTAGTTTCCGATGCACATCTGGAGGCATACTGTAATCTGATGACCTTCAAAGTGTTGATGAAACACAGAAATTGCATCGGGATTGAATACAACAGTCACCATGCGCACTTTCCTCCACGGGTGTAATTTCTCAAACAGTCCACGCTTTGATCGTTCCCTGGAAGACCAGTAGTAGTTTCCGATGCACATCTGGTGGCATTCTATAATCTTTGGACTATCAGAGTGTTGATGAAACATAGAAATTGCATCGGGATTGAGTACAACAGTCACCATGCGCACTTTTCTCCACGGGAGTAATGTCTGAAACAGTCCTCGCTTTAATCGTACCCTGGAAGACCAGTAGTAGTTTCCGATGCACATCTGGTGGCATTATGTAATCTGTGAGCTATCAGAGTGTTGATGAAACACAGAAATATCCTCGGGATTGAATACAACAGTCTCCATCCACAATTTCCTCCATGGGAGTAACGTATGAAACAGTCTACGCTTTGATGTTCCAAGGAAGTCCAGTAGTAGTTTCCGATGCACATCTGGGGGCATTCTGTAATCTGTGGACTATCAGATTGTTGATGAAACACAGAAATGGCATCGGGTTTGAATACAACAGACACGATGCGCACTTTCCTCCATGGGAGTAATGTCTCAAACAGTCTACGATTTGAACGTTCCCTGGAAGACCAGTAGTAGTTTCCGATGCACAACTGGGGGCATTCTGTAACCTGTGGACTATCTGAGTGTTGATGAAACACAGAAATTGCATCGGGATTAAATACAACAGTCACCATGCGCACTTTCCTCCATTTGAGTAATGTCTCATACAGTCTACGCTCTAATCGTTCCCAGGAATAACAGTAGTAGTTTCCGATGCACATCTGGAGGCAATCTGTAAATTGTGGACTATCAGAGTGTTGATGAAACATAGAAATTGCATCGGGATTGAATACAACAGTCACTATCCACACTTTCCTCCATGGGAGTAACGTCTGAAATAGTCTACACTTTGATCGTTCCCTGGAAGACCTGTAGTAGCTTCCAATGTATATTTGGTGGCATTCTGTAATCTGTGGACCTTCAAAGTGTTGATGAAATACAGAAATTGCATCGGGATTGAATACAACATGCACCATGCGCACTTTCATCCACAGGAGAAATGTCTCAAACAGTCTACACTTTAATCGTTCCCTGGAAGACCAGTAGTAGTTTCCGATGCACATCTGGGATGATTCTGTAATCTGCGGACTATCAGAGTGTTGATGAAATACAGAAACTGCATCGGGATTGAATACAACAGTCACCATCCGCACTTTCCTGCATGGGAGTAATGTATCAAGCAGTCTACACTTTGATCGCTCCCTGGAAGACAAGTAGTAGTTTGCGATGCACATCTGAAGGCATTCTGTAATCTGTGGACCTTCAAAGTGTTGATGAAACACAGAAATTGCATCAGGTTTGATTACAACAGTCACCATGCCCACTTTCCTCCATTTGAGTAATGTCTCATACAGTCTACGCTCTAATCGTTCCCAGGAATACCAGTAGTAGTTTCCGATGCACATCTGGAGGCAATCTGTAAATTGTGGACTATCAGAGTGTTGATGAAACATAGAAATTGCATCGGGATTGAATACAACAGTCACCATCCACACATTCCTTCATGGTAGTAATGTCTGAAACAGTCTACGCTTTGATTGTACCCTGGAAGACCAGTAGTAGTTTCCGATCCACATCTGGAGGCACTCTGTAATCTTTGGACCTTCAAAGTGTTGAAGAAAAACAGAGATTGCATCGGGAGTGAATACAACTGTCACAATCCGCACTATCCTCAATGGGAGTAATGTCTCAAACAGTCTACGCTTTGATCGTAACCAGGAAGACAAGTAGTAGTTTCCGATGCACATCTGGAGACAATCTGTATTCTGTGAACTATCAGAGTGTTGATGAAACACAGAAATTGCATTGGGATTGAGTACAACGGTGACCATGCGCACTTTCCTACATAGTAGTAATGTCTCAAACAGTCTACGCTTTGATCGTTCTCTGGAAGACCAGAAGTAGTTTCCGATGCACATCTGGAGGTATTCGGTAGTCTGTGGTCTATCGGGGTGTTGATAAAAGACAGAAATTGCTTCGGGATTGAATACAACAGGCACCATGCGTACATTTCTCCATGGGAGTAATGTCTCAAACAGTCATCGCTTTGATCGTTCCCTGGAAGACCAGTAGTAGTTTCCGATGCACATATGGTGGCATTCTGTAATCTGTGGACTATCTGAGTGTTGATGAAACACAGAAACTGCATCGGGATTGAATACAACAGTCACCATGCGCACTTTCCTCCACGGGAGTAATGTCTCAAACAGTCTACGCTTTGATCGTTTCCTGGATGACCAGTAGTAGTTTCCGATGCACATCTGGTGTCATTCTGTAATCTGTGGACTATCAGAGTGATGATAAAACACAGAAATTGCTTCGAGATTGAATACAACAGTCACCATCCGCACTTTCCTCCATGGGAGTAATGTATCAAGCAGTCTACACTTTGATCGCTCCCTGGAAGACAAGTAGTAGTTTGCGATGCACATCTAGAGGCATTCTGTAATCTGTGGACCTTCAAAGTGTTGATGAAACACAGAAATTGCATCGGGTTTGATTACAACAGCCACCATGCCCACTTTCCTCCATTTGAGTAATGTCTCATACAGTCTACGCTCTAATCGTTCCCAGGAATACCAGTAGTAGTTTCCGATGCACATCTGGAGGCAATCTGTAAATTGTGGACTATCAGAGTGTTGATGAAACATAGAAATTGCATCGGGATTGAATACAACAGTCACCATCCGCACATTCCTTCATGGTAGTAATGTCTGAAACAGTCTACGCTTTGATTGTACCCTGGAAGACCAGTAGTAGTTTCCGATGCACATCTGGAGGCACTCTGTAATCTTTGGACCTTCAAAGTGTTGAAGAAAAACAGAGATTGCATCGGGAGTGAATACAACTGTCACAATCCGCACTTTCCTCAATGGGAGTAATGTCTCAAACAGTCTACGCTTTGATCGTAACCAGGAAGACAAGTAGTAGTTTCCGATGCACATCTGGAGACAATCTGTATTCTGTGAACTATCAGAGTGTTGAAGAAACACAGAAATTGCATTGGGATTGAGTACAACGGTGACCATGCGCACTTTCCTACATAGTAGTAATGTCTCAATCAGTCTACGCTTTGATAGTTCTCTGGAAGACCAGTAGTAGTTTCCGATGCACATCTGGAGGTATTCGGTAGTCTGTGGTCTATCCGGGTGTTGATAAAAGACAGAAATTGCTTCGGGATTGAATACAACAGGCACCATGCGTACATTTCTCCATGGGAGTAATGTCTCAAACGGTCATCGCTTTGATCGTTCCCTGGAAGACCAGTAGTAGTTTCCGATGCACATATGGTGGCATTCTGTAATCTGTGGACTATCTGAGAGTTGATGAAACACAGAAACTACATCGGGATTGAATACAACAGTCACCATGCGCACTTTCCTCCACGGGAGTAATGTCTCAAACAGTCTACGCTTTGATCGTTTCCTGGATGACCAGTAGTAGTTTCCGATGCACATCTGGAGACAATCTGTATTCTGTGGACTATCAGAGTGTGTAAGAAACACAGAAATTGCATCGGGATTGAATACAACAGTCACCATGACCACTTTCCTCCATGGGAGTAATTCTCAAACAGTCTACGCCTTGATCGTTCCCTGGAAGACCAGTAGTAGTTTCCGATGCACATCTGGTATGATTCTGTAATCTGCGGACTATCAGAGTGTTAATGAAACACAGAAATTGCATCGGGATTGAATACAACAGTCACCATCCGCAATTTCCGCCATGGGAGTAATGTCTGAAACAGTCCTCGCTTTAATCGTTCCCTGGAAGACCAGTAGTAGTTTCCGATGCACATCTGGTGGCATTCTGTAACCTGTGAGCTATCAGAGTGTTGATGAAACACAGAAATTGCATCGGGATTGAATACAGCAGTCACCATGCGCACTTTCCTCCATGGGAGTAATGTCTCAAACAGTCTACGCTTTGATCGTTCCCTGGAAGACCAGTAGTAGTTTCCCATGCACATCTGGTGGCATTCTATAATCTTTGGACTATCAGAGTGTTGATGAAACATAGAAATTACATCGGGATTGAATACAACAGTCACCATGCGCACTTTTCTCCACGGGAGTAATGTCTGAAACAGTCCTCGCTTTAATCGTTCCCTGGAAGACCAGTAGTAGTTTCCGATGCACATCTGGGGGCATTCTGTAATCTGTGGACTATCAGATTGTTGATGAAACACAGAAATGGCATCAGGTTTGAATACAACAGACACGATGCCCACTTTCCTCCATGGGAGTAATGTCTCAAACAGTCTACGATTTGAACGTTCCCTGGAAGACCAGTAGTAGTTTCCGATGCACAAGTGGGGGCATTCTGTAACCTGTGGACTATCTGAGTGTTGATGAAACACAGAAATTGCATCGGGATTAAATACAACAGTCACCATGCGCACTTTCCTCCATTTGAGTAATGTCTCATACAGTCTACGCTCTAATCGTTCCCAGGAATACCAGTAGTAGTTTCCGATGCACATCTGGAGGCAATCTGTAAATTGTGGACTATCAGAGCGTTGATGAAACACAGAAATTGCATCGGGATTGAATACAACAGAAACCATCCGCACTTTTCTCCACGGGAGTAATGTCTGAAACAGTCCTCGCTTTAATCGTACCCTGGAAGACCAGTAGTAGTTTCCGATGCACATCTGGTGGCATTATGTAATCTGTGAGCTATCAGAGTGTTGATGAAACACAGAAATATCCTCGGGATTGAATACAACAGTCTCCATCCACAATTTCCTCCATGGGAGTAACGTATGAAACAGTCTACGCTTTGATCGTTCCAAGGAAGTCCAGTAGTAGTTTCCGATGCACATCTGGGGGCATTCTGTAATCTGTGGACTATCAGATTGTTGATGAAACACAGAAATGGCATCGGGTTTGAATACAACAGACACGATGCGCACTTTCCTCCATGGGAGTAATGTCTCAAACAGTCTACGATTTGAACGTTCCCTGGAAGACCAGTAGTAGTTTCCGATGCACAACTGGGGGCATTCTGTAACCTGTGGACTATCTGAGTGTTGATGAAACACAGAAATTGCATCGGGATTAAATACAACAGTCACCATGCGCACTTTCCTCCATTTGAGTAATGTCTCATACAGTCTACGCTCTAATCGTTCCCAGGAATAACAGTAGTAGTTTCCGATGCACATCTGGAGGCAATCTGTAAATTGTGGACTATCAGAGTGTTGATGAAACATAGAAATTGCATCGGGATTGAATACAACAGTCACTATCCACACTTTCCTCCATGGGAGTAACGTCTGAAATAGTCTACACTTTGATCGTTCCCTGGAAGACCTGTAGTAGCTTCCAATGTATATCTGGTGGCATTCTGTAATCTGTGGACCTTCAAAGTGTTGATGAAACACAGAAATTGCATCGGGATTGAATACAACATGCACCATGCGCACTTTCATCCACAGGAGAAATGTCTCAAACAGTCTACACTTTGATCGTTCCCTGGAAGACCAGTAGTAGTTTCCGATGCACATCTGGGATGATTCTGTAATCTGCGGACTATCAGAGTGTTGATGAAATACAGAAACTGCATCGGGATTGAATACAACAGTCACCATCCGCACTTTCCTGCATGGGAGTAATGTATCAAGCAGTCTACACTTTGATCGCTCCCTGGAAGACAAGTAGTAGTTTGCGATGCACATCTGAAGGCATTCTGTAATCTGTGGACCTTCAAAGTGTTGATGAAACACAGAAATTGCATCAGGTTTGATTACAACAGTCACCATGCCCACTTTCCTCCATTTGAGTAATGTCTCATACAGTCTACGCTCTAATCGTTCCCAGGAATACCAGTAGTAGTTTCCGATGCACATCTGGAGGCAATCTGTAAATTGTGGACTATCAGAGTGTTGATGAAACATAGAAATTGCATCGGGATTGAATACAACAGTCACCATCCACACATTCCTTCATGGTAGTAATGTCTGAAACAGTCTACGCTTTGATTGTACCCTGGAAGACCAGTAGTAGTTTCCGATCCACATCTGGAGGCACTCTGTAATCTTTGGACCTTCAAAGTGTTGAAGAAAAACAGAGATTGCATCGGGAGTGAATACAACTGTCACAATCCGCACTATCCTCAATGGGAGTAATGTCTCAAACAGTCTACGCTTTGATCGTAACCAGGAAGACAAGTAGTAGTTTCCGATGCACATCTGGAGACAATCTGTATTCTGTGAACTATCAGAGTGTTGATGAAACACAGAAATTGCATTGGGATTGAGTACAACGGTGACCATGCGCACTTTCCTACATAGTAGTAATGTCTCAAACAGTCTACGCTTTGATCGTTCTCTGGAAGACCAGTAGTAGTTTCCGATGCACATCTGGAGGTATTCGGTAGTCTGTGGTCTATCGGGGTGTTGATAAAAGACAGAAATTGCTTCGGGATTGAATACAACAGGCACCATGCGTACATTTCTCCATGGGAGTAATGTCTCAAACAGTCATCGCTTTGATCGTTCCCTGGAAGACCAGTAGTAGTTTCCGATGCACATATGGTGGCATTCTGTAATCTGTGGACTATCTGAGTGTTGATGAAACACAGAAACTGCATCGGGATTGAATACAACAGTCACCATGCGCACTTTCCTCCACGGGAGTAATGTCTCAAACAGTCTACGCTTTGATCGTTTCCTGGATGACCAGTAGTAGTTTCCGATGCACATCTGGTGTCATTCTGTAATCTGTGGACTATCAGAGTGATGATAAAACACAGAAATTGCTTCGAGATTGAATACAACAGTCACCATCCGCACTTTCCTCCATGGGAGTAATGTATCAAGCAGTCTACACTTTGATCGCTCCCTGGAAGACAAGTAGTAGTTTGCGATGCACATCTAGAGGCATTCTGTAATCTGTGGACCTTCAAAGTGTTGATGAAACACAGAAATTGCATCGGGTTTGATTACAACAGCCACCATGCCCACTTTCCTCCATTTGAGTAATGTCTCATACAGTCTACGCTCTAATCGTTCCCAGGAATACCAGTAGTAGTTTCCGATGCACATCTGGAGGCAATCTGTAAATTGTGGACTATCAGAGTGTTGATGAAACATAGAAATTGCATCGGGATTGAATACAACAGTCACCATCCGCACATTCCTTCATGGTAGTAATGTCTGAAACAGTCTACGCTTTGATTGTACCCTGGAAGACCAGTAGTAGTTTCCGATGCACATCTGGAGGCACTCTGTAATCTTTGGACCTTCAAAGTGTTGAAGAAAAACAGAGATTGCATCGGGAGTGAATACAACTGTCACAATCCGCACTTTCCTCAATGGGAGTAATGTCTCAAACAGTCTACGCTTTGATCGTAACCAGGAAGACAAGTAGTAGTTTCCGATGCACATCTGGAGACAATCTGTATTCTGTGAACTATCAGAGTGTTGAAGAAACACAGAAATTGCATTGGGATTGAGTACAACGGTGACCATGCGCACTTTCCTACATAGTAGTAATGTCTCAATCAGTCTACGCTTTGATAGTTCTCTGGAAGACCAGTAGTAGTTTCCGATGCACATCTGGAGGTATTCGGTAGTCTGTGGTCTATCCGGGTGTTGATAAAAGACAGAAATTGCTTCGGGATTGAATACAACAGGCACCATGCGTACATTTCTCCATGGGAGTAATGTCTCAAACGGTCATCGCTTTGATCGTTCCCTGGAAGACCAGTAGTAGTTTCCGATGCACATATGGTGGCATTCTGTAATCTGTGGACTATCTGAGAGTTGATGAAACACAGAAACTGCATCGGGATTGAATACAACAGTCACCATGCGCACTTTCCTCCACGGGAGTAATGTCTCAAACAGTCTACGCTTTGATCGTTTCCTGGATGACCAGTAGTAGTTTCCGATGCACATCTGGAGACAATCTGTATTCTGTGGACTATCAGAGTGTGTAAGAAACACAGAAATTGCATCGGGATTGAATACAACAGTCACCATGACCACTTTCCTCCATGGGAGTAATTCTCAAACAGTCTACGCCTTGATCGTTCCCTGGAAGACCAGTAGTAGTTTCCGATGCACATCTGGTATGATTCTGTAATCTGCGGACTATCAGAGTGTTAATGAAACACAGAAATTGCATCGGGATTGAATACAACAGTCACCATCCGCAATTTCCGCCATGGGAGTAATGTCTGAAACAGTCCTCGCTTTAATCGTTCCCTGGAAGACCAGTAGTAGTTTCCGATGCACATCTGGTGGCATTCTGTAACCTGTGAGCTATCAGAGTGTTGATGAAACACAGAAATTGCATCGGGATTGAATACAGCAGTCACCATGCGCACTTTCCTCCATGGGAGTAATGTCTCAAACAGTCTACGCTTTGATCGTTCCCTGGAAGACCAGTAGTAGTTTCCCATGCACATCTGGTGGCATTCTATAATCTTTGGACTATCAGAGTGTTGATGAAACATAGAAATTACATCGGGATTGAATACAACAGTCACCATGCGCACTTTTCTCCACGGGAGTAATGTCTGAAACAGTCCTCGCTTTAATCGTTCCCTGGAAGACCAGTAGTAGTTTCCGATGCACATCTGGGGGCATTCTGTAATCTGTGGACTATCAGATTGTTGATGAAACACAGAAATGGCATCAGGTTTGAATACAACAGACACGATGCCCACTTTCCTCCATGGGAGTAATGTCTCAAACAGTCTACGATTTGAACGTTCCCTGGAAGACCAGTAGTAGTTTCCGATGCACAAGTGGGGGCATTCTGTAACCTGTGGACTATCTGAGTGTTGATGAAACACAGAAATTGCATCGGGATTAAATACAACAGTCACCATGCGCACTTTCCTCCATTTGAGTAATGTCTCATACAGTCTACGCTCTAATCGTTCCCAGGAATACCAGTAGTAGTTTCCGATGCACATCTGGAGGCAATCTGTAAATTGTGGACTATCAGAGCGTTGATGAAACACAGAAATTGCATCGGGATTGAATACAACAGTCACCATCCGCACTTTTCTCCACGGGAGTAATGTCTGAAACAGTCCTCGCTTTAATCGTACCCTGGAAGACCAGTAGTAGTTTCCGATGCACATCTGGTGGCATTATGTAATCTGTGAGCTATCAGAGTGTTGATGAAACACAGAAATATCCTCGGGATTGAATACAACAGTCTCCATCCACAATTTCCTCCATGGGAGTAACGTATGAAACAGTCTACGCTTTGATCGTTCCAAGGAAGTCCAGTAGTAGTTTCCGATGCACATCTGGGGGCATTCTGTAATCTGTGGACTATCAGATTGTTGATGAAACACAGAAATGGCATCGGGTTTGAATACAACAGACACGATGCGCACTTTCCTCCATGGGAGTAATGTCTCAAACAGTCTACGATTTGAACGTTCCCTGGAAGACCAGTAGTAGTTTCCGATGCACAACTGGGGGCATTCTGTAACCTGTGGACTATCTGAGTGTTGATGAAACACAGAAATTGCATCGGGATTAAATACAACAGTCACCATGCGCACTTTCCTCCATTTGAGTAATGTCTCATACAGTCTACGCTCTAATCGTTCCCAGGAATAACAGTAGTAGTTTCCGATGCACATCTGGAGGCAATCTGTAAATTGTGGACTATCAGAGTGTTGATGAAACATAGAAATTGCATCGGGATTGAATACAACAGTCACTATCCACACTTTCCTCCATGGGAGTAACGTCTGAAATAGTCTACACTTTGATCGTTCCCTGGAAGACCTGTAGTAGCTTCCAATGTATATCTGGTGGCATTCTGTAATCTGTGGACCTTCAAAGTGTTGATGAAACACAGAAATTGCATCGGGATTGAATACAACATGCACCATGCGCACTTTCATCCACAGGAGAAATGTCTCAAACAGTCTACACTTTGATCGTTCCCTGGAAGACCAGTAGTAGTTTCCGATGCACATCTGGGATGATTCTGTAATCTGCGGACTATCAGAGTGTTGATAAAATACAGAAACTGCATCGGGATTGAATACAACAGTCACCATCCGCACTTTCCTGCATGGGAGTAATGTATCAAGCAGTCTACACTTTGATCGCTCCCTGGAAGACAAGTAGTAGTTAGCGATGCACATCTGGAGGCATTCTGTAATCTGTGGACCTTCAAAGTGTTGATGAAACACAGAAATTGCATCAGGTTTGATTACAACAGTCACCATGCCCACTTTCCTCCATTTGAGTAATGTCTCATACAGTCTACGCTCTAATCGTTCCCAGGAATACCAGTAGTAGTTTCCGATGCACATCTGGAGGCAATCTGTAAATTGTGGACTATCAGAGTGTTGATGAAACATAGAAATTGCATCGGGATTGAATACAACAGTCACCATCCACACATTCCTTCATGGTAGTAATGTCTGAAACAGTCTACGCTTTGATTGTACCCTGGAAGACCAGTAGTAGTTTCCGATGCACATCTGGAGGCACTCTGTAATCTTTGGACCTTCAAAGTGTTGAAGAAAAACAGAGATTGCATCGGGAGTGAATACAACTGCCACAATCCGCACTTTCCTCAATGGGAGTAATGTCTCAAACAGTCTACGCTTTGATCGTAACCAGGAAGACAAGTAGTAGTTTCCGATGCACATCTGGAGACAATCTGTATTCTGTGAACTATCAGAGTGTTGATGAAACACAGAAATTGCATTGGGATTGAGTACAACGGTGACCATGCGCACTTTCCTACATAGTAGTAATGTCTCAAACAGTCTACGCTTTGATCGTTCTCTGGAAGACCAGTAGTAGTTTCCGATGCACATCTGGAGGTATTCGGTAGTCTGTGGTCTATCGGGGTGTTGATAAAAGACAGAAATTGCTTCGGGATTGAATACAACAGGCACCATGCGTACATTTCTCCATGGGAGTAATGTCTCAAACGGTCATCGCTTTGATCGTTCCCTGGAAGACCAGTAGTAGTTTCCGATGCACATTTGGTGGCATTCTGTAATCTGTGGACTATCTGAGTGTTGATGAAACACAGAAACTGCATCGGGATTGAATACAACAGTCACCATGCGCACTTTCCTCCACGGGAGTAATGTCTCAAACAGTCTACGCTTTGATCGTTTCCTGGATGACCAGTAGTAGTTTCCGATGCACATCTGGTGTCATTCTGTAATCTGTGGACTATCAGAGTGATGATAAAACACAGAAATTGCTTCGAGATTGAATACAACAGTCACCATCCGCGCTTTCCTCCATGGGAGTAATGTATCAAGCAGTCTACACTTTGATCGCTCCCTGGAAGACAAGTAGTAGTTTGCGATGCACATCTGGAGGCATTCTGTAATCTGTGGACCTTCAAAGTGTTGATGAAACACAGAAATTGCATCGGGTTTGATTACAACAGTCACCATGCCCACTTTCCTCCATTTGAGTAATGTCACATACAGTCTACGCTCTAATCGTTCCCAGGAATACCAGTAGTAGTTTCCGATGCACATCTGGAGGCAATCTGTAAATTGTGGACTATCAGAGTGTTGATGAAACATAGAAATTGCATCGGGATTGAATACAACAGTCACCATCCGCACATTCCTTCATGGTAGTAATGTCTGAAACAGTCTACGCTTTGATTGTACCCTGGAAGACCAGTAGTAGTTTCCGATGCACATCTGGAGGCACTCTGTAATCTTTGGACCTTCAAAGTGTTGAAGAAAAACAGAGATTGCATCGGGAGTGAATACAACTGTCACAATCCGCACTTTCCTCAATGGGAGTAATGTCTCAAACAGTCTACGCTTTGATCGTAACCAGGAAGACAAGTAGTAGTTTCCGATGCACATCTGGAGACAATCTGTATTCTGTGAACTATCAGAGTGTTGAAGAAACACAGAAATTGCATTGGGATTGAGTACAACGGTGACCATGCGCACTTTCCTACATAGTAGTAATGTCTCAAACAGTCTACGCTTTGATAGTTCTCTGGAAGACCAGTAGTAGTTTCCGATGCACATCTGGAGGTATTCGGTAGTCTGTGGTCTATCCGGGTGTTGATAAAAGACAGAAATTGCTTCGGGATTGAATACAACAGGCACCATGCGTACATTTCTCCATGGGAGTAATGTCTCAAACGGTCATCGCTTTGATCGTTCCCTGGAAGACCAGTAGTAGTTTCCGATGCACATATGGTGGCATTCTGTAATCTGTGGACTATCTGAGTGTTGATGAAACACAGAAACTGCATCGGGATTGAATACAACAGTCACCATGCGCACTTTCCTCCACGGGAGTAATGTCTCAAACAGTCTACGCTTTGATCGTTTCCTGGATGACCAGTAGTAGTTTCCGATGCACATCTGGAGACAATCTGTATTCTGTGGACTATCAGAGTGTGTAAGAAACACAGAAATTGCATCGGGATTGAATACAACAGTCACCATGACCACTTTCCTCCATGGGAGTAATTCTCAAACAGTCTACGCCTTGATCGTTCCCTGGAAGACCAGTAGTAGTTTCCGATGCACATCTGGTATGATTCTGTAATCTGCGGACTATCAGAGTGTTGATGAAACACAGAAATTGCATCGGGATTGAATACAACAGTCACCATCCGCAATTTCCGCCATGGGAGTAATGTCTGAAACAGTCCTCGCTTTAATCGTTCCCTGGAAGACCAGTAGTAGTTTCCGATGCACATCTGGTGGCATTCTGTAACCTGTGAGCTATCAGAGTGTTGATGAAACACAGAAATTGCATCGGGATTGAATACAGCAGTCACCATGCGCACTTTCCTCCATGGGAGTAATGTCTCAAACAGTCTACGCTTTGATCGTTCTCTGGAAGACCAGTAGTAGTTTCCGATGCACATCTGGAGGTATTCGGTAGTCTGTGGTCTATCGGGGTGTTGATAAAAGACAGAAATTGCTTCGGGATTGAATACAACAGGCACCATGCGTACATTTCTCCATGGGAGTAATGTCTCAAACGGTCATCGCTTTGATCGTTCCCTGGAAGACCAGTAGTAGTTTCCGATGCACATTTGGTGGCATTCTGTAATCTGTGGACTATCTGAGTGTTGATGAAACACAGAAACTGCATCGGGATTGAATACAACAGTCACCATGCGCACTTTCCTCCACGGGAGTAATGTCTCAAACAGTCTACGCTTTGATCGTTTCCTGGATGACCAGTAGTAGTTTCCGATGCACATCTGGTGTCATTCTGTAATCTGTGGACTATCAGAGTGATGATAAAACACAGAAATTGCTTCGAGATTGAATACAACAGTCACCATCCGCGCTTTCCTCCATGGGAGTAATGTATCAAGCAGTCTACACTTTGATCGCTCCCTGGAAGACAAGTAGTAGTTTGCGATGCACATCTGGAGGCATTCTGTAATCTGTGGACCTTCAAAGTGTTGATGAAACACAGAAATTGCATCGGGTTTGATTACAACAGTCACCATGCCCACTTTCCTCCATTTGAGTAATGTCTCATACAGTCTACGCTCTAATCGTTCCCAGGAATACCAGTAGTAGTTTCCGATGCACATCTGGAGGCAATCTGTAAATTGTGGACTATCAGAGTGTTGATGAAACATAGAAATTGCATCGGGATTGAATACAACAGTCACCATCCGCACATTCCTTCATGGTAGTAATGTCTGAAACAGTCTACGCTTTGATTGTACCCTGGAAGACCAGTAGTAGTTTCCGATGCACATCTGGAGGCACTCTGTAATCTTTGGACCTTCAAAGTGTTGAAGAAAAACAGAGATTGCATCGGGAGTGAATACAACTGTCACAATCCGCACTTTCCTCAATGGGAGTAATGTCTCAAACAGTCTACGCTTTGATCGTAACCAGGAAGACAAGTAGTAGTTTCCGATGCACATCTGGAGACAATCTGTATTCTGTGAACTATCAGAGTGTTGAAGAAACACAGAAATTGCATTGGGATTGAGTACAACGGTGACCATGCGCACTTTCCTACATAGTAGTAATGTCTCAAACAGTCTACGCTTTGATAGTTCTCTGGAAGACCAGTAGTAGTTTCCGATGCACATCTGGAGGTATTCGGTAGTCTGTGGTCTATCCGGGTGTTGATAAAAGACAGAAATTGCTTCGGGATTGAATACAACAGGCACCATGCGTACATTTCTCCATGGGAGTAATGTCTCAAACGGTCATCGCTTTGATCGTTCCCTGGAAGACCAGTAGTAGTTTCCGATGCACATATGGTGGCATTCTGTAATCTGTGGACTATCTGAGTGTTGATGAAACACAGAAACTGCATCGGGATTGAATACAACAGTCACCATGCGCACTTTCCTCCACGGGAGTAATGTCTCAAACAGTCTACGCTTTGATCGTTTCCTGGATGACCAGTAGTAGTTTCCGATGCACATCTGGAGACAATCTGTATTCTGTGGACTATCAGAGTGTGTAAGAAACACAGAAATTGCATCGGGATTGAATACAACAGTCACCATGACCACTTTCCTCCATGGGAGTAATTCTCAAACAGTCTACGCCTTGATCGTTCCCTGGAAGACCAGTAGTAGTTTCCGATGCACATCTGGTATGATTCTGTAATCTGCGGACTATCAGAGTGTTGATGAAACACAGAAATTGCATCGGGATTGAATACAACAGTCACCATCCGCAATTTCCGCCATGGGAGTAATGTCTGAAACAGTCCTCGCTTTAATCGTTCCCTGGAAGACCAGTAGTAGTTTCCGATGCACATCTGGTGGCATTCTGTAACCTGTGAGCTATCAGAGTGTTGATGAAACACAGAAATTGCATCGGGATTGAATACAGCAGTCACCATGCGCACTTTCCTCCATGGGAGTAATGTCTCAAACAGTCTACGCTTTGATCGTTCCCTGGAAGACCAGTAGTAGTTTCCCATGCACATCTGGTGGCATTGTATAATCTTTGGACTATCAGAGTGTTGATGAAACATAGAAATTACATCGGGATTGAATACAACAGTCACCATGCGCACTTTTCTCCACGGGAGTAATGTCTGAAACAGTCCTCGCTTTAATCGTTCCCTGGAAGACCAGTAGTAGTTTCCGATGCACATCTGGGGGCATTCTGTAATCTGTGGACTATCAGATTGTTGATGAAACACAGAAATGGCATCAGGTTTGAATACAACAGACACGATGCCCACTTTCCTCCATGGGAGTAATGTCTCAAACAGTCTACGATTTGAACGTTCCCTGGAAGACCAGTAGTAGTTTCCGATGCACAAGTGGGGGCATTCTGTAACCTGTGGACTATCTGAGTGTTGATGAAACACAGAAATTGCATCGGGATTAAATACAACAGTCACCATGCGCACTTTCCTCCATTTGAGTAATGTCTCATACAGTCTACGCTCTAATCGTTCCTAGGAATACCAGTAGTAGTTTCCGATGCACATCTGGAGGCAATCTGTAAATTGTGGACTATCAGAGCGTTGATGAAACACAGAAATTGCATCGGGATTGAATACAACAGTCACCATCCGCAATTTCCGCCATGGAAGTAATGTCTGAAACAGTCCTCGCTTTAATCGTTCCCTGGAAGACCAGTAGTAGTTTCCGATGCACATCTGGTGGCATTCTGTAACCTGTGAGCTATCAGAGTGTTGATGAAACACAGAAATTGCATCGGGATTGAATACAGCAGTCACCATGCGCACTTTCCTCCATGGGAGTAATGTCTCAAACAGTCTACGCTTTGATCGTTCCCTGGAAGACCAGTAGTACTTTCCGATGCACATCTGGTGGCATTCTATAATCTTTGGACTATCAGAGTGTTGATGAAACATAGAAATTACATCGGGATTGAATACAACAGTCACCATGCGCACTTTTCTCCACCGGAGTAATGTCTGAAACAGTCCTCGCTTTAATCGTTCCCTGGAAGACCAGTAGTAGTTTCCGATGCACATCTGGCGGCATTCTGTAACCTGTGAGCTATCAGAGTGTTGATGAAACACAGAAATTGCATCGGGATTGAATACATCAGTCACCATGCGCACTTTCCTCCACGGGAGTAATGTCTCAAACAGTCTACGCTTTGATCGTTCCCTGGATGACCAGTAGTAGTTTCCGATGCACATCTGGAGACAATCTGTATTCTGTGGACTATCAGAGTGTTGATGAAACACAGAAATATCCTCGGGATTGAATACAACAGTCTCCATCCACAATTTCCTCCATGGGAGTAACGTATGAAACAGTCTACGCTTTGATCGTTCCCAGGAAGTCCAGTAGTAGTTTCCGATGCACATCTGGGGGCATTCTGTAATCTGTGGACTATCGGATTGTTGATGAAACACAGAAATGGCATCGGGTTTGAATACAACAGACACGATGCGCACTTTCCTCCATGGGTGTAATGTCTCAAACAGTCTACGATTTGAACGTTCACTGGAAGACCAGTAGTAGTTTCCGATGCACAACTGGGGGCATTCTGTAACCTGTGGACTATCTGAGTGTTGATGAAACACAGAAATTGCATCGGGATTAAATACAACAGTCACCATGCGCACTTTCCTCCATTTGAGTAATGTCTCATACAGTCTACGCTCTAATCGATCCCAGGAATACCAGTAGTACTTTCCGATGCACATCTGGAGGCAATCTGTAAATTGTGGACTATCAGAGTGTTGATGAAACATAGAAATTGCATCGGGATTGAATACAACAGTCACCATCCACACTTTCCTCCATGGGAGTAACGTCTGAAATAGTCTACACTTTGATCGTTCCCTGGAAGACCTGTAGTAGCTTCCAATGTATATCTGGAGGCATTCTGTAATCTGTGGACCTTCAAAGTGTTGATGAAACACAGAAATTGCATCGGGATTGAATACAACATGCACCATGCGCACTTTCATCCACAGGAGAAATGTCTCAAACAGTCTACACTTTGATCGTTCGCTGGAAGACCAGTAGTAGTTTCCGATGCACATCTGGGATGATTCTGTAATCTGCGGACTATCAGAGTAATGATGAAACACAGAAATTGCATCGGGATTGAATACAACAGTCACCATCCGCAATTTCCGCCATGGGAGTAATGTCTGAAACAGTCCTGGCTTTAATCGTTCCCTGGAAGACCAGTAGTAGTTTCCGATGCACATCTGGTGGCATTCTGTAACCTGTGAGCTATCAGAGTGTTGATGAAACACAGAAATTGCATCGGGATTGAATACAGCAGTCACCATGCGCACTTTCCTCCATGGGAGTAATGTCTCAAACAGTCTACGCTTTGATCGTTCCCTGGAAGGCCAGTAGTAGTTCCCGATGTACATCTGGTGTCATTCTGTAATCTGTGGACTATCAGAGTGATGATAAAACACAGAAATTGCTTCGAGATTTAATACAACAGTCACCATCCGCACTTTCCTCCATGGGAGTAATGTATCAAGCAGTCTACACTTTGATCGCTCCCTGGAAGACAAGTAGTAGTTTGCGATGCACATGTGGCGGCATTCTGTTATCTGTGGACCTTCAAAGTGTTGATGAAACACAGAAATTGCATCGGGTTTGATTACAACAGTCACCATGCGCACTTTCCTCCATTTGAGTAATGTCTCATACAGTCTACGCTCTAATCGTTCCCAGGAATACCAGTAGTAGTTTCCGATGCACATCTGGAGGCAATCTGTAAATTGTGGACTATCAGAGTGTTGATGAAACATAGAAATTGCATCGGGATTGAATACAACAGTCACCATCCGCACATTCCTTCATGGTAGTAATGTCTGAAACAGTCTACGCTTTGATTGTACCCTGGAAGACCAGTAGAAGTTTCCGATGCACATTTGGAGGCATTCTGTAATCTTTGGACCTTCAAAGTGTTGATGAAAAGCAGAGATTGCATCGGGAGTGAATACAACTGTCACAATCCGCACTTTCCTCAATGGGAGTAATGTCTCAAACAGTCTACGCCTCGATCGTAACCAGGAAGACAAGTAGTAGTTTCCGATGCACATCTGGAGACAATCTGTATTCTGTGAACTATCAGAGTGTTGATGAAACACAGAAATTGCATTGGGATTGAATACAACGGTGACCATGCCCACTTTCCTACATAGTAGTAATGTCTCAAACAGTCTACGCTTTAATCGCTCCCTTGAAGACCAGTAGTAGTTTCCGATGCACATCTGGTGGCATTCTGTAACCTGTGAGCTATCAGTGTGTTGATGAAACACAGAAATGGCATCGGGTTTGAATACAACAGACACGATGCGCACTTTCCTCCATGGGAGTAATGTCTCAAACAGTCTACGATTTGATCGTTCCCTGGAAGACTAGTAGTAGTTTCCGATGCACATCTGGGGGCATTCTGTAACTTGTGGACTATCTGAGTGTTGATGAAACACAGAAATTGCATCGGGATTAAATACAACAGTCACCATGCGCACTTTCCTCTACGGGAGTAATGTCTCAAACAGTCTACGCTTTGATCGTTCCCTGGATGACCAGTAGTAGTTTCCGATGCACATCTGGAGGCATTCTGTAATCTGTGGAGCATCAGAGTGTTGGTGAAACACAGAAATTGCATTGGGATTGAATACAACAGTCACCATCCGCACTTTCCACCACGGGGGTAATGTCACAAACAGTCTACGCTTTGATCGTTCCCTGGAAGACCAGTAGTAGTTTCCGATGCAAATCTGGTGGCATTCTATAATCTTTGGACTATCAGAGTGTTGATGAAACATGGAAATTGCATCGGGATTGAATACAACAGTCACCATGCGCACTTTTCTCCACGGGAGTAATGTCTCAAACAGTCTACGCTTTGATCGTTCACTGGAAGACCAGTAGTAGTTTCCGATGCACATCTGGTGGCATTCTGTATTCTGTGGACTATCAGAGTGTTGATAAACACAGAAATTGCATCGGGATTGAATACAACAGGCACCATGCGCACTTTCCTCCACAGGAGTAATGTCTCAAAGAGTCTACGCTTTGATCGTTCCCTGGAAGACCTGTAATAGTTTCCGATGCACATCTGGTGGCATTCTGTAATCTGTGGACCATCAGAGTGTTGATGAAACACAGAAATTGCATCGGATTGAATACAACAATCACCACGCGCACTTCCCTCCATGGGAGTAGTGTCTCAAACAGTCTACGCTTTGTTGGTTCCCTGGAAGACCAGTAGTAGTTTCCGATGCACATCTGGTATGATTCTGTAATCTGCGGACTATCAGAGTGTTGATGAAACACAGAAATTGCATCGGAATTGTGTACAACAATCACCATTCGCCATTTTCGCCACGGGAGTAATGTCTGAAACAGTCCTGGCTTTAATCGTTCCCTGGAAGGCCAGTAGTAGTTTCCGATGCACATCTGGTGGCATTCTGTAACCTGTGAGCTATCAGTGTGTTGATGAAACACAGAAATTGCATCAGGATTGAATACAACAGTCACCATGCGCACTTTCCTCCACGGGAGTAATGTCTCAAACAGACTACGCTTTGATCGTTCCCTGGAAGACCAGTAGTAGTTCCCGATGTACATCTGGTGGCATTCTGTAATCTGTGGACTATCAGAGTGATGATAAAACACAGAAATTGCATCGAGATTGAATACAACAGTCACCATCCGCACTTTCCTCCATGGGAGTAATGTCTCAAGCAGTCTACACTTTGATCGCTCCCTGGAAGACAAGTAGTAGTTTCCGATGCAAATCTGGAGGCATTCTTTAATCTGTGGACCATCAAAGTGTTGATGAAACACAGAAATTGCATCGGGTTTGATTACAACAGTCACCATGCAGACTTTCCTCCATTTGAGTAATGTCTCATACAGTCTACGCTCTAATCGTTCCCAGGAATACCAGTAGTAGTTTCCGATGCACATCTGGAGGCATTCTGTAATCTTTGGACCTTCAAAGTGTTGATGAAACACAGAATTGCATCGGGAGTTAATACAACTGTCACAATCCGCACTTTCCTCAATGGGAGTAATGTCTCAAACAGTCTACGCTTTGATCGTTCCCTGGAAGACCAGTAGTAGTTTCCGATGCACATCTGGTGGCATTCTGTAATCTGTGGACTATCAGATTGTTGATGAAACGCAGAAATGGCATCGGGTTTGAATACAACAGACTCGATGCGCACTTTCCTCCACTGGAGTAATGTCTCAAACAGTCTACGCTTTGATCGTTCCCTGGAAAACCAGTAGTAGTTTCCGATGCACATCTGGAGGCATTCTGTCATCTGTGGAGTATCAGAGTGTTAATGAAACACAGAAATTGCATCGGGATTGAATACAACAGGCACCATGCGTACATTTCTCCATGGGAGTAATGTCTCAAACTGTCATCGCTTTGATCGTTCCCTGGAAGACCAGTAGTAGTTTCCGATGCACATATGGTGGCATTCTGTAATCTGTGGACTATCTGAGTGTTGATGAAACACAGAAACTGCATTGGGATTGAATACAACAGTCACCATGCGCACTTTCCTCCACGGGAGTAATGTCTCAAACAGTCTACGACTTGATCGTTTCCTGGATGACCAGTAGTAGTTTCCGATGCACATCTGGAGACAATCTGTATTCTGTGGACTATCAGAGTGTTGATGAAACACAGAAATTGCATTGGGATTGAATACAACAGTCACCATCCGCACTTTCCACCACGGGAGTAATGTCTCAAACAGTCTGCGCTTTGATCGTTTCCTGGAAGACCAGTACTAGTTTCCGATGCACATCTGGAGGCATTCTGTAAGCTGATGACCTTCAAAGTGTTGATGAAACACAAAAATTGCATCGGGATTGAATACAACAGTCACCATGCGCACCTACCTCCACGGGAGTAGTGTCTCAAACGGTCCACGCTTTGATCATTCCCTGGAAGACCAGTAGTAGTTTCCGATGCACATCTGGTGGCATTCTATAATCTTTGGACTATCAGAGTGTTGATGAAACATAGAAATTGCATCGGGATTGAATACAACAGTCACCATGCCCACTTTTCTCCACGGGAGTAATGTCTCAAACAGTCTACACTTTGATCGTTCCCTGGAAGACCAGTAGTAGTTTCCAATGCACATCTGGTGGCATTCTGTATTCTGTGGACTATCAGAGTGTTGATGAAACACAGAAATTGCAGCGGGATTGAATACAATAGGCACCATGCGCACTTTCCTCCACAGGAGTAATGTCTGAAAGAGTCTACGCTTTGATAGTTCCCTGGAAGACCAGTAGTAGTTTCCGATGCACATCTGGTGGCATTCTGTAATATGTGGACTATCAGAGTGTTGATGAAACACAGAAATTGCATCGGGATTGAATACAACAGTCACCACGCGCACTTCTCTCCATGGGAGTAATGTCTCAAACAGTCTACGCTTTGATCGTTCCCTGGAAGACCAGTAGTAGTTTCCGATGCACATCTGGTATGATTCTGTAATCTGCGGACTATCAGAGTGTTGATGAAACACCGAAATTGCATCGGGATTGAATACAACAGTCACCATCTGCAATTTCCGCCATGGGAGTAATGTCTGAAACAGTCCTCGCTTTAATCGTTCCCTGGAAGACCAGTAGTAGTTTCCAATGCACATCTGGTGGCATTCTGTAACCTGTGAGCTATCAGAGTGTTGATGAAACACAGAAATGGCATCGGGTTTGAATACAACAGACACGATGCGCACTTTCCTCCATGGGAGTAATGTCTCAAACAGTCTACGATTTGATCGTTCCCTGGACGACCAGTAGTAGTTTCCGATGCACATCTGGGGGCATTCTGTAACCTGTGGACTATCTGAGTGTTGATGAAACACAGAAATTGCATCGGGATCAAATACAACAGTCACCATGCGCACTTCCTCCACGGGAGTAATGTCTCAAACAGTCTACGCTTTGATCGTTCCCTGGATGACCAGTAGTAGTTTCCGATGCACATCTGGAGGCATTCTGTAATCTGTGGAGCATCAGAGTGTTGATGAAACACAGAAATTGCATAGGGATTGAATACAACAGTCACCATGCGCACGTTCCTACATGGGAGTAATGTCTCAAACAGTCTATGCTTTGACCGCTCCCAGGAAGACCAGTAGTAGTTTCCGATGCATATCTGGAGGCAATCTGTAATCTGTGGACTATCAGAGTGTTGATGAAACACAGAAATTGCATTGGGATTGAATACAACAGTCACCATCCGCACTTTCCACCACGAGAGTAATGTCACAAACAGTCTACGCTTTGATCGTTCCCTGGAAGACCAGTAGTAGTTTCCGAAGCACATCTGGTGGCATTCTATAATCTTTGGACTATCACAGTGTTGATGAAACATGGAAATTGCATCGGGATTGAATACAACAGTCACCATGCGCACTTTCCTCCACAGGAGTAATGTCTCAAAGAGTCTACGCTTTGATCGTTCCCTGGAAGACCAGTAGTAGTTTCCGATGCACATCTGGCGGCATTCTGTAATCTGTGGACTATCAGAGTGTTGATGAAACACAGAAATTGCATCGGATTGAATACAACAATCACCACGCGCACTTCCCTCCATGGGAGTAATGTCTCAAGCAGTCTACACTTTGATCGCTCCCTGGAAGACAAGTAGTAGTTTCCGATGCACATCTGGAGGCTTTCTGTAATCTGTGGACCTTCAAAGTGTTGATGAAACACAGAAATTGCATCGGGTTTGATTACAACAGTCACCATGCGCACGTTCCTCCATTTGAGTAATGTCTCATACAGTCTACGCTCTAATCGTTCCCAGGAATACCAGTAGTAGTTTCCGATGCACATCTGGAGGCATTCTGTAATCTTTGGTCCTTCAAAGTGTTGATGAAACACAGAATTTGCATCGGGAGTGAATACAACTGTCACAATCCGCACTTTCCTCAATGGGAGTAATGTCTCAAACAGTCTACGCTTTGATCGTTCCCTGGAAGACAAGTAGTAGTTTCCGATGCACATCTGGATTCATTCTGTAATCTGTGGAGTATCAGAGTGTTAATGAAACACAGAAATTGCATCGGGATTGAATACAACAGTCACCATCCGAACTTTCCACCACGGGAGTATTGTTTGAAACAGTCTACGCCTTGATCGTTCCCTGGAAGACCAGTAGTAGTTTCCGATGCACATCTGGTGGCATTCTGTAATCTGTGGACTATCAGATTGTTGATGAAACACAGAAATGGCATCGGGTTTGAATACAACAGACTCGATGCGCACTTTCCTCCATTGGAGTAATGTCTCAAACAGTCTACGCTTTGATCGTTCCCTGGAAGGCCAGTAGTAGTTTCCGATGCACGTCTGGTGGCATTCTGTATTCTGTGGACTATCAGAGTGTTGATGAAACACAGAAATTGCATCGGGATTGAATACAACAGTCACCATCCACACTTTCCGCCATGGGAGTAATGTCTGAAACAGTCCTCGCTTTAATCGTTTCCTGGAAGACCAGTAGTAGTTTCCGAAGCATATCTGGTGGCAATCTGTAATCTGTGGGCTATCAGAGTATTGATAAAACAGTGAAATTGCATCGGGATTGAATACAACAGTCACCATCCGCAGATTCCTCCATGGGAGTAACGTCTGAAACAGTCTACCATTTGATCGTTCACTGGAAGACCAGTAGTAGTTTCCGATGCACATCTGGAGGCATTCTGTAATCTGTGAACCTTCAAAGTGTTGATGAAACACAGAAATTGCATCGGGATTGAATACAACATTCACCATGCTCACTTTCCTCGATGGGATAATGTCTCAAACAGTCTAAGCTTTGATCGTTCCCAGGAAGACCAGTAGTAGTTTCCGATGCACATCTGGTTTCATTCTGTAATATGTGGACTGTCAGAGTGTTGATGAAACACAGAAATTGAATCGGGATTGAATACAATAGTCACCATGCGCACTTTCCTAAACGGGAGTAGTGTGTCAAACAGTCTACGCTTTGATCATTCCCTGGAAGACCAGTAGTAGTTCCCGATGCACATCCGGTGGCATTCTGTAGTCTGTGGACTATCAGAATGTTGTTGAAACACTGAAATTGCATCGGGATTGAATACAACAGTCACCATGCGCACTTTCCTCCATGGGAGTAATGTCTAAAACAGTCTACAGTTTGATCGATCCCTGGAAGACCAGTAGAAGTTTCGATTCACATCTTAAGGCATTTTGTAATCTATGGTTCTTAAAAGTGTTGATGAAACACATAAATTGCATCGGGATTAAATACAACAGTCTCCATGGGCCCTTTCCTCCGTGGGTGTAATGTCTCAAACAGTGTACTCTTTTATCGTTTCCTGGAAGACCAGTAGTAGTTTCCGATGCACATCTGGAGGCATTCTGTAATCTGTGGAGTATCAGAGTGTTGATGAAACACAGAAATTGCATCGGGATTGAATACAACAGTTACCAACCGCACTTTCCATCACGGGAGTAATGTCTCAAACAGTCTACGCTTTGATCGTTCCCTGGAAGACCAGTAGTAGTTTCCGATGCACATCTGGAGGCATTCTGTAATCTGTTGAGCTTCAAAGTGTTGATGAAACACAGAAATTGCATCGGGATTGAATACAACAGTCACCATGCGCACTTTCCTAAACGGGAGTAGTGTGTCAAACAGTCTACGCTTTGATCATTCCCTGGAAGACCAGTAGTAGTTTTTGATGCACTTCTGGAGGCAATCTGTTATCTGTGGACTATCAGAGTTTTGATGAAACACAGAAATTGCATCGGGATTGAATACAACAGTCACCATGCTCACTTTCCTCCATCGGAGTAATGTCTCTAACAGTGTACGCTTTGATCGTTCCCTTTAAGACCATTAGTAGTTTCCGATGCACATCTGGAGGTATTCTGTAATCTGTGGACTATCAGAGTGTTGATGAAACACAGAAATTGCATCGGGATTCAATACAACAATCACCATGTGCACCTTCCTCCATGGGAGTAATGTCTCAAACAGTCTACGCTGTGATAGTTCCCTGGAAGACCAGTAGTAGTTTCCGATGCACATCCGGTGGCATTCTGTAACCTGTGGACTATCAGAATGTTGTTGAAACACTGAAATTGCATCGGGATTGGATATAACAGTCACTATGCACACTTTCCTCCATGGGAGTAATGTCTAAAACAGTCTACAGTTTGATCGATCCCTGGAAGACCAGTAGAAGTTTCGATTCACATCTGGAGGCATTCTGTAATCTGTGGTTCTTTAAAGTGTTGATGAAACACAGAAATTGCATCGGGATTAAATACAACAGTCACCATGGGCCCTTCCCTCAGTGGGAGTAATGTCTCAAACTGTGTACCCTTTTATCGTTTCCTGGAAGACCAGTAGTAGTTTCCGATGCACATCTGGAGGCATTCTGTAATCTGTGGACTATCAGAGTGTTGTTGAAAGACAGAAATTGCATCGGGATTGAATACAACAGTCACCATGCGCACTTTCCACCACGAGAGTAATGTCACAAACAGTCTACGCTTTGATCGTTCCCTGGAAGACCAGTAGTAGTTTCCGAAGCACATCTGGTGGCATTCTATAATCTTTGGACTATCACAGTGTTGATGAAACATGGAAATTGCATCGGGATTGAATACAACAGTCACCATGCGCACTTTCCTCCACAGGAGTAATGTCTCAAAGAGTCTACGCTTTGATCGTTCCCTGGAAGACCAGTAGTAGTTTCCGATGCACATCTGGTGGCATTCTGTAATCTGTGGACTATCAGAGTGTTGATGAAACACAGAAATTGCATCGGATTGAATACAACAATCACCACGGGCACTTCCCTCCATGGGAGTAATGTCTCAAGCAGTCTACACTTTGATCGCTCCCTGGAAGACAAGTAGTAGTTTCCGATGCACATCTGGAGGCTTTCTGTAATCTGTGGACCTTCAAAGTGTTGATGAAACACAGAAATTGCATCGGGTTTGATTACAACAGTCACCATGCACACGTTCCTCCATTTGAGTAATGTCTCATACAGTCTACGCTCTAATCGTTCCCAGGAATACCAGTAGTAGTTTCCGATGCACATCTGGAGGCATTCTGTAATCTTTGGTCCTTCAAAGTGTTGATGAAACACAGAATTTGCATCGGGAGTGAATACAACTGTCACAATCCGCACTTTCCTCAATGGGAGTAATGTCTCAAACAGTCTACGCTTTGATCGTTCCCTGGAAGACAAGTAGTAGTTTCCGATGCACATCTGGATTCATTCTGTAATCTGTGGAGTATCAGAGTGTTAATGAAAGACAGAAATAGCATCGGGATTGAATACAACAGTCACCATCCGAACTTTCCACCACGGGAGTATTGTTTGAAACAGTCTACGCCTTGATCGTTCCCTGGAAGACCAGTAGTAGTTTCCGATGCACATCTGGTGGCATTCTGTAATCTGTGGACTATCAGATTGTTGATGAAACACAGAAATGGCATCGGGTTTGAATACAACAGACTCGATGCGCACTTCCCTCCATTGGAGTAATGTCTCAAACAGTCTACGCTTTGATCGTTCCCTGGAAGGCCAGTAGTAGTTTCCGATGCACGTCTGGTGGCATTCTGTATTCTGTGGACTATCAGAGTGTTGATGAAACACAGAAATTGCATCGGGATTGAATACAACAGTCACCATCCACACTTTCCGCCATGGGAGTAATGTCTGAAACAGTCCTCGCTTTAATCGTTTCCTGGAAGACCAGTAGTAGTTTCCGAAGCATATCTGGTGGCAATCTGTAATCTGTGGGCTATCAGAGTATTGATAAAACAGTGAAATTGCATCGGGATTGAATACAACAGTCACCATCCGCAGATTCCTCCATGGGAGTAACGTCTGAAACAGTCTACCATTTGATCGTTCACTGGAAGACCAGTAGTAGTTTCCGATGCACATCTGGAGGCATTCTGTAATCTGTGAACCTTCAAAGTGTTGATGAAACACAGAAATTGCATCGGGATTGAATACAACATTCACCATGCTCACTTTCCTCGATGGGATAATGTCTCAAACAGTCTAAGCTTTGATCGTTCCCAGGAAGACCAGTAGTAGTTTCCGATGCACATCTGGTTTCATTCTGTAATATGTGGACTGTCAGAGTGTTGATGAAACACAGAAATTGAATCGGGATTGAATACAATAGTCACCATGCGCACTTTCCTAAACGGGAGTAGTGTGTCAAACAGTCTACGCTTTGATCATTCCCTGGAAGACCAGTAGTAGTTCCCGATGCACATCCGGTGGCATTCTGTAGTCTGTGGACTATCAGAATGTTGTTGAAACACTGAAATTGCATCGGGATTGAATACAACAGTCACCATGCGCACTTTCCTCCATGGGAGTAATGTCTAAAACAGTCTACAGTTTGATCGATCCCTGGAAGACCAGTAGAAGTTTCGATTCACATCTTAAGGCATTTTGTAATCTATGGTTCTTAAAAGTGTTGATGAAACACAGAAATTGCATCGGGATTAAATACAACAGTCTCCATGGGCCCTTTCCTCCGTGGGTGTAATGTCTCAAACAGTGTACTCTTTTATCGTTTCCTGGAGGACCAGTAGTAGTTTCCGATGCACATCTGGAGGCATTCTGTAATCTGTGGAGTATCAGAGTGTTGATGAAACACAGAAATTGCATCGGGATTGAATACAACAGTTACCATCCGCACTTTCCATCACGGGAGTAATGTCTCAAACAGTCTACGCTTTGATCGTTCCCTGGAAGACCAGTAGTAGTTTCCGATGCACATCTGGAGGCATTCTGTAATCTGTTGACCTTCAAAGTGTTGATGAAACACAGAAATTGCATCGGGATTGAATACAACAGTCACCATGCGCACTTTCCTAAACGGGAGTAGTGTGTCAAACAGTCTACGCTTTGATCATTCCCTGGAAGACCAGTAGTAGTTTTTGATGCACTTCTGGAGGCAATCTGTTATCTGTGGACTATCAGAGTTTTGATGAAACACAGAAATTGCATCGGGATTGAATACAACAGTCACCATGCTCACTTTCCTCCATCGGAGTAATGTCTCTAACAGTGTACGCTTTGATCGTTCCCTTTAAGACCATTAGTTGTTTCCGATGCACATCTGGAGGTATTCTGTAATCTGTGGACTATCAGAGTGTTGATGAAACACAGAAATTGCATCGGGATTCAATACAACAATCACCATGTGCACCTTCCTCCATGGGAGTAATGTCTCAAACAGTCTACGCTTTGATAGTTCCCTGGAAGACCAGTAGTAGATTCCGATGCACATCCGGTGGCATTCTGTAACCTGTGGACTATCAGAATGTTGTTGAAACACTGAAATTGCATCGGGATTGGATATAACAGTCACTATGCACACTTTCCTCCATGGGAGTAATGTCTAAAACAGTCTACAGTTTGATCGATCCCTGGAAGACCAGTAGAAGTTTCGATTCACATCTGGAGGCATTCTGTAATCTGTGGTTCTTTAAAGTGTTGATGAAACACAGAAATTGCATCGGGATTAAATACAACAGTCACCATGGGCCCTTCCCTCAGTGGGAGTAATGTCTCAAACTGTGTACCCTTTTATCGTTTCCTGGAAGACCAGTAGTAGTTTCCGATGCACATCTGGAGGCATTCTGTAATCTGTGGACTATCAGAGTGTTGTTGAAAGACAGAAATTGCATCGGGATTGAATACAACAGTCACCATGCGCACTTTCCTACATAGTAGTAATGTCTCAAACAGTCTACGCTTTGCTCGTTCCCTGGAAGACCAGTAGTAGTTTCCGATGCACATCTGGAGGTATTCGGTAATCTGTGGTCTATCCGGGTGTTGATGAAAGACAGAAATTGCATCGGGATTGAATACAACAGTCACCATGCGCACTTTCCTAAACGGGAGTAGTGTGTCAAACAGTCTACGCTTTGATCATTCCCTGGAAGACCAGTAGTAGTTTTCGATGCACTTCTGGAGGCAATCTGTTATCTGTGGACTATCAGAGTGTTGATGAAACACAGAAATTGCATCGGGATTGAATACAACAGTTACCATGATCACTTTCCTCCATGGGAGTAATGTCTCTAACAGTCTACGCTTTGATCGTTCCCTTTAAGACCATTAGTAGTTTCCGATGCACATCTGGAGGTATTCTGTAATCTGTGGACTATCAGAGTGTTGATGAAACACAGAAATTGCATCGGGATTCAATACAACAATCACCATGTGCACATTCCTCCATGGGAGTAATGTCTCAAACAGTCTACGCTTTGATAGTTCCCTGGAAGACCAGTAGTAGTTTCCGATGCACATCCGGTGGCATTCTGTAATCTGTGGACTATCAGAATGTTGTTGAAACACTGAAATTGCATCGGGATTGAATACAACAGTCACCATGCGCACTTTCCTCCATGGGAGTAATGTCTAAAACAGTCTACAGTTTGATCGATCCCTGGAAGACCAGTAGAAGTTTCGATTCACATCTGGAGGCATTCTGTAATCTGTGGTTCTTTAAAGTGTTGATGAAACACAGAAGTTGCATCGGGATTAAATACAACAGTCACCATGGGCCCTTTCCTCCGTGGGAGTAATGTCTCAAACAGTGTACTCCTTTATCGTTTCCTGGAAGACCAGTAGTAGTTTCCGATGCACATCTGGAGGCATTCTGTAATCTGTGGACTATCAGAGTGTTGTTGAAACACAGAAATTGCATCGGGATTGAATACAACAGTCACCATGCGCACTTTCCTACATAGTAGTAATGTCACAAACAGTCTACGCTTTGATCGTTCCCTGGAAGACCAGTAGGAGTTTCCGATGCACATCTGGAGGTATTCGGTAATCTGTGGTCTATCTGGGTGTTGATAAAAGACAGAAATTGCATCGGGATTGAATACAACAGGCACCATGCGTACCTTTCTCCATGGGAGTAATGTCTCAAACTGTCATCGCTTTGATCGTTCCCTGGAAGACCAGTAGTAGTTTCCGATGCACATATGGTGGCATTCTGTAATCTGTGGACTATGAAGTGTTGATGAAACACAGAAATTGCATCGGGATTGAATACAACAGTCACCATGCGCACTTTTCTCCATGGGAATAATGTCTAAAACAGTCTACGCTTTGATCGTTCCCTGGAAGACCAGTAGTAGTTTCCGATGCACATCTGGAGGCATTCTGTAATCTGGGGATCTTCAAAGTGTTGATGAAACACAGAAATTGCATCGGGAGTGAATACAACTGTCACAATCGTCAATTTCCTCAATGGGAGTAATGTCTGGTTCAGTCTACGCTTTGATCGTTCCCAGAAAGACCAGTAGTAGTTTCCGATGCACATCTGGAGACAATCTCTTTTCTGTGGACTATCAGAGTGTTGATGAAACACAGAAATTGCATCGGGATTGAATACAACAGTCACCATCCGCAATTTCCTCCATGGGAGTAACGTCAGAAACAGTCTACGCTTTGATCGTTCACAGGAAGACCAGTAGTAGTTTCCGATGGACATCTGGGGGCATTCTGTAATCTGTGGACTATCTGATTGTTGATGCAACACAGAAATGGCATCGGGTTTGAATACAGCAGACACGATGCGCACTTTCCTCCATGGGAGTAATGTCTCATACAGTCTACGATTTCATCGTTCCCTGGAAGACCAGTAGTAGTATCCGATGCACATCTGGGGGCATTCTGTAATCTGTGCACTATCAGAGTGTTGATGAAACACAGAAATTGCATCGGGATTGAATACAACAGTGACCATCCACACATTCCTTAATGGGAGTAATGTCTGAAACAGTCTACGCTTTGATTGTACCCTGGAAGACCAGTAGTAGTTTCCGATGCACATCTGGAGGCATTCTGTAATCTTTGGACCTTCAAAGTGTTGATGAAACACATAAATTGCATCGGGAATGAATACAACTGTCACAATCCGCACTTTCCTCAATGGGAGTAATGTCTCAAACAGTCTACGCTTTGATCGTAACCAGGAAGACAAGTAGTAGTTTCCGATGCACATCTGGAGACAATCTGTATTCTGTGAACTATCAGAGTGTTGATGAAACACAGAAATTGCATCGGGACAGAATACAACAGTCACCATCCGCAATTTCCTCAATGGGAGTAACGTCTGAAACAGTCTATGCCTTGATCGTTCCCTGGAAGACCAGTAGTAGTTTCCGATGCACATCTGTTGGCATTCTGTAATCTGTGGACTATCATATTGTTGATGAAACACAGAAATGGCATCGGGTTTGAATACAACAGACTCGATGCGCACTTTCCTCTATTGGAGTAAAGTCTCAAACAGTCTACGCTTTGATCGCTCCCTGGAAGACCAGTAGTAGTTTCCGATGCACATCTGGAGGCATTCTGTAATCTGTTGACCTTCAAAGTGTTGATGAAACACAGAAATTGCATCGGGATTGAATACAACAGTCACCATGCGCACTTTCCTAAACGGGAGTAGTGTGTCAAACAGTCTACGCTTTGATCATTCCCTGGAAGACCAGTAGTAGTTTTCGATGCACTTCTGGAGGTATTCTGTAATCTGTGGACTATCAGAGTGTTGATGAAACACAGAAATTGCATCGGGATTCAATGCAACAATCACCATGTGCACCTGCCTCCATGGGAGTAATGTCTCAAACAGTCTACGCTTTGATAGTTCCCTGGAAGACCAGTAGTAGTTTCCGATGCACATCCGGTGGCATTCTGTAATCTGTGGACTATCAGAATGCTGTTGAAACACTGAAATTGCATCGGGATTGAATACAACAGTCACCATGGGCACTTTCCTCCATGGGAGTAATGTCTAAAACAGTCTACAGTTTGATCGATCCCTGGAAGACCAGTAGAAGTTTCGATTCACATCTGGAGGCATTCTGTAATCTGTGGTTCTTTAAAGTGTTGATGAAACACAGAAATTGCATCGGGATTAAATACAACAGTCACCATGGGCCGTTTCCTCCGTGGGAGTAATGTCTCAAACAGTGTACTCTTTTATCGTTTCCTGGAAGACCAGTAGTAGTTTCCGATGCACATCTGGAGGCATTCTGTAATCTGTGGAGTATCACAGTGTTGATGAAACACAGAAATTGCATCGGGATTGAATACAACAGTCACCATCCACACTTTCCACCACGGGAGTAATGTCTCAAACAGTCTACGCTTTGATCGTTCCCTGGAAGACCAGTAGTAGTTTCCGATGCACATCTGGAGGCATTCTGTAATCTGTTGACCTTCAAAGTGTTGATGAAACACAGAAATTGCATCGGGATTGAATACAACAGTCACCATGCGCACTTTCCTAAACGGGAGTAGTGTGTCAAACAGTCTACGCTTTGATCATTCCCTGGAAGACCAGTAGTAGTTTTCGATGCACTTCTGGAGGTATTCTGTAATCTGTGGACTATCAGTGTGTTGATGAAACACAGAAATTGCATCGGGATTCAATACAACAATCACCATGTGCACCTTCCTCCATGGGAGTAATGTCTCAAACAGTCTATGCTTTGATAGTTCCCTGGAAGACCAGTAGTAGTTTCCGATGCACATCCGGTGGCATTCTGTAATCTGTGGACTATCAGAATGTTGTTGAAACACTGAAATTGCATCGGATTGAATACAACAGTCACCATGCGCACTTCACTCCATGGGAGTAATGTCTAAAACAGTCTACAGTTTGATCGATCCCTGGAAGACCAGTAGAAGTTTCGATTCACATCTGGAGGCATTCTGTAATCTGTGGTTCTTTAAAGTGTTGATGAAACACAGAAATTGCATCGGGATTAAATACAACAGTCACCATGGGCCCTTTCCTCCGTGGGAGTAATGTCTCAAACAGTGTACTCTTTTATCGTTTCCTGGAAGACCAGTAGTAGTTTCCGATGCACATCTGGAGGCATTCTGTAATCTGTGGAGTATCAGAGAGTTGATGAAACACAGAAATTGCATCGGGATTGAATACAACAGACACGATGCGCACTTTCCTCCATGGGAGTAATGTCTCAAACAGTCTACGATTTGATCGTTCCCTGGAAGACCAGTAGTAGTTTCCGATGCACATCTGGGGGCATTCTGTAACCTGTGGACTATCTGAGTGTTGATGAAACACAGAAACTGCATCGGGATTAAATACAACAGTCACCATGCTCACTTTCCTAAACGGGAGTAGTGTGTCAAACAGTCTACGCTTTGATCATTCCCTGGAAGACCAGTAGTAGTTCCCGATGCACATCCGGTGGCATTCTGTAATCTGTGGACTATCAGAATGTTGTTGAAACACTGAAATTGCATCGGGATTGAATACAACAGTCACCATGCGCACTTTCCTCCATGGGAGTAATGTCTAAAACAGTCTACAGTTTGATCGATCCCTGGAAGACCAGTAGAAGTTTCGATTCACATCTTAAGGCATTTTGTAATCTATGGTTCTTAAAAGTGTTGATGAAACACAGAAATTGCATCGGGATTAAATACAACAGTCTCCATGGGCCCTTTCCTCCGTGGGTGTAATGTCTCAAACAGTGTACTCTTTTATCGTTTCCTGGAAGACCAGTAGTAGTTTCCGATGCACATCTGGAGGCATTCTGTAATCTGTGGAGTATCAGAGTGTTGATGAAACACAGAAATTGCATCGGGATTGAATACAACAGTTACCATCCGCACTTTCCATCACGGGAGTAATGTCTCAAACAGTCTACGCTTTGATCGTTCCCTGGAAGACCAGTAGTAGTTTCCGATGCACATCTGGAGGCATTCTGTAATCTGTTGACCTTCAAAGTGTTGATGAAACACAGAAATTGCATCGGGATTGAATACAACAGTCACCATGCGCACTTTCCTAAACGGGAGTAGTGTGTCAAACAGTCTACGCTTTGATCATTCCCTGGAAGACCAGTAGTAGTTTTCGATGCACTTCTGGAGACAATCTGTTATCTGTGGACTATCAGAGTTTTAATGAAACACAGAAATTGCATCGGGATTGAAAACAACAGTCACCATGCTCACTTTCCTCCATGGGAGTAATGTCTCTAACAGTCTACGCTTTGATCGTTCCCTTTAAGATCATTAGTAGTTTCCGATGCACATCTGGAGGTATTCTGTAATCTGTGGACTACCAGAGTGTTGATGAAACACAGAAATTGCATCGGGATTCAATACAACAATCACCATGTGCACCTTCCTCCATGGGAGTAATGTCTCAAACAGTCTACGCTTTGATAGTTCCCTGGAAGACCAGTAGTAGTTTCCGATGCACATCCGGTGGCATTCTGTAACCTGTGGACTATCAGAATGTTGTTGAAACACTGAAATTGCATCGGGATTGAATACAACAGTCACCATGCGCACTTTCCTCCATGGGAGTAATGTCTAAAACAGTCTACAGTTTGATCGATCCCTGGAAGACCAGTAGAAGTTTCGATTCACATCTGGAGGCATTCTGTAATCTGTGGTTCTTTAAAGTGTTGATGAAACACAGAAATTGCATCGGGATTAAATACAACAGTCACCATGGGCCGTTTCCTCCGTGGGAGTAATGTCTCAAACAGTGTACTCTTTTATCGTTTCCTGGAAGACCAGTAGTAGTTTCCGATGCACATCTGGAGGCATTCTGTAATCTGTGGAGTATCACAGTGTTGATGAAACACAGAAATTGCATCGGGATTGAATACAACAGTCACCATCCACACTTTCCACCACGGGAGTAATGTCTCAAACAGTCTACGCTTTGATCGTTCCCTGGAAGACCAGTAGTAGTTTCCGATGCACATCTGGAGGCATTCTGTAATCTGTTGACCTTCAAAGTGTTGATGAAACACAGAAATTGCATCGGGATTGAATACAACAGTCACCATGCGCACTTTCCTAAACGGGAGTAGTGTGTCAAACAGTCTACGCTTTGATCATTCCCTGGAAGACCAGTAGTAGTTTTCGATGCACTTCTGGAGGTATTCTGTAATCTGTGGACTATCAGTGTGTTGATGAAACACAGAAATTGCATCGGGATTCAATACAACAATCACCATGTGCACCTTCCTCCATGGGAGTAATGTCTCAAACAGTCTATGCTTTGATAGTTCCCTGGAAGACCAGTAGTAGTTTCCGATGCACATCCGGTGGCATTCTGTAATCTGTGGACTATCAGAATGTTGTTGAAACACTGAAATTGCATCGGATTGAATACAACAGTCACCATGCGCACTTCACTCCATGGGAGTAATGTCTAAAACAGTCTACAGTTTGATCGATCCCTGGAAGACCAGTAGAAGTTTCGATTCACATCTGGAGGCATTCTGTAATCTGTGGTTCTTTAAAGTGTTGATGAAACACAGAAATTGCATCGGGATTAAATACAACAGTCACCATGGGCCCTTTCCTCCGTGGGAGTAATGTCTCAAACAGTGTACTCTTTTATCGTTTCCTGGAAGACCAGTAGTAGTTTCCGATGCACATCTGGAGGCATTCTGTAATCTGTGGAGTATCAGAGAGTTGATGAAACACAGAAATTGCATCGGGATTGAATACAACAGACACGATGCGCACTTTCCTCCATGGGAGTAATGTCTCAAACAGTCTACGATTTGATCGTTCCCTGGAAGACCAGTAGTAGTTTCCGATGCACATCTGGGGGCATTCTGTAACCTGTGGACTATCTGAGTGTTGATGAAACACAGAAACTGCATCGGGATTAAATACAACAGTCACCATGCTCACTTTCCTAAACGGGAGTAGTGTGTCAAACAGTCTACGCTTTGATCATTCCCTGGAAGACCAGTAGTAGTTCCCGATGCACATCCGGTGGCATTCTGTAATCTGTGGACTATCAGAATGTTGTTGAAACACTGAAATTGCATCGGGATTGAATACAACAGTCACCATGCGCACTTTCCTCCATGGGAGTAATGTCTAAAACAGTCTACAGTTTGATCGATCCCTGGAAGACCAGTAGAAGTTTCGATTCACATCTTAAGGCATTTTGTAATCTATGGTTCTTAAAAGTGTTGATGAAACACAGAAATTGCATCGGGATTAAATACAACAGTCTCCATGGGCCCTTTCCTCCGTGGGTGTAATGTCTCAAACAGTGTACTCTTTTATCGTTTCCTGGAAGACCAGTAGTAGTTTCCGATGCACATCTGGAGGCATTCTGTAATCTGTGGAGTATCAGAGTGTTGATGAAACACAGAAATTGCATCGGGATTGAATACAACAGTTACCATCCGCACTTTCCATCACGGGAGTAATGTCTCAAACAGTCTACGCTTTGATCGTTCCCTGGAAGACCAGTAGTAGTTTCCGATGCACATCTGGAGGCATTCTGTAATCTGTTGACCTTCAAAGTGTTGATGAAACACAGAAATTGCATCGGGATTGAATACAACAGTCACCATGCGCACTTTCCTAAACGGGAGTAGTGTGTCAAACAGTCTACGCTTTGATCATTCCCTGGAAGACCAGTAGTAGTTTTCGATGCACTTCTGGAGACAATATGTTATCTGTGGACTATCAGAGTTTTAATGAAACACAGAAATTGCATCGGGATTGAAAACAACAGTCACCATGCTCACTTTCCTCCATGGGAGTAATGTCTCTAACAGTCTACGCTTTGATCGTTCCCTTTAAGATCATTAGTAGTTTCCGATGCACATCTGGAGGTATTCTGTAATCTGTGGACTATCAGAGTGTTGATGAAACACAGAAATTGCATCGGGATTCAATACAACAATCACCATGTGCACCTTCCTCCATGGGAGTAATGTCTCAAACAGTCTACGCTTTGATAGTTCCCTGGAAGACCAGTAGTAGTTTCCGATGCACATCCGGTGGCATTCTGTAACCTGTGGACTATCAGAATGTTGTTGAAACACTGAAATTGCATCGGGATTGAATACAACAGTCACCATGCGCACTTTCCTCCATGGGAGTAATGTCTAAAACAGTCTACAGTTTGATCGATCCCTGGAAGACCAGTAGAAGTTTCGATTCACATCTGAATTCATTCTGTAATCTGTGGTTCTTTAAAGTGTTGATGAAACACAGAAATTGCATCGGGATTAAATACAACAGTCACCATGGGCCCTTCCTCCGTGGGAGTAATGTCTCAAACAGTGTAGTCTTTTATCGTTTCCTGGAAGACCAGTAGTAGTTTCCGACGCACATCTGGAGGCATTCTGTAATCTGTGGACTATCAGAGTGTTGTTGAAACACAGAAATTGCATCGGGATTGAATACAACAGTTACCATCCGCACTTTCCATCACGGGAGTAATGTCTCAAACAGTCTACGCTTTGATCGTTCCCTGGAAGACCAGTAGTAGTTTCCGATGCACATCTGGAGGCATTCTGTAATCTGTTGACCTTCAAAGTGTTGATGAAACACAGAAATTGCATCGGGATTGAATACAACAGTCACCATGCGCACTTTCCTAAACGGGAGTAGTGTGTCAAACAGTCTACGCTTTGATCATTCCCTGGAAGACCAGTAGTAGTTTTCGATGCACTTCTGGAGGCAATCTGTTATCTGTGGACTATCAGAGTTTTAATGAAACACAGAAATTGCATCGGGATTGAATACAACAGTCACCATGCTCACTTTCCTCCATGGGAGTAATGTCTCTAACAGTCTACGCTTTGATCGTTCCCTTTAAGACCATTAGTAGTTTCCGATGCACATCTGGAGGTATTCTGTAATCTGTGGACTATCAGAGTGTTGATGAAACACAGAAATTGCATCGGGATTCAATACAACAATCACCATGTGCACCTTCCTCCATGGGAGTAATGTCTCAAACAGTCTACGCTTTGATAGTTCCCTGGAAGACCAGTAGTAGTTTCCGATGCACATCCGGTGGCATTCTGTAACCTGTGGACTATCAGAATGTTGTTGAAACACTGAAATTGCATCGGGATTGAATACAACAGTCACCATGCGCACTTTCCTCCATGGGAGTAATGTCTAAAACAGTCTACAGTTTGATCGATCCCTGGAAGACCAGTAGAAGTTTCGATTCACATCTGGAGGCATTCTGTAATCTGTGGTTCTTTAAAGTGTTGATGAAACACAGAAATTGCATCGGGATTAAATACAACAGTCACCATGGGCCCTTTCCTCCGTGGGAGTAATGTCTCAAACAGTGTAGTCTTTTATCGTTTCCTGGAAGACCAGTAGTAGTTTCCGATGCACATCTGGAGGCATTCTGTAATCTGTGGACTATCAGAGTGTTGTTGAAACACAGAAATTGCATCGGGATTGAATACAACAGTCACCATGCGCACTTTCCTACATAGTAGTAATGTCATAAACAGTCTACGCTTTGATCGTTCCCTGGAAGACCAGTAGGAGTTTCCGATGCACATCTGGAGGTATTCGGTAATCTGTGGTCTATCCGGGTGTTGATAAAAGACAGAAATTGCATCGGGATTGAATACAACAGGCACCATGCGTACCTTTCTCCATGGGAGTAATGTCTCAAACTATCATCGCTTTGATCGTTCGCTGGAAGACCAGTGGTAGTTTCCGATGCACATATGGTCTCATTCTGTAATCTGTGGACTATCAAGTGTTGATGAAACACAGAAATTGCATCGGGATTGAATACAACAGTCACCATGCGCCCTTTTCTCCATGGGAATAATGTCTAAAACAGTCTACGCTTTGATCGTTCCCTGGAAGACCAGTAGTAGTTTCCGATGCACATCTGGATGCATTCTGTAATCTGGGGATGTTCAAAGTGTTGATGAAACACAGAAATTGCATCGGGAGTGAATACAACAGTCACCATCCGCAATTTCCTCCATGGGAGTAACGTCAGAAACAGTCTACGCTTTGATCGTTCACAGGAAGACCAGTAGTAGTTTCCGATGCACATCTGGGGGCATTCTGTAATCTGTGGACTATCTGATTGTTGATGCAACACAGAAATGGCATCGGGTTTGAATACAGCAGACACGATGCGCACTTTCCTCCATGGGAGTAATGTCTCATACAGTCTACGATTTCATCGTTCCCTGGAAGACCAGTAGTAGTATCCGATGCACATCTGGGGGCATTCTGTAATCTGTGCACTATCAGAGTGTTGATGAAACACAGAAATTGCATCGGGATTGAATACAACAGTGACCATCCGCAATTTCCTCCATGGGAGTAACGTCAGAAACAGTCTACGCTTTGATCGTTCCCAGGAATAACAGTAGTAGTTTCCGATGCACATCTGGAGGCAATCTGTAAATTGTGGACTATCAGAGTGTTGATGAAACATAGAAATTGCATCGGAATTGAATACAACAGTCACCATCCACACATTCCTTAATGGGAGTAATGTCTGAAACAGTCTACGCTTTGATTGTACCCTGGAAGACCAGTAGTAGTTTCCGATGCACATCTGGAGGCATTCTGTAATCTTTGGACCTTCAAAGTGTTGATGAAACACATAAATTGCGTCGGGAATGAATACAACTGTCACAATCCGCACTTTCCTCAATGGGAGTAATGTCTCAAACAGTCTACGCTTTGATCGTAACCAGGAAAACAAGTAGTAGTTTCCGATGCACATCTGGAGACAATCTGTATTCTGTGAACTATCAGAGTGTTGATGAAACACAGAAATTGCATCGGGACAGAATACAACAGTCACCATCCGCAATTTCCTCAATGGGAGTAACGTCTGAAACAGTCTATGCCTTGATCGTTAACTGGAAGACCAGTAGTAGTTTCCGATGCACATCTGTTGGCATTCTGTAATCTGTGGACTATCAGATTGTTGATGAAACACAGAAATGGCATCGGGTTTGAATACAAAAGACTCGATGCGCACTTTCCTCCATTGGAGTAAAGTCTCAAACAGTCTACGCTTTGATCGTTCCCTGGAAGACCAGTAGTAGTTTCCGATGCACATCTGGAGGCATTCTGTAATCTGTTGACCTTCAAAGTGTTGATGAAACACAGAAATTGCATCGGGATTGAATACAACAGTCACCATCCGCACTTTCCTCCACGGGAGTAATGTCTCAAACAGTCTACGCTTTGATCGTTCCTTGGAAGACCAGTAGTAGTTTCCGATGCACGTCTGGTGGCATTCTGTATTCTGTGGACTATCAGAGTGTTGATGAAACACAGAAATTGCATCGGGATTGAATACAACAGGCACCATGCTCACTTTCTTCTACAGGATTAATGTCTCAAACTGTCTACGATTTGATCGTTCCCTGGAAGACCAGTAGTAGTTTCCGATGCACATCTGGTGGCATTCTGTTATCTGTGGACTATCAGAGTGTTGATGAAACACAGAAATTTCATCGGGATTGAATACAACAGTCACCATCCACACTTTCCGCCATGGGAGTAATGTCTAAAACAGTCTACACTTTGATCGATCCCTGGAAGACCAGTAGAAGTTTCGATTCACATCTGGAGGCATTCTGTAATCTGTGGTTCTTTAAAGTGTTGATGAAACACAGAAATTGCATCGGGATTAAATACAACAGTCACCATGGGCCCTTTCCTCCGTGGGAGTAATGTCTCAAACAGTGTAGTCTTTTATCGTTTCCTGGAAGACCAGTAGTAGTTTCCGATGCACATCCGGTGGCATTCTGTAATCTGTGGACTATCAGAATGTTGTTGAAACACTGAAATTGCATCGGGATTGAATACAACAGTCACCATGCGCACTTTCCTCCATGGGAGTAATGTCTAAAACAGTCTACAGTTTGATCGATCCCTGGAAGACCAGTAGAAGTTTCGATTCACATCTGGAGGCATTCTGTAATCTGTGGTTCTTTAAAGTGTTGATGAAACACAGAAATTGCATCGGGATTAAATACAACAGTCACCATGGGCCCTTCCCTCCGTGGGAGTAATGTCTCAAACAGTGTAGTCTTTTATCGTTTCCTGGAAGACCAGTAGTAGTTTCCGATGCACATCTGGAGGCATTCTGTAATCTGTGGACTATCAGAGTGTTGTTGAAACACAGAAATTGCATCGGGATTGAATACAACAGTCACCATGCGCACTTTCCTACATAGTAGTAATGTCACAAACAGTCTACGCTTTGATCGTTCCCTGGAAGACCAGTAGGAGTTTCCGATGCACATCTGGAGGTATTCGGTAATCTGTGGTCTATCCGGGTGTTGATAAAAGACAGAAATTGCATCGGGATTGAATACAACAGGCATCATGTGTACCTTTCTCCATGGGAGTAATGTCTCAAACTGTCATCGCTTTGATCGTTCGCTGGAAGACCAGTGGTAGTTTCCGATGCACATATGGTGGCATTCTGTAATCTGTGGACTATCAAGTGTTGATGAAACACAGAAATTGCATCGGGATTGAATACAACAGTCACCATGCGCACTTTTCTCCATGGGAATAATGTCTAAAACAGTCTACGCTTTGATCGTTCCCTGGAAGACCAGTAGTAGTTTCCGATGCACATCTGGAGGCATTCTGTAATCTGGGGATCTTCAAAGTGTTGATGAAACACAGAAATTGCATCGGGAGTGAATACAACAGTCACCATCCGCAATTTCCTCCATGGGAGTAACGTCAGAAACAGTCTACGCTTTGATCGTTCCCAGGAATAACAGTAGTAGTTTCCGATGCACATCTGGAGGCAATCTGTAAATTGTGGACTATCAGAGTGTTGATGAAACATAGAAATTGCATCGGGATTGAATACAACAGTCACCATCCACACATTCCTTAGTGGGAGTAATGTCTGAAACAGTCTACGCTTTGATTGTACCCTGGAAGACCAGTATTAGTTTCCGATGCACATCTGGAGGCATTCTGTAATCTTTGGACCTTCAAAGTGTTGATGAAACACATAAATTGCATCGGGAATGAATACAACTGTCACAATCCGCACTTTCCTCAATGGGAGTAATGTCTCTAACAGTCTACGCTTTGACGTAAAAAGGAAAACAAGTAGTAGTTTCCGATGCACATCTGGAGACAATCTGTATTCTGTGAACTATCAGAGTGTTGATGAAACACAGAAATTGCATCGGGACAGAATACAACGGTCACCATCCGCAATTTCCTCAATGGGAGTAACGTCTGAAACAGTCTATGCCTTGATCGTTAACTGGAAGACCAGTAGTAGTTTCCGATGCACATCTGTTGGCATTCTGTAATCTGTGGACTATCAGATTGTTGATGAAACACAGAAATGGCATCGGGTTTGAATACAACAGACTCGATGCGCACTTTCCTCCATTGGAGTAAAGTCTCAAACAGTCTACGCTTTGATCGTTCCCTGGAAGACCAGTAGTAGTTTCCGATGCACATCTGGAGGCATTCTGTAATCTGTTGACCTTCAAAGTGTTGATGAAACACAGAAATTGCATCGGGATTGAATACAACAGTCACCATCCGCACTTTCCTCCACGGGAGTAATGTCTCAAACAGTCTACGCTTTGATCGTTCCCTGGAAGACCAGTAGTAGTTTCCGATGCACGTCTGGTGGCATTCTGTATTCTGTGGACTATCAGAGTGTTGATGAAACACAGAAATTGCATCGGGATTGAATACAACAGACACCATGCTCACTTTCTTCTACAGGATTAATGTCTCAAACTGTCTACGATATGATCGTTCCCTGGAAGACCAGTAGTAGTTTCCGATGCACATCTGGTGGCATTCTGTTATCTGTGGACTATCAGAGTGTTGATGAAACACAGAAATTTCATCGGGATTGAATACAACAGTCACCATCCACACTTTCCGCCATGGGAGTTATGTCTGAAACAGTCCTCGCTTTAATCGTTTCCTGGAAGACCAGTAGTAGTTTCCGATGCACATCTGGTGGCATTCTGTAATCTGTGGGCTATCAGAGTGTTGATAAAACACTGAAATTGCATCGGGATTGAATACAACAGTCACCATCCGCACATTCCTCCATGGGAGTAACGTCAGAAACAGTCTACCATTTGATAGTTCCCTGGAAGACCAGTAGTAGTTTCCGATGCACATCTGGAGGCATTCTGTAATCTGTGGACTATCAGAGTGTTGTTGAAACACAGAAATTGCATCGGGATTGAATACAACAGTTACCATCCGCACTTTCCATCACGGGAGTAATGTCTCAAACAGTCTACGCTTTGATCGTTCCCTGGAAGACCAGTAGTAGTTTCCGATGCACATCTGGAGGCATTCTGTAATCTGTTGACCTTCAAAGTGTTGATGAAACACAGAAATTGCATCGGGATTGAATGCAACAGTCACCATGCGCACTTTCCTAAACGGGAGTAGTGTGTCAAACAGTCTACGCTTTGATCATTCCCTGGAAGACCAGTAGTAGTTTTCGATGCACTTCTGGAGGCAATCTGTTATCTGTGGACTATCAGAGTTTTAATGAAACACAGAAATTGCATCGGGATTGAATACAACAGTCACCATGCTCACTTTCCTCCATGGGAGTAATGTCTCTAACAGTCTACGCTTTGATCGTTCCCTTTAAGACCATTAGTAGTTTCCGATGCACATCTGGAGGTATTCTGTAATCTGTGGACTATCAGAGTGTTGATGAAACACAGAAATTGCATCGGGATTCAATACAACAATCACCATGTGCACCTTCCTCCATGGGAGTAATGTCTCAAACAGTCTACGCTTTGATAGTTCCCTGGAAGACCAGTAGTAGTTTCCGATGCACATCCGGTGGCATTCTGTAACCTGTGGACTATCAGAATGTTGTTGAAACACTGAAATTGCATCGGGATTGAATACAACAGTCACCATGCGCACTTTCCTCCATGGGAGTAATGTCTAAAACAGTCTACAGTTTGATCGATCCCTGGAAGACCAGTAGAAGTTTCGATTCACATCTGGAGGCATTCTGTAATCTGTGGTTCTTTAAAGTGTTGATGAAACACAGAAATTGCATCGGGATTAAATACAACAGTCACCATGGGCCCTTTCCTCCGTGGGAGTAATGTCTCAAACAGTGTAGTCTTTTATCGTTTCCTGGAAGACCAGTAGTAGTTTCCGATGCACATCTGGAGGCATTCTGTAATCTGTGGACTATCAGAGTGTTGTTGAAACACAGAAATTGCATCGGGATTGAATACAACAGTCACCATGCGCACTTTCCTACATAGTAGTAATGTCACAAACAGTCTACGCTTTGATCGTTCCCTGGAAGACCAGTAGGAGTTTCCGATGCACATCTGGAGGTATTCGGTAATCTGTGGTCTATCCGGGTGTTGATAAAAGACAGAAATTGCATCGGGATTGAATACAACAGGCACCATGCGTACCTTTCTCCATGGGAGTAATGTCTCAAACTGTCATCGCTTTGATCGTTCGCTGGAAGACCAGTGGTAGTTTCCGATGCACATATGGTCTCATTCTGTAATCTGTGGACTATCAAGTGTTGATGAAACACAGAAATTGCATCGGGATTGAATACAACAGTCACCATGCGCCCTTTTCTCCATGGGAATAATGTCTAAAACAGTCTACGCTTTGATCGTTCCCTGGAAGACCAGTAGTAGTTTCCGATGCACATCTGGATGCATTCTGTAATCTGGGGATCTTCAAAGTGTTGATGAAACACAGAAATTGCATCGGGAGTGAATACAACAGTCACCATCCGCAATTTCCTCCATGGGAGTAACGTCAGAAACAGTCTACGCTTTGATCGTTCACAGGAAGACCAGTAGTAGTTTCCGATGCACATCTGGGGGCATTCTGTAATCTGTGGACTATCTGATTGTTGATGCAACACAGAAATGGCATCGGGTTTGAATACAGCAGACACGATGCGCACTTTCCTCCATGGGAGTAATGTCTCATACAGTCTACGATTTCATCGTTCCCTGGAAGACCAGTAGTAGTTTCCGATGCACATCTGGGGGCATTCTGTAATCTGTGCACTATCAGAGTGTTGATGAAACACAGAAATTGCATCGGGATTGAATACAACAGTGACCATCCGCAATTTCCTCCATGGGAGTAACGTCAGAAACAGTCTACGCTTTGATCGTTCCCAGGAATAACAGTAGTAGTTTCCGATGCACATCTGGAGGCAATCTGTAAATTGTGGACTATCAGAGTGTTGATGAAACATAGAAATTGCATCGGGATTGAATACAACAGTCACCATCCACACATTCCTTAATGGGAGTAATGTCTGAAACAGTCTACGCTTTGATTGTACCCTGGAAGACCAGTAGTAGTTTCCGATGCACATCTGGAGGCATTCTGTAATCTTTGGACCTTCAAAGTGTTGATGAAACACATAAATTGCGTCGGGAATGAATACAACTGTCACAATCCGCACTTTCCTCAATGGGAGTAATGTCTCAAACAGTCTACGCTTTGATCGTAACCAGGAAAACAAGTAGTAGTTTCCGATGCACATCTGGAGACAATCTGTATTCTGTGAACTATCAGAGTGTTGATGAAACACAGAAATTGCATCGGGACAGAATACAACAGTCACCATCCGCAATTTCCTCAATGGGAGTAACGTCTGAAACAGTCTATGCCTTGATCGTTAACTGGAAGACCAGTAGTAGTTTCCGATGCACATCTGTTGGCATTCTGTAATCTGTGGACTATCAGATTGTTGATGAAACACAGAAATGGCATCGGGTTTGAATACAACAGACTCGATGCGCACTTTCCTCCATTGGAGTAAAGTCTCAAACAGTCTACGCTTTGATCGTTCCCTGGAAGACCAGTAGTAGTTTCCGATGCACATCTGGAGGCATTCTGTAATCTGTTGACCTTCAAAGTGTTGATGAAACACAGAAATTGCATCGGGATTGAATACAACAGTCACCATCCGCACTTTCCTCCACGGGAGTAATGTCTCAAACAGTCTACGCTTTGATCGTTCCTTGGAAGACCAGTAGTAGTTTCCGATGCACGTCTGGTGGCATTCTGTATTCTGTGGACTATCAGAGTGTTGATGAAATACAGAAATTGCATCGGGATTGAATACAACAGGCACCATGCTCACTTTCTTCTACAGGATTAATGTCTCAAACTGTCTACGATTTGATCGTTCCCTGGAAGACCAGTAGTAGTTTCCGATGCACATCTGGTGGCATTCTGTTATCTGTGGACTATCAGAGTGTTGATGAAACACAGAAATTTCATCGGGATTGAATACAACAGTCACCATCCACACTTTCCGCCATGGGAGTAATGTCTAAAACAGTCTACACTTTGATCGATCCCTGGAAGACCAGTAGAAGTTTCGATTCACATCTGGAGGCATTCTGTAATCTGTGGTTCTTTAAAGTGTTGATGAAACACAGAAATTGCATCGGGATTAAATACAACAGTCACCATGGGCCCTTTCCTCCGTGGGAGTAATGTCTCAAACAGTGTAGTCTTTTATCGTTTCCTGGAAGACCAGTAGTAGTTTCCGATGCACATCCGGTGGCATTCTGTAATCTGTGGACTATCAGAATGTTGTTGAAACACTGAAATTGCATCGGGATTGAATACAACAGTCACCATGCGCACTTTCCTCCATGGGAGTAATGTCTAAAACAGTCTACAGTTTGATCGATCCCTGGAAGACCAGTAGAAGTTTCGATTCACATCTGGAGGCATTCTGTAATCTGTGGTTCTTTAAAGTGTTGATGAAACACAGAAATTGCATCGGGATTAAATACAACAGTCACCATGGGCCCTTTCCTCCGTGGGAGTAATGTCTCAAACAGTGTAGTCTTTTATCGTTTCCTGGAAGACCAGTAGTAGTTTCCGATGCACATCTGGAGGCATTCTGTAATCTGTGGACTATCAGAGTGTTGTTGAAACACAGAAATTGCATCGGGATTGAATACAACAGTCACCATGCGCACTTTCCTACATAGTAGTAATGTCACAAACAGTCTACGCTTTGATCGTTCCCTGGAAGACCAGTAGGAGTTTCCGATGCACATCTGGAGGTATTCGGTAATCTGTGGTCTATCCGGGTGTTGATAAAAGACAGAAATTGCATCGGGATTGAATACAACAGGCACCATGCGTACCTTTCTCCATGGGAGTAATGTCTCAAACTGTCATCGCTTTGATCGTTCGCTGGAAGACCAGTGGTAGTTTCCGATGCACATATGGTGGCATTCTGTAATCTGTGGACTATCAAGTGTTGATGAAACACAGAAATTGCATCGGGATTGAATACAACAGTCACCATGCGCACTTTTCTCCATGGGAATAATGTCTAAGACAGTCTACGCTTTGATCGTTCCCTGGAAGACCAGTAGTAGTTTCCGACGCACATCTGGAGGCATTCTGTAATCTGGGGATCTTCAAAGTGTTGATGAAACACAGAAATTGCATCGGGAGTGAATACAACAGTCACCATCCGCAATTTCCTCCATGGGAGTAACGTCAGAAACAGTCTACGCTTTGATCGTTCCCAGGAATAACAGTAGTAGTTTCCGATGCACATCTGGAGGCAATCTGTAAATTGTGGACTATCAGAGTGTTGATGAAACATAGAAATTGCATCGGGATTGAATACAACAGTCACCATCCACACATTCCTTAGTGGGAGTAATGTCTGAAACAGTCTACGCTTTGATTGTACCCTGGAAGACCAGTAGTAGTTTCCGATGCACATCTGGAGGCATTCTGTAATCTTTGGACCTTCAAAGTGTTGATGAAACACATAAATTGCATCGGGAATGAATACAACTGTCACAATCCGCACGTTCCTCAATGGGAGTAATGTCTCTAACAGTCTACGCTTTGACGTAAAAAGGAAAACAAGTAGTAGTTTCCGATGCACATCTGGAGACAATCTGTATTCTGTGAACTATCAGAGTGTTGATGAAACACAGAAATTGCATCGGGACAGAATACAACGGTCACCATCCGCAATTTCCTCAATGGGAGTAACGTCTGAAACAGTTTATGCCTTGATCGTTAACTGGAAGACCAGTAGTAGTTTCCGATGCACATCTGTTGGCATTCTGTAATCTGTGGACTATCAGATTGTTGATGAAACACAGAAATGGCATCGGGTTTGAATACAACAGACTCGATGCGCACTTTCCTCCATTGGAGTAAAGTCTCAAACAGTCTACGATTTGATCGTTCCCTGGAAGACCAGTAGTAGTTTCCGATGCACATCTGGAGGCATTCTGTAATCTGTTGACCTTCAAAGTGTTGATGAAACACAGAAATTGCATCGGGATTGAATACAACAGTCACCATCCGCACTTTCCTCCACGGGAGTAATGTCTCAAACAGTCTACGCTTTGATCGTTCCCTGGAAGACCAGTAGTAGTTTCCGATGCACGTCTGGTGGCATTCTGTATTCTGTGGACTATCAGAGTGTTGATGAAACACAGAAATTGCATCGGGATTGAATACAACAGGCACCATGCTCACTTTCTTCTACAGGATTAATGTCTCAAACTGTCTACGATATGATCGTTCCCTGGAAGACCAGTAGTAGTTTCCGATGCACATCTGGTGGCATTCTGTTATCTGTGGACTATCAGAGTGTTTATGAAACACAGAAATTTCATCGGGATTGAATACAACAGTCACCATCCACACTTTCCGCCATGGGAGTTATGTCTGAAACAGTCCTCGCTTTAATCGTTTCCTGGAAGACCAGTAGTAGTTTCCGATGCACATCTGGTGGCATTCTGTAATCTGTGGGCTATCAGAGTGTTGATAAAACACTGAAATTGCATCGGGATTGAATACAACAGTCACCATCCGCACATTCCTCCATGGGAGTAACGTCAGAAACAGTCTACCATTTGATAGTTCCCTGGAAGACCAGTAGGAGTTTCCGATGCATATCTGGAGGCATTCTGTAATCTGTGGACCTTCAAAGTGTTGATGAAATACAGAAATTGCATCGGGATTGAATACAACAGTCACCATGCTCACTTTCCTCGATGGGAATAATGTATCAAACAGTCTGAGCTTTGATCGTTCCCAGGAAGGCCAGTAGTAGTTGCCGATGCACATCTGGTTTCATTCTGTAATATGTGGACTGTCACAGTGTTGATGAAACACAGAAATTGCATCGGGATTGAATACAACAGTCACCATCCGCACTTTCCACCACGGGAGTAATGTGTCAAACAGTCTACGCTTTGATCGTTCCCTGGAAGACCAGTAGTAGTTTCCGATGCACATCTGGAGGCATTCTGTAATCTGTTGACCTTCAAAGTGTTGATGAAACACAGAAATTGCATCGGGATTGAATACAACAGTCACCATGCGCACTTTCCTAAACGGGAGTAGTGTGTCAAACAGTCTACGCTTTGATCATTCCCTGGAAGACCAGTAGTAGTTTTCGATGCACTTCTGGAGGTATTCTGTAATCTGTGGACTATCAGAGTGTTGATGAAACACAGAAATTGCATCGGGATTCAATACAACAATCACCATGTGCACCTGCCTCCATGGGAGTAATGTCTCAAACAGTCTACGCTTTGATAGTTCCCTGGAAGACCAGTAGTAGTTTCCGATGCACATCCGGTGGCATTCTGTAATCTGTGGACTATCAGAATGCTGTTGAAACACTGAAATTGCATCGGGATTGAATACAACAGTCACCATGCGCACTTTCCTCCATGGGAGTAATGTCTAAAACAGTCTACAGTTTGATCGAACCCTGGAAGACCAGTAGAAGTTTCGATTCACATCTAGAGGCATTCTGTAATCTGTGGTTCTTTAAAGTGTTGATGAAACACAGAAATTGCATCGGGATTAAATACAACAGTCACCATGGGCCCTTTCCTCCGTGGGAGTAATGTCTCAAACAGTGTACTATTTTATCGTTTCCTGGAAGACCAGTAGTAGTTTCCGATGCACATCTGGAGGCATTCTGTAATCTGTGGACTATCAGAGTGTTGTTGAAACACAGAAATTGCATCGGGATTGAATACAACAGTCACCATGCGCACTTTTCTACATAGTAGTAATGTCTCAAACAGTCTACGCTTTGATCGTTCCCTGGAAGACCAGTAGTAGTTTCCGATGCACATCGGGAGGTATTCGGTAATCTGTGCTCTATCCGGGTGTTGATAAAAGACAGAAATTGCATCGGGATTGAATACAACAGGCACCATGCGTACCTTTCTCCATGGGAGTAATCTCTCAAACTGTCATCGCTTTGATCGTTCCCTGGAAGACCAGTAGTAGTTTCCGATGCACATATGGTGGCATTCTGTAATCTGTGGACTATCAAGTGTTGATGAAACACAGAAATTGCATCGGGATTGAATACAACAGTCACAATCCGCACTTTTCTCCATGGGAATAATGTCTAAAACAGTCTACGCTTTGATCGTTCCCTGGAAGACCAGTAGAAGTTTCGATTCACATCTGGAGGCATTCTGTAATCTGTGGTTCTTTAAAGTGTTGATGAAACACAGAAATTGCATCGGGATTAAATACAACAGTCACCATGGGCCCTTTCCTCCGTGGGAGTAATGTCTCAAACAGTGTACTATTTTATCGTTTCCTGGAAGACCAGTAGTAGTTTCCGATGCACATCTGGAGGCATTCTGTAATCTGTGGAGTATCAGAGTGTTGATGAAACACAGAAATGGCATCGGGTTTGAATACAACAGACGCGATGCGCACTTTCCTCCATGGGAGTAATGTCTCAAACAGTCTACGATTTGATCGTTCCCTGGAAGACCAGTAGTAGTTTCCGATGCACATCTGGGGGCATTCTGTAACCTGTGGACTATCTGAGTGTTGATGAAACACAGAAACTGCATCGGGATTAAATACAACAGTCACCATGCGCACTTCCTCCACGGGAGTAATGTCTCAAACTGTCTACGCTTTGATCGTTCCCTGGATGACCAGTAGTAGTTTCCGATGCACATCTGGAGGCATTCTGTAATCTGTGGAGCATCAGAGTGTTGATGAAACACAGAAATTGCATAGGGATTGAATACAACAGTCACCATGCGCACGTTCCTACATGGGAGTAATGTCTCAAACAGTCTATGCTTTGACTGCTCCCAGGAAGACCAGTAGTAGTTTCCGATGCATATCTGGAGGCAATCTGTAATCTGTGGACTATCAGAGTGTTGATGAAACACACAAATTGCATTGGGATTGAATACAACAGTCACCATCCGCACTTTCCACCACGGGAGTAATGTCACAAACAATCTACGCTTTGATCGTTCCCTGGAAGACCAGTAGTAGTTTCCGATGCACATCTGGTGGCATTCTATAATCTTTGGACTAACAGAGTGTTGATGAAACATGGAAATTGCATCGGGATTGAATACAACAGTCACCATGCGCACTTTCCTCCACAGGAGTAATGTCTCAAAGTGTCTACGCTTTGATCGTTCCCTGGAAGACCAGTAGTAGTTTCCGATGCACATCTGGTGGCATTCTGTAATCTGTGGACCTTCAAAGTGTTGATGAAACACAGAAATTGCATCTTAATTGAATACAACATGCACCATGCGCACTTTTCTCCATGGGAGTAATGTCTCAAGCAGTCTACACTTTGATCGCTCCCTGGAAGACAAGTAGTAGTTTCCGATGCACATCTGGAGGCTTTCTGTAATCTGTGGACCTTCAAAGTGTTGATGAAACACAGAAATTGCATCGGGTTTGATTACAACAGTCACCATGCGCACGTTCCTCCATTTGAGTAATGTCTCATACAGTCTACGCTCTAATCGTTCCCAGGAATACCAGTAGTAGTTTCCGATGCACATCTGGAGGCATTCTGTAATCTTTGGACCTTCAAAGTGTTGATGAAACACAGAATTTGCATCGGGAGTGAATACAACTGTCACAATCCGCACTTTCCTCAATGGGAGTAATGTCTCAAACAGTCTACGCTTTGATCGTTCCCTGGAAGACCAGTAGTAGTTTCCGATGCACATGTGGTGGCATTCTGTAATCTGTGGACTATCCGATTGTTGATGAAACACAGAAATGGCATCGGGTTTGAATACAACAGACTCGATGCGCACTTTCCTCCATCGGAGTAATGTCTCAGACAGTCTACGCTTTGATCGTTCCCTGGAAGACAAGTAGTAGTTTCCGATGCACATCTGGAGGCATTCTGTAATCTGTGGAGTATCAGAGTGTTAATGAAACACAGAAATTGCATCGGGATTGAATACAACAGTCACCATCCGCACTTTCCACCACGGGAGTAATGTCTGAAACAGTCTACGCTTTGATCGTTCCCTGGAAGACCAGTAGTAGTTTCCGATGCACATCTGGTGGCATTCTGTAATCTGTGGACTATCAGAGTGTTGATGAAACACAGAAATTGCATCGAATTGAATACAACAATCACCACGCGCACTTCCCTCCATGGGAGTAATGTCTCAACAGTCTACGCTTTGTTCGTTCCCTGGAAGACCAGTAGTAGTTTCCGATGCACATCTGGTATGATTCTGTAATCTGCGGACTATCAGAGTGTTGATGAAACACAGAAATTGCATCGGGTTTGATTACAACAGTCACCATGCACACTTTCCTCCATTTGAGTAATGTCTCATACAGTCTACGCTCTAATCGTTCCCAGGAATACCAGTAGTAGTTTCCGATGCACATCTGGAGGCTATCTGTAAATTGTGGACTATCTGAGTGTTGATGAAACATAGAAATTCCATCGGGATTGGATACAACAGTCACCATCCGCACATTCCTTCATGGGAGTAATGTCTGAAACAGTCTACGCTTTGATTGTACCCTGGAAGACCAGTAGTAGTTTCCGATGCACATCTGGGGACAATCTGTAATCTGTGCACTATCAGAGTGTGGATGAAACACAGAAATTGCATCGGGATTGAATACAACAGTCACCATGCGCACTTTCCTAAACGGGAGTAGTGTGTCAAACAGTCTACGCTTTTGATCATTCCCTGGAAGACCAGTAGTAGTTTCCGATGCACATCTGGAGGTATTCGGTAATCTGTGGTCTATCCGGGTGTTGATAAAAGACAGAAATTGCATCGGGATTGTATACAACAGTCACCATGCGCACTTTCCTAAACGGGAGTAGTGTGTCAAACAGTCTACGCTTTGATCATTCCCTGGAAGACCAGTAGTAGTTTTCGATGCACTTCTGGAGGCAATCTGTTATCTGTGGACTATCAGAGTGTTGATGAAACACAGAAATTGCATCGGGATAGAATACAACAGTTACCATGCTCACTTTCCTCCATGGGAGTAATGTCTCTAACAGTCTACAGTTTGATCGATCCCTGGAAGACCAGTAGAAGTTTCGATTCACATCTGGAGGCATTCTGTAATCTGTGGTTCTTTAAAGTGTTGATGAAACACAGAAATTGCATCGGGATTAAATGCAACAGTCACCATGGGCCCTTTCCTCCGTGGGAGTAATGTCTCAAACAATGTACTCTTTTATCGTTTCCTGGAAGACCAGTAGTAGTTTCCGATGCACATCTGGAGGCATTCTGTAATCTGTGGACTATCAGAGTGTTGTTGAAACACAGAAATTGCATCGGGATTGAATACAACAGTCACCATGCGCACTTTCCTACATAGTAGTAATGTCTCAAACAGTCTACGCTTTGATCGTTCCCTGGAAGACCAGTAGTAGTTTCCGATGCACATCTGGAGGTATTCGGTAATCTGTGGTCTATCCGGGTGTTGATAAAAGACAGAAATTGCATCGGGATTGTATACAACAGTCACCATGCGCACTTTCCTAAACGGGAGTAGTGTGTCAAACAGTCTACGCTTTGATCATTCCCTGGAAGACCAGTAGTAGTTTTCGATGCACTTCTGGAGGCAATCTGTTATCTGTGGACTATCAGAGTGTTGATGAAACACAGAAATTGCATCGGGATAGAATACAACAGTTACCATGCTCACTTTCCTCCATGGGAGTAATGTCTCTAACAGTCTACGCTTTGATCGTTCCCTTTAAGACCATTGGTAGTTTCCGATGCACATCTGGAGGTATTCTGTAATCTGTGGACTATCAGAGTGTTGATGAAACACAGAAATTGCATCGGGATTCAATACAACAATCACCATGTGCACCTGCCTCCATGGGAGTAATGTCTGAAACAGTCTACGCTTTGATAGTTCCCTGGAAGACCAGTAGTAGTTTCCGATGCACATCCGGTGGCATTCTGTAATCTGTGGACTATCAGAATGCTGTTGAAACACTGAAATTGCATCGGGATTGAATACAACAGTCACCATGCGCACTTTCCTCCATGGGAGTAATGTCTAAAACAGTCTACAGTTTGATCGATCCCTGGAAGACCAGTAGAAGTTTCGATTCACATCTGGAGGCATTCTGTAATCTGTGGTTCTTTAAAGTGTTGATGAAACACAGAAATTGCATCGGGATTAAATACAACAGTCACCATGGGCCCTTTCCTCCGTGGGAGTAATGTCTCAAACAGTGTACTATTTTATCGTTTCCTGGAAGACCAGTAGTAGTTTCCGTTGCACATCTGGAGGCATTCTGTAATCTGTGGACTATCAGAGTGTTGTTGAAACACAGAAATTGCATCGGGATTGAATACAACAGTCACCATGCGCACTTTTCTACATAGTAGTAATGTCTCAAACAGTCTACGCTTTGATCGTTCCCTGGAAGACCAGTAGTAGTTTCCGATGCACATCGGGAGGTATTCGGTAATCTGTGCTCTATCCGGGTGTTGATAAAAGACAGAAATTGCATCGGGATTGAATACAACAGGCACCATGCGTACCTTTCTCCATGGGAGTAATCTCTCAAACTGTCATCGCTTTGATCGTTCCCTGGAAGACCAGTAGTAGTTTCCGATGCACATATGGTGGCATTCTGTAATCTGTGGACTATCAAGTGTTGATGAAACACAGAAATTGCATCGGGATTGAATACAACAGTCACAATCCGCACTTTTCTCCATGGGAATAATGTCTAAAACAGTCTACGCTTTGATCGTTCCCTGGAAGACCAGTAGAAGTTTCGATTCACATCTGGAGGCATTCTGTAATCTGTGGTTCTTTAAAGTGTTGATGAAACACAGAAATTGCATCGGGATTAAATACAACAGTCACCATGGGCCCTTTCCTCCGTGGGAGTAATGTCTCAAACAGTGTACTATTTTATCGTTTCCTGGAAGACCAGTAGTAGTTTCCGATGCACATCTGGAGGCATTCTGTAATCTGTGGAGTATCAGAGTGTTGATGAAACACAGAAATGGCATCGGGTTTGAATACAACAGACACGATGCGCACTTTCCTCCATGGGAGTAATGTCTCAAACAGTCTACGATTTGATCGTTCCCTGGAAGACCAGTAGTAGTTTCCGATGCACATCTGGGGGCATTCTGTAACCTGTGGACTATCTGAGTGTTGATGAAACGCAGAAACTGCATCGGGATTAAATACAACAGTCACCATGCGCACTTCCTCCACGGGAGTAATGTCTCAAACTGTCTACGCTTTGATCGTTCCCTGGATGACCAGTAGTAGTTTCCGATGCACATCTGGAGGCATTCTGTAATCTGTGGAGCATCAGAGTGTTGATGAAACACAGAAATTGCATAGGGATTGAATACAACAGTCACCATGCGCACGTTCCTACATGGGAGTAATGTCTCAAACAGTCTATGCTTTGACTGCTCCCAGGAAGACCAGTAGTAGTTTCCGATGCATATCTGGAGGCAATCTGTAATCTGTGGACTATCAGAGTGTTGATGAAACACACAAATTGCATTGGGATTGAATACAACAGTCACCATCCGCACTTTCCACCACGGGAGTAATGTCACAAACAATCTACGCTTTGATCGTTCCCTGGAAGACCAGTAGTAGTTTCCGATGCACATCTGGTGGCATTCTATAATCTTTGGACTAACAGAGTGTTGATGAAACATGGAAATTGCATCGGGATTGAATACAACAGTCACCATGCGCACTTTCCTCCACAGGAGTAATGTCTCAAAGTGTCTACGCTTTGATCGTTCCCTGGAAGACCAGTAGTAGTTTCCGATGCACATCTGGTGGCATTCTGTAATCTGTGGACCTTCAAAGTGTTGATGAAACACAGAAATTGCATCTTAATTGAATACAACATGCACCATGCGCACTTTTCTCCATGGGAGTAATGTCTCAAGCAGTCTACACTTTGATCGCTCCCTGGAAGACAAGTAGTAGTTTCCGATGCACATCTGGAGGCTTTCTGTAATCAGTGGACCTTCAAAGTGTTGATGAAACACAGAAATTGCATCGGGTTTGATTACAACAGTCACCATGCGCACGTTCCTCCATTTGAGTAATGTCTCATACAGTCTACGCTCTAATCGTTCCCAGGAATACCAGTAGTAGTTTCCGATGCACATCTGGAGGCATTCTGTAATCTTTGGACCTTCAAAGTGTTGATGAAACACAGAATTTGCATCGGGAGTGAATACAACTGTCACAATCCGCACTTTCCTCAATGGGAGTAATGTCTCAAACAGTCTACGCTTTGATCGTTCCCTGGAAGACCAGTAGTAGTTTCCGATGCACATCTGGTGGCATTCTGTAATCTGTGGACTATCCGATTGTTGATGAAACACAGAAATGGCATCGGGTTTGAATACAACAGACTCGATGCGCACTTTCCTCCATCGGAGTAATGTCTCAGACAGTCTACGCTTTGATCGTTCCCTGGAAGACAAGTAGTAGTTTCCGATGCACATCTGGAGGCATTCTGTAATCTGTGGAGTATCAGAGTGTTAATGAAACACAGAAATTGCATCGGGATTGAATACAACAGTCACCATCCGCACTTTCCACCACGGGAGTAATGTCTGAAACAGTCTACGCTTTGATCGTTCCCTGGAAGACCAGTAGTAGTTTCCGATGCACATCTGGTGGCATTCTGTAATCTGTGGACTATCAGAGTGTTGATGAAACACAGAAATTGCATCGAATTGAATACAACAATCACCACGCGCACTTCCCTCCATGGGAGTAATGTCTCAACAGTCTACGCTTTGTTCGTTCCCTGGAAGACCAGTAGTAGTTTCCGATGCACATCTGGTATGATTCTGTAATCTGCGGACTATCAGAGTGTTGATGAAACACAGAAATTGCATCGGGTTTGATTACAACAGTCACCATGCACACTTTCCTCCATTTGAGTAATGTCTCATACAGTCTACGCTCTAATCGTTCCCAGGAATACCAGTAGTAGTTTCCGATGCACATCTGGAGGCTATCTGTAAATTGTGGACTATCTGAGTGTTGATGAAACATAGAAATTCCATCGGGATTGGATACAACAGTCACCATCCGCACATTCCTTCATGGGAGTAATGTCTGAAACAGTCTACGCTTTGATTGTACCCTGGAAGACCAGTAGTAGTTTCCGATGCACATCTGGGGACAATCTGTAATCTGTGCACTATCAGAGTGTGGATGAAACACAGAAATTGCATCGGGATTGAATACAACAGTCACCATGCGCACTTTCCTAAACGGGAGTAGTGTGTCAAACAGTCTACGCTTTTGATCATTCCCTGGAAGACCAGTAGTAGTTTTCGATGCACTTCTGGAGGCAATCTGTTATCTGTGGACTATCAGAGTTTTGATGAAACACAGAAATTGCATCGGGATTGAATACAACAGTCACCATGCTCACTTTCCTCCATGGGAGTAATGTCTCTAACAGTCTACGCCTTGATCGTTCCCTTTAAGACCAATAGTAGTTTCCGATGCACATCTGGAGGTATTCTGTAATCTGTGGACTATCAGAGTGTTGATGAAACACAGAAATTGCATCGGGATTCAATACAACAATCACCATGTGCACCTTCCTCCATGGGAGTAATGTCTCAAACAGTCTACGCTTTGATAGTTCCCTGGAAGACCAGTAGTAGTTTCCGATGCACATCCGGTGGCATTCTGTAATCTGTGGACTATCAGAATGTTGTTGAAACACTGAAATTGCATCGGGATTGAATACAACAGTCACCATGCGCACTTTCCTCCATGGGAGTAATGTCTAAAACAGTCTACAGTTTGATCGATCCCTGGAAGACCAGTAGAAGTTTCGATTCACATCTGGAGGCATTCTGTAATCTGTGGTTCTTTAAAGTGTTGATGAAACACAGAAATTGCATCGGGATTAAATGCAACAGTCACCATGGGCCCTTTCCTCCGTGGGAGTAATGTCTCAAACAATGTACTCTTTTATCGTTTCCTGGAAGACCAGTAGTAGTTTCCGATGCACATCTGGAGGCATTCTGTAATCTGTGGACTATCAGAGTGTTGTTGAAACACAGAAATTGCATCGGGATTGAATACAACAGTCACCATGCGCACTTTCCTACATAGTAGTAATGTCTCAAACAGTCTACGCTTTGATCGTTCCCTGGAAGACCAGTAGTAGTTTCCGATGCACATCTGGAGGTATTCGGTAATCTGTGGTCTATCCGGGTGTTGATAAAAAACAGTAATTGCATCGGGATTGAATACAACAGGCACCATGCGTACCTTTCTCCATGGGAGTCTTGTCTCAAACTGTCATCGCTTTGATCGTTCCCTGGAAGACCAGTAGTAGTTTCCGATGCACATATGGTGGCATTCTGTAATCTGTGGACTATCAAGTGTTGATGAAACACAGAAATTGCATCGGGATTGAATACAACAGTCACCATGCGCACTTTTCTCCATGGGAATAATGTCGAAAACAGTCTACGCTTTGATCGTTCCCTGGAAGACCAGTAGTAGTTTCCGATGCACATCTGGAGGCATTCTGTAATCTGGGGATCTTCAAAGTGTTGATGAAACACAGAAATTGCATCGGGAGTGAATACAACTGTCACAATCCGCAATTTCCTCAATGGGAGTAATGTCTGGTACAGTCTACGCTTTGATCGTTCCCAGGAAGACCAGTAGTAGTTTCCGATGCACATCTGGAGACAATCTCTATTCTGTGGACTATCAGAGTGTTGATGAAACACAGAAATTGAATCGGGATTGAATACAAAAGTCACCATCCGCAATTTCCTCCATGGGAGTAACGTCAGAAACAGTCTACGCTCTGATCGTTCACAGGAAGGCCAGTAGTAGTTTCCGATGCACATCTGGGGGCATTCTGTAATCTGTGGACTATCAGATTCTTGATGAAACACAGAAATGGCATCGGGTTTGAATACAGCAGACACGATGCAAACTTTCCTCCACTGGAGTAATGTCTCATACAGTCTACGATTTCATCGTTCCCTGGAAGACCAGTAGTAGTATCCGATGCACATCTGGGGGCATTCTGTAATCTGTGCACTATCAGAGTGTTGATGAAACACAGAAATTGCATCGGGATTGAATACAACAGTCACCATCCGCAATTTCCTCCATGGGAGTAACGTCAGAAACAGTCTACGCTTTGATCGTTCCCAGGAATAACAGTAGTAGTTTCCGATGCACATCTGGAGGCAATCTGTAAATGGTGGACTATCAGAGTGTTGATGAAACATAGAAATTGCATCGGGATTGAATACAACAGTCACCATCCACACATTCCTTAATGGGAGTAATGTCTGAAACAGTCTACGCTTTGATTGTACCCTGGAAGACCAGTAGTAGTTTCCGATGCACATCTGGAGGCATTCTGTAATCTTTGGACCTTCAAAGTGTTGATGAAACACATAAATTGCATCGGGAATGAATACAACTGTCACAATCCGCACTTTCCTCAATGGGAGTAATGTCTCAAACAGTCTACGTTTTGATCGTAACCAGGAAGACAAGTAGCAGTTTCCGATGCACATCTGGAGACAATCTGTATTCTGTGAACTATCAGAGTGTTGATGAAACACAGAAATTGCATGGGGACAGAATACAACAGTCACCATCCGCAATTTCCTCAATGGGAGTAACGTCTGAAACAGTCTATGCCTTGATCGTTCCCTGGAAGACCAGTAGTAGTTTCCGATGCACATCTGTTGGCATTCTGTAATCTGTGGACTATCAGATTGTTGATGAAACACAGAAATGGCATCGGGATTGAATACAACAGACTCGATGTGCACTTTCCTCCATTGGAGTAAAGTCTCAAACAGTCTACGCTTTGATCGTTCCCTGGAAGACCAGTAGTAGTTTCCGATGCACATGTGGAGGCATTCTGTAATCTGTGGAGTATCAGAGTGTTGATGAAACACAGAAATTGCCTCGGGATTGAATACAACAGTCACCATCCGCACTTTCCACCACGGGAGTAATGTCTCAAACAGTCTACGCTTTGATCGTTCCCTGGAAGACCAGTAGTAGTTTCCGATGCACATCTGGAGGCATTCTGTAATCTGTTGACCTTCAAAGTGTTGATGAAACACAGAAATTGCATCGGGATTGAATACAACAGTCACCATGCGCACTTTCCTCCACGCGAGTAATGTCTCAAACAGTCTACGCTTTGATCGTTCCCTGGAAGACCAGTAGTAGTTTCCGATGCACGTCTGGTGGCATTCTGTATTCTGTGGACTATCAGAGTGCTGATGAAACACAGAAATTGCATCGGGATTGAATACAACAGGCACCATGCTCACTTTCTTCCACAGGATTAATGTCTCAAAATGTCTACGATTTGATCGTTCCCTGGAAGACCAGTAGTAGTTTCCGATGCACATCTGGTGGCATTCTGTTATCTGTGGACTATCAGAGTGTTGATGAAATACAGAAATTTCATCGGGATTGAATACAACAGTCACCATCCACACTTTCCGCCATGGGAGTTATGTCTGAAACAGTCCTCGCTTTAATCGTTTCCTGGAAGACCAGTAGTAGTTTCCGATGCACATCTGGTGGCATTCTGTAATCTGTGGGCTATCAGAGTGTTGATAAAACACTGAAATTGCATAAAGATAGAATACAACAGTCACCATTCGCACATTCCTCCATGGGAGTAACGTCTGAAACAGTCTACCATTTGATAGTTCCCTGGAAGACCAGTAGTAGTTTCCGATGCATATCTGGAGGCATTCTGTAATCTGTGGACCTTCAAAGTGTTGATGAAATACAGAAATTGCATCGGGATTGAATACAACAGTCACCATGCTCACTTTCCTCGATGGGAATAATGTATCAAACAGTCTAAGCTTTGATCGTTCCCAGGAAGGCCAGTAGTAGTTGCCGATGCACATCTGGTTTCATTCTGTAATATGTGGACTGTCACAGTGTTGATGAAACACAGAAATTGCATCGGGATTGAATACAATAGTCACCATGCGCACTTTCCTAAACGGGAGTAGTGTGTCAAACAGTCTACGCTTTGATCATTCCCTGGAAGACCAGTAGTAGTTCCCGATGCAGATCCGGTGGCATTCTGTAATCTGTGGACTATCAGAATGTTGTTGAAACACTGAAATTGCATCGGGATTGAATACAACAGTCACCATGCGCACTTTCCTCCATGGGAGTAATGTCTAAAACAGTCTACAGTTTGATCGATCCCTGGAAGACCAGTAGAAGTTTCGATTCACATCTGGAGGCATTCTGTAATCTGTGGTTCTTTAAAGTGTTGATGAAACACAGAAATTGCATCGCGATTAAATACAACAGTCACCATGGGCCCTTTCCTCCGTGGGAGTAATGTCTCAAACAGTGTACTCTTTTATCGTTTCCTGGAAGACCAGTAGTAGTTTCCGATGCACAATGGGAGTAATGTCTCAACAGTCTACGCTTTGTTCGTTCCCTGGAAGGCCAGTAGTAGTTTCCGATGCACATCTGGTATGATTCTGTAATCTGTGGAGTATCAGAGTGTTGATGAAACACAGAAATTGCATCGGGATTGAATACAACAGTCACCATCCGCACTTTCCACCACAGGAGTAATGTCTCAAACAGTCTACGCTTTGATCGTTCCCTGGAAGACCAGTAGTAGTTTCCGATGCACATCTGGAGGCATTCTGTAATCTGTTGACCTTCAAAGTGTTGATGAAACACAGAAATTGCATCAGGATTGAATACAACAGTCACCGTGCGCACTTTCCTAAACGGGAGTAGTGTGTCAAACAGTCTACGCTTTGATCATTCCCTGGAAGACCAGTAGTAGTTTTCGATGCACTTCTGGAGGTATTCTGTAATCTGTGGTCTATCCGGGTGTTGACAAAAGACAGAAATTGCATTGGGATTGAATACAACAGGCACCATGCGTACCTTTCTCCATGGGTGTAATCTCTCAAACTGTCATCGCTTTGATCGTTCCCTGGAAGACCAGTAGTAGTTTCCGATGCACATATGGTGGCATTCTGTAATCTGTGGACTATCAAGTGTTGATGAAACACAGAAATTGCATCCGAATTGCATACAACAGTCACAATCCGCACTTTTCTCCATGGGAATAATGTCTAAAACAGTCTACGCTTTGATCGTTCCCTGGAAGACCAGAAGTAGTTTCCGATGCACATCTGGAGGCATTCTGTAATCTGGGGATCTTCAAAGTGTTGATGAAACATAGAAATTGCATCGGGATTGAATACAACAGTCACCATCCACACATTCCTTAATGGAAGTAATGTCTGAAACAGTCTACGCTTTGATTGTACCCTGGAAGACGAGTAGTAGTTTCCGATGCACATCTGGAGGCATTCTGTAATCTTTGGACCTTCAAAGTGTTGATGAAACACATAAATTGCATCGGGAATGAATACAACTGTCACAAACCGCAACTTTCCTCAATGGGAGTAATGTCTCAAACAGTCTACGCTTTGATCGTAACCAGGAAGACAAGTAGTAGTTTCCGATGCACATCTGGAGACAATCTGTATTCTGTGAACTATCAGAGTGTTGATGAAACACAGAAATTGCATCGGGACTGAATACAACAGTCACCATCCGCAATTTCCTCCATGGGAGTATCGTCTGAAACAGTCTATGCCTTGATCGTTCCCTGGAAGACCAGTAGTAGTTTCCGATGCACATCTGTTGGCATTCTGTAATCTGTGGACTATCAGATTGTTGATGAAACACAGAAATGGCATCGGGTTTGAATACAACAGACTCGATGCGCACATTCCTCCATTGGAGTAAAGTCTCAAACAGTCTACGCTTTGATCGTTCCCTGGAAGACCAGTAGTAGTTTCCGATGCACATCTGGAGGCATTCTGTAATCTGTGGAGTATCAGAGTGTTGATGAAACACAGAAATTGCATCGGGATTGAATACAACAGGCACCATCCGCACTTTCCACCACGGGAGTAAAGTCTCAAACAGTCTACGCTTTGATCGTTCCCTGGAAGACCAGTAGTAGTTTCCGATGCACAACTGGAGGCATTCTGTAATCTGTTGACCTTCAAAGTGTTGATGAAACACAGAAATTGCATCGGGATTGAATACAACAGTCACCATGCGCACTTTCCTCCAAGGGAGTAATGTCTCAAACAGTCTACGCTTTGATCGTTCCCTGGAAGACCAGTAGTAGTTTCCGATGCACGTCTGGTGGCATTCTGTATTCTGTGGACTATCAGAGTGTTGATGAAACACAGAAATTGCATCGGGATTGAATACAACAGGCACCATGCTCACTTTCCTCCACAGGATTAATGTCTCAAAGAGTCTACGCTTTGATCGTTCCTTGGAAGACCAGTAGTAGTTTCCGATGCACATCTGGAGACAATCTGTATTCTGTGGACTATCAGAGTGTTGATGAAACACAGAAATTTCATCGGGATTGAATACAACAGTCACCATCCACACTTTCCGCCATGGGAGTAATGTCTGGAACAGTCCTCGCTTTAATCGTTTCCTGGAAGACCAGTAGTAGTTTCCGATGCACATCTGGTGGCATTCTGTAATCTGTGGGCCATCAGAGTGTTGATAAAACACTGAAATTGCATCGGGATTGAATACAACAGTCACCATGCGCACTTTCCTCGATGGGAATAATGTATCAAACAGTCTAAGCTTTGATCGTTCCCAGGAAGGCCAGTAGTAGTTTCCGATGCACATCTGGTTTCATTCTGTAATATGTGGACTATCAGATTGTTGATGAAACACAGAAATTTCATCGGGATTGAATACAACAGTCACCATCCACACTTTCCGCCATGGGAGTTATGTCTGAAACAGTCCTCGCTTTAATCGTTTCCTGGAAGACCAGTAGTAGTTTCCGATGCACATCTGGTGGCATTCTGTAATCTGTGGGCTATCAGCGTGTTGATAAAACACTGAAATTGCATCGGGATTGAATACAACAGTCACCATCCGCACATTCCTCCATGGGAGTAACGTCTGAAACAGTCTACCATTTGATAGTTCCCTGGAAGACCAGTAGTAGTTTCCGATGCATATCTGGAGGCATTCTGTAATCTGTGGACCTTCAAAGTGTTGATGCAATACAGAAATTGCATCGGGATTGAATACAACAGTCACCATGCTCACTTTCCTCGATGGGAATAATGTATCAAACAGCCTAGGCTTTGATCGTTCCCAGGAAGGCCAGTAGTAGTTTCCGATGCACATCCGGTGGCATTCTGTAATCTGTGGACTGTCACAGTGTTGATGAAACACAGAAATTGCATCGGCATTGAATACAATAGTCACCATGCGTACTTTCCTAAACGGGAGTTGTGTGTCAAACAGTCTAAGCATTGATCATTCCCTGGAAGACCAGTAGTAGTTCCCGATGCACATCCGGTGGCATTCTGTAATCTGTGGACTATCAGAATGTTGTTGAAACACTGAAATTGCATCGGGATTGAATACAACAGTCACCATGCGCACTTTCCTCCATGGGAGTAATTTCTAAAACAGTCTACAGTTAGATCGATTCCTGGAAGACCAGTAGAAGTTTCGATTCACATCTGGAGGCATTCTGTAATCTGTGGTTCTTTAAAGTGTTGATGAAACACAGAAATTGCATCGGGATTGAATACAACAGTCACCATGCGCACTTTCCTAAACGGGTGTAGTGTGTCAAACAGTCTAGGCTTTGATCATTCCCTGGAAGACAAGTAGTAGTTTTCGATGCACTTCTGGAGGTATTCTGTAATCTGTGGACTATCAGAGTGTTGATGAAACACAGATATTGCATCGGGATTCAATACAACAATCACCATGTGCACCTTCCTCCATGGGAGTAATGTCTCAAACCGTCTACGCTTTGATAGTTCCCTGGAAGACCAGTAGTAGTTTCCGATGCACATCCGGTGGGATTCTGTAATCTGTGGACTATCAGAATGTTGTTGAAACACTGAAATTGCATCGGGATTGAATACAACAGTCACCATGCGCACTTTCCTCCATGGGAGTAATGTCTAAAACAGTCTACAGTTTGATCGATCCCTGGAAGACCAGTAGAAGTTTCGATTCACATCTGGAGGCATTCTGTAATCTGTGGTTCTTTAAAGTGTTGATGAAACACAGAAATTGCATCGGGATTAAATACAACAGTCACCATGGGCCCTTTCTTCCGTGGGAGTAATGTCTCAAACAGTGTACTATTTTATCGTTTCCTGGAAGACCAGTAGTAGTTTCCGATGCACATCTGGAGGCATTCTGTAATCTGTGGACTATCAGAGTGTTGTTGAAACACAGAAATTGCATCGGGATTGAATACAACAGTCACCATGCGCACTTTTCTACATAGTAGTAATGTCTCAAACAGTCTACGCTTTGATCGTTCCCTGGAAGACCAGTAGTAGTTTCCGATGCACATCGGGAGGTATTCGGTAATCTGTGCTCTATCCGGGTGTTGATAAAAGACAGAAATTGCATCGGGATTGAATACAACAGGCACCATGCGTACCTTTCTCCATGGGAGTAATCTCTCAAACTGTCATCGCTTTGATCGTTCCCTGGAAGACCAGTAGTAGTTTCCGATGCACATATGGTGGCATTCTGTAATCTGTGGACTATCAAGTGTTGATGAAACACAGAAATTGCATCGGGATTGAATACAACAGTCACAATCCGCACTTTTCTCCATGGGAATAATGTCTAAAACAGTCTACGCTTTGATCGTTCCCTGGAAGACCAGTAGCAGTTTCCGATGCACATCTGGAGGCATTCTGTAATCTGGGGATCTTCAAAGTGTTGATGAAACATAGAAATTGCATCGGGATTGAATACAACAGTCACCATCCACACATTCCTTAATGGAAGTAATGTCTGAAACAGTCTACGCTTTGATTGTATCCTGGAAGACGAGTAGTAGTTTCCGATGCACATCTGGAGGCATTCTGTAATCTTTGGACCTTCAAAGTGTTAATGAATCACATAAATTGCATCGGGAATGCATACAACTGTCACAATCCGCACTTTCCCCCATGGGAGTAATGTCGCAAACATTCTACGCTTTGATCGTTCCTTGTTAGACCAGTAGTAGCTTCCGATGCACATTTATAGGCTTTCTGTAATCTGTGGACTATCAGAGTGTTGATGAAACACAGAAATTGCATCGGGACTGAATACAACAGTCACCATCCGCAATTTCCTCCATGGGAGTAACGTCAGAAACAGTCTATGCCTTGATCGTTCCCTGGAAGACCAGTAGTAGTTTCCGATGCACATCTGTTGGCATTCTGTAATCTGTGGACTATCAGATTGTTGATGAAACACAGAAATGGCATCGGGTTTGAATACAACAGACTCGATGCGCACTTTCCTCCATTGGAGTAAAGTCTCAAACAGTCAACGATTTGATCGTTCCCTGGAAGACCAGTAGTAGTTTCCGATGCACATCTGGAGGCATTCTGTAATCTGTGGAGTATCAGAGTGTTGATGAAACACAGAAATTGCATCAGGATTGAATACAACAGGCACCATCCGCACTTTCCACCACGGGTGTAATGTCTCAAACAGTCTACGCTTTGATCGTTCCCTGGAAGACCAGTAGTAGTTTCCGATGCACATCTTTAGGCATTCTGTAATCTGTTGACCTTCAAAGTGTTGATGAAACACAGAAATTGCATCGGGATTGAATACAACAGTCACCATGCGCACTTTCCTCCACGGGAGTAATGTCTCAAACAGTCTACGCTTTGATCGTTCCCTGGAAGACCAGTAGTAGTTTCCGATGCACGTCTGGTGGCATTCTGTATTCTGTTGACTATCAGACTGTTGATGAAACACAGAAATTGCATCGGGATTGAATACAACACGCACCATGCTCACTTTCCTCCACAGGATTAATGTCTCAAAGAGTCTACGCTTTCATCGTTCCCTGGAAGACCAGTAGTAGTTTCCTATGCATATCTGGTGGCATTCTGTTATCTGTGGACTATCAGAGTGTTGATGAAACACAGAAATTTCATCGGGATTGAATACAACAGTCACCATCCACACTTTCCGCCATGGGAGTAATGTCTGAAACAGTCCTCGCTTTAATCGTTTCCTGGAAGACCAGTAGTAGTTTCCGATGCACATCTGGTGGCATTCTGTAATCTGTGGGCTATCAGAGTGTTGATAAAACACTGAAATTGCATCGGGCATGAATACAACAGTCACCATCCGCACATTCCTCCATGGGAGTAACGTCTGAAACAGTCTACCATTTGATCGTTCCCTGGAAGACCAGTAGTAGTTTCCGATGCATATCTGGAGGCATTCTGTAATCTGTGGACCTTCAAAGTGTTGATAAAATACAGAAATTGCATCGGGATTGAATACAACAGTCACCATGCTCACTTTCCTCGATGGGAATAATGTATCAAACAGTCTAAGCTTTGATCGTTCCCAGGAAGGCCAGTAGTAGTTTCCGATGCACATCTGGTTTCATTCTGTAATATGCGGACTGTCACAGTGTTGATGAAACACAGAAATTGCATCGGGATTGAATACAATAGTCACCATGCGCACTTTCCTGAACGGGAGTAGTGTGTCAAACAGTCTACGCTTTTATCATTCCCTGGAAGACCAGTAGTAGTTCCCGATGTACATCTGGTGGTATTCTGTAATCTGTGGACTATCAGATTGTTGATGAAACACAGATATTGCATCGGGATTGAATACCACAGTCACCATCCGCAGTTTCCTCGATGGGAGGAATGTCTCAAACGGTCTACGCGTTGATCTGTCCCAGGAAGACCAGTAGTAGTTTCCGATGCACATCTGGAGGCAATCTGTAATCTGTGGACTATCAGAGTGTTGATAAACACAGAAATTGCATCGGGATTGAATACAACAGTCACCATCCGCACATTCCTCCATGGGAGTAACGTCTGAAACAGTCTACCCTTCGATCGTTCCCTGGAAGACCACTAGTAGTTTCCGATGCACATCTGGAGGCATTCTGTAATCTGTGGACCTTCAAAGTGTTGATGAAACACAGAAATTGCATCGGGATTGAATACAACAGTCACCATGCACACTTTCCTCCATGGGAATAATGTCTCAAACAGTCTAAGCTTTGATCGTTCCCAGGAAGACCAGTAGTAGTTTTCGATGCACTTCTGGAGGCAATCTGTTATCTGTGGACTATCAGAGTGTTGATGAAACACAGATATTGCATCGGGATTCAATACAACAGTCACCATGTGCACCTTCCTCCATGGGAGTAATGTCTCAAACAGTCTACGCTTTGATAGTTCCCTGGAAGACCAGTAGTAGTTTCCGATGCACATCCGGTGGCATTCTGTAATCTGTGGACTATCAGAATGTTGTTGAAACACTGAAACTGCATCGGGTTTGAATACAACAGACACGATGCGCACTTTCCTAAATGCTAGTAATGTCTCAAACAGTGTACGATTTGATCGTTCCCTGGAAGACCAGTAGTAGTATACGATGCTCATCAGGGGGCATTCTGTAATCTGTGGACTATCTGAGTGTTGATGAAACACAGAAATTGCATCGGGATTGAATACTACAGTCACCATGCGCACTTTCCTCCACGGGAGTAATGTCTCAAACAGTCTACGCTTTGATCGTTCCCTGGATGACCAGTAGTATTTTCCGATGCACATCTGGAGGCATTCTGAAATCTGTGGATCATCAGAGTGTTGATGAAACACAGAAATTGCATCGGGATTGAATACGTCACCATGCGCACTTTCCTACATGGGAGTAATGTCTCAAACAGTCTATGCTTTGACCATTCCCAGGGAGACCAGTAGTAGTTTCCGACGCATATCTGGAGGCAATCTGTAATCTGTGGACTATCAGAAATTGATGAAACACAGAAATTGCATTGGGATTGAATATAACAGTCACCATGCGCAATTTCCTCCATGGGAGTAACGTCTGAAACAGTCTACGCTTTGATCGTTCCCAGGAAGACCAGTAGTAGTTTCCGATGCACGTCTGGTGGCATTCTGTATTCTGTGGACTATCAGAGTGTTGATGAAACACGGAAATTGCATCGGGATTGAATACAACAGGCACCATGCTCACTTTCCTCCACAGGATTAATGTCTCAAACAGTCTACGCTTTGATCGTTCCCTGGAAGACCAGTAGTAGTTTCCGATGCACATCTGGAGGCAATCTGTAATCTGTGGACTATCAGAGTGTTGATAAACACAGAAATTGCATCGGGATTGAATACAACAGTCACCATCCGCACATTCCTCCATGGGAGTAACGTCTGAAACAGTCTACCCTGTGATCGTTCCCTGGAAGACCAGTAGTAGTTTCCGATGCACATCTGGAGGCATTCTGTAATCTGTGGACTATCAGAGTGTTGATGAAACACAGAAATTACATCGGGATTGATTACAATAGTCACCATGCACACTTTCCTCCATGGGAATAATGTCAGAAACAGTCTAAGCTTTGATCGTTCCCAGGAAAACCAATAGTAGTTTCCGATGCACATCTGGAGGCATTCTGTAATCTGTGGAGCATCAGAGTGTTGATGAAACAGAGAAATTGCATCGGGATTGAATACAACAGTCACCATGCGCACTTTCCTACATGGGAGTAATGTCTCAAACAGTCTATGCTTTGACCGTTCCCAGGAAGACCAGTAATAGTTTCCGATGCATATCTGGAGGCAATCTGTAATCTGTGGACTATCAGAGTGTTGATGAAACACAGATATTGCATCGGGATTCAATACAACAGTCACCATGTGTACCTTCCTCCATGGGAGTAATGTCTCAAACAGTCTACGCTTTGATAGTTCCCTGGAAGACCAGTAGTAGTTTCCAATGCACATCCGGTGGCATTCTGTAATCTGTGACCTATCAGAATGTTGTTGAAACACTGAAATGGCATCGGGATTGAATACAACAGTCACCATGCGCCCTATCCTCCATGGGAGTAATGTCTGAAACAGTCCACGCTTTGATCGTTCCCTGGAAGACTAGTAGTAGTTTCCGATGCACATCTGGAGGCATTCTGTAATCTGGGGATCTTCAAAGTGTTGATGAAACACAGAAATTGCATCGGGAATGAATACAACAGTCTCCATCTGCAATCTCTTCCATGGGAGTAACGTCTGAAACAGTCTACGCTTTAATCGTTCCCAGGAAGAACAGTAGTAGTTTCCGATGCACATCTGGGGGCATTCTGTAATCTCTGGACTATCAGATTGTTGATGAAACACAGAAATGGCGTCGGGTTTGAATACAACAGACACGATGCGCACTTTCCTCCATGCTAGTAATGTCTCAAACAGTCTACGATTTGATCGTTCCCTGGAAGACCAGTAGTAGTATACGATGCTCATCTGGGGGCACTCTGTAATCTGTGGACAATCTGAGTGTTGATGAAACACAGAAATTGCATCGGGATTGAATACTACAGTCACCATGCGCACTTTCCTCCACGGGAGTAATGTCTCAATCAGTCTACGCTTTGATCGTTCCCTGGATGACCAGTAGTAGTTTCCGATGCACATCTGGAGGCATTCTGTAATCTGTGGATCATCAGAGTGTTGATGAAACACACAAATTGCATCGGGATTGAATACGTCACCATGCGCACTTTAATACATGGGAGTAATGTCTCAAACAGTCTATGCTTTGACCGTTCCCAGGAAGACCAGTAGTAGTTTCCGATGCATATCTGGAGGCAATCTGTAATCTGTGGACTATCAGAGTGTTGATGAATCACAGAAATTGCATTGGGATTGAATATAACAGTCACCATGCGCACTTTCCACCACGGGAGTAATGTCTCAAACAGTCTACGCTTTGATCGATCCCTGGAAGACCAGTAGTAGTTTCCGATGCACATCTGGAGGCATTCTGTCATCTGTTGACCTTCAAAGTGTTGATGAAACACAGAAATTGCATCGGGATTGGATACAACAGTCACCATGCGCACTTTCCTCCATGGGAGTAATGTCTCAAAGAGTCTACGCTTTGATCGTTCCCTGGAAGACCAGTAGTAGTTTCCGATGCACATCTGGTGGCATTCTGTAATCTGTGGACTATCAGAGTGTTGATGAAACACAGAAATTGCATCGGGATTGAATACAACAGTCACCATGCGCACTTCCCTCCTTGGGAGTAATGTCTCAAACAGTCTACGCTTTGATCGTTCCCTGGAAGACAAGTAGTAGTTTCCGATGCACATCTGGAGAAATTCTGTAATCTGCGCACCTTCAAAGTGTTGATGAAACACAGAAATTGCATCGGGTTTGATTACAACAGTCACCATGCGCACTTTCCTCCATTTGAGTAATGTCTCATACAGTCTACGCTCTAATCGTTCCCAGGAATACCAGTAGTAGTTTCCGATGCACATCTGGAGGCAATCTGTAAATTGTGGACTATCAGAGTGTTGATGAAACATAGAAATTGCATTGGGATTAAATACAACAGTAACCATCCGCACATTCCTTCATGGGAGTAATGTCTGAAACAGTCCACGCTTTGATTGTACCCTGGAAGACCAGTAGTAGTTTCCGATGCACATCTGGAGGCATTCTGTAATCTGTGACCTTCAAAGTTTGACGAAACACAGAAATTGCATCGGGAGTGAATACAAGAGTCACCATGCGCACATTCCTCCATGGGAGTAATGTCTGAAACAGTCTACGCCTTGATCGGTCCCAGGAAGACCAGTAGTAGTTTCCGATGCACATCTGGGAACAATCTGTAATCTGTGGACTATCAGAGTGTGGATGAAACAGAGAAATTGCATCGGGATTGAATACAACAGTCACCATCCACACTTTCCTCCATTGGAGTAACGTCTGAAACAGTCTACCATTTGATCGTTCCCTGGAAGACCTGTAGTAGCTTCCAATGTATATCTGGAGGCATTCTGTAATCTGTGGACCTTCAAAGTGTTGATGAAACACAGAAATTGCATCGGGATTGAATACAACAGTCACCATGCACACTCTCCTCCATGGGAATAATGTCTCAAACAGACTAAGCTTTGATCGTTCCCAGGAAGACCAGTAGTAGTTTCCGATGCACTTCTGGAGGCAATCTGTAATCTGTGGACTATCAGAGTATTGATGTAACACAGAAATTGCATCGGGATTGGATACAACAGTCACCATGCACACTCTCCTCCATGGGAATAATGTCTCAAACAGTCTAAGCTTTGATCGTTCCCTGGAAGACCAGTAGTAGTTTCCGATGCACATCTGGAAGCATTATGTAATCTGTGGACTATCAGAGTGTTGATGAAACACAGAAATTGCACCGGGATTCAATACAACAGTCACCATGCGCACTTTCCTCCATGAAAGTAATGTCTCAAACAGTCTACGCTTTGATCGTTCCCTGGAAGACCAGTAGTAGTTTCCATTGCACATCTGGAAGTATTCTGTAATCTGTGGTGTATCCGGGTGTTGATAAAAGACAGAAATTGCATCGGGATTGAATACAACAGGCAGCATGCGTACACTTCTCCATGGGAGTAATGTCTCAAACTGTCATCGCTAAGGTCGTTCCCTGTTAGACCAGTAGTAGTTTCCGATGCACATCTGGAGGCATTCTGTAATCTGTAGACTATAAGAGTGTTGATGAAACACAGAAGATCCATCGGGATTAAGTACAACAGTCACCATGCGCACTTTCCTCCATGGGAGTAATGTCTCAAACAGTCTACGCTTTGATCGTTCCCTGGAAGACCAGTATTAGTTTCCGATGCACATCTGGAGGTATTCTGTAATCTGTGGTCTATCCGGGTGTTGATAAAAGACAGAAATTGCATCGGGATTGAATACAACAGGCACCATGCGTACATTTCTCCATGGGAGTAATGTCTCAAACTGTCATCGCTTTGATCGTTCCCTGAAGACCAGTAGTAGTGTCCGATGCACATCTGGAGGCATTCTGTAATCTGTTTACTAGCAGAGAGTTGATGAACACAGAAATTGCATCGGGATTGAATACAACAGTCACCATGTGCACTTTCCTCCATGGGAGTAATGACTCAAGCAGTCTACGCTTTGATCGTTCCCTGGAAGACCAGTAGTAGTTTCCGATGCACATCTGGAGGTATTCTGCAATCTGTGGTCTATCCGGGTGTTGATAAACCATCGGGATTGAATACAACAATCACCATGCGCACTTTCCACCATGGGAGTAATGTCTCAAACAGTATAAGCTTTGATCGTTCCCTGGAAGACCAGTAGTAGTTTCGATTCACATCTGGAAGCATTCTGTAATCTGTGGTTCTTCAAAGTATTGATGAAACACAGAAATTGCATCGGGATTGAATACAAAAATCACCATGGGCACTTTCCTCCATGGGGGTAATGACTCAAACAGTCTACTATTCTATCGTTCCCTGGAAGACCAGTATTAGTTTCCGATGCACATCTGGAGGCATTCTGTACTCTGTGGACTATCAGAGTGTTGTTGAAACACAGAAATTGCATCAGGATTCAATACAACAGTAACCATGCGCACTTTCCTCCATGGGAGTAATGTCTCAAACAATTTACGCTTTGATCGCTCCCTGGAAGACCAGTAGTAGTTTCCGATGCACATCTGGAGGTATTCTGTAATCTGTGGTCTATCCGCATGTTGATAAAAGACAGAACTTGCATCGGGATTGAATACAACAGGCACCATGCGTACATTTCTCCATGGGAGTAATGTCTCAAACTGTCATCGATTTGATCGTTCCCTGTTAGACCAGTAGTAGTTTCCGACGCACATCTGGAGGCATTCTCTAATCTGATGAGTATCTGAGTGTTGATGAAACACAGATATTGCATCGGGATTGAAAACAACAGTCACCATGCGCACTTTCCTAAATGGGAGTAATGTTTCAAACAGTCTATGCTTTGATCGTTCAATCGAAGACCAGTAGTAGTTTCTGATGCACATCAGGAGGCATTCTGTAATCTGATGAGTATCTGAGGGTTGATGAAACACAGAAATTGCATTGGGATTGAATACAACAGTCACCATGCGCACTTTCCTCCATGGGACTAATGTCTCAAACGGTCTATTCTTTGATCGTTCCCAGAAAGACCAGTAGTGTTTTCCGATGCACATCTGGAGGCAATCTTTAATCTGTGGACTATCAGAGTGTTGATGAAACGCAGAATTTGCATCGGGATTGAATACAACAGTCACCATGCACACTTTCCCCCATGGGAATAACGTCTCAAACAATCTACGCTTTGATCGTTCCCTGTTAGACCAGTAGTGGTTTCCGATGCACATCTGGAGGCATTCTGTAACCTGTGGACTATCAGAGTGTCGGTGAAACACAGAAATTGCTTGGGGATTGAATACAACAGTCACCATGCGGACTTTCCTCCATGGTAGTAATGTCTCAAACAGTCTACGCTTTAATCGTTCCCTGGAAGACCAGTAGTAGTGTCCGATGCACATCTGGAGGCATTCTGGAATCTGTGGACTATCAGAGTGTCGATGGAACACAGAAATTGAATCGGGATTGAATACAACAGTCACCATGCGCACTTTCCTCCATGGGAGTAATGTCTCAAACACTCTACGCTTTAATCGTTCACTGGAAGACCATTAGTAGTGTCCGATGCACATCTGGAGCCATTCTGTAATCTGTGGACTATCAGAGTGATGATGAAACACAGAAATTGAATCGGGATTGAATACAACAGTCACCATTTACACTTTCCTAATTGGGAGTAATGTCTCAAGCTGTCTACGCTTTAATCGTTCCATGGAAGACCAGTAGTAGTGTCCGATGCACATCTGGAGGCATTCTGTAATCTTTGGACTATCAGAGTGTTGATGAAACACAGAAATTGAATCGGGATTGAATACAACAGTCACCATGCACACTTTCCTCCACGGGACTAATGTCTCAAACAGTTTACGCTTTCATCGTTCCCTGGAAGACCAGTAGTAGTTTCCGATGCACATCTGGAGGCATTCTGTAATCTGTGGACTATCAGAGTGTTGATGAAACACACAAATTGCATCGGGATTGAATACAACAGTCACCATGCGCACTTTCCTCCATGAGAGTAATGTCTCAAACTGTCATCGATTTGATCGTTCCCTGAAGACCAGTAGTAGTTTCCGATGCACATCTGGAACCATTCTGTAATCTGTGGTCTATCCGGGTGTTGATGGAACACAGAAATTGTATCGGCATTGAATACAACAGTCACCATGCGAACTTTCCTCCATGGGAGTAATGTCTCAAACAGTCTACGCCTTGATCGTTCCCTGGAAGACCAGTAGTAGTTTCCGATGCACATCTGGAGGCATTCTGTAATCTGTGGACTATCAGAGTGTTGATGAAACACAGAAATTGCATCGGGATTGAATACAACAGTCACCATGCGCACTTTCCTCCATGGGAGTAATGTCTCAAGCTGTCTACGATTTAATCGTTCCCTGGAAGACCAGTAGTAGTTTCCGATGCACATCTGGAGGCATTCTGTAATCTGATGAGTATCTGAGTGTTGATGAAACACAGAAATTGCATTGGGATTGAATACAACTGTCACCATGCGCACTTTCCTCCTTGGGAGTAATGTCTCAAACGGTCTGTTCTTTGATCGTTACCAGAAAGACCGGTAGTAGTTTCCGATGCACATCTGGAGGCAATCTGTAATCTGTGGACTATCAGAGTGTTGATGAAACTCAGAAATTGCATCGGGATTGAATACAACAGTCACCATGCACACTTTCCCCCATGGGAGTAATGTCTCAAACAATCTGCGCTTTGATCGTTCCCTGTTAGACCAGTAGTGGTTTCCGATGCACATCTGGAGCCATTCTGTAATCTGTGGACTATCAGAGTGTCGTTAAAACACAGAAATTGCTTCGGGATTAAAAAGAAAAGTCACCATTCGCTCTTTCCTCCACAGGAGTAATGTCTCAAACAGTCTACGCCTTTGATCGTTCCCTGGAAGACCTGTAGTAGTTTCCGATGCACATCTGGAGGCATTCTGTAATCTGTGAGCACTCAAAGTGTTGATGAAACACAGAAATTGCATCGGTATTGAATACAACAGTCACCATGACCACTTTCCTCCATGGGAGTAATTCTCAAACAGTCTACGCCTTGATCGCTCCCTGTTAGACCAGTAGTGGTTTCCGATGCACATCTGGAGACATTCTGTAATCTGTGGACTATCAGAGTGTTGATGAAACACAGAAATTGAATCGGGATTGAATACAACAGTCACCATGCACACTTTCCTCCATGGGAGTAATGTCTCAAGCTGTCTACGCTTTAATCGTTCCCTGGAAGACCAGTAGTAGTGTCCAATGCACATCTGGAGGCATTCTGTAATCTGTGGACTATCAGAGTGTTGATGAAACACAGAAATTGAATCGGGATTGAATACAACAGTCACCATGCACACTTTCCTCCAAGGGAGTAATGTCTCAAACAGTTTACGCTTTCATCGTTCCCTGGAAGACCAGTAGTAGTTTCCGATGCACATCTGGAGCAATTCTGTAATCTGTGGACTATCAGAGTGTTGATGAAACACACAAATTGCATCGGGATCGTATACAACAGTCACCATGCGAACTTTCCTCCATGGGAGTAATGTGTCAAACAGTCTACGACTTGATCGTTCCCTGGAGGACCAGTAGTAGTTTCCGATGCACCTCTGGAGCCATTCTGTAAACTGTGGACTATCAGAGTGTTGTTGATACACAGAAATTGCATCGGGATTGAATACAACATTCACCATGCCAACTTTCCTCCATGGGAGTAATGTCTCAAACAGTCTACGTTTTGATCGTTCCCTGGAAGACCAGTAGTGGTTTCCGATGCACATCTGGAGGCATTCTGTAATCTGTGGACCTTCAAAGTGTTGATGAAACACAGAAATTGCATCGGGATTGAAAACAACAGTCATTATGACCACTTTCGTCCAAGGGAGTAATGTCTCAAACAGTCACCATTCGCACTTTCCTCCACAGGAGTAATGTCTCAAACAGTCTACGCTTTTGATCGTTCCCTGGAAGACCAGTAGTAGTTTCCGATTCACATCTGGAGGCATTCTGTAATCTGTGGGTCCTCAAAGTGTTGATGAAACACAGAAATTGCATCGGGATTGAACACAACAGTCACCATGCGCACTTTCCTCCACAGGATTAATGTCTCAAGCTGTCTACGCTTTAATCGTTCCCTGGAAGACCTGTAGTAGTTTCGGATGCACATCTGGAGGCATTCTGTAATCTGATGAGTATCTGTGTGTTGATGAAACACAGAAATTGCATTGGGATTGAAGACAACAGTCACCATGCGCTCTTTCCTCCATGGGAGTAATGTCTCAAACGTTCTATTCTTTGATCGTTCCCAGAAAGACCAGTAGTAGTTTCCGATGCACATCTGGAGGCAATTTGTAATCTGTGGACTATATGAGTGTTGATGAAACTCAGAAATTGCATCGGGATTGAATACAAAAGTCACCATGCACACTTTCCCCCATGGGAGTAATGTCTCAAACAAATTACGCTTTGATCGTTCCCTGTTAGACCAGTAGTGGTTTCCGATGCACGTCTGGAGGCATTCTGTAATCTGTGGACTATCAGAGTGTCGATGAAACACAGAAATTGCTTCGGGTTTGAATACAACTGTCACCATTCGCACTTTCCTATATGGGAGTAATGTCTCAAACAGTCTACGTTTGATCGTTCCCTGGAAGAGCAGTAGTAGTTTCCGATGCACATCTGGAGTCATTCTGTAATCTGTGGACTATCAGAGTGTTGATGAAACACAGAAATTGAATCGGGATTGAATACAACAGTCACCATGCTCACTGTCCTCCAAGGGAGTAATGTCTCAAACAGTTTACTCTTTCATCGTTCCCTAGAAGACCAGTAGTAGTTTCCGATGCACATCTGGAGGCATTCTGTAATCTGTGGACTATCAGAGTGTTGATTAAACACAGAAATTGCATCGGGATTGAATACAATAGACACCATGCGCACTTTCCTCCATGGGAGTAATGTCTCAAACTGTCTACGCTTTAATCGTTCCCTGGAAGACCAGTAGTAGTGTCCGATGCACATCTGGAGGCATTCTCTAATCTGTGGACTATCAGAGTGTTGATGAAACACAGAAATTGAATCGGGATTGAATACAACAGTCACTATGCACACTTTCCTCCAAGGGAGTAATGTCTCAAGCAGTTTATGCTTTCATCGTTCCCTGGAAGACCAGTAGTAGTTTTCGATGCACATCTGGAGGCATTCTGTAATCTGTGGACTATCAGAGTGTTGATGAAACACAGAAATTTCATCGGGATTGAATACAACACTCACCATGCACACTTTCCTCCATGGGAGTAATGTCTGAAACAGTCTACGCCTTGATCGATCCCTGGAAGACCAGTAGTAGTTTACGATGCACATCTGGAGGCATTCTGTAATCTGTGGACTATCTGAGTCTTGATGAAACACAGATATTGCATCGGGATTAAATACAACGGTCACAATGCGCACTTTCCTGCATGAGAGTAATGTTTCAAACTGTCATCGATTTGATCGTTCCCTGAAGACCAGTAGTAGTTTCCGATGCACATCAGGAGGCATTCTGTAGTTTGTGGTCTATCCGGGTGTTGATGGAACACAGAAATTGTATCGGCATTGAGTACAACAGTCACCATGTGAACTTTCCTCCATGGGAGTAATGTCTCAAACAGTCTACGACTTGATCGTTCCCTGGAGGACCAGTAGTTGTTTCCGATGCACATCTGGAGCCATTTTGTAATCTGTGGACTATCAGAGTGTCGATGAAATACATAAATTGCTTCGGAATTAAATACAACATTCACCATGCGCACTTTCCTATATGGGAGTAATGTCTCAAACAGTCTACGCTTTGATCGTTCCCTGGAAGACCAGTAGTGGTTTCCGATGCACATCTGGAGGCATTCAGTATTCTGTGGACCTTCAAAGTGTTGATGATACACAGAAATTGCATCGGGATTGAATACAACAGTCATCATGACCACTTTCGTCCATGGGAGTAATGTCTCAAACAGTCACCATTCGCACTTTCCTCCACAGAGGTAATGTCTCAAACAGTCTACGCTTTTGATCGTTCCCTGGAAGACCAGTAGTAGTTTCCGATGCACATCTGAAGGCATTCTGTAATCTGTGTACCCTCAAAGTGTTGATGAAACACAGAAATTGCATCGGTATTGAATACAACAGTTACCATGACCACTTTCCTCCATGGGAGTAATTATCAAACAGTCTACGCCTTGATCGTTCCCTGGAAGACCAGTAGTAGTTCACGATGCACATCTGGAGGCATTCTGTAATCTGTGGACTATCTGAGTGTTGATGAAACACAAAAATTGCATCGTAATTGAATACAACAATCACCATGGGCACTTTCCTCCATGGGTGTAATGTCTCAAACAGTCTACACTTTGATCGTTCCCTGGAAGACCAGTAGTGGTTTCCGATGCACATCTGGAGGCATTCTGTAATCTGTGGACCTTCAAAGTGTTGATGAAACACAGAAATTGCATCGGGATTGAATACAACAGTCCATGGGAGTAATGTTTCAAACAGTCTACGCTTTGATCGTTCCCTGGAATACCAGTAGTAGTTTCTGTTGCACATCTGGAGGCATTCTGTAATCTGTGTACTAACTGAGTGTTGATGAAACACAGAAATTGCATCGGGATTGAATACAACAGACACCATGCGCACTGTCCTCCAAGGGAGTAATGTCTCAAACAGTTTACGCTTTCATTGTTCCCTAGAAGACCAGTAGTAGTTTCCGATGCACATCTGGAGGCATTCTGTAATCTGTGGACTATCAGAGTGTTGATTAAACACAGAAATTGCATCGGGATTGAATACAACAGTCACCATGCGCACTTTCCTCCATGGGAGTAATGTCTCAAGCTGTCTACGCTTTAATCGTTCCCTGGAAGACCAGTAGTAGTCTCCGATGCAAATCTGGAGGCATACTGTAATCTGTGGACTATCAGAGTGTTGATGAAACACACAAATTGATTCGGGATTGAATACAACAGTCACCATGCACACTTTCCTCCAAGGGAGTAATGTCTCAAACAGTTTATGCGTTCATCGTTCCCTGGAAGACCAGTAGTAGTTTTCTATGCACATCTGGAGGCATTCTGTAATCTATGGACTATCAGAGTGTTGATGAAACACAGAAATTGCATCGGGATTGAATACAACAGTCACCATGCACACTTTCCTCCATGGGAGTAATGTCTGAAACAGTCTACGCCTTGATCGATCCCTGGAAGACCAGTAGTAGTTTACGATGCACATCTGGAGGCATTCTGTAATCTGTGGACTATCTGAGTCTTGATGAAACACAGATATTGCATCGGGATTAAATACAACGGTCACCATGCGCACTTTCCTCCATGAGAGTAATGTTTCAAACTGTCATCGATTTGATCGTTCCCTGAAGACCAGTAGTAGTTTCCGATGCACATCTGGAGGCATTCCGTAATCTGTGGTCTATCCGGGTGTTGATGGAACACAGAAATTTTATCGGCATTGAATACAACAGTCACCATGTGAACTTTCCTCCATGGGAGTAATGTCTCAAACAGTCTACGCCTTGATCGTTCCCTGGAGGACCAGTAGTAGTTTCCGATGCACATCTGGAGCCATTCTGTAAACTGTGGATTATCAGAGTGTTGTCGAAACACAGAAATTGCATCTTGATTGAATACAACAGTCACCATGCGCACTTTCCTCCATGGGAGTAATGTCTCAAACAGGTTACGCTTTAATCGTTCCCTGGAAGACCAGTAGTAGTGTCCCATTCACATCTGGAGCCATTCTGTAATCTGTGGACTATCAGAGTGTTGTTGAAACAGAGAAATTGCATCGCGATTTAATACAACATTCACCATGCGCACTTTCCTCCATGGTAGTAATGACTCAAACAGTCTACGATTTGATCGTTATCTGGAAGACCAGTAGTAGTTTCCGATGCACATCGTTAGTCATTCTGTTATCTGTGGACTATCAGAGTGTTAATAAAACACGTAAATTGAATCGGGATTGAATACAACAGTCACCATGCGCACTTTCCTCCATGGGAGTAATGTCTCAAACAGTTTACTTTTTGATCGTTCCCTGGAAGACCAGTAGTGGTTTCCGATGCACATCTGGAGGCATTGTGTAATCTGTGGACTATCAGAGTGTTGATGAAACACAGAAACTGCATGGCGATGGAATACAACAGTCAGCATGAGCACTTTCCTCCATGGGAGTAATGTCTCAAACAGTCTACGCTTTCATCGTTCCCTGGAAGACAGTAGTAGTTTCCGTTGCGCATCTGGAGGCCTTCTGTAATCTGTGGACTAACTGAGTGTTGATGAAGCACAGAAATTGCATCGGGATTGAATACAACAGTCACCATGCGCACTTTCCTCCACGGGAGTAATGTCTCAAACAGTCTATGCTTTGATCGTTCCCTCGAAGACCAGTAGTAGTTTTCTATGCACATCTGGAGGCATTCTGTAATCTATGGACTATCAGAGTGTTGATAAAACACGAAAATTTAATCGGGATTGAATACAACAGTCACCATGCGCACTTTCCTCCATGGGAACAATATCTCAAACAGTTTACGCTTTGATCGTTCCCTGGAAGACCAGTAGTAGTTTCCGATGCACATCTGGAGGCATTCTGTAATCTGAGGACTATCTGAGTGTTGATGAAACACAGAAATTGCATCGGGATTGAATACAACAGTCACCATTCGCACTTTCCTCCACAGGAGTAATGTCTCAAACAGTCTATGCTTTGATCGTTCCCTCGAAGACCAGTAGTAGTTTCCGATGCACATCTGGAGGCGTTCTGTAATCTGTGGACCCTCAAAGTGTTGATGAAACACAGAAATTACATCGTGATTGAATACAACAGTCACCATGCGCACTTTCCTCCATGGGAGTAATGTCTCAAACAGTCTATGCTCTGATCGTTCCCAGGAAGACCAGTAGTAGTTTCCGATGCACATCTGGATGCAATCTGTAATCTGTGGACTATCAGAGTGTTGATGAAACACAGAAATTGCATCGGGATTGAATACAGCAGTCACCATTCGCACTTTCCTCCACAGGAGTAATGTCTCAAACAGTCTACGCTTTTGATCGTTCCCTGGAAGACCAGTAGTAGTTTCCGATGCACATCTGGAGGCATTCTGTAATCTGTGGACCTCCAAAGTGCTGATGAAACACAGAAATTGCATCGGGATTGAATACAACAGTCACCATGACCACTTTCCTCAATGTGAGTAATTCTCAAAAAGTCTACGCCTTGATCGTTCCCTGGAAGAACAGTAGTAGTTTACGATGCACATCTGGAAGCATTCTGTAATCTGAGGACTATCTGAGTGTTGATGAAACACAGAAATTGCATCGGGATTGAATACAACAGCCACCATGCGCACTTTCCCCCATGGGAGTAATGTCTCAAGCATTCTACGATTTGAACGTTCATTGTTAGACCAGTAGTAGTTTCCGATGCACATCTGGATTCATTGTGTAGTGTGTGGACCATCAGAGTGTTGATGAAACACAGAAATTGCTTCGGGATAGAATACAACAGTCACCATGCGCACTTTCCTCCATGGGAGTAGTGTTTCAAACAGTCTACGCTTTGATCCTTCCCTGGAAGACCAGTAGTGGTTTCCGATGCACATCTGGAGGCATTCTGTAATCTGTGGACTATCAGAGTATTAATGAAACACAGAAATTCCATCGGGATTGAATACAACAGTCACCATACGAACTTTCCTCCATGGGAGTAATGTCTCAAAGAGTTTTCGCTTTGATCGTTCCCTGGATGACCAGTAGTAGTTTCCGATGCACATCTGGACTCATTGTGTAATCTGTGGACGATCAGAGTGTTGATGAAACAAAGAAATTGCATCGGGATTGAATACAACACTCACTATGACCACTTTCCTCCATGGGAGTAATGTCTCAAACTGTCATCGATTTCATCGTTCCCTGAAGACCAGTAGTAGTTTTCGATGCACATCTGGAGGCATTCTGTAATCTGTGGTCTATCCGGGTGTTGATGAAGGACAGAAATTGTATGGGCATTGAATACAACAGTCACCATGCGAACTTTCCTCCATGGGAGTAATGTCTCAAACAGTCTACGCCTTGATCGTTCCCTGAAGGAACAGTAGTAGTTTCCGATGCACATCTGGAGCCATTCTGTAAACTGTGGACTATCAGAGTGTTGTTGAAACACAGAAATTGCATCGCGATTGAATACAACAGTCACCATGCGCACTTTTCTCCATGGGAGTAATGACTCAAACAGTCTACGTTTGATCGTTCCCTGGAAGACCAGTAGTAGTTTCCGATGCACAACTGGAGGCATTCTCTAATCTGATGAGTATCTGAGTGTTGACGAAACACAGAAATTGTATTGGGATTGAATACAACAGTCACCATGCGCACTTTCCTCCATGGGAGTAATGTCTCAAACGGTCTATTCTTTGATCGTTCCCAGAAAAACCAGTAGTAGTTTCCGATGCACATCTGGAGGCAATCTGTAATCTGTGGACTATCAGAGTGTTGATGAAACACAGAAATTGCTTCGGGATTGAATACAACAGTCAACATGCGCACTTTCCTCCATGTGAGTAATGTCTCAAACAGTCTACGATTTGATCGTTCATTGGAAGTCCAGTAGTAGTTTCCGATGCACATCTGGAGTCATTCTGTAATCTGTGGACTATCAGAGTGTTGATGAAACACAGAAACTGCATCGGGATGGAATACAACAGACACCATGCGCACTTTCCTCCATGGGAGTAATGTCTCAAACAGTCTACGGTTTGATCGTTCCCTGGAAGACCAGTAGCAGTTCCCGTTGCACATCTGGAGGCATTCTGTAATCTGTGGACTATCAGAGTGTTAATGAAACACAGAAATTGCATCGGGATTGAATACAACAGTCACCATGCGCACTTTCCCCCATGGGAGTAATGTCTCAAACATTCTACGCTTTGATCGTTCCTTGTTAGACGAGTAGTATCTTCCGATGCACATTTATAGACTTTCTGTAATCTGTGGACTATCAGAGTGTTGATGAAACACAGAAATTGCTTCCGAATTGAATACAACAGTCACCATGCGCACTTTCATCCATGGGAGTAATGTCTCAAACAGTTTACGCTTTGATCGTTCCCTGGAAGACCAGTAGTAGTTTCCGATGCACATCTGGAGGCATTCTGTAATCTGTGGACTATCAGAGTATTAATGAAACACAGAAATTCCATCGGGATTGAAACAACAGTCACCATTCGCACTTTCCTCCATTGGAGTAATGTCTCAAAGAGTTTACGCTTTGATCGTGCCCTGGAAGACCAGTAGTAGTTTAAGATGCACATCTGGAGGCATTCTGTAATCTGTGGACTATCAGAATGTTGATGAAACACTGAAATTGCATCGGGATTGAATACAACAGTCACCATGCGCACTTTCCTCCATGGTAGTAATGTCTCAAACAGTCTACGCTTTGATCGTTCCCTGGAAGACCAGAAGTAGTTTCCGATGCACATCTGTAGGCATTCTGTTATCTGTTTACTATCAGAGTGTTGTTGAAACACAGAAATTGCCTCGGGATTGAATACAACAGTCACCATGCGGTCTTTCCTCCATGGGAGTAATGTCTCAAACAGTCTACGCTTTGATCGTTCCCTGGAACACCAGTAGTAGTTTCCGATGCACATCTGGAGGCATTCTGTAACCTGTGGACTATCAGAGTGTCGTTGAAACACTGAAATTGCATCGGGATTGAATACAACAGTCACCATGCTCACTTTCATCCATGGGAGTAATGTCTCAAAAAGTCTACGCTTTGATCGTTCCCTGGAAGACCAGTAGTAGTTTCCGATGCACATCTGAAGGCATTCTGTAATCTGTGGACTAACTGAGTGTTGATGAAACACAGAAATTGCAATGGGATTGAATAAACAGTCACCATGCGCACTTTCCTCCATGGGAGTAATGTCTCAAACAGTCTACGCTTTGATCGTTCCCTGGAAGACCAGTAGAAGTTCCCGATGCACATCTTTAGTCATTCTGTTATCTGTGGACTATCAGAGTGATGATAAAACACAGAAATTGCTTCGGGACTGTATACAACAGTCACCATGCGCACTTTCCTCCATGGGAGTAATGTCTCAAACTGTATACGATTTGATCGTTCCCTGGAAGACCAGTAGTAGTCTCCGATGCACATCGAGAGTCATTCTGTTATCTGTGGACTATCAGAGTGTTGATAAAACACGGAAATTGAATCGGGATTGAATACAACAGTCACCATGCGCACTTTCCTCCATGGGAGTAATGTCTCAAACAGTTTACGCTTTGATCGTTCCCTGGAAGACCAGTAGTAGTATCCGATGCACATCTGGAGGCATTCTGTAATCTGTGGACTATCTGAGTGTTGATGAAACACAGAAATTGCATCGGGATTGAAAACAACAGTCACCATGCACACTTTCCCCCATGGGAGTAATGTCTGAAACATTCTACCCTTTGATCGTTCCCTGTTTGACCCGTAGTAGTTTCCGATGCACATCTTTAGTCATTCTGTTATCTGTGGACTATCATAGTGTTGATAAAACACGGAAATTGAATCGGGATTGAATACAACAGTCACCATGCGCACTTTCCTCCATGGGAATAATGTCTCAAACAGTTTACGTTTTGATCGTTCCCTGGAAGACCAGTAGTAGTTTCCGATGCACATCTGGATGCAATCTGTAATCTGTGGACTATCAGAGTGTTGATGAAACACAGAAATTGCATCGGAATTGAATACAGCAGTCACCATTCGCACTTTCCTCCACAGGAGTAATGTCTCAAACAGTCTACGCTTTTGATCGTTCCCTGGAAGACCAGTAGTAGTTTCCGATGCACATCTGGAGGCATTCTGTAATCTGTGGACCTCCAAAGTGCTGATGAAACACAGAAATTGCATCGGGATTGAATACAACAGTCACCATGACCACTTTCCTCAATGTGAGTAATTCTCAAAAAGTCTACGCCTTGATCGTTCCCTGGAAGACCAGTAGTAGTTTACGATGCACATCTGGAAGCATTCTGTAATCTGAGGACTATCTGAGTGTTGATGAAACACAGAAATTGCATCGGGATTGAATACAACAGTCACCATGCGCACTTTCCCCCATGGGAGTAATGTCTCAAGCATTCTACGATTTGATCGTTCCTTGTTAGACCAGTAGTAGTTTCCGATGCACATCTGGATTCATTGTGTAGTCTGTGGACCATCAGAGTGTTGATGAAACACAGAAATTGCTTCGGGATAGAATACAAGAGTCACCATGCACACTTTCCTCCATGGGAGTAGTGTCTCAAACAGTCTACGCTTTGATCCTTCCCTGGGAGACCAGTAGTGGTTTCCGATGCACATCTGGAGGCATTCTGTAATCTGTGGACTATCAGAGTATTAATGAAACACAGAAATTCCATCGGGATTAAATACAACAGTCACCATACGAACTTTCCTCCATGGGAGTAATGTCTCAAAGAGTTTACGCTTTGATCGTTCCCTGGATGACCAGTAGTAGTTTCCGATGCACATCTGGAGGCATTGTGTAATCTGTGGACTATCAGTGTGTTGATGAAACAAAGAAATTGCATCGGGATTGAATACAACACTCACTATGACCACTTTCCTCCATGGGAGTAATGTCTCAAACTGTCATCGATTTCATCGTTCCCTGAAGACCAGTAGTAGTTTTGGATGCACATCTGGAGGCATTCTGTAATCTGTGGTCTATCCGGGTGTTGATGAAGGACAGAAATTGTATCGGCATTGAATACAACAGTCACCATGCGATCTTTCCTCCATGGGAGTAATGTCTCAAACAGTCTACGCCTTGATCGTTCCCTGAAGGACCAGTAGTAGTTTCCGATGCACATCTGGAGCCATTCTGTAAACTGTGGACTATCAGAGTGTTGTTGATACACATAAATTGCATCGCGATTGAATACAACAGTCACCATGCGCACTTTTCTCCATGGGAGTAATGACTCAAACAGTCTACGCTTTGATCGTTCCCTGGAAGACCAGTAGTAGTTTCCGATGCACATCTGGAGGCATTCTCTAATCTGATGAGTATCTGAGTGTTGACGAAACACAGGAATTGTATTATGATTGAATACAACAGTCACCATGCGCACTTTCCTCCATGGGAGTAATGTCTCAAACGGTCTATTCTTTGATCGTTCCCAGAAAAACCAGTAGTAGTTTCCGATGCACATCTGGAGGCAATCTGTAATCTGTGGACTATCAGAGCGTTGATGAAACTCAGAAATTGCATCGGGATTGAATACAACAGTCACCATGTACACTTTACCCCATGGGAGTAATGTCTCAAACAATCTACGCTTTGATCGTTCCCTGTTAGACCAGTAGTGGTTTCCGATGCACATCTGGACGCATTCTGTATTCTGTGGACTATCAGAATGTTGATGAAACACTGAAATTGCATCGGGATTGAATACAACAGTCACCATGCGCACTTTCCTCCATGGTAGTAACGTCTCAAACAGTCTACGCTTTGATCGTTCCCTGGAAGACCAGAAGTAGTTTCCGATGCACATCTGTAGGCATTCTGTTATCTGTTTACTATCAGAGTGTTGTTGAAACACAGAAATTGCCTCGGGATTGAATGCAACAGTCACCATGCGGTCTTTCCTCCATGGGAGTAATGTCTCAAACAGTCTACGCTTTGATCGTTCCCTGGAAGACCAGTAGTAGTTTCCGATGCACATCTGGAGGCATTCTGTAACCTGTGGACTATCAGAGTGTCGTTGAAACACTGAAATTGCATCGGGATTGAATACAACAGTCACCATGCTCACTTTCATCCATGGGAGTAATGTCTCAAAAAGTCTACGCTTTGATCGTTCCCTGGAAGACCAGTAGTAGTTTCCGATGCACATCTGAAGGCATTCTGTAATCTGTGGACTAACTGAGTGTTGATGAAACACAGAAATTGCAATGGGATTGAATACAACTGTCACCATGCGCACTTTCCTCCATGGGAGTAATGTCTCAAACAGTCTACGCTTTGATCGTTCCCTGGAAGACCAGTAGAAGTTCCCGATGCACATCTTTAGTCATTCTGTTATGTGTGGACTATCAGAGTGATGATAAAACACAGAAATTGCTTCGGGACTGTATACAACAGTCACCATGCGCACTTTCCTCCATGGGAGTAATGTCTCAAACTGTATACGATTTGATCGTTCCCTGGAAGACCAGTAGTAGTTTCCGATGCACATCGAGAGTCATTCTGTTATCTGTGGACTATCAGAGCGTTGATAAAACACGGAAATTGAATCGGGATTGAATACAACAGTCACCATGCGGACTTTCCTCCGTGGGAGTAATGTCTCAAACAGTTTACGCTTTGATCGTTCCCTGGAAGACCAGTAGTAGTATCCGATGCACATATGGAGGCATTCTGTAATCTGTGGACTATCTGAGTGTTGATGAAACACAGAAATTGCATCGGGATTGAAAACAACAGTCACCATGCACACTTTCCCCCATGGGAGTAATGTCTGAAACATTCTACCCTTTGATCGTTCCCTGTTTGGCCCGTAGTAGTTTCCGATGCACATCTTTAGTCATTCTGTTATCTGTGGACTATCATAGTGTTGATAAAACGCGGAAATTGAATCGGGATTGAATACAACAGTCACCATGCGCACTTTCCTCCATGGGAATAATGTCTCAAACAGTTTACGTTTTGATCGTTCCCTGGAAGACCAGTAGTAGTTTCCGATGCACATCTGGATGCAATCTGTAATCTGTGGACTATCAGAGTGTTGATGAAACACAGAAACTGCATCGGAATTGAATACAGCAGTCACCATTCGCACTTTCCTCCACAGGAGTAATGTCTCAAACAGTCTACGCTTTTGATCGTTCCCTGGAAGACCAGTAGTAGTTTCCGATGCACATCTGGAGGCATTCTGTAATCTGTGGACCTCCAAAGTGCTGATGAAACACAGAAATTGCATCGGGATTGAATACAACAGTCACCATGACCACTTCCCTCAAAGTGAGTAATTCTCATAAAGTCTACGCCTTGATCGTTCCCTGGAAGACCAGTAGTAGTTTACGATGCACATCTGGAAGCATTCTGTAATCTGAGGACTATCTGAGTGTTGATGAAACACAGAAATTGCATCGGGATTGAATACAACAGTCACCATGCGCACTTTCCCCCATGGGAGTAATGTCTCAAGCATTCTACGATTTGATCGTTCCTTGTTAGACCAGTAGTATTTTCCGATGCACATCTGGATTCATTGTGTAGTCTGTGGACCATCAGAGTGTTGATGAAACACAGAAATTGCTTCGGGATAGAATACAAGAGTCACCATGCACACTTTCCTCCATGGGAGTAGTGTCTCAAACAGTCTACGCTTTGATCCTTCCCTGGGAGACCAGTAGTGGTTTCCGATGCACATCTGGAGGCATTCTGTAATCTGTGGACTATCAGAGTATTAATGAAACACAGAAATTCCATCGGGATTGAATACAACAGTCACCATACGAACTTTCCTCCATGGGAGTAATGTCTCAAAGAGTTTACGCTTTGATCGTTCCCTGGATGACCAGTAGTAGTTTCCGATGCACATCTGGAGGCATTGTGTAATCTGTGGACTATCAGGGTGTTGATGAAACAAAGAAATTGCATCGGGATTGAATACAACACTCACTACGACCACTTTCCTCCATGGGAGTAATGTCTCAAACTGTCATCGATTTCATCGTTCCCTGAAGACCAGTAGTAGTTTTCGATGCACATCTGGAGGCATTCTGTAATCTGTGGTCTATCCGGGTGTTGATGAAGGACAGAAATTGTATCGGCATTGAATACAACAGTCACCATGCGAACTTTCCTCCATGGGAGTAATGTCTCAAACAGTCTACGCCTTGATCGTTCCCTGAAGGACCAGTAGTAGTTTCCGATGCACATCTGGAGCCATTCTGTAAACTGTGGACTATCAGAGTGTTGTTGATACGCATAAATTGCATCGCGATTGAATACAACAGTCACCATGCGCACTTTTCTCCATGGGAGTAATAACTCAAACAGTCTACGCTTTGATCGTTCCCTGGAAGACCAGTAGTAGTTTCCGATGCACATCTGGAGGCATTCTCTAATCTGATGAGTATCTGAGTGTTGACGAAACACAGGAATTGTATTGGGATTGAATACAACAGTCACCATGCGCACTTTCCTCCATGGGAGTAATGTCTCAAACGGTCTATTCTTTGATCGTTCCCAGAAAAACCAGTAGTAGTTTCCGATGCACATCTGGAGGCAATCTGTAATCTGTGGACTATCAGAGCGTTGATGAAACTCAGAAATTGCATCGGGATTGAATACAACAGTCACCATGCACACTTTACCCCATGGGAGTAATGTCTCAAACAATCTACGCTTTGATCGTTCCCTGTTAGACCAGTAGTGGTGTCCGATGCACATCTGGACGCATTCTGTATTCTGTGGACTATCAGAGTGTTGATGAAGCACAGAAATTGCTTCGGGATTGAATACAACAGTCAACATGCGCACTTTCCTCCATGTGAGTAATGTCTCAAACAGTCTACGATTTGATCGTTCATTGGAAGTCCAGTAGTAGTTTCCGATGCACATCTGGAGTCATTCTGTAATCTGTGGACTATCAGAGTGTTGATGAAACACAGAAACTGCATCGGGATGGAATACAACAGACACCATGCGCACTTTCCTCCATGGGAGTAATGTCTCAAACAGTCTACGGTTTGATCGTTCCCTGGAAGACCAGTAGCAGTTCCCGTTGAGCATCTGGAGGCATTCTGTAATCTGTGGACTATCAGAGTGTTGATGAAACACAGAAACTGCATCGGGATGGAATACAACAGACACCATGCGCACTTTCCTCCATGGGAGTAATGTCTCAAACAGTCTATGCTTTGATCGATCCCTCGAAGACCAGTGGCAGTTTCCGATGCACATCTGCAGGCAATCTGTAATCTGTGGACATTCAAAGTGTTGATGAAACACAGAAATTACATCGTGATTGAATACAACTGTCACCATGCGCACTTTCCTCCATGGGAGTAATGTCTCAAACAGTCTATGCTTTGATCGTTCCCAGGAAGACCAGTAGTAGTTTCCGATGCACATCTGGAGGCAATCTGAAATCTGTGGACTATCAGAGTGTTAATGAAACACAGAAATTGCATCGGGATTGAATACAACAGTCACCATGCGCACTTTCCCCCATGGGAGTAATGTCTCAAACATTCTACGCTTTGATCGTTCCTTGTTAGACGAGTAGTATCTTCCGATGCACATTTATAGGCTTTCTGTAATCTGTGGACTATCAGAGTGTTGATGAAACACAGAAATTGCTTCCGAATTGAATACAACAGTCACCATGCGCACTTTCCTCCATGGGAGTAATGTCTCAAACAGTTTACGCTTTGATCGTTCCCTGGAAGACCAGTAGTAGTTTCCGATGCACATCTGGAGGCATTCTGTAATCTGTGGACTATCAGAGTATTAATGAAACACAGAAATTCCATCGGGATTGAAGCAACAGTCACCATTCGCACTTTCCCCCATTGGAGTAATGTCTCAAAGAGTTTACGCTTTGATCGTTCCCTGGAAGACCAGTAGTAGTTTAAGATGCACATCTGGAGGCATTCTGTAATCTGTGGACTATCAGAATGTTGATGAAACACTGAAATTGCATCGGGATTGAATACAACAGTCACCATGCGCACTTTCCTCCATGGTAGTAATGTCTCAAACAGTCTACGCTTTGATCGTTCCCTGGAAGACCAGAAGCAGTTTCCGATGCACATCTGTAGGCATTCTGTTATCTGTTTACTATCAGAGTGTTGTTGAAACACAGAAATTGCCTCGGGATTGAATACAACAGTCACCATGCGGTCTTTCCTCCATGGGAGTAATGTCTCAAACAGTCTACGCTTTGATCGTTCCCTGGAAGACCAGTAGTAGTTTCCGATGCACATCTGGAGGCATTCTGTAACCTGTGGACTATCAGAGTGTCGTTGAAACACTGAAATTGCATCGGGATTGAATACAACAGTCACCATGCTCACTTTCATCCATGGGAGTAATGTCTCAAAAAGTCTACGCTTTGATCGTTCCCTGGAAGACCAGTAGTAGTTTCCGATGCACATCTGAAGGCATTCTGTAATCTGTGGACTAACTGAGTGTTGATGAAACACAGAAATTGCAATGGGATTGAATACAACAGTCACCATGCGCACTTTCCTCCATGGGAGTAATGTCTCAAACAGTATACGATTTGATCGTCCCCTGGAAGACCAGTAGTAGTTTCCGATGCACATCGAGAGTCATTCTGTTATCTGTGGACTATCAGAGCGTTGATAAAACACGGAAATTGAATCGGGATTGAATACAACAGTCACCATGCGCACTTTCCTCCATGGGAGTAATGTCTCAAACAGTTTACGCTTTGATCGTTCTCTGGAAGACCAGTAGTAGTATCCGATGCACATCTGGAGGCATTCTGTAATCTGTGGACTATCCGAGTGTTGATGAAACACAGAAATTGCATCGAGATTGAAAACAACAGTCACCATGCACACTTTCCCCCATGGGAGTAATGTCTGAAACATTCTACCCTTTGATCGTTCCCTGTTTGACCCGTAGTAGTTTCCGATGCACATCTTTAGTCATTCTGTTATCTGTGGACTATCATAGTGTTGATAAAACACGGAAATTGAATCGGGATTGAATACAACAGTCACCATGCGCACTTTCCTATATGGGAATAATGTCTCAAACAGTTTACGTTTTGATCGTTCCCTGGAAGACCAGTAGTAGTTTCCGATGCTCATCTGGAGGCATTCTGTTCTCTGTGGACTATCAGAGTGTTGATGAAACACAGAAACTGCATCGGGATTGAATACAACAGTCACCATGCGCACTTTCCTCCACGGGAGTAATGTCTCAAACAGTCTATGCTTTGATAGTTCCCTCGAAGACCAGTGGCAGTTTCCGATGCACATCTGCAGGCAATCTGTAATCTGTGGACATTCAAAGTGTTGATGAAACACAGAAATTACATCGTGATTGAATACAACTGTCACCATGCGCACTTTCCTCCATGGGAGTAATGTCTCAAACAGTCTATGCTTTGATCGTTCCCAGGAAGACCAGTAGTAGTTTCCGATGCACATCTGGAGGCAATCTGAAATCTGTGGACTATCAGAGTGTTGATGAAACACAGAAATTGCATCGGGATTGAATACAACAGTCACCATGCACACATTCCCCCATGGGAGTAATGTCTCAAACATTCTACGCTTTGATCGTTCCTTGTTAGACGAGTAGTATCTTCCGATGCACATTTATAGGCTTTCTGTAATCTGTGGACTATCAGAGTGTTGATGAAACACAGAAATTGCTTCCGAATTGAATACAACAGTCACCGTGCGCACTTTCCTCCATGGGAGTAATGTCTCTAACAGTCTACGCTTTGATCGTTCCCTGGAAGACCAGTAGTAGTTTCCGATGCACATCTGGAGGCATTCTGTAATCTGTGGACTATCAGAGTATTAATGAAACACAGAAATTCCATCGGGATTGAAACAACAGTCACCATTCGCACTTTCCCCCATTGGAGTAATGTCTCAAAGAGTTTACGCTTTGATCGTTCCCTGGAAGACCAGTAGTAGTTTAAGATGCACATCTGGAGGCATTCTGTAATCTGTGGACTATCAGAATGTTGATGAAACACTGAAATTGCATCGGGATTGAATACAACAGTCACCATGCGCACTTTCCTCCATGGTAGTAATGTCTCAAACAGTCTACGCTTTGATCGTTCCCTGGAAGACCAGAAGTAGTTTCCGATGCACATCTGTAGGCATTCTGTTATCTGTTTACTATCAGAGTGTTGTTGAAACACAGAAATTGCCTCGGGATTGAATACAACAGTCACCATGCGGTCTTTCCTCCATGGGAGTAATGTCTCAAACAGTCTACGCTTTGATCGTTCCCTGGAAGACCAGTAGTAGTTTCCGATGCACATCTGGAGGCATTCTGTAACCTGTGGACTATCAGAGTGTCGTTGAAACACTGAAATTGCATCGGGATTGAATACAACAGTCACCATGCTCACTTTCATCCATGGGAGTAATGTCTCAAAAAGTCTACGCTTTGATCGTTCCCTGGAAGACCAGTAGTAGTTTCCGATGCACATCTGAAGGCATTCTGTAATCTGTGGACTAACTGAGTGTTGATGAAACACAGAAATTGCAATGGGATTGAATACAACAGTCACCATGCGCACTTTCCTCCATGGGAGTAATGTCTCAAGCAGTCTACGCTTTGATCGTTCCCTGGAAGACCAGTAGAAGTTCCCGATGCACATCTTTAGTCATTCTGTTATCTGTGGACTATCAGAGTGATGATAAAACACAGAAATTGCTTCGGGACTGTATACAACAGTCACCATGCGCACTTTCCTCCATGGGAGTAATGTCTCAAACAGTATACGATTTGATCGTCCCCTGGAAGACCAGTAGTAGTTTCCGATGCACATCGAGAGTCATTCTGTTATCTGTGGACTATCAGAGCGTTGATAAAACACGGAAATTGAATCGGGATTGAATACAACAGTCACCATGCGCACTTTCCTCCATGGGAGTAATGTCTCAAACAGTTTACGCTTTGATCGTTCTCTGGAAGACCAGTAGTAGTATCCGATGCACATCTGGAGGCATTCTGTAATCTGTGGACTATCCGAGTGTTGATGAAACACAGAAATTGCATCGAGATTGAAAACAACAGTCACCATGCACACTTTCCCCCATGGGAGTAATGTCTGAAACATTCTACCCTTTGATCGTTCCCTGTTTGACCCGTAGTAGTTTCCGATGCACATCTTTAGTCATTCTGTTATCTGTGGACTATCATAGTGTTGATAAAACACGGAAATTGAATCGGGATTGAATACAACAGTCACCATGCGCACTTTCCTATATGGGAATAATGTCTCAAACAGTTTACGTTTTGATCGTTCCCTGGAAGACCAGTAGTAGTTTCCGATGCTCATCTGGAGGCATTCTGTTCTCTGTGGACTATCAGAGTGTTGATGAAACACAGAAACTGCATCGGGATTGAATACAACAGTCACCATGCGCACTTTCCTCCACGGGAGTAATGTCTCAAACAGTCTATGCTTTGATCGTTCCCTCGAAGACCAGTGGCAGTTTCCGATGCACATCTGCAGGCAATCTGTAATCTGTGGACATTCAAAGTGTTGATGAAACACAGAAATTACATCGTGATTGAATACAACTGTCACCATGCGCACTTTCCTCCATGGGAGTAATGTCTCAAACAGTCTATGCTTTGATCGTTCCCAGGAAGACCAGTAGTAGTTTCCGATGCACATCTGGAGGCAATCTGAAATCTGTGGACTATCAGAGTGTTGATGAAACACAGAAATTGCATCGGGATTGAATACAACAGTCGCCATGCACACATTCCCCCATGGGAGTAATGTCTCAAACATTCTACGCTTTGATCGTTCCTTGTTAGACGAGTAGTATCTTCCGATGCACATTTATAGGCTTTCTGTAATCTGTGGACTATCAGAGTGTTGATGAAACACAGAAATTGCTTCCGAATTGAATACAACAGTCACCATGCGCACTTTCCTCCATGGGAGTAATGTCTCAAAGAGTCTACGCTTTGATCGTTCCCTGGATGACCAGTAGTAGTTTCCGATGCACATCTGGAGGCATTGTGTAATCTGTGGACTATCAGGGTGTTGATGAAACAAAGAAATTGCATCGGGATTGAATACAACACTCACTACGACCACTTTCCTCCATGGGAGTAATGTCTCAAACTGTCATCGATTTCATCGTTCCCTGAAGACCAGTAGTAGTTTTCGATGCACATCTGGAGGCATTCTGTAATCTGTGGTCTATCCGGGTGTTGATGAAGGACAGAAATTGTATCGGCATTGAATACAACAGTCACCATGCGAACTTTCCTCCATGGGAGTAATGTCTCAAACAGTCTACGCCTTGATCGTTCCCTGAAGGACCAGTAGTAGTTTCCGATGCACATCTGGAGCCATTCTGTAAACTGTGGACTATCAGAGTGTTGTTGATACGCATAAATTGCATCGCGATTGAATACAACAGTCACCATGCGCACTTTTCTCCGTAGGAGTAATGACTCAAACAGTCTACGCTTTGATCGTTCCCTGGAAGACCAGTAGTAGTTTCCGATGCACATCTGGAGGCATTCTCTAATCTGATGAGTATCTGAGTGTTGACGAAACACAGGAATTGTATTGGGATTGAATACAACAGTCACCATGTGCACTTTCCTCCATGGGAGTAATGTCTCAAACGGTCTATTCTTTGATCGTTCCCAGAAAAACCAGTAGTAGTTTCCGATGCACATCTGGAGGCAATCTGTAATCTGTGGACTATCAGAGCGTTGATGAAACTCAGAAATTGCATCGGGATTGAATACAACAGTCACCATGCACACTTTACCCCATGGGAGTAATGTCTCAAACAATCTACGCTTTGATCGTTCCCTGTTAGACCAGTAGTGGTGTCCGATGCACATCTGGACGCATTCTGTATTCTGTGGACTATCAGAGTGTTGATGAAGCACAGAAATTGCTTCGGGATTGAATACAACAGTCAACATGCGCACTTTCCTCCATGTGAGTAATGTCTCAAACAGTCTACGATTTGATCGTTCATTGGAAGTCCAGTAGTAGTTTCCGATGCACATCTGGAGTCATTCTGTAATCTGTGGACTATCAGAGTGTTGATGAAACACAGAAACTGCATCGGGATGGAATACAACAGACACCATGCGCACTTTCCTCCATGGGAGTAATGTCTCAAACAGTCTACGGTTTGATCGTTCCCTGGAAGACCAGTAGCAGTTCCCGTTGAGCATCTGGAGGCATTCTGTAATCTGTGGACTAACTGAGTGTTGATGAAACACAGAAAGTGCATCGGGATTGAATACAACAGTCACCATGCGCACTTTCCTCCACGGGAGTAATGTCTCAAACAGTCTATGCTTTGATCGATCCCTCGAAGACCAGTGGCAGTTTCCGATGCACATCTGCAGGCAATCTGTAATCTGTGGACATTCAAAGTGTTGATGAAACACAGAAATTACATCGTGATTGAATACAACTGTCACCATGCGCACTTTCCTCCATGGGAGTAATGTCTCAAACAGTCTATGCTTTGATCGTTCCCAGGAAGACCAGTAGTAGTTTCCGATGCACATCTGGAGGCAATCTGAAATCTGTGGACTATCAGAGTGTTAATGAAACACAGAAATTGCATCGGGATTGAATACAACAGTCACCATGCGCACTTTCCCCCATGGGAGTAATGTCTCAAACATTCTACGCTTTGATCGTTCCTTGTTAGACGAGTAGTATCTTCCGATGCACATTTATAGGCTTTCTGTAATCTGTGGACTATCAGAGTGTTGATGAAACACAGAAATTGCTTCCGAATTGAATACAACAGTCACCATGCGCACTTTCCTCCATGGGAGTAATGTCTCGAACAGTTTACGCTTTGATCGTTCCCTGGAAGACCAGTAGTAGTTTCCGATGCACATCTGGAGGCATTCTGTAATCTGTGGACTATCAGAGTATTAATGAAACACAGAAATTCCATCGGGATTGAAACAACAGTCACCATTCGCACTTTCCCCCATTGGAGTAATGTCTCAAAGAGTTTACGCTTTGATCGTTCCCTGGAAGACCAGTAGTAGTTTAAGATGCACATCTGGAGGCATTCTGTAATCTGTGGACTATCAGAATGTTGATGAAACACTGAAATTGCATCGGGATTGAATACAACAGTCACCATGCGCACTTTCCTCCATGGTAGTAATGTCTCAAACAGTCTACGCTTTGATCGTTCCCTGGAAGACCAGAAGTAGTTTCCGATGCACATCTGTAGGCATTCTGTTATCTGTTTACTATCAGAGTGTTGTTGAAACACAGAAATTGCCTCGGGATTGAATACAACAGTCACCATGCGGTCTTTCCTCCATGGGAGTAATGTCTCAAACAGTCTACGCTTTGATCGTTCCCTGGAAGACCAGTAGTAGTTTCCGATGCACATCTGGAGGCATTCTGTAACCTGTGGACTATCAGAGTGTCGTTGAAACACTGAAATTGCATCGGGATTGAATACAACAGTCACCATGCTCACTTTCATCCATGGGAGTAATGTCTCAAAAAGTCTACGCTTTGATCGTTCCCTGGAAGACCAGTAGTAGTTTCCGATGCACATCTGAAGGCATTCTGTAATCTGTGGACTAACTGAGTGTTGATGAAACACAGAAATTGCAATGGGATTGAATACAACAGTCACCATGCGCACTTTCCTCCATGGGAGTAATGTCTCAAACAGTCTACGCTTTGATCGTTCCCTGGAAGACCAGTAGAAGTTCCCGATGCACATCTTTAGTCATTCTGTTATCTGTGGACTATCAGAGTGATGATAAAACACAGAAATTACTTCGGGACTGTATACAACAGTCACCATGCGCACTTTCCTCCATGGGAGTAATGTCTCAAACAGTATACGATTTGATCGTCCCCTGGAAGACCAGTAGTAGTTTCCGATGCACATCGAGAGTCATTCTGTTATCTGTGGACTATCAGAGCGTTGATAAAACACGGAAATTGAATCGGGATTGAATACAACAGTCACCATGCGCACTTTCCTCCATGGGAGTAATGTCTCAAACAGTTTACGCTTTGATCGTTCTCTGGAAGACCAGTAGTAGTATCCGATGCACATCTGGAGGCATTCTGTAATCTGTGGACTATGCGAGTGTTGATGAAACACAGAAATTGCATCGAGATTGAAAACAACAGTCACCATGCACACTTTCCCCCATGGGAGTAATGTCTGAAACATTCTACCCTTTGATCGTTCCCTGTTTGACCCGTAGTAGTTTCCGATGCACATCTTTAGTCATTCTGTTATCTGTGGACTATCATAGTGTTGATAAAACACGGAAATTGAATCGGGATTGAATACAACAGTCACCATGCGCACTTTCCTATATGGGAATAATGTCTCAAACAGTTTACGTTTTGATCGTTCCCTGGAAGACCAGTAGTAGTTTCCGATGCTCATCTGGAGGCATTCTGTTCTCTGTGGACTATCAGAGTGTTGATGAAACACAGAAACTGCATCGGGATTGAATACAACAGTCACCATGCGCACTTTCCTCCACGGGAGTAATGTCTCAAACAGTCTATGCTTTGATCGTTCCCTCGAAGACCAGTGGCAGTTTCCGATGCACATCTGCAGGCAATCTGTAATCTGTGGACATTCAAAGTGTTGATGAAACACAGAAATTACATCGTGATTGAATACAACTGTCACCATGCGCACTTTCCTCCATGGGAGTAATGTCTCAAACAGTCTATGCTTTGATCGTTCCCAGGAAGACCAGTAGTAGTTTCCGATGCACATCTGGAGGCAATCTGAAATCTGTAGACTATCAGAGTGTTGATGAAACACAGAAATTGCATCGGGATTGAATACAACAGTCACCATGCACACATTCCCCCATGGGAGTAATGTCTCAAACATTCTACGCTTTGATCGTTCCTTGTTAGACGAGTAGTATCTTCCGATGCACATTTATAGGCTTTCTGTAATCTGTGGACTATCAGAGTGTTGATGAAACACAGAAATTGCTTCCGAATTGAATACAACAGTCACCGTGCGCACTTTCCTCCATGGGAGTAATGTCTCAAACAGTCTATTCTTTGATCGTTCCCTGGAAGACCAGTAGTAGTTTCCGATGCACATCTGGAGGCATTCTGTAATCTGTGGACCTCCAAAGTGCTGATGAAACACAGAAATTGCATCGGGATTGAATACAACAGTCACCATGACCACTTTCCTCAATGTGAGTAATTCTCAAAAAGTCTGCGCCTTGATCGTTCCCTGGAAGACCAGTAGTAGTTTACGATGCACATCTGGAAGCATTCTGTAATCTGAGGACTATCTGAGTGTTGATGAAACACAGAAATTGCATCGGGATTGAATACAACAGTCACCATGCGCACTTTCCCCCATGGGAGTAATGTCTCAAGCATTCTACGATTTGATCGTTCCTTGTTAGACCAGTAGTAGTTTCCGATGCACATCTGGATTCATTGTGTAGTCTGTGGACCATCAGAGTGTTGATGAAACACAGAAATTGCTTCGGGATAGAATACAAGAGTCACCATGCACACTTTCCTCCATGGGAGTAGTGTCTCAAACAGTCTACGCTTTGATCCTTCCCTGGGAGACCAGTAGTGGTTTCCGATGCACATCTGGAGGCATTCTGTAATCTGTGGACTATCAGAGTATTAATGAAACACAGAAATTCCATCGGGATTAAATACAACAGTCACCATACGAACTTTCCTCCATGGGAGTAATGTCTCAAAGAGTTTACGCTTTGATCGTTCCCTGGATGACCAGTAGTAGTTTCCGATGCACATCTGGAGGCATTGTGTAATCTGTGGACTATCAGTGTGTTGATGAAACAAAGAAATTGCATCGGGATTGAATACAACACTCACTATGACCACTTTCCTCCATGGGAGTAATGTCTCAAACTGTCATCGATTTCATCGTTCCCTGAAGACCAGTAGTAGTTTTGGATGCACATCTGGAGGCATTCTGTAATCTGTGGTCTATCCGGGTGTTGATGAAGGACAGAAATTGTATCGGCATTGAATACAACAGTCACCATGCGATCTTTCCTCCATGGGAGTAATGTCTCAAACAGTCTACGCCTTGATCGTTCCCTGAAGGACCAGTAGTAGTTTCCGATGCACATCTGGAGCCATTCTGTAAACTGTGGACTATCAGAGTGTTGTTGATACACATAAATTGCATCGCGATTGAATACAACAGTCACCATGCGCACTTTTCTCCATGGGAGTAATGACTCAAACAGTCTACGCTTTGATCGTTCCCTGGAAGACCAGTAGTAGTTTCCGATGCACATCTGGAGGCATTCTCTAATCTGATGAGTATCTGAGTGTTGACGAAACACAGGAATTGTATTATGATTGAATACAACAGTCACCATGCTCACTTTCCTCCATGGGAGTAATGTCTCAAACGGTCTATTCTTTGATCGTTCCCAGAAAAACCAGTAGTAGTTTCCGATGCACATCTGGAGGCAATCTGTAATCTGTGGACTATCAGAGCGTTGATGAAACTCAGAAATTGCATCGGGATTGAATACAACAGTCACCATGTACACTTTACCCCATGGGAGTAATGTCTCAAACAATCTACGCTTTGATCGTTCCCTGTTAGACCAGTAGTGGTTTCCGATGCACATCTGGACGCATTCTGTATTCTGTGGACTATCAGAATGTTGATGAAACACTGAAATTGCATCGGGATTGAATACAACAGTCACCATGCGCACTTTCCTCCATGGTAGTAACGTCTCAAACAGTCTACGCTTTGATCGTTCCCTGGAAGACCAGAAGTAGTTTCCGATGCACATCTGTAGGCATTCTGTTATCTGTTTACTATCAGAGTGTTGTTGAAACACAGAAATTGCCTCGGGATTGAATGCAACAGTCACCATGCGGTCTTTCCTCCATGGGAGTAATGTCTCAAACAGTCTACGCTTTGATCGTTCCCTGGAAGACCAGTAGTAGTTTCCGATGCACATCTGGAGGCATTCTGTAACCTGTGGACTATCAGAGTGTCGTTGAAACACTGAAATTGCATCGGGATTGAATACAACAGTCACCATGCTCACTTTCATCCATGGGAGTAATGTCTCAAAAAGTCTACGCTTTGATCGTTCCCTGGAAGACCAGTAGTAGTTTCCGATGCACATCTGAAGGCATTCTGTAATCTGTGGACTAACTGAGTGTTGATGAAACACAGAAATTGCAATGGGATTCAATACAACTGTCACCATGCGCACTTTCCTCCATGGGAGTAATGTCTCAAACAGTCTACGCTTTGATCGTTCCCTGGAAGACCAGTAGAAGTTCCCGATGCACATCTTTAGTCATTCTGTTATCTGTGGACTATCAGAGTGATGATAAAACACAGAAATTGCTTCGGGACTGTATACAACAGTCACCATGCGCACTTTCCTCCATGGGAGTAATGTCTCAAACTGTATACGATTTGATCGTTCCCTGGAAGACCAGTAGTAGTTTCCGATGCACATCGAGAGTCATTCTGTTATCTGTGGACTATCAGAGCGTTGATAAAACACGGAAATTGAATCGGGATTGAATACAACAGTCACCATGCGGACTTTCCTCCGTGGGAGTAATGTCTCAAACAGTTTACGCTTTGATCGTTCCCTGGAAGACCAGTAGTAGTATCCGATGCACATATGGAGGCATTCTGTAATCTGTGGACTATCTGAGTGTTGATGAAACACAGAAATTGCATCGGGATTGAAAACAACAGTCACCATGCACACTTTCCCCCATGGGAGTAATGTCTGAAACATTCTACCCTTTGATCGTTCCCTGTTTGGCCCGTAGTAGTTTCCGATGCACATCTTTAGTCATTCTGTTATCTGTGGACTATCATAGTGTTGATAAAACGCGGAAATTGAATCGGGATTGAATACAACAGTCACCATGCGCACTTTCCTCCATGGGAATAATGTCTCAAACAGTTTACGTTTTGATCGTTCCCTGGAAGACCAGTAGTAGTTTCCGATGCACATCTGGATGCAATCTGTAATCTGTGGACTATCAGAGTGTTGATGAAACACAGAAACTGCATCGGAATTGAATACAGCAGTCACCATTCGCACTTTCCTCCACAGGAGTAATGTCTCAAACAGTCTACGCTTTTGATCGTTCCCTGGAAGACCAGTAGTAGTTTCCGATGCACATCTGGAGGCATTCTGTAATCTGTGGACCTCCAAAGTGCTGATGAAACACAGAAATTGCATCGGGATTGAATACAACAGTCACCATGACCACTTCCCTCAAAGTGAGTAATTCTCATAAAGTCTACGCCTTGATCGTTCCCTGGAAGACCAGTAGTAGTTTACGATGCACATCTGGAAGCATTCTGTAATCTGAGGACTATCTGAGTGTTGATGAAACACAGAAATTGCATCGGGATTGAATACAACAGTCACCATGCGCACTTTCCCCCATGGGAGTAATGTCTCAAGCATTCTACGATTTGATCGTTCCTTGTTAGACCAGTAGTATTTTCCGATGCACATCTGGATTCATTGTGTAGTCTGTGGACCATCAGAGTGTTGATGAAACACAGAAATTGCTTCGGGATAGAATACAAGAGTCACCATGCACACTTTCCTCCATGGGAGTAGTGTCTCAAACAGTCTACGCTTTGATCCTTCCCTGGGAGACCAGTAGTGGTTTCCGATGCACATCTGGAGGCATTCTGTAATCTGTGGACTATCAGAGTATTAATGAAACACAGAAATTCCATCGGGATTGAATACAACAGTCACCATACGAACTTTCCCCCATGGGAGTAATGTCTCAAAGAGTTTACGCTTTGATCGTTCCCTGGATGACCAGTAGTAGTTTCCGATGCACATCTGGAGGCATTGTGTAATCTGTGGACTATCAGGGTGTTGATGAAACAAAGAAATTGCATCGGGATTGAATACAACACTCACTACGACCACTTTCCTCCATGGGAGTAATGTCTCAAACTGTCATCGATTTCATCGTTCCCTGAAGACCAGTAGTAGTTTTCGATGCACATCTGGAGGCATTCTGTAATCTGTGGTCTATCCGGGTGTTGATGAAGGACAGAAATTGTATCGGCATTGAATACAACAGTCACCATGCGCACTTTTCTCCATGGGAGTAATAACTCAAACAGTCTACGCTTTGATCGTTCCCTGGAAGACCAGTAGTAGTTTCCGATGCACATCTGGAGGCATTCTCTAATCTGATGAGTATCTGAGTGTTGACGAAACACAGGAATTGTATCGGGATTGAATACAACACTCACTACGACCACTTTCCTCCATGGGAGTAATGTCTCAAACAGTCTACGCCTTGATCGTTCCCTGAAGGACCAGTAGTAGTTTCCGATGCACATCTGGAGCCATTCTGTAAACTGTGGACTATCAGAGTGTTGTTGATACGCATAAATTGCATCGCGATTGAATACAACAGTCACCATGCGCACTTTTCTCCATGGGAGTAATAACTCAAACAGTCTACGCTTTGATCGTTCCCTGGAAGACCAGTAGTAGTTTCCGATGCACATCTGGAGGCATTCTCTAATCTGATGAGTATCTGAGTGTTGACGAAACACAGGAATTGTATTGGGATTGAATACAACAGTCACCATGCGCACTTTCCTCCATGGGAGTAATGTCTCAAACGGTCTATTCTTTGATCGTTCCCAGAAAAACCAGTAGTAGTTTCCGATGCACATCTGGAGGCAATCTGTAATCTGTGGACTATCAGAGCGTTGATGAAACTCAGAAATTGCATCGGGATTGAATACAACAGTCACCATGCACACTTTACCCCATGGGAGTAATGTCCCAAACAATCTACGCTTTGATCGTTCCCTGTTAGACCAGTAGTGGTGTCCGATGCACATCTGGACGCATTCTGTATTCTGTGGACTATCAGAGTGTTGATGAAGCACAGAAATTGCTTCGGGATTGAATACAACAGTCAACATGCGCACTTTCCTCCATGTGAGTAATGTCTCAAACAGTCTACGATTTGATCGTTCATTGGAAGTCCAGTAGTAGTTTCCGATGCACATCTGGAGTCACTCTGTAATCTGTGGACTATCAGAGTGTTGATGAAACACAGAAACTGCATCGGGATGGAATACAACAGACACCATGCGCACTTTCCTCCATGGGAGTAATGTCTCAAACAGTCTACGGTTTGATCGTTCCCTGGAAGACCAGTAGCAGTTCCCGTTGAGCATCTGGAGGCATTCTGTAATCTGTGGACTATCAGAGTGTTGATGAAACACAGAAACTGCATCGGGATGGAATACAACAGACACCATGCGCACTTTCCTCCATGGGAGTAATGTCTCAAACAGTCTATGCTTTGATCGATCCCTCGAAGACCAGTGGCAGTTTCCGATGCACATCTGCAGGCAATCTGTAATCTGTGGACATTCAAAGTGTTGATGAAACACAGAAATTACATCGTGATTGAATACAACTGTCACCATGCGCACTTTCCTCCATGGGAGTAATGTCTCAAACAGTCTATGCTTTGATCGTTCCCAGGAAGACCAGTAGTAGTTTCCGATGCACATCTGGAGGCAATCTGAAATCTGTGGACTATCAGAGTGTTAATGAAACACAGAAATTGCATCGGGATTGAATACAACAGTCACCATGCGCACTTTCCCCCATGGGAGTAATGTCTCAAACATTCTACGCTTTGATCGTTCCTTGTTAGACGAGTAGTATCTTCCGATGCACATTTATAGGCTTTCTGTAATCTGTGGACTATCAGAGTGTTGATGAAACACAGAAATTGCTTCCGAATTGAATACAACAGTCACCATGCGCACTTTCCTCCATGGGAGTAATGTCTCAAACAGTTTACGCTTTGATCGTTCCCTGGAAGACCAGTAGTAGTTTCCGATGCACATCTGGAGGCATTCTGTAATCTGTGGACTATCAGAGTATTAATGAAACACAGAAATTCCATCGGGATTGAAGCAACAGTCACCATTCGCACTTTCCCCAATTGGAGTAATGTCTCAAAGAGTTTACGCTTTGATCGTTCCCTGGAAGACCAGTAGTAGTTTAAGATGCACATCTGGAGGCATTCTGTAATCTGTGGACTATCAGAATGTTGATGAAACACTGAAATTGCATCGGGATTGAATACAACAGTCACCATGCGCACTTTCCTCCATGGTAGTAATGTCTCAAACAGTCTACGCTTTGATCGTTCCCTGGAAGACCAGAAGCAGTTTCCGATGCACATCTGTAGGCATTCTGTTATCTGTTTACTATCAGAGTGTTGTTGAAACACAGAAATTGCCTCGGGATTGAATACAACAGTCACCATGCGGTCTTTCCTCCATGGGAGTAATGTCTCAAACAGTCTACGCTTTGATCGTTCCCTGGAAGACCAGTAGTAGTTTCCGATGCACATCTGGAGGCATTCTGTAACCTGTGGACTATCAGAGTGTCGTTGAAACACTGAAATTGCATCGGGATTGAATACAACAGTCACCATGCTCACTTTCATCCATGGGAGTAATGTCTCAAAAAGTCTACGCTTTGATCGTTCCCTGGAAGACCAGTAGTAGTTTCCGATGCACATCTGAAGGCATTCTGTAATCTGTGGACTAACTGAGTGTTGATGAAACACAGAAATTGCAATGGGATTGAATACAACAGTCACCATGCGCACTTTCCTCCATGGGAGTAATGTCTCAAACAGTATACGATTTGATCGTCCCCTGGAAGACCAGTAGTAGTTTCCGATGCACATCGAGAGTCATTCTGTTATCTGTGGACTATCAGAGCGTTGATAAAACACGGAAATTGAATCGGGATTGAATACAACAGTCACCATGCGCACTTTCCTCCATGGGAGTAATGTCTCAAACAGTTTACGCTTTGATCGTTCTCTGGAAGACCAGTAGTAGTATCCGATGCACATCTGGAGGCATTCTGTAATCTGTGGACTATCCGAGTGTTGATGAAACACAGAAATTGCATCGAGATTGAAAACAACAGTCACCATGCACACTTTTCCCCATGGGAGTAATGTCTGAAACATTCTACCCTTTGATCGTTCCCTGTTTGACCCGTAGTAGTTTCCGATGCACATCTTTAGTCATTCTGTTATCTGTGGACTATCATAGTGTTGATAAAACACGGAAATTGAATCGGGATTGAATACAACAGTCACCATGCGCACTTTCCTATATGGGAATAATGTCTCAAACAGTTTACGTTTTGATCGTTCCCTGGAAGACCAGTAGTAGTTTCCGATGCTCATCTGGAGGCATTCTGTTCTCTGTGGACTATCAGAGTGTTGATGAAACACAGAAACTGCATCGGGATTGAATACAACAGTCACCATGCGCACTTTCCTCCACGGGAGTAATGTCTCAAACAGTCTATGCTTTGATAGTTCCCTCGAAGACCAGTGGCAGTTTCCGATGCACATCTGCAGGCAATCTGTAATCTGTGGACATTCAAAGTGTTGATGAAACACAGAAATTACATCGTGATTGAATACAACTGTCACCATGCGCACTTTCCTCCATGGGAGTAATGTCTCAAACAGTCTATGCTTTGATCGTTCCCAGGAAGACCAGTAGTAGTTTCCGATGCACATCTGGAGGCAATCTGAAATCTGTGGACTATCAGAGTGTTGATGAAACACAGAAATTGCATCGGGATTGAATACAACAGTCACCATGCACACATTCCCCCATGGGAGTAATGTCTCAAACATTCTACGCTTTGATCGTTCCTTGTTAGACGAGTAGTATCTTCCGATGCACATTTATAGGCTTTCTGTAATCTGTGGACTATCAGAGTGTTGATGAAACACAGAAATTGCTTCCGAATTGAATACAACAGTCACCGTGCGCACTTTCCTCCATGGGAGTAATGTCTCTAACAGTCTACGCTTTGATCGTTCCCTGGAAGACCAGTAGTAGTTTCCGATGCACATCTGGAGGCATTCTGTAATCTGTGGACTATCAGAGTATTAATGAAACACAGAAATTCCATCGGGATTGAAACAACAGTCACCATTCGCACTTTCCCCCATTGGAGTAATGTCTCAAAGAGTTTACGCTTTGATCGTTCCCTGGAAGACCAGTAGTAGTTTAAGATGCACATCTGGAGGCATTCTGTAATCTGTGGACTATCAGAATGTTGATGAAACACTGAAATTGCATCGGGATTGAATACAACAGTCACCATGCGCACTTTCCTCCATGGTAGTAATGTCTCAAACAGTCTACGCTTTGATCGTTCCCTGGAAGACCAGAAGTAGTTTCCGATGCACATCTGTAGGCATTCTGTTATCTGTTTACTATCAGAGTGTTGTTGAAACACAGAAATTGCCTCGGGATTGAATACAACAGTCACCATGCGGTCTTTCCTCCATGGGAGTAATGTCTCAAACAGTCTACGCTTTGATCGTTCCCTGGAAGACCAGTAGTAGTTTCCGATGCACATCTGGAGGCATTCTGTAACCTGTGGACTATCAGAGTGTCGTTGAAACACTGAAATTGCATCGGGATTGAATACAACAGTCACCATGCTCACTTTCATCCATGGGAGTAATGTCTCAAAAAGTCTACGCTTTGATCGTTCCCTGGAAGACCAGTAGTAGTTTCCGATGCACATCTGAAGGCATTCTGTAATCTGTGGACTAACTGAGTGTTGATGAAACACAGAAATTGCAATGGGATTGAATACAACAGTCACCATGCGCACTTTCCTCCATGGGAGTAATGTCTCAAGCAGTCTACGCTTTGATCGTTCCCTGGAAGACCAGTAGAAGTTCCCGATGCACATCTTTAGTCATTCTGTTATCTGTGGACTATCAGAGTGATGATAAAACACAGAAATTGCTTCGGGACTGTATACAACAGTCACCATGCGCACTTTCCTCCATGGGAGTAATGTCTCAAACAGTATACGATTTGATCGTCCCCTGGAAGACCAGTAGTAGTTTCCGATGCACATCGAGAGTCATTCTGTTATCTGTGGACTATCAGAGCGTTGATAAAACACGGAAATTGAATCGGGATTGAATACAACAGTCACCATGCGCACTTTCCTCCATGGGAGTAATGTCTCAAACAGTTTACGCTTTGATCGTTCTCTGGAAGACCAGTAGTAGTATCCGATGCACATCTGGAGGCATTCTGTAATCTGTGGACTATCCGAGTGTTGATGAAACACAGAAATTGCATCGAGATTGAAAACAACAGTCACCATGCACACTTTCCCCCATGGGAGTAATGTCTGAAACATTCTACCCTTTGATCGTTCCCTGTTTGACCCGTAGTAGTTTCCGATGCACATCTTTAGTCATTCTGTTATCTGTGGACTATCATAGTGTTGATAAAACACGGAAATTGAATCGGGATTGAATACAACAGTCACCATGCGCACTTTCCTATATGGGAATAATGTCTCAAACAGTTTACGTTTTGATCGTTCCCTGGAAGACCAGTAGTAGTTTCCGATGCTCATCTGGAGGCATTCTGTTCTCTGTGGACTATCAGAGTGTTGATGAAACACAGAAACTGCATCGGGATTGAATACAACAGTCACCATGCGCACTTTCCTCCACGGGAGTAATGTCTCAAACAGTCTATGCTTTGATCGTTCCCTCGAAGACCAGTGGCAGTTTCCGATGCACATCTGCAGGCAATCTGTAATCTGTGGACATTCAAAGTGTTGATGAAACACAGAAATTACATCGTGATTGAATACAACTGTCACCATGCGCACTTTCCTCCATGGGAGTAATGTCTCAAACAGTCTATGCTTTGATCGTTCCCAGGAAGACCAGTAGTAGTTTCCGATGCACATCTGGAGGCAATCTGAAATCTGTGGACTATCAGAGTGTTGATGAAACACAGAAATTGCATCGGGATTGAATACAACAGTCGCCATGCACACATTCCCCCATGGGAGTAATGTCTCAAACATTCTACGCTTTGATCGTTCCTTGTTAGACGAGTAGTATCTTCCGATGCACATTTATAGGCTTTCTGTAATCTGTGGACTATCAGAGTGTTGATGAAACACAGAAATTGCTTCCGAATTGAATACAACAGTCACCATGCGCACTTTCCTCCATGGGAGTAATGTCTCAAACAGTCTACGCTTTGATCGTTCCCTGGATGACCAGTAGTAGTTTCCGATGCACATCTGGAGGCATTGTGTAATCTGTGGACTATCAGGGTGTTGATGAAACAAAGAAATTGCATCGGGATTGAATACAACACTCACTACGACCACTTTCCTCCATGGGAGTAATGTCTCAAACTGTCATCGATTTCATCGTTCCCTGAAGACCAGTAGTAGTTTTCGATGCACATCTGGAGGCATTCTGTAATCTGTGGTCTATCCGGGTGTTGATGAAGGACAGAAATTGTATCGGCATTGAATACAACAGTCACCATGCGAACTTTCCTCCATGGGAGTAATGTCTCAAACAGTCTACGCCTTGATCGTTCCCTGAAGGACCAGTAGTAGTTTCCGATGCACATCTGGAGCCATTCTGTAAACTGTGGACTATCAGAGTGTTGTTGATACGCATAAATTGCATCGCGATTGAATACAACAGTCACCATGCGCACTTTTCTCCGTAGGAGTAATGACTCAAACAGTCTACGCTTTGATCGTTCCCTGGAAGACCAGTAGTAGTTTCCGATGCACATCTGGAGGCATTCTCTAATCTGATGAGTATCTGAGTGTTGACGAAACACAGGAATTGTATTGGGATTGAATACAACAGTCACCATGCGCACTTTCCTCCATGGGAGTAATGTCTCAAACGGTCTATTCTTTGATCGTTCCCAGAAAAACCAGTAGTAGTTTCCGATGCACATCTGGAGGCAATCTGTAATCTGTGGACTATCAGAGCGTTGATGAAACTCAGAAATTGCATCGGGATTGAATACAACAGTCACCATGCACACTTTACCCCATGGGAGTAATGTCTCAAACAATCTACGCTTTGATCGTTCCCTGTTAGACCAGTAGTGGTGTCCGATGCACATCTGGACGCATTCTGTATTCTGTGGACTATCAGAGTGTTGATGAAGCACAGAAATTGCTTCGGGATTGAATACAACAGTCAACATGCGCACTTTCCTCCATGTGAGTAATGTCTCAAACAGTCTACGATTTGATCGTTCATTGGAAGTCCAGTAGTAGTTTCCGATGCACATCTGGAGTCATTCTGTAATCTGTGGACTATCAGAGTGTTGATGAAACACAGAAACTGCATCGGGATGGAATACAACAGACACCATGCGCACTTTCCTCCATGGGAGTAATGTCTCAAACAGTCTACGGTTTGATCGTTCCCTGGAAGACCAGTAGCAGTTCCCGTTGAGCATCTGGAGGCATTCTGTAATCTGTGGACTAACTGAGTGTTGATGAAACACAGAAAGTGCATCGGGATTGAATACAACAGTCACCATGCGCACTTTCCTCCACGGGAGTAATGTCTCAAACAGTCTATGCTTTGATCGATCCCTCGAAGACCAGTGGCAGTTTCCGATGCACATCTGCAGGCAATCTGTAATCTGTGGACATTCAAAGTGTTGATGAAACACAGAAATTACATCGTGATTGAATACAACTGTCACCATGCGCACTTTCCTCCATGGGAGTAATGTCTCAAACAGTCTATGCTTTGATCGTTCCCAGGAAGACCAGTAGTAGTTTCCGATGCACATCTGGAGGCAATCTGAAATCTGTGGACTATCAGAGTGTTAATGAAACACAGAAATTGCATCGGGATTGAATACAACAGTCACCATGCGCACTTTCCCCCATGGGAGTAATGTCTCAAACATTCTACGCTTTGATCGTTCCTTGTTAGACGAGTAGTATCTTCCGATGCACATTTATAGGCTTTCTGTAATCTGTGGACTATCAGAGTGTTGATGAAACACAGAAATTGCTTCCGAATTGAATACAACAGTCACCATGCGCACTTTCCTCCATGGGAGTAATGTCTCGAACAGTTTACGCTTTGATCGTTCCCTGGAAGACCAGTAGTAGTTTCCGATGCACATCTGGAGGCATTCTGTAATCTGTGGACTATCAGAGTATTAATGAAACACAGAAATTCCATCGGGATTGAAACAACAGTCACCATTCGCACTTTCCCCCATTGGAGTAATGTCTCAAAGAGTTTACGCTTTGATCGTTCCCTGGAAGACCAGTAGTAGTTTAAGATGCACATCTGGAGGCATTCTGTAATCTGTGGACTATCAGAATGTTGATGAAACACTGAAATTGCATCGGGATTGAATACAACAGTCACCATGCGCACTTTCCTCCATGGTAGTAATGTCTCAAACAGTCTACGCTTTGATCGTTCCCTGGAAGACCAGAAGTAGTTTCCGATGCACATCTGTAGGCATTCTGTTATCTGTTTACTATCAGAGTGTTGTTGAAACACAGAAATTGCCTCGGGATTGAATACAACAGTCACCATGCGGTCTTTCCTCCATGGGAGTAATGTCTCAAACAGTCTACGCTTTGATCGTTCCCTGGAAGACCAGTAGTAGTTTCCGATGCACATCTGGAGGCATTCTGTAACCTGTGGACTATCAGAGTGTCGTTGAAACACTGAAATTGCATCGGGATTGAATACAACAGTCACCATGCTCACTTTCATCCATGGGAGTAATGTCTCAAAAAGTCTACGCTTTGATCGTTCCCTGGAAGACCAGTAGTAGTTTCCGATGCACATCTGAAGGCATTCTGTAATCTGTGGACTAACTGAGTGTTGATGAAACACAGAAATTGCAATGGGATTGAATACAACAGTCACCATGCGCACTTTCCTCCATGGGAGTAATGTCTCAAACAGTCTACGCTTTGATCGTTCCCTGGAAGACCAGTAGAAGTTCCCGATGCACATCTTTAGTCATTCTGTTATCTGTGGACTATCAGAGTGATGATAAAACACAGAAATTACTTCGGGACTGTATACAACAGTCACCATGCGCACTTTCCTCCATGGGAGTAATGTCTCAAACAGTATACGATTTGATCGTCCCCTGGAAGACCAGTAGTAGTTTCCGATGCACATCGAGAGTCATTCTGTTATCTGTGGACTATCAGAGCGTTGATAAAACACGGAAATTGAATCGGGATTGAATACAACAGTCACCATGCGCACTTTCCTCCATGGGAGTAATGTCTCAAACAGTTTACGCTTTGATCGTTCTCTGGAAGACCAGTAGTAGTATCCGATGCACATCTGGAGGCATTCTGTAATCTGTGGACTATCCGAGTGTTGATGAAACACAGAAATTGCATCGAGATTGAAAACAACAGTCACCATGCACACTTTCCCCCATGGGAGTAATGTCTGAAACATTCTACCCTTTGATCGTTCCCTGTTTGACCCGTAGTAGTTTCCGATGCACATCTTTAGTCATTCTGTTATCTGTGGACTATCATAGTGTTGATAAAACACGGAAATTGAATCGGGATTGAATACAACAGTCACCATGCGCACTTTCCTATATGGGAATAATGTCTCAAACAGTTTACGTTTTGATCGTTCCCTGGAAGACCAGTAGTAGTTTCCGATGCTCATCTGGAGGCATTCTGTTCTCTGTGGACTATCAGAGTGTTGATGAAACACAGAAACTGCATCGGGATTGAATACAACAGTCACCATGCACACTTTCCTCCACGGGAGTAATGTCTCAAACAGTCTATGCTTTGATTGTTCCCTCGAAGACCAGTGGCAGTTTCCGATGCACATCTGCAGGCAATCTGTAATCTGTGGACATTCAAAGTGTTGATGAAACACAGAAATTACATCGTGATTGAATACAACTGTCACCATGCGCACTTTCCTCCATGGGAGTAATGTCTCAAACAGTCTATGCTTTGATCGTTCCCAGGAAGACCAGTAGTAGTTTCCGATGCACATCTGGAGGCAATCTGAAATCTGTAGACTATCAGAGTGTTGATGAAACACAGAAATTGCATCGGGATTGAATACAACAGTCACCATGCACACATTCCCCCATGGGAGTAATGTCTCAAACATTCTACGCTTTGATCGTTCCTTGTTAGACGAGTAGTATCTTCCGATGCACATTTATAGGCTTTCTGTAATCTGTGGACTATCAGAGTGTTGATGAAACACAGAAATTGCTTCCGAATTGAATACAACAGTCACCGTGCGCACTTTCCTCCATGGGAGTAATGTCTCAAACAGTCTACGCTTTGATCGTTCCCTGGAAGACCAGTAGTAGTTTCCGATGCACATCTGGAGGCATTCTGTAATCTGTGGACTATCAGAGTATTAATGAAACACAGAAATTCCATCGGGATTGAATACAACAGTCACCATGCGCACTTTCCTCCATGGTAGTAATGTCTCAAACAGTCTACGCTTTGATCGTTCCCTGGAACACCAGAAGTAGTTTCCGATGCACATCTGTAGGCGTTCTGTTATCTGTTTACTATCAGAGTGTTGTTGAAACACAGAAATTGCCTCGGGATTGAATACAACTGTCACCATGCGGTCTTTCCTCCATGGGAGTAATGTCTCAAACATTCTACGCTTTGATCGTTCCTTGTTAGACGAGTAGTATCTTCCGATGCACATTTATAGGCTTTCTGTAATCTGTGGACTATCAGAGTGTTGATGAAACACAGAAATTGCTTCCGAATTGAATACAACAGTCACCATGCGCACTTTCCTCCATGGGAGTAATGTCTCAAACAGTTTACGCTTTGATCGTTCCCTGGAAGACCAGTAGTAGTTTCCGATGCACATCTGGAGGCATTCTGTAATCTGTGGACTATCAGAGTATTAATGAAACACAGAAATTCCATCGGGATTGAAACAACAGTCACCATTCGCACTTTCCCCCATTGGAGTAATGTCTCAAAGAGTTTACGCTTTGATCGTTCCCTGGAAGACCAGTAGTAGTTTAAGATGCACATCTGGAGGCATTCTGTAATCTGTGGACTATCAGAATGTTGATGAAACACTGAAATTGCATCGGGATTGAATACAACAGTCACCATGCGCACTTTCCTCCATGGTAGTAATGTCTCAAACAGTCTACGCTTTGATCGTTCCCTGGAAGACCAGAAGTAGTTTCCGATGCACATCTGTAGGCATTCTGTTATCTGTTTACTATCAGAGTGTTGTTGAAACACAGAAATTGCCTCGGGATTGAATACAACAGTCACCATGCGGTCTTTCCTCCATGGGAGTAATGTCTAAAACAGTCTACGCTTTGATCGTTCCCTGGAAGACCAGTAGTAGTTTCCGATGCACATCTGGAGGCATTCTGTAACCTGTGGACTATCAGAGTGTCGTTGAAACACTGAAATTGCATCGGGATTGAATACAACAGTCACCATGCTCACTTTCATCCATGGGAGTAATGTCTCAAAAAGTCTACGCTTTGATCGTTCCCTGGAAGACCAGTAGTAGTTTCCGATGCACATCTGAAGGCATTCTGTAATCTGTGGACTAACTGAGTGTTGATGAAACACAGAAATTGCAATGGGATTGAATACAACAGTCACCATGCGCACTTTCCTCCATGGGAGTAATGTCTCAAACAGTCTACGCTTTGATCGTTCCCTGGAAGACCAGTAGAAGTTCCCGATGCACATCTTTAGTCATTCTGTTATCTGTGGACTATCAGAGTGATGATAAAACACAGAAATTGCTTCGGGACTGTATACAACAGTCACCATGCGCACTTTCCTCCATGGGAGTAATGTCTCAAACAGTATACGATTTGATCGTCCCCTGGAAGACCAGTAGTAGTTTCCGATGCACATCGAGAGTCATTCTGTTATCTGTGGACTATCAGAGCGTTGATAAAACACGGAAATTGAATCGGGATTGAATACAACAGTCACCATGCACACTTTCCTCCATGGGAGTAATGTCTCAAACAGTTTACGCTTTGATCGTTCTCTGGAAGACCAGTAGTAGTATCCGATGCACATCTGGAGGCATTCTGTAATCTGTGGACTATCCGAGTGTTGATGAAACACAGAAATTGCATCGAGATTGAAAACAACAGTCACCATGCACACTTTCCCCCATGGGAGTAATGTCTGAAACATTCTACCCTTTGATCGTTCCCTGTTTGACCCGTAGTAGTTTCCGATGCACATCTTTAGTCATTCTGTTATCTGTGGACTATCATAGTGTTGATAAAACACGGAAATTGAATCGGGATTGAATACAACAGTCACCATGCGCACTTTCCTATATGGGAATAATGTCTCAAACAGTTTACGTTTTGATCGTTCCCTGGAAGACCAGTAGTAGTTTCCGATGCTCATCTGGAGGCATTCTGTTCTCTGTGGACTATCAGAGTGTTGATGAAACACAGAAACTGCATCGGGATTGAATACAACAGTCACCATGCGCACTTTCCTCCACGGGAGTAATGTCTCAAACAGTCTATGCTTTGATCGTTCCCTCGAAGACCAGTGGCAGTTTCCGATGCACATCTGCAGGCAATCTGTAATCTGTGGACATTCAAAGTGTTGATGAAACACAGAAATTACATCGTGATTGAATACAACTGTCACCATGCGCACTTTCCTCCATGGGAGTAATGTCTCAAACAGTCTATGCTTTGATCGTTCCCAGGAAGACCAGTAGTAGTTTCCGATGCACATCTGGAGGCAATCTGAAATCTGTGGACTATCAGAGTGTTGATGAAACACAGAAATTGCATCGGGATTGAATACAACAGTCACCATGCACACATTCCCCCATGGGAGTAATGTCTCAAACATTCTACGCTTTGATCGTTCCTTGTTAGACGAGTGGTATCTTCCGATGCACATTTATAGGCTTTCTGTAATCTGTGGACTATCAGAGTGTTGATGAAACACAGAAATTGCTTCCGAATTGAATACAACAGTCACCGTGCGCACTTTCCTCCATGGGAGTAATGTCTCAAACAGTCTACGCTTTGATCGTTCCCTGGAAGACCAGTAGTAGTTTCCGATGCACATCTGTGGCATTCTGTAATCTGTGGACTAACTGAGTGTTGATGAAACACAGAAATTGCAATGGGATTGAATACAACAGTCACCATGCGCACTTTCCTCCATGGGAGTAATGTCTCAAACAGTCTACGCTTTGATCGTTCCCTGGAAGACCAGTAGAAGTTCCCGATGCACATCTTTAGTCATTCTGTTATCTGTGGACTATCAGAGTGTTGATAAAAGACGGAAATTGAATCGGGATTGAATACAACAGTCACCATGCGCACTTTCCTCCATGGGAGTAATGTCTCAAACAGTTTACGCTTTGATCGTTCCCTGGAAAACCAGTAGTAGTTTCTGATTCACATCTGGAGATATTCTGTAATCTGTGGACTAACTGAGTGTTGATAAAACACAGAAATGACATCGTGATTGAATACAACTGTCACCATGCGCACTTTCCTCCATGGGAGTAATGTCTCAAACAGTCTATGCTTTGATCGTTCCCAGGAAGACCAGTAGTAGTTTCCGATGCACATCTAGAGGCATTCTGTAACCTGTGGACTATCAGAGTGTCGTTGAAACACTGAAATTGCATCGGGATTGAATACAACAGTCACCATGCGCACTTTCCTCCATGGGAGTAATGTCTCAAACAGTCTACGCTTTGATCGTTCCCTGGATGACCAGTAGAAGTTCCCGATGCACATCTTTAGTCATTCTGTTATCTGTGGACTATCAGAGGGTTGATAAAAGACGGAAATTGAATCGGGATTGAATACAACAGTCACCATGCGCAATTTCCTCCATGGGAGTAATGTCTCAAACAGTCTACGCTTTGATCGTTCCCTGGAAGACCAGTAGTAGTTTCCGATGCACATCTGGAGGCATTCTGTAATCTGTGGACTATCAGAGTGTTGATGAAACAAAGAAATTGCATCGGGATTGAATACAAAAGTCACCATGCGCACTTTCCTACATAGGAGTTATGTCTCAAACAGTCTACGCTTTGTTCGTTCCCTGTAAGTCCAGTAGTATTTTCCGTTGCACATCTGGATGCATTCTGTAATCTGTGGACTATCAGAATGTTGATGAAACACAGAAATTGCATCGGGATTGAATACAACAGTCACCATGCGCACTTTCCTCCATGGTAGTAATGTCTCAAACAGTCTACGCTTTGATCGTTCCCTGGAAGACCAGAAGTAGTTTCCGATGCACATCTGTAGTCATTCTGTTATCTGTTTACAATCAGAGTATTGTTGAAACACAGAAATTGCCTCGGGATTGAATACAACAGTCACCATGCGGTCTTTCCTCCATGGGAGTAATGTCTCAAACAGTCTACGCTTTGATCGTTCCCTGGAAGACCAGTAGTAGTTTCCGATGCACATCTGGAGGCATTCTGTAACCTGTGGACTATCATTGTGTCGTTGAAACACTGAAATTGCATCGGGATTGAATACAACAGTCACCATGCTCACTTTCATCCATGGGAGTAATGTCTCAAAAAGTCTACGCTTTGATCGTTCCCTGGAAGACCAGTAGTAGTTTCCGATGCACATCTGAAGGCATTCTGTAATCTGTGGACTATCAGAGTATTAATGAAACACAGAAATTCCATCGGGATTGAATACAACAGTCACCATGCGCACTTTCCTCCATGGTAGTAATGTCTCAAACAGTCTACGCTTTGATCGTTCCCTGGAAGACCAGAAGTAGTTTCCGATGCACATCTGTAGGCGTTCTGTTATCTGTTTACTATCAGAGTGTTGTTGAAACACAGAAATTGCCTCGGGATTGAATACAACTGTCACCATGCGGTCTTTCCTCCATGGGAGTAATGTCTCAAACAGTCTACGCTTTGATCGTTCCCTGGAAGAGCAGTAGTAGTTTCCGATGCACATCTGGAGGCATTCTGTAACCTGTGGACTATCATTGTGTCGTTGAAACACTGAAATTGCATCGGGATTGAATACAACAGTCACCATGCTCACTTTCATCCATGGGAGTAATGTCTCAAAAAGTCTACGCTTTGATCGTTCCCTGGAAGACCAGTAGTAGTTTCCGATGCACATCTGTGGCATTCTGTAATCTGTGGACTAACTGAGTGTTGATGAAACACAGAAATTGCAATGGGATTGAATACAACAGTCACCATGCGCACTTTCCTCCATGGGAGTAATGTCTCAAACAGTCTACGCTTTGATCGTTCCCTGGAAGACCAGTAGAAGTTCCCGATGCACATCTTTAGTCATTCTGTTATCTGTGGACTATCAGAGTGTTGATAAAAGACGGAAATTGAATCGGGATTCAATACAACAGTCACCATGCGCACTTTCCTCCATGGGAGTAATGTCTCAAACAGTTTACGCTTTGATCGTTCCCTGGAAAACCAGTAGTAGTTTCTGATTCACATCTGGAGGCATTCTGTAATCTGTGGACTAACTGAGTGTTGATGAAACACAGAAATTGCATCGGGATTGAATACAACAGTCATCATGCGCACTTTCCCCCATGGGAGTAATGTCTCAAACATTCTACGCTTTGATCGTTCCTTGTTAGACGAGTAGTAGCTTCCGATGCACATTTATAGGCTTTCTGTAATCTGTGGACTATCAGAGTGTTGATGAAACACAGAAATTGCTTCCGAATTGAATACAACAGTCACCATGCGCACTTTCTCCATGGGAGTAATGTCTCAAACAGTCTACGCTTTGATCGTTCCCTGGAAGACCAGTAGTAGTTTCCGATGCACATCTGGAGGCATTCTGTAATCTGTGGACTATCAGAGTATTAATGAAACACAGAAATTCCATCGGGATTGAAACAACAGTCACCATTCGCACTTTCCTCCATTGGAGTAATGTCTCAAAGAGTTTACGCTTTGATCGTTCCCTGGAAGACCAGTAGTAGTTTAAGATGCACATCTGGAGGCATTCTGTAATCTGTGGACTATCAGAATGTTGATGAAACACAGAAATTGCATCGGGATTGAATACAACAGTCACCATGCGCACTTTCCTCCATGGTAGTAATGTCTCAAACAGTCTACGCTTTGATCGTTCCCTGGAAGACCAGAAGTAGTTTCCGATGCACATCTGTAGGCATTCTGTTATCTGTTTACTATCAGAGTGTTGTTGAAACACAGAAATTGCCTCGGGATTGAATACAACAGTCACCATGCGGTCTTTCCTCCATGGGAGTAATGTCTCAAACAGTCTACGCTTTGATCGTTCCCTGGAAGACCAGTAGTAGTTTCCGATGCACATCTGGAGGCATTCTGTAACCAGTGGACTATCAGAGTGTCGTTGAAACACTGAAATTGCATCGGGATTGAATACAACAGTCACCATGCTCACTTTCATCCATGGGAGTAATGTCTCAAAAAGTCTGCGCTTTGATCGTTCCCTGGAAGACCAGTAGTAGTTTCCGATGCACATCTGGATGCATTCTGTAATCTGTGGACTATCAGAGTATTAATGAAACACAGAAATTAAATCGGGATTGAAACAACAGTCACCATTCGCACTTTCCTCCATTGGAGTAATGTCTCAAAGAATTTACGCTTTGATCGTTAACTGGAAGACCAGTAGTAGTTTAAGATGCACATCTGGAGGCATTCTGTAATCTGTGGACTATCAGAATGTTGATGAAACACAGAAATTGCATCGGGATTGAATACAACAGTCACCATGCGCACTTTCCTACATAGGAGTAATGTCTCAAACAGTCTACGCTTTGTTCGTTCCCTGTAAGACCAGTAGTATTTTCCGTTGCACATCTGGATGCATTCTGTAATCTGTGGACTATCAGAATGTTGATGAAACACAGAAATTGCATCGGGATTGAATACAATAGTCACCATGCGCACTTTCCTCCATGGTAGTAATGTCTCAAACAGTCTACGCTTTAATCGTTCCCTGGAAGACCAGAAGTAGTTTCCGATGCACATCTGTAGGCATTCTGTTATCTGTTTACTATCAGAGTGTTGTTGAAACACAGAAATTGCCTCGGGATTGAATACAACAGTCACCATGCGGTCTTTCCTCCATGGGAGTAATGTCTCAAACAGTCTACGCTTTGATCGTTCCCTGGAAGACCAGTAGTAGTTTCCGATGCACATCTGGAGGCATTCTGTAACCTGTGGACTATCATTGTGTCGTTGAAACACTGAAATTGCATCGGGATTGAATACAACAGTCACCATGCTCACTTTCATCCATGGGAGTAATGTCTCAAAAAGTCTACGCTTTGATCGTTCCCTGGAAGACCAGTAGTAGTTTCCCATGCACATCTGAAGGCATTCTGTAATCTGTGGACTAACTGAGTGTTGATGAAACACAGAAATTGCAATGGGATTGAATACAACAGTCACCATGCGCACTTTCCTCCATGGCAGTAATGTCTCAAACAGTCTACGCTTTGATCGTTCCCTGGAAGACCAGTAGAAGTTCTCGATGCACATCTTTAGTCATTCTGTTATCTGTGGACTATCAGAGTGTTGATAAAAGACGGAAATTGAATCGGGATTGAATACAACAGTCACCATGCGCACTTTCCTCCATGGGAGTAATGTCTCAAACAGTTTACGCTTTGATCGTTCCCTGGAAAACCAGTAGTAGTTTCTGATTCACATCTGGAGGCATTCTGTAATCTGAGGACTAAGTGAGTGTTGATAAAACACAGAAATTGCATCGGGATTGAATACAACAGTCACCATGCGCACTTTCCTCCATTTGAGTAATGTCTCAAACAGTCTACGCTTTGATCGTTCCCACGAAGACCAGTAGTAGTTTCCGATGCACATCTGAAGGCATTCTGTAATCTGTGGACTAACTGAGTGTTGATGAAACACAGATATTGCAATGGGATTGAATACAACAGTCACCATGCGCATTTTCCTCCATGGGAGTAATGTCTCAAACAGTCTACGCTTTGATCCTTCCCTGGAAGACCAGTAGTAGTTACCGTTGAACATCTGGAGGCATTCTGTAATCTGTGGACTATCATAGTGTTGATGTATCACTGAAATTGAATCGGGATTGAATACAACAGTCACCATGTGCACTTTCCTCCATGGGAGTAATGTCTCAAACAGTCTATGCATTCATCGTTCCCAGGAAGACCAGTAGTAGTTTCCATATGCACATCTGGAGGAAATCTGTAATCTGTGGACTATCAGAGTGTTGATGAAACACAGAAATTGCATCGGGATTGATACAACAGTCACCATGACCACTTTCCTCCATTGGAGTAATTTACAAACAGTCTACGCCTTGATCGTTCCCTGGAAGACCAGTAGTAGTTTCCATATGCACATCTGGAGGCAATCTGTAATCTGTGGACTATCAGAATGTTGATGAAACACAGAAATTGCATCGGGATTGAATACAACAGTCACCATGCGCCCTTTCCTCCATGGTAGTAATGTTTTAAACAGTCTACGCAGTGATCGGTCCCTGGAAGACCAGAAGTAGTTTCCGATGCACATCTGTAGCATTCTGTTATCTGTTTACTATCAGAGTGTTCTTGAAACACAGAAATTGCCTCGGGATTGAATACAACAGTCACCATGCGGCCTATCCTCCATGGGAGTAATGTCTCAAACAGTCTACGCTTTGATCGTTCCCTGGAAGACCAGTAGTAGTTTCCGATGCACATCTGGAGGCATTCTGTAACCTGTGGACTATCAGAGTGCCGTTGAAACACTGAAATTGCATCGGGATTGAATACAACAGTCACCATGCTCACTTTCATCCATGGGAGTAATGTCTCAAAAAGTCTACGCTTTGATCGTTCCCTGGAAGACCAGTAGTAGTTTCCGATGCACATCTGGATGCATTCTGTAATCTGTGGACTATCAGAGTATTAATGAAACACAGAAATTCCATCGGGATTGAAACAACAGTCACAATTCGCACTTTCCTCCATTGGAGTAATGTCTCAAAGAGTTTACGTTTTGATCGTTCCCTGGAAGACCAGTAGTAGTTTAAGATGCACATCTGGAGGCATTCTGTAATCTGTGGACTATCAGAATGTTGATGAAACACAGAAATTGCATCGGGATTGAATACAACAGTCACCATGCGCACTTTCCTACATAGGAGTAATGTCTCAAACAGTCTACGCTTTGTTCGTTCCCTGTAAGACCACTAGTATTTTCCGTTGCACATCTGGATGCATTCTGTAATCTGTGGACTATCAGAATGTTGATGAAACACAGAAATTGCCTCGGGATTGAATACAACAGTCACCATGCGGTCTTTCCTCCATGGGAGTAATGTCTCAAACAGTCTACGCTTTGATCGTTCCCTGGAAGACCAGTAGTAGTTTCCGATGCACATCTGGAGGCATTCTGTAACCTGTGGACTATCATTGAGTCGTTGAAACACTGAAATTGCATCGGGATTGAATACAACAGTCACCATGCTCACTTTCATCCATGGGAGTAATGTCTCAAAAAGTCTACGCTTTGATCGTTCCCTGGAAGACCAGTAGTAGTTTCCCATGCACATCTGAAGGCATTCTGTAATCTGTGGACTAACTGAGTGTTGATGAAACACAGAAATTGCAATGGGATTGAATACAACAGTCACCATGCGCACTTTCCTCCATGGCAGAGATGTCTCAAACAGTCTACGCTTTGATCGTTCCCTGGAAGACCAGTAGAAGTTCTCGATGCATATCTTTAGTCATTCTGTTATCTGTGGACTATCTGAGTGTTGATAAAAGACGGAAATTGAATCGGGATTGAATACAACAGTCACCATGCGCACTTTCCTCCATGGGAGTAATGTCTCAAACAGTTTACGCTTTGATCGTTCCCTGGAAAACCAGTAGTAGTTTCTGATTCACATCTGGAGGCATTCTGTAATCTGAGGACTAACTGAGTGTTGATAAAACACAGAAATTGCATCGGGATTGAATACAACAGTCACCATGCGCACTTTCCTCCATTTGAGTTATGTCTCAAACAGTCTACGCTTTGATCGTTCCCTGGAAGACCAGTAGTAGTTTCAGATGCACATCTGGATGCATTCTGTAATCTGTGGACTATCAGAGTATTAATGAAACACAGAAATTCCATCGGGATTGAAACAACAGTCACCATTCGCACTTTCCTCCATTGGAGTAATGTCTCAAAGAGTTTACGCTTTGATCGTTCCCTGGAAGACCAGTAATAGTTTAAGATGCACATCTGGAGGCATTCTGTAATCTGTGGACTATCAGAATGTTGATGAAACACAGAAATTGCATCGGGATTGAATACAACAGTCACCATGCGCACTTTCCTACATAGGAGTAATGTCTCAAACAGTCTACGCTTTGTTGGTTCCCTGTAAGACCAGTAGTATTTTCCGTTGCACATCCGGATGCATTCTGTAATCTGTGGACTTTCAGAATGTTGATGAAACACAGAAATTGCATCGGGATTGAATACAACAGTCACCATGCGCACTTTCCTCCATGGTAGTAATGTCTCAAACAGTCTACGCTTTGATCGTTCCCTGGAAGACCAGAAGTATTTTCCGATGCACATCTGTAGGCATTCTGTTATCTGTTTACTATCAGAGTGTTGTTGAAACACAGAGATTGCCTCGGGATTGAATACAACAGTCACCATGCGGTCTTTCCTCCATGGGAGTAATGTCTCAAACAGTCTACGCTTTGATCGTTCCCTGGAAGACCAATAGTAGTTTCCGATGCACATCTCGAGGCATTCTGTAACCTGTGGACTATCATTGTGTCGTTGAAACACTGAAATTGCATCGGGATTGAATACAACAGTCACCATGCTCACTTTCATCCATGGGAGTAATGTCTCAAAAAGTCTACGCTTTGATCGTTCCCTGGAAGACCAGTAGTAGTTTCCGATGCACATCTGAAGGCATTCTGTAATCTGTGGACTAACTGAGTGTTGATGAAACACAGAGATTGCAATGGGATTGAATACAACAGTCACCATGCGCACTTTCCTCCATGGGAGTAATGTCTCAAACAGTCTACGCTTTGATCGTTCCCTGGAAGACCAGTAGTAGTTTCCGATTCACATCTGGTGGCATTCAGTAATCTGTGGACTAACTGAGTGTTGATAAAACACAGAAATTGCATCGGGATTGAATACAACAGTCACCATGCGCACTTTCCTCCATGGGAGTAATGTCTCAAACAGTCTACGCTTTAATCGTTCCCAGGAAGACCAGTAGTAGTTTCCGATGCACATCTGAAGGCATTCTGTAATCTGTGGACTAACTGAGTGTTGATGAAACACAGATATTGCAATGGGATTGAATACAACAGTCACCATGCACACTTTCCTCCATGGGAGTAACGTCTCAAACAGTCTACGCTTTGATCGCTCCCTGGAACACCAGTAGTAGTTTCCGATGCACATCCGGAGGCATTATGTAATCTGTGGACCTTCAATGTGTTGATGAAACACAGAAATTGCATCGGGATTGAATACAACAGTCACCATGAACACTTTCCTCCATTGGAGTAATTCTCAAACAGTCTACGCCTTGATCGTTTCCTGGAAGACCAGTAGTAGTTTACGATGCACATCTGGAGGCATTCTGTAATCTGTGGACTAACTGAGTGTTGATGAAACACTGAAATTGCATCGGGATTGAATACAACAGTCACCATGCGCACTTTCGCCCATGGGAGTAATGTCTCAAACAGTCTATGCTTTGATCGTTCCCAGGAAGACCAGTAGTAGTTTCCGATGCACATCTGGAGGCAATCTGTAATCTGTGGACTATCAGAGTGTTGATGAAATACAGAAATTGCATCGGGATTGAATACAACAGGCACCATGTGCAATCTCCTCCACAGGAGTAATGTCTCAAACAGTCTACGCTTTGGTCGTTCCCTGGAAGACCAGTAGTAGTTTCCGATGCACATCTGGAGGCACTATGTAATCTGTGGACCTTCAATGTGTTGATGAAACACAGAAACTGCATCGGGATTGAATACAACAGTCACCATGACCACTTTCCTCCATTGGAGTAATTCTCGAACAGTCTACGCCTTGATCGTTGCCTGGAAGACCAGTAGTAGTTTACAATGCACATCTGGAGGCATTCTGTAATCTGTGGACTAACTGAGTGTTGATGAAACCCTGAAATTGCTTCGGGATTGAATACAACAGTCACCATGCGCACTTTCCCCCATGGGAGTAATGTCTCAAACATTCTACGCTTTGATCGTTCCTTGTTAGACCAGTAGTATCTTCCGATGCACATTTATAGGCTTTCTGTAATCTGTGGACTATCAGAGTGTTGATGAAACACAGAAATTGCTTCCGAATTGAATACAACAGTCACCATGCGCACTTTCCTCCATGGGATTAATGTCTCAAACAGTCTACGCTTTGATCGTTCCCTGGAAGACCAGTAGTAGTTTCCGATGCACATCTGGAGGCATTCTGTAATCTGTGGACTATCGGAGTATTAATGAATCACAGAAATTCCATCGGGATTGAAACAACAGTCACCATGCGCACTTTCCTCCATGGTAGTAATGTCTCAAACAGTCTACGCTTTGAGCGTTCCCTGGAAGACCAGAAGTAGTTTCCGATGCATATCTGTAGGCATTCTGTTATCTGTTTACTATCAGAGTGTTGTTGAAACACAGAAATTGCCTCGGGATTGAATACAACAGTCACCATGCGGTCTTTCCTCCATGGGAGTAATGTCTCAAACTGTCTACGCTTTGATCGTTCCCTGGAAGACCAGTAGTAGTTTCCGATGCACATCTGGAGGCATTCTGTAACCTGTGGACTATCAGAGTGTCGTTGAAACACTGAAATTGCATCGGGATTGAATACAACAGTCACCATGCTCACTTCCATCCATGGGAGTAATGTCTCAAAAAGTCTACGCTTTGATTGTTCCCTGGAAGACCAGTAGTAGTTTCCGATGCACATCTGAAGGCATTCTGTAATCTGTGGACTAACTGAGTGTTGATGAAACACAGAGATTGCAATGGGATTGAATACAACAGTCACCATGCGCACTTTCCTCCATGGGAGTAATGTCTCAAACAGTCTACGCTTTGATCGTTCCCTGGAAGACCAGTAGTAGTTTCCGATTCACATCTGGTGGCATTCAGTAATCTGTGGACTAACTGAGTGTTGATAAAACACAGAAATTGCATCGGGATTGAATACAACAGTCACCATGCGCACTTTCCTCCATGGGAGTAATGTCTCAAACAGTCTACGCTTTAATCGTTCCCAGGAAGACCAGTAGTAGTTTCCGATGCACATCTGAAGGCATTCTGTAATCTGTGGACTAACTGAGTGTTGATGAAACACAGATATTGCAATGGGATTGAATACAACAGTCACCATGCGCACTTTCCTCCACGGGAGTAATGTCTCAAACAGTCTACGCTTTAATCCTTCCCTGGAAGACCAGTAGTAGTTACCGTTGAACATCTGGAGGCATTCTGTAATCTGTGGACTATCATAGTGTTGATGTAACACTGAAATTGAATCGGGATTGAATACAACAGTCAACATGCGCACTTTCCTCCATGGGAGTAATGTCTCAAACAGTCTATGCTTTCATCGTTCCCAGGAAGACCAGTAGTAGTTTCCATATGCACATCTGGAGGCAATCTGTAATCTGTGGACTATCAGAGTGTTGATGAAACACAGAAATTGCATCGTGATTGAATACAACAGTCACCATGTGCAATCTCCTCCACAGGAGTAATGTCTCAAACAGTCTACGATTTGATCGCTCCCTGGAAGACCAGTAGTAGTTTCCGATGCACATCCGGAGGCATTATGTAATCTGTGGACCTTCATTGTGTTGATAAAACACAGAAATTGCATCGGGATTGAATACAACAGTCACCATGACCACTTTCCTCCATTGGAGTAATTCTCAAACAGTCTACGCCTTGATCGTTCTCTGGAAGACCAGTAGTAGTTTACGATGCACATCTGGAGGCATTCTGTAATCTGTGGACTAACTGAGTGTTGATGAAACACTGAAATTGCATCGGGATTGAATACAATTGTCACCATGCGCACTTTCCCCCATGGGAGTAATGTCTCAAACATTCTACGCTTTGATCGTTCCTGTTAGACCAGTAGTAGCTTCCGATGCACATTTATAGGCATTCTGTAATCTGTGGACTATCAGAGTGTAGATGAAACACAGAAATTGCTTCCGGATTGAATACAACAGTCATCAAGCGCACTTTCCTCCATGGGAGTAATGTCTCAAACAGTCTACGCTTTTATCGCTCCCTGGAAGACCAGTAGTAGTTTCCGATGCACATCTGGAGGCATTCTGTAATCTGTGGACTATCAGAGTATTAATGAAACACAGAAATTCCATCGGGATTGAAACAACAGTCACCATTCGCACTTTCCTCCATTGGAGTAATGTCTCAAAGAGTTTACGCTTTGATCGTTCCCTGGAAGACCAGTAGTAGTTTCCGATGCACATCTGGAGTCATTCTGTAATCTGTGGACTATCAGAGTGTTGATGAAACAAAGAAATTGCATCGGGATTGAATACAAAAGTCACCATGCGCAATTTCCTACATAGGAGTAATGTCTCAAACAGTCTACGCTTTGTTCGTTCCCTGTAAGACCAGTAGTATTTTCCGTTGCACATCTGGATGCATTCTGTAATCTGTGGACTATCAGAATGTTGATGAAACACAGAAATTGCATCGGGATTGAATACAAAGGTCACCATGCGCACTTTCCTACATAGGAGTAATGTCTCAAACAGTCTACGCTTTGTTCGTTCCCTGTAAGACCAGTAGTATTTTCCGTTGCACATCTGGATACATTCTGTAATCTGTGGACTATCAGAATGTTGATGAAACACAGAAATTGCATCGGGATTGAATACAACAGTCACCATGCGCACTTTCCTCCATGGTAGTAATGTCTCAAACAGTCTACGCTTTGAGCGTTCCCTGGAAGACCAGAAGTAGTTTCCGATGCATATCTGTAGGCATTCTGTTATCTGTTTACTATCAGAGTGTTGTTGAAACACAGAAATTGCCTCGGGATTGAGTACAACAGTCACCATGCTCACTTCCATCCATGGGAGTAATGTCTCAAAAAGTCTACGCTTTGATCGTTCCCTGGAAGACCAGTAGTAGTTTCCGATGCACATCTGAAGGCATTCTGTAATCTGTGGACTAACTGAGTGTTGATGAAACACAGAGATTGCAATGGGATTGAATACAACAGTCACCATGCGAACTTTCCTCCATGCGAGTAATGTCTCAAACAATCTACGCTTTGATCGTTCCCTGTAAGACCAGTAGTGGTTTCCGATGCACATCTGGAGGCATTCTGTAATCTGTGGACTATCAGAGTGTCGGTGAAACACTGAAATTGCATCGGGATTGAATACAACAGTCACCATGCTCACTTCCATCCATGGGAGTAATGTCTCAAAAAGTCTACGCTTTGATCGTTCCCTGGAAGACCAGTAGTAGTTTCCGATGCACATCTGAAGGCATTCTGTAATCTGTGGGCTAACTGAGTGTTGATGAAACACAGAGATTGCAATGGGATTGAATACAACAGTCACCATGCGCACTTTCCTCCATGGGAGTAATGTCTCAAACAGTCTACGCTTTGATCGTTCCCTGGAAGACCAGTAGTAGTTTCCGATTCACATCTGGTGGCATTCAGTAATCTGTGGACTAACTGAGTGTTGATAAAACACTGAAATTGCATCGGGATTGAATACAACAGTCACCATGCTCACTTCCATCCATGGGAGTAATGTCTCAAAAAGTCTACGCTTTGATCGTTCCCTGGAAGACCAGTAGTAGTTTCCGATGCACATCTGAAGGCATTCTGTAATCTGTGGGCTAACTGAGTGTTGATGAAACACAGAGATTGCAATGGGATTGAATACAACAGTCACCATGCGAACTTTCCTCCATGCGAGTAATGTCTCAAACAATCTACGCTTTAATCGTTCCCAGGAAGACCAGTAGTGGTTTCCGATGCACATCTGGAGGCATTCTGTAATCTGTGGACTATCAGAGTGTCGGTGAAACACTGAAATTGCATCGGTATTGAATACAACAGTCACCATGCTCACTTCCATCCATGGGAGTAATGTCTCAAAAAGTCTACGCTTTGATCGTTCCCTGGAAGACCAGTAGTAGTTTCCGATGCACATCTGAAGGCATTCTGTAATCTGTGGGCTAACTGAGTGTTGATGAAACACAGAGATTGCAATGGGATTGAATACAACAGTCACCATGCGCACTTTCCTCCATGGGAGTAATGTCTCAAACAGTCTACGCTTTGATCCTTCCCTGGAAGACCAGTAGTAGTTACCGTTGAACATCTGGAGGCATTCTGTAATCTGTGGACTATCATAGTGTTGATGTAACACTGAAATTGAATCGGGATTGAATACAACTGTCAACATGCGCACTTTCCTCCATGGGAGTAATGTCTCAAACAGTCTATGCTTTCATCGTTCCCAGGAAGACCAGTAGTAGTTTCCATATGCACATCTGGAGGCAATCTGTAATCTGTGGACTATCAGAGTGTTGATGAAACACGGAAATTGCATCGTGATTGAATACAACAGTCACCATGTGCAATCTCCTCCACAGGAGTAATGTCTCAAACAGTCTACGCTTTGATTGCTCCCTGGAAGACCAGTAGTAGTTTCCGATGCACATCCGGAGGCATTATGTAATCTGTGGACCTTCAATGTGTTGATGAAACACAGAAATTGCATCGGGATTGAATACAACAGTCACCATGACCACTTTCCTCCATTGGAGTAATTCTCAAACAGTCTACGCCTTGATCGTTCCCTGGAAGACCAGTAGTAGTTTACGATGCACATCTGAAGGCATTCTGTAATCCGTGGACTAACTGAGTGTTGATGAAACACTGAAATTGCATCGGGATTGAATACAACAGTCACCATGCGCACTTTCCCCCATGGGAGTAATGTCTCAAACATTCTACGCTTTGATCGTTCCTGTTAGACCAGTAGTAGCTTCCGATGCACATTTATAGGCTTTCTGTAATCTGTGGACTATCAGAGTGTAGATGAAACACAGAAATTGCTTCCGGATTGAATACAACAGTCACCATGCGCACTTTCCTACATAGGAGTAATGTCTCAAACAGTCTACGATTTGTTCGTTCCCTGTAAGACCAGTAGTATTTTCCGTTGCACATCCGGAGGCATTCTGTAATCTGTGGACTATCAGAATGTTGATGAAACACAGAAATTGCATCGGGATTCAATACAACAGTCACCATGCGCACTTTCCTCCATGGTAGTAATGTCTTAAACAGTCTACGCTTTGATCGTTCCCTGGAAGACCAGAAGTAGTTTCCGATGCACATCTGGAGGCATTCTGTTATCTGTTTACTATCAGAGTGTTGTTGAAACACAGAAATTGCCTCGGGATTGAATACAACAGTCACCATGCACACTTTCATCCATGGGAGTAATGTCTCAAAAAGTCTACGCTTTGATCGTTCCCTGGAAGACCAGTAGTAGTTTCCGATGCACATCTGAAGGCATTCTGTAATCTGTGGACTAACTGTGTGTTGATGAAACACAGAAATTGCAATGGGATTGAATACAACAGTCACCATGCGCACTTTCCTCCATGGGAGTAATGTCTCAAACAGTCTACGCTTTGATCGTTCCCTGGAAGACCAGTAGAAGTTTCCGTTGCACATCTTTAGTCATTCTGTTATCTGTGGACTATCAGAGTGTTGATAAAAGACGGAAATTAAATCGGGATTGAATACAGCAGTCACCATGCGCACTTTCCTCCATGGGAGTAATGTCTCAAACAGTTTACGCTTTGATCGTTCCCTGGAAAACCAGTAGTAGTTTCCAATTCACATCTGGAGGCATTCTGTAATCTGTGGACTAACTGAGTGTTGATAAAACACAGAAATTGCATCGGGATTGAATACAACAGTCACCATGCGCACTTTCCTCCATGGGAGTAATGTCTCAAACAGTCTACGCTTTGATCCTTCCCTGGAAGACCAGTAGTAGTTACCGTTGAACATCTGGAGGCATTCTGTAATCTGTGGACTATCATAGTGTGGATGAAACACTGAAATTGAATCGGGATTGAATACAACAGTCACCATGCGCACTTTCCTCCATGGGAGTAATGTCTCAAACAGTCTACGTTTTGATCGTTCCCAGGAAGACTAGTAGTAGTTTCCGATGCACATCTGGAGGCAATCTGTAATCTGTGGACTATCAGAGTATTAATGAAACACAGAAATTCCATCGGGATTGAAACAACTGTCACCATTCGCACTTTCCTCCATTGGAGTAATGTCTCAACTAGTTTACGCTTTGATCGTTCCCTGGAAGACCAGTAGTAGTTTCCGATGCACATCTGGAGTCATTCTGTAATCTATGGACTATCAGAGTGTTGATGAAACAAAGAAATTGCATCGGGATTGAATACAAAAGTCACCGTGCGCACTTTCCTACATAGGAGTAATGTCTCAAACAGTCTACGCTTTGTTCGTTCCCTGTAAGACCAGTAGTATTTTCCGTTGCACATCTGGATGCATTCTGTAATCTGTGGACTATCAGAATGTTGATGAAACACAGAAATTGCATCGGGATTGAATACAACAGTCACCATGCGCACTTTCCTCCATGGTAGTAATGTCTCAAACAGTCTACGCTTTGAGCGTTCCCTGGAAGACCAGAAGTAGTTTCCGATGCATATCTGTAGGCATTCTGTTATCTGTTTACTATCAGAGTGTTGTTGAAACACAGAAATTGCCTCGGGATTGAATACAACAGTCACCATGCTCACTTCCATCCATGGGAGTAATGTCTCAAAAAGTCTACGGTTTGATCGTTCCCTGGAAGACCAGTAGTAGTTTCCGATGCACATCTGAAGGCATTCTTTAATCTGTGGACTAACTGAGTGTTGATGAAACACAGAGATTGCAATGGGATTGAATACAACAGTCACCATGCGCACTTTCCTCCATGGGAGTAATGTCTCAAACAATCTACGCTTTGATCGTTCCCTGTAAGACCAGTAGTGGTTTCCGATGCACATCTGGAGGCATTCTGTAATCTGTGGACTATCAGAGTGTCGGTGAAAATCAGAAATTGCTTGGGGATTGAATACAACAGTCACCATGCGCACTTTCCTCCATGGTAGTAATGTCTCAAACTGTCTACGCTTTGATCGTTCCCTGGAAGACCAGTAGTAGTGTCCGATGCACATCTGGAGGCATTCTGGAATCTGTGGACTATCAGTGTGTCGATGGAACACAGAAATTGCATCGGGATTGAATACAACAGTCACCATGCGGTCTTTCCTCCATGGGAGTAATGTCTCAAACTGTCTACGCTTTGATCGTTCCCTGGAAGACCAGTAGTAGTTTCCGATGCACATCTGGAGGCATTCTGTAACCTGTGGACTATCAGAGTGTCGTTGAAACACTGAAATTGCATCGGGATTGAATACAACAGTCACCATGCTCACCTCCATCCATGGGAGTAATGTCTCAAAAAGTCTACGCTTTGATCGTTCCCTGGAAGACCAGTAGTAGTTTCCGATGCACATCTGAAATCATTCTGTAATCTGTGGACTAACTGAGTGTTGATGAAACACAGAGATTGCAATGGGATTGAATACAACAGTCACCATGCGCACTTTCCTCCATGGGAGTAATGTCTCAAACAGTCTACGCTTTGATCGTTCCCTGGAAGACCAGTAGTAGTTTCCGATTCACATCTGGTGGCATTCAGTAATCTGTGGACTAACTGAGTGTTGATGAAACACAGATATTGCAATGGGATTGAATACAACAGTCACCATGCGCACTTTCCTCCATGGGAGTAATGTCTCAAACAGTCTACGCTTTGATCCTTCCCTGGAAGACCAGTAGTAGTTACCGTTGAACATCTGGAGGCATTCTGTAATCTGTGGACTATCATAGTGTTGATGTAACACTGAAATTGAATCGGGATTGAATACAACAGTCAACATGCGCACTTCCCTCCATGGGAGTAATGTCTCAAACAGTCTATGCTTTCATCGTTCCCAGGAAGACCAGTAGTAGTTTCCATATGCACATCTGGAGGCAATCTGTAATCTGTGGACTATCAGAGTGTTGATGAAACACAGGAATTGCATCGTGATTGAATACAACAGTCACCATGTGCAATCTCCTCCACAGGAGTAATGTCTCAAACAGTCTACGCTTTGATCGCTCCCTGGAAGATCAGTAGTAGTTTCCGATGCACATCCGGAGGCATTATGTAATCTGTGGACCTTCAATGTGTTGATGAAACACAGAAATTGCATCGGGATTGAATACAACAGTCACCATGACCACTTTCCTCCATTGGAGTAATTCTCAAACAGTCTACGCCTTGATCGTTCCCTGGAAGACCAGTAGTAGTTTACGATGCACATCTGAAGGCATTCTGTAATCTGTGGACTAACTGAGTGTTGATGAAACACAGAAATTGCAATGGGATTGAATACAACAGTCACCATGCGCACTTTCCTCCATGGGAGTAATGTCTCAAACAGTCTACGCTTTGATCGTTCCCTGGAAGACCAGTAGAAGTTTCCGATGCACATCTTTAGTAATTCTGTTATCGGTGGACTATCAGAGTGTTGATAAAAGACGGAAATTAAATCGGGATTGAATACAGCAGTCACCATGCGCACTTTCCTCCATGGGAGTAATGTCTCAAACAGTTTACGCTTTGATCGTTCCCTGGAAAACCAGAAGTAGTTTCCAATTCACATCTGGAGGCATTCTGTAATCTGTGGACTAACTGAGTGTTGATAAAACACAGAAATTGCATCGGGATTGAATACAACAGTCACCATGCGCACTTTCCTCCATGGAAGTAATGTCTCAAACAGTCTACGCTTTGATCCTTCCCTGGAAGACCAGTAGTAGTTACCGTTGAACATCTGGAGGCATTCTGTAATCTGTGGACTATCATAGTGTGGATGAAACACTGAAATTGAATCGGGATTGAATACAACAGTCACCATGCGCACTTTCCTCCATGGGAGTAATGTCTCAAACAGTCTACGTTTTGATCGTTCCCAGGAAGACTAGTAGTAGTTTCCGATGCACATCTGGAGGCAATCTGTAATCTGTGGACTATCAGAGTGTTGATGAAACACAGAAGTTGCATCGGGATTGTATACAACAGTCACCATGTGCAATCTCCTCCACAGGAGTAATGTCTCAAACAGTCTACGCTTTGATCGTTCCCTGGAAGACCAGTAGTAGTTTCAGATGCACATCTGGAGGCATTATGTAATCTGTGGAACTTCAATGTGTTGATGAAACACAGAAATTGCATCGGGATTGAATACAACAGTCACCATGACCACTTTCCTCCATGGGAGTAATTCTCAAACAGTCTACGCCTTGATCGTTCCCAAAAGACCAGTAGTAGTTTACGATGCACATCTGGAGGCATTCTGTAGTCTGTGGACTAACTGAGTGTTGATGAAACACTGAAATTGCATCGGGATTGAATACAACAGTCACGATGCGCACTTTCCCCCATGGGAGTAATGTATCAAACATTCTACCCTTTGATCGTACCCTGTTAGACCAGTAGTAGTTTCCTATGCACATCTGGAGGCATTCTGTAATCTGTGGACTATCAGAGGGTTGATGAAACAAAGAAATTGCTTCGGGATTGAATACAACAGTCACCATGCGCACTTTCCTCCATGGGAGTAATGTCTCAAACAGTCTACGATTTGATAGTTCCCTGGAAGACCAGTAGTAGATTCCGATGCAAATCTTTAGTCATTCTGTAATCTGTGGACTAACTGAGTGTTGATGACACACTGAAATTGCAATGGGATTGAATACAACAGTCACCATGAGCACTTTCCTCCATGGGAGTAATGTCTCAAAAAGTCTACGCTTTGATCGTTCCCTGGAAGACCAGTAGTAGTTTCCGATGCACATCTGAAGGCATTCTGTAATCTGTGGACTAACTGAGTGTTGATGAAACACAGAAATTGCAATGGGATTGAATGCAACAGTCACCATGCGCACTTTCCTCCATGTGAGTAATGTCTCAAACAGTCTACGCTTTGATCGTTCCCTGGAAGTCCAGTAGTAGTTTCCGATGCACATCTGGAGTTAATCTGTAATCTGTGGACTATCAGAGTGTTGATGAAACACAGAAATTGAGTCGGGATTGAATACAACAGTCACCATGCACACTTTCCCCCATGGGAGTAATGTCTGAAACATTCTACCCTTTGATCGTACCCTGTTAGACCAGTAGTAGTTTCCTATGCACATCTGGAGGCATTCTGCAATCTGTGGACTATCAGAGGGTTGATGAAACAAAGAAATTGCTTCGGGATTGAATACAACAGTCACCATGCGCACTTTCCTGCATGGGAGTAATGTCTCAAACAGTCTACGATTTGATCGTTCCCTGGAAGACCAGTAGTAGATTCCGATGCAAATCTTTAGTCATTCTGTAATCTGTGGACTAACTGAGTGTTGATGACACACTGAAATTGCAATGGGATTGAATACAACAGTCACCATGCGCACTTTCCTCCATGGGAGTAATGTCTCAAACAGTCTACGCTTTGATCCTTCCCTGGAAGACCAGTAGTAGTTTCCGATGCACATCTGGAGGCATTCTGTAACCTGTGGACTATCAGAGTGTCGTTGAAACACTGAAATTGCATCGGGATTGAATACAACAGTCACCATGCACACTTTCATCCATGGGAGTAATGTCTCAAAAAGTCTACGCTTTGATCGTTCCCTGGAAGACCAGTAGTAGTTTCCGATGCACATCTGAAGGCATTCTGTAATCTGTGGACTAACTGAGTGTTGATGAAACACAGAAATTGCAATGGGATTGAATACAACAGTCACCATGCGCACTTTCCTCCATGGGAGTAATGTCTCAAACAGTCTACGCTTTGATCGTTCCCTGGAGGACCAATAGAAGTTTCCGATGCACATCTTTAGTCATTCTGTTATCTGTGGACTATCAGAGTGTTGATAAAAGACGGAAATTAAATCGGGATTGAATACCGCAGTCACCATGCGCACTTTCCTCCATGGGAGTAATGTCTCAAACAGTCTACGCTTTGATCGTTCCCTGGAAAACCAGTAGTAGTTTCCGATTCACATCTGGAGGCATTCTGTAATCTGTGGACTAACTGAGTGTTGATAAAACACAGAAATTGCATCGGGATTGAATACAACAGTCACCATGCGCACTTTCCTCCATGGGAGTAATGTCTCAAACAGTCTACGCTTTGATCGTTCCCAGGAAGACCAGTAGAAGTTTCCGATGCACATCTGAAGGTATTCTGTAATCTGTGGACTAACTGAGTGTTGATGAAACACAGAAATTGCAATGGGATTGAATACAACAGTCACCATGCGCACTTTCCCCCATGGGAGTAATGTCTCAAACAGTCTACGCTTTGATCCTTCCCTGGAAGACCAGTAGTAGTTACCGTTGAACATCTGGAGGAATTCTGTAATCTGTGGACTATCATAGTTTGGATGAAACACTGAAATTGAATCGGGATTGAATACAACAGTCACCATGCGCACTTTCCTCCATGGGAGTAATGTCTCAAACAGTCTACGCTTTGATCGTTCCGAGGAAGACCAGTAGTAGTTTCCGATGCACATCTGGAGGCAATCTGTAATCTGTGGACTATCAGAGTGTTGATGAAACACAGAAATTGCATCGGGATTGAATACAACAGTCACCATGTGCAATCTCCTCCACAGGAGTAATGTCTCAAACAGTCTACGCTTTGATCGTTCCCTGGAAGACCAGTAGTAGTTTCCGATGCACATCTGGAGGCATTATGTAATCTGTGGAACTTCAATGTGTTGATGAAACACAGAAATTGCATCGGGATTGAATACAACAGTCACCATGACCACTTTCCTCCATGGGAGTAATTCTCAAACAGTCTACGCCTTGATCGTTCCCAAAAGACCAGTAGTAGTTTACAATGCACATCTGGAGGCATTCTGTAGTCTGTGGACTAACTGAGTGTTGATGAAACAAAGAAATTGCATCGGGATTGAATACAACAGTCACGATGAGCACTTTCCCCCATGGGAGTAATGTCTCAAACATTCTACGCTTTGATCGTTCCTTGTTAGACCAGTAGTAGCTTCCGATGCACATTTATAGGCTTTCTGTAATCTATGGACTATCAGAGTGTCGTTGAAACATTGAAATTGCATCGGGATTGAATACAACAGTCACCATGCGCACTTTCATCCATGGGAGTAATGTCTCAAAAAGTCTACGCTTTGATCGTTCCCTGGAAGACCAGTAGTAGTTTCCGATGCACATCTGAAGGCATTCTGTAATCTGTGGACTAACTGAGTGTTGATGAAACACAGAAATTGCAATGGGATTGAATGCAACAGTCACCATGCGCACTTTCCTCCATCTGAGTAATGTCTCAAACAGTCTACGCTTTGATCGTTCCCTGGAAGTCCAGTAGTAGTTTCCGATGCACATCTGGAGTTAATCTGTAATCTGTGGACTATCAGAGTGTTGATGAAACACAGAAATTGAATCGGGATTGAATACAACAGTCACCATGCACACTTTCCCCCATGGGAGTAATGTCTGAAACATTCTACCCTTTGATCGTACCCTGTTAGACCAGTAGTAGTTTCCTATGCACATCTGGAGGCATTCTGTAATCTGTGGACTATCAGAGGGTTGATGAAACAAAGAAATTGCTTCGGGATTGAATACAACAGTCACCATGCGCACTTTCCTCCATGGGAGTAATGTCTCAAACAGTCTACGATTTGATCGTTCCCTGGAAGACCAGTAGTATATTCAGATGCAAATCTTTAGTCATTCTGTAATCTGTGGACTAACTGAGTGTTGATGACACACAGAAATTGCAATGGGATTGAATACAACAGTCACCATGCGCACTTTCCTCCATGGGAGTAATGTCTCAAACAGTCTACGCTATGATCCTTCCCTGGAAGACCAGTAGTAGTTACCGTTGAACATCTGGAGGCATTCTGTAATCTATGGACTATCATAGTGTTGATGAAACACTGAAATTGAATCGGGATTGAATACAACAGTCACCATGCGCACTTTCCTCCATGGGAGTAATGTCTCAAACCGTCTATGCTTTGATCGTTCCCAGGAAGACCAGTAGTAGTTTCCGATGCACATCTGGAGGCAATCTGTAATCTGTGGACTATCAGAGTGTTGATGAAACACAGAAATTGCATGGAGGTTGAATACAACAGTCACCATGTGCAATCTCCTCCACAGGAGTAATGTCTCAAACAGTCTACGATTTGATCGTTCCCTGGAAGACCAGTAGTAGTTTCCGATGCACATCTGGAGGCATTATGTAATCTGTGGACCTTCAATGTGTTGATGAAACACAGAAATTGCATCGTAATTGAATACAACAGTCACCATGTGCAATCTCCTCCAGAAGAGTAATGTCTCAAACAGTCTACGCTTTGATCGTTCCCTGGAAGACCAGTAGTGGTTTCCGATGCACATCTGCAGGCATTATGTAATCTGTGGAACATCAATGTGTTGATGAAACACAGAAATTGCATCGGGATTGAATACAACAGTCGCCATGACCACTTTCCTCCATGGGAGTAATTCTCAAACAGTCTACGCCTTGATTGTTTCCTGGAAGACCAGTAGTAGTTTACGATGCACATCTTGAGAAATTCTGTAATCTGAGGACTAACTGACTGTTGATGAAACACTGAAATTGCATCGGGATTGAATACAACAGTCACCATGCGCACTTTCCCCCATGGGAGTAATGTCTCAAACATTCTACGCTTTGATCGTTCCTTGTTAGACCAGTAGTAGCTTCCGATGCACATTTATAGGCTTTCTGTAATCTGTGGACTATCAGAGTGTTGATGAAACACAGAAATTGCTTCGGGATTGAATACAACAGTCACCATGTGCAATCTCCTCCACGGGAGTAATGTCTCAAACAGTCTACGCTTTGATCGTTCCCAGGAAGACCAGTAGTAATTTCCGATGCACATCTGAAGGCATTCTGTAATCTGTGGACTATCATAGTGTTGATGAAACACTGAAATTGAATCGGGATTGAATACAACAGTCACCATGTGCAATCTCCTCCACAAGAGTAATGTCTCACACAGTCTACGCTTTGATCGTTCCCTGGAAGACCAGTAGTACTTTCCGATGCACATCTGGAGGAATTCTGTAATCTGTGGACTATCAGAGTATTAATGAAACACAGAAATTCCATCGGGATTGAAACAACAGTCACCATTCACACTTTCCTCCATTGGTGTAATGTGTCAAAGAGTTTACGCTTTGATCGTTCCCTGGAAGACAAGTAGTAGTTTGCGATGCACATCTGGAGGCATTCTGTAATCTGTGGACTATCAGAGTCTTGATGAAACAAAGAAATTGCATCGGGATTGTATACAACAGTCACCATGCACACTTTCCTACATAGGAGTAATGTCTCAAACAGTCTACGCTTTGTTCGTTCCCTGTAAGACCAGTAGTATATTCCCTTGCACATCTGGAGGCATTCTGTAATCTGTGGACTATCAGAATGTTGATGAAACACAGAAATTGCGTCGGGATTGAATACAACAGTCACCATTCGCACTTTCCTCCATTGGTGTCATGTCTCAAAGAGTTTACGCTTTGATCGTTCCCTGGAAGACAAGTAGTAGTTTCCGATGCACATCTGGAGGCATTCTGTAATCTGTGGACTATCAGAATGTTGATGAAACACAGAAATTGCATCGGGATTGAATACAACAGTCACATTGCGCACTTTCCTACATAGGAGTAATGTCTCAAACAGTCTACGCTTTGATCGTTCCCTGGAAGACCGGTAGTAGTTTCCGATGCACATCTGTAGGCCTTCTGTTATCTGTTTACTATCAGAGTGTTGTTGAAACACAGAAATTGCCTCGGGATTGAATACAACAGTCATCATGCGGTCTCTCCTACATGGGAGTAATGTCTCAAACAGTCTACGCTTTGATCGTTCCCTGGAAGACCAGTAGTAGTTTCTGATGCACATCTGGACGTATTCTGTAACCTGTAGACTATCAGAGTGTCGTTGAAACATTGAAATTGCATCGGGATTGAATACAACAGTCACCATGCGCACCTTCATCCATGGGAGTAATGTCTCAAAAAGTCTACGCTTTGATCGTTCCCTGGAAGACCAGTAGTAGTTTCCGATGCACATCTGGAGGCATTCTGAAATCTATGGACTATCAGAGTGTTGATGAAACACAGAAATTGCATCGGGATTGAATACAACAGTCACATTGCGCACTTTCCTACATTGGAGTAATGTCTCAAACAGTCTACGCTTTGATCGTTTCCTGGAAGGTCAGTAGCTGTTTCCGATGCATATCTGGAGGCATTCTGTAATCTGTGGACTATCAGAGGGTTGATGAAACAAAGAAATTGCTTCGGGATTGAATACAACAGTCACCATGCGCACTTTCCTCCATGGGAGTAATTCTCAAACAGTCTACGCCTTGATCGTTCCCAAAAGACCAGTAGTAGTTTACGATGCACATCTGGAGGCATTCTGTAGTCTGTGGACTAACTGAGTGTTGATGAAACACTGAAATTGCATCGGGATTGAATACAACAGTCACGATGCGCACTTTCCCCCATGGGAGTAATGTATCAAACATTCTACCCTTTGATCGTACCCTGTTAGACCAGTAGTAGTTTCCTATGCACATCTGGAGGCATTCTGTAATCTGTGGACTATCAGAGGGTTGATGAAACAAAGAAATTGCTTCGGGATTGAATACAACAGTCACCATGCGCACTTTCCTCCATGGGAGTAATGTCTCAAACAGTCTACGATTTGATAGTTCCCTGGAAGACCAGTAGTAGATTCCGATGCAAATCTTTAGTCATTCTGTAATCTGTGGACTAACTGAGTGTTGATGACACACTGAAATTGCAATGGGATTGAATACAACAGTCACCATGAGCACTTTCCTCCATGGGAGTAATGTCTCAAAAAGTCTACGCTTTGATCGTTCCCTGGAAGACCAGTAGTAGTTTCCGATGCACATCTGAAGGCATTCTGTAATCTGTGGACTAACTGAGTGTTGATGAAACACAGAAATTGCAATGGGATTGAATGCAACAGTCACCATGCGCACTTTCCTCCATGTGAGTAATGTCTCAAACAGTCTACGCTTTGATCGTTCCCTGGAAGTCCAGTAGTAGTTTCCGATGCACATCTGGAGTTAATCTGTAATCTGTGGACTATCAGAGTGTTGATGAAACACAGAAATTGAGTCGGGATTGAATACAACAGTCACCATGCACACTTTCCCCCATGGGAGTAATGTCTGAAACATTCTACCCTTTGATCGTACCCTGTTAGACCAGTAGTAGTTTCCTATGCACATCTGGAGGCATTCTGCAATCTGTGGACTATCAGAGGGTTGATGAAACAAAGAAATTGCTTCGGGATTGAATACAACAGTCACCATGCGCACTTTCCTGCATGGGAGTAATGTCTCAAACAGTCTACGATTTGATCGTTCCCTGGAAGACCAGTAGTAGATTCCGATGCAAATCTTTAGTCATTCTGTAATCTGTGGACTAACTGAGTGTTGATGACACACTGAAATTGCAATGGGATTGAATACAACAGTCACCATGCGCACTTTCCTCCATGGGAGTAATGTCTCAAACAGTCTACGCTTTGATCCTTCCCTGGAAGACCAGTAGTAGTTTCCGATGCACATCTGGAGGCATTCTGTAACCTGTGGACTATCAGAGTGTCGTTGAAACACTGAAATTGCATCGGGATTGAATACAACAGTCACCATGCACACTTTCATCCATGGGAGTAATGTCTCAAAAAGTCTACGCTTTGATCGTTCCCTGGAAGACCAGTAGTAGTTTCCGATGCACATCTGAAGGCATTCTGTAATCTGTGGACTAACTGAGTGTTGATGAAACACAGAAATTGCAATGGGATTGAATACAACAGTCACCATGCGCACTTTCCTCCATGGGAGTAATGTCTCAAACAGTCTACGCTTTGATCGTTCCCTGGAGGACCAATAGAAGTTTCCGATGCACATCTTTAGTCATTCTGTTATCTGTGGACTATCAGAGTGTTGATAAAAGACGGAAATTAAATCGGGATTGAATACCGCAGTCACCATGCGCACTTTCCTCCATGGGAGTAATGTCTCAAACAGTCTACGCTTTGATCGTTCCCTGGAAAACCAGTAGTAGTTTCCGATTCACATCTGGAGGCATTCTGTAATCTGTGGACTAACTGAGTGTTGATAAAACACAGAAATTGCATCGGGATTGAATACAACAGTCACCATGCGCACTTTCCTCCATGGGAGTAATGTCTCAAACAGTCTACGCTTTGATCGTTCCCAGGAAGACCAGTAGAAGTTTCCGATGCACATCTGAAGGTATTCTGTAATCTGTGGACTAACTGAGTGTTGATGAAACACAGAAATTGCAATGGGATTGAATACAACAGTCACCATGCGCACTTTCCCCCATGGGAGTAATGTCTCAAACAGTCTACGCTTTGATCCTTCCCTGGAAGACCAGTAGTAGTTACCGTTGAACATCTGGAGGAATTCTGTAATCTGTGGACTATCATAGTTTGGATGAAACACTGAAATTGAATCGGGATTGAATACAACAGTCACCATGCGCACTTTCCTCCATGGGAGTAATGTCTCAAACAGTCTACGCTTTGATCGTTCCGAGGAAGACCAGTAGTAGTTTCCGATGCACATCTGGAGGCAATCTGTAATCTGTGGACTATCAGAGTGTTGATGAAACACAGAAATTGCATCGGGATTGAATACAACAGTCACCATGTGCAATCTCCTCCACAGGAGTAATGTCTCAAACAGTCTACGCTTTGATCGTTCCCTGGAAGACCAGTAGTAGTTTCCGATGCACATCTGGAGGCATTATGTAATCTGTGGAACTTCAATGTGTTGATGAAACACAGAAATTGCATCGGGATTGAATACAACAGTCACCATGACCACTTTCCTCCATGGGAGTAATTCTCAAACAGTCTACGCCTTGATCGTTCCCAAAAGACCAGTAGTAGTTTACAATGCACATCTGGAGGCATTCTGTAGTCTGTGGACTAACTGAGTGTTGATGAAACAAAGAAATTGCATCGGGATTGAATACAACAGTCACGATGAGCACTTTCCCCCATGGGAGTAATGTCTCAAACATTCTACGCTTTGATCGTTCCTTGTTAGACCAGTAGTAGCTTCCGATGCACATTTATAGGCTTTCTGTAATCTATGGACTATCAGAGTGTCGTTGAAACATTGAAATTGCATCGGGATTGAATACAACAGTCACCATGCGCACTTTCATCCATGGGAGTAATGTCTCAAAAAGTCTACGCTTTGATCGTTCCCTGGAAGACCAGTAGTAGTTTCCGATGCACATCTGAAGGCATTCTGTAATCTGTGGACTAACTGAGTGTTGATGAAACACAGAAATTGCAATGGGATTGAATGCAACAGTCACCATGCGCACTTTCCTCCATCTGAGTAATGTCTCAAACAGTCTACGCTTTGATCGTTCCCTGGAAGTCCAGTAGTAGTTTCCGATGCACATCTGGAGTTAATCTGTAATCTGTGGACTATCAGAGTGTTGATGAAACACAGAAATTGAATCGGGATTGAATACAACAGTCACCATGCACACTTTCCCCCATGGGAGTAATGTCTGAAACATTCTACCCTTTGATCGTACCCTGTTAGACCAGTAGTAGTTTCCTATGCACATCTGGAGGCATTCTGTAATCTGTGGACTATCAGAGGGTTGATGAAACAAAGAAATTGCTTCGGGATTGAATACAACAGTCACCATGCGCACTTTCCTCCATGGGAGTAATGTCTCAAACAGTCTACGATTTGATCGTTCCCTGGAAGACCAGTAGTATATTCAGATGCAAATCTTTAGTCATTCTGTAATCTGTGGACTAACTGAGTGTTGATGACACACAGAAATTGCAATGGGATTGAATACAACAGTCACCATGCGCACTTTCCTCCATGGGAGTAATGTCTCAAACAGTCTACGCTTTGATCCTTCCCTGGAAGACCAGTAGTAGTTACCGTTGAACATCTGGAGGCATTCTGTAATCTATGGACTATCATAGTGTTGATGAAACACTGAAATTGAATCGGGATTGAATACAACAGTCACCATGCGCACTTTCCTCCATGGGAGTAATGTCTCAAACCGTCTATGCTTTGATCGTTCCCAGGAAGACCAGTAGTAGTTTCCGATGCACATCTGGAGGCAATCTGTAATCTGTGGACTATCAGAGTGTTGATGAAACACAGAAATTGCATGGAGGTTGAATACAACAGTCACCATGTGCAATCTCCTCCACAGGAGTAATGTCTCAAACAGTCTACGATTTGATCGTTCCCTGGAAGACCAGTAGTAGTTTCCGATGCACATCTGGAGGCATTATGTAATCTGTGGACCTTCAATGTGTTGATGAAACACAGAAATTGCATCGTAATTGAATACAACAGTCACCATGTGCAATCTCCTCCAGAAGAGTAATGTCTCAAACAGTCTACGCTTTGATCGTTCCCTGGAAGACCAGTAGTGGTTTCCGATGCACATCTGCAGGCATTATGTAATCTGTGGAACATCAATGTGTTGATGAAACACAGAAATTGCATCGGGATTGAATACAACAGTCGCCATGACCACTTTCCTCCATGGGAGTAATTCTCAAACAGTCTACGCCTTGATTGTTTCCTGGAAGACCAGTAGTAGTTTACGATGCACATCTTGAGAAATTCTGTAATCTGAGGACTAACTGACTGTTGATGAAACACTGAAATTGCATCGGGATTGAATACAACAGTCACCATGCGCACTTTCCCCCATGGGAGTAATGTCTCAAACATTCTACGCTTTGATCGTTCCTTGTTAGACCAGTAGTAGCTTCCGATGCACATTTATAGGCTTTCTGTAATCTGTGGACTATCAGAGTGTTGATGAAACACAGAAATTGCTTCGGGATTGAATACAACAGTCACCATGTGCAATCTCCTCCACGGGAGTAATGTCTCAAACAGTCTACGCTTTGATCGTTCCCAGGAAGACCAGTAGTAATTTCCGATGCACATCTGAAGGCATTCTGTAATCTGTGGACTATCATAGTGTTGATGAAACACTGAAATTGAATCGGGATTGAATACAACAGTCACCATGTGCAATCTCCTCCACAAGAGTAATGTCTCACACAGTCTACGCTTTGATCGTTCCCTGGAAGACCAGTAGTACTTTCCGATGCACATCTGGAGGAATTCTGTAATCTGTGGACTATCAGAGTATTAATGAAACACAGAAATTCCATCGGGATTGAAACAACAGTCACCATTCACACTTTCCTCCATTGGTGTAATGTGTCAAAGAGTTTACGCTTTGATCGTTCCCTGGAAGACAAGTAGTAGTTTGCGATGCACATCTGGAGGCATTCTGTAATCTGTGGACTATCAGAGTCTTGATGAAACAAAGAAATTGCATCGGGATTGTATACAACAGTCACCATGCACACTTTCCTACATAGGAGTAATGTCTCAAACAGTCTACGCTTTGTTCGTTCCCTGTAAGACCAGTAGTATATTCCCTTGCACATCTGGAGGCATTCTGTAATCTGTGGACTATCAGAATGTTGATGAAACACAGAAATTGCGTCGGGATTGAATACAACAGTCACCATTCGCACTTTCCTCCATTGGTGTCATGTCTCAAAGAGTTTACGCTTTGATCGTTCCCTGGAAGACAAGTAGTAGTTTCCGATGCACATCTGGAGGCATTCTGTAATCTGTGGACTATCAGAATGTTGATGAAACACAGAAATTGCATCGGGATTGAATACAACAGTCACATTGCGCACTTTCCTACATAGGAGTAATGTCTCAAACAGTCTACGCTTTGATCGTTCCCTGGAAGACCGGTAGTAGTTTCCGATGCACATCTGTAGGCCTTCTGTTATCTGTTTACTATCAGAGTGTTGTTGAAACACAGAAATTGCCTCGGGATTGAATACAACAGTCATCATGCGGTCTCTCCTACATGGGAGTAATGTCTCAAACAGTCTACGCTTTGATCGTTCCCTGGAAGACCAGTAGTAGTTTCTGATGCACATCTGGACGTATTCTGTAACCTGTAGACTATCAGAGTGTCGTTGAAACATTGAAATTGCATCGGGATTGAATACAACAGTCACCATGCGCACCTTCATCCATGGGAGTAATGTCTCAAAAAGTCTACGCTTTGATCGTTCCCTGGAAGACCAGTAGTAGTTTCCGATGCACATCTGGAGGCATTCTGAAATCTATGGACTATCAGAGTGTTGATGAAACACAGAAATTGCATCGGGATTGAATACAACAGTCACATTGCGCACTTTCCTACATTGGAGTAATGTCTCAAACAGTCTACGCTTTGATCGTTTCCTGGAAGGTCAGTAGCTGTTTCCGATGCATATCTGGAGGCATTCTGTAATCTGATGAGTATCTGAGTGTTGATGAAACACAGAAATTGCATTGGGATTGAATACAACTGTCACCATGCACACTTTCCCCCATGGGAGTAATGTCTCAAACAATCTACGATTTGATCGTTCCCTGTTAGACCAGTAGTGGTTTCCGATGCACATCTGGAGGCATTCTGTAATCTGTGGACTAACTGAGTGTTGATAAAACACAGAAATTGCATCGGGATTGAATACAACAGTCACCATGCGCACTTTCCTCCATGGGAGTAATGTCTCAAACAGTCTACGCTTTGATCGTTCCCAGGAAGACCAGTAGTAGTTTCCGATGCACATCTGAAGGCATTCTGTAATCTGTGGACTAACTGAGTGTTGATGAAACACAGAAATTGCAATGGGATTGAATACAACAGTCACCATGCGCACTTTCCTCCATGGGAGTAATGTCTCAAACAGTCTACGCTTTGATCCTTCCCTGGAAGACCAGTAGTAGTTACCGTTGAAAATCTGGAGGCATTCTGTAATCTGTGGACTATCATAGTGTTGATGAAACACTGAAATTGAATCGGGACTGAATACAACAGTCACCATGTGCAATCTCCTCCACAAGAGTAATGTCTCAAACAGTCTACGCTTTGATCGTTCCCTGGAATGCCAGTTGTAGTTTCCGATGCACATCTGGAGGCATTATGTAATCTGTGGACCTTCAATGTGTTGATGAAACACAGAAATTGCATCGGGATTGAATACAACAGTCACCATGACCACTTTCCTCCATGGGAGTAATTCTCAAACAGTCTACGCCTTGATCGTTCCCTGGAAGACCAGTAGTAGTTTACGATGCACATCTAGAGGCATTCTGTAATCTGTGCACTAACTGAGTGTTGATGAAACACTGAAATTGCATCGGGATTGAATACAACAGTCACCATGCGCACTATCCCCCATGGGAGTAATGTCTCAAACATTCTACGCTTTGATCGTTCCTTGTTAGACCAGTAGTAGCTTCCGATGCACATTTATAGGCTTTCTGTAATCTGTGGACTATCAGAGTGTTGATGAAACACAGAAATTGCTTTGGGATTGAATACAACAGTCACCATGCGCACTTTCCTCCATGGGAGTAATGTCTCAAACAGTCTACGCTTTGATCGTTCCCTGGAAGACCAGTAGTACTTTCCGATGCACATCTGGAGGAATTCTGTAATCTGTGGACTATCAGAGTATTAAAGAAACACAGAAATTCCATCGGGATTGAAACAACAGTCACCATTCACACTTTCCTCCATTGGTGTAATGTCTCAAAGAGTTTACGCTTTGATCGTTCCCTGGAAGACAAGTAGTAGTTTCCGATGCACATCTGCAGGCATTCTGTAATCTGTGGACTATCAGAGTCTTGATGAAACAAAGAAATTGCATCGGGATTGTATACAACAGTCACCATGCACACTTTCCTACATAGGAGTAATGTCTCAAACAGTCTACGCTTTGTTCGTTCCCTGTAAGACCAGTAGTATATTCCCTTGCACATCTGGAGGCATTCTGTAATCTGTGGACTATCAGAATGTTGATGAAACACAGAAATTGCATCGGGATTGAATACAACAGTCACCATTCGCACTTTCCTCCATTGGTGTAATGTCTCAAAGAGTTTACGCTTTGATCGTTCCCTGGAAGACAAGTAGTAGTTTCCGATGCACATCTGGAGGCATTCTGTAATCTGTGGACTATCAGAATGTTGATGAAACACAGAAATTGCATCGGGATTGAATACAACAGTCACATTGCGCACTTTCCTACATAGGAGTAATGTCTCAAACAGTCTACGCTTTGATAGTTCACTGGAAGGTCAGTAGCTGTTTCCGATGCACATCTGGAGGCATTCTGTAATCTGATGAGTATCTGAGTGTTGATGAAACACAGAAATTGCATTGGGATTGAATACAACAGTCACCATGCGCACTTTCCTCCATGGGAGTAATGTCTCAAACAGTCTACGATTTGATCGTTCCCTGGAAGTCCAGTAGTAGTTTCCGATGCACATCTGGAAGCATTCTGTAATCTGTGGACTATCAGAATGTCGATGAAACACAGAAATTGTTTCGGGATTGAATACAACAGTCACCATGCGCACTTTCCTCCATGTGAGTAGTGTCTCAAACAGTCTACGATTTGATCGTTCCCTGGAAGTCCAGTAGTAGTTTCCGGTGCACATCTGGAGTCAATCTGTAATCTGTGGACTATCAGAGTGTTGATGAAACACAGAAATTGAATCGGGATCGAATACAACAGTCACCATGCACACTTTCCCCCATGGGAGTAATGTCTAAAACATTCTACCCTTTGATCGTACCCTGTTAGACCAGTAGTAGTTTCCGATGCATATCTGCAGGCATTCTGTAATCTGTGGACTATCAGAGGGTTGATGAAACACAGAAATTGCTTCGGGATTGAATACAACAGTCACCATGCGCACTTTCCTCCATGGGAGTAATGTCTCAAACAGTCTACGATTTGATCGTTCCCTGGAAGACCAGTAGTAGATTCCGATGCAAATCTTTAGTCATTCTGTTATCTGTGAACTATCTCAGTGTTGATAAAACACGGAAATTGAATCGGGATTGAATACAACAGTCACCATGCGCACTTTCCTCCATGGGAGTAATGTCTCAAACAGTTTACGCTTTGATCGTTCCCTGGAAGACCAGTTGTAGTTTCCGATGCACATCTGGAGGCATTGTGTAATCTGTGGACCTTCAATGTGTTGATGAAACACAGAAATTGCATCGGGATTGAATACAACAGTCACCATGACCACTTTCCTTAATGGGAGTAATTCTCAAACAGTCTACGCCTTGATCATTCCCTGGAAGACCAGTAGTAGTTTACGATGCACATCTGGAGGCATTCTGTAATCTGTGCACTAACTGAGTGTTGATGAAACACTGAAATTGCATCGGGATTGTATACAACAGTCACCATGCACACTTTGCTACATAGGAGTAATGTCTCAAACAGTCTACGCTTTGTTCGTTCCCTGTAAGACCAGTAGTATATTCCCTTGCACATCTGGAGGCATTCTGTAATCTGTGGACAATCAGAATGTTGATGAAATACAGAAATTGCATCGGGATTGAATACAACAGTCACCATTCGCACTTTCCTCCATTGGTGTAGTGTCTCAAAGAGTTTACGCTTTGATCGTTCCCTGGAAGACAAGTAGTAGTTTCCGATGCACATCTGGAGGCATTCTGTAATCTGTGGACTATCAGAGTCTCGATGAAACAAAGAAATTGCATCGGGATTGTATACAACAGTCACCATGCACACTTTCCTACATAGGAGTAATGTCTCAAACAGTCTACGCTTTGTTCGTTCCCTGTAAGACCAGTAGTATATTCCCTTGCACATCTGGAGGCATTCTGTAATCTGTGGACTATCAGAATGTTGATGAAACACAGAAATTGCATCGGGATTGAATACAACAGTCACCATTCGCACTTTCCTCCATTGGTGTAATGTCTCAAAGAGTTTACGCTTTGATCGTTCCCTGGAAGACAAGTAGTAGTTTCCGATGCACATCTGGAGGCATTCTGTAATCTGTGGACTATCAGAATGTTGATGAAACACAGAAATTGCATCGGGATTGAATACAACAGTCACATTGCGCACTTTCCTACATAGGAGTAATGTCTCAAACAGTCTACGCTTTGATCGTTCACTGGAAGGTCAGTAGATGTTTCCGATGCACATCTGGAGACATTCTGTAATCTGATGAGTATCTGAGTGTTGATGAAACACAGAAATTGCATTGGGATTGAATACAACAGTCACCATGCGCACTTTCCTCCATGGAAGTAAAGTCTCAAACAATCTACGCTTTGATCGTTCCCTGTTAGACCAGTAGTGGTTTCCGATGCACATCTGGAGGCATTCTGTAATCTGTGGACTATCAGAATGTCGATGAAACACAGAAATTGTTTCGGGATTGAATACAACAGTCACCATGCGCACTTTCCCCCATGTGAGTAATGTCTCAAACAGTCTACGATTTGATCGTTCCCTGGAAGTCCAGTAGTAGTTTCCGATGCACATCTGGAGTCAATCTTTAATCTGTGGACTATCAGAGGGTTGATGAAACACAGAAATTGCTTCGGGATTGAATACAACAGTCACCATGGGCACTTTCCTCCATGGGAGTAATGTCTCAAACAGTCTACGATTTGATCGTTCCCTGGAAGACCAGTAGTAGATTCCGATGCAAATCTTTAGTCATTCTGTTATCTGTGAACTATCTCAGTGTTGATAAAACACGGAAATTGAATCGGGATTGAATACAACAGTCACCATGCGCACTTTCCTCCATGGGAGTAATGTCTCAAACAGTTTACGCTTTGATCGTTCCCTGGAAGACCAGTAGTAGTTTCCGATGCACATCTGGAGGCATTGTGTAATCTGTGGACTATCAGAGTGTTGATGAAACACAGAAATTGCATCGGGATTGAATACAACAGTCACCATGCGCACTTTCCCCCAGGGTAGTAATGTCTCAAACATTCTACGCTTTGATCGTTGCCTGGAAGACCTGTAGTAGTTTCCGATGCACATCCGTAGGCCTTCTGTTATCTGTTTACTATCAGAGTGTTGTTGAAACACAGAAATTGCCTCGGGATTGAATACAACAGTCATCATGCGGTCTCTCCTACATGGGAGTAATGTCTCAAACAGTCTACGCTTTGATCGTTCCCTGGAAGACCAATAGTAGTTTCTGATGCACATCTGGAGGTATTCTGTAACCTGTAGACTATCAGAGTGTCGTTGAAACATTGAAATTGCATCGGGATTGAATACAACAGTCACCATGCGCACTTTCATCCATGGGAGTAATGTCTCAAAAAGTCTACGCTTTGATCGTTCCCTGGAAGACCAGTAGTAGTTTCCGATGCACATCTGGAGGCATTCTGAAATCTATGGACTATCAGAGTGTTGATGAAACACAGAAATTGCATCGGGATTGAATACAACAGTCACATTGCGCACTTTCCTACATTGGAGTAATGTCTCAAACAGTCTACGCTTTGATCCTTCCCTGGAAGAACAGTAGTAGTTACCGTTGAACATCTGGAGTCAATCTGTAATCTGTGGACTATCAGAGTGTTGATGAAACACAGAAATTGAATCGGGATCGAATACAACAGTCACCATGCACACTTTCCCCCATGGGAGTAATGTCTAAGACATTCTACACTTTGATCGTACCCTGTTAGACCAGTAGTAGTTTCCGATGCATATCTGCAGGCATTCTGTAATCTGTGGACTATCAGAGGGTTGATGAAACACAGAAATTGCTTCGGGATTGAATACAACAGTCACCATGCGCACTTTCCTCCATGGGAGTAATGTCTCAAACAGTCTACGATTTGATCGTTCCCTGGAAGACCAGTAGTAGATTCCGATGCAAATCTTTAGTCATTCTGTTATCTGTGAACTATCTCAGTGTTGATAAAACACGGAAATTGAATCGGGACTGAATACAACAGTCACCATGCGCACTTTCCTCCATGGGAGTAATGTCTCAAACAGTTTACGCTTTGATCGTTCCCTGGAAGACCAGTTGTAGTTTCCGATGCACATCTGGAGGCATTGTGTAATCTGTGGACTATCAGAGTATTGATGAAACAAAGAAATTGCATCGGGATTGTATACAACAGTCACCATGCACACTTTCCTACATAGGAGTAATGTCTCAAACAGTCTACGCTTTGTTCGTTCCCTGTAAGACCAGTAGTATATTCCCTTGCACATCTGGAGGCATTCTGTAATCTGTGGACTATCAGAATGTTGATGAAACACAGAAATTGCATCGGGATTGAATACAACAGTCACCATTCGCACTTTCCTCCATTGGTGTAATGTCTCAAAGAGTTTACGCTTTGACCGTTCCCTGGAAGACAAGTAGTAGTTTCCGATGCACATCTGGAGGCATTCTGTAATCTGTGGACTATCAGAATGTTGATGAAACACAGAAATTGCATCGGGATTGAATACAACAGTCACATTGCGCACTTTCCTACATAGGAGTAATGTCTCAAACAGTCTACGCTTTGATCGTTCACTGGAAGGTCAGTAGATGTTTCCGATGCACATCTGGAGGCATTCTGTAATCTGATGAGTATCTGAGTGTTGACGAAACACAGAAATTGCATTGGGATTGAATACAACAGTCACCATGCGCACTTTCCTCCATGGAAGTAAAGTCTCAAACAATCTACGCTTTGATCGTTCCCTGTTAGACCAGTAGTGGTTTCCGATGCACATCTGGAGGCATCCTGTAATCTGTGGACTATCAGAATGTCGATGAAACACAGAAATTGTTTCGGGATTGAATACAACAGTCACCATGCGCACTTTCCCCCATGTGACTAATGTCTCAAACAGTCTACGATTTGATCGTTCCCTGGAAGTCCAGTAGTAGTTTCCGATGCACATCTGGAGTCAATCTTTAATCTGTGGACTATCAGAGGGTTGATGAAACACAGAAATTGCTTCGGGATTGAATACAACAGTCACCATGCGCACTTTCCTCCATGGGAGTAATGTCTCAAACAGTCTACGATTTGATCGTTCCCTGGAAGACCAGTAGTAGATTCCGATGCAAATCTTTAGTCATTCTGTTATCTGTGAACTATCTCAGTGTTGATAAAACACGGAAATTGAATCGGGACTGAATACAACAGTCACCATGCGCACTTTCCTCCATGGGAGTAATGTCTCAAACAGTTTACGCTTTGATCGTTCCCTGGAAGACCAGTTGTAGTTTCCGATGCACATCTGGAGGCATTGTGTAATCTGTGGACTATCAGAGTATTGATGAAACAAAGAAATTGCATCGGGATTGTATACAACAGTCACCATGCACACTTTCCTACATAGGAGTAATGTCTCAAACAGTCTACGCTTTGTTCGTTCCCTGTAAGACCAGTAGTATATTCCCTTGCACATCTGGAGGCATTCTGTAATCTGTGGACTATCAGAATGTTGATGAAACACAGAAATTGCATCGGGATTGAATACAACAGTCACCATTCGCACTTTCCTCCATTGGTGTAATGTCTCAAAGAGTTTACGCTTTGATCGTTCCCTGGAAGACAAGTAGTAGTTTCCGATGCACATCTGGAGGCATTCTGTAATCTGTGGACTATCAGAGTCTTGATGAAACAAAGAAATTGCATCGGGATTGTATACAACAGTCACCATGCACACTTTCCTACATAGGAGTAATGTCTCAAACAGTCTACGCTTTGTTCGTTCCCTGTAAGACCAGTAGTATATTCCCTTGCACATCTGGAGGCATTCTGTAATCTGTGGACTATCAGAATGTTGATGAAACACAGAAATTGCATCGGGATTGAATACAACAGTCACCATTCGCACTTTCCTCCATTGGTGTAATGTCTCAAAGAGTTTACGCTTTGATCGTTCCCTGGAAGACAAGTAGTAGTTTCCGATGCACATCTGGAGGCATTCTGTAATCTGTGGACTATCAGAATGTTGATGAAACACAGAAATTGCATCGGGATTGAATACAACAGTCACATTGCGCACTTTCCTACATAGGAGTAATGTCTCAAACAGTCTACGCTTTGATCGTTCACTGGAAGGTCAGTAGATGTTTCCGATGCACATCTGGAGGCATTCTGTAATCTGATGAGTATCTGAGTGTTGATGAAACACAGAAATTGCATTGGGATTGAATACAACAGTCACCATGCGCACTTTCCTCCATGGAAGTAAAGTCTCAAACAATCTACGCTTTGATCGTTCCCTGTTAGACCAGTAGTGGTTTCCGATGCACATCTGGAGGCATCCTGTAATCTGTGGACTATCAGAATGTCGATGAAACACAGAAATTGTTTCCGGATTGAATACAACAGTCACCATGCGCACTTTCCCCCATGTGAGTAATGTCTCAAACAGTCTACGATTTGATCGTTCCCTGGAAGTCCAGTAGTAGTTTCCGATGCACATCTGGAGTCAATCTTTAATCTGTGGACTATCAGAGGGTTGATGAAACACAGAAATTGCTTCGGGATTGAATACAACAGTCACCATGCGCACTTTCCTCCATGGGAGTAATGTCTCAAACAGTCTACGATTTGATCGTTCCCTGGAAGACCAGTAGTAGATTCCGATGCAAATCTTTAGTCATTCTGTTATCTGTGAACTATCTCAGTGTTGATAAAACACGGAAATTGAATTGGGATTGAATACAACAGTCACCATGCGCACTTTCCTCCATGGGAGTAATGTCTCAAACAGTTTACGCTTTGATCGTTCCCTGGAAGACCAGTAGTAGTTTCCGATGCACATCTGGAGGCATTGTGTAATCTGTGGACTATCAGAGTGTTGATGAAACACAGAAATTGCATCGGGATTGAATACAACAGTCACCATGCGCACTTTCCCCCAGGGTAGTAATGTCTCAAACATTCTACGCTTTGATCGTTGCCTGGAAGACCTGTAGTAGTTTCCGATGCACATCCGTAGGCCTTCTGTTATCTGTTTACTATCAGAGTGTTGTTGAAACACAGAAATTGCCTCGGGATTGAATACAACAGTCATCATGCGGTCTCTCCTACATGGGAGTAATGTCTCAAACAGTCTACGCTTTGATCGTTCCCTGGAAGACCAATAGTAGTTTCTGATGCACATCTGGAGGTATTCTGTAACCTGTAGACTATCAGAGTGTCGTTGAAACATTGAAATTGCATCGGGATTGAATACAACAGTCACCATGCGCACTTTCATCCATGGGAGTAATGTCTCAAAAAGTCTACGCTTTGATCGTTCCCTGGAAGACCAGTAGTAGTTTCCGATGCACATCTGGAGGCATTCTGAAATCTATGGACTATCAGAGTGTTGATGAAACACAGAAATTGCATCGGGATTGAATACAACAGTCACATTGCGCACTCTCCTACATTGGAGTAATGTCTCAAACAGTCTACGCTTTGATCCTTCCCTGGAAGAACAGTAGTAGTTACCGTTGAACATCTGGAGTCAATCTGTAATCTGTGGACTATCAGAGTGTTGATGAAACACAGAAATTGAATCGGGATCGAATACAACAGTCACCATGCACACTTTCCCCCATGGGAGTAATGTCTAAAACATTCTACCATTTGATCGTACCCTGTTAGACCAGTAGTAGTTTCCGATGCATATCTGCAGGCATTCTGTAATCTGTGGACTATCAGAGGGTTGATGAAACACAGAAATTGCTTCGGGATTGAATACAACAGTCACCATGCGCACTTTCCTCCATGGGAGTAATGTCTCAAACAGTCTACGATTTGATCGTTCCCTGGAAGACCAGTAGTAGATTCCGATGCAAATCTTTAGTCATTCTGTTATCTGTGAACTATCTCAGTGTTGATAAAACACGGAAATTGAATCGGGATTGAATACAACAGTCACCATGCGCACTTTCCTCCATGGGAGTAATGTCTCAAACAGTTTACGCTTTGATCGTTCCCTGGAAGACCAGTTGTAGTTTCCGATGCACATCTGGAGGCATTGTGTAATCTGTGGACCTTCAATGTGTTGATGAAACACAGAAATTGCATCGGGATTGAATACAACAGTCACCATGACCACTTTCCTTAATGGGAGTAATTCTCAAACAGTCTACGCCTTGATCATTCCCTGGAAGACCAGTAGTAGTTTACGATGCACATCTGGAGGCATTCTGTAATCTGTGCACTAACTGAGTGTTGATGAAACACTGAAATTGCATCGGGATTGAATACAACAGTCACCATGCGCACTTTCCCCCATGGGAGTAATGTCTCAAACAATCTACGCTTTGATCGTTCCTTGTTAGACCAGTAGTAGCTTCCGATGCACATTTATAGGCTTTCTGTAATCTGTGGACTATCAGAGTGTTGATGAAACACAGAGATTGCTTCGGGATTGAATACAACAGTCACCATGCGCACTTTCCTCCATGGGAGTAAAGTCTCAAACAGTCTACGCTTTGATCGTTCCCTGGAAGACCAGTAGTACTTTCCGATGCACATCTGGAGGAATTCTGTAAACTGTGGACTATCAGAGTATTAATGAAACACAGAAATTCCATCGGGATTGAAACAACAGTCACCATTCGCACTTTCCTCCATTGGTGTAATGTCTCAAAGTGTTTACTCTTTGATCGTTCCCTGGAAGACAAGTAGTAGTTTCCGATGCACATCTGGAGGCATTCTGTAATCTGTGGACTATCAGAGTCTTGATGAAACAAAGAAATTGCATCGGGATTGTATACAACAGTCACCATGCACACTTTGCTACATAGGAGTAATGTCTCAAACAGTCTACGCTTTGTTCGTTCCCTGTAAGACCAGTAGTATATTCCCTTGCACATCTGGAGGCATTCTGTAATCTGTGGACTATCAGAATGTTGATGAAATACAGAAATTGCATCGGGATTGAATACAACAGTCACCATTCGCACTTTCCTCCATTGGTGTAATGTCTCAAAGAGTTTACGCTTTGATCGTTCCCTGGAAGACAAGTAGTAGTTTCCGATGCACATCTGGAGGCATTCTGTAATCTGTGGACTATCAGAATGTTGATGAAATACAGAAATTGCATCGGGATTGAATACAACAGTCACCATGCGCACTTTCCTCCATGTGAGTAGTGTCTCAAACAGTCTACGATTTGATCGTTCCCTGGAAGTCCAGTAGTAGTTTCCGGTGCACATCTGGAGTCAATCTGTAATCTGTGGACTATCAGAGTGTTGATGAAACACAGAAATTGAATCGGGATCGAATACAACAGTCACCATGCACACTTTCCCCCATGGGAGTAATGTCTAAAACATTCTACCCTTTGATCGTACCCTGTTAGACCAGTAGTAGTTTCCGATGCATATCTGCAGGCATTCTGTAATCTGTGGACTATCAGAGGGTTGATGAAACACAGAAATTGCTTCGGGATTGAATACAACAGTCACCATGCGCACTTTCCTCCATGGGAGTAATGTCTCAAACAGTCTACGATTTGATCGTTCCCTGGAAGACCAGTAGTAGATTCCGATGCAAATCTTTAGTCATTCTGTTATCTGTGAACTATCTCAGTGTTGATAAAACACGGAAATTGAATCGGGATTGAATACAACAGTCACCATGCGCACTTTCCTCCATGGGAGTAATGTCTCAAACAGTTTACGCTTTGATCGTTCCCTGGAAGACCAGTTGTAGTTTCCGATGCACATCTGGAGGCATTGTGTAATCTGTGGACCTTCAATGTGTTGATGAAACACAGAAATTGCATCGGGATTGAATACAACAGTCACCATGACCACTTTCCTTAATGGGAGTAATTCTCAAACAGTCTACGCCTTGATCATTCCCTGGAAGACCAGTAGTAGTATACGATGCACATCTGGAGGCATTCTGTAATCTGTGCACTAACTGAGTGTTGATGAAACACTGAAATTGCATCGGGATTGTATACAACAGTCACCATGCACACTTTGCTACATAGGAGTAATGTCTCAAACAGTCTACGCTTTGTTCGTTCCCTGTAAGACCAGTAGTATATTCCCTTGCACATCTGGAGGCATTCTGTAATCTGTGGACTATCAGAATGTTGATGAAATACAGAAATTGCATCGGGATTGAATACAACAGTCACCATTCGCACTTTCCTCCATTGGTGTAATGTCTCAAAGAGTTTACGCTTTGATCGTTCCCTGGAAGACAAGTAGTAGTTTCCGATGCACATCTGGAGGCATTCTGTAATCTGTGGACTATCAGAGTCTTGATGAAACAAAGAAATTGCATCGGGATTGTATACAACAGTCACCATGCACACTTTCCTACATAGGAGTAATGTCTCAAACAGTCTACGCTTTGTTCGTTCCCTGTAAGACCAGTAGTATATTCCCTTGCACATCTGGAGGCATTCTGTAATCTGTGGACTATCAGAATGTTGATGAAACACAGAAATTGCATCGGGATTGAATACAACAGTCACCATTCGCACTTTCCTCCATTGGTGTAATGTCTCAAAGAGTTTACGCTTTGATCGTTCCCTGGAAGACAAGTAGTAGTTTCCGATGCACATCTGGAGGCATTCTGTAATCTGTGGACTATCAGAATGTTGATGAAACACAGAAATTGCATCGGGATTGAATACAACAGTCACATTGCGCACTTTCCTACATAGGAGTAATGTCTCAAACAGTCTACGCTTTGATCGTTCACTGGAAGGTCAGTAGATGTTTCCGATGCACATCTGGAGACATTCTGTAATCTGATGAGTATCTGAGTGTTGATGAAACACAGAAATTGCATTGGGATTGAATACAACAGTCACCATGCGCACTTTCCTCCATGGAAGTAAAGTCTCAAACAATCTACGCTTTGATCGTTCCCTGTTAGACCAGTAGTGGTTTCCGATGCACATCTGGAGGCATTCTGTAATCTGTGGACTATCAGAATGTCGATGAAACACAGAAATTGTTTCGGGATTGAATACAACAGTCACCATGCGCACTTTCCCCCATGTGAGTAATGTCTCAAACAGTCTACGATTTGATCGTTCCCTGGAAGTCCAGTAGTAGTTTCCGATGCACATCTGGAGTCAATCTTTAATCTGTGGACTATCAGAGGGTTGATGAAACACAGAAATTGCTTCGGGATTGAATACAACAGTCACCATGGGCACTTTCCTCCATGGGAGTAATGTCTCAAACAGTCTACGATTTGATCGTTCCCTGGAAGACCAGTAGTAGATTCCGATGCAAATCTTTAGTCATTCTGTTATCTGTGAACTATCTCAGTGTTGATAAAACACGGAAATTGAATCGGGATTGAATAAAACAGTCACCATGCGCACTTTCCTCCATGGGAGTAATGTCTCAAACAGTTTACGCTTTGATCGTTCCCTGGAAGACCAGTAGTAGTTTCCGATGCACATCTGGAGGCATTGTGTAATCTGTGGACTATCAGAGTGTTGATGAAACACAGAAATTGCATCGGGATTGAATACAACAGTCACCATGCGCACTTTCCCCCAGGGTAGTAATGTCTCAAACATTCTACGCTTTGATCGTTGCCTGGAAGACCTGTAGTAGTTTCCGATGCACATCCGTAGGCCTTCTGTTATCTGTTTACTATCAGAGTGTTGTTGAAACACAGAAATTGCCTCGGGATTGAATACAACAGTCATCATGCGGTCTCTCCTACATGGGAGTAATGTCTCAAACAGTCTACGCTTTGATCGTTCCCTGGAAGACCAATAGTAGTTTCTGATGCACATCTGGAGGTATTCTGTAACCTGTAGACTATCAGAGTGTCGTTGAAACATTGAAATTGCATCGGGATTGAATACAACAGTCACCATGCGCACTTTCATCCATGGGAGTAATGTCTCAAAAAGTCTACGCTTTGATCGTTCCCTGGAAGACCAGTAGTAGTTTCCGATGCACATCTGGAGGCATTCTGAAATCTATGGACTATCAGAGTGTTGATGAAACACAGAAATTGCATCGGGATTGAATACAACAGTCACATTGCGCACTTTCCTACATTGGAGTAATGTCTCAAACAGTCTACGCTTTGATCCTTCCCTGGAAGAACAGTAGTAGTTACCGTTGAACATCTGGAGTCAATCTGTAATCTGTGGACTATCAGAGTGTTGATGAAACACAGAAATTGAATCGGGATCGAATACAACAGTCACCATGCACACTTTCCCCCATGGGAGTAATGTCTAAGACATTCTACACTTTGATCGTACCCTGTTAGACCAGTAGTAGTTTCCGATGCATATCTGCAGGCATTCTGTAATCTGTGGACTATCAGAGGGTTGATGAAACACAGAAATTGCTTCGGGATTGAATACAACAGTCACCATGCGCACTTTCTTCCATGGGAGTAATGTCTCAAACAGTCTACGATTTGATCGTTCCCTGGAAGACCAGTAGTAGATTCCGATGCAAATCTTTAGTCATTCTGTTATCTGTGAACTATCTCAGTGTTGATAAAACACGGAAATTGAATCGGGACTGAATACAACAGTCACCATGCGCACTTTCCTCCATGGGAGTAATGTCTCAAACAGTTTACGCTTTGATCGTTCCCTGGAAGACCAGTTGTAGTTTCCGATGCACATCTGGAGGCATTGTGTAATCTGTGGACTATCAGAGTATTGATGAAACAAAGAAATTGCATCGGGATTGTATACAACAGTCACCATGCACACTTTCCTACATAGGAGTAATGTCTCAAACAGTCTACGCTTTGTTCGTTCCCTGTAAGACCAGTAGTATATTCCCTTGCACATCTGGAGGCATTCTGTAATCTGTGGACTATCAGAATGTTGATGAAACACAGAAATTGCATCGGGATTGAATACAACAGTCACCATTCGCACTTTCCTCCATTGGTGTAATGTCTCAAAGAGTTTACGCTTTGATCGTTCCCTGGAAGACAAGTAGTAGTTTCCGATGCACATCTGGAGGCATTCTGTAATCTGTGGACTATCAGAGTCTAGATGAAACAAAGAAATTGCATCGGGATTGTATACAACAGTCACCATGCACACTTTCCTACATAGGAGTAATGTCTCAAACAGTCTACGCTTTGTTCGTTCCCTGTAAGACCAGTAGTATATTCCCTTGCACATCTGGAGGCATTCTGTAATCTGTGGACTATCAGAATGTTGATGAAACACAGAAATTGCATCGGGATTGAATACAACAGTCACCATTCGCACTTTCCTCCATTGGTGTAATGTCTCAAAGAGTTTACGCTTTGATCGTTCCCTGGAAGACAAGTAGTAGTTTCCGATGCACATCTGGAGGCATTCTGTAATCTGTGGACTATCAGAATGTTGATGAAACACAGAAATTGCATCGGGATTGAATACAACAGTCACATTGCGCACTTTCCTACATAGGAGTAATGTCTCAAACAGTCTACGCTTTGATCGTTCACTGGAAGGTCAGTAGATGTTTCCGATGCACATCTGGAGGCATTCTGTAATCTGATGAGTATCTGAGTGTTGATGAAACACAGAAATTGCATTGGGATTGAATACAACAGTCACCATGCGCACTTTCCTCCATGGAAGTAAAGTCTCAAACAATCTACGCTTTGATCGTTCCCTGTTAGACCAGTAGTGGTTTCCGATGCACATCTGGAGGCATCCTGTAATCTGTGGACTATCAGAATGTCGATGAAACACAGAAATTGTTTCGGGATTGAATACAACAGTCACCATGCGCACTTTCCCCCATGTGAGTAATGTCTCAAACAGTCTACGATTTGATCGTTCCCTGGAAGTCAAGTAGTAGTTTCCGATGCACATCTGGAGTCAATCTTTAATCTGTGGACTATCAGAGGGTTGATGAAACACAGAAATTGCTTCGGGATTGAATACAACAGTCACCATGCGCACTTTCCTCCATGGGAGTAATGTCTCAAACAGTCTACGATTTGATCGTTCCCTGGAAGACCAGTAGTAGATTCCGATGCAAATCTTTAGTCATTCTGTTATCTGTGAACTATCTCAGTGTTGATAAAACACGGAAATTGAATCGGGACTGAATACAACAGTCACCATGCGCACTTTCCTCCATGGGAGTAATGTCTCAAACAGTTTACGCTTTAATCGTTCCCTGGAAGACCAGTTGTAGTTTCCGATGCACATCTGGAGGCATTGTGTAATCTGTGGACTATCAGAGTATTGATGAAACAAAGAAATTGCATCGGGATTGTATACAACAGTCACCATGCACACTTTCCTACATAGGAGTAATGTCTCAAACAGTCTACGCTTTGTTCGTTCCCTGTAAGACCAGTAGTATATTCCCTTGCACATCTGGAGGCATTCTGTAATCTGTGGACTATCAGAATGTTGATGAAACACAGAAATTGCATCGGGATTGAATACAACAGTCACCATTCGCACTTTCCTCCATTGGTGTAATGTCTCAAAGAGTTTACGCTTTGATCGTTCCCTGGAAGACAAGTAGTAGTTTCCGATGCACATCTGGAGGCATTCTGTAATCTGTGGACTATCAGAATGTTGATGAAACACAGAAATTGCATCGGGATTGAATACAACAGTCACATTGCGCACTTTCCTACATAGGAGTAATGTCTCAAACAGTCTACGCTTTGATCGTTCACTGGAAGGTCAGTAGATGTTTCCGATGCACATCTGGAGGCATTCTGTAATCTGATGAGTATCTGAGTGTTGATGAAACACAGAAATTGCATTGGGATTGAATACAACAGTCACCATGCGCACTTTCCTCCATGGAAGTAAAGTCTCAAACAATCTACGCTTTGATCGTTCCCTGTTAGACCAGTAGTGGTTTCCGATGCACATCTGGAGGCATCCTGTAATCTGTGGACTATCAGAATGTCGATGAAACACAGAAATTGTTTCGGGATTGAATACAACAGTCACCATGCGCACTTTCCCCCATGTGAGTAATGTCTCAAACAGTCTACGATTTGATCGTTCCCTGGAAGTCCAGTAGTAGTTTCCGATGCACATCTGGAGTCAATCTTTAATCTGTGGACTATCAGAGGGTTGATGAAACACAGAAATTGCTTCGGGATTGAATACAACAGTCACCATGCGCACTTTCCTCCATGGGAGTAATGTCTCAAACAGTCTACGATTTGATCGTTCCCTGGAAGACCAGTAGTAGATTCCGATGCAAATCTTTAGTCATTCTGTTATCTGTGAACTATCTCAGTGTTGATAAAACACGGAAATTGAATTGGGATTGAATACAACAGTCACCATGCGCACTTTCCTCCATGGGAGTAATGTCTCAAACAGTTTACGCTTTGATCGTTCCCTGGAAGACCAGTAGTAGTTTCCGATGCACATCTGGAGGCATTGTGTAATCTGTGGACTATCAGAGTGTTGATGAAACACAGAAATTGCATCGGGATTGAATACAACAGTCACCATGCGCACTTTCCCCCAGGGTAGTAATGTCTCAAACATTCTACGCTTTGATCGTTGCCTGGAAGACCTGTAGTAGTTTCCGATGCACATCCGTAGGCCTTCTGTTATCTGTTTACTATCAGAGTGTTGTTGAAACACAGAAATTGCCTCGGGATTGAATACAACAGTCATCATGCGGTCTCTCCTACATGGGAGTAATGTCTCAAACAGTCTACGCTTTGATCGTTCCCTGGAAGACCAATAGTAGTTTCTGATGCACATCTGGAGGTATTCTGTAACCTGTAGACTATCAGAGTGTCGTTGAAACATTGAAATTGCATCGGGATTGAATACAACAGTCACCATGCGCACTTTCATCCATGGGAGTAATGTCTCAAAAAGTCTACGTTTTGATCGTTCCCTGGAAGACCAGTAGTAGTTTCCGATGCACATCTGGAGGCATTCTGAAATCTATGGACTATCAGAGTGTTGATGAAACACAGAAATTGCATCGGGATTGAATACAACAGTCACATTGCGCACTTTCCTACATTGGAGTAATGTCTCAAACAGTCTACGCTTTGATCCTTCCCTGGAAGAACAGTAGTAGTTACCGTTGAACATCTGGAGTCAATCTGTAATCTGTGGACTATCAGAGTGTTGATGAAACACAGAAATTGAATCGGGATCGAATACAACAGTCACCATGCACACTTTCCCCCATGGGAGTAATGTCTAAAACATTCTACCATTTGATCGTACCCTGTTAGACCAGTAGTAGTTTCCGATGCATATCTGCAGGCATTCTGTAATCTGTGGACTATCAGAGGGTTGATGAAACACAGAAATTGCTTCGGGATTGAATACAACAGTCACCATGCGCACTTTCCTCCATGGGAGTAATGTCTCAAACAGTCTACGATTTGATCGTTCCCTGGAAGACCAGTAGTAGATTCCGATGCAAATCTTTAGTCATTCTGTTATCTGTGAACTATCTCAGTGTTGATAAAACACGGAAATTGAATCGGGATTGAATACAACAGTCACCATGCGCACTTTCCTCCATGGGAGTAATGTCTCAAACAGTTTACGCTTTGATCGTTCCCTGGAAGACCAGTTGTAGTTTCCGATGCACATCTGGAGGCATTGTGTAATCTGTGGACCTTCAATGTGTTGATGAAACACAGAAATTGCATCGGGATTGAATACAACAGTCACCATGACCACTTTCCTTAATGGGAGTAATTCTCAAACAGTCTACGCCTTGATCATTCCCTGGAAGACCAGTAGTAGTTTACGATGCACATCTGGAGGCATTCTGTAATCTGTGCACTAACTGAGTGTTGATGAAACACTGAAATTGCATCGGGATTGAATACAACAGTCACCATGCGCACTTTCCCCCATGGGAGTAATGTCTCAAACAATCTACGCTTTGATCGTTCCTTGTTAGACCAGTAGTAGCTTCCGATGCACATTTATAGGCTTTCTGTAATCTGTGGACTATCAGAGTGTTGATGAAACACAGAGATTGCTTCGGGATTGAATACAACAGTCACCATGCGCACTTTCCTCCATGGGAGTAAAGTCTCAAACAGTCTACGCTTTGATCGTTCCCTGGAAGACCAGTAGTACTTTCCGATGCACATCTGGAGGAATTCTGTAAACTGTGGACTATCAGAGTATTAATGAAACACAGAAATTCCATCGGGATTGAAACAACAGTCACCATTCGCACTTTCCTCCATTGGTGTAATGTCTCAAAGTGTTTACTCTTTGATCGTTCCCTGGAAGACAAGTAGTAGTTTCCGATGCACATCTGGAGGCATTCTGTAATCTGTGGACTATCAGAGTCTTGATGAAACAAAGAAATTGCATCGGGATTGTATACAACAGTCACCATGCACACTTTGCTACATAGGAGTAATGTCTCAAACAGTCTACGCTTTGTTCGTTCCCTGTAAGACCAGTAGTATATTCCCTTGCACATCTGGAGGCATTCTGTAATCTGTGGACTATCAGAATGTTGATGAAATACAGAAATTGCATCGGGATTGAATACAACAGTCACCATTCGCACTTTCCTCCATTGGTGTAATGTCTCAAAGAGTTTACGCTTTGATCGTTCCCTGGAAGACAAGTAGTAGTTTCCGATGCACATCTGGAGGCATTCTGTAATCTGTGGACTATCAGAGTCTTGATGAAACAAAGAAATTGCATCGGGATTGTATACAACAGTCACCATGCACACTTTCCTACATAGGAGTAATGTCTCAAACAGTCTACGCTTTGTTCGTTCCCTGTAAGACCAGTAGTATATTCCCTTGCACATCTGGAGGCATTCTGTAATCTGTGGACTATCAGAATGTTGATGAAACACAGAAATTGCATCGGGATTGAATACAACAGTCACCATTCGCACTTTCCTCCATTGGTGTAATGTCTCAAAGAGTTTACGCTTTGATCGTTCCCTGGAAGACAAGTAGTAGTTTCCGATGCACATCTGGAGGCATTCTGTAATCTGTGGACTATCAGAATGTTGATGAAACACAGAAATTGCATCGGGATTGAATACAACAGTCACATTGCGCACTTTCCTACATAGGAGTAATGTCTCAAACAGTCTACGCTTTGATCGTTCACTGGAAGGTCAGTAGATGTTTCCGATGCACATCTGGAGGCATTCTGTAATCTGATGAGTATCTGAGTGTTGATGAAACACAGAAATTGCATTGGGATTGAATACAACAGTCACCATGCGCACTTTCCTCCATGGAAGTAAAGTCTCAAACAATCTACGCTTTGATCGTTCCCTGTTAGACCAGTAGTGGTTTCCGATGCACATCTGGAGGCATTCTGTAATCTGTGGACTATCAGAATGTCGATGAAACACAGAAATTGTTTCGGGATTGAATACAACAGTCACCATGCGCACTTTCCCCCATGTGAGTAATGTCTCAAACAGTCTACGATTTGATCGTTCCCTGGAAGTCCAGTAGTAGTTTCCGATGCACATCTGGAGTCAATCTTTAATCTGTGGACTATCAGAGGGTTGATGAAACACAGAAATTGCTTCGGGATTGAATACAACAGTCACCATGCGCACTTCCCTCCATGGGAGTAATGTCTCAAACAGTCTACGATTTGATCGTTCCCTGGAAGACCAGTAGTAGATTCCGATGCAAATCTTTAGTCATTCTGTTATCTGTGAACTATCTCAGTGTTGATAAAACACGGAAATTGAATCGGGATTGAATACAACAGTCACCATCCGCACTTTCCTCCATGGGAGTAATGTCTCAAACAGTATACGCTTTGATCGTTCCCTGGAAGACCAGTAGTAGTTTCCGATGCACATCTGGAGGCATTGTGTAATCTGTGGACTATCAGAGTGTTGATGAAACACAGAAATTGCATCGGGATTGAATACAACAGTCACCATGCGCACTTTCCCCCAGGGTAGTAATGTCTCAAACATTCTACGCTTTGATCGTTGCCTGGAAGACCTGTAGTAGTTTCCGATGCACATCCGTAGGCCTTCTGTTATCTGTTTACTATCAGAGTGTTGTTGAAACACAGAAATTGCCTCGGGATTGAATACAACAGTCATCATGCGGTCTCTCCTACATGGGAGTAATGTCTCAAACAGTCTACGCTTTGATCGTTCCCTGGAAGACCAATAGTAGTTTCTGATGCACATCTGGAGGTATTCTGTAACCTGTAGACTATCAGAGTGTCGTTGAAACATTGAAATTGCATCGGGATTGAATACAACAGTCACCATGCGCACTTTCATCCATGGGAGTAATGTCTCAAAAAGTCTACGCTTTGATCGTTCCCTGGAAGACCAGTAGTAGTTTCCGATGCACATCTGGAGGCATTCTGAAATCTATGGACTATCAGAGTGTTGATGAAACACAGAAATTGCATCGGGATTGAATACAACAGTCACATTGCGCACTTTCCTACATTGGAGTAATGTCTCAAACAGTCTACGCTTTGATCCTTCCCTGGAAGAACAGTAGTAGTTACCGTTGAACATCTGGAGGCATTCTGTAATCTGTGGACTATCATAGTGTTGATGAAACACTGAAACTGAATCGGGATTGAATACAACAGTCACCATGCGCACTTTCCTCCATGGGAGTAATGTCTAAAACATTCTATGCTTTGATCGTTCCCAGGAAGACCAGTAGTAGTTTCCGATGCACATCTGGAGGCAATCTGTAATCTGTGGACTCTCAGAGTGTTGATGAAACACAGAAATTGCATCGAGATTGAATACAACAGTCACCATGTGCAATCTCCTCCACAGGAGTAATGTCTCAAACAGTCTACGCTTTGATCGTTCCCTGGAAGACCAGTAGTAGTTTCCGATGCACATCTGGAGGCATTATGTAATCTGTGGACCTTCAATGTGTTGATGAAACACAGAAATTGCATCGTAATTGAATACAACAGTCACCATGTGCAATCTCCTCCAGAAGAGTAATGTCTCAAACAGTCTACGCTTTGATCGTTCCCTGGAAGACCAGTAGTAGTTTCCGATGTACATCTGCAGGCATTATGTAATCTGTGGAACATCAATGTGTTGATGAAACACAGAAATTACATCGGGATTGAATACAACAGTCACCATGTCCACTTTCCTCAATGGGAGTAATTCTCAAACAGTCTACGCCTTGATCGTTCCCTGGAAGACCAGTAGTAGTTTACGATGCACATCTGGAGAAATTCTGTAATCTGTGGACTAACTGACTGTTGATGAAACACTGAAATTGCATCGGGATTGAATAAACAGTCACCATGCGCACTTTCCCCCATGGGAGTAATGTCTCAAACATTCTACGCTTTGATCGTTCCTTGTTAGACCAGTAGTAGCTTCCGATGCACATTTATAGGCTTTCTGTAATCTGTGGACTATCAGAGTGTTGATGAAACACAGAAATTGCTTCGGGATTGAATACAACAGTCACCATGCGCACTTTCCTCCATGGGAGTAATGTCTCAAACAGTCTACGCTTTGATTGTTTCCTGGAAGACCAGTAGTAGTTTCCGATGCACATCTTTAGTCATTCTGTTATCTTTGAACTATCAGAGTGTTGATAAAAGACGGAAATTGAATCGGGATGGAATACAACAGTCACCATGCGCACTGTCCTCCATGGGAGTAATGTCTCAAACAGTTTACGCTTTGATCGTTCCTTGGAAAACCAGTAGTAGTTTCCGATTCACATCTGGAGGCATTCTGTAATCTGTGGACTAACTGAGTGTTGATAAAACACAGAAATTGCATCGGGATTGAATACAACAGTCACCATGCGCACTTTCCTCCATGGGAGTAATGTCTCAAACAGTCTACGCTTTGATCGTTCCCAGGAAGACCAGTAGTAGTTTCCGATGCACATCTGAAGGCTTTCTGTAATCTGTGGACGAACTGAGTGTTGATGAAACACAGAAATTGCAATGGGATTGAATACAACAGTCACCATGCGCACTTTCCTCCATGGGAGTAATGTCTCAAACAGTCTACGCTTTGATCCTTCCCTGGAAGACCAGTAGTAGTTACCGTTGAACATCTGGAGGCATTCTGTAATCTGTGGACTATCATAGTGTTGATGAAACACTGAAATTGAATCGGGATTGAATACAACAGTCACCATGTGCAATCTCCTCCACAAGAGTAATGTCTCAAACAGTCTACGCTTTGATCGTTCCCTGGAAGACCAGTAGTAGTTTCCGATGCACATCTGGAGGCATTATGTAATCTGTGGACCTTCAATGTGTTGATGAAACACAGAAATTGCATCGGGATTGAATACAACAGTCACCATGACCACTTTCCTCCATGGGAGTAATTCTCAAACAGTCTACGCCTTGATCGTTCCCTGGAAGACCACTAGTAGTTTACGATGCACATCTGGAGGCATTCTGTAATCTGTGGACTAACTGAGTGTTGATGAAACACTGAAATTGCATCGGGATTGAATACAACAGTCACCATGCGCACTTTCCCCCATGGGAGTAATGTCTCAAACATTCTACGCTTTGATCGTTCCTTGTTAGACCAGTAGTAGCTTCCGATGCACATTTATAGGCTTTCTGTAATCTGTGGACTATCAGAGTGTTGATGAAACACAGAAATTGCTTCGGGATTGAATACAACAGTCACCATGCGCACTTTCCTCCATGGGAGTAATGTCTCAAACAGTCTACGCTTTGATCGTTAACTGGAAGACCAGTAGTACTTTCCGATGGACATCTGGAGGAATTCTGTAATCTGTGGACTATCAGAGTATTAATGAAACACAGAAATTCCATCGGGATTGAAACAACAGTCACCATTCGCACTTTCCTCCATTGGTGTAATGTCTCAAAGAGGTTACGCTTTGATCGTTCCCTGGAAGACAAGTAGTAGTTTCCGATGCACATCTGGAGGCATTCTGTAATCTGTGGACTATCAGAGTCTTGTTGAAACAAAGAAATTGCATCGGGATTGTATACAACAGTCACCATGCACACTTTCCTACATAGGAGTAACGTCTCAAACAGTCTACGCTTTGTTCGTTCACTGTAAGACCAGTAGTACATTCCCTTGCACATCTTGAGGCATTCTGTAATCTGTGGACTATCAGGATGTTGATGAAACACAGAAATTGCATCGGGATTGAATACAACAGTCACCATTCGCACTTTCCTCCATTGGTGTAGTGTCTCAAAGAGTTTACGCTTTGATCTTTCCCTGGAAGACAAGTAGTAGTTTCCGATGCACATCTGGAGGCATTCTGTAATCTGTGGACTATCAGAATGTCGATGAAACACAGAAATTGTTTCGGGATTGAATACAACAGTCACCATGCGCACTTTCCGCCATGTGAGTAATGTCTCAAACAGTCTACGATTTGATCGTTCCCTGGAAGTCCAGTAGTAGTTTCCGATGCACATCTGGAGTCAATCTGTAATCTGTGGACTATCAGAGTGTTGATGAAACACAGAAATTGAATCGGGATTGAATACAACAGTCACCATGCACACTTTCCCCCATGGGAGTAATGTCTGAAACATTCTACCCTTTGATCGTACCCTGTTAGACCAGTAGTAGTTTACGATGCACATCTGGAGGCATTCTGTAATCTGTGGACTATCAGAGGGTTGATGAAACACAGAATTTGCTTCGGGATTGAATACAACAGTCACCATGCGCACTTTCCTCCATGGGGGTAATGTCTCAAACAGTCAACGATTTGATCGTTCCCTGGAAAACCAGTAGTAGATTCCGATGCAAATCTTTAGTCATTCTGTTATCTGTGAACTATCTCAGTGTTGATAAAACACGGAAATTGAATCGGGATTGAATACAACAGTCACCATGCGCACTTTCCTCCATGGGAGTAATGTCTCAAACAGTTTACGCTTTGATCGTTCCCTGGAAGACCAGTAGTAGTTTCCGATGCACATCTGGAGGCATTGTGTAATCTGTGGACTATCAGAGTGTTGATGAAACACAGAAATTGCATCGGGATTGAATACAACAGTCACCATGCGCACTTTCCCCCATGGTAGTAATGTCTCAAACAGTCTACGCTTTGATCGTTCCCTGGAAGACCGGTAGTAGTTTCCGATGCACATCCGTAGGCCTTCTGTTATCTGTTTACTATCAGAGTGTTGTAGAAACACAGAAATTGCCTCGGGATTGAATACAACAGTCACCATGCGGTCTCCCCTACATGGGAGTAATGTCTCAAACAGTCTACGCTTTGATCGTTCCCTGGAAGACCAGTAGTAGTTTCTGATGCACATCTGGAGGTATTCTGTAACATGTGGACTATCAGAGTGTCGTTGAAACATTGAAATTGTATCGGGATTGAATACAACAGTCACCATGCGCACTTTCATCCATGGGAGTAATGTCTCAAAAAGTCTACGCTTTGATCGTTCCCTGGAAGACCAGTAGTAGTTTCCGATGCACATCTGGAGGCATTCTGAAATCTATGGACTATCAGAGTGTTGATGAAACACAGAAATTGCATCGGGATTGAATACAACAGTCACATTGCGCACTTTCCTACATTGGAGTAATGTCTCAAACAGTCTACGCTTTGATCGTTTCCTGGAAGGTCAGTAGCTGTTTCCGATGCATATCTGGAGGCATTCTGTAATCTGATGAGTATCTGAGTGTTGATGAAACACAGAAATTGCATTGGGATTGAATACAACTGTCACCATGCACACTTTCCCCCATGGGAGTAATGTCTCAAACTATCTACGATTTGATCGGTCCCTGTTAGACCAGTAGTGGTTTCCAATGCACATCTGGAGGCATTCTGTAATCTGTGGACTATCAGAGTGTCGATGAAACACAGTAATTGCTTCGGGATTGAATATAACAGTCACCGTGCGCACTTTTCTCCATGTGAGTAATGTCTCAAACAGTCTACGCTTTGATCGTTATCTGGAAGTCCAGTAGTAGTTTCCGACGCACATCTGGAGGCAATCTGTAATCTGTGGACTATCAGAGTGTTGATGAAACTCAGAAATTGCATCGGGATTGAATACAACAGTCTCCATGCGCACTTTCCTCCATGTGAGTAATGTCACAAACAGTCTACGCTTTGATCGTTTTCTGGAAATCCAGTAGTAGTTTCCGATGCACATCTGGAGGCAATCTGTAATCTGTGGACTATCAGAGTGTAGATGAAACTCAGATATTGCATCGGGATTGAATACAACAGTCACCATGCACACTTTCACCCATGGGAGTAATGTCTCAAACAATCTACGCTTTGGTCGTTAACTTTTAGAACAGTAGTGGTTTCCGATGCACATCTAGAGGCATTCTGCAATCTGTGGACTATCAGAGTGTTGATGAAACAAAGAAATTGCATCGGGATGGAATACGACAGTCACCATGCGCACTTTCCTCCATGGGAGTAATGTCTGAAACATTCTACCCTTTGATCGTCCCCTGTTAGACCAGTAGTAGCTTCCGATGCACATCTTTAGGCATTCTGTAATCTGTGGACTATCAGAGTGTTGATGAAACACAGAAATTGCATCGGGATTGAATACAACAGTCACCATGACCACTTTCCTCCATGGGAGTAATTCTCAAACAGTCTACGCCTTGATCGTTCCCTGGAAGACCAGTAGTAGTTTACGATGCACATCTGGAGGCATTCTGTAATCTGTGGACTAACTGAGTGTTGATGAAACACTGAAATTGCATCGGGATTGAATACAACAGTCACCATGCGCACTTTCCCCCATGGGAGTAATGTCTCAAACATTCTACGCTTTGATCGTTCCTTGTTAGACCAGTAGTAGCTTCCGATGCACATTTATAGGCTTTCTGTAATCTGTGGAATATCAGAGTGTTGATGAAACACAGTAATTGCTTCGGGATTGAATACAACAGTCACCATGCGCACTTTCCTCCATGGGAGTAATGTCTCAAACAGTCTACGCTTTGATCGTTCCCTGGAAGACCAGTAGTACTTTCCGATGCACATCTGGAGGAATTCTGTAATCTGTGGACTATCAGAGTATTAATGAAACACAGAAATTCCATCGGGATTGAAACAACAGTCACCATTCGCACTTTCCTCCATTGGTGTAATGTCTCAAAGAGTTTACGCTTTGATCGTTCCCTGGAAGACAAGTAGTAGTTTCCGATGCACATCTGGAGGCATTCTGTAATCTGTGGACTATCAGAGTCTTGTTGAAACAAAGAAATTGCATCGGGATTGTATACAACAGTCACCATGCACACTTTCCTACATAGGAGTAACGTCTCAAACAGTCTACGCTTTGTTCGTTCACTGTAAGACCAGTAGTACATTCCCTTGCACATCTTGAGGCATTTTGTAATCTGTGGACTATCAGAATGTTGATGAAACACAGAAATTGCATCGGGATTGAATACAACAGTCACCATTCGCACTTTCCTCCATTGGTGTAGTGTCTCAAAGAGTTTACGCTTTGATCTTTCCCTGGAAGACAAGTAGTAGTTTCCGATGCACATCTGGAGGCATTCTGTAATCTGTGGACTATCAGAATGTCGATGAAACACAGAAATTGTTTCGGGATTGAATACAACAGTCACCATGCGCACTTTCCGCCATGTGAGTAATGTCTCAAACAGTCTACGATTTGATCGTTCCCTGGAAGTCCAGTAGTAGTTTCCGATGCACATCTGGAGTCAATCTGTAATCTGTGGACTATCAGAGTGTTGATGAAACACAGAAATTGAATCGGGATTGAATACAACAGTCACCATGCACACTTTCCCCCATGGGAGTAATGTCTGAAACATTCTACCCTTTGATCGTACCCTGTTAGACCAGTAGTAGTTTACGATGCACATCTGGAGGCATTCTGTAATCTGTGGACTATCAGAGGGTTGATGAAACACAGAATTTGCTTCGGGATTAAATACAACAGTCACCATGCGCACTTTCCTCCATGGGGGTAATGTCTCAAACAGTCTACGATTTGATCGTTCCCTGGAAAACCAGTAGTAGATTCCGATGCAAATCTTTAGTCATTCTGTTATCTGTGAACTATCTCAGTGTTGATAAAACACGGAAATTGAATCGGGATTGAATACAACAGTCACCATGCGCACTTTCCTCCATGGGAGTAATGTCTCAAACAGTTTACGCTTTGATCGTTCCCTGGAAGACCAGTAGTAGTTTCCGATGCACATCTGGAGGCATTGTGTAATCTGTGGACTATCAGAGTGTTGATGAAACACAGAAATTGCATCGGGATTGAATACAACAGTCACAATGCGCACTTTCCCCCATGGTAGTAATGTCTCAAACAGTCTACGCTTTGATCGTTCCCTGGAAGACCGGTAGTAGTTTCCGATGCACATCCGTAGGCCTTCTGTTATCTGTTTACTATCAGAGTGTTGTAGAAACACAGAAATTGCCTGGGGATTGAATACAACAGTCACCATGCGGTCTCCCCTACATGGGAGTAATCTCTCAAACAGTCTACGCTTTGATCGTTCCCTGGAAGACCAGTAGTAGTTTCTGATGCACATCTGGAGGTATTCTGTAACATGTGGACTATCAGAGTGTCGTTGAAACATTGAAATTGTATCGGGATTGAATACAACAGTCACCATGCGCACTTTCATCCATGGGAGTAATGTCTCAAAAAGTCTACGCTTTGATCGTTCCCTGGAAGACCAGTAGTAGTTTCCGATGCACATCTGGAGGCATTCTGAAATCTATGGACTATCAGAGTGTTGATGAAACACAGAAATTGCATCGGGATTGAATACAACAGTCACATTGCGCACTTTCCTACATTGGAGTAATGTCTCAAACAGTCTACGCTTTGATCGTTTCCTGGAAGGTCAGTAGCAGTTTCCGATGCATATCTGGAGGCATTCTGTAATCTGATGAGTATCTGAGTGTTGATGAAACACAGAAATTGCATTGGGATTGAATACAACTGTCACCATGCAGACTTTCCCCCATGGGAGTAATGTCTCAAACTATCTACGATTTGATCGTTCCCTGTTAGACCAGTAGTGGTTTCCAATGCACATCTGGAGGCATTCTGTAATCTGTGGACTATCAGAGTGTCGATGAAACACAGTAATTGCTTCGGGATTGAATACAACAGTCACCGTGCGCACTTTCCTCCATGTGAGTAATGTCTCAAACAGTCTACGCTTTGATCATTCCCTGGAAGTCCAGTAGTAGTTTCCGACGCACATCTGGAGGCAATCTGTAATCTGTGGACTATCAGAGTGTTGATGAAACTCAGAAATTGCATCGGGATTGAATACAACAGTCACCATGCGCACTTTCCTCCATGTGAGTAATGTCACAAACAGTCTACGCTTTGATCGTTTTCTGGAAATCCAGTAGTAGTTTCCGATGCACATCTGGAGGCAATCTGTAATCTGTGGACTATCAGAGTGTAGATGAAACTCAGATATTGCATCGGGATTGAATACAACAGTCACCATGCACACATTCACCCATGGGAGTAATGTCTCAAACAATCTACGCTTTGGTCGTTAACTTTTAGAACAGTAGTGGTTTCCGATGCACATCTAGAGGCATTCTGCAATCTGTGGACTATCAGAGTGTTGATGAAACAAAGAAATTGCATCGGGATGGAATACGACAGTCACCATGCGCACTTTCCTCCATGGGAGTAATGTCTGAAACATTATACCCTTTGATCGTCCCCTGTTAGACCAGTAGTAGCTTCCGATGCACATCTTTAGGCAATCTGTAATCTGTGGACTATCTGAGTGTTGATGAAACTCAGAAATTGCATCGGGATTGAATACAACAGTCACCATGCGCACTTTCCTCCATGTGAGTAATGTCACAAACAGTCTACGCCTTGATCGTTCCCTGGAAGACCAGTAGTAGTTTACGATGCACATCTGGAGGCATTCTGTAATCTGTGGACTAACTGAGTGTTGATGAAACACTGAAATTGCATCAGGATTGAATACAACATTCACCATGCGCACTTTCTCCCATGGGAGTAATGTCTCAAATATTCTACGCTTTGATCGTTCCTTGTTAGACCAGTAGTAGCTTCCGATGCACATTTATAGGCTTTCTGTAATCTGTGGACTATCAGAGTGTTGATGAAACACAGAAATTGCTTCGGGATTGAATACAACAGTCACCATGCGCACTTTCCTCCATGGGAGTAATGTCTCAAACAGTCTACGCTTTGATCGTTCCCTGGAAGACCAGTAGTACTTTCCGATGCACATCTGGAGGAATTCTGTAATCTGTGGACTATCAGAGTATTAATGAAACACAGAAATTCCATCGGGATTGAAACAACAGTCACCATTCGCACTTTCCTCCATTGGTGTAATGTCTCAAAGAGTTTACGCTTTGATCGTTCCCTGGAAGACAAGTAGTAGTTTCCGATGCACATCTGGAGGCATTCTGTAATCTGTGGATTATCAGAGTCTTGTTGAAACAAAGAAATTGCATCGGGATTGTATACAACAGTCACCATGCACACTTTCCTACATAGGAGTAACGTCTCAAACAGTCTACGCTTTGTTCGTTCACTGTAAGACCAGTAGTACATTCCCTTGCACATCTTGAGGCATTCTGTAATCTGTGGACTATCAGAATGTTGATGAAACACAGAAATTGCATCGGGATTGAATACAACAGTCACCATTCGCACTTTCCTCCATTGGTGTAGTGTCTCAAAGAGTTTACGCTTTGATCTTTCCCTGGAAGACAAGTAGTAGTTTCCGATGCACATCTGGAGGCATTCTGTAATCTGTGGACTATCAGAATGTCGATGAAACACAGAAATTGTTTCGGGATTGAATACAACAGTCACCATGCGCACTTTCCGCCATGTGAGTAATGTCTCAAACAGTCTACGATTTGATTGTTCCCTGGAAGTCCAGTAGTAGTTTCTGATGCACATCTGGAGTCAATCTGTAATCTGTGGACTATCAGAGTGTTGATGAAACACAGAAATTGAATCGGGATTGAATACAACAGTCACCATGCACACTTTCCCCCATGGGAGTAATGTCTGAAACATTCTACCCTTTGATCGTACCCTGTTAGACCAGTAGTAGTTTACGATGCACATCTGGAGGCATTCTGTAATCTGTGGACTATCAGAGGGTTGATGAAACACAGAATTTGCTTCGGGATTGAATACAACAGTCACCATGCGCACTTTCCTCCATGGGGGTAATGTCTCAAACAGTCTACGATTTGATCGTTCCCTGGAAAACCAGTAGTAGATTCCGATGCAAATCTTTAGTCATTCTGTTATCTGTGAACTATCTCAGTGTTGATAAAACACGGAAATTGAATCGGTATTGAATACAACAGTCACCATGCGCACTTTCCTCCATGGGAGTAATGTCTCAAACAGTTTACGCTTTGATCGTTCCCTGGAAGACCAGTAGTAGTTTCCGATGCACATCTGGAGGCATTGTGTAATCTGTGGACTATCAGAGTGTTGATGAAACACAGAAATTGCATCGGGATTGAATACAACAGTCACCATGCGCACTTTCCCCCATGGTAGTAATGTCTCAAACAGTCTACGCTTTGATCGTTCCCTGGAAGACCGGTAGTAGTTTCCGATGCACATCCGTAGGCCTTCTGTTATCTGTTTACTATCAGAGTGTTGTAGAAACACAGAAATTGCCTCGGGATTGAATACAACAGTCACCATGCGGTCTCCCCTACATGGGAGTAATGTCTCAAACAGTCTACGCTTTGATCGTTCCCTGGAAGACCAGTAGTAGTTTCTGATGCACATCTGGAGGTATTCTGTAACATGTGGACTATCAGAGTGTCGTTGAAACATTGAAATTGTATCGGGATTGAATACAACAGTCACCATGCGCACTTTCATCCATGGGAGTAATGTCTCAAAAAGTCTACGCTTTGATCGTTCCCTGGAAGACCAGTAGTAGTTTCCGATGCACATCTGGAGGCATTCTGAAATCTATGGACTATCAGAGTGTTGATGAAACACAGAAATTGCATCGGGATTGAATACAACAGTCACATTGCACACTTTCCTACATTGGAGTAATGTCTCAAACAGTCTACGCTTTGATCGTTTCCTGGAAGGTCAGTAGCTGTTTCCGATGCATATCTGGAGGCATTCTGTAATCTGATGAGTATCTGAGTGTTGATGAAACACAGAAATTGCATTGGGATTGAATACAACTGTCACCATGCACACTTTCCCCCATGGGAGTAATGTCTCAAACTATCTACGATTTGATCGTTCCCTGTTAGACCAGTAGTGGTTTCCAATGCACATCAGGAGGCATTCTGTAATCTGTGGACTATCAGAGTGTCCATGAAACACAGTAATTGCTTCGGGATTGAATACAACAGTCACCGTGCGCACTTTCCTCCATGTGAGTAATGTCTCAAACAGTCTACGCTTTGATCGTTCCCTGGAAGTCCAGTAGTAGTTTCCGATGCACATCTGGAGGCAATCTGTAATCTGTGGACTATCAGAGTGTAGATGAAACTCAGATATTGCATCGGGATTGAATACAACAGTCACCATGCACACTTTCACCCATGGGAGTAATGTCTCAAACAATCTACGCTTTGGTCGTTAACTTTTAGAACAGTAGTGGTTTCCGATGCACATCTAGAGGCATTCTGCAATCTGTGGACTATCAGAGTGTTGATGAAACAAAGAAATTGCATCGGGATGGAATACGACAGTCACCATGCGCACTTTCCTCCATGGGAGTAATGTCTGAAACATTCTACCCTTTGATCGTTCCCTGTTAGACCAGTAGTAGCTTCCGATGCACATCTTTAGGCATTCTGTAATCTGTGGACTATCAGAGTGTTGATGAAACACAGAAATTGCATCGGGATTGAATACAACAGTCACCATGACCACTTTCCTCCATGGGAGTAATTCTCAAACAGTCTACGCCTTGATCGTTCCCTGGAAGACCAGTAGTAGTTTACGATGCACATCTGGAGGCATTCTGTAATCTGTGGACTAACTGAGTGTTGATAAAACACTGAAATTGCATCGGGATTGAATACAACAGTCACCATGCGCACTTTCCCCCATGGGAGTAATGTCTCAAACATTCTACGCTTTGATCGTTCCTTGTTAGACCAGTAGTAGCTTCCGATGCACATTTATAGGCTTTCTGTAATCTGTGGACTATCAGAGTGTTGATGAAACACAGAAATTGCTTCGGGATTGAATACAACAGTCACCATGCGCACTTTCCTCCAAGGGAGTAATGTCTCAAAAAGTCTACGCTTTGATCGTTCCCTGGAAGACCAGTAGTACTTTCCGATGCACATCTGGAGGAATTCTGTAATCTGTGGAATATCAGAGTATTAATGAAACACAGAAATTCCATCGGGATTGAAACAACAGTCACCATTCGCACTTTCCTCCATTGGTGTAATGTCTCAAAGAGTTTACGCTTTGATCGTTCCCTGGAAGACAAGTAGTAGTTTCCGATGCACATCTGGAGGCATTCTGTAATCTGTGGACTATCAGAGTCTTGATGAAACAAAGAAATTGCATCGGGATTGTATACAACAGTCACCATGCACACTTTCCTACATAGGAGTAATGTCTCAAACAGTCTACGCTATGTTCGTTCACTGTAAGACCAGTAGTATATTCCCTTGCACATCTGGAGGCATTCTGTAATCTGTGGACTATCAGAATGTTGATGAAACACAGAAAATTGCATCGGGATTGAATACAACAGTCACCATTCGCACTTTCCTCCATTGGTGTAATGTCTCAAAGAGTTTACGCTTTGATCGTTCCCTGGAAGACAAGTAGTAGTTTCCGATGCACATCTGGAGGCATTCTGTAATCTGTGGACTATCAGAATGCTGATGAAACACAGAAATTGCATCGGTATTTAATACAACAGTCACATTGCACACTTTCCTACATAGGAGTAATGTCTCAAACAGTCTACGCTTTGATCGTTCACTGGAAGGTCAGTAGCTGTTTCCGATGCACATCTGGAGGCATTCTGTAATCTGATGAGTATCTGAGTGTTGATGAAACACAGAAATTGCATTGGGATTGAATACAACAGTCACCATGCGCACTCTCCTCCTAGGGAGTAATGTCTCAAACAATCTACGCTTTGATCGATCCCTGTTAGACCAGTAGTGGTTTCCGATGCACATCTGGAGGCATTCTGTAATCTGTGGACTATCAGAATGTCGATGAAACACAGAAATTGTTTCGGGATTGAATACAACAGTCACCATGCGCACTTTCCTCCATGTGAGTAATGTCTCAAACAGTCTACGATTTGATCGTTCCCTGGAAATCCAGTAGTAGTTTCCGATGCACATCTGGAGTCAATTTGTAATCTGTGGACTATCAGAGTGTTGATCAAACACAGAAATTGAATCGGGAATGAATACAACAGTCACCATGCACACTTTCCCCCATGGGAGTAATGTCTGAAACATTCTACCCTTTGATCGTACCCTGTTAGACCAGTAGTAGTTTCCGATGCACATCTGGAGGCATTCTGTAATCTGTGGACTATCAGAGGGTTGATGAAACACAGAAATTGCTTCGGGATTGAATACAACAGTCACCTTGCGCACTTTCCTCCATGGGAGTAATGTCTCAAACAGTTTACGATTTGATCGTTCCCTGGAAGACCAGTAGTAGATTCCGATGCAAATCTTTAGTCATTCTGTTATCTGTGAACTATCTCAGTGTTGATAAAACATGGAAATTGAATCGGGATTGAATACAACAGTCACCATGAGCACTTTCCTCCATGGGAATAATGTCTCAAACAGTTTACGCTTTGATCGTTCCCTGGAAGACCAGTAGTAGTTTCCGATGCACATCTGGAGGCATTGTGTAATCTGTGGACTATCAGAGTGTTGATGAAACAGAGAAATTGCATCGGGATTGAATACAACAGTCACAATGCGCACTTTCCCCAATGGTAGTAATGTCTCAAACAGTCTACGCTTTGATCGTTCCCTGGAAGACCGGTAGTAGTTTCCGATGCACATCTGTAGGCCTTCTGTTATCTGTTTACTATCAGAGTGTTGTAGAAACACAGAAATTGCCTCGGGATTGAATACAACAGTCACCATGCGGTCTCCCCTACATGGGAGTAATGTCTCAAACAGTCTACGCTTTGATCGTTCCCTGGAAGACCAGTAGTAGTTTCTGATGCTCATCTGGAGGTATTCTGTAACCTGTGGACTATCAGAGTGTCGTTGAAACATTGAAATTGCATCGGGATTGAATACAACAGTCACTATGCGCACTTTCATCCATGGGAGTAATGTCTCAAAAAGTCTACGCTTTGATCGTTCCCTGGAAGACCAGTAGTAGTTTCCGATGCACATCTGGAGGCATTCTGAAATCTATGGACTATCAGAGTGTTGATGAAACACAGAAATTGCATCGGGATTGAATACAACAGTCACATTGCGCACTTTCCTACATTGGAGTAATGTCTCAAACAGTCTACGCTTTGATCGTTTCCTGGAAGGTCAGTAGCTGTTTCCGATGCATATCTGGAGGCATTCTGTAATCTGATGAGTATCTGAGTGTTGATGAAACACAGAAATTGCATTGGGATTGAATACAACTGTCACCATGCACACTTTCCCCCATGGGAGTAATGTCTCAAACAATCTACGATTTGATCGTTCCCTGTTAGACCAGTAGTGGTTTCCGATGCACATCTGGAGGCATTCTGTAATCTGTGGACTATCAGAGTGTCGATGAAACACAGTAATTGCTTCGGGATTGAATACAACAGTCACCATGCGCACTTTCCTCCATATGAGTAATGTCTCAAACAGTCTACGCTTTGATCGTTCCCTGGAAGTCCAGTAGTAGTTTCCGACGCACATCTGGAGGCAATCTGTAATCTGTGGACTATCAGAGTGTTGATGAAACTCAGAAATTGCATCGGGATTGAATACAACAGTCACCATGCGCACTTTCCTCCATGTGAGTAATGTCACAAACAGTCTACGCTTTGATCGTTTTCTGGAAATCCAGTAGTAGATTCCGATGCACATCTGGAGGCAATCTGTAATCTGTGGACTATCCGAGTGTAGATGAAACTCAGATATTGCATCGGGATTGAATACAACAGTCACCATGCACACTTTCACCCATGGGAGTAATGTCTCAAACAATCTACGCTTTGGTCGTTAACTGTTAGAACAGTAGTGGTTTCCGATGCACATCTAGAGGCATTCTGCAATCTGTGGACTATCAGAGTGTTGATGAAACAAAGAAATTGCATCGGGATGGAATACGACAGTCACCATGCGCACTTTCCTCCATGGGAGTAATGTCTGAAACATTCTACCCTTTGATCGTTCCCTGTTAGACCAGTAGTAGTTTCCGATGCACATCTTTAGGCATTCTGTAATCTGTGGACTATCAGAGTGTTGATGAAACACAGAAATTGCTTCGGGATTGAATACAACAGTCACCATGCGCACTTTCCTCCATGGGAGTAATGTCTGAAACAGTCTACGCTTTGATCGTTCCCTGGAAGACCAGTAGTAGTTTCCGATGCACATCTTTAGTCATTCTGTTATCTGTGGACTATCAGAGTGTTGATAAAAGACGGAAATTGAATCGGGATTGATTACAACAGTCCTCATGCGCACTTTCCTCCATGGGAGTAATGTCTCAAACAGTCTATGCTTTGATCGTTCCCTTGAAGACCAGTAGTAGTTTCCGATGCACATCTGGAGGCAATCTGTAATCTGTGGACTATCAGAGTGTTGATGAAACAGAGAAATTGCATCGGGATTGAATACAACAGTCACAATGCGCACTTTCCCCAATGGTAGTAATGTCTCAAACAGTCTACGCTTTGATCGTTCCCTGGAAGACCGGTAGTAGTTTCCGATGCACATCTGTAGGCCTTCTGTTATCTGTTTACTATCAGAGTGTTGTAGAAACACAGAAATTGCCTCGGGATTGAATACAACAGTCACCATGCGGTCTCCCCTACATGGGAGTAATGTCTCAAACAGTCTACGCTTTGATCGTTCCCTGGAAGACCAGTAGTAGTTTCTGATGCTCATCTGGAGGTATTCTGTAACCTGTGGACTATCAGAGTGTCGTTGAAACATTGAAATTGCATCGGGATTGAATACAACAGTCACTATGCGCACTTTCATCCATGGGAGTAATGTCTCAAAAAGTCTACGCTTTGATCGTTCCCTGGAAGACCAGTAGTAGTTTCCGATGCACATCTGGAGGCATTCTGAAATCTATGGACTATCAGAGTGTTGATGAAACACAGAAATTGCATCGGGATTGAATACAACAGTCACATTGCGCACTTTCCTACATTGGAGTAATGTCTCAAACAGTCTACGCTTTGATCGTTTCCTGGAAGGTCAGTAGCTGTTTCCGATGCATATCTGGAGGCATTCTGTAATCTGATGAGTATCTGAGTGTTGATGAAACACAGAAATTGCATTGGGATTGAATACAACTGTCACCATGCACACTTTCCCCCATGGGAGTAATGTCTCAAACAATCTACGATTTGATCGTTCCCTGTTAGACCAGTAGTGGTTTCCGATGCACATCTGGAGGCATTCTGTAATCTGTGGACTATCAGAGTGTCGATGAAACACAGTAATTGCTTCGGGATTGAATACAACAGTCACCATGCGCACTTTCCTCCATATGAGTAATGTCTCAAACAGTCTACGCTTTGATCGTTCCCTGGAAGTCCAGTAGTAGTTTCCGACGCACATCTGGAGGCAATCTGTAATCTGTGGACTATCAGAGTGTTGATGAAACTCAGAAATTGCATCGGGATTGAATACAACAGTCACCATGCGCACTTTCCTCCATGTGAGTAATGTCACAAACAGTCTACGCTTTGATCGTTTTCTGGAAATCCAGTAGTAGATTCCGATGCACATCTGGAGGCAATCTGTAATCTGTGGACTATCCGAGTGTAGATGAAACTCAGATATTGCATCGGGATTGAATACAACAGTCACCATGCACACTTTCACCCATGGGAGTAATGTCTCAAACAATCTACGCTTTGGTCGTTAACTGTTAGAACAGTAGTGGTTTCCGATGCACATCTAGAGGCATTCTGCAATCTGTGGACTATCAGAGTGTTGATGAAACAAAGAAATTGCATCGGGATGGAATACGACAGTCACCATGCGCACTTTCCTCCATGGGAGTAATGTCTGAAACATTCTACCCTTTGATCGTTCCCTGTTAGACCAGTAGTAGTTTCCGATGCACATCTTTAGGCATTCTGTAATCTGTGGACTATCAGAGTGTTGATGAAACACAGAAATTGCTTCGGGATTGAATACAACAGTCACCATGCGCACTTTCCTCCATGGGAGTAATGTCTGAAACAGTCTACGCTTTGATCGTTCCCTGGAAGACCAGTAGTAGTTTCCGATGCACATCTTTAGTCATTCTGTTATCTGTGGACTATCAGAGTGTTGATAAAAGACGGAAATTGAATCGGGATTGATTACAACAGTCCTCATGCGCACTTTCCTCCATGAGAGTAATGTCTCAAACAGTCTATGCTTTGATCGTTCCCTTGAAGACCAGTAGTAGTTTCCGATGCACATCTGGAGGCAATCTGTAATCTGTGGACTATCAGAGTGTTGATGAAACACAGAAATTGCATCGGGATTGAATACAACAGTCACCATGTGCAATCTCCTCCACAGGAGTAATGTCTCAAACAGTCTACGCTTTGATCGTTAGCTCGAAGACCAGTAGTAGTTTCCGATGCACATCTGGAGGCATTATGTAATCTGTGGACCTTCAATGTGTTGATGAAACACAGCAATTGCATCGGGATTGAATACAACAGTCACCATGACCACTTTCCTCCATGGGAGTAATTCTCAAACAGTCTACGCCTTGATCGTTCCCTGGAATACCAGTAGTAGTTTACGATGCAAATCTGGAGGCATTCTGTAATCTGTGGACTAACTGAGTGTTGATGAAACACTGAAATTGCATCGGGATTGAATACAACAGTCACCATGCGCACTTTCCCCCATGGGAGTAATGTCTCAAACATTCTACGCTTTGATCGTTCCTTGTTAGACCAGTAGTAGCTTCCGTTGCACATTTATAGGCTTTCTGTAATCTGTGGACCATCAGAGTGTTGATGAAACACAGAAATTGCTTCGGGATTGAATACAACAGTCACCATGCGCACTTTCCTCCATGGAAGAAATGTCTCAAACAGTTTACGCTTTGATCGTTCCGTGGGATACCAGTAGTAGTTTCCGATGCACATCTGGAGGCATTCTGTAATCTGTGGACTATCGGAGTATTAATGAAACACAGAAATTCCATCGGGATAGAAACAACAGACACCATTCGCACTTTCCTCCATTGGAGTAATGTCTCAAAGAGTTTGCGCTTTGATCGTTCCCTGGAAGACCAGTAGTAGTTTCCGATGCACATCTGGAGGCATTCTGTAACCTGTGGACTATCAGAGTGTCGTTGAAACACTGAAATTGCATCGGGATTGAATACAACAGTCACCATGCGCACTTTCATCCATGGGAGTAATGTCTCCAAAAGTCTACGCTTTGATCGTTCCCTGGAAGACCAGTAGTAGTTTCCGATGCACATCTGGAGGCATTCTGAAATCTATGGACTATCAGAGTGTTGATGAAACACAGAAATTGCATCGGGATTGAATACAACAGTCACATTGCGCACTTTCCTACATTGGAGTAATGTCTCAAACAGTCTACGCTTTGATGGTTTCCTGGAGGACCAGTAGTAGTTTCTGATTCACATCTGGAGGCATTCTGTAACCTGTGGACTATCAGAGTGTCGTTGAAACACTGAAATTGCATCGGGATTGAATACAACAGTCACCATGCGCACTTTCATCCATGGGAGTAATGTCTCAAAAAGTCTACGCTTTGATCGCTCCCTGGAAGAACAGTAGTAGTTTCCGATGCACATCTGGAGTCATTCTGTAATCTGTGGACTATCAGAGTGTTGATGAAACACAGAAATTGAATCGGGATTGAATACAACAGTCACCATGCACACTTTCCCCCATGGGAGTAATGTCTGAAACATTCTACCTTTGATCGTTCCCTGTTAGACCAGTAGTAGATTCCGATGCACATCTGGAGGCATTCTGTAATCTGTGGACTATCAGAGGGTTGATGAACCACAGAAATTGCTTCGAGATTGAATACAACAGTCACAATGCGCACTTTCCTCCATGGGAGTAATGTCTCAAACAGTTTACACTTTGATCGTTCCCTGGAAGACCAGTAGTAGTTTCCGATGCACATCTGGAGGCATTGTGTAATCTGTGGACTATCAGAGTGTTGATGAAACACAGAAAATGCATCGGGATGGAATACAACAGTCACCATGCGCACTTTCCTCGATGGGAGTAATGTCTCAAACAGTCTACGCTTTGATCGTTCCCTGGAAGACCAGTAGCAGTTTCCGTTGCACATCTGGAGGCATTCTGTAATCTGTGGACTAACTGAGTGTTGATGAAACACAGAAATTGCATCGGGATTGAATACAACAGTCACCATGCGCACTTTCCTCCACGGGAGTAATGTCTCAAACAGTCTATGCTTTGATCGTTCCCTCGAAGACCAGTAGTAGTTTCCGATGCACATCTGGAGGCATTCTGTAATCTGTGGACTATCAGAGTATTAATGAAACACAGAAATTCCATCGGGATTGAAACAACAGTCACCATTCGCACTTTCCTCCATTGGAGTAATGTCTCAAAGAGTTTACGCTTAGATCGTTCCCTGGAAGACCATTAGTAGTTTCCGATGCACATCTGGAGGCATTCTGTAATCTGTGGACTATTAGAGTGTTTATGAAACAAAGAAATTGCATCGGGATTGAATACAACAGTCACCATGCGCACTTTCCTACATAGGAGTAATGTCTCAAACAGTCTACGTTTTGTTCGTTCCCTGGAAGACCAGTAGTATTTTAAGTTGCACATCTGGAGGCATTCTGTAATCTGTGGACTATCAGAATGTTGATGAAACAAAGAAATTGCATCGGGATTGAATACAACAGTCACCATGCGCACTTTCCTCCATGGTAGTAATGTCTCAAACAGTCTACTCTTTGATCGTTCCCTGGAAGACCAGTAGTAGTTTCTGATGCACATCTGGAGGCATTCTGTAATCTGTGGTCTATCAGAGTGTTGATAAAACACAGAAATTGCATCGGGATTGAATACAACAGTCAGCATGTGCACTTTCCTACATTGGAGTAATGTCTCAAACAGTCTATGCTTTGATCGTTCCCTGGAAGGTCAGTAGCTGTTTCCGATGCACATCTGGAGGCATTATGTAATCTGATGAGTATCTGAGTGTTGATGAAACACAGAAATTGCATTGGGATTGTATACAACAGTCACCATGCATACTTTCCACCATGGTAGTAATGTCTCAAACGGTCTATTATTTGATCGTTCCCAGAAAAACGAGTAGTAGTTTCCGATGCACATCTGGAGGCAATCTGTAATCTGTGGACTATCAGAGTGTTGATGAAACTCAGAAATTGCATCGGGATTGAATACAACAGTAACCATGCGCACTTTCCTCCATGTGAGTAATGTCTCAAACAGTCTACGCTTTGATCGTTCCCTGGAAGACCAGTAGTAGTTTCCGATGCACATCTGGAGGCATTCTGAAATCTATGGACTATCAGAGTGTTGATGAAACACAGAAATTGCATCGGGATTGAATACAACAGTCACATTGCGCACTTTCCTACATTGGAGTAATGTCTCAAACAGTCTACGCTTTGATCGTTTCCTGGAAGGTCAGTAGCTGTTTCCGATGCATATCTGGAGGCATTCTGTAATCTGATGAGTGTTGATGAAACACAGAAATTGCATTGGGATTGAATACAACTGTCACCATGCGCACTTTCCTCCATGGTTAGTAATGTTTCAAACGGTCTATTCTTTGATCGTTCCCAGAAAAACCAGTAGTAGTTTCCGATTCACATCTGGAGGCAATCTGTAATCTGTGGACTATCAGAGTGTTGATGAAACTCAGAAATTGCATCGGGATTGAATACGACGGTCACCATGCACACTTTCCCCCATGGGAGTAATGTCTCAAACAATCTACGCTTTGATCGTTCCCTGTTAGACCAGTAATGGTTTCCGATGCACATCTGGAGGCATTCTGTAATCTGTGGACTATCAGTGTGTCGATGAAACACAGAAATTGCTTCGGGATTGAATAAAACAGTCAGCATGCGCACTTTCCTCCATGTGAGTAATGTTTCAAACAGTCTACGCTTTGATCGTTCCCTGGAAGTCCAGTAGTAGTTTCCGACGCACATCTGGAGGCAATCTGTAATCTGTGGACTATCAGAGTGTTGATGAAACTCAGAAATTGCATCGGGATTGAATACAACAGTCACCATGCGCACTTTCCTCCATGTGAGTAAAGTCACAAACAGTCTACGCTTTGATCGTTTTCTGGAAATCCAGTAGTAGTTTCCGATGCACATCTGGAGGCAATCTGTAATCTGTGGACTATCAGTGTAGATGAAACTCAGAAATTGCATCGGGATGGAATACAACAGTCACCATGCACACTTTCACCCATGGGAGTAATGTCTCAAACAATCTACGCTTTGGTCGTTAACTGTTAGAACAGTAGTGGTTTCCGATGCACATCTAGAGGCATTCTGCAATCTGTGGACTATCAGAGTGTTGATGAAACAAAGAAATTGCATCGGAATGGAATACAACAGTCACCATGGGCACTTTCCTCCATGGGAGTAATGTCTGAAACATTCTACCCTTTGATCGTTCCCTGTTAGACCAGTAGTAGTTTCCGATGCACATCTTTAGGCATTCTGTAATCTGTGGACTATCAGAGTGTTGATGAAACACAGAAATTGCTTCGGGATTGAATACAACAGTCCTCATGCGCACTGTCCTCCATGGGAGTAATGTCTCAAACAGTCTATGCTTTGATCGTTCCCAGGAAGACCGGTAGTAGTTTCCGATGCACATCTGGAGGCAATCTGTAATCTGTGGACTATCAGAGTGTTGATGAAACGCAGAAATTGCATCGGGATTGAATACAACAGTTACCATGTGCAATCTCCTCCACAGGAGTAATGTCTCAAACAGTCTACGCTTTGATCGTTAGCTCGAAGACCAGTAGTAGTTTCCGATGCACATCTGGAGACATTATGTAATCTGTGGACCTTCAATGTGTTGATGAGACACAGCAATTGCATCGGGATTGAATACAACAGTCACCATGACCACTTTCCTCCATGGGAGTAATTCTCAAACAGTCTACGCCTTGATCGTTCCCTGGAATACCAGTAGTAGTTTACGATGCAAATCTGGAGGCATTCTGTAATCTGTGGACTAACTGAGTGTTGATGAAACACTGAAATTGCATCGGGATTGAATACAACAGTCACCATGCGCACTTTCCCCCATGAGTGTAATGTCTCAAACATTCTACGCTTTGATCGTTCCTTGTTAGACCAGTAGTAGCTTCCGATGCACATTTATAGGCTTTCTGTATTCTGTGGACCATCAGAGTGTTGATGAAACACAGAAATTGCTTCGGGATTGAATACAACAGTCACCATGCGCACTTTCCTCCAGGGAAGTAATGTCTCAAACAGTCTACGCTTTGATCGTTCCGTGGAATACCAGTAGTAGTTTCCGATGCACATCTGGAGGCATTCTGTAATCTGTGGACTATCAGAGTATTAATGAAACACAGAAATTCCATCGGGATAGAAACAACAGACACCATTCGCACTTTCCTCCATTGGAGTAATGTCTCAAAGAGTTTGCGCTTTGATCGTTCCCTGGAAGACCAGTAGTAGTTTCCGATGCACATCTTTAGTCATTCTGTTATCTGTGGACTATCAGAGTGTTGATACAAGACGGAAATTGAATCGGGATTGAATACAACAGTCCTCATGCGCACTTTCCTCCATGGGAGTAATGTCTCAACAGTCTATGCTTTGATCGTTCCCAGGAATACCAGTAGTAGTTTCCGATGCACATCTGGAGGCAATCTGTAATCTGTGGACTATCAGAGTGTTGATGAAACACAGAAATTGCATCGGGATTGAATACAACAGTCACCATGTGCAATCTCCTCCACAGGAGTAATGTCTCAAACAGTCTACGCTTTGATCGTTAGCTCGAAGACCAGTAGTAGTTTCCGATGCACATCTGGAGGCATTATGTAATCTGTGGACCTTCAATGTGTTGATGAAACACAGCAATTGCATCGGGATTGAATAAAACAGTCACCATGACCACTTTCCTCCATGGGAGTAATTCTCAAACAGTCTACGCCCTGATCGTTCCCTGGAATACCAGTAGTAGTTTACGATGCAAATCTGGAGGCATTCTGTAATCTGTGGACTAACTGAGTGTTGATTAAACACTGAAATTGCATCGGGATTGAATACAACAGTCACCATGCGCACTTTCCCCCATGGGAGTAATGTCTCAAACATTCTACGCTTTGATCGTTCCTTGTTAGACCAGTAGTAGCTTCCGTTGCATATTTATAGGCTTTCTGTAATCTGTGGACCATCAGAGTGTTGATGAAACACAGAAATTGCTTCGGGATTGAATACAACAGTCACCATGCGCACTTTCCTCCATGGAAGTAATGTCTCAAACAGTCTACGCTTTGATCGTTCCGTGGAATACCAGTAGTAGTTTCTGATGCACATCTGGAGGCATTCTGTAATCTGTGGACTATCAGAGTATTAATGAAACACAGAAATTCCATCGGGATTGAAACAACAGACACCATTCGCACTTTCCTCCATTGGAGTAATGTCTCAAAGAGTTTGCACTTTGATCGTTCCCTGGAAGACCAGTAGTAGTTTCCGATGCACATCTGGAGGCATTCTGTAACATGTGGACTATCAGAGTGTCGTTGAAACACTGAAATTGCATCGGGATTGAATACAACAGTCACCATGCGCACTTTTATCCATGGGAGTAATGTCTCAAAACGTCTACGCTTTGATCGTTCCCTGGAAGAACAGTAGTAGTTTCCGATGCACATCTGGAGGCATTCTGTAATCTGTGGACTATCAGAGTGTTGATGAAACACAGAAATTGCATCGTGATTGAATACAACAGTCACACTGCGCACTTTCCTACATAGAAGTAATGTCTCAAACAGTCTACGCTTTGATCGTTCACTGGAAGGTCAGTAGCTGTTTCCGATGCACATCTGGAGGCATTCTGTAATCTGATGAGTATCTGAGTGTTGATGAAACACAGAAATTGCACTGGGATTGAATACAACAGTCACCATGCGCACTTTCCTCCATGGGAGTAATGTCTCAAACAATCTACACTTTGATCGTTCCCTGTTAGACCAGTAGTGGTTTCCGATGCACATCTGGAGGCATTCTGTAATCTGTGGACTATCAGAATGTCTATGAAACACAGAAATTGTTTCGGGATTGAATACAACAGTCACCATGCGCACTTTCCTCCATGTGAGTAATGTCTCAAACAGTCTACGCTTTGATCGTTCCCTGGAAGTCCAGTAGTAGTTTCCGATGCACATCTGGAGGCATTGTGTAATCTGTGGACTATCAGAGTGTTGATGAAACACAGAAATTGCATCGGGATTGAATACAACAGTCACCATGCGCACTTTCCCCCATGGTAGTAATGTCTCAAACAGTCTACGCTTTGATCGTTCCCTGGGAGACCGGTAGTAGTTTCCGATGCACATCTGTAGGCCTTCTGTTATCTGTTTACTATCAGAGTGTTGTTGAAACACAGAAATTGCCTCGGGATTGAATACAACAGTCACCATGCGGTCTCTCCTCCATGGGAGTAATGTCTCAAACAGTCTACGCTTTGATCGTTCCCTGGAAGACCAGTAGTAGTTTCTGATGCACATCTGGAGGTATACTGTAACCTGTGGACTATCAGAGTGTCGTTGAAACATTGAAATTGCATCGGGATTGATTACAACAGTCACCATGCGCACTTTCATCCATGGGAGTAATGTCTCAAAAAGTCTACGCTTTGATCGTTCCCTGGAAGACCAGTAGTAGTTTCCGATGCACATCTTTAGTCATTCTGAAATCTATGGACTATCAGAGTGTTGATGAAACACAGAAATTGCATCGGGATTGAATACAACAGTCACATTGCGCACTTTCCTACATTGGAGTAATGTCTCAAACAGTCTACGCTTTGATCGTTTCCTGGAAGGTCAGTAGCTGTTTCCGATGCATATCTGGAGGCATTCTGTAATCTGATGAGTATCTGAGTGTTGATGAAACACAGAAATTGCATTGGGATTGAATACAACTGTCACCATGCACACTTTCCCCCATGGGAGTAATGTCTCAAACAATCTACGCTTTGATCGTTCCCTGTTAGACCAGTAGTGGTTTCCGATGCACATCTGGAGGCATTCTGTAATCTGTGGACTATCAGAGTGTCGATGAAACACAGAAATTGCTTCGGGATTGAATACAACAGTCAGCATGCGCACTTTCCTCCATGTGAGTAATGTTTCAAACAGTCTACGCTTTGATCGTTCCCTGGAAGTCCAGTAGTAGTTTCCGACGCACATCTGGAGGCAATCTGTAATCTGTGGACTATCAGAGTGTTGATGAAACTCAGAAATTGCATCGGGATTGAATACAACAGTCACCATGCGCACTTTCCTCCATGTGAGTATTGTCCCAAACAGTCTACGCTTTGATCGTTCCGTGGAATACCAGTAGTAGTTTCCGATGCACATCTAGAGGCATTCTGTAATCTGTGGACTATCAGAGTATTAATGAAACACAGAAATTCAATCGGGATAGAAACAACTGACACCATTCGCACTTTCCTCCATTGGAGTAATGTCTTAAAGAGTTTGCGCTTTGATCGTTCCCTGGAAGACCAGTAGTAGTTTCCGATGCACATCTTTAGTCATTCTGTTATCTGTGGACTATCAGAGTGTTGATACAAGACGGAAATTGAATCGGGATTGAATACAACAGTCCTCATGCGCACTTTCCTCCATGGGAGTAATGTCTCAAACAGTCTATGCTTTGATCGTTCCCAGGAAGACCAGTAGTAGTTTCCGATGCACATCTGGAGGCAATCTGTAATCTGTGGACTATCAGAGTGTTGATGAAACACAGAAATTGCATCGGGATTGAATACAACAGTCACCATGTGCAATCTCCTCCACAGGAGTAATGTCTCAAACAGTCTACGCTTTGATCGTTAGCTCGAAGACCAGTAGTAGTTTCCGATGCACATCTGGAGGCATTATGTAATCTGTGGACCTTCAATGTGTTGATGAGACACAGCAATTGCATCGGGATTGAATACAACAGTCACCATGACCACTTTCCTCCATGGGAGTAATTCTCAAACAGTCTACGCCTTGATCGTTCCCTGGAATACCAGTAGTAGTTTACGATGCAAATCTGGAGGCATTCTGTAATCTGTGGACTAACTGAGTGTTGATGAAACACTGAAATTGCATCGGGATTGAATACAACAGTCACCATGCGCACTTTCCCCCATGGGTGTAATGTCTCAAACATTCTACGCTTTGATCGTTCCTTGTTAGACCAGTAGTAGCTTCCGATGCACATTTATAGGCTTTCTGTATTCTGTGGACCATCAGAGTGTTGATGAAACACAGAAATTGCTTCGGGATTGAATACAACAGTCACCATGCGCACTTTCCTCCAGGGAAGTAATGTCTCAAACAGTCTACGCTTTGATCGTTCCGTGGAATACCAGTAGTAGTTTCCGATGCACATCTGGAGGCATTCTGTAATCTGTGGACTATCAGAGTATTAATGAAACACAGAAATTCCATCGGGATAGAAACGACAGACACCATTCGCACTTTCCTCCATTGGAGTAATGTCTCAAAGAGTTTGCGCTTTGATCGTTCCCTGGAAGACCAGTAGTAGTTTCCGATGCACATCTTTAGTCATTCTGTTATCTGTGGACTATCAGAGTGTTGACACAAGACGGAAATTGAATCGGGATTGAATACAACAGTCCTCATGCGCAATTTCCTCCATGGGAGTAATGTCTCAAACAGTCAATGCTTTGATCGTTCCCAGGAAGACCAGTAGTAGTTTCCGATGCACATCTGGAGGCAATCTGTAATCTGTGGACTATCAGAGTGTTGATAAAACACAGAAATTGCATCGGGATTGAATACAACAGTCACCATGTGCAATCTCCTCCACAGGAGTAATGTCTCAAACAGTCTACGCTTTGATCGTTAGCTCGAAGACCAGTAGTAGTTTCCGATGCACATCTGGAGGCATTATGTAATCTGTGGACCTTCAATGTGTTGATGAAACACAGCAATTGCATCGGGATTGAATAAAACAGTCACCATGACCACTTTCCTCCATGGGAGTAATTCTCAAACAGTCTACGCCCTGATCGTTCCCTGGAATACCAGTAGTAGTTTACGATGCAAATCTGGAGGCATTCTGTAATCTGTGGACTAACTGAGTGTTGATTAAACACTGAAATTGCATCGGGATTGAATACAACAGTCACCATGCGCACTTTCCCCCATGGGAGTAATGTCTCAAACATTCTACGCTTTGATCGTTCCTTGTTAGACCAGTAGTAGCTTCCGTTGCATATTTATAGGCTTTCTGTAATCTGTGGACCATCCGAGTGTTGATGAAACACAGAAATTGCTTCGGGATTGAATACAACAGTCACCATGCGCACTTTCCTCCATGGAAGTAATGTCTCAAACAGTCTACGCTTTGATCGTTCCGTGGAATACCAGTAGTAGTTTCTGATGCACATCTGGAGGCATTCTGTAATCTGTGGACTATCAGAGTATTAATGAAACACAGAAATTCCATCGGGATTGAAACAACAGACACCATTCGCACTTTCCTCCATTGGAGTAATGTCTCAAAGAGTTTGCACTTTGATCGTTCCCTGGAAGACCAGTAGTAGTTTCCGATGCACATCTGGAGGCATTCTGTAACATGTGGACTATCAGAGTGTCGTTGAAACACTGAAATTGCATCGGGATTGAATACAACAGTCACCATGCGCACTTTCATCCATGGGAGTAATGTCTCAAAAAGACTACGCTTTGATCGTTCCCTGGAAGAACAGTAGTAGTTTCCGATGCACATCTGGAGGCATTCTGTAATCTGTGGACTATCAGAGTGTTGATGAAACACAGAAATTGCATCGTGATTGAATACAACAGTCACATTGCGCACTTTCCTACATAGAAGTAATGTCTCACACAGTCTACGCTTTGATCGTTCACTGGAAGGTCAGTAGCTATTTCCGATGCACATCTGGAGGCATTCTGTAATCTGATGAGTATCTGAGTGTTGATGAAACACAGAAATTGCACTGGGATTGAATACAACAGTCACCATGCTCACTTTCCTCCATGGGAGTAATGTCTCAAACAATCTACACTTTGATCGTTCCCTGTTAGACCAGTAGTGGTTTCCGATGCACATCTGGAGGCATTCTGTAATCTGTGGACTATCAGAATGTCTATGAAACACAGAAATTGTTTCGGGATTGAATACAACAGTCACCATGCGCACTTTCCTCCATGTGAGTAATGTCTCAAACAGTCTACGCTTTGATCGTTCCCTGGAAGTCCAGTAGTAGTTTCCGATGCACATTTGGAGGCATTGTGTAATCTGTGGACTATCAGAGTGTTGATGAAACACAGAAATTGCATCGGGATTGAATACAACAGTCACCATGCGCACTTTCCCCCATGGTAGTAATGTCTCAAACAGTCTACGCTTTGATCGTTCCCTGGGAGACCGGTAGTAGTTTCCGATGCACATCTGTAGGCCTTCTGTTATCTGTTTACTATCAGAGTGTTGTTGAAACACAGAAATTGCCTCGGGATTGAATACAACAGTCACCATGCGGTCTCTCCTCCATGGGAGTAATGTCTCAAAGTGTCTACGCTTTGATCGTTCCGTGGAATACCAGTAGTAGTTTCTGATGCACATCTGGAGGCATTCTGTAATCTGTGGACTATCAGAGTATTAATGAAACACAGAAATTCCATCGGGATTGAAACAACAGACACCATTCGCACTTTCCTCCATTGGAGTAATGTCTCAAAGAGATTGCGCTTTGATAGTTCCCTGGAAGACCAGTTGTAGTTTCCGATGCACATCTGGAGGCATTCTGTAACATGTGGACTATCAGAGTGTCGTTGAAACACTGAAATTGCATCGGGATTGAATACAACAGTCACCATGCGCACTTTCATCCATGGGAGTAATGTCTCAAAAAGTCTACGCTTTGATCGTTCCCTGGAAGACCAGTAGTAGTTTCCGATGCACATCTGGAGGCATTCTGAAATCTATGGACTATCAGAGTGTTGATGAAACACAGAAATTGCATCGGGATTGAATACAACAGTCACATTGCGCACTTTCCTACATTGGAGTAATGTCTCAAACAGTCTACGCTTTGATCGTTTCCTGGAAGGTCAGTAGCTGTTTCCGACGCATATCTGGAGGCATTCTGTAATCTGATGAGTATCTGAGTGTTGATGAAACACAGAAATTGAATTGGGATTGAATACAACTGTCACCATGCGCACTTTCCTCCATGGTTAGTAATGTCTCAAACGGTCTATTCTTTGATCGTTCCCAGAAAAACCAGTAGTAGTTTCCGATTCACATCTGGAGGCAATCTGTAATCTGTGGACAATCAGAGTGTTGATGAAACTCAGAAATTGCATCGGGATTGAATACGACAGTCACCATGCACACTTTCCCCCATGGGAGTAATGTCTCAAACAATCTACGCTTTGATCGTTCCCTGTTAGACCAGTAATGGTTTCCGATGCACATCTGGAGGCATTCTGTAATCTGTGGACTATCAGTGTGTCGATAAAACACAGAAATTGCTTCGGGATTGAATACAACAGTCAGCATGCGCACTTTCCTCCATGTGAGTAATGTTTCAAACAGTCTACGCTTTGATCGTTCCCTGGAAGTCCAGTAGTAGTTTCCGACGCACATCTGGAGGCAATCTGTAATCTGTGGACTATCAGAGTGCTGATGAAACTCAGAAATTGCATCGGGATTGAATACAACAGTCACCATGCGCACTTTCCTCCATGTGAGTAAAGTCACAAACTGTCTACGCTTTGATCGTTTTCTGGAAATCCAGTAGTAGTTTCCGATGCACATCTGGAGGCAATCCGTAATCTGTGGACTATCAGTGTAGATGAAACTCAGAAATTGCATCGGGATTGAATACAACAGTCACCATGCACACTTTCACCCATGGGAGTAATGTCTCAAACAATCTACGCTTTGGTCGTTAACTGTTAGAACAGTAGTGGTTTCCGATGCACATCTAGAGGCATTCTGCAATCTGTGGACTATCAGAGTGTTGATGAAACAAAGAAATTGCATCGGAATGGAATACAACAGTCACCATGCGCACTTTCCTCCATGGGAGTAATGTCTGAAACATTCTACCCTTTGATCGTTCCCTGTTAGACCAGTAGTAGTTTCCGATGCACATCTTTAGGCATTCTGTAATCTGTGGACTATCAGAGTGTTGATGAAACACAGAAATTGCTTCGGGATTGAATACAACAGTCCTCATGCGCACTTTCCTCCATGGGAGTAATGTCTCAAACAGTCTATGCTTTGATCGTTCCCAGGAAGACCGGTAGTAGTTTCCGATGCACATCTGGAGGCAATCTGTAATCTGTGGACTATCAGAGTGTTGATGAAACGCAGAAATTGCATCGGGATTGAATACAACAGTCACCATGTGCAATCTCCTCCACAGGAGTAATGTCTCAAACAGTCTACGCTTTGATCGTTAGCTCGAAGACCAGTAGTAGTTTCCGATGCACATCTGGAGACATTATGTAATCTGTGGACCTTCAATGTGTTGATGAGACACAGCAATTGCATCGGGATTGAATACAACAGTCACCATGACCACTTTCCTCAATGGGAGTAATTCTCAAACAGTCTACGCCTTGATCGTTCCCTGGAATACCAGTAGTAGTTTACGATGCAAATCTGGAGGCATTCTGTAATCTGTGGACTAACTGAGTGTTGATGAAACACTGAAATTACATCGGGATTGAATACAACAGTCACCATGCGCACTTTCCCCCATGGGTGTAATGTCTCAAACATTCTACGCTTTGATCGTTCCTTGTTAGACCACTAGTAGCTTCCGATGCACATTTATAGGCTTTCTGTATTCTGTGGACCATCAGAGTGTTGATGAAACACAGAAATTGCTTCGGGATTGAATACAACAGTCACCATGCGCACTTTCCTCCAGGGAAGTAATGTCTCAAACAGTCTACGCTTTGATCGTTCCGTGGAATACCAGTAGTAGTTTCCGATGCACATCTGGAGGCATTCTGTAATCTGTGGACTATCAGAGTATTAATGAAACACAGAAATTCCATCGGGATAGAAACAACAGACACCATTCGCACTTTCCTCCATTGGAGTAATGTCTCAAAGAGTTTGCGCTTTGATCGTTCCCTGGAAGACCAGTAGTAGTTTCCGATGCACATCTTTAGTCATTCTGTTATCTGTGGACTATCAGAGTGTCGTTGAAACACTGAAATTGCATCGGGATTGAATACAACAGTCACCATGCGCACTTTCATCCATGGGAGTAATGTCTCAAAAAGTCTACGCTTTGATCGTTCCCTGGAAGAACAGTAGTAATTTCCGATGCACATCTGGAGGCATTCTGTAATCTGTGGACTATCAGAGTGTTGATGAAACAGTGAAATTGCATCGTGATTGAATACAACAGTCACATTGCGCACTTTCCTACATAGAAGTAATGTCTCAAACAGTCTACGCTTTGATCGTTCACTGGAAGGTCAGTAGCTGTTTACGATGCACATCTGGAGGCATTCTGTAATCTGATGAGTATCTGAGTGTTGATGAAACACAGAAATTGCACTGGGATTGAATACAACAGTCACCATGCGCACTTTCCTCCATGGGAGTAATGTCTCAAACAATCTACACTTTGATCGTTCCCTGTTAGACCAGTAGTGGTTTCCGATGCACATCTGGAGGCATTCTGTAATCTGTGGACTATCAGAATGTCTATGAAACACAGAAATTGTTTCGGGATTGAATACAACAGTCACCATGCGCACTTTCCTCCATGTGAGTAATGTCTCAAACAGTCTACGCTTTGATCGTTCCCTGGAAGTCCAGTAGTAGTTTCCGATGCACATCTGGAGGCATTGTGTAATCTGTGGACTATCAGAGTGTTGATGAAACACAGAAATTGCATCGGGATTGAATACAACAGTCACCATGCGCACTTTCCCCCATGGTAGTAATGTCTCAAACAGTCTACGCTTTGATCGTTCCCTGGGAGACCGGTAGTAGTTTCCGATGCACATCTGTAGGCCTTCTGTTATCTGTTTACTATCAGAGTGTTGTTGAAACACAGAAATTGCCTCGGGATTGAATACAACAGTCACCATGCGGTCTCTCCTCCATGGGAGTAATGTCTCAAACAGTCTACGCTTTGATCGTTCCCTGGAAGACCAGTAGTAGTTTCTGATGCACATCTGGACGTATACTGTAACCTGTGGACTATCAGAGTGTCGTTGAAACATTGAAATTGCATCGGGATTGATTACAACAGTCACCATGCGCACTTTCATCCATGGGAGTAATGTCTCAAAAAGTCTACGCTTTGATCGTTCCCTGGAAGACCAGTAGTAGTTTCCGATGCACATCTTTAGTCATTCTGAAATCTATGGACTATCAGAGTGTTGATGAAACACAGAAATTGCATCGGGATTGAATACAACAGTCACATTGCGCACTTTCCTACATTGGAGTAATGTCTCAAACAGTCTACGCTTTGATCGTTTCCTGGAAGGTCAGTAGCTGTTTCCGATGCATATCTGGAGGCATTCTGTAATCTGATGAGTATCTGAGTGTTGATGAAACACAGAAATTGCATTGGGATTGAATACAACTGTCACCATGCGCACTTTCCTCCATGGTTAGTAATGTCTCAAACGGTCTATTCTTTGATCGTTCCCAGAAAAACCAGTAGTAGTTTCCGATTCACATCTGGAGGCAATCTGTAATCTGTGGACTATCAGAGTGTTGATGAAACTCAGAAATTGCATCGGGATTGAATACGACAGTCACCATGCACACTTTCCCCCATGGGAGTAATGTTTCAAACAGTCTACGCTTTGATCGTTCCCTGGAAGTCCAGTAGTAGTTTCCGACGCACATCTGGAGGCAATCTGTAATCTGTGGACTATCAGAGTGTTGATGAAACTCAGAAATTGCATCGGGATTGAATACAACAGTCACCATGCGCACTTTCCTCCATGTGAGTAATGTCACAAACAGTCTACGCTTTGATCGTTTTCTGGAAATCCAGTAGTAGTTTCCGATGCACATCTGGAGGCAATCTGTAATCTGTGGACTATCAGTGTAGATGAAACTCAGAAATTGCATCGGGATTGAATACAACAGTCACCATGCACACTTTCACCCATGGGAGTAATGTCTCAAACAATCTACGCTTTGGTCGTTAACTGTTAGAACAGTAGTGGTCTCCGATGCACATCTAGAGGCATTCTGCAATCTGTGGACAATCAGAGTGTTGATGAAACAAAGAAATTGCATCGGGATGGAATACAACAGTCACCATGCGCACTTTCCTCCATGGGAGTAATGTCTGAAACATTCTACCCTTTGATCGTTCCCTGTTAGACCAGTAGTAGCTTCCGATGCACATTTATAGGCTTTCTGTAATCTGTGGACCATCAGAGTGTTGATGAAACACAGAAATTGCCTCGGGATTGAATACAACAGTCACCATGCGCACTTTCCTCCAGGGAAGTAATGTCCCAAACAGTCTACGCTTTGATCGTTCCGTGGAATACCAGTAGTAGTTTCCGATGCACATCTGGAGGCATTCTGTAATCTGTGGACTATCAGAGTATTAATGAAACACAGAAATTCCATCGGGATAGAAACAACAGACACCATTCGCACTTTCCTCCATTGGAGTAATGTCTTAAAGAGTTTGCGCTTTGATCGTTCCCTGGAAGACCAGTAGTAGTTTCCGATGCACATCTTTAGTCATTCTGTTATCTGTGGACTATCAGAGTGTTGATACAAGACGGAAATTGAATCGGGATTGAATACAACAGTCCTCATGCGCACTTTCCTCCATGGGAGTAATGTCTCAAACAGTCTATGCTTTGATCGTTCCCAGGAAGACCAGTAGTAGTTTCCGATGCACATCTGGAGGCAATCTGTAATCTGTGGACTATCAGAGTGTTGATGAAACACAGAAATTGCATCGGGATTGAATACAACAGTCACCATGTGCAATCTCCTCCACAGGAGTAATGTCTCAAACAGTCTACGCTTTGATCGTTAGTTCGAAGACCAGTAGTAGTTTCCGATGCACATCTGGAGGCATTATGTAATCTGTGGACCTTCAATGTGTTGATGAAACACAGCAATTGCATCGGGATTGAAAAAAACAGTCACCATGACCACTTTCCTCCATGGGAGTAATTCTCAAACAGTCTACGCCTTGATCGTTCCCTGGAATACCAGTAGTAGTTTACGATGCAAATCTGGAGGCATTCTGTAATCTGTGGACTAACTGAGTGTTGATTAAACACTGAAATTGCATCGGGATAGAATACAACAGTCACCATGCGCACTTTCCCCCATGGGAGTAATGTCTCAAACATTCTACGCTTTGATCGTTCCTTGTTAGACCAGTAGTAGCTTCCGTTGCATATTTATAGGTTTTCTGTAATCTGTGGACCATCAGAGTGTTGATGAAACACAGAAATTGCTTCGGGATTGAATACAACAGTCACAATGCGCACTTTCCTCCATGGAAGTAATGTCTCAAACAGTCTACGCTTTGATCGTTCCGTGGAATACCAGTAGTAGTTTCTGATGCACATCTGGAGGCATTCTGTAATCTGTGGACTATCAGAGTATTAATGAAACACAGAAATTCCATCGGGATTGAAACAACAGACACCATTCGCACTTTCCTCCATTGGAGTAATGTCTCAAAGAGATTGCGCTTTGATAGTTCCCTGGAAGACCAGTAGTAGTTTCCGATGCACATCTGGAGGCATTCTGTAACATGTGGACTATCAGAGTGTCGTTGAAACACTGAAATTGCATCGCGATTGAATACAACAGTCACCATGCGCACTTTCATCCATGGGAGTAATGTCTCAAAAAGTCTACGCTTTGATCGTTCCCTGGAAGAACAGTAGTAGTTTCCGATGCACATCTGGAGGCATTCTGTAATCTGTGGACTATCAGAGTGTTGATGAAACACAGAAATTGCATCGGGATTGAATACAACAGTCACATTGCGCACTTTCCTACATAGGAGTAATGTCTCAAACAGTCTACGCTTTGATCGTTCACTGGAAGGTCAGTAGCTGTTTCCGATGCACATCTGGAGGCATTCTGTAATCTGATGAGTATCTGAGTGTTGATGAAACACAGAAATTACATTGGGATTGAATACAACAGTCACCATGCGCACTTTCCTCCATGGGAGTAATGTCTCAAACAATCTACACTTTGATCGTTCCCTGTTAGACCAGTAGTGGTTTCCGATGCACATCTGGAGGCATTCTGTAATCTGTGGACTATCAGAATGTCTATGAAACACAGAAATTGTTTCGGGATTGAATACAACAGTCACCATGCGCACTTTCCTCCATGTGAGTAATGTCTCAAACAGTCTACGCTTTGATCGTTCCCTGGAAGTCCAGTAGTAGTTTCCGATGCACATCTGGAGGCATTGTGTAATCTGTGGACTATCAGAGTGTTTATGAAACACAGAAATTGAATCGGGATTGAATACAACAGTCACCATGCGCACTTTCCCCCATTGTAGCAATGTCTCAAACAGTCTACGCTTTGAACGTTCCCTGGGAGACCGGTAGTAGTTTCCGATGCACATCTGTAGGCCTTCTGTTATCTGTTTACTATCAGAGTGTTGTTGAAACACAGAAATTGCCTCGGGATTGTATACAACAGTCACCATGCGGTCTCTCCTCCATGTGAGTAATGTCTCAAACAGTCTACGCTTTGATCGTTCCCTGGAAGACCAGTAGTAGTTTCCGATGCACATCTGGAGGCATTCTGAAATCTATGGACTATCAGAGTGTTGATGAAACACAGAAATTGCATCGGGATTGAATACAACAGTCACATTGCGCACTTTCCTACATTGGAGTAATGTCTCAAACAGTCTACGCTTTGATCGTTTCCTGGAAGGTCAGTAGCTGTTTCCGATGCATATCTGGAGGCATTCTGTAATCTGATGAGTATCTGAGTGTTGATGAAACACAGAAATTGCATTGGGATTGAATACAACTGTCACCATGCGCACTTTCCTCCATGGTAGTAATGTCTCAAACGGTCTATTCTTTGATCGTTCCCAGAAAAACCAGTAGTAGTTTCCGATTCACATCTGGAGGCAATCTGTAATCTGTGGACTATCAGAGTGTTGATGAACCACTGAAATTTCATCGGGATTGAATACAACAGTCACCATGCGCACTTTCCCCCATGGGAGTAATGTCTCAAACATTCTACGCTTTGATCGTTCCTTGTTAGACCAGTAGTAGCTTCCGTTGCACATTTATAGGCTTTCTGTAATCTGTGGACCATCAGAGTGTTGATGAAACACAGAAATTGCTTCGGGATTGAATACAACAGTCACCATGCGCACTTTCCTCCATGGAAGTAATGTCTCAAAAAGTCTACGCTTTGATCGTTCCGTGGAATACCAGTAGTAGTTTCCGATGCACATCGGGAGGCATTCTGTAATCTGTGGACTATCAGAGTATTAATGAAACACAGAAATTACATCGGGATTGAAACAACAGACACCATTCGCACTTTTCTCCATTGGAGTAATGTCTCAAAGAGTTTGCGCTTTGATCGTTCTCTGGAAGACGAGTAGTAGTTTCCGATGCACATCTGGAGGCATTCTGTAACCTGTGGACTATCAGAGTGTCGTTAAAACACTGAAATTGCATCGGGATTGAATACAACAGTCACCATGCGCACTTTCATCCATGGGAGTATTGTCTCAAAAAGTCTACGATTTGATCGTTCCCTGGAAAAACAGTAGTAGTTTCCGATGCACATCTGGAGGCATTCTGTAATCTGTGGACTATCAGCGTGTTGATGAAACACAGAAATTGCATCGGGATTGAATACAACAGTCTCATTGCGCACTTTCCTACATAGGAGTAATGTCTCAAACAGTCTACGCTTTGATCGTTCACTGGAAGGTCAGTAGCTGTTTCCGATGCACATCTGGAGGCATTCTGTAATCTGATGAGTATCTGAGTGTTGATGAAACACAGAAATTGCATTGGGATTGAATACAACAGTCACCATGCGCACTTTCCTCCATGGGAGTAATGTCTCAAACAGTATACGCTTTGATCGTTCCCTGGAAGTCCAGTAGTAGTTTCCGATGCACATCTGGAGGCATTCTGTAATCTGTGGACTATCAGAGTATTAATGAAACACAGAAATTCCATCGGGATTGAAACAACAGTCACCATTCGCACTTTCCTCCATTGGAGTAATGTCTCAAAGAGTTTACGCTTAGATCGTTCCCTGGATGACCATTAGTAGTTTCCGATGCACATCTGGACGCATTCTGTAATCTGTGGACTATTAGAGTGTTTATGAAACAAAGAAATTGCATCGGGATTGAATACAACAGTCACCATGCGCACTTTCCTACATAGGAGTAATGTCTCAAACCGTCTACGTTTTGTTCGTCCCCTGGAAGACCAGTAGTATTTTAAGTTGCACATCTGGAGGCATTCTGTAATCTGTGGACTATCAGAATGTTGATGAAACAAAGAAATTGCATCGGGATTGAATACAACAGTCACCATGCGCACTTTCCTCCATGGTAGTAATGTCTCAAACAGTCTACGTTTTGTTCGTCCCCTGGAAGACCAGTAGTATTTTAAGTTGCACATCTGGAGGCATTCTGTAATCTGTGGACTAACTGAGTGTTGATGAAACACTGAAATTCCATCGGGATAGAAACAACAGACACCATTCGCACTTTCCTCCATTGGAGTAATGTCTCAAAGAGTTTGCGCTTTGATCGTTCCCTGGAAGACCAGTAGTAGTTTCCGATGCACATCTATAGTCATTCTGTTATCTGTGGACTATCAGAGTGTTGATACAAGACGGAAATTGAATCGGGATTGAATACAACAGTCCTCATGCGCACTTTCCTCCATGGGAGAAATGTCTCAAACAGTCTATGCTTTGATCGTTCCCAGGAAGACCAGTAGTAGTTTCCGATGCACATCTGGAGGCAATCTGTAATCTGTGGACTATCAGAGTGTTGATGAAACACAGAAATTGCATCGGGATTGAATACAACAGTCACCATGTGCAATCTGTTCCACAGGAGTAATGTCTCAAACAGACTACGCTTTGATCGTTAGCTCGAAGACCAGTAGTAGTTTCCGATGCACATCTGGAGGGATTATGTAATCTGTGGACCTTCAATGTGTTGATGAAACACAGCAATTGCATCGGGATTGAATAAAACAGTCACCATGACCACTTTCCTCCATGGGAGTAATTCTCAAACAGTCTACGCCTTGATCGTTCCCTGGAATACCAGTAGTAGTTTACGATGCAAATCTGGAGGCATTCTGTAATCTGTGGACTAACTGAGTGTTGATTAAACACTGAAATTGCATCGGGATTGAATACAACAGTCACCATGCGCACTTTCCCCCATGGGAGTAATGTCTCAAACATTCTACGCTTTGATCGTTCCTTGTTAGACCAGTAGTAGCTTCCGTTGCATATTTATAGGCTTTCTGTAATCTGTGGACCATCAGAGTGTTGATGAAACACAGAAATTGCTTCGGGATTGAATACAACAGTCACCATGCGCACTTTCCTCCATGGAAGTAATGTCTCAAACAGTCTTCGCTTTGATCGTTCCGTGGAATACCAGTAGTAGTTTCCGATGCACATCTGGAGGCATTCTGTAATCTGTGGACTATCAGAGTATTAATGAAACACAGAAATTCCATCGGGATTGAAACAACAGACACCATTCGCACTTTCCTCCATTGGAGTAATGTCTCAAAGAGTTTGCGCTTTGATCGTTCCCTGGAAGACCAGTAGTAGTTTCCGATGCACATCTGGAGGCATTCTGTAATCTGTGGACTATCAGAGTGTTGATGAAACACAGAAATTGCATCGGGATTGAATACAACAGTCACATTGCGCACTTTCCTACATAGGAGTAATGTCTCAAACAGTCTACGCTTTGATCGTTCACTGGAAGGTCAGTAGCTGTTTCCGATGCACATCTGGAGGCATTCTGTAATCTGATGAGTGTCTGAGTGTTGATGAAACACAGAAATTGCATTGGGATTGAATACAACAGTCACCATGCGCACTTTCCTCCATGGGAGTAATGTCTCAAACAATCTACACTTTGATCGTTCCCTGTTAGACCAGTAGTGGTTTCCGATGCTCATCTGTAGGCATTCTGTAATCTGTGGACTATCAGAATGTCTATGAAACACAGAAATTGTTTCGGGATTGAATACAACAGTCACCATGCGCACTTTCCTCCATGTGAGTAATGTCTAAAACAGTCTACGCTTTGATCGTTCCCTGGAAGTCCAGTAGTAGTTTCCGATGCACATCTGGAGGCATTGTGTAATCTGTGGACTATCAGAGTGTTGATGAAACACAGAAATTGCATCGGGATTGAATACAACAGTCACCATGCGCACTTTCCCCCCTGGTAGTAATGACTCAAACAGTCTACGCTTTGATCGTTCCCTGGGAGACCGTTAGTAGTTTCCGATGCACATCTGTAGGCCTTCTGTTATCTGTTTACTATCAGAGTGTTGTTGAAACACAAAAATTGCCTCGGGATTGAATACAACAGTCACCATGCGGTCTCTCCTCCATGGGAGTAATGTCTCAAACAGTGTACGCTTTGATCGTTCCCTGGAAGACCAGTAGTAGTTTCTGATGCACATCTGGAGGCATTCTGAAATCTATGGACTATCAGAGTGTTGATGAAACACAGAAATTGCATCGGGATTGAATACAACAGTCACATTGCGCACTTTCCTACATTCGAGTAATGTCTCAAACAGTCTACGCTTTGATCGTTTCCTGGAGGGTCAGTAGCTGTTTCCGATGCATATCTGGAGGCATTCTGTAATCTGATGAGTATCTGAATGTCGATGAAACACAGAAATTGCATTGGGATTGAATACAACTGTCGCCATGCGCACTTTCCTCCATGGTAGTAACGTCTCAAACGGTCTATTCTATGATCGTTCCCAGAAAAACCAGTAGTAGTTTCCGATTCACATCTGGAGGCAATCTGTAATCTGTGGACTATCAGAGTGTTGATGAAACTCAGAAATTGCATCGGGATTGAATACAACAGTCACCATGCACACTTTCCCCCATGGGAGTAATGTCTCAAACAATCTACGATTTGATCGTTCCCTGTTAGACCAGTAGTGGTTTCCGATGCACATCTGGAGGCATTCTGTAATCAGTGGACTATCAGAGTGTCGATGAAACACAGAAATTGCTTCGGGATTGAATACAACAGTCACCATGCGCACTTTCCTCCATGTGAGTAATGTCTCAAACAGTCTACGCTTTGGTCGTTCCCTGGAAGTCTAGTAGTAGTTTCCGACGCACATCTGGAGGCAATCTGTAATCTGTGGACTATCAGAGTGTTGATGAAACTCAGAAATTGCATCGGGATTGAATACAACAGTCACCATGCGCACTTTCCTCCATGTGAGTAATGTCACAAACAGTCTATGCTTTGATCGTTTTCTGGAAATCCAGTAGTAGTTTCCGATGCACATCTGGAGGCAATCTGTAATCTGTGGACTATCAGAGTGTAGATGAAACTCAGAAATTGCATCGGGATTTAATACAACAGTCACCATGCACACTTTCACCCATGGGAGTAATGTCTCAAACAATCTACGCTTTGGTCGTTAACTGTTAGAACAGTAGTGGTTTCCGATGCACATCTAGACGCATTCTGCAATCTGTGGACTATCAGAGTGTTGATGAAACAAAGAAATTGCATCGGGATGGAATACAACAGTCACCATGCGCACTTTCCTCCATGGGAGTAATGTCTAAAACATTCTACCCTTTGATCGTTCCTTGTTAGACCAGTAGTAGCTTCCGTTGCATATTTATAGGCTTTCTGTTATCTGTGGACCATCAGAGTGTAGATGTAACACAGAAATTGCCTCGGGATTGAATACAACAATCACCATGCGGTCTCTCCTCCATGGGAGTAATGTCTCAAACAGTCTACGCTTTGATCGTTTCCTGGAAGGTCAATAGCTGTTTCCGATGCATATCTGGAGGCATTCTGTAATCTGATGAGTATCTGAGTGTTGATGAAACACAGAAATTGCATTGGGATTGAATACAACTGTCACCATGCGCACTTTCCTCCATGGTAGTAATGTTTCAAACGGTCTATTCTTTAATCGTTCCCAGAAAAACCAGTAGTAGTTTCCGATTCACATCTGGAGGCAATCTGTAATCTGTGGACTATCAGAGTGTTGATGAAACTCAGAAATTGCATCGGGATTGAATACAACAGTCACCATGCACACTTTCCCCCATGGGAGTAATGTCTCAAACAATCTACGATTTGATCGTTCCCTGTTAGACCAGTAGTGGTTTCCGATGCACATCTTTAGTCATTCTGTTATCTGTGGACTATCAGAGTGTTGATAAAAGACGGAAATTGAATCGGGATTGATTACAACAGTCCTCATGCGCACTTTCCTCCATGGGAGTAATGTCTCAAACAGTCTATGCTTTGATCGTTCCCTTGAAGACCAGTAGTAGTTTCCGATGCACATCTGGAGGCAATCTGTAATCTGTGGACTATCAGAGTGTTGATGAAACACAGAAATTGCATCGGGATTAAATACAGCAGTCACCATGTGCAATCTCCTCCACAGGAATAATGTCTCAAACAGTCTACGCTTTGATCGTTATCTCGAAGACCAGCAGTAGTTTCCGATGCACATCTGGAGGCATTATGTAATCTGTGGACCTTCAATGTGTTGATGAAACACAGCAATTGCATCGGGATTGAATACAACAGTCACCATGACCACTTTCCTCCATGGGAGTAATTCTCAAACAGTCTACGCCTTGATCGTTCCCTGGAATACCAGTAGTAGTTTACGATGCAAATCTGGAGGCATTCTGTAATCTGTGGACAAACTGAGTGTTGATGAAACACTGAAATTGCATGGGGATAGAATACAAGAGTCACCATGCGCACTTTCCCCCATGGGTGTAATGTCTCAAACATTCTACGCTTTGATCGTTCCTTGTTAGATTAGTAGTAGCTTCCGATGCACATTTATAGGCTTTCTGTAATCTGTGGACCATCAGAGTATTGATGAAACACAGAAATTGCTTCGGGATTGAATACAACAGTCATCATGCGCACTTTCCTCCAGGGAAGTAATGTCTCAAACAGTCTACGCTTTGATAGTTCCGTGGAATACCAGTAGTAGTTTCCGATGCACATCTGGAGGCATTCTGTAATCTGTGGACTATCAGAGTATTAATGAAACACAGAAATTCCATCGGGATAGAAACAACAGACACCATTCGCACTTTCCTCCATTGGAGTAATGTCTCAAAGAGTTTGCGCTTTGATCGTTCCCTGGAAGACCAGTAGTAGTTTCCGATGCACATCTTTAGTCATTCTGTTATCTGTGGACTATCAGAGTGTTGATACAAGACGGAAATTGAATCGGGATTGAATACAACAGTCCTCATGCGCACTTTCCTCCATGGGAGTAATGTCTCAAACAGTCTATGCTTTGATCGTTCCCAGGAAGACCAGTACTAGTTTCCGATGCACATCTGGAGGCAATCTGTAATCTGTGGACTATCAGAGTGTTGATGAAACACAGAAATTGCATCGGGATTGAATACAACAGTCACCATGTGCAATCTCCTCCACAGGAGTAATGTCTCAAACAGTCTACGCTTTGATCGTTAGCTTGAAGACCAGTAGTAGTTTCCGATGCACATCTGGAGGCATTATGTAATCTGTGGACTAACTGAGTGTTGATGAAACACTGAAATTGCATCGGGATTGAATACAACAGTCACCATGCGCACTTTCATCCATGGGAGTAATGTCTCAAAAAGTCTACGCTTTGATCGTTCCCTGGAAGAACAGTAGTAGTTTCCGATGCACATCTGGAGGCATTCTGTAATCTGTGGACTATCAGAGTTTTGATGAAACACAGAAATTGCATCGGGATTGAATACAACAGTCACATTGCGCACTTTCCTACATAGGAGTAATGTCTCAAAGAGAATACGCTTTGATCGTTCACTGGAAGGTCAGTAGCTGTTTCCGATGCACATCTGGAGGCATTCTGTAATCTGATGAGTATCTGAGTGTTGATGAAACACAGAAATTGCATTGGGATTGAATACAACAGTCACCATGCGCACTTTCCTCCATGGGAGTAATGTCTCAAACAATCTACGCTTTGATCGTTCCCTGTTAGACCAGTAGTGGTTTTCGATGCACATCTGGAGGCATTCTGTAATCTGTGGACTATCAGAGTGTTGATGAAACACAGAAATTGCATCGGGATTGAATACAACAGTCACCATGTGCAATCTCCTCCACAGGAGTAATGTCTCAAACAGTCTACGCTTTGATCGTTAGCTTGAAGACCAGTAGTAGTTTCCGATGCACATCTGGAGGCATTATGTAATCTGTGGACTAACTGAGTGTTGATGAAACACTGAAATTGCATCGGGATTGAATACAACAGTCACCATGCGCACTTTCATCCATGGGAGTAATGTCTCAAACAGTTTACACTTTGATCGTTCCCTGGAAGACCAGTAGTAGTTTCCGATGCACATCTGGAGGCATTGTGTAATCTGTGGACTATCAGAGTGTTGTTGAAACACAGAAAATGCATCGGGATGGAATACAACAGTCACCATGCGCACTTTCCTCGATGGGAGTAATGTCTCAAACAGTCTACGCTTTGATCGTTCCGTGGAATACCAGTAGTAGTTTCTGATGCACATCTGGAGGCATTCTGTAATCTGTGGACTATCAGAGTATTAATGAAACACAGAAATTCCATCGGGATTGAAACAACAGACACCATTCGCACTTTCCTCCATTGGAGTAATGTCTCAAAGAGTTTGCGCTTTGATCGTTCCCTGGAAGACCAGTAGTAGTTTCCGATGCACATCTGGAGGCATTCTGTAATCTGTGGACTATCAGAGTGTTGTTGAAACACAGAAATTGCATCGGGATTGAATACAACAGTCACATTGCGCACTTTCCTACATAGGAGTAATGTCTCAAACAGTCTACGCTTTGATCGTTCACTGGAAGGTCAGTAGCTGTTTCCGATGCACATCTGGAGGCATTCTGTAATCTGATGAGTGTCTGAGTGTTGATGAAACACAGAAATTGCATTGGGATTGAATACAACAGTCACCATGCGCACTTTCCTCAATGGGAGTAATGTCTCAAACAATCTACACTTTGATCGTTCCCTGTTAGACCAGTAGTGGTTTCCGATGCACATCTGGAGGCATTCTGTAATCTGTGGACTATCAGAATGTCTATGAAACACAGAAATTGTTTCGGGATTGAATACAACAGTCACCATGCGCACTTTCCTCCATGTGAGTAATGTCTCAAACAGTCTACGCTTTGATCGTTCCCTGGAAGTCCAGTAGTAGTTTCCGATGCACATCTGGAGGCATTGTGTAATCTGTGGACTATCAGAGTGTTGATGAAACACAGAAATTGCATCGGGATTGAATACAACAGTCACCATGCGCACTTTCCCCCTGGTAGTAATGTCTGAAACAGTCTACGCTTTGATCGTTCCCTGGGAGACCGTTAGTAGTTTCCGATGCCCATCTGTAGGCCTTCTGTTATCTGTTTACTATCAGAGTGTTGTTGAAACACAAAAATTGCCTCGGGATTGAATACAACAGTCACCATGCGGTCTCTCCTCCATGGGAGTAATGTCTCAAACAGTGTACGCTTTGATCGTTCCCTGGAAGACCAGTAGTAGTTTCTGATGCACATCTGGAGGCATTCTGAAATCTATGGACTATCAGAGTGTTGATGAAACACAGAAATTGCATCGGGATTGAATACAACAGTCACATTGCGCACTTTCCTACATTCGAGTAATGTCTCAAACAGTCTACGCTTTGATCGTTTCCTGGAAGGTCAGTAGCTGTTTCCGATGCATATCTGGAGGCATTCTGTAATCTGATGAGTATCTGAATGTCGATGAAACACAGAAATTGCATTGGGATTGAATACAACTGTCACCATGCGCACTTTCCTCCATGGTAGTAACGTCTCAAACGGTCTATTCTTTGATCGTTCCCAGAAAAACCAGTAGTAGTTTCCGATTCACATCTGGAGGCAATCTGTAATCTGTGGACTATCAGAGCGTTGATGAAACTCAGAAATTGCATCGGGATTGAATACAACAGTCACCATGCACACTTTCCCCCATGGGAGTAATGTCTCAAACAATCTACGATTTGATCGTTCCTAGTTAGACCAGTAGTGGTTTCCGATGCACATCTGGAGGCATTCTGTAATCAGTGGACTATCAGAGTGTCGATGAAACACAGAAATTGCTTCGGGATTGAATACAACAGTCACCATGCGCACTTTCCTCCATGTGAGTAATGTCTCAAACAGTCTACGCTTTGATCGTTCCCTGGAAGTCTAGTAGTAGTTTCCGACGCACATCTGGAGGCAATCTGTAATCTGTGGACTATCAGAGTGTTGATGAAACTCAGAAATTGCATCGGGATTGAATACAACAGTCACCATGCGCACTTTCCTCCATGTGAGTAATGTCACAAACAGTCTATGCTTTGATCGTTTTCTGGAAATCCAGTAGTAGTTTCCGATGCACATCTGGAGGCAATCTGTAATCTGTGGACTATCAGAGTGTAGATGAAACTCAGAAATTGCATCGGGATTGAATACAACAGTCACCATGCACACTTTCACCCATGGGAGTAATGTCTCAAACAATCTACGCTTTGGTCGTTAACTGTTAGAACAGTAGTGGTTTCCGATGCACATCTAGACGCATTCTGCAATCTGTGGACTATCAGAGTGTTGATGAAACAAAGAAATTGCATTGGGATGGAATACAACAGTCACCATGCGCACTTTCCTCCATGGGAGTAATGTCTAAAACATTCTACCCTTTGATCGTTCCCTGTTAGACCAGTAGTAGCTTCCGTTGCATATTTATAGGCTTTCTGTTATCTGTGGACCATCAGAGTGTTGATGAAACACAGAAATTGCTTCGGGATTGAATACAACAGCCACCATGCGCACTTTCCTCCATGGAAGTAATGTCTCAAACAGTCTACGCTTTGATCGTTCCGTGGAATACCAGTAGTAGTTTCTGATGCACATCTGGAGGCATTCTGTAATCTGTGGACTATCAGAGTATTAATGAAACACAGAAATTCCATCGGGATTGAAACAACAGACACCATTCGCACTTTCCTCCATTGGAGTAATGTCTCAAAGAGTTTGCGCTTTGATCGTTCCCTGGAAGACCAGTAGTAGTTTCCGATGCACATCTGGAGGCATTCTGTAACCTGTGGACTATCAGAGTGTCGTTGAAACACTGAAATTGCATCGGGATTGAATACAACAGTCACCATGCGCACTATCCTCCATGGGAGTAATGTCTCAAACAATCTACACTTTGATCGTTCCCTGTTAGACCAGTAGTGGTTTCCGATGCACATCTGGAGGCATTCTGTAATCTGTGGACTATCAGAGTGTTGATGAAACACAGAAATTGCATCGGGATTGAATACAACAGTCACCATGCGCACTTTCCCCCATGGTAGTAATGTCTCAAACAGTCTACGCTTTGATCGTTCCCTGGAAGACCGGTAGTAGTTTCCGATGCACATCTGTAGCCCTTCTGTTATCTGTTTACTATCAGAGTGTTGTTGAAACACAGAAATTGCCTCGGGATTGAATACAACAGTCACCATGCGGTCTCTCCTCCATGGGAGTAATGTCTCAAACAGTCTACGCTTTGATCGTTTCCTGGAAGGTCAGTAGCTGTTTCCGATGCATATCTGGAGGCATTCTGTAATCTGATGAGTATCTGAGTGTTGATGAAACACAGAAATTGCATTGGGATTGAATACAACTGTCACCATGCGCACTTTCCTCCATGGTAGTAATGTTTCAAACGGTCTATTCTTTAACCGTTCCCAGAAAAACCAGTAGTAGTTTCCGATTCATATCTGGAGGCAATCTGTAATCTGTGGACTATCAGAGTGTTGATGAAACTCAGAAATTGCATCGGGATTGAATACAACAGTCACCATGCACACTTTCCCCAATGGGAGTAATGTCTCAAACAATCTACGATTTGATCGTTCCCTGTTAGACCAGTAGTGGTTTCCGATGCACATCTTTAGTCATTCTGTTATCTGTGGACTATCAGAGTGTTGATAAAAGACGGAAATTGAATCGGGATTGATTACAACAGTCCTCATGCGCACTTTCCTCCATGGGAGTAATGTCTCAAACAGTCTATGCTTTGATCGTTCCCTTGAAGACCAGTAGTAGTTTCCGATGCACATCTGGAGGCAATCTGTAATCTGTGGACTATCAGAGTGTTGATGAAACACAGAAATTTCATCGGGATTAAATACAACAGTCACCATGTGCAATCTCCTCCACAGGAATAATGTCTCAAACAGTCTACGCTTTGATCGTTAGCTCGAAGACCAGTAGTAGTTTCCGATGCACATCTGGAGGCATTATGTAATCTGTGGACCTTCAATGTGTTGACGAAACACAGCAATTGCATCGGGATTGAATACAACAGTCACCATGACCACTTTCCTCCATGGGAGTATTTCTCAAACAGTCTACGCCTTGATCGTTCCCTGGAATACCAGTAGTAGTTTACGATGCAAATCTGGAGGCATTCTGTAATCTGTGGACTAACTGAGTGTTGATGAAACACTGAAATTGCATCGGGATTGAATACAACAGTCACCATGCGCACTTTCATCCATGGGAGTAATGTCTCAAAAAGTCTACGCTTTGATCGTTCCCTGGAAGAACAGTAGTAGTTTCCGATGCACATCTGGAGGCATTCTGTAATCTGTGGACTATCAGAGTTTTGATGAAACACAGAAATTGCATCGGGATTGAATACAACAGTCACATTGCGCACTTTCCTACATAGGAGTAATGTCTCAAAGAGAATACGCTTTGATCGTTCACTGGAAGGTCAGTAGCTGTTTCCGATGCACATCTGGAGGCATTCTGTAATCTGATGAGTATCTGAGTGTTGATGAAACACAGAAATTGCATTGGGATTGAATACAACAGTCACCATACGCACTTTCCTCCATGGGAGTAATGTCTCAAACAATCTACGCTTTGATCGTTCCCTGTTAGACCAGTAGTGGTTTTCGATGCACATCTGGAGGCATTCTGTAATCTGAGGACTATCAGAATGTCGATGAAACACAGAAATTGTTTCGGGATTGAATGCAACAGTCACCATGCACACTTTCCTCCATGGGAGTAATGTCTCAAAGAGTCTACGATTTGATCGTTCCCTGGAAGACCAGTAGTAGATTCCGATGCACATCTTTAGTCATTCTGTTATCTGTGAACTATCATAGTGTTGATAAAACACGGAAATTGAATCGGGATTGAATACAACAGTCACCATGCGAACTTTCCTGCATGGGAGTAATGTCTCAAACAGTTTACACTTTGATCGTTCCCTGGAAGACCAGTAGTAGTTTCCGATGCACATCTGGAGGCATTCTGAAATCTATGGACTATCAGAGTGTTGATGAAACACAGAAATTGCATCGGGATTGAATACAACAGTCACATTGCGCACTTTCCTACATTGGAGTAATGTCTCAAACAGTCTACGCTTTGATCGTTTCCTGGAAGGTCAGTAGCTGTTTCCGATGCATATCTGGAGGCATTCTGTAATCTGATGAGTATCTGAGTGTTGATGAAACACAGAAATTGCATTGGGATTGAATACAACTGTCACCATGCGCACATTCCTCCATGGTAGTAATGTTTCAAACGGTCTATTCTTTGATCGTTCCCAGAAAAACCAGTAGTAGTTTCCGATTCACATCTGGAGGCAATCTGTAATCTGTGGACTATCAGAGTGTTGATGAAACTCAGAAATTGCATCGGGATTGAATACAACAGTCACCATGCACACTTTCCCCCATGGGAGTAATGTCTCAAACAATCTACGCTTTGATCGTTCCGTGGAATACCAGTAGTAGTTTCTGATGCACATCTGGAGGCATTCTGTAATCTGTGGACTATCAGAGTATTAATGAAACACAGAAATTCCATCGGGATTGAAACAACAGACACCATTCGCACTTTCCTCCATTGGAGTAATGTCTCAAAGAGTTTGCGCTTTGATCGTTCCCTGGAAGACCAGTAGTAGTTTCCGATGCACATCTGGAGGCATTCTGTAACCTGTGGACTATCAGAGTGTCGTTGAAACACTGAAATTGCATCGGGATTGAATACAACAGTCACCATGCGCACTATCCTCCATGGGAGTAATGTCTCAAACAATCTACACTTTGATCGTTCCCTGTTAGACCAGTAGTGGTTTCCGATGCACATCTGGAGGCATTCTGTAATCTGTGGACTATCAGAGTGTTGATGAAACACAGAAATTGCATCGGGATTGAATACAACAGTCACCATGCGCACTTTCCCCCATGGTAGTAATGTCTCAAACAGTCTACGCTTTGATCGTTCCCTGGAAGACCGGTAGTAGTTTCCGATGCACATCTGTAGGCCTTCTGTTATCTGTTTACTATCAGAGTGTTGTTGAAACACAGAAATTGCCTCGGGATTGAATACAACAGTCACCATGCGGTCTCTCCTCCATGGGAGTAATGTCTCAAACAGTCTACGCTTTGATCGTTTCCTGGAAGGTCAGTAGCTGTTTCCGATGCATATCTGGAGGCATTCTGTAATCTGATGAGTATCTGAGTGTTGATGAAACACAGAAATTGCATTGGGATTGAATACAACTGTCACCATGCGCACTTTCCTCCATGGTAGTAATGTTTCAAACGGTCTATTCTTTAACCGTTCCCAGAAAATCCAGTAGTAGTTTCCGATTCATATCTGGAGGCAATCTGTAATCTGTGGACTATCAGAGTGTTGATGAAACTCAGAAATTGCATCGGGATTGAATACAACAGTCACCATGCACACTTTCCCCAATGGGAGTAATGTCTCAAACAATCTACGATTTGATCGTTCCCTGTTAGACCAGTAGTGGTTTCCGATGCACATCTTTAGTCATTCTGTTATCTGTGGACTATCAGAGTGTTGATAAAAGACGGAAATTGAATCGGGATTGATTACAACAGTCCTCATGCGCACTTTCCTCCATGGGAGTAATGTCTCAAACAGTCTATGCTTTGATCGTTCCCTTGAAGACCAGTAGTAGTTTCCGATGCACATCTGGAGGCAATCTGTAATCTGTGGACTATCAGAGTGTTGATGAAACACAGAAATTGCATCGGGATTAAATACAACAGTCACCATGTGCAATCTCCTCCACAGGAATAATGTCTCAAACAGTCTACGCTTTGATCGTTAGCTCGAAGACCAGTAGTAGTTTCCGATGCACATCTGGAGGCATTATGTAATCTGTGGACCTTCAATGTGTTGATGAAACACAGCAATTGCATCGGGATTGAATACAACAGTCACCATGACCACTTTCCTCCATGGGAGTATTTCTCAAACAGTCTACGCCTTGATCGTTCCCTGGAATACCAGTAGTAGTTTACGATGCAAATCTGGAGGCATTCTGTAATCTGTGGACTAACTGAGTGTTGATGAAACACTGAAATTGCATCGGGATTGAATACAACAGTCACCATGCGCACTTTCATCCATGGGAGTAATGTCTCAAAAAGTCTACGCTTTGATCGTTCCCTGGAAGAACAGTAGTAGTTTCCGATGCACATCTGGAGGCATTCTGTAATCTGTGGACTATCAGAGTTTTGATGAAACACAGAAATTGCATCGGGATTGAATACAACAGTCACATTGCGCACTTTCCTACATAGGAGTAATGTCTCAAAGAGAATACGCTTTGATCGTTCACTGGAAGGTCAGTAGCTGTTTCCGATGCACATCTGGAGGCATTCTGTAATCTGATGAGTATCTGAGTGTTGATGAAACACAGAAATTGCATTGGGATTGAATACAACAGTCACCATACGCACTTTCCTCCATGGGAGTAATGTCTCAAACAATCTACGCTTTGATCGTTCCCTGTTAGACCAGTAGTGGTTTTCGATGCACATCTGGAGGCATTCTGTAATCTGAGGACTATCAGAATGTCGATGAAACACAGAAATTGTTTCGGGATTGAATGCAACAGTCACCATGCACACTTTCCTCCATGGGAGTAATGTCTCAAAGAGTCTACGATTTGATCGTTCCCTGGAAGACCAGTAGTAGATTCCGATGCACATCTTTAGTCATTCTGTTATCTGTGAACTATCATAGTGTTGATAAAACACGGAAATTGAATCGGGATTGAATACAACAGTCACCATGCGAACTTTCCTGCATGGGAGTAATGTCTCAAACAGTTTACACTTTGATCGTTCCCTGGAAGACCAGTAGTAGTTTCCGATGCACATCTGGAGGCATTCTGAAATCTATGGACTATCAGAGTGTTGATGAAACACAGAAATTGCATCGGGATTGAATACAACAGTCACATTGCGCACTTTCCTACATTGGAGTAATGTCTCAAACAGTCTACGCTTTGATCGTTTCCTGGAAGGTCAGTAGCTGTTTCCGATGCATATCTGGAGGCATTCTGTAATCTGATGAGTATCTGAGTGTTGATGAAACACAGAAATTGCATTGGGATTGAATACAACTGTCACCATGCGCACATTCCTCCATGGTAGTAATGTTTCAAACGGTCTATTCTTTGATCGTTCCCAGAAAAACCAGTAGTAGTTTCCGATTCACATCTGGAGGCAATCTGTAATCTGTGGACTATCAGAGTGTTGATGAAACTCAGAAATTGCATCGGGATTGAATACAACAGTCACCATGCACACTTTCCCCCATGGGAGTAATGTCTCAAACAATCTACGATTTGATCGTTCCCTGTTAGACCAGTAGTGGTTTCCGATGCACATCTTTAGTCATTCTGTTATCTGTGGACTATCAGAGCGTTGATAAAAGACGGAAATTGAATCGGGATTGATTACAACAGTCCTCATGCGCACTTTCCTCCATGGGAGTAATGTCTCAAACAGTCTATTCTTTGATCGTTCCCTTGAAGACCAGTAGTAGTTTCCGATGCACATCTGGAGGCAATCTGTAATCTGTGGACTATCAGAGTGTTGATGAAACACAGAAATTGCATCGGGATTAAATACAAAAGTCACCATGTGCAATCTCCTCCACAGGAATAATGTCTCAAACAGTCTACGCTTTGATCGTTAGCTCGAAGACCAGTAGTAGTTTCCGATGCACATCTGGAGGCATTATGTAATCTGTGGACCTTCAATGTGTTGATGAAACACAGCAATTGCATCGGGATTGAATACAACAGTCACCATGACCACTTTCCTCCATGGGAGTAATTCTCAAACAGTCTACGCCTTGATCGTTCCCTGGAATACCAGTAGTAGTTTACGATGCAAATCTGGAGGCATTCTGTAATCTGTGGACTAACTGAGTGTTGATGAAACACTGAAATTGCATGGGGATAGAATACAAGAGTCACCATGCGCACTTTCCCCCATGGGTGCAATGTCTCAAACATTCTACGCTTTGATCGTTCATTGTTAGATTAGTAGTAGCTTCCGATGCACATTTATAGGCTTTCTGTAATCTGTGGACCATCAGAGTATTGATGAAACACAGAAATTGCTTCGGGATTGAACACAACAGTCATCATGCGCACTTTCCTCCAGGGAAGTAATGTCTCAAACAGTCTACGCTTTGATCGTTCCGTGGAATACCAGTAGTAGTTTCCAATGCACATCTGGAGGCATTCTGTAATCTGTGGACTATCAGAGTATTAATGAAACACAGAAATTCCATCGGGATAGAAACAACAGACACCATTCGCACTTTCCTCCATTGGAGTAATGTCTCAAAGAGTTTGCGCTTTGATCGTTCCCTGGAAGACCAGTAGTAGTTTCCGATGCACATCTGGAGGCAATCTGTAATCTGTGGACTATCAGAGTGTTGATGAAACACAGAAATTGCATCGGGATTGAATACAACAGTCACCATGTGCAATCTCCTCCACAGGAGTAATGTCTCAAACAGTCTACGCTTTGATCGTTAGCTTGAAGACCAGTAGTAGTTTCCGATGCACATCTGGAGGCATTATGTAATCTGTGGACTAACTGAGTGTTGATGAAACACTGAAATTGCATCGGGATTGAATACAACAGTCACCATGCGCACTTTCATCCATGGGAGTAATGTCTCAAAAAGTCTACGCTTTGATCGTTCCCTGGAAGAACAGTAGTAGTTTCCGATGCACATCTGGAGGCATTCTGTAATCTGTGGACTATCAGAGTGTTGATGAAACACAGAAATTGCATCGGGATTGAATACAACAGTCACATTGCGCACTTTCCTACATAGGAATAATGTCTCAAAGAGAATACGCTTTGATCGTTCACTGGAAGGTCAGTAGCTGTTTCCGATGCACATCTGGAGGCATTCTGTAATCTGATGAGTATCTGAGTGTTGATGAAACACAGTAATTGCATTGGGATTGAATACAACAGTCACCATGCGCACTTTCCCCCATGGGAGTAATGTCTCAAACAATCTACGCTTTGATCGTTCCCTGTTAGACCAGTAGTGGCTTTCGATGCACATCTGGAGGCATTCTGTAATCTGAGGACTATCAGAATGACGATGAAACACAGAAATTGTTTCGGGATTGAATGCAACAGTCACCATGCGCACTTTCCTCCATGTGAGTAATGTCTCAAACAGTCTACGCTTTGATCGTTCCCTGGAAGTCCAGTAGTAGTTTCCGATGCACATCTGGAGTCATTCTGTAATCTGTGGACTATCAGAGTGTTGATGAAACACAGAAACTGAATCGGGATTGAATACAACAGTCACCATGCACACTTTCCCCCATGGGAGTGATGTCTGAAACATTCTACCCTTTGATCGTTCCCTGTTAGACCAGTAGTAGTTTCCGATGCACATCTGGAGGCATTCTGTAATCTGTGGACTATCAGAGGGTTGATGAAACACAGAAATTGCTTCGGGATTGAATACAACAGTCACAATGCGCACTTTCCTCCATGGGAGTAATGTCTCAAAGAGTCTACGATTTGATCGTTCCCTGGAAGACCAATAGTAGATTCCGATGCACATCTTTAGTCATTCTGTTATCTGTGAACTATCATAGTGTTGATAAAACACGGAAATTGAATCGAGATTGAATACAACAGTCACCATGCGAACTTTCCTGCATGGGAGTAATGTCTCAAACAGTTTACACTTTGATCGTTCCCTGGAAGACCAGTAGTAGTTTCCGATGCACATCTGGAGGCATTGTGTAATCTGTGGACTATCAGAGTGTTGTTGAAACACAGAAAATGCATCGGGATGGAATACAAAAGTCACCATGCGCACTTTCCTCGATGGGAGTAATGTCTCAAACAGTCTACGCTTTGATCGTTCCCTGGAAGACCAGTAGCAGTTTCCGTTGCACATCTGGAGGCATTCTGTAATCTGTGGACTAACTGAGTGTTGATGAAACACAGAAATTGCATCGGGATTGAATACAACAGTTACCATGCGCACTTTCCTCCACGGGGGTAATGTCTCAAACAGTCTATGCTTTGATCGTTTCCTCGAAGACCAGTAGTAGTTTCCGATGCACATCTGGAGGCATTCTGTAATCTGTGGACTATGAGAGTATTAATGAAACACAGAAATTCCATCGGGATTGAAACAACAGTCACCATTCGCACTTTCCCCCATGGGAGTAATGTCTCAAACATTCTACGCTTTGATCGTTCCTTGTTAGACCAGTAGTAGCTTCCGTTGCATATTTATAGGCTTTCTGTAATCTGTGGACCATAAGAGTGTTGATGAAACACAGAAATTGCTTCGGGATTGAATACAACAGTCACCATGCGCACTTTCCTCCATGGAAGTAATGTCTCAAACAGTCTACGCTTTGATCGTTCCGTGGAATACCAGTAGTAGTTTCTGATGCACATCTGGAGGCATTCTGTAATCTGTGGACTATCAGAGTATTAATGAAACACAGAAATTCCATCGGGATTGAAACAACAGACACCATTCGCACTTTCCTCCATTGGAGTAATGTCTCAAAGAGTTTGCGCTTTGATCGTTCCCTGGAAGACCAGTAGTAGTTTCCGATGCACATCTGGAGGCATTCTGTGACCTGTGGACTATCAGAGTGTCGTTGAAACACTGAAATTGCATCGGGATTGAATACAACAGTCACCATGCGCACTTTCATCCATGGGAGTAATGTCTCAAAAAGTCTACGCTTTGATCGTTCCCTGGAAGAACAGTAGTAGTTTCCGATGCACATCTGGAGGCATTCTGTAATCTGTGGACTATCAGAGTGTTGATGAAACACAGAAATTGCATCGGGATTGAATACAACAGTCACATTGCGCACTTTCCTACATAGGAGTAATGTCTCAAACAGTCTACGCTTTGATCGTTCACTGGAAGGTCAGTAGCTGTTTCCGACGCACATCTGGAGGCATTCTGTAATCTGATGAGTATCTGAGTGTTGATGAAACACAGAAATTGCATTGGGATTGAATACAACAGTCACCATGCGCACTTTCCTCCATGGGAGTAATGTCTCAAACAATCTACAGTTTGATCGTTCCCTGTTAGACCAGTAGTGGTTTCCGATGCACATCTGGAGGCATTCTGTAATCTGTGGACTATCAGAATGTCTATGAAACACAGAAATTGTTTCGGGATTGAATACAACAGTCACCATGCGCACTTTCCTCCATGTGAGTAATGTCTCAAACAGTCTACGCTTTGATCGTTCCCTGGAAGTTCAGTAGTAGTTTCCGATGCACATCTGGAGGCATTGTGTAATCTGTGGACTATCAGAGTGTTGATGAAACACAGAAATTGCATCGGGATTGAATACAACAGTCACCATGCGCACTTTCCCCCATGGTAGTAATGTCTCAAACAGTCTACGCTTTGATCGTTCCCTGGAAGACCGGTAGTAGTTTCCGATGCACATCTTTAGGCCTTCTGTTATCTGTTTACTATCAGAGTGTTGTTGAAACACAGAAATTGCCTCGGGATTGAATACAACAGTCACCATGCGGTCTCTCCTCCATGGGAGTAATGTCTCAAACAGTCTACGCTTTGATCGTTCCCTGGAAGACCAGTAGTAGTTTCTGATGCACATCTGGAGGTATTCTGTAACCTGTGGACTATCAGAGTGTCGTTGAAACATTGAAATTGCATCGGGATTGATTACAACAGTCACCATGCGCACTTTCATCCATGGGAGTAACGTCTCAAAAAGTCTACGCTTTGATCGTTCCCTGGAAAACCAGTAGTAGTTTCCGATGCACATCTGGAGGCATTCTGAAATCTATGCATTATCAGAGTGTTGATGAAGCACAGAAATTGCATCGGGATAGAATACAACAGTCACATTGCGCACTTTCCTACATTGGAGTAATGTCTCAAACAGTCTACCCTTTGATCGTTTCCTGGAAGGTCAGTAGCTGTTTCCGATGCATATCTGGAGGCATTCTGTAATCTGATGAGTATCTGAGTGTTGATGAAACACAGAAATTGCATTGGGATTGAATACAACTGTCACCATGCGCACTTTCCTCCATGGTAGTAATGTCTCAAACGGTCTATTCTTTGATCGTTCCAAGAAAAACCAGTAGTAGTTTCCAATTCACATCTGGAGGCAATCTGTAATCTGTGGACTATCAGAGTGTTGATGAAACTCAGAAATTGCATCGGGATTGAATACAACAGTCACCATGCACACTTTCCCCCATGGGAGTAATGTCTCAAACAATCTACGATTTGATCGTTCCCTGTTAGACCAGTAGTGGTTCCCGATGCACATCTTTAGTCATTCTGCTATCTGTGGACTATCAGAGTGTTGATAAAAGACGGAAATTGAATCGGGATTGATTACAACAGTCCTCATGCGCACTTTCCTCCATGGGAGTAATGTCTCAAACAGTCTATGCTTTGATCGTTCCCTTGAAGACCAGTAGTAGTTTCCGATGCACATCTGGAGGCAATCTGTAATCTGTGGACTATCAGAGTGTTGATGAAACACAGAAATTGCATCGGGATTGAATACAACAGTCACCATGTGCAATCTCCTCCACAGGAGTAATGTCTCAAACAGTCTACGCTTTGATCGTTAGCTCGAAGACCAGTAGTAGTTTCCGATGCACATCTGGAGGCATTATGTAATCTGTGGACCTTCAATGTGTTGATGAAACACAGCAATTGCAGCGGGATTGAATACAACAGTCACCATGACCACTTTCCTCCATGGGAGTAATTCTCAAACAGTCTACGCCTTGATCGTTCCCTGGAATACCAGTAGTAGTTTCCGATGCACATCTGGAGGCAATCTGTAATCTGTGGACTATCAGAGTGTTGATGAAACACAGAAATTGCATCGGGATTGAATACAACAGTCACCATGTGCAATCTCCTCCACAGGAGTAATGTCTCAAACAGTCTACGCTTTGATCGTTAGCTTGAAGACCAGTAGTAGTTTCCGATGCACATCTGGAGGCATTATGTAATCTGTGGACCTTTAATGTGTTGATGAAACACAGCAATTGCATCGGGATTGAATAAAACAGTCACCATGACCACTTTCCTCCATGGGAGTAATTCTCAAACAGTCTACGCCTTGATCGTTCCCTGGAATACCAGTAGTAGATTACGATGCTAATCTGGAGGCATTCTGTAATCTGTGGACTAACTGAGTGTTGATGAAACACTGAAATTGCATCGGGATTGAATACAACAGTCACCATGCGCACTTTCCCCCATGGGAGTAATGTCTCATACATTCTACGCTTTGATCGTTCCTTGTTAGACCAGTAGTAGCTTCCGTTGCACATTTATAGGCTTTCTGTAATCTGTGGACCATCAGAGTGTTGATGAAACACAGAAATTGCTTAGGGATTGAATACAACAGTCACCATGCGCACTTTCCTCCATGGAAGTAATGTCTCAAACGGTCTACGCTTTGATCGTTCCCTGTTAGACCAGTAGTAGTTTCTGATGCACATCTGGAGGCATTCTGTAATCTGTGGACTATCATAGTGTTGATAAAACACGGAAATTGAATCGAGATTGAATACAACAGTCACCATGCGTTCTTTCCTGCATGGGAGTAATGTCTCAAACAGTTTACACTTTGATCGTTCACTGGAAGACCAGTAGTAGTTTCCGATGCACATCTGGAGGCATTGTGTAATCTGTGGACTATCAGAGTGTTGTTGAAACACAGAAAATGCATCGGGATGGAATACAACAGTCACCATGCGCACTTTCCTCGATGGGAGTAATGTCTCAAACAGTCTACGCTTTGATCGTTCCCTGGAAGACCAGTAGCAGTTTCCGTTGCACATCTGGAAGCATTCTGTAATCTGTGGACTAACTGAGTGTTGATGAAACACAGAAATTGCATCGGGATTGAATACAACAGTCACCACGCGCACTTTCCTCCACGGGAGTAATGTCTCAAACTGTCTATGCTTTGATCGTTCCCTCGAAGACCAGTAGTAGTTTCCGATGCACATCTGGAGGCATTCTGTAATCTGTGGACTATGAGAGTATTAATGAAACACAGAAATTCCATCGGGATTGAAACAACAGTCACCATTCGCACTTTCCTCCATTGGAGTAATGTCTCAAAGAGTTTACGCTTAGATCGTTCCCTGGAAGACCAGTAGTAGTTTCCGATGCACATCTGGAGGCATTCTGTAATCTGTGGACTATTAGAGTGTTTATGAAACAAAGAAATTGCATCGGGATTGAATACAACAGTCACCATGCGCACTTTCCTACATAGGAGTAATGTCTCAAACAGTCTACGTTTTGTTCGTTCCCTGGAAGACCAGTAGTATTTTAAGTTGCACATCTGGAGGCATTCTGTAATCTGTGGACTAACTGAGTGTTGATTAAACACAGAAATTGCATCGGGATTGAATACAACAGTCACCATGCGCACTTTCCTCCATGTGAGTAATGTCTCAAACAGTCTACGCTTTGATCGTTCCCTGGAAGACCAGTAGCAGTTTCCGTTGCACATCTGGAGGCATTCTGTAATCTGTGGACTAACTGAGTGTTGATGAAACACAGAAATTGCATCGGGATTGAATACAACAGTCACCATGCGCACTTTCCTCCACGGGGGTAATGTCTCAAACAGTCTATGCTTTGATCGTTTCCTCGAAGACCAGTAGTAGTTTCCGATGCACATCTGGAGGCATTCTGTAATCTGTGGACTATGAGAGTATTAATGAAACACAGAAATTCCATCGGGATTGAAACAACAGTCACCATTCGCACTTTCCCCCATGGGAGTAATGTCTCAAACATTCTACGCTTTGATCGTTCCTTGTTAGACCAGTAGTAGCTTCCGTTGCATATTTATAGGCTTTCTGTAATCTGTGGACCATAAGAGTGTTGATGAAACACAGAAATTGCTTCGGGATTGAATACAACAGTCACCATGCGCACTTTCCTCCATGGAAGTAATGTCTCAAACAGTCTACGCTTTGATCGTTCCGTGGAATACCAGTAGTAGTTTCTGATGCACATCTGGAGGCATTCTGTAATCTGTGGACTATCAGAGTATTAATGAAACACAGAAATTCCATCGGGATTGAAACAACAGACACCATTCGCACTTTCCTCCATTGGAGTAATGTCTCAAAGAGTTTGCGCTTTGATCGTTCCCTGGAAGACCAGTAGTAGTTTCCGATGCACATCTGGAGGCATTCTGTGACCTGTGGACTATCAGAGTGTCGTTGAAACACTGAAATTGCATCGGGATTGAATACAACAGTCACCATGCGCACTTTCATCCATGGGAGTAATGTCTCAAAAAGTCTACGCTTTGATCGTTCCCTGGAAGAACAGTAGTAGTTTCCGATGCACATCTGGAGGCATTCTGTAATCTGTGGACTATCAGAGTGTTGATGAAACACAGAAATTGCATCGGGATTGAATACAACAGTCACATTGCGCACTTTCCTACATAGGAGTAATGTCTCAAACAGTCTACGCTTTGATCGTTCACTGGAAGGTCAGTAGCTGTTTCCGACGCACATCTGGAGGCATTCTGTAATCTGATGAGTATCTGAGTGTTGATGAAACACAGAAATTGCATTGGGATTGAATACAACAGTCACCATGCGCACTTTCCTCCATGGGAGTAATGTCTCAAACAATCTACAGTTTGATCGTTCCCTGTTAGACCAGTAGTGGTTTCCGATGCACATCTGGAGGCATTCTGTAATCTGTGGACTATCAGAATGTCTATGAAACACAGAAATTGTTTCGGGATTGAATACAACAGTCACCATGCGCACTTTCCTCCATGTGAGTAATGTCTCAAACAGTCTACGCTTTGATCGTTCCCTGGAAGTTCAGTAGTAGTTTCCGATGCACATCTGGAGGCATTGTGTAATCTGTGGACTATCAGAGTGTTGATGAAACACAGAAATTGCATCGGGATTGAATACAACAGTCACCATGCGCACTTTCCCCCATGGTAGTAATGTCTCAAACAGTCTACGCTTTGATCGTTCCCTGGAAGACCGGTAGTAGTTTCCGATGCACATCTTTAGGCCTTCTGTTATCTGTTTACTATCAGAGTGTTGTTGAAACACAGAAATTGCCTCGGGATTGAATACAACAGTCACCATGCGGTCTCTCCTCCATGGGAGTAATGTCTCAAACAGTCTACGCTTTGATCGTTCCCTGGAAGACCAGTAGTAGTTTCTGATGCACATCTGGAGGTATTCTGTAACCTGTGGACTATCAGAGTGTCGTTGAAACATTGAAATTGCATCGGGATTGATTACAACAGTCACCATGCGCACTTTCATCCATGGGAGTAACGTCTCAAAAAGTCTACGCTTTGATCGTTCCCTGGAAAACCAGTAGTAGTTTCCGATGCACATCTGGAGGCATTCTGAAATCTATGCATTATCAGAGTGTTGATGAAGCACAGAAATTGCATCGGGATAGAATACAACAGTCACATTGCGCACTTTCCTACATTGGAGTAATGTCTCAAACAGTCTACCCTTTGATCGTTTCCTGGAAGGTCAGTAGCTGTTTCCGATGCATATCTGGAGGCATTCTGTAATCTGATGAGTATCTGAGTGTTGATGAAACACAGAAATTGCATTGGGATTGAATACAACTGTCACCATGCGCACTTTCCTCCATGGTAGTAATGTCTCAAACGGTCTATTCTTTGATCGTTCCAAGAAAAACCAGTAGTAGTTTCCAATTCACATCTGGAGGCAATCTGTAATCTGTGGACTATCAGAGTGTTGATGAAACTCAGAAATTGCATCGGGATTGAATACAACAGTCACCATGCACACTTTCCCCCATGGGAGTAATGTCTCAAACAATCTACGATTTGATCGTTCCCTGTTAGACCAGTAGTGGTTCCCGATGCACATCTTTAGTCATTCTGCTATCTGTGGACTATCAGAGTGTTGATAAAAGACGGAAATTGAATCGGGATTGATTACAACAGTCCTCATGCGCACTTTCCTCCATGGGAGTAATGTCTCAAACAGTCTATGCTTTGATCGTTCCCTTGAAGACCAGTAGTAGTTTCCGATGCACATCTGGAGGCAATCTGTAATCTGTGGACTATCAGAGTGTTGATGAAACACAGAAATTGCATCGGGATTGAATACAACAGTCACCATGTGCAATCTCCTCCACAGGAGTAATGTCTCAAACAGTCTACGCTTTGATCGTTAGCTCGAAGACCAGTAGTAGTTTCCGATGCACATCTGGAGGCATTATGTAATCTGTGGACCTTCAATGTGTTGATGAAACACAGCAATTGCAGCGGGATTGAATACAACAGTCACCATGACCACTTTCCTCCATGGGAGTAATTCTCAAACAGTCTACGCCTTGATCGTTCCCTGGAATACCAGTAGTAGTTTACGATGCAAATCTGGAGGCATTCTGTAATCTGTGGACTAACTGAGTGTTGATGAAACACTGAAATTGCATGGGGATAGAATACAACAGTCACCATGCGCACTTTCCCCCTTGGGTGTAATGTCTCAAACATTCTACGCTTTGATCGTTCCTTGTTAGATTAGTAGTAGCTTCCGATGCACATTTATGGGCTTTCTGTAATCTGTGGGCCATCAGAGTATTGATGAAACACAGAAATTGCTTCGGGATTGAATACAACAGTCATCATGCGCACTTTCCTCCATGGAAGTAATGTCTCAAACGGTCTACGCTTTGATCGTTCCCTGTTAGACCAGTAGTAGTTTCTGATGCACATCTGGAGGCATTCTGTAATCTGTGGACTATCATAGTGTTGATAAAACACGGAAATTGAATCGAGATTGAATACAACAGTCACCATGCGTTCTTTCCTGCATGGGAGTAATGTCTCAAACAGTTTACACTTTGATCGTTCACTGGAAGACCAGTAGTAGTTTCCGATGCACATTTGGAGGCATTGTGTAATCTGTGGACTATCAGAGTGTTGTTGAAACACAGAAAATGCATCGGGATGGAATACAACAGTCACCATGCGCACTTTCCTCGATGGGAGTAATGTCTCAAACAGTCTACGCTTTGATCGTTCCCTGGAAGACCAGTAGCAGTTTCCGTTGCACATCTGGAAGCATTCTGTAATCTGTGGACTAACTGAGTGTTGATGAAACACAGAAATTGCATCGGGATTGAATACAACAGTCACCACGCGCACTTTCCTCCACGGGAGTAATGTCTCAAACTGTCTATGCTTTGATCGTTCCCTCGAAGACCAGTAGTAGTTTCCGATGCACATCTGGAGGCATTCTGTAATCTGTGGACTATGAGAGTATTAATGAAACACAGAAATTCCATCGGGATTGAAACAACAGTCACCATTCGCACTTTCCTCCATTGGAGTAATGTCTCAAAGAGTTTACGCTTAGATCGTTCCCTGGAAGACCAGTAGTAGTTTCCGATGCACATCTGGAGGCATTCTGTAATCTGTGGACTATTAGAGTGTTTATGAAACAAAGAAATTGCATCGGGATTGAATACAACAGTCACCATGCGCACTTTCCTACATAGGAGTAATGTCTCAAACAGTCTACGTTTTGTTCGTTCCCTGGAAGACCAGTAGTATTTTAAGTTGCACATCTGGAGGCATTCTGTAATCTGTGGACTAACTGAGTGTTGATTAAACACAGAAATTGCATCGGGATTGAATACAACAGTCACCATGCGCACTTTCCTCCATGTGAGTAATGTCTCAAACAGTCTACGCTTTGATCGTTCCCTGGAAGACCAGTAGTAGTTTCCGATGCACATCTGGAGGCATTCTGAAATCTATGGACTATCAGAGTGTTGATGAAACACAGAAATTGCATCGGGATTAAATACAACAGTCACATTGCGCACTTTCCTACATTGGAGTAATGTCTCAAACAGTCTACGCTTTGATCGTTTCCTGGAAGGTCAGTAGCTGTTTCCGATGCATATCTGGAGGCATTCTGTAATCTGATGAGTATCTGAGTGTTGATGAAACACAGAAATTGCATTGGGATTGAATACAACTGTCACCATGCGTACTTTTCTCCATGGTAGTAATGTCTCAAACGGTCTATTCTTTGATCGTTCCCAGAAAAACCAGTAGTAGTTTACGATTCACATCTGGAGGCAATCTGTAATCTGTGGACTATCAGAGTGTTGATGAAACTCAGAAATTGCATCGGGATTGAATACAACAGTCACCATGCACACTTTCCCCCATGGGAGTAATGTCTCAAACAATCTACGCTTTGATCGTTCCCTGTTAGACCAGTTGTGGTTTCCGATGCACATCAGGAGGCATTCTGTAATCTGTGGACTATCAGAGTGTCGATGAAACACAGAAATTGCTTCGGGATTGAATACAAGAGTCAGCATGCGCACTTACCTCCATGTGAGTAATGTTTCGAACAGTCTACGCTTTGATCGTTCCCTGGAAGTCCAGTAGCAGTTTCCGACGCACCTCTGGAGGCAATCTGTAATCTGCGGACTATCAGAGTGTTGATGAAACTCAGAAATTGCATCGGGATTGAATACAACAGTCACCATGCGCACATTCCTCCATGTGAGTAATGTCACAAACACTCTACATTTGATCGTTTTCTGGAAATCCAGTAGTAGTTTCCGAAGCACATCTGGAGGCAATCTGTAATCTGTGGACTATCAGAGTGTAGATGAAACTCAGAAATTGCATCGGGACTGAATACAACAGTCACCATGCACACTTTCACCCATGTGAGTAATGTCTCAAACAATCTACGCTTTGGTCGTTAACTGTTAGAACAGTAGTGGTTTCCGATGCACATCTAGAGGCATTCTGCAAACTGTGGACCATCAGAGTGTTGATGAAACAAAGAAATTCTTTCGGGATTGAATACAACAGTCCTCATGCGCACTTTCCTCCATGGGAGTAATGACTCAAACAGTCTATGCTTTGATCGTTCCCAGGAAGACCAGTAGTAGTTTCCGATGCACATCTGGAGGCAATCTGTAATCTGTGGACTATCAGAGTGTTGATGAAACACAGAAATTGCATCGGGATTGAATACAACAGTCACCATGTGCAATCTCCTCCACAGGAGTAATGTCTCAAACAGTATACGCTTTGATCGTTAGCTCGAAGACCAGTAGTAGTTTCCGATGCATATCTGGAGGCATTATGTAATCTGTGGACCTTCAATGTGTTGATGAAACACAGCAATTGCATCAGGATTGAATACAACAGTCACCATGACCACTTCCCTCCATGGGAGTAATTCTCAAACAGTCTACGAATTGATCGTTCCCTGGAATACCAGTAGTAGTTTACGATGCAAATCTGGAGGCATTCTGTAATCTGTGGACTAACTGAGTGTTGATGAAACACTTAAATTGCATCGGGATTGAATACAACAGTCACCATGCGCACTTTCCCCCATGGGTGTAATGTCTCAAACATTCTACGCTTTGATCGTTCCTTGTTAGACCAGTAGTAGCTTCCGATGCACATTTATAGGCTTTCTGTAATCTGTGGACCATCAGAGTGTTGATGAAACAAAGAAATTGCTTCGGGATTGAATACAACAGTCACCATGCGCACTTTCCTCCAGGGAAGTAATGTCTCAAACAGTCAACGCTTTGATCGTTCCGTGGAATACCAGTAGTAGTTTCCGATGCACATCTGGTGGCATTCTGTAATCTGTGGACTATCAGAGTATTAATGAAACACAAAATTCCATCGGGATTGAAACAACAGACACCATTCGCATTTTCCTCCATTGGAGTAATGTCTCAAAGAGTTTGCGCTTTGATCGTTCCCTGGAAGACCAGTAGTAGTTTCCGATGCACATCTTTAGTCATTCTGTTATCTGTGGACTATCAGAGTGTTGATAAAAGACGGAAATTGAATCGGGATTGAATACAACAGTCCTCATGCGCACTTTCCTCCATGGGAGTAATGTCTCAAAGAGTCTATGCTTTGATCGTTCCCAGGAAGACCAGTAGTAGTTTCCGATGCACATCTGGAGGCAATCTGTAATCTGTGGACTATCAGAGTGTTGATGAAACACAGAAATTACATCGGGATTGAATACAACAGTCACCATGTGCAATCTCCTCCACAAGAGTAATGTCTCAAACAGTCTACGCTTTGATCGTTAGCTCGAAGACCAGTAGTAGTTACCGATGCACATCTGGAGGCATTATGTAATCTGTGGACCTTCAATGTGTTGATGACACACAGAAATTGCAACGGAATTGAATACAACAGTCACCATGCGCACTTTCCTCCATGGGAGTAATTCTCAAACGGTCTACGCCTTGATCGTTCCCTGGAATACCAGTAGTAGTTTACGATGCAAATCTGAAGGCATTCTGCAATCTGTGGACTAACTGAGTGTTGATGAAACACTGAAATTGCATCGGGATTGAATACAACAGTCACCATGCGCACTTTCCCCCATGGGAGTAATGTCTCAAACATTCTACGCTTTGATCGTTCCTTGTTAGACCAGTAGTAGCTTCCGTTGCACATTTATAGGCTTTCTGTAATCTGTGGACAATCAGAGTGTAAATGAAACACAGAAATTGCTTCGGGATTGAATACAACAGTCACCATGCGCACTTTCCTCCATGGAAGTAATGTCTCAAACAGTCTACGCTTTGATCGTTCCGTGGAATACCAGTAGTAGTTTCCGATGCACATCTGGAGGCATTCTGTAATCTGTGGACTATCAGAGTATTAATGAAACACAGAAATTCCATCGGGATTGAAACAACAGACACCATTCGCACTTTCCTCCATTGGAGTAATGCCTCAAAGAGTTTGCGCTTTGATCGATCCATGGAAGACCAGTAGTAGTTTCCGATGCACATCTGGAGGCATTCTGTAACCTGTGGACTATCAGAGTGTCGTTGAAACACTGAAATTGCATCGGGATTGAATACAACAGTCACCATGTGCAATCTCCTCCACAGGAGTAATGTCTCAAACAGTCTACGCTTTGATCGTTAGCTCGAAGACCAGTAGTAGTTTCCGATGCACATCTGGAGGCATTATGTAATCTGTGGACCTTCAATGTGTTGATGAAACACAGCAATTGCATCGGGATTGAATACAACAGTCACCATGACCACTTTCCTCCGTGGGAGTAATTCTCAAACAGTCTACGACTTGATCGTTCCCTGGAAGACCAGTAGTAGTTTCCGATGCACATCTGGTGGCATTCTGTAATCTGTGGACTATCAGAGGGTTGATGAAACACAGAAATTGCTTCAGGATTGAATACAACGGTCACCATGCGCACTTTCCTCCATGGGAGTAATGTCTCAAACAGTCTACGATTTGATCGTTCCCTGGAAGACCAGTAGTAGATTCCGATGCACATCTTTAGTCATTCTGTTATCTGTGAACTATCATAGTATTGATAAAACACGGAAATTGAATCGGGATTGAATACAACAGTCACCATGCGCACTTTCCTCAATGGGAGTAATGTCTCAAACAGTTTACACACTTATCGTTCCCTGGAAGACCAGTAGTAGTTTCCGATGCACATCTGGAGGCATTGTGTAATCTGTGGACAATCACAGTGTTGATGAAACACAGAAACTGCATCGGGGTGGAATACAACAGTCACCATGCGCACTTTCCTCGATGGGAGTAATGTCTCAAACAGTCTACGCTTTGATCGTTCCCTGGAAGACCAGTAGCAGTTTCCGTTGCACATCTGGAGGCATTCTGTAATATGTGGACTAACTGAGTGTTGATGTAACACAGAAATTGCATCGGGATTGAATACAAAAATCACCATGCGCACTTTCCTCCACGGGAGTAATGTCTCAAACAGTCTATGCTTTGATCGTTCCCTCGAAGACCAGTAGTAGTTTCCGATGCACATCTGGAGGCATTCTGTAATCTGTGGACTATCAGAGTATTAATGAAACACAGAAATTCCATCGGGATTGAAACAACAGTCACCATTCACACTTTCCTCCATTGGAGTAATGTCTCAAAGAGTTTACGCTTAGATCGTTCCCTGGAAGACCAGTAGTAGTTTCCGATGCACATCTGGAGGCATTCTGTAATCTGTGGACTATCAGAGTGTTGATGAAACAAAGAAATTGCATCGGGATTGAATACAACAGTCACCATGCGCACTTTCCTACATAGGAGTAATGTCTCAAACAGTCTACGCTTTGTTCGTTCACTGGAAGACCAGTAGTATTTTCCGTTGCACATCTGGAGGCATTCTGTAATCTGTGGACTATCAGAATGTTGATGAAACAAAGAAATTGCATCGGGATTGAATACAACAGTCACCATGCGCACTTTCCCCCATGGTAGTAATGTCTCAAACAGTCTACGCTTTGATCGTTCCCTGGAAGTCCAGTAGTAGTTTCCGATGCACATCTGGAGGCATTCTGTAATCTGTGAACTATCAGAGTGTTGATGAAACACAGAAATTGCATCGGGATTGAATACAACAGTCACCATGCGCACTTTCCTACATTGGAGTAATGTCTCAAACAGTCTATGCTTTGATCGTTCCCTGGAAGGTCAGTAGCTGTTTCCGATGCACATCTGGAGGCATTCTGTAATCTGATGAGTATCTTAGTGTTGATGAAACACAGAAATTGCATTGGGATTGAATACAACAGTCACCATGCGCACTTTCCTCCATGGTAGTAACGTCTCAAACGGTCTATTCTTTGATCGTTCATAGAAAAACCATTAGTAGTTTCCGATGCACATCTGGAGGCAATCGGTAATCTGTGGACTATCAGAGTGTTGATGGAACTCAGAAATTACATCGGGATTGAATACAACAGTCACCATGCACACTTTCCCCCATGGGAGTAATGTCTCAAACAATCTACGCTTTGATCGTTCCCTGTTAGACCAGTAGTGGTTTCCGATGCACATCTGGAGGCATTCTGTAATCTGTGGACTATCAGAGTGTCGATGAAACACAGAAATTGCTTCGGGATTGAATACAACAGTCACCATGCGCACTTTCCTCCATGTGAGTAATGTCTCAAACAGTCTACGCTTTGATCGTTAACTGTTAGACCAGTAGTGACTTCCGATGCACATCTGGTGGCATTCTGTAACCTGTGGACTATCAGAGTGTCGATGAAACACAGAAATTGCTTCGGGATTGAATACAACAGTCACCATGCGCACTTTCCTCCATGTGAGTATGTCTCAAACAGTCTACGCTTTGATCGTTCCCTGGAAGTCCAGTACTAGTTTCCGATGCACATCTGGAGGCAATCTGTAATCTGTGGACTAACTGAGTGTTGATGAAGCACTGAAATTGCATCGGGATTGAATACAACAGTCACCATGCGCACTTTCCCCCATGGGAGTAATGTCTCAAACAGTCTACGCTTTGTTCGTTCCCTGGAAGGCCAGTAGTATTTTCCGTTGCACATCTGGAGGCATTCTGTAATCTGTGGACTATCAGAATGTTCATGAAACACAGAAATTGCATCGGGATTGAATACAACAGTCACCATGCGCACTTTCCTCCACGGGAGTAATGTCTCAAACAGTCTATGCTTTGAACGTTCTCTCGAAGACCAGTAGTAGTTTCCGATGCACATCTGGCGGCATTCTGTAATCTGTGGACTATCAGAGTATTAATGAAATACAGAGATTCCATCGGGATTGAAACAACAGTCACCATTCGCACTTTCCTCCATTGGAGTAATGTCTCAAAGAGTTTACGCTTAGATCGTTCCCTGGAAGACCAGTAGTAGTTTCCGATGCACATCTGGTGGCCTTCTGTAATCAGTGGACTATCACAGTGTTGATGAAACAAAGAAATTGCATCGGGATTGAATACAACAGTCACCATGCGCACTTTCCTACATAGGAGTAATGTCTCAAACAGTCTACGCTTTGTTCGTTCCCTGGAAGACCAGTAGTATTTTCCGTTGCACATCTGGAGGCATTCTGTAATCTGTGGACTATCAGAATGTTGATGAAACACAGAAATTGCATCGGGATTGAATACGACAGTCACCATGCGCACTTTCCCCCGTGGTAGTAATGTCTCAAACAGTCTACGCTTTGATCGTTCCATGGAAGACCAGTAGTAGCTTCCGATGCACGTCTGGAGGCATTCTGTAATCTGTGGACTATCAGAGTGTTGATGAAACACAGAAATTGCATCGGGATTGAATACAACAGTCACCATGCGCACTTTCCTACATTGGAGTAATGTCTCAAACAGTCTATGCTTTGATCGTTCCCTGGAAGGTCAGTAGCTGTTTCCGATGCACATCTGGAGGCATTCTATAATCTGATGAGTATCTGAGTGTTGATGAAACACAGAAATTGCTTTGGGATTGAATACAACAGTCACCATGCGCACTTTCCTCCATGGTAGTAATGTCTCAAACGGTCTATTTTTGATCGTTCACAGAAAAACCTGTAGTAGTTTCCGATGCACATCTGGAGGCAATTTGTAATCTGTGGACTATCAGAGTGTTGATGAAACTCAGAAATTGCATCGGGATTGAATACAACAGTCACCATGCACACTTTCCCCCATGGGAGTAATGTCTCAAACAATCTACGCTCTGATCGTTCCCTGTTAGACCAGTAGTGGTTTCCGATGCACATCTGGAGGCATTCTGTAATCTGTGGACTATCAGAGTGTCCAGAAACACAGGAATTGCTTCGGGATTGAATACAACAGTCACCATGCGCACTTTCCTCCATGTGAGTAATGTCTCAAACAGTCTACGCTTTGATTGTTCCCTGGAAGTCCAGTAGTAGTTTCCGATGCACATCTGGAGGCAATCTGTAATCTGTGGACTATCAGTGTGTTGATGAAACTCAGAAATTGCATCGGGATTGAATACAACAGTCACCATGCACACTTTCCCCCATGGAAGTAATGTCTCAAACAATCTACGCTTAGATCTTTCCCTGTTAGACCAGTAGTGGTTTCCGATGCACATCTGGAGGCATTCTGTAACCAGTGGACTATCAGAGTGTCGATGAAACACAGAAATTGCTTCGGGATTGAATACAACAGTCACCATGCGCACTTTCCTCCATGTGAGTAATGTCTGAAACAGTCTACGCTTTGATCGTTTCCTGGAAGTCCAGTACTAGTTTCCGATGCACATCTGGAGGCAATCTGTAATCTGTGGTCTATCAGAGTGTAGATGAAACTCAGAAATTGCATCGGGATTGAATACAACAGTCACCATGCACACTTTCCCCCATGGGAGTAATGTCTCATACAATCTACGCTTTGATCGTTAACTGTTAGAACAGTAGTATTTTCCGATGCACATCTGGAGGCATTCTGTAATCTGTGGACTATCAGAGTGTCGATGAAACACAGAAATTGCTTCGGGATTGAATACAACAGTCACCATGCGCACTTTCCTCCATGTGAGTAATGTCTCAAACAGTCTACGCTTTGATCGTTCCCTGGAAGACCAGTAGTAGTTTCCGATGCACATCTGGAGTCACTCTGTAATCTGTGGAGTATCAGAGTGTCGATGAAACACAGAAATTGCTTCGGGATTGAATACAACAGTCACCATGCGCACTTTCCTCCATGTGAGTAATGTCTCAAACAGTCTACCATTTGATCGTTCCCTGTTAGACCAGTAGTAGTTTCTGATGCACATCTGGAGGCATTGTGTAATCTGAGGACTATCAGAGTGTTGATGAAACACAGAAACTGCATCGGGATGGAATACAACAGTCACCATGCGCACTTTCCGCCATGGGAGTAATGTCTCAAACAGTCTACGTTTTGATCGTTCCCTGGAAGACCAGTAGCAGTTTCCGTTTCACATCTGGAGGCATTCTGTAATCTGTGGACTAACTGAGTGTTGATGAAACACAGAAATTGCATCGGGATTGAATACAACAGTCACCATGCGCACTTTCCCCCATGGGAGTAATGTCTGAAACATTCTACGCTTTGATCGTTCCTTGTTAGACCAGTAGTAGTTTCCGATGCACATATGAATTCATTCTGTAATCTGTAGACTATCAGAGTGTTGATGAAACACTGAAATTGCTTCGGGATTGAATACAACAGTCACCATGCGCACTTTCCTCCATGTGAGTAATGTCTCAAACAGTATACGCTTTGATCGTTCCCTGGAAGACCAGTAGTGGTATCCGATGCACATCTGGAGGCATTCTGTAATCTGTGGACTATCAGAGTATTAATGAAACACAGAAATTCCATCTGGACTGAATACAACAGTCACCATACGTACTTTCCTCCATGGGGGTAATGTCTCAAAGAGTTTGCGCTTTGATCGTTCCCTGGAAGACCAGTAGTAGTTTCCGATGCACATCTGGAGGCATTCTATAATCTGATGGACTATGAGAGTGTTGATGAAACAAAGAAATTGCATCGGGATGGAATACAACAGTCACCATGCGCACTTTCTTCCATGGGAGTATTGTCTGAAACATTCTACCCTTTGATCGTTCCCTGTTAGAACAGTAGTAGTTTCCGATGCACATCTGGAGGCATCCTGTAATCTGTGGACTATCAGAGTGTTGATGAAACACAGAAATTGCTTCGGGATTGAATACAACAGTCACCATGCGCACTTTCCTCCATGGGAGTAATGTCTCAAACAGTTTACGCTTTGATTGTTCCCTGGAAGACCAGTAGTAGTTTCAAATGCACATCTGGAGGCATTGTGTAATCTGTGGACTATCAGAGTGTTGATGAAACACAGAAACTGCATCGGGATGGAACACAACAGTAACTATGCGCACTTTCCTCCAAGGGAGTAATGTCTCAAACAGTCTACGCTTTGATCGTTCCCCGGAAGACCAGTAATAGTTTCCGATTCACATCTGGAGGCATTCTGTAATCTGTGGACTAACTGAGTGTTGATTAAGCACATAAATTGCATCGGGATTTAATGCAAAAGTCACCAAGCGCACTTTCCTCCATGGGAGTAATGTCTCAAACAGTCTACGCTTTGATCGTTCCCAGGAATACCAGTAGTAGTTTCCGATGCACATCGGGAGGCATTCTGTAATCTGTGGACTATCAGAGTGTTGATGAAACTCAGAAATTGCATCGGGATTGAATACAACAGTCACCATGCACACTTTCCCCCATGGGAGTAATGTCCCAAACAATCTACGCTTTTGATCGTTCCCTGTTAGACCAGTAGTGGTTTCCGATGCACATCTGGAGGCATTCTGTAATCTGAGGACTATCAGAGTGTCGATGAAACACAGAAATTGCTTCGGGATTGAATACAACATCACCATGCGCACTTACCTCCATGTGAGTAATGTCTCAAACAGTCTACGCTTTGATCGTTCCCTGGAAGTATAGTACTAGTTTCCGATGCACATCTGGAGGCAATCTGTAATCTGTGGCCTATCAGAGTGTAGATGAAACTCAAAAATTGCATCGGGATTGAATACAACAGTCACCATGCACACTTTCCCCCATGGGAGTAATGTCTCAAACAATCTACGCTTTGATCGTTAACTGTTCGAACAGTAGTGGTTTCAGATGCACATCTGGAGGCATTCTGTAATCTGTGGACTATCAGAGTGTCGATGAAACACAGAAATTGCTTCGGGATTAAATACAACAGTCACCATGCGCACTTTCCTCCATGTGAGTAATGTCTCAAACAGTCTACGCTTTGATAGTTCCCTGGAAGACCAGTAGTAGTTTCCGATGCACATCTGGAGTCATTCTGTAATCTGTGGACTATCAGAGTGTCGATGAAACACAGAAATTGCTTCGGGATTGAATACAACAGTCACCATGCGCACTTTCCTCCATGGGAGTAATGTCTCAAACACTCTATGCTTTGATCGTTCCTTGTTAGACCAGTAGTAGTTTCCGATGCACATCTGATTTCATTCTGTAATCTGTGGACTATCAGAGTGTTGATGAAACACAGAAATTGCTTCGGGATTGAATACAACAGTCACCATGCGCACTTTCCTCCATGTGAGTAATGTCTCAAACAGTCTACGCTTTGATCGTTCCCTGGAAGACCAGTAGTGGTTTCCGATGCACATCTGGAGGCATTCTGTAATCTGTGGACTATCAGAGTATTAATGAAACACAGAAATTCCATCGGGATTGAATACAACAGTCACCATACGCACTTTCCTCCATGGGAGTAATGTCCCAAAGAGTTTGCGCTTTGATCGTTCCCTGGAAGACCAGTAGTAGTTTCCGATGCACATCTTTAGTCATTCTGTTATCTGTATACTATCAGAGTGTTGATAAAAGACGGAAATTGAATCGGGATTGAATACAACAGTCACCATGCGCACTTTCCTCCATGTGAGTTTGTCTCAAACAGTCTACGCTTTGATCGTTCCCTGGAAGTCCAGTACTAGTTTCCGATGCACATCTGGAGGCAATCTGTAATCTGTGGACTAACTGAGTGTTGATGAAGCACTGAAATTGCATCGGGATTGAATACAACAGTCACCATGCGCACTTTCCCCCATGGGAGTAATGTCTCAAACAGTCTACGCTTTGTTCGTTCCCTGGAAGGCCAGTAGTATTTTCCGTTGCACATCTGGAGGCATTCTGTAATCTGTGGACTATCAGAATGTTCATGAAACACAGAAATTGCATCGGGATTGAATACAACAGTCACCATGCGCACTTTCCTCCACGGGAGTAATGTCTCAAACAGTCTATGCTTTGAACGTTATCTCGAAGACCAGTAGTAGTTTCCGATGCACATCTGGCGGCATTCTGTAATCTGTGGACTATCAGAGTATTAATGAAATACAGAGATTCCATCGGGATTGAAACAACAGTCACCATTCGCACTTTCCTCCATTGGAGTAATGTCTCAAAGAGTTTACGCTTAGATCGTTCCCTCTAAGACCAGTAGTTGTTTCCGATGCACATCTGGAGGCATTCTGTAATCTGTGGACTATCAGAGTGTTGATGAAACACAGAAATTGCATCGGGATTGAATACAACAGTCACCATGCGCACTTTCCTACATTGGAGTAATGTCTCAAACAGTCTATACTTTGATCGTTCCCTGGAAGGTCAGTAGCTGTTTCCGATGCACATCTGGAGGCATTCTATAATCTGATGAGTATCTGAGTGTTGATGAAACACAGAAATTGCTTTGGGATTGAATACAACAGTCACCATGCGCACTTTCCTCCATGGTAGTAATGTCTCAAACGGTCTATTCTTTGATCGTTCACAGAAAAAACAGTAGTACTTTCCGATGCACATCTGGAGGCAATTTGTAATCTGTGGACTATCAGAGTGTTGATGAAACTCAGAAATTGCATCGGGATTGAATACAACAGTCACCATGCACACTTTCCCCCATGGGAGTAATGTCTCAAACAATCTACGCTCTGATCGTTCCCTGTTAGACCAGTAGTGGTTTCCGATGCACATCTGGAGGCATTCTGTAATCTGTGGACTATCAGAGTGTCGAGAAACACAGGAATTGCTTCGGGATTGAATACAACAGTCACCATGCGCACTTTCCTCCATGTGAGTAATGTCTCAAACAGTCTACGCTTTGATTGTTCCCTGGAAGTCCAGTAGTAGTTTCCGATGCACATCTGGAGGCAATCTGTAATCTGTGGACTATCAGTGTGTTGATGAAACTCAGAAATTGCATCGGGATTGAATACAACAGTCACCATGCACACTTTCCCCCATGGAAGTAATGTCTCAAACAATCTACGCTTAGATCTTTCCCTGTTAGACCAGTAGTGGTTTCCGATGCACATCTGGAGGCATTCTGTAACCAGTGGACTATCAGAGTGTCGATGAAACACAGAAATTGCTTCGGGATTGAATACAACAGTCACCATGCGCACTTTCCTCCATGTGAGTAATGTCTGAAACAGTCTACGCTTTGATCGTTTCCTGGAAGTCCAGTACTAGTTTCCGATGCACATCTGGAGGCAATCTGTAATCTGTGGACTATCAGAGTGTAGATGAAACTCAGAAATTGCATCGGGATTGAATACAACAGTCACCATGCACACTTTCCCCCATGGGAGTAATGTCTCAAACAATCTACGCTTTGATCGTTAACTGTTAGAACAGTAGTATTTTCCGATGCACATCTGGAGGCATTCTGTAATCTGTGGACTATCAGAGTGTCGATGAAACACAGAAATTGCTTCGGGATTGAATACAACAGTCACCATGCGCACTTTCCTCCATGTGAGTAATGTCTCAAACAGTCTACGCTTTGATCGTTCCCTGGAAGACGAGTAGTGGTTTCCGATGCACATCTGGAGGCATTCTGTAATCTGTGGACTATCAGAGTATTAATGAAACACAGAAATTCCATCGGGATTGAATACAACAGTCACCATACGCACTTTCCTCCATGGGAGTAATGTCCCAAAGAATTTGCGCTTTGATCGTTCCCTGGAAGACCAGTAGTAGTTTCCGATGCACATCTTTAGTCATTCAGTTATCTGTATACTATCAGAGTGTTGATAAAAGACGGAAATTGAATCGGGATTGAATACAACAGTCACCATGCGCACTTTCCTCCATGTGAGTTTGTCTCAAACAGTCTACGCTTTGATCGTTCCCTGGAAGTCCAGTACTAGTTTCCGATGCACATCTGGAGGCAATCTGTAATCTGTGGACTAACTGAGTGTTGATGAAGCACTGAAATTGCATCGGGATTGAATACAACAGTCACCATGCGCACTTTCCCCCATGGGAGTAATGTCTCAAACAGTCTACGCTTTGTTCGTTCCCTGGAAGGCCAGTAGTATTTTCCGTTGCACATCTGGAGGCATTCTGTAATCTGTGGACTATCAGAATGTTCATGAAACACAGAAATTGCATCGGGATTGAATACAACAGTCACCATGCGCACTTTCCTCCACGGGAGTAATGTCTCAAACAGTCTATGCTTTGAACGTTATCTCGAAGACCAGTAGTAGTTTCCGATGCACATCTGGCGGCATTCTGTAATCTGTGGACTATCAGAGTATTAATGAAATACAGAGATTCCATCGGGATTGAAACAACAGTCACCATTCGCACTTTCCTCCATTGGAGTAATGTCTCAAAGAGTTTACGCTTAGATCGTTCCCTGGAAGACCAGTAGTAGTTTCCGATGCACATCTGGTGGCCTTCTGTAATCAGTGGACTATCACAGTGTTGATGAAACAAAGAAATTGCATCGGGATTGAATACAACAGTCACCATGCGCACTTTCCTACATAGGAGTAATGTCTCAAACAGTCTACGCTTTGTTCGTTCCCTGGAAGACCAGTAGTATTTTCCGTTGCACATCTGGAGGCATTCTGTAATCTGTGGACTATCAGAATGTTGATGAAACACAGAAATTGCATCGGGATTGAATACGACAGTCACCATGCGCACTTTCCCCCGTGGTAGTAATGTCTCAAACAGTCTACGCTTTGATCGTTCCATGGAAGACCAGTAGTAGCTTCCGATGCACATCTGGAGGCATTCTGTAATCTGTGGACTATCAGAGTGTTGATGAAACACAGAAATTGCATCGGGATTGAATACAACAGTCACCATGCGCACTTTCCTACATTGGAGTAATGTCTCAAACAGTCTATACTTTGATCGTTCCCTGGAAGGTCAGTAGCTGTTTCCGATGCACATCTGGAGGCATTCTATAATCTGATGAGTATCTGAGTGTTGATGAAACACAGAAATTGCTTTGGGATTGAATACAACAGTCCCCATGCGCACTCTCCTCCATGGTAGTAATGTCTCAAACGGTCTATTCTTTGATCGTTCACAGAAAAACCAGTAGTAGTTTCCGATGCACATCTGGAGGCAATTTGTAATCTGTGGACTATCAGAGTGTTGATGAAACTCAGAAATTGCATCGGGATTGAATACAACAGTCACCATGCACACTTTCCCCCATGGGAGTAATGTCTCAAACAATCTACGCTCTGATCGTTCCCTGTTAGACCAGTAGTGGTTTCCGATGCACATCTGGAGGCATTCTGTAATCTGTGGACTATCAGAGTGTCGAGAAACACAGGAATTGCTTCGGGATTGAATACAACAGTCACCATGCGCACTTTCCTCCATGTGAGTAATGTCTCAAACAGTCTACGCTTTGATTGTTCCCTGGAAGTCCAGTAGTAGTTTCCGATGCACATCTGGAGGCAATCTGTAATCTGTGGACTATCAGTGTGTTGATGAAACTCAGAAATTGCATCGGGATTGAATACAACAGTCACCATGCACACTTTCCCCCATGGAAGTAATGTCTCAAACAATCTACGATTAGATCTTTCCCTGTTAGACCAGTAGTGGTTTCCGATGCACATCTGGAGGCATTCTGTAACCAGTGGACTATCAGAGTGTCGATGAAACACAGAAATTGCTTCGGGATTGAATACAACAGTCACCATGCGCACTTTCCTCCATGTGAGTAATATCTGAAACAGTCTACGCTTTGATCGTTTCCTGGAAGTCCAGTACTAGTTTCCGATGCACATCTGGAGGCAATCTGTAATCTGTGGACTATCAGAGTGTAGATGAAACTCAGAAATTGCATCGGGATTGAATACAACAGTCACCATGCACACTTTCCCCCATGGGAGTAATGTCTCAAACAATCTACGCTTTGATCGTTAACTGTTAGAACAGTAGTATTTTCCGATGCACATCTGGAGGCATTCTGTAATCTGTGGACTATCAGAGTGTCGATGAAACACAGAAATTGCTTCGGGATTGAATACAACAGTCACCATGCGCACTTTCCTCCATGTGAGTAATGTCTCAAACAGTCTACGCTTTGATCGTTCCCTGGAAGACCAGTAGTAGTTTCCGATGCACATCTGGAGTCACTCTGTAATCTGTGGAGTATCAGAGTGTCGATGAAACACAGAAATTGCTTCGGGATTGAATACAACAGTCACCATGCGCACTTTCCTCCATGTGAGTAATGTCTCAAACAGTCTACCTTTTGATCGTTCCCTGTTAGACCAGTAGTAGTTTCTGATGCACATCTGGAGGCATTGTGTAATCTGAGGACTATCAGAGTGTTGATGAAACACAGAAACTGCATCGGGATGGAATACAACAGTCACCATGCGCACTTTCCGCCATGGGAGTAATGTCTTAAACAGTCTACGTTTTGATCGTTCCCTGGAAGACCAGTAGCAGTTTCCGTTTCACATCTGGAGGCATTCTGTAATCTGTGGACTAACTGAGTGTTGATGAAACACAGAAATTGCATCGGGATTGAATACAACAGTCACCATGCGCACTTTCCTCCACGGGAGTAATGTCTCAAACAGTCTATGCTTTGATCGTTCCCTTGAAGACCAGTAGTAGTTTCCGATGCACATCTGGAGGCATTCTGTAATCTGTGGACCTTCAAAGTGTTGATGAAACACAGAAATTACATCGTGATTGAATACAACAGTCACCATGCGCACTTTTCTCCATGGGAGTAATGTCTCAAACACTCTATGCTTTGATCGTTCCCAGGAAGACCAGTAGTAGAAATCGATGCACATCTGGAGGCTATCTGTAATCTGTGGACTATCAGAGTTGTGATGAAACACAGAAATTGCATCGTTATTGAATACAACAGTCACCATGCGCACTTTCCCCCATGGGAGTAATGTCTGAAACATTCTACGCTTTGATCGTTCCTTGTTAGACCAGTAGTAGTTTCCGATGCACATATGAATTCATTCTGTAATCTGTAGACTATCAGAGTGTTGATGAAACACAGAAATTGCTTCGGGATTGGATACAACAGTCACCATGCGCACTTTCCTCCATGTGAGTAATGTCTCAAACAGTATACGCTTTGATCGTTCCCTGGAAGACCAGTAGTGGTATCCGATGCACATCTGGAGGCATTCTGTAATCTGTGGACTATCAGAGTATTAATGAAACACAGAAATTCCATCTGGACTGAATACAACAGTCACCATACGCACTTTCCTCCATGGGGGTAATGTCTCAAAGAGTTTGCGCTTTGATCGTTCCCTGGAAGACCAGTAGTAGTTTCCGATGCACATCTGGAGGCATTCTATAATCTGATGGACTATGAGAGTGTTGATGAAACAAAGAAATTGCATCGGGATGGAATACAACAGTCACCATGCGCACTTTCTTCCATGGGAGTATTGTCTGAAACATTCTACCCTTTGATCGTTCCCTGTTAGACCAGTAGTAGTTTCCGATGCACATCTGGAGGCATCCTGTAATCTGTGGACTATCAGAGTGTTGATGAAACACAGAAATTGCTTCGGGATTGAATACAACAGTCACCATGCGCACTTTCCTCCATGGGAGTAATGTCTCAAACAGTTTACGCTTTGATTGTTCCCTGGAAGACCAGTAGTAGTTTCAAATGCACATCTGGAGGCATTGTGTAATCTGTGGACTATCAGAGTGTTGATGAAACACAGAAACTGCATCGGGATGGAACACAACAGTAACTATGCGCACTTTCCTCCAAGGGAGTAATGTCTCAAACAGTCTACGCTTTGATCGTTCCCCGGAAGACCAGTAATAGTTTCCAATTCACATCTGGAGGCATTCTGTAATCTGTGGACTAACTGAGTGTTGATTAAACACATAAATTGCATCGGGATTTAATGCAACAGTCACCAAGTGCACTTTCCTCCATGGGAGTAATGTCTCAAACAGTCTACGCTTTGATCGTTCCCAGGAATACCAGTAGTAGTTTCCGATGCACATCGGGAGGCATTCTGTAATCTGTGGACTATCAGAGTGTTGATGAAACTCAGAAATTGCATCGGGATTGAATACAACAGTCACCATGCACACTTTCCCCCATGGGAGTAATGTCTCAAACAATCTACGCTTTTGATCCTTCCCTGTTAGACCAGTAGTGGTTTCCGATGGACATCTGGAGGCATTCTGTAATCTGAGGACTATCAGAGTGTCGATGAAACACAGAAATTGCTTCGGGATTGAATACAACATCACCATGCGCACTTACCTCCATGTGAGCAATGTCTCAAACAGTCTACGCTTTGATCGTTCCCTGGAAGTATAGTACTAGTTTCCGATGCACATCTGGAGGCAATCTGTAATCTGTGGACTATCAGAGTGTAGATGAAACTCAAAAATTGCATCCGGATTGAATACAACAGTCACCATGCACACTTTCCCCCATGGGAGTAATGTCTCAAACAATCTACGCTTTGATCGTTAACTGTTCGAACAGTAGTGGTTTCAGATGCACATCTGGAGGCATTCTGTAATCTGTGGACTATCAGAGTGTCGATGAAACACAGAAATTGCTTCGGGATTAAATACAACAGTCACCATGCGCACTTTCCTCCATGTGAGTAATGTCTCAAACAGTCTACGCTTTGATCGTTCCCTGGAAGACCAATAGTAGTTTCCGATGCACATCTGGAGTCATTCTGTAATCTGTGGACTATCAGAGTGTCGATGAAACACAGAAATTGCTTCGGGATTGAATACAACAGTCACCATGCGCACTTTCCTCCATGGGAGTAATGTCTCGAACACTCTATGCTTTGATCGTTCCTTGTTAGACCAGTAGTAGTTTCCGATGCACATCTGATTTCATTCTGTAATCTGTGGACTATCAGAGTGTTGATGAAACACAGAAATTGCTTCGGGATTGAATACAACAGTCACCATGCGCACTTTCCTCCATGTGAGTAATGTCTTAAACAGTCTACGCTTTGATCGTTCCCTGGAAGACCAGTAGTGGTTTCCGATGCACATCTGGAGGCATTCTGTAATCTGTGGACTATCAGAGTGTTAATGAAACACAGAAATTCCATCGGGATTGAATACAACAGTCACCATACGCACTTTCCTCCATGGGAGTAATGTCCCAAAGAGTTTGCGCTTTGATCGTTCCCTGGAAGACCAGTAGTAGTTTCCGATGCACATCTGGAGGCATTCTGTAATCTGATGGACTATCAGAGTGTTGATGAAACAAAGAAATGGCATCGGGATGGAATACAACAGTCACCATGCGCACTTTCCTCCATGGGAGTATTGTCTGAAACATTCTACCCTTTGATCGTTCCCTGTTAGACCAGTAGTAGTTTCCGATGCACATCTGGAGGCATCCTGTAATCTGATGGACTATCAGAGTGTTGATGAAACAAAGAAATTGCATCGGGATGGAATACAACAGTCACCATGCGTACTTTCCTCCATGGGAGTATTGTTTGAAACATTCTACCCTTTGATCATTCCCTGTTAGACCAGTAGTAGTTTCCGATGCACATCTGGAGGCATTCTGTAATCTGTGAACTATCATAGTGTTGATAAAACACGGAAATTGAATCGGGATTGAATACAACAGTCACCATGCGCACTTTCCTCCATGGGAGTAATGGCTCAAACAGTTTACGCTTTGATCGTTCCCTGGAAGACTAGTAGTAGTTTCCGATGCACATCTGGAGGCATTGTGTTATCTGTGGACTATCAGAGTGTTGATGAAACACAGAAACTGCATCGGGATGGAATACAACAGTCACCATGCGCACTTTCCTCCATGGGAGTAATGTCTCAAACAGTCTACGCTTTGATCGTTCCCTGGAAGACCAGTAGCAGTTTCCGTTGCACATCTGGAGGCATTCTGTAATCTGTGGACTAACTGAGTGTTGAAGAAGCACAGAAATTGCATCGGGATTGAATACAACAGTCACCATGCGCACTCTCCTCCACGGGAGTAATGTCTCAAACAGTCTATGCTTTGATCGTTCCCTCGAAGACCAGTAGTAGTTTCCGATGCACATCTGGAAGCATTCTGTAACCTGTGGACTATCAGAGTATTAATGAAACACAGAAATTCCATCGGGATTGAAACAACAGTCACCATTCGCACTTTCCTCCATTGGAGTAATGTCTCAAAGAGTTTACGCTTTGATCGTTCCCTGGAAGACCAGTAGTAGTTTCAGATGCACATCTGGAGGCATTCTGTAATCTGTGGACTATCAGAGTGTTGATGAAACAAAGAAATTCCATCGGGATTGTATACAACAGTCACCATGCGCACTTTCCTACATAGGAGTAATGTCTCAAACAGTCTACGCTTCGTTCGTTCCCTGGAAGACCAGTATCATTTTCCGTTGCACATCTGGAGGCATTCTGTAATCTGTGGACTATCAGAATGTTGATGAAACACAGAAATTGCATTGGGATTGAATACAACAGTCACCATGCGCACTTTCCTCCATGGTAGTAATGTCTCAAACGGTCTATTCTTTGATCGTTCCCAGAAAAACCAGTAGTAGTTTCCGATGCACATCTGGAGGCAATCTGTAATCTGTGGACTATCAGAGTGTTGATGAAACTCAGAAATTGCATCGGGATTGAATACAACAGTCACCATGCACACTTTCCCCCATGGGAGTAATGTCTCAAACAATCTACGCTTTGATCGTTCCCTGTTAGACCAGTAGTGGTTTCCGATGCACATCTGGAGGCATTCTGTAATCTGTGGACTATCAGACTGTCGATGAAACACAGAAATTGCTTCGGGATTGAATACAACAGTCACCATGCGCACTTTCCTCCATGTGGGTAATGTCTCAAACAGTCTACGCTTTGATCGTTCCCTGGAAGTCCTGTAGTAGTTTCAGATGCACATCTGGAGGCAATCTGTAATCTGTGGACTATCAGAGTGTTGATGAAACTCAGAAATTGCATCGGGATTGAATACAACATTCACCATGCACACTTTCCCCCATGGGAGTAATGTCTCAAACAATCTACGCTTTGATCGTTCCCTGTTAGACCAGTAGTGGTTTCCGATGCACATCTGGAGGCATTCTGTAATCTGTGGACTATCAGAGTGTCGATGAAACACAGAAATTGCTTCGGGATTGAATACAACAGTCACCATGCGCACTTTCCTCCATGTGAGTAATGTCTCAAACAGTCTACGCTTTGATCGTTCCCTGGAAGTCCAGTACTAGTTTCCGATGCACATCTGGAGGCAATCTGTAATCTGTGGACTATCAGAGTGTAGATGAAACTCAGAAATAGCATCGGGATTGAATACAACAGTCACCATGCACACTTTCCCCCATGGGAGTTATGTCTCAAATAATCTACGCTTTGATCGTTAACTGTTAGAACAGTAATGGTTTCCGATGCACATCTGGAGACATTCTGTAATCTGTGGACTATCAGAGTGTCGATGAAACACAGAAATTGCTTCGGGATTGAATACAACAGTCACCATACGCACTTTCCTCCATGTGAGTAATGTCTCAAACAGTCTACGCTTTGATCGTTCCCTGGAAGACCAGTAGTAGTTTCCGATGCACATCTGGAGTCATTCTGTAATCTGTGGACTATCAGAGTGTCGATGAAACACAGAAATTGCTTCGGGATTGAATACAACAGTCACCATACGCACTTTCCTCCATGTGAGTAATGTCTCAAACAGTCTATGCTTTGATCGTTCCCTTGAAGACCAGTAGTAGTTTCCGATGCACATCTGGAGGTATTCTGTAATCTGTGGACCTTCAAAGTGTTGATGAAACACAGAAATTACATCGTGATTCAACACAACAGTCACCATGCGCACTTTCCTCCATGGGAGTAATGTCTCAAACACTATGCTTTGATCGTTCCCAGGAATACCAGTAGTAGTTTCCGATGCACATCTGGAGCCATTCTGTAATCTGATGGACTATCAGAGTGTTGATGAAACAAAGAATTTGCATCGGGATGGAATACAACAGTCACAATGCGCACTTTCCTCCATGGGAGTATTGTCTGAAACATTCTACCCTTTGATCGTTCCGTGTTAGACCAGTAGTAGTTTCCGATGCACATCTGGAGGCATTCTGTAATCTGTGGACTATCAGAGTGTTGATGAAACACAGAAATTGCTTCGGGATTGAATACAACAGTCACCATGCGCACATTCCTCCATGTGAGTAATGTCTCAAACAGTCTACGCTTTGATCGTTCCCTGGAAGACCAGTAGTAGTTTCCGATTCACATCTGGAGGCATTCTGTAATCTGTGGACTAACTGAGTGTTGATTAAACACATAAATTGCATCGGGATTTAATGCAACAGTCACCATGCGCACTTTCCTCCATGGGAGTAATGTCTCAAACAGTCTACGCTTTGATCGTTCCCAGGAAGACCAGTAGTAGTTTCAGATTCACATCTGGAGGCATTCTGTAATCTGTGGACTAACTGCGTGTTGATGAAACACAGAAATTGCAATGGGATTGAATAGAACAGTCACCATGCGCACTTTCCTCCATGGGAGTAATGTCTCAAACAGACTACGCTTTGATCCCTTGCTGGAAGACCAGTAGTAGTTCCCGATGCACATCTGGAGGCATTCTGTAATCTGTGGGCTATCAGAGTGTTGATGAAACACAGAAATTGCTGCGGGATTGAAACAACAGTTACCATACGCACTTTCCTCCATTGGAGTAATGTCTCAAGGAGTTTACGCTTTGATCGTTCCCTGGAAGACCAGTAGTAGTTTCCGATGCACATCAGGAATCATTGTGTAATCTGTGGACTATCAGAGTGTTGATGAAACACAGAAACTGCATCGGGATGGAATACAACAGTCACCATGCTCACTTTCCTCCATGAGAGTAATGTCTCAAACAGTCTACGCTTTGATCGTTTCCTGGAAGACCAGTAGTAGTTTCCGATGCACATCTGGAGGCATTCTGTAATCTGTGGACTAACTGAGTGTTGACGAAACACAGAAATTGCATCGGGGTTGAATACAAAAGTCACCATGCGCACTTTCCTCCACGGAAGTAATGTCTCAAACAGTCTATGCTTTGATCGTTCCCTCGAAGACCAGTATTAGTTTCCGATGCACATCTGGTGGCATTCTGTAATCTGTGGACTATCAGAGTGTTGATGAAACACAGAAATTGCATCTCGATTGAATACAACAGTCACCATTCGCACTTTCCTCCACAGGAGTAATGTCTCAAACAGTCTACGCTTTGATCGTTCCCTGGAAGACCAGTAGTAGTTTCCGATGCACATCTGGAGGCATTCTGTAATCTGTGGACTATCCGAGTGCTAATGAAACACAGAAATTGCATCGGGATTGAATACACCAGTCACCATGACCACTTTCCTCCATGGGAGTAATGTCTCAAACAGTCTACGCTTTGATCGTTCCCTGGAAGGCCAGTAGTAGTTTCCGATGCATATCTGGAGGCATTCTGTAATCTGTTTACTATCAGAGTGTTGTTGAAACACAGAAATTGCATCGGGATTGAATACAACAGTCACTATGCGGACTTTCGTCAATGGGAGTAATGTCTCAAACAGTCTACGCTTTGATCGTTCATTGGGAGACCAGTAGTAGTTTCCGATGCACATCTGGTGGCATTCTGTAATCTGTGGACTATCAGAGTGTTGTTGAAACACAGAAATTGCATCGGGATTGAATACAACAGTAACCATGCGCACTTTTCTCCATGGGAGAAATATCTCAAACAGTCTACGCTTTGATCGTTCCCTGGAAGACCAGTACTAGTTTCCGATGCACATCTTGAGGCATTCTGTAATCTGTAGACCTTCAAAGTGTTGATGAAACACAGTAATTGCATCGGGATTTAATACAACAGTCACCATGCGCACTTTCCTCCACTGGAGTAATATCTTAAACAGTCTACGCTTTGATCGTTCCCTGGAAGACCAGTAGTAGTTTCCGATGCACATCTGGTGGCATTCTGTAATCTGTGGACTATCAGAGTGTTGATGAAACACAGAAATTGCATCGGGATTGAATACAACAGTCACCATTCGCACTTTCCTCCATGGGAGTAATGTCTCAAACAGTCTACGCTTTGATCGTTCCCAGGAAGACCTGTAGTAGTTTCAGATTCACATCTGGAGGCATTCTGTAATCTGTGGACTAACTGAGTTTTGATGAAACACAGAAATTGCAATGGGATTGAATAGAACAGTCACCATGCGCACTTTCCTCCATGGGAGTAATGTCTCAAACAGACTACGCTTTGATCCTTCGCTGGAAGACCAGTAGTAGTTCCCGATGCACATCTGGAGGCATTCTGTAATCTGTGGACTATCAGAGTGTTGATGAAACACAGAAATTGCTTCGGGATTGAAACAACAGTTACCATACACACTTTCCTCCATTGGAGTAATGTCTCAAGGAGTTTACGCTTTGATCGTTCCCTGGAAGACCAGTAGTAGTTTCCGATGCACATCAGGAATCATTGTGTAATCTGTGGACTATCAGAGTGTTGATGAAACACAGAAACTGCATCGGGATGGAATACAACAGTCACCATGCGCACTTTCCTCCATGAGAGTAATGTCTCAAACAGTCTACGCTTTGATCGTTTCCTGGAAGACCAGTAGTAGTTTCCGATGCACATCTGGAGGCATTCTGTAATCTGTGGACTAACTGAGTGTTGACGAAACACAGAAATTGCATCGGGGTTGAATACAAAAGTCCCCATGCGCACTTTCCTCCACGGGAGTAATGTCTCAAACAGTCTATGCTTTGATCGTTCCCTCGAAGACCAGTATTAGTTTCCGATGCACATCTGGAGGCATTCTGTAATCTGTGGACTATCAGAGTGTTGATGAAGCACAGAAATTGCATCTCCATTGAATACAACAGTCACCATTCGCACTTTCCTCCACAGGAGTAATGTCTCAAACAGTCTACGCTTTGATCGTTCCCTGGAAGACCAGTAGTAGTTTCCGATGCACATCTGGAGGCATTCTGTAATCTGTGGACTATCCGAGTGCTAATGAAACACAGAAATTACATCGGGATTGAATACACCAGTCACCATGACCACTTTCCTCCATGGGAGTAATGTCTCAAACAGTCTACGCTTTGATCGTTCCCTGGAAAGCCAGTAGTAGTTTCCGATGCATATCTGGAGGCATTCTGTAATCTGTTTACTATCAGAGTGTTGTTGAAACACAGAAATTGCATCGGGATTGAATACAACAGTCACTATGCGGACTTTCGTCAATGGGAGTAATGTCTCAAACAGTCTACGCTTTGATCGTTCATTGGGAGACCAGTAGTAGTTTCCGATGCACATCTGGTGGCATTCTGTAATCTGTGGACTATCAGAGTGTTGATGAAACACAGAAATTGCATCGGGATTGAATACAACAGTCACCATTCGCACTTTCCTCCATAAGAGTAATGTCTCAAACAGTCTACGCTTTGATCGTTCCCTTGAAGACCAGTAGTAGTTTCCGATGCACATCTGGAGCCATTCTGTAACCTGTGGACTATCAGAGTGTTGATGAAACACCGAAATTGCATCGGGATTGAATTCAACAGTCACCATGCGCACTTTCCTCCATGGGAGTAATGTCTCAAACAGTCTACGCTTTGATCGTTCCCTGGAAGACCAGTAGTAGCGTCCGATGCACATCTGGCGGCATTCTGCAGTCTGTGGACTAGCAGAGTGTTCTTGAAACACCGAAATTGCATCGGGATTGAAAACAACAGTCACCATGCGCACTTTCCTCCATGGGAGTAATGTCTCAAACAGTCTACGATTTGATCGTTCCCTGGAAGACCAGTAGTAGATTCCGATGCACATTTTTAGTCATTCTGTTATCTGTGAACTATCTCAGTGTTGATAAAACACTGATATTGAATCGGGATTGAATACAAAAGTCACCATGCGCACTTTCCTCCATGGGAGTAATGTCTCAAACTGTTTACGCTTTGATCGTTCCCAGGAAGACCAGTAGTAGTTTCCGATGCACATCTGGAGGCATTGTGTAATCTGTGGACTATCAGAGTGTTGATGAAACACAGAAACTGCATCGGGATGGAATACAACAGTCACCACGCGCACTTTCCTCCATGGGAGAAATGTCTCAAACAGTCTACGCTTTGATCGTTTCCTGGAAGACCAGTAGTAGTTTCCGATGCACATCTGGAGGCATTCTGTAATCTGTGGACTAACTGAGTGTTGATGAAACACAGATATTGTATCGGGATTGAATACAACAGCCACCATGCGCACTTTCCTCCACGGGAGTAATGTCTCAAACAGTCTATGCTTTGATCGTTCCATCGAAGACCAGTAGTAGTTTCCGATTCACATCTGGTGGCATTCTGTAATCTGTGGACTATCAGTATGTTGATGAAACGCAGAAATTGCATTGGGATTGAATACAACAGTCACCATGCGCACTTCCCTCCATGGGAGTAATGTCTCAAACAGTCTACGCTTTGATCGTTCCCTGGAAGACCAGTAGTAGTTTCCGATGCACATCTTTAGTCATTCTGTTATCTGTGGACTATCAGAGTGTTGATGAAACACAGAAACTGCATCGGGATGGAATACAACAGTCACCATGCGCACTTCCCTCCATGGGAGTAATGTCTCAAACAGTCTACGCTTTGATCGTTCCCTGGAAGAGCAGTAGTAGTTTCCCATGCACATTTGGAGGCATTCTGTAATCTGTGGACTAACTGAGTGTTGATGAAACACAGAAATTGCATCGGGATGGAATACAACAGTCACCATGCGCACTTTCTTCCACGGGAGTAATGTCTCAAACAGTCTACGCTTGGTCGCTCCCTGGAAGACCAGTAGTATTTTCCGGTGCACATCTGGAGGCATTCTGTAATCTGTGGACTATCAGAATGTTGATGAAACACAGAAAATGCATCGGGATTGAATACAACTGTCACTGTCCGCACTTTCCTGCATGGGAGTAATGTCTCAAATAGTCAACGCTTTGATCGTTCCCTGGAAGACCAGTAGTAGTTTCCGATGCACATCTGTAGGCATTCTGTTATCTGTTTACCATCGGAGTGGTGTTGAAACACAGAAATTGCCTCGCGATTGAATACAACAGTCACCATTCGGACATTCCTCCATGGGAGTAGTGTCTCAAACAGTCTACGCTTTGATCGTTCACTGGAAGACCAGTAGTGCTTTCCGATACACATCTGGAGGCATTCTGTAATCTGTGGACTATCAGCGTGTTGTTGAAACACTGAAATTGCATCGGGATTGAATACAACAGTCACCATGCGCACTTTCCGCCATGGGAGTAATGTCTCAAACAGTCTACGCTTTGATCGTTCCCTGGAAGACCAGTAGTAGATTCCAGTGCACATCTGGAGTCATTCTGTAATCTTTGGAGCTTCAAAGTGTTGATGAAACTCAGAAATTGCATCGCGATTTAATACAACAGTCACCAAGCGCACTTCCCTCCATGGGAGTAATACCTCAAACAGTCAATGCTTTGATCGTTCCCTGGAGGACCAGTAGTAGTTTCCGATGCACATCTGGAGTCATTCTGTAATCTGTGGACTAACTGAGTGTTGATGAAACACAGAAATTGCATCGGGATTGAATACAACAGTCACCATGCGCACTTTCCTCCATGGGAGTAATACCTCAAACAGTCTATGCTTTGATCGCTCCCAGGAAGACCAGTAGCAGTTTCCGATGCACATCTGGAGGCATTCTGTAATCTGTGGACCTTCAAAGTGTTGATGAAACACAGAAATTGCATCGTGAGTGAATACAAGTCACCATGCGCACCTCCCTCCATGGGAGTAATGTCTCAAACAGTCTATTGTTTGATCGTTCCCAGGAAGACCAGTAGCAGTTTCCGATGCACATCTGGAGGCAATCTGTGATCTATGGACTATCAGAGTGTTGATGAAACTCAGAAATTGCATCGGGATTGAATACAACAGTCACCATGCGCACTTTCCACCATGGGAGTAATGTCACAACAGTCTACTCTTTGATCGTTCCCAGGAAGACCAGTAGTAGTTTCAGATGCACATCTGGAGGCATTCTGTAATCTGTGGACTATCGGAGTGTTGATGAAACACAGAAATTGCATCGGGATTGAAAACAAAAGTCACCATGAACACTTTCCCACATGGGAATATTGTCTGAAACGTTCTACCCTTTGATCGTTCCCTGTTAGACCAGTAGTAGGTTCCGATGCACATCTGGAGGCATTCTGTAAACTGTGGACTATCAGAGTGTTGATGAAACACAGAAATTGCTTCGGGATTGAATACAACAGTCACCATGCGCACTTTCCTCCATGGGAGTAATGTCTCAAAGAGTTTACGCTTTGATCGTTCCCTGGAAGACCAGTAGAAGTTTCCGATGCTCATCTGGAGGCTTTGTGTAATCTGTGGACTATCAGAATGTTGATGAAACACAGAAACTGCATCGGGATGGAATACAACAGTCACCATGCGCACTTTCCTCCATGGGAGTAATGTCTCAAACAGTCTACGCTTTGATCGTTTCCTGGAAGACCAGTAGTAGATACCTATGCACATCTGTAGGCATTCTGTAATCTGTGGACTAACTGAGTGTTGACGAAACACAGAAATTGCATCGGGATTGAATACAAAAGTCACCATGCGCACTTTCCTCCACGGGAGTAATGTCTTAAACAGTCTATGCTTTGATCGTTCCCCCGTAGACCAGTATTAGTTTCCGATGCACATCTGGAGGCATTCTGTAATCTGTGGACTATCAGAGTGTTGATGAAACACAGAAATTGCATCGGGATTGAATACAACAGTAACCATGCGCACTTTCCTACATGGGAGTAATATCTCAAACAGTCTACGGCTTGATCGTTCCCTGGAAGACCAGTAGAAGATTCCAATGCACATCTGGAGGCATTCTGTAATCTGTGGAGCTTCAAAGTGTTGATGAAACACAGAAATTGCATCGGGATTGAATACAACAGTCACCAAGCGCACTTCCCTCCATGGGAGTAATACCTCAAACAGTCTATGCTTTGATCGTTCCCTGGAAGACCAGTAGTAGTTTCCGATGCACATCTGGAGTCATTCTGTAATCTGTGGACTAACTGAATGTTGGTGAAACACAGAAATTGCATCGGGATTGAATACAACAGTAAGCATGCGCACTTTCCTCCATGGGAGTAATACCTCAAACAGTCTATGCTTTGATCGTTCCCAGGAAGACCAGTAGTAGTTTCCGATGCACATCTGGAGGCATTCTGTAATCTGTGGACCTTCAAAGTGTTGATGAAACACAGAAATTGCATCGTGATTGAATACAAGTCACCATGCGCACATCCCTCCATGGGAGTAATGTCTCAAACAGTCTATTGTTTGATCGTTCCCAGGAAGACCAGTAGCAGCTTCCGATGCACATCTGGAGGCAATCTGTAATCTGTGGACTATCAGAGTGTTGATGAAACTCAGAAATTGCATCGGGATTGAATACAACAGTCACCATGCGCACTTTCCTCCGTGGGAGTAATGTCACAAACAGTATACTCTTTGATCGTTCCCAGGAAGACCAGTAGTAGTTTCAGATGCACATCTTTAGTCATTCTGTTATCTGTGGACTATCAGAGTGTTGATAAAACACGGAAATTTAATCGGGATTGAATACAACAGTCACCATGCTCACTTTCCTCAATGGGAGTAATGTCTCAAAGAGTTTACGCTTTGATCGTTCCCTGGAAGACCAGTAGAAGTTTCCGATGGACAGCTGGAGGCATTGTGTAATCTGTGGACTATCAGAGTGTTGATGAAACACAGAAACTGCATCGGGATGGAATACAACAGTCACCATGCGCACTTTCCTCCATGGGAGTAATGTCTCAAACAGTCTACGCTTTGATCGTTTCCTGGAAGACCAGTAGTAGTTTCCGATGCACATCTGGAAGCATTCTGTAATCTGTGGACTAACTGAGTGTTGACGAAACACAGAAATTGCATCGGGATTGAATACAAAAGTCACCATGCGCACTTTCCTCCATGGGAGTAATGTCTCAAACAGTGTATGCTTTGATCGTCCCCTCGAAGACTTGTATTTGTTTCCGATGCACATCTGGAGGCATTCTGTAATCTGTGGACTATCAGAGTGTTGATGAAACACAGAAATTGCATCGGGATTGAATACAACAGTCACCATTCGCACTTTCCTCCACAGGAGTAATGTCTCAAACAGTCTACGCTTTGATCGTTCCCTGGAAGACCAGTAGTAGTTTCCGATGCACATCTGGAGGCATTCTGTAATCTGTGGACTATCCGAGTGCTAATGAAACACAGAAATTGCATCGGGATTGAATACAACAGTCACCATTCGCACTTTCCTCCTTGGGAGTAATGTCTCAAAGAGGGTACCCTTTGTTCGGTCCCTGGAAGACCAGTTGTGCTTTCCGATGCACATCTGGAGGCGTTCTCTAATCTGTGGACTATCAGAGTGTTGTTGAAACACAGAAATTGCATCGGGATTGAATACAACAGTCACCATGCGCACTTTCCTCAATGGGAGTAATGTCTCAAACAGTCTACGGTTTGATCGTTCCCTGGAAGACCAGTAGAAGATTCCGATGCACATCTCGAGGCATTCTGTAATCCGTGGACCTTCAAAGTGTTGATGAAACACAGGATTTGCATCGGGATTTAGTACATCAGTAACCATGCGCAATTTTCTCCATGGGAGTAGTGCCTCAAACAATCTTCGCTTTAATCGTTCCCTAGAAGACCAGTAGTTGTTTCCGATGCACATCTGGTGGCATTCTGTAAGCTGTGGACTATCAGAGTGTTGTTGAAACACAGAAATTGCATCGTGATTGAATACAACAGTAACCATGCGCACTTTCCTCCATGGGAGTAATATCTCAAACAGTCTACTTCTTGATCGTTCCCTGGAAGACCAGTAGAAGATTCCAATGCACATCTGGAGGCATTCTGTAATCTTTGGAGCTTCAACGTGTTGATGAATCACAGAAATTGCATCGCGATTTAATACAACAGTCACTAAGCGCACTTCCCTCCATGGGAGTAATACCTCAAACAGTCGATGCTTTGATCGTTACCCTGGAAGACCAGTAGTAGTTTCCGATGATCATCTGGAGTCATTCTGCAATCTGTGGACTAACTGAGTGTTGATGAAACACAGAAATTGCATCGGGATTGAATACAACAGTCACCATGCGCACTTTCCTCCATTGGAGTAATACCTCAAACAGTCTATGCTTTGATCGTTCCCAGGAAGACCAGTAGTAGTTTCCGATGCACATCTGGAGGCATTCTGTAATCTGCGGACCTTCAAAGTGTTGATGAAACACAGAAATTGCATCGTGAGTGAATACAAGTCACCATGCGCACTTCCCTCCATGGGAGTAATGTCTCAAACAGTCTATTGTTTGATCGTTCCCAGGAAGACCAGTAGCAGTTTCCGATGCACATCTGGAGGCAATCTGTAATCTGTGGACTATCAGAGTGTTGATGAAACTCAGATATTGCATCGGGATTGAATACAACAGTCACCATGCGCACTTTCCTCCGTGGGAGTAATGTCACAAACAGTCTACTCTTTGATCGTTCCCAGGAAGACCAGTAGTAGTTTCAGATGCACATCTGGAGGAATTCTCTAATCTGTGGACTATCTGAATGTTGATGAAACACAGAAATTGCATCGGGATTGAAAACAACGGTCACCATGCACACTTTCCCACATGGTAGTATTGTCTGAAACGTTCTACCCTTTGATCGTTTCCTGTTAGACCAGTAGTAGGTTCCGATGCGCATCTGGAGGCATTCTGTAAACTGTGGACTATCAGAGTGTTGATGAAACACAGAAATTGCTTCGGGATTGAATACAACAGTCACCATGCGCACTTCCCTCCATGGGAGTAATGTCTCAAACAGTCTACGCTTTGATCGTTCCCTGGAAGACCAGTAGTAGATTCCGATGCACATCTTTAGTCATTCTGTTATCTGTGGACTATCAGAGTGTTGATAAAACACGGAAATTGAATCGGGATTGAATACAACAGTAACCATGCGCACTTTTTCTCAAGGGGAGTAATGTCTCAAAGAGTTACGCTTTGATCGTTCCCTGGAAGACCAGTAGAAGTTTCCGATGCACATCTGGAGGCATTGTGTAATGTGTGGACTATCAGAGTGTTGATGAAACACAGAAACTGCATCGGGATGGAATACAACAGTCACCATGCGCACTTTCCTCCATGGGAGTAATGTCTCAAACAGTCTACGCTTTGATCGTTTCCTGGAAGACCAGTAGTAGTTTCCGATGCACATCTGGAAGCATTCTGTAATCTGTGGACTATCAGAGTGTTGATGAAACACAGAAATTGCATCGGGATTGAATACAACAGTCACCATTCGCACTTTCCTCCACAGGAGTAATGTCTCAAACAGTCCATGCTTTGATCGTTCCCTGGAAGACCAGTAGTAGCTTCCGATGGACATCTGGATGCATTCTGTAATCTGTGGACTATCCGAGTGCTAATGAAACACAGAAATTGCATCGGGATTGAATACAACAGTCACCATGCGCACTTTCCTCCTTGGGAGTAATGTCTCAAAGAGGGTACCCTTTGTTCGGTTCCTGGAAGACCAGTAGTGCTTTCCGATGCACATCTGGAGGCGTTCTGTAATCTGTGGACTATCAGAGTGTTGTTGAAACACAGAAATTGCATCGGGATTGAATACAACAGTCACCATGCGCACTTTCCTCAATGGGAGTAATGTCTCAAACAGTCTACGGTTTGATCGTTCCCTGGAAGACCAGTAGAAGATTCCGATGCACATCTCGAGGCATTCTGAAATCTGTGGAGCTTCAAAGTGTTGATGAAACACAGAGATTGCATCGCGATTTAATACAACAGTCACCAAGCGCACTTCCCTCCATGGGAGTAATACCTCAAACAGTCGATGCTTTGATCGTTCCCTGGAAGACCAGTAGTAGTTTCCGATGCACATCTGGAGTCATTCTGTAATCTGTGGACTAACTGAGTGTTGATGAAACACAGAAATTGCAGCGGGATTGAATACAACAGTCACCATGCGCACTTTCCTCCATGGGAGTAATACCTCAAACAGTCTATGCTTTGCTCGTACCCAGGAAGACCAGTAGTAGTTTCCGATGCACATCTGGAGGCATTCTGTAATCTGTGGACCTTCAAAGTGTTGATGAAACACAGAAATTGCATCGCGATTGAATACAAGTCACCATGCGCACTTCCCTCCATGGGAGTAATGTCTCAAACAGTCTATTGTTTGATCGTTCCCAGGAAGACCAGTAGCAATTTCCGATGCACATCTGGAGGCAATCTGTAATCTGTGGACTATCAGAGTGTTGATGAAACTCAGAAATTGCATCGGGATTGAATACAACAGTCACCATGCGCACTTTCCTCCGTGGGAGTAATGTCACAAACAGTCTACTCTTTGATCGTTCCCAGGAAGACCAGTAGTAGTTTCAGATGCACATCTGGAGGCATTCTGTAATCTGTGGACTATCTGAGTGTTGATGAAACACAGAAATTGCATCGGGATTGAAAACAACAGTCACCATGCACACTTTCCCCCATGGGAGTATTGTCTGAAACGTTCTACCCTTTGATCATTCCCTGTTAGACCAGTAGTAGGTTCCGATGCACATCTGGAGGCATTCTGTAAACTGTGGACTATCAGAGTGTTGATGAAACACAGAAATTGCATCGGGATTGAATACAACAGTCACCATGCGCACTTTCCTCCATGAGAGTAATGTCTCAAACAGATTACGGTTTGATCGTTCCCTGGAAGACCAGTAGTAGTATCCGATGGACATCTAGAGGCATTCTGTAATCTGAGGACTATGAGAGTGTTGATGAACACAGAAATTGCATCGGGATTGAATACATCAGTTACCATGGGCACTTTCCCCCATGGGAGAATTGTCTCAAACAGTCTACGCTTTGATCGCTTCCTGGAAGACCAGTAGTATTTTCCGGTGCACATCTGGAGGCATTCTGTAATCTGTGGACTATCAGAATGTTGATGAAACACAGAAATTGCATCGGGATTGAATACAACAGTCACCATGCGCACTTTCCTCCTTGGGAGTAATGTCTCAAAGAGGGGACCCTTTGTTCGGTCCCTGGAAGACCAGTAGTGCTTTCCGATGCACATCTGGAGGCGTTCTGTAATCTGTGAACTATCAGAGTGTTGTTGAAACACAGAAATTGCATCGGGATTGAATACAACAGTCACCATGCGCACTTTCCTCAATGGGAGTAATGTCTCAAACAGTCTACGGTTTGATCGTTCCCTGGAAGACCAGTAGAAGATTCCGATGCACATCTCGAGGCATTCTGAAATCTGTGGAGCTTCAAAGTGTTGATGAAACACAGAAATTGCATCGCGATTTAATACAACAGTCACCAAGCGCACTTCCCTCCATGGGAGTAATACCTCAAACAGTCGATGCTTTGATCGTTCACTGGAAGACCAGTACTAGTTTCCGATGCACATCTGGAGTCATTCTGTAATCTGTGGACTAACTGAGTGTTCATGAAACACAGAAATTGCATCGGGATTGAATACAACAGTCACCATGCGCACTTTCCTCCATGGGAGTAATACCTCAGACAGTCTATGCTTTGATCGTTCCCAGGAAGACCAGTAGTAGTTTCCGATGCACATCTGGAGGCATTCTGCAATCTGTGGACCTTCAAAGTGTTGATGAAACACAGAAATTGCATCGCGATTGAATACAAGTCACCATGCGCACTTCCCTCCATGGGAGTAATGTCTCAAACAGTCTATTGTTTGATCGTTCCCAGGAAAACCAGTAGCAGTTTCCGATGCACATCTGGAGGCAATCTGTAATCTGTGGACTATCAGAGTGTTGATGAAACTCAGAAATTGCATCGGGATTGAATACAACAGTCACCATGCGCACTTTCCTCCGTGGGATTAATGTCACAAACAGTCTACTCTTTGATCGTTCCCAGGAAGACCAGTAGTAGTTTCAGATGCACATCTGGAGGCATTCTGTAATCTGTGGACTATCTGAGTGTTGATGAAACACAGATATTGCATCGGGATTGAAAACAACAGTCACCATGCACACTTTCCCCCATGGGAGTATTGTCTGAAACGTTCTACCTTTTGATCATTCCCGGTTAGACCAGTAGTAGGTTCCGATGCACATCTGGAGGCATTCTGTAAACTGTGGACTATCAGAGTATTGATGAAACACAGAAATTGCATCGGGATTGAATACAACAGTCACCATGCGCACTTTCCTCCATGAGAGTAATGTCTCAAACAGATTACGCTTTGATCGTTCCCTGGAAGACCAGTAGTAGTATCCGATGGACATCTGGAGGCATTCTGTAATCTGAGGACTATGACAGTGTTGATGAACACAGAAATTGCATCGGGATTGAATACAACAGTTACCATGGGCACTTTCCCCCATGGGAGTATTGTCTCAAACAGTCTACGCTTTGATCGCTCCCTGGAAGACCAGTAGAATTTTCCGGTGCACATCTGGAGGCATTCTGTAATCTGTGGACTATCAGAATGTTGATGAAACACAGAAATTGCATCGGGATTAAATACAACAGTCACTGTCCGCACTTTCCTGCATGGGAGTAATGTCTCAAATAGTCAACGCTTTGATCGTTCCCTGGAAGACCAGTAGTAGTTTCCGATGCACATCTGTAGGCATTCTGTTATCTGTTTACCATCGGAGTGGTTTGAAACACAGAAATTGCCTCTCGATTGAATACAACAGTCACCAACCGGACTTTCCTCCATGGGAGTAGTGTCTCAAACAGTCTACGCTTTAATCGTTCACTGGAAGACCAGTAGTGCTTTCCGATACACATCTGGAGGCATTCTGTAATCTGTGGGCTATCATCGTGTTGTTGAAACACTGAAATTGCATCGGGATTGAATACAACAGTCATCCTCCGCACTTTCCTCCATGGGAGTAATGTCTCAAACAGTCTACGCTTTGATCGTTCCCTGGAAGACCAGTAGTAGTTTCCGATGCACATCTGGAGGCATTCTGTAATATGTGGACCTTCAAAGTGTTGATGAAACACAGAAATTGCATCGTGATTGAATACAAGTCACCATGACCACTTTCCTCCATGGGCGTAATTCTCAAACAGTCTACGCCTTGATCGTTCCCAGGAAGACCAGTAGCAGTTTCCGATGCACATCTGGAGGCAATCTGTAATCTGTGGACTATCAGAGTGTTGATGAAACTCAGAAATTGCATCGGGATTGAATACAACAGTCACCATGCGCACTTTCCTCCGTGGGAGTAATGTCACAAACAGTCTACTCTTTGATCGTTCCCAGGAAGACCAGTAGTAGTTTCAGATGCACATCTGGAGGCATTCTGTAATCTGTGGACTATCTGAGTGATGATGAAACACAGAAATTGCATCGGAATTGAAAACAACAGTCACCATGCGCACTTTCCCCCATGGGAGTATTGTATTAAACGTTCTACCCTTTGATCGTTTCCTGTTAGACCAGTAGTAGTTTCCGATGCACATCTTTAGTCATTCTGTTATCTGTGGACTATCAGAGTGTTGATAAAACACGGAAATTGAATCGGGATTGAATACAACAGTCACCATGCGCACTTTCCTCAAGGGGAGTAATGTCTCAAAGAGTTTACGCTTTGATCGTTCCCTGGAAGACCAGTAGAAGTTTCCGATGCACATCTGGGGGCATTGTGTAATCTGTGGACTATCAGAGTGTTGATGAAACACAGAAACTGCATCGGGATGGAATACAACAGTCACCATGCGCACTTTCCTCCATGGGAGTAATGTCTCAAACATTCTACGCTTTGATCGTTTCCTGGAAGACCAGTAGTAGTTTCCGATGCACATCTGGAGGCATTCTGTAATCTGTGGACTAACTGAGTGTTGACGAAACACAGAAATTGCATCGGGATTGAATACAAATGTCACCATGCGCACTTTCCTCCATGGGAGTAATGTCTCAAACAGTCTATGCGTTGATCGTTCCCTCGAAGACCCGTATCTGTTTCCGATGCACATCTGGAAGCATTCTGTAATCTGTGGACTATCAGAGTGTTGATGAAACACAGAAATTGCATCGGGATTGAATACAACAGTCACCACTCGCACTTTCCTCCATGGGAGTAATGCCTCAAACAGTCTATGCTTTGATCGTTCCCAGGAAGACCAGTAGTAGTTTCCGATGCACATCTGGAGGCATTCTGTAATCTGTGGACCTTCAAAGTGTTGATGAAACACAGAAATTGCATCGCGATTGAATACAAGTCACCATGCGCACTTCCCTCCATGGGAGTAATGTCTCAAACAGTCTATTGTTTGATCGTTCCCAGGAAGACCAGTAGCAGTTTCCGATGCACATCTGGAGGCAATCTGTAATCTGTGGACTATCAGAGTGTTGATGAAACACAGAAATTGCATCGGGATTGAATACAAAAGTCACCATGCACACTTTACTCCACGGGAGTAATGTCTCTAACAGTCTATGCTTTGATCGTTCCCTCGAAGACCAGTATTAGTTTCCGATGCACATCTGGAGGCATTCTGTAATCTGTGGACTATCAGAGTGTTGATGAAACACAGAAATTGCATCGGGATTGAATACAACAGTCACCATTCGCACTTTCCTCCACAGGAGTAATGTCTCAAACAGTCTACACTTTGATCGTTCCCTGGAAGACCAGTAGTAGTTTCCAATGCACATCTGGAGGCATTCTGTAAGCTGTGGACTATCAGAGTGTTGTTGAAACACAGAAATTGCATCGGGATTGAATACAACAGTAACCATGCGCACTTTCCTCCATGGGAGTAATATCTCAAACAGTCTACGGCTTGATCGTTCCCTGGAAGACCAGTAGAAGATTCCAATGCACATCTGGAGGCATTCTGTTATCTGTGGAGCATCAATGTGTTGATGAAACACAGAAATTGCATCGCGATTTAATATAACAGTCACCAAGCGCACTTCCCTCCATGGGAGTAATACCTCAAACAGTCTATGCTTTGATCGTTCCCTGGAAGACCAGTAGTAGCGTCCGATGCACATCTGGAGTCATTCTGTAATCTGTGGACTAACTGAGTGTTGATGAAACACAGAAATTGCATCGGGATTGAATACAACAGTCACCATGCGCACTTTCCTACATGGGAGTAATACCTCAAACAGTCTATGCTTTGATCGTTCCCAGGATGACCAGTAGTAGTTTCCGATGCACATCTGGAGGTATTCTGTAATCTGTGGACCTTCAAAGTGTTGATGAAACACAGAAATTGCATCGTGATTGAATACAAGTCACAATGCGCACTTCCCTCCATGGGAGTAATGTCTCAAACAGTCTATTGTTTGATCGTTCCCAGGAAGACCAGTAGCAGTTTCCAATGCACATCTGGAGGCAATCTGTAATCTGTGGACTATCAGAGTGTTGATGAAACTCAGACATTGCATCGGGATTGAATACAACAGTCAGCATGCGCACTTTCCTCCGTGGGAGTAATGTCACAAACAGTCTACCCTTTGATCATTCCCAGGAAGACCAGTAGTAGTTTCAGATGCACATCTGGAGGCATTCTGTAATCTGTGGATTATCTGAGTGTTGATGAAACACAGAAATTGCATCGGGATTGAAAACAACAGTCACCATGCACACTTTCCGCCATGGGAGTATTGTCTGAAACGTTCTACCCTTTGATCGTTCCCTGTTAGACCAGTAGAAGGTTCCGATGCACATCTGGAGGCATTCTGTAAACTGTGGACTATCAGAGTGTTGATGAAACACAGATATTGCATCGGGATTGAAATCAACAGTCACCATGCACACTTTCCCCCATGGGAGTATTGTCTGAAACGTTCTACCCTTTGATCATTCCCTGTTAGACCAGTAGTAGGTTCCGATGCACATCTGGAGGCATTCTGTAAACTGTGGACTATCAGAGTGTTGATGAAACACAGAAATTGCATCGGGATTGAATACAACAGTCACCATGCGCACTTTCCTCCATGAGAGTAATGTCTCAAACAGATTACGCTTTGATCGTTCCCTGGAAGACCAGTAGTAGTATCCGATGGACATCTGGAGGCATTCTGTAATCTGAGGACTATGAGAGTGTTGATGAACACAGAAATTGCATCGGGATTGAATACAACAGTTACCATGGGCACTTTCCCCCATGGGAGTATTGTCTCAAACAGTCTACGCTTTGATCGCTCCCTGGAAGACCAGTAGAAGTTTCCGATGCACATCTGGGGGCATTGTGTAATCTGTGGACTATCAGAGTGTTGATGAAACACAGAAACTGCATCGGGATGGAATACAACAGTCACCATGCGCACTTTCCTCCATGGGAGTAATGTCTCAAACATTCTACGCTTTGATCGTTTCCTGGAAGACCAGTAGTAGTTTCCGATGCACATCTGGAGGCATTCTGTAATCTGTGGACTAACTGAGTGTTGACGAAACACAGAAATTGCATCGGGATTGAATACAAATGTCACCATGCGCACTTTCCTCCATGGGAGTAGTGTCTCAAACAGTCTACGCTTTGATCGTTCACTGGAAGACTTGTAGTGCTTTCCGATACACATCTGGAGGCATTCTGTAATCTGTGGACTATCATCGTGTTGTTGAAACACTGAAATTGCATCGGGATTGAATACAACAGTCACCATGCGCACTTTCCTCCATGGGAGTAATGTCTCAAACAGTCTACGCTTTGATCGTTCCCTGGAAGACCAGTAGTAGATTCCAGTGCACATCTGGAGTCATTCTGTAATCTGTGGAGCTTCAAAGTGTTGATGAAACTCAGAAATTGCATCGCGATTTAATACAACGGTCACCAAGCGCACTTCCCTCCATGGGAGTAATACCTCAAACAGTCTATGCTTTGATCGTTTCCTGGAAGACCAGTAGTAGTTTCCGATGCACATCTGGAGTCATTCTGTAATCTGTGGACTAACTGAGTGTTGATGAAACACAGAAATTGCATCGGGATTGAATACAACAGTCACCATGCGCACTTTCCTCCATGGGAGTAATACCTCAAACAGTCTATGCTTTGATCGCTCCCAGGAAGACCAGTAGTAGTTTCCGATGCACATCTGGAGGCATTCTGCAATATGTGGACCTTCAAAGTGTTGATGAAACACAGAAATTGCATCGTGATTGAATAGAAGTCACCATGACCACTTTCCTCCATGGGAGTAATTCTCAAACAGTCTACGCCTTGATCGTTCCCAGGAAGACCAGTAGCAGTTTCCGATGCACATCTGGAGGCAATCTGTAATCTGTAGACTATCAGAGTGTTGATGAAACTCAGAAATTGCATCGGGATTGAATACAACAGTCACCATGCGCACTTTCCTCCGTGGGAGTAATGTCACAAACAGTCTACTCTTTGATCGTTCCCAGGAAGACCAGTAGTAGTTTCAGATGCACATCTGGAGGCATTCTGTAATCTGTGGACTATCTGTGTGATGATGAAACACAGAAATTGCATCGGGATTGAAAACAACAGTCACCATGCGCACTTTCCCCCATGAGAGTATTGTCTTAAACGTTCTACCCTTTGATCGTTTCCTGTTAGACCAGTAGTAGTTTCCGATGCACATCTTTTGTCATTCTGTTATCTGTGGACTATCAGAGTGTTGATAAAACACGGAAATTGAATCGGGATTGAATACAACAGTCACCATGCGCACTTTCCTCAAGGGGAGTAATGTCTCAAAGAGTTTACGCTTTGATCGTTCCCTGGAAGACCAGTAGAAGTTTCCGATGCACATCTGGGGGCATTGTGTAATCTGTGGACTATCAGAGTGTTGATGAAACACAGAAACTGCATCGGGATGGAATACAACAGTCACCATGCGCACTTTCCTCCATGGGAGTAATGTCTCAAACAGTCTACGCTTTGATCGTTTCCTGGAAGACCAGTAGTAGTTTCCGATGCACATCTGGAGGCATTCTGTAATCAGTGGACTAACTGAGTGTTGACGAAACACAGAAATTGCATCGGGATTGAATACAAATGTCACCATGCGCACTTTCCTCCATGGGAGTAATGTCTCAAACAGTCTATGCGTTGATCGTTCCCTCGAAGACCCGTATCAGTTTCCGATGCACATCTGGAAGCATTCTGTAATCTGTGGACTATCAGAGTGTTGATGAAACACAGAAATTGCATCGGGATTGAATACAACAGTCACCACTCGCACTTTCCTCCATGGGAGTAATACCTCAAACAGTCTATGCTTTGATCGTTCCCAGGAAGACCAGTAGTAGTTTCCGATGCACATCTGGAGGCATTCTGTAATCTGTGGACCTTCAAAGTGTTGATGAAACACAGAAATTGCATCGCGATTGAATAAAAGTCACCATGCGCACTTCCCTCCATGGGAGTAATGTCTCAAACAGTCTATTGTTTGATCGTTCCCAGGAAGACCAGTAGCAGTTTCCGATGCACATCTGGAGGCAATCTGTAATCTGTGGACTATCAGAAAGTTGATGAAACACAGAAATTGCATCGGGATTGAATACAAAAGTCACCATGCGCACTTTCCTCCACGGGAGTAATGTCTCTAACAGTCTATGCTTTGATCGTTCCCTCGAAGACCAGTATTAGTTTCCGATGCACATCTGGAGGCATTCTGTAATCTGTGGACTATCAGAGTGTTGATGAAACACAGAAATTGCATCGGGATTGAATACAACAGTCACCATTCGCACTTTCCTCCACAGGAGTAATGTCTCAAACAGTCTACACTTTGATCGTTCCCTGGAAGACCAGTAGTAGTTTCCAATGCACATCTGGAGGCATTCTGTAAGCTGTGGACTATCAGAGTGTTGTTGAAACACAGAAATTGCATCGGGATTGAATACAACAGTAACCATGCGCACTTTCCTCCATGGGAGTAATATCTCAAACAGTCTACGGCTTGATCGTTCCCTGGAAGACCAGTAGAAGATTCCAATGCACATCTGGAGGCATTCTGTAATCTGTGGAGCTTCAATGTGTTGATGAAACACAGAAATTGCATCGCGATTTAATATAACAGTCACCAAGCGCACTTCCCTCCATGGGAGTAATACCTCAAACAGTCTATGCTTTGATCGTTCCCTGGAAGACCAGTAGTAGCGTCCGATGCACATCTGGAGTCATTCTGTAATCTGTGGACTAACTGAGTGTTGATGAAACACAGAAATTGCATCGGGATTGAATACAACAGTCACCATGCGCACTTTCCTACATGGGAGTAATACCTCAAACAGTCTATGCTTTGATCGTTCCCAGGATGACCAGTAGTAGTTTCCGATGCACATCTGGAGATATTCTGTAATCTGTGGACCTTCAAAGTGTTGATGAAACACAGAAATTGCATCGTGATTGAATACAAGTCACAATGCGCACTTCCCTCCATGGGAGTAATGTCTCAAACAGTCTATTGTTTGATCGTTCCCAGGAAGACCAGTAGCAGTTTCCAATGCACATCTGGAGGCAATCTGTAATCTGTGGACTATCAGAGTGTTAATGAAACTCAGACATTGCATCGGGATTGAATACAACAGTCAGCATGCGCACTTTCCTCCGTGGGAGTAATGTCACAAACAGTCTACCCTTTGATCATTCCCAGGAAGACCAGTAGTAGTTTCAGATGCACATCTGGAGGCATTCTGTAATCTGTGGATTATCTGAGTGTTGATGAAACACAGAAATTGCATCGGGATTGAAAACAACAGTCACCATGCACACTTTCCGCCATGGGAGTATTGTCTGAAACGTTCTACCCTTTGATCGTTCCCTGTTAGACCAGTAGTAGGTTCCGATGCACATCTGGAGGCATTCTGTAAACTGTGGACTATCAGAGTGTTGATGAAACACAGAAATTGCTTCGGGATTGAATATAACAGTCACCATGCGCACTTCCCTCCATGGGAGTAATGTCTCAAACAGTCTACGCTTTGATCGTTCCCTGGAAGACCGATAGTAGTTTCCGATGCACATCTTTAGTCATTCTGTTATCTGTGGACTATCAGAGTGTTGATAAAACACGGAAATTGAATCGGGATTGAATACAACAGTCACCATGCGCACTTTCCTCCATGGGAGTAATGTCTCAAAGAGTTTAGGCTTTGATCGTTCCCTGGAAGACCAGTAGAAGTTTCCGATGCACATCTGGAGGCATTGTGTAATCTGTGGACTATCAGAGTGTTGATGAAACACAGAAACTGCATCGGGATGGAATACAACAGTCACCATGCGCACTCTCCTCCATGGGAGTAATGTCTCAAACAGTCTACGCTTTGATCGTTCCCTGGAAGGCCAGTAGTAGTTTCCGATGCATATCTGGAGGCATTCTGTAATCTGTTTACTATCAGAGTGTTGTTGAAACACAGAAATTGCATCGGGACTGAATACAACAGTCACCATTCGCACTTTCCTCCATGGGAGTAATGTCTCAAACAGTCTACGCTTTAATCGTTCCCTGGAAGACCAGTAGTAGTTTCCGATGCACATCTGGAGGCATTCTGTAACCTGTTAACTATCAGAGTGTTGATGAAACACCGAAATTGCATCGGGATTGAATTCAACAGTCACCATGCGCACTTTCCTCCATGGGAGTAATGTCTCAAACAGTCTACGCTTTGATCGTTCCCTGGAAGACCAGTAGTAGCGTCCGATGCACATCTGGAGGCATTCTGTAGTCTGTGGACTAGCAGAGTGTTCTTGAAACACAGAAATTCCATCGCGATTTAATACAACAGTCACCACGCGCAATTTCCTCCATGGGAGTAATGACTCAAACAGTCTACGCTTTGATCGTTCCCTGGAAGACCAGTAGTAGTTTCCGATGCACATCTGGAGGCATTCTGTAATCTGATGAGTATCTGAGTGTTGATGAAACACAGAAATTGCATCGGGATTGAAAACAACAGCCACCATGCGCACTTTCCTCCATGGGAGTAATGTCTCAAACAGTCTACCCTTTGATCGTTCCCATGAAGACCAGTAGTATTTTCCGATGCACATCTGGAGGAATTCTGTAATCTGTGGAATATCTGAGTGTTGATGAAACACAGACGTTGCATCGGGATTGAAAACAACAGTCACCATGCACACTTTCCCCCATGGGAGTTTTGTCTGAAACATTCTACCCTTTGATCGTTCCTTGGATGACCAGTAGTAGCGTCCGATGCACATCTGGAGGCATTCTGTAGTCTGTGGACTAGCAGAGTGTTCTTGAAACACAGAAATTGCATCGCGATTTAATACAACAGTCACCTCGCGCAATTTCCTGCATGGGAGTAATGACTCAAACATTCTACGCTTTGATCGTTCCCTGGAAGACCAGTAGTAGTTTCCGATGCACATCTGGAGGCATTCTGTAATCTGATGAGTATCTGAGTGTTGATGAAACACAGAAATTGCATCGGGATTGAAAACAACAGCCACCATGCGCGCTTTCCTCCACAGCAGTAATGTCTCAAACAGTCTATGCTTTGATCGTTCCCTCGAAGACCAGTAGTAGTTTCCGATGCACATCTGGAGGCATTCTGTAATCTGTGGACTATCAGAGTGTTGATGAAACACAGAAATTGCATCGGGATGGAATACAACAGTCACCATGCGCACTTTCCTCCATGGGAGTAATGTCTCAAACAGTCTACGTTTTGATCGTTTCCTGGAAGACCAGTAGTAGTTTCCGATGCACATCTGGAGACATTCTGTAATCTGTGGACTAACTCAGTGTTGGCGAAACACAGAAATTGCATCGGGACTGAATACAAAAGTCACCATGCGCACTTTCCTCCACGGGAGTAATGTCTCAAACAGTCTATGCTTTGATCGTTCCCTCGAAGACCAGTATTAGTTTCCGATGCACATCTGGAGGCAATCTGTAATCTGTGGACTATCAGAGTGTTGATGAAACACAGAAATTGCATCGGGATGGAATACAACAGTCACCATGCGCATTGTCCTCCATGGGAGTAATGTCTCAAATAGTCTACGCTTTGATCGTTTCCTGAAAGACCAGTAGTAGTTTCCGATGCACATCTGGAGGCATTCTGTAATCTGATGAGTATCTGAGTGTTGATGAAACACAGAAATTGCATCGGGATTGAAAACAACAGTCACCATGCGCGCTTTCCTCCACAGCAGTAATGTCTCAAACAGTCTATGCTTTGATCGTTCCCTCGAAGACCAGTAGTAGTTTCCGATGCACATCTGGAGGCATTCTGTAATCTGTGGACTAACTCAGTGTTGGCGAAACACAGATATTGCATCGGGACTGAATACAAAAGTCACCATGCGCACTTTCCTCCACGGGAGTAATGTCTCAAACAGTCTATGCTTTGATCGTTCCCTCGAAGACCAGTATTAGTTTCCGATGCACATCTGGAGGCAATCTGTAATCTGTGGACTATCAGAGTGTTGATGAAACACAGAAATTGCATCGGGATGGAATACAACAGTCACCATGCGCATTTTCCTCCATGGGAGTAATGTCTCAAATAGTCTACGCTTTGATCGTTTCCTGAAAGACCAGTAGTAGTTTCCGATGCACATCTGGAGGCATTCTGTAATCTGTGGACTAACTGAGTGTTGACGAAACACAGAAATTGCATCGGGACTGAATACAAAAGTCACCATGCGCATTTCCCTCCACGGGAGTAATGTCTCAAACAGTCTATGCTTTGATCGTTCCCTCGAAGACCAGTATTAGTTTCCGATGCACATCTGGAGGCAATCTGAAATCTGTGGACTATCAGAGTGTTGTTGAAACACTGAAATTGCGCCGGGATTGAATACAACAGTGACCATGCGCACTTTTCTCCATGGGAGTAATATCTCAAACAGTCCACGGTTTGATCGTTCCCTGGAAGACCAGTAGTAGTTTCCGATACACATCTTGAGGCATTCTGTAATCTGTGGACCTTCAAAGTGTTGATGAAACACAGAAATTGCATCGTGATTGAATACAACAGTCACCATGCGCACTTTTCTACATGGGAGTAATGTCTCAAACTGTCATCGATTTGATCGTTCCCTGAAGAACAGTAGTAGTTTCCGATGCACATCTAAAGGCATTCTGTAATTTGTTTTCTATCCGGGTGTTTATGAAACACAGAAATTGCATCGGGATTGAATACAACAGTCACCATGCGCACTTTCTCAAGGGGAGTAATATCTTAAACAGTCTACGCTTTGATCGTTCCCTGGAAGACCAGTAGTAGTTTCCGATGCACATCTGGTGGCTTTCTGTAATCTGTGGACTATCAGAGTGTTGATGAAACACAGAAGTTGCATCGGGATTGAATACAACAGTCACCATTCGCACTTTCCTCCATGGGAGTAATGTCTCAAACAGTCTACGCTTTGATCGTTCCCTGGAAGACCAGTAGTAGTTTCCGATGCACATCTGGAGGCATTCTGTAATCTGTGGACTAGCAGAGTGTTGATGAAACACAGAAATTGCATCGGGATTGAATACAACAGTCACTATGCGCACTTTCCTCCATGGGAGTAATTTCTCAAGCTGTCTACGCTTTAATCGTTCCCTGGAAGACCAGTAGTAGTTTCCGATGCACATCTGGAGGCATTCTGTAATCTGTGGACCTTCAAAGTGTTGATGAAACATAGAAATTGCATCGCGATTGAATACAAGTCACCATGCGCACTTCCCTCCATGGGAGTAATGTCTCAAACAGTCTTTTGTTTGATCGTTCCCAGGAAGACCAGTAGCAGTTTCCGATGCACATCTGGAGGCAATCTGTAATCTGTGGACTATCAGAGTGTTGATGAAACTCAGAAATTGCATCGGGATTGAATACAACAGTCACCATGCGCACTTTCCTCCGTGGGAGTTATGTCACAAACAGTCTACTCTTTGATCGTTCCCAGGAAGACCAGTAGTAGTTTCAGATGCACATCTGGAGGCATTCTGTAATCTGTGGCCTATCAGAGTGTTGATGAAACACAAAAATTGCATCGGGATTGAATACAACAGTCACCATTCGCACTTTCCTCCACAGTAGTAATGTCTCAAACAGTCTACACTTTGATCGTTCCCTGGAAGACCAGTAGTAGTTTCCAATGCACACCTGAGGCATTCTGTAAGCTGTGGACTATCAGAATGTTGTTGAAACACAGAAATTGCATCGGGATTGAATACAACAGTAACCATGCGCACTTTCCTCCATGGGAGTAATATCTCAAACAGTCTACGGCTTGATCGTTCCCTGGAAGACCAGTAGAAGATTCCAATGCACATCTGGAGGCATTCTGTAATCCGTGGAGCTTCAAAGTGTTGATGAAACACAGAAATTGCATCGCGATTTAATATAACAGTCACCAAGCGCACTTCCCTCCATGGGAGTAATACCTCAAGCGGTCTATGCTTTGATCGGTCCCTGGAAGACCAGTAGTAGTTTCCGATGCAGATCTGGAGTCATTCTGTAATCTGTGGACTAACTGAGTGTTGATGAAACACAGAAATTGCATCGGGATTGAGTACAACAGTCACCATGCGCACTTTCCTCCATGGGAGTAATACCTCAAACAGTCTATGCTTTGATCATTCCCAGGATGACCAGTAGTAGTTTCCGATGCACATCTCGAGGTATTCTGTAATCTGTGGACACTCAAAGTGTTGATGAAACACAGAAATTGCATCGTGACTGAATACAAGTCACCATGCGCACTTCCCTCCATGGGAGTAATGTCTCAAATAGTCTATTGTTTGATCGTTCCCAGGAAGACCAGTAGTAGTTTCCAATGCACATCTGGAGCCAATCTGTAATCTGTGGACTATCAGAGTGTTGATGAAACTCAGACATTGCATCGGGATTGAATACAACAGTCACCATGCGCACTTTCCTCCGTGGGAGTAATGTCACAAACAGTCTACCCTTTGATCATTCCCAGGATGACCAGTAGTAGTTTCAGATGCACATCTGGAAGCATTCTGTAATCTGTGGACTATCTGAGTGTTGATGAAACACAGAAATTGCATCGGGATTGAAAACAACAGTCACCATGCACACTTTCCCCCATGGGAGTATTGTCTGAAACGTTCTACCCTTTGATCGTTCCCTGTTAGACCAGTAGTAGGTTCCGATGCACATCTGGAGGCATTCTGTAAACTGTGGACTATCAGAGTGTTGATGAAACACAGAAATTGCTTCGGGATTGAATACAACAGTCACCATGCGCACTTCCCTCCATGGGAGTAATGTCTCAAACAGTCTACGCTTTGATCGTTCCCTGGAAGACCGATAGTAGTTTCCGATGCACATCTTTAGTCATTCTGTTATCTGTGGACTATCAGAGTGTTGATAAAACACGGAAATTGAATCGGGATTGAATACAACAGTCACCATGCGCACTTTCCTCCATGGGAGTAATGTCTCAAAGAGTTTACGCTTTGATCGTTCCCTGGAAGTCCAGTAGAAGTTTCCGATGCACATCTGGAGGCATTGTGTAATCTGTGGACTATCAGAGTGTTGATGAAACACAGAAACTGCATCGTGATGGAATACAACAGTCACCATGCGCACTCTCCTCCATGGGAGTAATGTCTCAAACAGTCTACGCTTTGATCGTTCCCTGGAAGGCAAGTAGTAGTTTCCGATGCATATCTGGAGGCATTCTGTAATCTGTTTACTATCAGAGTGTTGTTGAAACACCGAAATTGCATCGGGATTGAATTCAACAGTCACCATGCGCACTTTCCTCCATGGGAGTAATGTCTCAAACAGTCTACGCTTTGATCGTTCCCTTGAAGACCAGTAGTAGCGTCCGATGCACATCTGGAGGCATTCTGTAGTCTGTGGACTAACAGAGTGTTCTTGAAACACAGAAATTCCATCGCGATTTAATACAACAGTCACCACGCGCAATTTCCTCCATGGGAGTAATGACTCAAACAGTCTACGCTTTGATCGTTCCCTGGAAGACCAGTAGTAGTTTCCGATGCACATCTGGAGGCATTCTGTAATCTGATGAGTTTCTGAGTGTTGATGAAACACAGAAATTGCATCGGGATTGAAAACAACAGCCCCCATGCGCACTTTCCTCCATGGGAGTAATGTCTCAAAGAGTCTACTCTTTGATCGTTCCCAGGAAGACCAGTAGTATTTTCTGATGCACATCTGGAGGCATTCTGTAATCTGTGGAATATCTGAGTGTTGATGAAACACAGAAGTTGCATCGGGATTGAAAACAACAGTCACCATGCACACTTTCCCCCATGGGAGTTTTGTCTGAAACATTCTACCCTTTGATCGTTCCCTGGATGACCAGTAGTAGCCTCCGATGCACATCTGGAGGCATTCTGTAGTCTGTGGACTAGCAGAGTGTTCTTGAAACACAGAAATTGCATCGCGATTTAATACAACAGTCACCTCGCGCAATTTCCTCCATGGGAGTAATGACTCAAACAGTATGCGCTTTGATCGTTCCCTGGAAGACCAGTAGTAGTTTCCGATGCACATCTGGAGGCATTCTGTAATCTGATGAGTATCTGAGTGTTGATGAAACACAGAAATTGCATCGGGATTGAAAACAACAGTCACCATGCGCACTTTCCTCCATGGGAGTAATGTCTCAAACAGTCTACTCTTTGATCGTTCCCAGGAAGACCAGTAGTAGTTTCCGATGCACATCTGGAGGCATTCTGTAATCTGATGAGTATCTGACTGTTGATGAAACACAGAAATTGCATCGGGATTGAAAACAACAGTCACCATGCGCGCTTTCCTCCACGGCAGTAATGTCTCAAACAATCTATGCTTTGATCGTTCCCTCGAAGACCAGTAGTAGTTTCCGATGCACATCTGGAGGCATTCTGTAATCTGTGGACTATTAGAGTGTTGATGAAACACAGAAATTGCATCGGGATGGAATACAACAGTCACCATGCGCCTTTTCCTCCATGGGAGTAATGTCTCAAACATCCTACGTTTTGATCGTTTCCTGGATGACAATTAGTAGTTTCCGATGCACATCTGGAGGCATTCTGTAATCTGTGGACTAACTCAGTGTTGACGAAACACAGAAATTGCATCGGGACTGAATACAAAAGTCACCATGCGCACTTTCCTCCACGGGAGTAATGTTTCAAACAGTCTATGCTTTGATCGTTCCCTCGAAGACCAGTATTAGTTTCCGATGCACATCTGGAGGAAATCTGTAATCTGTGGACTATCAGAGTGTTGATGAAACACAGAAATTGCATCGCGATGGAATACAACAGTCACCATGCGCATTTTCCTCCATGGGAGTAATGTCTCAAACAGTCTACGCTTTGATCGTTTCCTGGAAGACCAGTAGTAGTTTCCGATGCACATCTGGAGGCATTCTGTAATCTGTGGACTAACTGAGTGTTGACGAAACACAGAAATTGCATCGGGACTGAATACAAAAGTCACCATGCGCACTTCCCTCCACGGGAGTAATGTCTCAAACAGTCTATGCTTTGATCGTTCCCTCGAAGACCAGTATTAGTTTCCGATGCACATCTGGAGGCAATCTGTAATCTGTGGACTATCAGAGTGTTGTTGAAACACTGAAATTGCACCGGGATTGAATACAACAGTGACCATGCGCACTTTTCTCCATGGGAGTAATATCTCAAACAGTCTACGATTTGATCGTTCCCTGGAAGACCAGTAGTAGTTTCCGATGCACATCTTGAGGAATTCTGTAATCTGTGGACCTTCAAAGTGTTGATGAAACACAGAAATTGCATCGTGATTGAATACAACAGTCACCATGCGCATTTTCCTCCATGGGAGTAATGTCTCAAACAGTCTACGCCTTGATCGTTCCTTGGAAGAAAAGTAGTAGTTTCCCATGCACATCTGGAGGCATTCTGTAATGTGTGGACTATCAGAGTGTTGATGAAAGACAGAAATTGTATCGGGATTGAATACAACAGCCACCATGAGCACTTTCCTCCATGGGAGTAATGTCTCAAACAGTCTACGCCTTGATCGTTCCCTGGAAGAAAAGTAGTAGTTTCCCATGCACATCTGGAGGCATTCTGTAATCTGTGGACTATCAGAGTTTTGTTGAAACACAGAAATTGCTTCGCGATTTAATACAACAGTCACCATGCGTACTTTCATCTATGATAGTAATGGCTCAAACAGTCTACGCTTTGATCGTTCCCTGGAAGACCAGTAGTAGTTTCCGATGCACATCTGTAGGCATTCTGTAATCTGTGGACTATCAGAGTGTTGATGAAGCACAGAAATTGCATCGAGATTGAATACAACAGTCACCATGCGCACTTTCCTCCGTGAGAGTAATGTCTCAAAGAGATTACGCTTTGATCGTTCCCTGGAAGACCAGTAGTAGTATCCGATGCACATCTGGAGGCATTCTGTAATCTGAGGACTATGAGAGTGTTGATGAACACAGAAATTGCATCGGGATTGAATACAACAGTCACCATGCGCACTTTCCTCCATGGGAGTAATGTCTCAAACAGTCTACTCTTTGATCGTTCCCAGGAAGACCAGTAGTAGTTTCCGATGCACATCTGGAGGCATTCTGTAATCTGATGAGTATCTGACTGTTGATGAAACACAGAAATTGCATCGGGATTGAAAACAACAGTCACCATGCGCGCTTTCCTCCACGGCAGTAATGTCTCAAACAATCTATGCTTTGATCGTTCCCTCGAAGACCAGTAGTAGTTTCCGATGCACATCTGGAGGCATTCTGTAATCTGTGGACTATTAGAGTGTTGATGAAACACAGAAATTGCATCGGGATGGAATACAACAGTCACCATGCGCACTTTCCTCCATGGGAGTAATGTCTCAAACATCCTACGTTTTGATCGTTTCCTGGATGACAATTAGTAGTTTCCGATGCACATCTGGAGGCATTCTGTAATCTGTGGACTAACTCAGTGTTGACGAAACACAGAAATTGCATCGGGACTGAATACAAAAGTCACCATGCGCACTTTCCTCCACGGGAGTAATGTTTCAAACAGTCTATGCTTTGATCGTTCCCTCGAAGACCAGTATTAGTTTCCGATGCACATCTGGAGGAAATCTGTAATCTGTGGACTATCAGAGTGTTGATGAAACACAGAAATTGCATCGCGATGGAATACAACAGTCACCATGCGCATTTTCCTCCATGGGAGTAATGTCTCAAACAGTCTACGCTTTGATCGTTTCCTGGAAGACCAGTAGTAGTTTCCGATGCACATCTGGAGGCATTCTGTAATCTGTGGACTAACTGAGTGTTGACGAAACACAGAAATTGCATCGGGACTGAATACAAAAGTCACCATGCGCACTTCCCTCCACGGGAGTAATGTCTCAAACAGTCTATGCTTTGATCGTTCCCTCGAAGACCAGTATTAGTTTCCGATGCACATCTGGAGGCAATCTGTAATCTGTGGACTATCAGAGTGTTGTTGAAACACTGAAATTGCACCGGGATTGAATACAACAGTGACCATGCGCACTTTTCTCCATGGGAGTAATATCTCAAACAGTCTACGATTTGATCGTTCCCTGGAAGACCAGTAGTAGTTTCCGATGCACATCTTGAGGAATTCTGTAATCTGTGGACCTTCAAAGTGTTGATGAAACACAGAAATTGCATCGTGATTGAATACAACAGTCACCATGCGCATTTTCCTCCATGGGAGTAATGTCTCAAACAGTCTACGCCTTGATCGTTCCTTGGAAGAAAAGTAGTAGTTTCCCATGCACATCTGGAGGCATTCTGTAATGTGTGGACTATCAGAGTGTTGATGAAAGACAGAAATTGTATCGGGATTGAATACAACAGCCACCATGAGCACTTTCCTCCATGGGAGTAATGTCTCAAACAGTCTACGCCTTGATCGTTCCCTGGAAGAAAAGTAGTAGTTTCCCATGCACATCTGGAGGCATTCTGTAATCTGTGGACTATCAGAGTTTTGTTGAAACACAGAAATTGCTTCGCGATTTAATACAACAGTCACCATGCGTACTTTCATCTATGATAGTAATGGCTCAAACAGTCTACGCTTTGATCGTTCCCTGGAAGACCAGTAGTAGTTTCCGATGCACATCTGTAGGCATTCTGTAATCTGTGGACTATCAGAGTGTTGATGAAGCACAGAAATTGCATCGAGATTGAATACAACAGTCACCATGCGCACTTTCCTCCATGAGAGTAATGTCTCAAAGAGATTACGCTTTGATCGTTCCCTGGAAGACCAGTAGTAGTATCCGATGCACATCTGGAGGCATTCTGTAATCTGAGGACTATGAGAGTGTTGATGAACACAGAAATTGCATCGGGATTGAATACAACAGTCACCATGCGCACTTTCCCCCACGGGAGTCTTGTCTCAAACAGTCTATGATTTGATCGTACCCTCGAAGACCAGTAGTAGTTTCCGATGCACATCTGGAGGCATTGTGTAATCTGTAAACCTTCAAAGCGTTGATGAAACACAGAAGTTGCATCGTGATTGAATGCAACAGTCACCATGTGCACTTTCCTCCATGGGAGTAATGTCTCAAACAGTCTACGCTTTGATCGTTCCCTGGAAGACCGATAGTAGTTTCCGATGCACATCTTTAGTCATTCTGTTATCTGTGGACTATCAGAGTGTTGATAAAACACGGAAATTGAATCGGGATTGAATACAACAGTCACCATGCGCACTTTCCTCCATGGGAGTAATGTCTCAAAGAGTTTACGCTTTCATCGTTCCCTGGAAGACCAGTAGAAGTTTCCGATTCACATCTGGAGGCATTGTGTAATCTGTGGACTATCAGAGTGCTGATGAAACACAGAAACTGCATCGTGATGGAATACAACAGTCACCATGCGCACTCTCCTCCATGGGAGTAATGTCTCAAACAGTCTACGCTTTGATCGTTCCCTGGAAGGCAAGTAGTAGTTTCCGATGCATATCTGGAGGCATTCTGTAATCTGTTTACTATCAGAGTGTTGTTGAAACACAGAAATTGCATCGGGATTGAATACAACAGTCACCATTCGCACTTTCCTCCATGGGAATAATGTCTCAAACAGTCTACGCTTTGATCGTTCCCTGGAAGACCAGTAGTAGTTTCCGATGCACATCTGGAGGCATTCTGTAACCTGTTAACTATCTGAGTGTTGATGAAACACTGAAATTGCATCGGGATTGAATTCAACAGTCACCATGCGCACTTTCCTCCATGGGAGTAATGTCTCAAACAGTCTACGCTTTGATCGTTCCCTGGAAGACCAGTAGTAGCACCCGATGCACATCTGGAGGCATTCTGTAGTCTGTGGACTAGCAGAGTGTTCTTGAAACACAGAAATTCCATCGCGATTTAATACAACAGTCACCACGCGCAATTTTTCTCCATGGGAGTAATGACTCAAACAGTCTACGCTTTGATCGTTCCCTGGAAGACCAGTAGTAGTTTCCGATGCACATCTGGAGGCATTCTGTAATCTGATGAGTATCTGAGTGTTGATGAAACACAGAAATTGCATCGGGATTGAAAACAACAGCCCCCATGCGCACTTTCCTCCATGGGAGTAATGTCTCAAAGAGTCTACTCTTTGATCGTTCCCAGGAAGACCAGTAGTAGTTTCCGATGCACATCTGGAGGCATTCTGTAATCTGATGAGTATCTGAGTGTTGATGAAACACAGAAATTGCATCGGGATTGAAAACAACAGTCACCATGCGCACTTTCCTCCACGGCAGTAATGTCTCAAACAGTCTATGCTTTGATCGTTCCCTCGAAGACCAGTAGTAGTTTCCGATGCACATCTGGAGGCATTCTGTAATCTGTGGACTATCAGAATGTCTATGAAACACAGAAATTGTTTCGGGATTGAATACAACAGTCACCATGCGCACTTTCCTCCATGTGAGTAATGTCTCAAACAGTCTACGCTTTGATCGTTCCCTGGAAGTTCAGTAGTAGTTTCCGATGCACATCTGGAGGCATTGTGTAATCTGTGGACTATCAGAGTGTTGATGAAACACAGAAATTGCATCGCGATTTAATACAACAGTCACCATGCGTACTTTCATCTATGATAGTAATGGCTCAAACAGTCTACGCTTTGATCGTTCCCTGGAAGACCAGTAGTAGTTTCCGATGCACATCTGTAGGCATTCTGTAATCTGTGGACTATCAGAGTGTTGATGAAGCACAGAAATTGCATCGAGATTGAATACAACAGTCACCATGCGCACTTTCCTCCATGAGAGTAATGTCTCAAAGAGATTACGCTTTGATCGTTCCCTGGAAGACCAGTAGTAGTATCCGATGCACATCTGGAGGCATTCTGTAATCTGAGGACTATGAGAGTGTTGATGAACACAGAAATTGCATCGGGATTGAATACAACAGTCACCATGCGCACTTTCCCCCACGGGAGTCTTGTCTCAAACAGTCTATGATTTGATCGTACCCTCGAAGACCAGTAGTAGTTTCCGATGCACATCTGGAGGCATTGTGTAATCTGTAAACCTTCAAAGCGTTGATGAAACACAGAAGTTGCATCGTGATTGAATGCAACAGTCACCATGTGCACTTTCCTCCATGGGAGTAATGTCTCAAACAGTCTATGCTTTGATCGTTCCCAGGAAGACCAGTAGTAGTTTCCGATGCACATCTGGAGGCAATCTGTAATCTGTGGACCACCAGAGTGATGATGAAACACAGAAATTGCATCGGGATTAAATACAACAGTCACAATTCGCACTTTCCTCCATATGAGTAATGTCTCAAACAGTCTACGTTTTGATCGTTCCCTGGAAGACCAGTAGAAGTTTCCGATGCACATCTGGAGACATTCTGTAATCAGTGGACTATCAGAGTGTTGACGAAACACTGAAATTGCATCGGGATTGAATACAACAGTCACCATGCGCACTTTCTCCATGGGAGTAATGTCACAAACTGTCATCGATTTGATCGCTCCCTGAAGACCAGTAGTAGTTTCCGATGCACATCTGGAGGCATTCTGAAATCTGTGGTCCATCCGGGTGTTGATGAAACACAGAAATTGTATCGGCATTGAATACAACAGTCACCATGCGAACATTCCCCCATGGGAGTAATGTCTCAAACAGTCTACGCCTTAATCTATCCCTGGAGGACCAGTAGTCGTTTCCGATGCACATCTGGAGTCATTATGTAATCTGTGGACCTTCAAAGTGTTGATGAAACACAGAAATTGCATCGTGATTGAATTCAACAGTCACCATGCGCACTTTCCTCCATGGGACTAATGTCTCTAACGGTCTACGCTTTGATCGTTCCCTGGAAGACCAGTAGTAGTTTCCGATGCACATCTGGAGCCATTCTGTAAACTGTGGACTATCAGAGTGTTATTGAAACACAAAAATTGCATCGGAATTGAATACAACAGTCACCATGCGCACTTTTCCCCACGGGAGTAATGTCTCAAACAGTCTATTATTTGATCGTTCCCTCAAAGACCAGTAGTAGTTTCCGATGCACATCTGGAGTCATTATGTAATCTGTGGACTAACTGAGTGTTGATGAAACACAAAATTGCATCGAGATTGAGTACAACAGTCACCATGCGCACTTTCTTCCACGGGAGTAATGTCTGAAACAGTCTATGTTTTGATCGTTTCCTCGATGACCAGTAGTAGTTCCCGATGCACATCTGGTGGCATTCTGTAATCAGTGGACCTTCAAAGTGTTGATGAAACACAGATATTGCATCGGGATTGAATACAACAGTCACCATACGCACTTTCCTCAATGGGAGTAATATCTCAAACTGTCATCGATTTGATCGTTCCCTGAAGACCAGTAGTAGTTTCCGATGCACATCTGGAGGCATTGTGTAATCTGTGGTCTATCCGGGTGTTGATGAAACACAGAAATTGCATCGGGATTGAATACAACAGTCAGAATGCGCACTTTCCACCATGGGAGTAATATCTCAAACAGTCTACGGTTTGATCGCTCCCTGGAAGACCAGTAGTTGTTTCCGATGCACATCTGGTATCATTCTGTAATCTGTGCACTATCAGAGTGTTGATGAAACACAGAAATTGCATCGGGATTGAATACAATTGTCACCATCCGCACTTTCTTCCACGGGAGTAATTTCTCAAACAGTCTATGCTTTGATCGTTCCCTCAAAGACCAGTATTAGTTTCCGATTCACATCTGGAGGCAATCTGTAATCTGTGGACTATCAGAGTGTTGATGAAACACAGAAATTGCATCGGGATTGAATACAACAGTCACCATCCGCACTTTCTTCCACGGGAGTAATTTCTCAAACAGTCTATGCTTTGATCGTTTCCTCGATGACCAGTAGTAGTTTCCGATGCACATCTGGAGGCATTCTGAAATCTGTGGTCTAACCGGGAGTTGATAAAAGACAGAAATTGCATCAGGATTGAATACAACAGTCACCATACGCACTTTCCTCAATGGGAGTAATATCTCAAACTGTCATCTATTTGATCGTTCCCTGGAAGACAAGTAGTAGTTTCGATTCACATCTGGAGGCATTCTTTAGTCTGTGGTTCTTCAATGTATTGATGAAATACAGAAATTGCATCGTAATTGAATACAACAGTCACCATGGGCACTTTCCTCCATGGGAGTAATATCTCAAACAGTGTACTCTTTTATCGTTCCCTGGAAGACCAGTAGTAGTTTGCGATGCACATCTGGAGGCATTCTGTAATCTGTGAACTATCAGAGTATTGATGAAACACTGAAATTGCATCGGGATTGAATACAACAGTCACCATGCGCACTCTCACCATGGGAGTAATGTCTCAAACTGTCATCGATTTGATCGTTCCCTGAAGACCAGTTGTAGTTTCCGATATACATCTGGAGGCATTCTGTAATCTGTGGTAAATCCGGGTGTTGATGAAACACAGAAATTGTATGGGCATTGAATACAACAGTCACCATTCGCACTTTCCTCCATGGGAGTAATGTCTCAAACAGTCTATGCTTTGATCGTTTCCTCGATGACCAGTAGTAGTTTCCGATGCACATCTAGAGGCATTCTGTAATCAGTGGACCTTCAAAGTGTTGATGAAACACAGAAATTGCATCGTGATTGAATACAACAGTCACCATGCACACTTTCCTCCGTGGGAGTAATGTCACAGTCTACGCTTTGATCGTTCCCAGGAAGACCAGTAGTAGTTTCCGATGCACATCTGGAGGTGTTCTGTAATCTGTGGACTATCAGAGTGTTGTTGAAACACAGAAATTCCTTCGTTATTGAATACAACAGTCACCATGCGCACTTTCCTCCATGGGAGTAATATCTCAAACAGTCTACGGTAGATCGTTCCCTGGAAGACCAATAGTAGTTTCCGATGAACATCTTGAGGCATTCTGTAATCTGTGGACCTTCAAGGTGTTGATGAAACACAGAAATTGCCTCTGGATATAATACAACAATCACCATGTTCACTTTCTTCCACGCGAGTAATGTCTCAAACAGTCTATGCTTTGATCGTTCCCTGAAGACCAGTAGTAGTTTCCGATGCACATCCTGAGGCATTCTGTAATCTGTGGTCTATCCGGGTGTTGATGAGGCACAGAAATTGTATCGGCATTGAATACAACAGTCACCATGCGAACTTTCCTCCATGGGAGTAATGTCTAAAACAGCCTACGCCTTGATCGTTCCCTGCAGGACCAGTAGTAGTTTCCGATGCACATCTGGAGCCATTCTGTAAACTGTGGACTATCAGAGTGTTGTTGAAACACAGAAATTGCATCGCGATTTAATACAACAGTCACCATGGGAACTATCCTCCATGGGAGTAATGACTCAAACAGTCTACGCTTTGATCGTTCCCTGGAAGACCAGTAGTAGTTTCCGATGCACATCTGGGGGCATTCTGTAATCTGATGATTATCTGAGTGTTGATGAAACACAGAAATTGCATTGAGATTGAATACAACAGTCACTATGCACACTTTGCTCCATGGGAGTAATGTCTCAAACAGTCTACGCTTTGATCGTTCCCTGGAAGACCAGTAGTACTTTCCGATGCACATCTGGAGGCATTCGGTAATCTGTGGACTATCAGAGTGTTGTTGAAACACAGAAATTGCATCGCGATTTAATTCAACAGTCACCATGCGCTCTTTCCTCCATGGGAGTAATGACTCAAACAGTCTACGCTTTGATCGTTCCCAGGAAGACCAGTAGTAGTTTCAGATACACATCTGGAGGCATTCTGTTATCTGATGAGTATCTGAGTGTTGATGAAACACAGAAATTGCATTGGGATTGAAAACAACAGTCACCATGCGCATTTTCCTCGATTGGAGTGATGTCTCAAACAGTCTATTCTTTGATCGTTCCCAGGAAGACCAGTAGCAGTTTCCGATGCACATCTGGAGGCAATCTGTAATCTGTGGACCATCAGAGTGTTGATGAAAGACAGAAATTGCTTCGATATTGAATACAACAGTCCCCATGCAGACTTTCCTCCATGGGAGTAATTCTCAAACAGTCTACGCCTTGATCGTTCCCTGGAAGACCAGTAGTAGTTTCCGATGCACATCTGGAGGCAGTCTGTAATCTGTGGACTGTCTGAGTGTTGATGAAACACAGTAATTGCATCGGGATTGAATACAAGAGTCACCAAGCGCACATTCCCCTATGGGAGTAATGTCTCAAACATTCTACGTTTTGATCGTTCCCTGTTAGACCAGTAGTAGTTTCCGATGCACATCTGGAGGCATTCTGTAATCTGTGGACTATCAGAGTGTTGATGAAGCACAGAAATCGCTTCGGGATTGAATACAACAGTCACCATGCGCACTTCCTTCCATGAGAGTAATGTCTCAAAGAGTATACGCTTTGATCGTTCCCTGGAAGACCAGTAGTAGTTTCCGATGCACATCTGGAGGCATTCTGTAATCTGTGGACATTCAGAGTGTTGATGAAACAATGAAATTGCATCGGGATTGAATACAACAGTCACCATGCGCACTTTCCTCCATGGGAGTAATGTCTCAAACAGTCTACGGTAGATCGTTCCCTGGAAGACCAGTAGTTGTTTCCGATGCACATCTGGTGGCATTCTGTAGTCTGTGGACTATCAGAGTCTTGTTGAAACACAGAAATTGAATCAGGATTGAATACAACAGTAAACATGAGCACTTTCCTCCTTGGGAGTAATATCTCAGTCTACGCTTTGATCGTTCCCTGGAAGACCAGTAGTAGTTTCCGATGCACATCTGGAGGCATTCTGTAATCTGATGATTATCTGAGTGTTGATGAAACACAGAAATTGCATCGAGATTGAATACAACAGTCACCATGCACACTTTGCTCCATGGGAGTAATGTCTCAAGCAGTCTATTCTTTGATCGTTCCCAGGAAGACCAGTAGTAGTTTCCGATGCACATCTGGAGGCAATCTGTAATCTGTGGACTATCAGAGTGTTGATGAAACTCAGACATTGCATCGGGATTGAATACAACAGTCACCATGCGCACTTTCCTCCGTGGGAGTAATGTCACAAACAGTCTACGCTTTGATCGTTCCCTGGAAGACGAGTAGTAGTTTCCGATGCACATCTGGAGTCATTCTGTTACCTGTGGACTATCAGAGTGTTGATGAAACACAGAGATTGAATGGGGATTGAATACAACAGTCACCATGCGCACTTTCCTCCAAGGCAGTAATGTCTCAAACAGTTTACGCCTTGATCGTCCCCTGGAAGACCAGTAGTAGTTTGCGATGTACATCTGGAGGCATTCTGTAGTCTGTGGACTATCAGAGTGTTGATGAAACACAGAGATTGAATGTGGATTGGATACAACAGTCACCATGCGCACTTTCCTCCATGGGAGTAATGTTTCAAACAGTCTACGCTTTGATCGTTCCCTGGAAGACCAGTAGTACTTTCCGATGCACATCTGGAGGCATTCGGTAATCTGTGGACTATCAGAGTGTTGTTGAAACACAGAAATTGCATCGCAATTTAATTCAACAGTCACCATTCGATCTTTCCTCCATGGGAGTAATGACCCAAACAGTCTACGCTTTGATCGTTCCCTGGAAGACCAGTAATAGTTTCCGATGCACATCTGGAGCCATTCTGTAAACTGTGGACTATCAGAATGTTGTTGAAACACAGAAATTGCATCGCGATTTAATACAACAGTCACCATGGGAACTATCCTCCATGGGAGTAATGACTCAAACAGTCTACGCTTTGATCGTTCCCTGGAAGACCAGTAGTATTTTCCGATGCACATCTGGAGGCATTCTGTAATCTGATGATTATCTGAGTGTTGATGAAACACAGAAATTGCATTGAGATTGAATACAACAGTCACCATGCACACTTTGCTCCATGGGAGTAATATCTCAAACAGTCTATTCTTTGATCGTTCCCAGGAAGGCCAGTAGTAGTTTCCGATGCACATCTGGAGGCAATCTGTAATCTGTGGACTATCAGAGTGTTGATGAAACTCAGACATTGCATCGGGATTGAATACAACAGTCACCATGCGCACTTTCCTCCGTGGGAGTAATGTCACAAACAGTCTACGCTTTGATCGTTCCCTGGAAGACCAGTAGTAGTTTCCGATGCACATCTGGAGTCATTCTGTTATCTGTGGACTATCAGAGTGTTGATGAAGCACAGAGATTGAATGGGGATTGAATACGTCACCAAGCGCACTTTCCTCCAAGGCAGTAATGTCTCAAACAGTTTACGCTGTGATCGTTCCCTTGAAGACCAGTAGTAGTTTCCGATGTACATCTGGAGGCATTCTGTAATCTGTGGACTATCAGAGTGTTGATGAAACACAGAGATTGAATGGGGATTGAATACAACAGTCCCCATGCGCACTTTCCTCCATGGGAGTAATGTCTCAAACAGTCTACGGTAGATCGTTCCCTGGAAGACCAGTAGTTGTTTCCGATGCACACCTGGTGGCATTCTGTAGTCTGTGGACTATCAGAGTGTTGTTGAAACACAGGAATTGCATCAGGATTGAATACAACAGTAAACATGAGCACTTTCCTCCTTGGGAATAATATCTCAGTCTACGCTTTGATCGTTCCCTGGAAGACCAGTAGTAGTTTCCGATGCACATCTGGAGGCATTCTGTAATCTGATGATTATCTGAGTGTTGATGAAACACAGAAATTGCATCGAGATTGAATACAACAGTCACCATGCACACTTTGCTCCATGGGAGTAATGTCTCAAGCAGTCTATTCTTTGATCGTTCCCAGGAAGACCAGTAGTAGTTTCCGATGCACATCTGGAGGCATTCTGTAATCTGTGGACTATCTGAGTGTTGATGAAACACAGAAATTGCATCGAGATTGAATACAACAGTCACCATGCACACTTTGCTCCATGGGAGTAATGTCTCAAGCAGTCTATTCTTTGATCGTTCCCAGGAAGACCAGTAATAGTTTCCGATGCACATCTGGAGGCAATCTGTAATCTGTGGACTATCAGAGTGTTGTTGAAACACAGAAATTGCATCGGGATTGAATACAACAGTAACAATGCGCACTTTCCTCCATGGGAGTAATATCTCAGTCTACGCTTTGATCGTTCCCTGGAAGACCAATAGTAGTCTCCGATGAACATCTTGAGGCATTCTGTAATCTGTGGACCTTCAAAGTGTTGATGAAACACAGAATTCGCCTCGGGATTGAATACAACATACACCATGCGCACTTTCCTCCATGGGAGTAATGTCTCAAACAGTCTACGCTTTGATCGTTCCCTGGAAGAACAGTAGTAGTTTCCGATGCACATCTGGAGCCATTCTGTAAACTGTGGACTATCAGAGTGTTGTTGAAACACAGAAATTGCATCGCGATTTAATACAACAGTCACCATGCACACTTTGCTCCAAGGCAGTAATGTCTCAAACAGTTTACGCTTTGATCGTTCCCTGGAAGACCAATAGTAGTTTTCGATGTACATCTGGAGGCATTCTGTAGTCTGTGGACTATCAGAGTGTTGATGAAACACAGAGATTGAATGTGGATTGGATACAACAGTCACCATGCGCACTTTCCTCCATGGGAGTAATGTTTCAAACAGTCTACGCTTTGATCGTTCCCTGGAAGACCAGTATTACTTTCCGATGCACATCTGGAGGCATTCGGTAATCTGTGGACTATCAGAGTGTTGTTGAAACACAGAAATTGCATCGCAATTTAAATCAACAGTCACCATTCGCTCTTTCCTCCATGGGAGTAATGACTCAAACAGTCTACGCTTTGATCGTTCCCTGGAAGACCAGTAGTAGTTTCAGATGCACATCTGGAGGCATTCTGTAATCTGATGAGTATCTGAGTATTGATGAAACACAGATATTGCATTGGGACTGAAAACAACAGTCACCATGCGCACTTTCCTCCATGGGAGTGATGTCTCAAACAGTCTATTCTTTGATCGTTCCCAGGAAGACCAGTAGCAGTTTCCGATGCACATCTGGAGGCAATCTGTAATCTGTGGACTATCAGAGTGTTGATGAAACTCAGAAATTGCATCGGGATTGAATACAACAGTCACCATGCGCACTTTCCTCCGTGGGAGTAATGTCACAGTCTACGCTTTGATCGTTCCCAGGAAGACCAGTAGTAGTTTCCGATGCACATCTGGAGGCATTCTGTAATCTGTGGACCTTCAAAGTGTTGATGAAACACAGAAATTGCATCGTGATTGAATACATCAGTCACCATGCGCACTTTCCTCCATGGGAGTAATGTCTGAAACAGTCTATGGTTTGATCGTTCCCTCGAAGACCAGTAGTAGTTTCCGATGCACATCTGGAGGTATTCGGTAATCTGTGGTCTATCCGGGTGTTGATAAAAGACGGAAACTGCATCGGGATTGAATACAACAGTCACCATGAGCACTTTCCTCCATGTTAGTAATGTCTAAAACAGTCTACGCTTTGATCGTTCCCTGGAAGACCAGTAGTAGTTTCGATTCACATCTGGAGGCATTCTGTTATCTGTGGACTATCAGAGTGTTGTTGAAACACAGAAATTGCAGCGGGATTGAATACAAGAGTCACCATGCGCACATTCCTCCATGGGAGTAATGTCAGAACAGTCTACGGTTTAATCGTCCCCTGGAAGACCAGTAGTTGTTTCTGATGCACATCAGGTGGCACTCTGTAGTCTGTGGACTATCAGAGTGTTGTTGAAACACAGAAATTGCATCGGGATAGAATACAACAGTAACAATGCGCACTTTCCTCCATGGGAGTAATATCTCAGTCTACGCTTTGATCGTTCCCTGGAAGACCAATAGTAGTTTCCGATGAACATCTTGAGGCATTCTGTAATCTGTGGACCTTCAAAGTGTTGATGAAACACAGAATTCGCCTCGGGATTGAATACAACATACACCATGCGCACTTTCCTCCATGGGAGTAATGTCTCAAACAGTCTACGCTTTGATCGTTCCCTGGAAGAACAGTAGTAGTTTCCGATGCACATCTGGAGGCATTCTGTATTCTGTGGACTATCAGAGTGTTGATGAAACACAGAAATTACACCGGGATTGAATACAACGGTCACCATGCGCAGTTTCCTCCATGGGAGTAATGTCTCAATTGTCATCGATTAGATCGTTTCCTCGAAGACCAGTAGTAGTTTCCGATGCACATCTGGAAGCACTATGTAATCTGTTTTCTATCCGGGTGTTGATGAAACACAGAAAGTGTATCGGCATTGAATACAACAGTCACCAATGCGATCTTTCCTCCTTGGAGTAATGTCTCAAACAGTCTTCCCCTTGATCGTTCCCCGGAGGACCAGTAGTAGTTTCCGATGCACATCTGGAGCTATTCTGTAAACTGTGGACTATCAGAGTGTTGTTGAAACACAGAAATTGCATCGCGATTTAATACAACACACACCATGCGCACTGTAGTCAATGGGACTAATGACTCAAACAGTTTACGATTTGATCGTTCCCTGGAAGACCAGTAGTAGTTTCCGATGCACATCTGGAGGCATTCTGTAACCTGATGAATATCTGAGTGTTGATGAAACACAGAAATTGCATCGGGATTGAATACAACATTCACCATGACCACTTTCCTCCATGGGAGTAATTCTCAAACAGTCTACGCCTTGATCGTTCCCTGGAAGACCAGTAGTAGTTTCCGATGCACATCTGGAGGCATTCTGTAATCTGTGGACTATCTGAGTGTTGATGAAACACAGAAATTGCATCGGGATTGAATACAACAGTCACCAAGCGCACTTTCCCCTATGGGAGTAATGTCTCAAACATTCTACGTTTTGATCGTTCCCTGTTAGACCAGTAGTAGTTTCCGATGCACATCTGGAGGCATTCTGTAATCTGTGGACTATCAGAGTGTTGATGAAACACAGAAATTGTTTCGGGATTGAATACAACAGTGACCATGCGCACTTCCCTCCATGTGAGTAATGTCTCAAAGAGTATACGCTTTGATCGTTACCTGGAAGACCAGTAGTAGTTTCCGATGCACATCTGGAGGCATTCTGTAATCTGTGGACTATCAGAGTGTTGTTGAAACACAGAAATTGCATCGCGATTTAATACAACAGTCACCATGGGAACTATCCTCCATGGGAGTAATGACTCAAACAGTCTACGCTTTGATCGTTCCCTGGAAGACCAGTAGTATTTTCCGATGCACATCTGGAGGCATTCTGTAATCTGATGATTATCTGAGTGTTGATGAAACACAGAAATTGCATTGAGATTGAATACATCAGTCACCATGCACACTTTGCTCCATGGGAGTAATATCTCAAACAGTCTATTCTTTGATCGTTCCCAGGAAGGCCAGTAGTAGTTTCCGATGCACATCTGGAGGCAATCTGTAATCTGTGGACTATCAGAGTGTTGATGAAACTCAGACATTGCATCGGGATTGAATACAACAGTCACCATGCGCACTTTCCTCCGTGGGAGTAATGTCACAAACAGTCTACGCTTTGATCGTTCCCTGGAAGACGAGTAGTAGTTTCCGATGCACATCTGGAGTCATTCTGTTATCTGTGGACTATCAGAGTGTTGATGAAGCACAGAGATTGAATGGGGATTGAATACGTCACCAAGCGCACTTTCCTCCAAGGCAGTAATGTCTCAAACAGTTTACGCTGTGATCGTTCCCTGGAAGACCAGTAGTAGTTTCCGATGTACATCTGGAGGCATTCTGTAATCTGTGGACTATCAGAGTGTTGATGAAACACAGAGATTGAATGGGGATTGAAAACAACAGTCCCCATGCGCACTTTCCTCCATGGGAGTAATGTCTCAAACAGTCTACGGTAGATCGTTCCCTGGAAGACCAGTAGTTGTTTCCGATGCACATCTGGTGGCATTCTGTAGTCTGTGGACTATCAGAGTGTTGTTGAAACACAGAAATTGCATCAGGATTGAATACAACAGTAAACATGAGCACTTTCCTCCTTGGGAATAATATCTCAGTCTACGCTTTGATCGTTCCCTGGAAGACCAGTAGTAGTTTCCGATGCACATCTGGAGGCATTCTGTAATCTGATGATTATCTGAATGTTGATGAAACACAGAAATTGCATCGAGATTGAATACAACAGTCACCATACACACTTTGCTCCATGGGAGTAATGTCTCAAGCAGTCTATTCTTTGATCGTTCCCAGGAAGACCAGTAGTAGTTTCCGATGCACATCTGGAGGCAATCTGTAATCTGTGGACTATCAGAGTGTTGTTGAAACACAGAAATTGCATCGGGATTGAATACAACAGTAACAATGCGCACTTTCCTCCATGGGAGTAATATCTCAGTCTACGCTTTGATCGTTCCCTGGAAGACCAATAGTAGTTTCCGATGAACATCTTGAGGCATTCTGTAATCTGTGGACCTTCAAAGTGTTGATGAAACACAGAATTCGCCTCGGGATTGAATACAACATACACCATGCGCACTTTCCTCCATGGGAGTAATGTCTCAAACGGTCTACGCTTTGATCGTTCCCTGGAAGAACAGTAGTAGTTTCCGATGCACATCTGGAGGCATTCTGTATTCTGTGGACTATCAGAGTGTTGATGAAACACAGAAATTACACCGGGATTGAATACAACGGTCACCATGCGCACTTTCCTCCATGGGAGTAATGTCTCAATTGTCATCGATTTGATCGTTTCCTCGAAGACCAGTAGTAGTTTCCGATGCACATCTGGAAGCACTATGTAATCTGTTTTCTATCCGGGTGTTGATGAAACACAGAAAGTGTATCGGCATTGAATTCAACAGTCACCAATGCGATCTTTCCTCCTTGGAGTAATGTCTCAAACAGTCTTCCCCTTGATCGTTCCCCGGAGGACCAGTAGTAGTTTCCGATTCACATCTGGAGCCATTCTGTAAACTGTGGACTATCAGAGTGTTGTTGAAACACAGAAATTGCATCGCGATTTAATACAACACACACCATGCGCACTGTATTCAATGGGACTAATGACTCAAACAGTTTACGATTTGATCGTTCCCTGGAAGACCAGTAGTAGTTTCCGATGCACATCTGGAGGCATTCTGTAACCTGATGAATATCTGAGTGTTGATGAAACACAGAAATTGCATCGGGATTGAATACAACAGTCACCATGACCACTTTCATCCATGGGAGTAATTCTCAAACAGTCTACGCCTTGATCGTTCCCTGGAAGACCAGTAGTAGTTTCCGATGCACATCTGGAGGCATTCTGTAATCTGTGGACTATCTGAGTGTTGATGAAACACAGAAATTGCATCGAGATTGAATACAACAGTCACCATGCACACTTTGCTCCATGGGAGTAATGTCTCAAGCAGTCTATTCTTTGATCGTTCTTAGGAAGACCAGTAGTAGTTTCCGATGCACATCTGGAGGCAATCTGTAATCTGTGGATTATCAGAGTGTTGATGAAACTCAGACATTGCATCGGGATTGAATACAACAGTCACCATGCGCACTTTCCTCCGTGGGAGTAATGCCACAAACAGTCTACGCTTTGATCGTTCCCTGGAAGACGAGTAGTAGTTTCCGATGCACATCTGGAGTCATTCTGTTATCAGTGGACTATCAGAGTGTTGATGAAACACAGAGATTGAATGGGGATTGAATACAACAGTCACCATGCGCACTTTCCTCCAAGGCAGTAATGTCTCAAACAGTTTACGCTTTGATCGTTCCCTGGAAGACCAGTAGTAGTTTTCGATGTACATCTGGAGGCATTCTGTAGTCTGTGGACTATCAGAGTGTTGATGAAACACAGAGATTGAATGTGGATTGGATACAACAGTCACCATGCGCACTTTCCTCCATGGGAGTAATGTTTCAAACAGTCTACGCTTTGATCGTTCCCTGGAAGACCAGTATTACTTTCCGATGCACATCTGGAGGCATTCGGTAATCTGTGGACTATCAGAGTGTTGTTGAAACACAGAAATTGCATCGCAATTTAAATCAACAGTCACCATTCGCTCTTTCCTCCATGGGAGTAATGACTCAAACAGTCTACGCTTTGATCGTTCCCTGGAAGACCAGTAGTAGTTTCAGATGCACATCTGGAGGCATTCTGTAATCTGATGAGTATCTGAGTATTGATGAAACACAGATATTGCATTGGGACTGAAAACAACAGTCACCATGCGCACTTTCCTCCATGGGAGTGATGTCTCAAACAGTCTATTCTTTGATCGTTCCCAGGAAGACCAGTAGCAGTTTCCGATGCACATCTGGAGGCAATCTGTAATCTGTGGACTATCAGAGTGTTGATGAAACTCTGAAATTGCATCGGGATTGAATACAACAGTCACCATGCGCACTTTCCTCCGTGGGAGTAATGTCACAGTATACGCTTTGATCGTTCCCAGGAAGACCAGTAGTAGTTTCCGATGCACATCTGGAGGCATTCTGTATTCTGTGGACCTTCAAAGTGTTGATGAAACACAGAAATTGCATCGTGATTGAATACATCAGTCACCATGCGCACTTTCCTCCATGGGAGTAATGTCTGAAACAGTCTATAGTTTGATCGTTCCCTCGAAGACCAGTAGTAGTTTCCGATGCACATCTGGAGGTATTCTGTAATCTGTGGTCTATCCGGGTGTTGATTAAAGACGGAAACTGCATCGGGATTGAATACAACAGTCACCATGCGCACTTTCCTCCATGTTAGTAATGTCTAAAACAGTCTACGCTTTGATAGTTCCCTGGAAGACCAGTAGTAGTTTCGATTCACATCTGGAGGCATTCTGTTATCTGTGGACTATCAGAGTGTTGTTGAAACACAGAAATTGCAGCGGGATTGAATACAAGAGTCACCATGCGCACATTCCTCCATGGGAGTAATGTCTCAAACAGTCTACGGTTTAATCGTCCCCTGGAAGACCAGTAGTTGTTTCTGATGCACATCAGGTGGCACTCTGTAGTCCGTGGACTATCAGAGTGTTGTTGAAACACAGAAATTGCATCGGGATTGAATACAACAGTAACAATGCGCACTTTCCTCCATGGGAGTAATATCTCAGTCTACGCTTTGATCGTTCCCTGGAAGACCAATAGTAGTTTCCGATGAACATCTTGAGGCATTCTGTAATCTGTGGACCTTCAAAGTGTTGATGAAACACAGAATTCGCCTCGGGATTGAATACAACATACACCATGCGCACTTTCCTCCATGGGAGTAATGTCTCAAACAGTCTAGGCTTTGATCGTTCCCTGGAAGAACAGTAGTAGTTTCCGATGCACATCTGGAGGCATTCTGTATTCTGTGGACTATCAGAGTGTTGATGAAACACAGAAATTACACCGGGATTGAATACAACGGTCAACATGCGCACTTTCCTCCATGGGAGTAATGTCTCAATTGTCATCGATTAGATCGTTTCCTCGAAGACCAGTAGTAGTTTCCGATGCACATCTGGAAGCACTATGTAATCTGTTTTCTATCCGGGTGTTGATGAAACACAGAAAGTGTATCGGCATTGAATACAACAGTCACCAATGCGATCTTTCCTCCTTGGAGTAATGTCTCAAACAGTCTTCCCCTTGATCGTTCCCCGGAGGACCAGTAGTAGTTTCCGATGCACATCTGGAGCCATTCTGTAAACTGTGGACTATCAGAGTGTTGTTGAAACACAGAAATTGCATCGCGATTTAATACAACACACACCATGCGCACTGTAGTCAATGGGACTAATGACTCAAACAGTTTACGATTTGATCGTTCCCTGGAAGACCAGTAGTAGTTTCCGATGCACATCTGGAGGCATTCTGTAACCTGATGAATATCTGAGTGTTGATGAAACACAGAAATTGCATCGGGATTGAATACAACATTCACCATGACCACTTTCCTCCATGGGAGTAATTCTCAAACAGTCTACGCCTTGATCGTTCCCTGGAAGACCAGTAGTAGTTTCCGATGCACATCTGGAGGCATTCTGTAATCTGTGGACTATCTGAGTGTTGATGAAACACAGAAATTGCATCGGGATTGAATACAACAGTCACCAAGCGCACTTTCCCCTATGGGAGTAATGTCTCAAACATTCTACGTTTTGATCGTTCCCTGTTAGACCAGTAGTAGTTTCCGATGCACATCTGGAGGCATTCTGTAATCTGTGGACTATCAGAGTGTTGATGAAACACAGAAATTGTTTCGGGATTGAATACAACAGTGACCATGCGCACTTCCCTCCATGGGAGTAATGTCTCAAAGAGTATACGCTTTGATCGTTACCTGGAAGACCAGTAGTAGTTTCCGATGCACATCTGGAGGCATTCTGTAATCTGTGGACTCTCAGAGTGTTGATGAAACAAAGAAATTGCATCGGGATTGAATACAACAGTCACCATGCGCACTTTCCTCCATGTAAGTAATGTCTCAAACCGTCTACGCTTTGATCGTTCCCTGGTAGACCAATAGTAGTTTCCGATGCACATCAGGAGGCATTCTGTAATCTGTGGACTATCAGAGTGTTGATGAAACACAGAAATTACATCGGGATTGAATTCAACAGTGACCATGCGCACTTTCCTCCATGGGAGTAATGTCTCAAACAGTCTACTCTTTTATCGTTCCCTGGAAGACCAGTAGTAGTTTCCGAAGCACATCTGGAGGCATTCTGTAATCTGTGGACTATCAGAGTGTTGTTGAAACACAGAAATTGCAGCGGGATTGAATACAAGAGTCACCATGCACACTTTCCTCCATGGGAGTAATGTCTCAAACAGTCTACGGTTTCATCTTTCCCTGGAAGACCAGTAGTTGTTTCCGATGCACATCAGGTGGCATTATGTAGTCCGTGGACTATCAGAGTGTTGATGAAACACAGAAATTACATCGGGATTGTATACAACAGTAACCATGCGCACTTTCCCACATAGGAGTAATGTCTCAAACAGTCTACGCTTTGATCGTTCCCTGGAAGACCAGTAGTAGTTTCCGGTGCACATCTGGAGGCATTCTGTCATCTGTTGACCTTCAAAGTGTTGATGAAACACAGAAATTGCATCGGGATTGGATACAACAGTCACCATGCGCACTTTCCTCCATGGGAGTAATTACTCAAACGGTCTACGATTTGATCGTTCCCTGGAAGACCAGTAGTAGTTTCCGATGCACATCTGGAGGCAGTCTGTAATCTGATGAATATCTGAGTGTTGATGAAACACAGAAATTGCATTGGGATTGAATACAACAGTCACCATGCGCACTTTCCTCCATGGGAGTAATGTCTCAAACAGTCTACGCTTTGATCGTTCCCAGGAAGACCAGTAGTAGTTTCCGATGAACATCTGGAGGCAATCTGTAATCTGTGGAGTATCAGAGTGTTGATGAAACTCAGAAATTGCATCTGGATTGAATACAACGGTCACCATGCGCACTTTCATCCATGGGAGTAATGTCTCAAACATTCTGCGCTTTGTTCGTTCCCTGTTAGACCAGTAGTGGATTCCGATGCACAACTGGAGGCATTCTGTAATCTGTGGACTATCAGAGTGTCGATGAAACACAGAAATTGCTTCGGGATTGAATACAACAGTCACCATGCGTACTTTCCTCCATGGGAGTAATGTCTCAAACAGTCTACGGTTTGATCGTTCCCTGGAAGACCAATAGTAGTTTCCGATGCACATCTGGAGGCATTCTGTAATCTGTGGAATATCAGAGTGTTGATGAAACACAGAAATTACATCGGGATTGTATACAACAGTCACCATGCCCACTTTCCTACATAGGAGTAATGTCTCAAACAGTCTACGCTTTGATCGTTCCCTGGAAGACCAATAGTAGTTTCCGATGCACATCTGGAAGCATTCTGTAATCTGTGGACTATGACTGTGTTGATGAACACAGAAAATGCATCGGGATTGAATACAACAGTTACCATGCGCACTTCCCCAAGGGAGTAATGTCTGAACAGTCTATGATTTGATCGTTCCCTCGAAGACCAGTAGTAGTTTCCGATGCACATCTGGAGGCATTCTGTAATCTGTAGACCTTCAAAGTGTTGATGAACACAGAAATTGCATCGGGATTGAATACAACAGTCACCATGACCACTTTCATCCATGGGAGTAATTCTCAAACAGTCTACGACTTGATCGTTCCCTGGAAGACCAGTAGTAGTTTCCGATGCACATCTGGAGGCATGCTGTAATCTGTGGACTAACTGAGTGTTGATGAAACATAGAAATTGCATCGGGATTGAATACAACAGTCACCACGCGCACTTTCTTCCACGGGAGTAATGTCTCAAACAGTCTATGCTTTGATCGTTTCCTCGATGACCAGTAGTAGTTTCCGATGCACATCTGGAGGCATTCTGTAATCTGTGGACTATCAGAGTGTTGATGAAACACAGAAATTGTTTCGGGATTGAATACAACAGTGACAATGCGCACTTCCCTCCATGGGAGTAATGTCTCAAAGAGTATACGCTTTGATCGTTACCTGGAAGACCAGTAGTAGTTTCCGATGCACATCTGGAGGCATTCTGTAATCTGTGGACTATCAGAGTGTTGATGAAACAAAGAAATTGCATCGGGATTGAATACAACAGTCACCATGCGCACTTTCCTCCTTGTAAGTAATGTCTCAAACCGTCTACGCTTTGATCGTTCCCTGGTAGACCAATAGTAGTTTCCGATGCACATCAGGAGGCATTCAGTAATCTGTGGACTATCAGAGTGTTGATGAAACACAGAAATTACATCGGGATTGAATACAACAGTCACCATGCGCACTTTCCCCCATGGGAGTAATGTCTCAAACAGTCTACTCTTTTATCGTTCCCTGGAAGACCAGTAGTAGTTTCCGAAGCACATCTGGAGGCATTCTGTAATCTGTGGACTATCAGAGTGTTGTTGAAACACAGAAATTGCAGCGGGATTGAATACAAGAGTCACCATGCGCACTTTCCTCCATGGGAGTAATGTCTCAAACAGTCTACGGTTTCATCTTTCCCTGGAAGACCAGTAGTTGTTTCCGATGCACATCAGGTGGCATTATGTAGTCCGTGGACTATCAGAGTGTTGATGAAACACAGAAATTACATCGGGATTGTATACAACAGTAACCATGCGCACTTTCCTACATAGGAGTAATGTCTCAAACAGTCTACGCTTTGATCGTTCCCTGGAAGACCAGTAGTAGTTTCCGATGCACATCTGGAGGCATTCTGTCATCTGTTGACCTTCAAAGTGTTGATGAAACAGAAATTGCATCGGGATTGGATACAACAGTCACCATGCGCACTTTCCTCCATGGGAGTAATTACTCAAACGGTCTACGATTTGATCGTTCCCTGGAAGACCAGTAGTAGTTTCCGATGCACATCTGGAGGCATTCTGTAATCTGATGAATATCTGAGTGTTGATGAATCACAGAAATTGCATTGGGATAGAATACAACAGTCACCATGCGCACTTTCCTCCATGGGAGTAATGTCTCAAACAGTCTACGCTTTGATCGTTCCCAGGAAGACCAGTAGTAGTTTCCGATGAACATCTGGAGGCAATCTGTAATCTGTGGAGTATCAGAGTGTTGATGAAACTCAGAAATTGCATCTGGATTGAATACAACAGTCACCATGCGCACTTTCATCCATGGGAGTAATGTCTCAAACATTCTGCGCTTTGTTCGTTCCCTGTTAGACCAGTAGTGGATTCTGATGCACAACTGGAGGAATTCTGTAATCTGTGGACTATCAGAGTGTCGATGAAACACAGAAATTGCTTCGGGATTGAATACAACAGTCACCATGCGTACTTTCCTCCATGGGAGTAATGTCTCAAACAGTCTACGGTTTGATCGTTCCCTGGATGACCAACAGTAGTTTCCGATGCACATCTGGAGGCATTCTGTAATCTGTGGAATATCAGAGTGTTGATGAAACACATAAATTACATCGGGATTGTATACAACAGTCACCATGCCCACTTTCCTACATAGGAGTAATGTCTCAAACAGTCTACGCTTTGATCGTTCCCTGGAAGACCAATAGTAGTTTCCGATGCACATCTGGAAGCATTCTGTAATCTGTGGACTATGACTGTGTTGATGAACACAGAAAATGCATCGGGATTGAATACAACAGTTACCATGCGCACTCTCCCCCATGGGAGTAATGTCTGAACAGTCTATGATTTGATCGTTCCCTCGAAGACCAGTAGTAGTTTCCGATGCACATCTGGAGGCATTCTGTAATCTGTAGACCTTCAAAGTGTTGATGAACACAGAAATTGCATCGGGATTGAATACAACAGTCACCATGACCACTATCCTCCATGGGAGTAATTCTCAAACAGTCTACGACTTGATCGTTCCCTGGAAGACCAGTAGTAGTTTCCGATGCACATCTGGAGGCATGCTGTAATCTGTGGACTAACTGAGTGTTGATGAAACATAGAAATTGCATCGGGATTGAATACAACAGTCACCACGCGCACTTTCTTGCACGGGAGTAATGTCTCAAACAGTCTATGCTTTGATCGTTTCCTCGATGACCAGTAGTAGTTTCCGATGCACATCTGGAGGCATTCTGTAATCTGTGGACTATCAGAGTGTTGATGAAACACAGAAATTACATCGGGATTGAATACAACAGTCACCATTCGCACTTTCATCCATGGGAGTAATGTCTCAAACAGTCTACGCTTTGATCGTTCCCTGGAAGACCAGTAGCAGTTTCCGATGCACATCTGGAGGCATTCAGTAATCTGTGGACTATCAGAGTGTTGATGAAGCAAAGAAATTGCATCGGGATTGAATACAACAGTCACCATGCGCACTTTCCTCCATGGGAGAAATGTCTCAAACAGTCTACGCTTTGATCGTAACCTGGATGACCAGTAGTAGTTTCCGATGCACATCTGGAGGCATTGTGTAATCTGTGGACTATCAGAGTGTTGATGAAACACAGAAATTACATCGGGATTGAATACAACAGTCACCATGCGCACCTTCCTACATAGGAGTTATGTCTCAAACAGTCTACGATTTGATCGTTCCCTGGAAGACCAGTATTAGTTTCCGATGCTCATCTGGAAGCATTCTGTAATCTGTGGACTGTCAGAGTGTTGATGAAACACAGAAATTGCATCGTGATTGAATACAACAGTTACCATGCGCACTTTCCCCCATGGGAGAAATGTCTCATACAGACTATGATTTGATCGTTCCCTCGAAGACCAGTAGTATTTTTCGATGCACATCTGGAGTCATTCTGTAATCTGTGGTTCATCAAAGTGTTGATGAAACCCAGAAATTGCATCGTGATTGAATACAACGGTCACCATGCGCACTTTCCTCCATGGGAGTAATGTCTCAATTGTCATCGATTTGATCGTTCCCTAAAGACCAGTAGTAGTTTCCGATGCACATCTGGAAGCACTCTGTAATCTGTGGTGTATCCGGGTGTTGACGAAACCCAGAAAGTGTATCGGCATTGAATACAACAGTCACCAATGCGATCTTTCCTCCTTGGAGTAATGTCCCAAACAGTCTACGCTTTGATCGTTCCCTGGAAGAACAGTAGTAGTTTCCGATGCACATCTGGAGGCATTCTGAAAACTTTGGACTATCAGAGTGTTGATGAAACACAGAAATTACATCGGGATTGAAATAACGGTTACCATGCGCACTTTCCTCCATGGGAGTAATGTCTCAATTGTCATCGATTTGATCGTTCCCTAAAGACCAGTAGTAGTTTCCGATGCACATCTGGAAGCACTCTGTAATCTGTGGTCTATCCGGGTGTTGACGAAACCCAGAAAGTGTATCGGCATTGAATACAACAGTCTCCAATGCGATCTTTCCTCCTTGGAGTAATGTCTCAAACAGTCTACTCCTTGATCGTTCCCTGGAGGACCAGTAGTAGTTTCCGATGCACATCTGGAGCCATTCTGTAAACTGTGGACTATCAGAGTGTTCTTGAAACACAGAAATTGAATCGCGATTTAATACAACACACACCATGCGCACGTTCCTCCATGGGAGTAATGACTCAAACAGTCTACGATTTGATCGTTCCCTGGAAGACCAGTAGTAGTTTCCGATGCACATCTGGAGGCATTCTGTAATCTGATGAATATCTGAGTGTTGATGAAACACATAAATTGCATTGGGATTGAATACAACAGTCACCATGCGCACTTTCCTCCATGGGAGTATTATCTCAACCAGTCTACGGTTTCATCGTCCCTGGAAGACCAGTAGTTGTTTCCGATGAACATCTTGAGGCATTTTGTAATCTGTGGACCTTCAAAGTGTTGATGAAACACAGAATTTGCCTCGGGATTGAATACAACAGTCACCATGCGCACTTTCCTCCATGGGAGTAATGTCTGAAACAGTCTACGCTTTGATCGTTCCCTGGAAGAACAGTAGTAGTTTCCGATGCACATCTGGAGGCATTCTGTAATCTGTGGACTATCAGAGTGTTGATGAAACACAGAAATTACATCGGGATTTAATACAACGGTCACCATGCGCACTTTCCTCCATGGGAGTAATGTCTCAAACTGTCATCGGTTTGATCGTCCCCTGAAGGCCAGTAGTAGTTTTCGATGCACATCTGGATGCATACTGTAATCTGTGGTCCATCCGGGTGTTGATGAAACACAGAAATTGCATTGGGATTGAATACAACAGTAACCATGCGCACTTTCGTCCATGGGAGTAATATCTCAGTCTACGCTTTGATCGTTCCCTGGAAGACCAATAGTAGTTTCCGATGAACATCTTGAGGCATTCTGTAATCTGTGGACCTTCAAAGTGTTGATGAAACACAGAATTTGCCTCGGGATTGAATACAACAGTCACCATGCGCACTTTCCTCCACGGGAGTAATGTCTCAATCAGTCTACGCTTTGATCGTTGCCTGGAAGAACAGTAGTAGTTTCCGATGCACATCTGGAGGCATTCTGTAATCTGTGGACTATTAGAGTGTTGATGAAACACAGAAATTATATAGGGATTGAATACAACGGTCACCATGCGCCCTTTCCTCCATGGGAGTAATGTCTCAATTGTCATCGATTTGAACGTTCCCTGAAGACCAGTCGTAGTTTCCGATGCACATCTGGAAGCACTCTGTAATCTGTGGTCTATCCGGGTGTTGATGAAACCCAGAAAGTGTATCGCCATTGAATACAACAGTCACCAATGCGATCTTTCCTCCTTGGAGTAATGTCTCAAACAGTCTACTCCTTGATCGTTCCCTGGAGGACCAGTAGTAGTTTCCGATGCACATCTGGAGCCATTCTGTAAACTGTGGACTATCAGAGTGTTGTTGAAACACAGAAATTGAATCGCGATTTAATACAACACACACCATGTGCACTTTCCTCCATGGGAGTAATGACTCAACCAGTCTACGATTTGATCGTTCACTGGAAGACCAGTAGTAGATTCCGATGCAGATCTGGGGGCATTCTATAATCTGATGAATATTTGAGTGTTGATGAAACACAGAAATTGCATTGGGATTGAATACAACAGTCACCATGCGCACTTTCCTCCATGGAAGTAATATCTCAACCAGTCTACGGTTTCATCGTCCCTGTAAGACCAGTAGTTGTTTCCGATGCACATCAGGTGGCATTCTGTAGTCTGTGGACTATCAGAGTGTTGTTGAAACACAGAAATTGCATCAGGATTGAATACAACAGTAACCATGTGCACTTTCCTCCATGGGAGTAATATCTCAGTCTACGCTTTGATCGTTCCCTGGAAGACCATTAGTAGTTTCCGATGAACATCTTAAGGCATTCTGTAATCTGTGGACCTTCAAAGTGTTGATGAAACACAGAATTTGCCTCGGGATTGAATACAACAGTCACCATGCGCTCTTTCCTCCATGGGAGTAATGTCTCAAACAGTCTACGTTTTGATCGTTCCCTGGCAGAACAGTAGTAGTTTCCGATGCACATCTGGAGGCATTCTGTAATCTGTGGACTATCAGAGTGTTGATGAAACACAGAAATTACATCGGGATTTAATACAACGGTCACCATGCGCACTTTCATCCATGGGAGTAATGTCTCAAACATTCTGCGCTTTGTTCGTTCCCTGTTAGACCAGTAGTGGATTCCGATGCACAACTGCAGGCATTCTGTAATCTGTGGACTATCAGAGTGTCGATGAAACACAGAAATTGCTTCGGGATTGAATACAACAGTCACCATGCGTACTTTCCTCCATGGGAGTAATGTCTCAAACAGTCTACGGTTTGATCGTTCCCTGGAAGACAAATAGTAGTTTCCGATGCACTTCTGGAGGCATTCTGTAATCTGTAGACTATCAGAGTGTTGATGAAACACAGAAATTACATCGGGATTGTATACAACAGTCACCATGCGCACTTTCCTCCATGGGAGTAATTACTCAAACGGTCTACGATTTGATCGTTCCCTGGAAGACCAGTAGTAGTTTCCGATGCACATCTGGAGGCATTCTGTAATCTGATGAATATCTGAGTGTTGATGAAACACAGAAATTACATTGGGATTGAATACAACAGTCACCATGCGCACTTTCCTCCATGGGAGTAATGTCTCAAACAGTCTACGGTTTGATCGTTCCCTGGAAGACCAATAGTAGTTTCCGATGCACATCTGGAGGCATTCTGTAATCTGTGGAATATCTGAGTGTTGATGAAACACAGAAATTACATCGGGATTGTATACAACAGTCACCATGCCCACTTTCCTACATAGGAGTAATGTCTCAAACAGTTTACGCTTTGATCGTTCCCTGGAAGACCAATAGTAGTTTCCGATGCACATCTGGAAGCATTCTGTAATCTGTGGACTATGAGAGTGTTGATGAACACAGAAAATGCATCGGGATTGAATACAACAGTTACCATGCGCACTTTCATCCATGGGAGTAATGTCTCAAACATTCTGCGCTTTGTTCGTTCCCTGTTAGACCAGTAGTGGATTCCGATGCACAACTGGAGGCATTCTGTAATCTGTGGACTATCAGAGTGTCGATGAAACACAGAAATTGCTTCGGGATTGAATACAACAGTCACCATGCGTACTTTCCTCCATGGGAGTAATGTCTCAAACAGTCTACGGTTTGATCGTTCCCTGGAAGACCAATAGTAGTTTCCGATGCACATCTGGAGGCATTCTGTAATCTGTGGAATATCAGAGTGTTGATGAAACACAGAAATTACATCGGGATTGTATACAACAGTCACCATGCCCACTTTCCTACATAGGAGTAATGTCTCAAACAGTCTACGCTTTGATCGTTCCCTGGAAGACCAATAGTAGTTTCCGATGCACATCTGGAAGCATTCTGTAATCTGTGGACTATGAGAGTGTTGATGAACACAGAAAATGCATCGGGACTGAATACAACAGTTACCATGAGCACTTTCCCCCATGGGAGTAATGTCTGAACAGTCTATGATTTGTTCGTTCCCTCGAAGACCAGTAGTAGTTTCCGATGAACATCTGGAGGCATTCTGTAATCTGTAGACCTTCAAAGTGTTGATGAACACAGAAATTGCATCGGGATTGAATACAACAGTCACCATGACCTCTTTCCTCCATTTGAGTAATTCTCAAACAGTCTACGACTTGATCGTTCTCTGGAAGACGAGTAGTAGTTTCCGATGCACATCTGGAGGCATGCTGTAATCTGTGGACTAACTGAGTGTTGATGAAACATAGAAATTGCATCGGGATTGAATACAACAGTCACCACGCGCACTTTCTTCCACGGGAGTAATGTCTCAAACAGTCTATGCTTTGATCGTTTCCTCGATGACCAGTAGTAGTTTCCGATGCACATCTGGAGGCATTCTGTAATCTGTGGACTATCAGAGTGTTGATGAAACACAGAAATTACAGCGGGATTGAATACAACAGTCACCATTCGCACTTTCATCCATGGGAGTAATGTCTCAAACAGTCTACTCCTTGATCGTTCCCTAGAGGACCAGTAGTAGTTTCCGATGCACATCTGGAGCCATTCTGTAAACTGTGGACTATCAGAGTGTTGTTGAAACACAGAAAATGAATCGCGATTTAATACAACACACACCATGTGCACGTTCATCCATAGGAGTAATGACTCAAACAGTCTACGATTTGATCGTTCCCTGGAAGACCAGTAGTAGTTTCCGATGCACATCTGGAGGCATTCTGTAATCTGATGAATATCTGAGTGTTGATGAAACACATAAATTGCATTGGGATTGAATACAACAGTCACCATGCGCACTTTCCTCCATGGGAGTATTATCTCAACCAGTCTACGGTTTCATCGTCCCTGGAAGACCAGTAGTTGTTTCCGATGCACATCAGGTGGCATTCTGTAGTCTGTGGACTATCAGAGTGTTGTTGAAACACAGAAATTGCATCAGGATTGAATACAACAGTAACCATGAGCACTTTCCTCCATGGGAGTAATATCTCAGTCTACGCTTTGATCGTTCCCTGGAAGACCATTAGTAGTTTCCGATGAACATCTTGAGGCATTTTGTAATCTGTGGACCTTCAAAGTGTTGATGAAACACAGAATTTGCCTCGGGATTGAATACAACAGTCACCATGCGCACTTTCCTCCATGGGAGTAATGTCTCAAACAGTCTACGCTTTGATCGTTCCCTGGAAGAACAGTAGTAGTTTCCGATGCACATCTGGAGGCATTCTGTAATCTGTGGACTATCAGAGTGTTGATGAAACACAGAAATTACATCGGGACTTAATACAACGGTCACCATGCGCACTTTCCTCCATGGGAGTAATGTCTCAAACTGTCATCGGTTTGATCGTCCCCTGAAGGCCAGTAGTAGTTTCCGATGCACATCTGGATGCATACTGTAATCTGTGGTCCATCCGGGTGTTGATGAAACACAGAAATTGCATTGGGATTGAATACAACAGTAACCATGCGCACTTTCGTCCATGGGAGTAATATCTCAGTCTACGCTTTGATCGTTCCCTGGAAGACCAATAGTAGTTTCCGATGAACATCTTGAGGCATTCTGTAATCTGTGGACCTTCAAAGTGTTGATGAAACACAGAATTTGCCTCGGGATTGAATACAACAGTCACCATGCGCACTTTCCTCCCCGGGAGTAATGTCTCAAACAGTCTACGCTTTGATCGTTGCCTGGAAGAACAGTAGTAGTTTCCGATGCACATCTGGAGGCATTCTGTAATCTGTGGACTATTAGAGTGTTGATGAAACACAGAAATTATATCGGGATTGAATACAACGGTCACCATGCGCCCTTTCCTCCATGGGAGTAATGTCTCAATTGTCATCGATTTGAACGTTCCCTGAAGACCAGTCGTAGTTTCCGATGCACATCTGGAAGCACTCTGTAATCTGTGGTCTATCCGGGTGTTGATGAAACCCAGAAAGTGTATCGCCATTGAATACAACAGTCACCAATGCGATCATTCCTCCTTGGAGTAATGTCTCAAACAGTCTACTCCTTGATCGTTCCCTGGAGGACCAGTAGTAGTTTCCGATGCACTTCTGGAGCCATTCTGTAAACTGTGGACTATCAGAGTGTTGTTTAAACACAGAAATTGAATCGCGATTTAATACAACACACACCATGCGCACTTTCCTCCATGGGAGTAATGACTCAAACAGTCTACGATTTGATCGTTCCCTGGAAGACCAGTAGTAGTTTCCGATGCACATCTGGAGGCATTCTGTAATCTGATGAATATCTGAGTGTTGATGAAACACAGAAATTGCATTGGGATTGAATACAACAGTCACCATGCGCACTTTCCTCCATGGGAGTAATGTCTCAAACAGTCTACGCTTTGATCGTTCCCAGGAAGACCAGTATTAGTTTCCGATGCTCATCTGGAAGCATTCTGTAATCTTTGGACTGTCAGCGTGTTGATGAAACACAGAAATTGCATCGTTATTGAACACAACAGTTACCATGCGCACTTTCCCCCATGGGAGTAATGTCTCATACAGTCTATGATTTGATCGTTCCCTCGAAGACCAGTAGTATTTTTCGATGCACATCTGGAGGCATTCTGTAATCTGTGGACCTTCAAAGTGTTGATGAAACACAGAAATTGCATCGTGATTGAATACATCAGTCACCATGCGCACTTTCCTCCATGGGAGTAATGTCTGAAACAGTCTATGATTTGATCGTTCCCTCGAAGACCAGTAGTGGTTTCCGATGCACATCTAGAGGTATTCCGTATTCTGTGGTCTATCTGGGTGTTGATAAAAGACAGAAATTGCATCAGGATTGAATACAACAGTCACCATGCGCACTTTCCTCCATGGGAGTAATGTCTCAAACAGTCTACGCTTTGATCGTTCCCTGGAAGACCAGTAGTAGTTTCGATTCACATCTGGAGGCATTCTGTAATCTGTGGTTCATCAAAGTGTTGATGAAACCCAGCAATTGCATCGTGATTGAATACAACAGTCACCATGGGTACTTTCCTCCATGGGAGTAATGTCTCAAACAGTCTACTCTTTTATCGTTCCCTGGAAGACCAGTAGTAGTTTCCGATGCACATCTGGAGGCATTCTGTAATCTGTGGACTATCAGAGTGTTGTTGAAACACAGAAATAGCAGCGGGATTGAATACAAGAGTCACCATGCGCACTTTCCTCCATGGGAGTAATGTCTCAAACAGTCTACAGTTACATCGTCCCTTGAAGACCAGTAGTTGTTTCCGATGCACATCAGGTGGCATTCTGTAGTCTGTGGACTATCAGAGTGTTGTTGAAACACAGAAATTGCATCAGGATTGAATACAACAGTAACCATGTGCACTTTCCTCCATGGGAGTAATATCTCAGTCTACGCTTTGATCGTTCCCTGGAAGACCAATGGTAGTTTCCGATGAACATCTTGAGGCATTCTGTAATCTGTGGACCTTCAAAGTGTTGATGAAACACAGAATTTGCCTCGGGATTGAATACAACAGTCACCATGCGCACTTTCCTCCACGGGAGTAATGTCTCAAACAGTCTACGCTTTGATCGTTGCCTGGAAGAACAGTAGTAGTTTCCGATGAACATCTGGAGGCATTCTGTAATCTGTGGACTATCAGAGTGTTGATGAAACACAGAAATTACATCGGGATGAATACAACGGTCACCATGCGCACTTTCCTCCATGGGAGTAATGTCTCAATTGTCATCGATTTGATCTTTTTCTGAAGACCAGTAGTAGTTTCCGATGCACATCTGGAAGCACTCTGTAATCTGTGGTCTATCCGGGTGTTGATGAAACCCAGAAAGTGTATCGGCATTGAATACAACAGTCACCAATGCGATCTTTCCTCCTTGGAGTAATGTCTCAAACAGTCTACGATTTGATCGTTCCCTGGAAGACCACTAGTAGTTTCCGATGCACATCTGGAGGCATTCTGTAATCTGATGAATATCTGAGTGTTGATGAAACACAAAATAGCATTGGGATTGAATACAACAGTCACCATGCGCACTTTCCTCCATGGGAGTAATGTCTGAAACAGTCTACGCTTTGATCGTTCCCAGGAAGACCAGTAGTAGTTTCCGATGCACATCTGGAGGCAATCTGTAATCTGTGGACTATCATAGTGTTGTTGAAACACAGAAATTGCATCGCGATTTAATACAACACACACCATGCGCACTTTCCTCCATGGGAGTAATGACTCAAACAGTCTTCGATTTGATCGTTCACTGGAAGACCAGTAGTAGTTTCCGATGCACATCTGGAGGCATTCTGTAATCTGATAAATATCTGAGTGTTGATGAAACACAGAAATAGCATTGGGATTGAATACAACAGTCACCATGCATACTTTCCTCAATGGGAGTAATGTCTCATACATTCTACGGTTTGATCGTTCCCTGGATGACCAATAGTAGTTTCCGATGCACATCTAGAGGCATTCTGTAATCTGTGGACTATCTGAGTGCTGATGAAAAACAGAAATTATATCGGGATTGTATACAACAGTCACCATTCGCACTTTCCTACATAGGAGTAATGTCTAAAAAGTCTACGCTTTGATCGTTCCCTGGAAGACCAGTAGTAGTTTCCGATGCACATCTGGAAGCATTCTGTAACCTGTGGACTATTAGAGTGTTGATGAATTCAGAAATTGCATCGGGATTGAATACAACAGTTACCATGCGCACTTTCCTCCATGGGAGTAATGTCTCAAACAGTCTACGCTTTGATCGTTCCCAGGAAGACCAGTATTAGTTTCCGATGCTCATCTGGAAGCATTCTGTAATCTTTGGACTGTCAGCGTGTTGATGAAACACAGAAATTGCATCGTGATTGAACTCAACAGTTACCATGCGCACTTTCCCCCATGGGAGTAATGTCTCATACAGTCTATGATTTGATCGTTCCCTCGAAGACCAGTAGTATTTTTCGATGCACATCTGGAGGCATTCTGTAATCTGTGGACCTTCAAAGTGTTGATGAAACACAGAAATTGCATCGTGATTGAATACATCAGTCACCATGCGCACTTTCCTCCATGGGAGTAATGTCTGAAACAGTCTATGATTTGATCGTTCCCTCGAAGACCAGTAGTGGTTTCCGATGCACATCTAGAGGTATTCCGTAATCTGTGGTCTATCTGGGTGTTGATAAAAAACAGAAATTGCATCAGGATTGAATACAACAGTCACCATGCGCACTTTCCTCCATGGGAGTAATGTCTCAAACAGTCTACGCTTTGATCGTTCCCTGGAAGACCAGTAGTAGTTTCGATTCACATCTGGAGGCATTCAGTAATCTGTGGTTCACCAAAGTGTTGATGAAACCCAGCAATTGCATCGTGATTGAATACAACAGTCACCATGGGTACTTTCCTCCATGGGAGTAATGTCTCAAACAGTCTACTCTTTTATCGTTCCCTGGAAGACCAGTAGTAGTTTCCGATGCACATCTGGAGGCATTCTGTAATCTGTGGACTATCAGAGTGTTGTTGAAACACAGAAATAGCAGCGGGATTGAATACAAGAGTCACCATGCGCACTTTCCTCCATGGGAGTAATGTCTCAAACAGTCTACGGTTACATCGTCCCTGGAAGACCAGTAGTTGTTTCCGATGCACATCAGGTGGCATTCTGTAGTCTGTGGACTATCAGAGTGTTGTTGAAACACAGAAATTGCATCAGGATTGAATACAACAGTAACCATGTGCACTTTCCTCCATGGGAGTAATATCTCAGTCTACGCTTTGATCGTTCCCTGGAAGACCAATGGTAGTTTCCGATGAACATCTTGAGGCATTCTGTAATCTGTGGACCTTCAAAGTGTTGATGAAACACAGAATTTGCCTCGGGATTGAATACAACAGTCACCATGCGCACTTTCCTCCACGGGAGTAATGTCTCAAACAGTCTACGCTTTGATCGTTGCCTGGAAGAACAGTAGTAGTTTCCGATGCACATCTGGAGGCATTCTGTAATCTGTGGACTATCAGAGCGTTGATGAAACACAGAAATTACATCGGGATGAATACAACGGTCACCATGCGCACTTTCCTCCATGGGAGTAATGTCTCAATTATCATCGATTTGATCGTTCCCTGAAGACCAGTAGTAGTTTCCGATGCACATCTGGAAGCACTCTGTAATCTGTGGTCTATCCGGGTGTTGATGAAACCCAGAAAGTGTATCGGCATTGAATACAACAGTCACCAATGCGATCTTTCCTCCTTGGAGTAATGTCTCAAACAGTCTACTCATTGATCGTTCCCTGGAGGACCAGTAGTAGTTTCCGATGCACATCTGGAGCCATTCTGTAAACTGTGGACTATCAGAGTGTTGTTGAAACACAGAAATTGAATCGCGATTTAATAAAACACACACCATGCGCACTTTCCTCCATGGGAGTAATGACTCAAACAGTCTACGATTTGATCGTTCCCTGGAAGACCAGTAGTAGTTTCCGATGCACATCTGGAGGCATTCTGTAATCTGATGAATATCTGAGTGTTGATGAAGCACAAAATAGCATTGGGATTGAATACAACAGTCACCATGCGCACTTTCCTCCATGGGAGTAATGTCTGAAACAGTCTACGCTTTGATCGTTCCCAGGAAGACCAGTAGTAGTTTCCGATGCACATCTGGAGGCAATCTGTAATCTGTGGACTATCAGAGTGTTGATGTAACTCAGAAATTGCATCTGGATTGAATACAACAGTCACCATGCGCAATTCCCTCCGTGGGAGTAATGTCACAAACAGTCTACGCTTTGATCGTTCCCAGGAAGACCAGTAGTAGTTTCCGATGCACATCTGGAGGCATTGTGTAATCTGTGGACTATCAGAGTGTTGATGAAACACAGAAATTACATCGGGATTGAATACAACAGTCACCATGCGCACTATCCTACATAGGAGTTATGTCTCTAACAGTCTACGCTTTGATCGTTCCCTGGAAGACCAGTAGTAGTTTCCGATGCTCATCTGGAAGCATTGTGTAATCTGTGGACTGTCGGAGTGTTGATGAAACACAGAAATTGCATCGTGATTGAATACAACAGTTACCATGCGCACTTTCCCCCATAGGAGTATTGTCTCATACAGTCTACGATTTGATCGTTCCCTGAAGACCAGTAGTAGTTTCCGATGCACATCTGGAAGCACTCTGTAATCTGTGGTCTATCCGGGTGTTGATGAAACCCAGAAAGTGTATCGGCATTGAATACAACAGTCACCAATGCGATCTTTCCTCCTTGGAGTAATGTCTCAAACAGTCTACTCATTGATCGTTCCCTGGAGAACCAGTAGTAGTTTCCGATGCACATCTGGAGGCATTCTGTAATCTGATGAATATCTGAGTGTAGATGAAACACAGAAATTGCATTGGGATTGAATACAACAGTCACCATGCGCACTTTCCTCCATGGGAGTAATGTCTCAAACAGTCTACGCTTTGATCGTTCACAGGAAGACCAGTAGTAGTTTCCGATGGACATCTGGAGGCAATCTGTAATCTGTGGACTATCAGATTGTTGATGAAACTCAGAAATTGCATCTGGATTGAATACAACAGTCACCATGCGCACTTTCCTCCGTAGGAGTAATGTCACAAACAGTCTACGCTTTGATCGTTCCCAGGAAGACCAGTAGTAGTTTCCGATGCACATCTGGAGGCATTCTGTAATCTGTGGACTATCTGAGTGTTGATGAAACACAGAAATTGCATTGGGATTGAATACAACAGTCCCCATGCACACTTTCCCCCATGGGAGTAATGTCTCAAACATTCTACGCTTTGTTCGTTCCCTGTTAGACCAGTAGTGGATTACGATGCACATCTGGAATCATTCTGTAATTTGTGGACTATCAGAGTGTTGGCGAAACACAGAAATTCCATCGGGATTGAATACAACAGTCACCATTCGCACTTTCATCCATGGGAGTAATGTCTCAAACAGTCTACCCCTTAATCGTTCCCTGGAAGACCAGTAGTAGTTTCCGATGCACATCTTTAGTCATTCTGTTATCTGTGGACTATCATAGTGTTGTTGAAACACAGTAATTGCATCGCGATTTAATACAACACACCCCATGCGCACTTGCCTCTATGGGAGTAATGACTCAAACAGTCTTCGATTTGATCGTTCCCTGGAAGACCAGTAGTAGTTTCCGATGCACATCTGGAGGCATTCTGTAATCTGATGAATATCTGAGTGTTGATGAAACACAGAAATAGCATTGGGATTGAATAAAACAGTCACCATGCGCACTTTCCTACATAGGAGCATTGTCTCAAACAGTCTACGCTTTGATCGTTCCCTGGAAGACCAGTAGTAGTTTCCGATGCACATCAGGAAACATTCTGTAATCTGTGGACTCTGAGAGTGTTGATGAATACAGAAATTGCATCGGGATTGAATACAACAGTTACCATGCGCACTTTCCCCCATGGGAGTAATGTCTGAAACAGTCTATGATTTGATCGTTCCCTCGAAGACCAGTAGTAGTTTCCGATGCACATCTGGAGGCATGCTGTAATCTGTAGACCTTCAAAGTGTTGATGAAACACACAAATTGCATCGGGATTGAATACAACAGTCACATGACCACTTTCCCCCATGGGAGTAATTCTCAAACAGTCTACAACTTTATCGTTCCTGGAAAACCGGTAGTAGTTTCCGATGCACATCTGGAGGCATTCTGTAATCTGTGGACTATCAGAGTGTTGATGAAACACAGAAATTGCACCGGGATTGAATACAACAGTCACCATTCGCACTTCCTTCCATGGGAGTAATGTCTCAAACAGTCTACGGTTTGATCGTTCCCTGGAAGACAAATAGTAGTTTCCGATGCACATCTAGAGGCATTCTGTAATCTGTGGACTATCAGAGTGTTGATGAAAAACAGAAATTACATCGGGATTGTATACAACAGTCACCATGCGCACTTTCCTACATAGGAGTATTGTCTCAAACAGTCTACGCTTTGATCGTTCCCTGGAAGACCAGTAGTAGTTTCCGATGCACATCTGGAAACATTCTGTAATCTGTGGACTATGAGAGTGTTGATGAATACAGAAATTGCATCGGGATTGAATACAACAGTTACCATGCGCACTTTCCCCCATTGGAGTAATGTCTGAAACAGTCTATGATTTGATCGTTCCCTCGAAGACCAGTAGTAGTTTCCGATGCAAATCTGGAGGCATGCTGTAATCTGTAGACCTTCAAAGTGTTGATGAAACACAGAAATTGCATCGGGATTGAATACAACAGTCACCATGACCACTTTCCTCCATGGGAGTAATTCTCAAACAGTCTACGTCATGATTGTTCCTGGAAAACCGGTAGTAGTTTCCGATGCACATCTGGAGGCATTCTGTAATCTGATGAATATCTGAGTGTTGATGAAACACAGAAATTGCATTGGGATTGAATACAACAGTCACCGTGCGCACTTTCCTCCATGGGAGTAATGTCTCAAACAGTCTACGTTTTGATCGTTCCCAGGAAGACCAGTAGTAGTTTCCGATGCACATCTGGAGGCAATCTGTAATCTGTGGACTATCAGAGTGTTGATGAAACTCAGAAATTGCATCTGGATTGAATACAACAGTCACCATGCGCACTTTCCTCCGTGGGAGTAATGTCACAAACAGTCTACGCTTTGATCGTTCCCAGGAAGACCAGTAGTAGTTTCCGATGCACATCTGGAGGCATTCTGTAATCTATGGACTATCTGAGTGTTGATGAAACACAGAAATTGCATTGGGATTGAATACAATAGTCACCATTCGCACTTTCATCCATGGGAGTAATGTCTCAAACAGTCTACCCCTTGATCGTTCCCTGGAAGACCAGTAGTAGATTCCGATGCACATCTTTAGTCACTCTGTTATCTGTGGACTATCATAGTGTTGTTGAAACACAGAAATTGCGTCGCGATTTAATACAACACACACCATGCGCACTTGCCTCTATGGGAGTAATGACTCAAACAGTCTTCGATTTGATCGTTCCCTGGAAGACTAGTAGTAGTTTCCGATGCACATCTGGAGGCATTCTGTAATCTGTGGACTATCTGAGTGTTGATGAAACACAGAAATTGCATTGGGATTGAATACAACAGTCACCATGCACACTTTCCCCCATGGGAGTAATGTCTGAAACATTCTACGCTTTGTTCGTTCCCTGTTAGACCAGTAGTGGATTCCGATGCACAACTGGAGGCATTCTGTAATCTGTGGACTATCAGAGTGTTGACGAAACACAGAAATTGCATCGGGATTGAATACAACAGTCACCATGACCACTTTCCTCCATGGGAGTAATTCTCAAACAGTCTACGTCTTGATCGTTCCTGGAAAACCGGTAGTAATTTCCGATGCACATCTGGAGGCATTCTGTAATCTGTGGACTATCAGAGTGTTGATGAAACACAGAAATTGCACCGGGATTGAATACAACAGTCACCATTCGCACTTCCTTCCATGGGAGTAATGTCTCAAACAGTCTACGCTTTGATCTTTCCCTGGAAGACCAGTAGCAGTTGCCGATGCACATCTGGAGGCATTCTGTAATCTGTGGACTATCAGAGTGTTGATGAAGCAAAGAAATTGCATCGGGATTGAAAACAACAATCACCATGCGCACTTTCCTCCATGGGAGAAATGTCTCAAACAGTCTACGCTTTGATCGTAACCTGGAAGACCAGCAGTAGTTTGCGATGCACATCTGGAGGCATTGTGTAATCTGTGGACTATCAGAGTGTCGATGAAACACAGAAATTGCATCGTGATTGAATACAACAGTTACCATGCGCACTTTCCCCCATAGGAATATTGTCTCATACAGTCTATGATTTGATCGTTCCCTCGAAGACCAGTAGTATTTTTCGATGCAGATCTGGAGGCATTCTGTAATCTGTGGACTATCAGAGTGTTGATGAAACACAGAAATTGCACCGGGATTGAATACAACAGTCACCGTTCGCACTTCCTTCCATGGAAGTAATGTCTCAAACAGTCTACGCTTTGATCGTTCCCTGGAAGACCAGTAGCAGTTTCCGATGCACATCTGGAGGCATTCTGTAATCTGTGGACTATCAGAGTGTTGATGAAGCAAAGAAATTGCATCGGGATTGAAAACAACAGTCACCATGCGCACTTTCCTCCATGGGAGAAATGTCTCAAACAGTCTACGCTTTGATCGTACCCTGGAAGACCAGTAGTAGATTCCGATGCACATCTGGAGGTATTCTGTAATCTGTGGTCCATCCGGGTGTTGATAAAAGACAGAAATTGCATCGGGATTGAATACAACAGTCACCATGCGCACTTTCCTCCATGGGAGTAATGTCTCAAACAGTCTACGCTTTGATCATTCCCTGGAAGACCAGTAGTAGTTTCGATTCACATCTGGAGGCATTCTGTAATCTGTGGTTCATCAAAGTGTTGATGAAACACAGAAATTGCATCGGGATTGAATACAACAGTCACCATGGGTACTTTCCTCCATGGGAGTAATGTCTCAAACAGTCTACTCTTTTATCGTTCCCTGGAAGACCAGTAGCAGTTTCCGATGCACATCTGGAGGCATTCTATAATCTGTGGACTATCAGAGTGATGTTGAAACACAGAAATTGCAGCGGGATTGAATACAAGAGTCACAATGCGCACTTTCCTCCATGGGAGTAATGTCTCAAACAGTCTACGGTTTCATCGTCCCCTGGAAGACCAGTTGTTGTTTGCGATGCACATCAGGTGGCATTCTGTAGTCTGTGGACTATCAGAGTGTTGTTGAAACACAGAAATTGCATAGGGATTTAATACAACAGTAACCATCCGCACTTTCCCTCATGGGAGTAATATCTCAGTCTACGCTTTGATCGTTCCCTGGAAGACCAATAGTACTTTCCGATGAACATCTTGAGGCATTCTGTAATCTGTGGACCTTCAAAGTGTTGATGAAACACAGAATATGCCTCGGAATTGAATACAACAGTCACCATGCGCACTTTCCTCCATGGGAGTAATGTCTCAAACAGTCTACGCTTTGATCGTTCCCTGGAAGAACAGTAGTAGTTTCCGATGCACATCTGGAGGCAATCTGTAATCTGTGGGCTATCAGAGTGTTGATGAAACTCAGAAATTGCATCGGGATTGAATACAACAGTCACCATGCGCAATTTCCTCCGTGGGAGTAATGTCTCAAACAGTCTACGCTTTGATCGTTCCCTGGAAAACCAGTAGTAGTTTCCGATGCACATCTGGAGGCATTCTGTAATCTGTGGACTATAAGAGTGTTGATGAACACAGAAATTGCATCGGGATTGAATACAACAGTTACCATGCGCACTTTCCCCCATGGGAGGAATGTCTGAAACAGTCTATGATTTGATCGTTCCCTCGAAGACCAGTAGTAGTTTCCGATGCACAACTGGAGGCATTCTGTAATCTGTAGACCTTCAAAGTTTTGATGAAACACAGAAATTGCATCGGGATTGATTACAACAGTCACCATGACCAGTTTCCTCCATATGAGTAATTCTCAAACAGTCTACGCCTTGATCGTTCCCTGGAAGACCAGTAGTAGTTTCCGATGCACATCTGGAGGCATTCTGTAATCTGTGGACTAACTGAGTGTTGATGAAACATAGAAATCGCATCGGGATTGAATACAACAGTCACCACGCGCACTTTTTTCCACGGGAGTAATGTCTCAAACAGTCTATGCTTTGATCGTTTCCTCGATGACCAGTAGTAGTTTCCGATGCACATCTGAAGGCATTCTGTAATCTGTGGACTATCAGAGTGTTGATGAAACACAGAAATTGCATCGGGATTGAATGCAACAGTCACCATGCGCACTTTCCTACATAGTAGTTATGTCTCAAACAGTCTACGCTTTGATCGTTCCCTGGAAGACCAGTAGTAGTTTCCGATGCTCACATGGAAGCATTCTGTAAACTGAGGACTGTCAGAGTGACGATGAAAGACAGAAATTGCTTTGTGATTGAATACAAGAGTTACCATGCGCACTTTCCCCCATGGGAGTAATGTCTCATACAGTCTATGATTCGATCGTTCCCTCGAAGACCAGTAGTATTTTTCGATGCACATCTGGAGGCATTCTGTAATCTGTGGACCTTCAAAGTGTTGATGAAACACAGAAATTGCATCGTGATTGAATACATCAGTCACCATGCGCACTTTCCTCCATGGGAGTAATGTCTGAAACAGTCTATGATTTGATCGTTCCCTCGAAGACCAGTAGTAGTTTCCGATGCTCATCTGGAGGTATTCTGTAATCTGTGGTCTATCTGGGTGTTGATGAAAGACAAAAATTGTATCGGGATTGAATACAACAGTCACAATGCGCCCTTTCCTCCATTGGAGTAATGTCTCAAACAGTCTACGCTTTGATCGTTCCCTGGAAGACCAGTAGTAATTTCGATTCACATCTGGAGGCATTCTGTAATCTGTGGTTCTTCAAAGTGTTGATCAAACACACACATTGCATCGGGATTGAATACAACAGTCACCATCGGTACTTTCCTCCATGGGAGTAATGTCTCAAACAGTCTACTCTTTTATCGTTCCCTGGAAGACCAGTAGTAGATTCCGCTGCACATCTGGAGGCATTCTGTAATCTGTGGACTATCAGAGTGTTGTTGAAACACAGAAATTGCTTCGGGATTGAATACAACAGTCACAATGCGCCCTTTCCTCCATTGGAGTAATGTCTCAAACAGTCTACGCATTGATCGTTCCATGGAAGACCAGTAATAGTTTCCGATGCACATCTGGAGGAATTTTGCAAACTGTGGACTATAAGAGTGTTGATGAACACAGAAATTGCATCGGGATTGAATACAACAGTTACCATGCACACTTTCCCCAATGGGAGTAATGCCTCAAAGAGTCTACGCTTTGATCGCTCCCTGGAAGACCAGTAGTAGTTTCCGATGCACATCTGGAGGCATTCTGTAATCTGTGGACTATCAGAGTGTTGATGAAACACAGAAATTGCATCGGGATTGCATACAACAGTCACCATCGCACTTTCCTACATAGGAGTAATGTCTCAACAGTCTACGCTTTGATCGTTCCCTAGAAGGCCAGTAGTAGTTTCCGATGCACGTCTTTAGGCATTCTGTTATCTGTTTACTATCAGAGTTTTGTTGAAACACAGAAATTGCATCGGGATTTAATACAACAGTCACCATGCGGACTTCCTTCCATCTGAGTAATGTCTCAAACAGTCAACGCTTTGATCGATCCCTGGAAGACCAGTGGTAGTTTCCGAACACATCTGGAGGCATTCTGTAATCTGTGGACTATCAGAGTGTTGTTGAAACACTGAAATTGCATCGGGATTGAATACAACAGTCACCATGCGCACTTTCATCCATGGGAGTAATGTCTCAAGAAGTCTACGCTTTGATCGTTCCCTGGAAGACCAGTAGTAGTTTCCGATGCACATCTGGAGGCATTCTGTAATTTGTGGACTATCAGAGTGTTGATGAAACACAGAAATGGCATCGGGATTGATTACAACAGTCACCATGCGCACTTTCTTCCACGGAAGTAATGTCTCAAACAGTCTATGCTTTGATCGTTTCCTCGAAGACCAGTAGTAGTTTCCGATGCACATCTGTGGACCTTCAAAGTGTTGATGAAACACAGAAATTGCATCGGGATTGAATACAACAGTCACCATGCGCACTTTCCTCCGTGGGAGTAATGTCACAAACAGTCTACGCTTTGATTGTTCCCAGGAAGACCAGTAGTAGTTTCCAATGCACATCTGAAGGCATTCTGTAATCTAGGGACTATCAGAGTGTTGATGAAACACAGAAATTACATCGGGATTGAATACAACAGTCACCATGACCACTTTCCGCCATTTAGTAATTCTCAAACAGTCTACATGTTGATCGTTCCCTGGAAGACCAGTAGTAGTTTCCGATGCACATCTGGAGGCATTCTGTAATCTGTGGACTATCTGAGTGTTGATGAATCACAGAAATTGCTTCGGGATTGAATACAGCAGTCACCATGCGCACTTTCCTCCATGTGAGTAATGTCTCAAACAGTCTACGTTTTGATCGTTCCCTGGAGGACCAGTAGTGGTTTCCGATGCACATCTGGAGGCATTCTGTAATCTTCGGACTATTAGAGTATTAATGAAACACAGAACTTCCATCAGGATTGAATACAACAGTCACCATATGCACTTTCCTCCATTGGAGTAATGTCTCAAACAGTTTACGCTTTGATCGTTCCCTGGACGACCAGTAGTAGATTCCGATGCACATCTGGAGGCATTCTGTAATCTGTGGACTATCAGAGTGTTGATGATACAAAGAAATTCGATCGGGATTGAATACAACAGTCACCATGCGCACTTCCCTCCATGGGACTATTGTCTCAACAGTATACGCTTTGATCGTTCACTGGAAGACCAGTAGTAGTTTCCGATGCACATCTGGAGGCATTCTGTAGTCTGTGCACCTTCAAAGTGTTGATGAAACACAGAAATTGCATCTGGATTGAATATAACAGTCACCATGACCACTTTCCTCCATGGGAGTAATTCTCAAACAGTCTACGCCTTGATCGTTCCCTGGATGACCAGTAGTGGTTTCCGCTAAACAGCTGGAGGCATTCTGTAATCTGTGGACTATCTGAGTGTTGACGAAACACAGAAATTCCTTTGGGATTGAATAGAACAGTCACCATGCGCACTTTCCCCAATGGGAGTAATGCCTCAAACAGTCTACGCTTTGATCGCTCCCTGGAAGACCAGTAGTAGTTTCCAATGCACTTCTGGAGGCATTCTGTAATCTGTGGACTATCAGAGTGTTGATGAAACACAGATATTGCATCGGGATTGAATACAACAGTCACCATGCGCACTTTCCTACATAGGAGTATTGTCTCAAACAGTCTACGCTTTGATCCTTCCCTGGAAGACCAGTAGTAGTTTCCGATGCACATCTGGAGGCATTCTGTAATCTGTGGACCTTCGAAGTGTTGATGAAACATAGAAATTGCATCGGGATTGAATATAACAGTCACCATGACCACATTCCTCCATGGGAGTAATTCTCAAACAGTCTACGCCTTGATCGTTCCCTGGAAGACCAGTAGTAGTTTCCGATGCACATCTTTAGTCATTCTGTTATCTGTGGACTATCATAGTGTTGTTGAAACACAGTAATTGCATCGCGATTTAATACAACACACCCCATGCGCACTTGCCTCTATGGGAGTAATGACTCAAACAGTCTTCGATTTGATCGTTCCCTGGAAGACCAGTAGTAGTTTCCGATGCACATCTGGAGGCATTCTGTAATCTGATGAATATCTGAGTGTTGATGAAACACAGAAATAGCATTGGGATTGAATAAAACAGTCACCATGCGCACTTTCCTACATAGGAGTATTGTCTCAAACAGTCTACGCTTTGATCGTTCCCTGGAAGACCAGTAGTAGTTTCCGATGCACATCAGGAAACATTCTGTAATCTGTGGACTCTGAGAGTGTTGATGAATACAGAAATTGCATCGGGATTGAATACAACAGTTACCATGCGCACTTTCCCCCATGGGAGTAATGTCTGAAACAGTCTATGATTTGATCGTTCCCTCGAAGACCAGTAGTAGTTTCCGATGCACATCTGGAGGCATGCTGTAATCTGTAGACCTTCAAAGTGTTGATGAAACACACAAATTGCATCGGGATTGAATACAACAGTCACATGACCACTTTCCCCCATGGGAGTAATTCTCAAACAGTCTACAACTTTATCGTTCCTGGAAAACCGGTAGTAGTTTCCGATGCACATCTGGAGGCATTCTGTAATCTGTGGACTATCAGAGTGTTGATGAAACACAGAAATTGCACCGGGATTGAATACAACAGTCACCATTCGCACTTCCTTCCATGGGAGTAATGTCTCAAACAGTCTACGGTTTGATCGTTCCCTGGAAGACAAATAGTAGTTTCCGATGCACATCTAGAGGCATTCTGTAATCTGTGGACTATCAGAGTGTTGATGAAAAACAGAAATTACATCGGGATTGTATACAACAGTCACCATGCGCACTTTCCTACATAGGAGTATTGTCTCAAACAGTCTACGCTTTGATCGTTCCCTGGAAGACCAGTAGTAGTTTCCGATGCACATCTGGAAACATTCTGTAATCTGTGGACTATGAGAGTGTTGATGAATACAGAAATTGCATCGGGATTGAATACAACAGTTACCATGCGCACTTTCCCCCATTGGAGTAATGTCTGAAACAGTCTATGATTTGATCGTTCCCTCGAAGACCAGTAGTAGTTTCCGATGCAAATCTGGAGGCATGCTGTAATCTGTAGACCTTCAAAGTGTTGATGAAACACAGAAATTGCATCGGGATTGAATACAACAGTCACCATGACCACTTTCCTCCATGGGAGTAATTCTCAAACAGTCTACGTCATGATTGTTCCTGGAAAACCGGTAGTAGTTTCCGATGCACATCTGGAGGCATTCTGTAATCTGATGAATATCTGAGTGTTGATGAAACACAGAAATTGCATTGGGATTGAATACAACAGTCACCGTGCGCACTTTCCTCCATGGGAGTAATGTCTCAAACAGTCTACGTTTTGATCGTTCCCAGGAAGACCAGTAGTAGTTTCCGATGCACATCTGGAGGCAATCTGTAATCTGTGGACTATCAGAGTGTTGATGAAACTCAGAAATTGCATCTGGATTGAATACAACAGTCACCATGCGCACTTTCCTCCGTGGGAGTAATGTCACAAACAGTCTACGCTTTGATCGTTCCCAGGAAGACCAGTAGTAGTTTCCGATGCACATCTGGAGGCATTCTGTAATCTATGGACTATCTGAGTGTTGATGAAACACAGAAATTGCATTGGGATTGAATACAATAGTCACCATTCGCACTTTCATCCATGGGAGTAATGTCTCAAACAGTCTACCCCTTGATCGTTCCCTGGAAGACCAGTAGTAGATTCCGATGCACATCTTTAGTCACTCTGTTATCTGTGGACTATCATAGTGTCGTTGAAACACAGAAATTGCGTCGCGATTTAATACAACACACACCATGCGCACTTGCCTCTATGGGAGTAATGACTCAAACAGTCTTCGATTTGATCGTTCCCTGGAAGACTAGTAGTAGTTTCCGATGCACATCTGGAGGCATTCTGTAATCTGTGGACTATCTGAGTGTTGATGAAACACAGAAATTGCATTGGGATTGAATACAACAGTCACCATGCACACTTTCCCCCATGGGAGTAATGTCTCAAACATTCTACGCTTTGTTCGTTCCCTGTTAGACCAGTAGTGGATTCCGATGCACAACTGGAGGCATTCTGTAATCTGTGGACTATCAGAGTGTTGACGAAACACAGAAATTGCGTCGGGATTGAATACAACAGTCACCATGACCACTTTCCTCCATGGGAGTAATTCTCAAACAGTCTACGTCTTGATCGTTCCTGGAAAACCGGTAGTAATTTCCGATGCACATCTGGAGGCATTCTGTAATCTGTGGACTATCAGAGTGTTGATGAAACACAGAAATTGCACCGGGATTGAATACAACAGTCACCATGCGCACTTTCCTCCATGGGAGAAATGTCTCAAACAGTCTACGCTTTGATCGTACCCTGGAAGACCAGTAGTAGATTCCGATGCACATCTGGAGGTATTCTGTAATCTGTGGTCCATCCGGGTGTTGATAAAAGACAGAAATTGCATCGGGATTGAATACAACAGTCACCATGCGCACTTTCCTCCATGGGAGTAATGTCTCAAACAGTCTACGCTTTGATCATTCCCTGGAAGACCAGTAGTAGTTTCGATTCACATCTGGAGGCATTCTGTAATCTGTGGTTCATCAAAGTGTTGATGAAACACAGAAATTGCATCGGGATTGAATACAACAGTCACCATGGGTACTTTCCTCCATGGGAGTAATGTCTCAAACAGTCTACTCTTTTATCGTTCCCTGGAAGACCAGTAGCAGTTTCCGATGCACATCTGGAGGCATTCTATAATCTGTGGACTATCAGAGTGATGTTGAAACACAGAAATTGCAGCGGGATTGAATACAAGAGTCACAATGCGCACTTTCCTCCATGGGAGTAATGTCTCAAACAGTCTACGGTTTCATCGTCCCCTGGAAGACCAGTTGTTGTTTGCGATGCACATCAGGTGGCATTCTGTAGTCTGTGGACTATCAGAGTGTTGTTGAAACACAGAAATTGCATAGGGATTTAATACAACAGTAACCATCCGCACTTTCCCTCATGGGAGTAATATCTCAGTCTACGCTTTGATCGTTCCCTGGAAGACCAATAGTACTTTCCGATGAACATCTTGAGGCATTCTGTAATCTGTGGACCTTCAAAGTGTTGATGAAACACAGAATATGCCTCGGAATTGAATACAACAGTCACCATGCGCACTTTCCTCCATGGGAGTAATGTCTCAAACAGTCTACGCTTTGATCGTTCCCTGGAAGAACAGTAGTAGTTTCCGATGCACATCTGGAGGCAATCTGTAATCTGTGGGCTATCAGAGTGTTGATGAAACTCAGAAATTGCATCGGGATTGAATACAACAGTCACCATGCGCAATTTCCTCCGTGGGAGTAATGTCTCAAACAGTCTACGCTTTGATCGTTCCCTGGAAAACCAGTAGTAGTTTCCGATGCACATCTGGAGGCATTCTGTAATCTGTGGACTATAAGAGTGTTGATGAACACAGAAATTGCATCGGGATTGAATACAACAGTTACCATGCGCACTTTCCCCCATGGGAGGAATGTCTGAAACAGTCTATGATTTGATCGTTCCCTCGAAGACCAGTAGTAGTTTCCGATGCACAACTGGAGGCATTCTGTAATCTGTAGACCTTCAAAGTTTTGATGAAACACAGAAATTGCATCGGGATTGATTACAACAGTCACCATGACCAGTTTCCTCCATATGAGTAATTCTCAAACAGTCTACGCCTTGATCGTTCCCTGGAAGACCAGTAGTAGTTTCCGATGCACATCTGGAGGCATTCTGTAATCTGTGGACTAACTGAGTGTTGATGAAACATAGAAATCGCATCGGGATTGAATACAACAGTCACCACGCGCACTTTTTTCCACGGGAGTAATGTCTCAAACAGTCTATGCTTTGATCGTTTCCTCGATGACCAGTAGTAGTTTCCGATGCACATCTGAAGGCATTCTGTAATCTGTGGACTATCAGAGTGTTGATGAAACACAGAAATTGCATCGGGATTGAATGCAACAGTCACCATGCGCACTTTCCTACATAGTAGTTATGTCTCAAACAGTCTACGCTTTGATCGTTCCCTGGAAGACCAGTAGTAGTTTCCGATGCTCACATGGAAGCATTCTGTAAACTGAGGACTGTCAGAGTGACGATGAAAGACAGAAATTGCTTTGTGATTGAATACAAGAGTTACCATGCGCACTTTCCCCCATGGGAGTAATGTCTCATACAGTCTATGATTCGATCGTTCCCTCGAAGACCAGTAGTATTTTTCGATGCACATCTGGAGGCATTCTGTAATCTGTGGACCTTCAAAGTGTTGATGAAACACAGAAATTGCATCGTGATTGAATACATCAGTCACCACGCGCACTTTCCTCCATGGGAGTAATGTCTGAAACAGTCTATGATTTGATCGTTCCCTCGAAGACCAGTAGTAGTTTCCGATGCTCATCTGGAGGTATTCTGTAATCTGTGGTCTATCTGGGTGTTGATGAAAGACAAAAATTGTATCGGGATTGAATACAACAGTCACAATGCGCCCTTTCCTCCATTGGAGTAATGTCTCAAACAGTCTACGCTTTGATCGTTCCCTGGAAGACCAGTAGTAATTTCGATTCACATCTGGAGGCATTCTGTAATCTGTGGTTCTTCAAAGTGTTGATCAAACACACACATTGCATCGGGATTGAATACAACAGTCACCATCGGTACTTTCCTCCATGGGAGTAATGTCTCAAACAGTCTACTCTTTTATCGTTCCCTGGAAGACCAGTAGTAGATTCCGCTGCACATCTGGAGGCATTCTGTAATCTGTGGACTATCAGAGTGTTGTTGAAACACAGAAATTGCTTCGGGATTGAATACAACAGTCACAATGCGCCCTTTCCTCCATTGGAGTAATGTCTCAAACAGTCTACGCATTGATCGTTCCATGGAAGACCAGTAATAGTTTCCGATGCACATCTGGAGGAATTTTGCAAACTGTGGACTATAAGAGTGTTGATGAACACAGAAATTGCATCGGGATTGAATACAACAGTTACCATGCACACTTTCCCCAATGGGAGTAATGCCTCAAAGAGTCTACGCTTTGATCGCTCCCTGGAAGACCAGTAGTAGTTTCCGATGCACATCTGGAGGCATTCTGTAATCTGTGGACTATCAGAGTGTTGATGAAACACAGAAATTGCATCGGGATTGCATACAACAGTCACCATCGCACTTTCCTACATAGGAGTAATGTCTCAACAGTCTACGCTTTGATCGTTCCCTAGAAGGCCAGTAGTAGTTTCCGATGCACGTCTTTAGGCATTCTGTTATCTGTTTACTATCAGAGTTTTGTTGAAACACAGAAATTGCATCGGGATTTAATACAACAGTCACCATGCGGACTTCCTTCCATCTGAGTAATGTCTCAAACAGTCAACGCTTTGATCGATCCCTGGAAGACCAGTGGTAGTTTCCGAACACATCTGGAGGCATTCTGTAATCTGTGGACTATCAGAGTGTTGTTGAAACACTGAAATTGCATCGGGATTGAATACAACAGTCACCATGCGCACTTTCATCCATGGGAGTAATGTCTCAAGAAGTCTACGCTTTGATCGTTCCCTGGAAGACCAGTAGTAGTTTCCGATGCACATCTGGAGGCATTCTGTAATTTGTGGACTATCAGAGTGTTGATGAAACACAGAAATGGCATCGGGATTGATTACAACAGTCACCATGCGCACTTTCTTCCACGGAAGTAATGTCTCAAACAGTCTATGCTTTGATCGTTTCCTCGAAGACCAGTAGTAGTTTCCGATGCACATCTGGAGGCATTCTGTAATCTGTGGACCTTCAAAGTGTTGATGAAACACAGAAATTGCATCGGGATTGAATACAACAGTCACCATGCGCACTTTCCTCCGTGGGAGTAATGTCACAAACAGTCTACGCTTTGATTGTTCCCAGGAAGACCAGTAGTAGTTTCCAATGCACATCTGAAGGCATTCTGTAATCTAGGGACTATCAGAGTGTTGATGAAACACAGAAATTACATCGGGATTGAATACAACAGTCACCATGACCACTTTCCGCCATTTAGTAATTCTCAAACAGTCTACATGTTGATCGTTCCCTGGAAGACCAGTAGTAGTTTCCGATGCACATCTGGAGGCATTCTGTAATCTGTGGACTATCTGAGTGTTGATGAATCACAGAAATTGCTTCGGGATTGAATACAGCAGTCACCATGCGCACTTTCCTCCATGTGAGTAATGTCTCAAACAGTCTACGTTTTGATCGTTCCCTGGAGGACCAGTAGTGGTTTCCGATGCACATCTGGAGGCATTCTGTAATCTTCGGACTATTAGAGTATTAATGAAACACAGAACTTCCATCAGGATTGAATACAACAGTCACCATATGCACTTTCCTCCATTGGAGTAATGTCTCAAACAGTTTACGCTTTGATCGTTCCCTGGACGACCAGTAGTAGATTCCGATGCACATCTGGAGGCATTCTGTAATCTGTGGACTATCAGAGTGTTGATGATACAAAGAAATTCGATCGGGATTGAATACAACAGTCACCATGCGCACTTCCCTCCATGGGACTATTGTCTCAACAGTATACGCTTTGATCGTTCACTGGAAGACCAGTAGTAGTTTCCGATGCACATCTGGAGGCATTCTGTAGTCTGTGCACCTTCAAAGTGTTGATGAAACACAGAAATTGCATCTGGATTGAATATAACAGTCACCATGACCACTTTCCTCCATGGGAGTAATTCTCAAACAGTCTACGCCTTGATCGTTCCCTGGATGACCAGTAGTGGTTTCCGCTAAACAGCTGGAGGCATTCTGTAATCTGTGGACTATCTGAGTGTTGACGAAACACAGAAATTCCTTTGGGATTGAATAGAACAGTCACCATGCGCACTTTCCTACATAGGAGTGATGTCTCAAACAGTCTACGCTTTGTGCGTTCCCTGGAAGACCATTAGTAGTTTCCGATGCACATCTGGAAGCATTCTGTAATCTGTGGACTATCAGAGTCTTGATGAAACACATAAATTGCATCGTGATTGAATACAACACTCACCATGCGCACTTTCCTCCATGGGAGTAATGTCTCAAACAGTTTACGCTTTGATCGTTCCCTGGAAGACCAGTAGTAGTTTACGATGCACATCTGGAGGCATTCTGTAATCTTTGGACTATGAGAGTGTTGATGAACACAGAAATTGCATCGGGATTGAATACAACAGTTACTATGCGCACTTTCCCCAATGGGAGTAATGCCTCAAACAGTCTACGCTTTGATCGCTCCCTGGAAGACCAGTAGTAGTTTCCAATGCACTTCTGGAGGCATTCTGTAATCTGTGGACTATCAGAGTGTTGATGAAACACAGATATTGCATCGGGATTGAGTACAACAGTCACCATGCGCACTTTCCTCCGTGGAAGTAATGTCTCAAAGTCTACGCTTTGATGGTTCCCTGGAAGACCAGTAGGAGTTTCCGATGCACATCTGGAGGCATTCTGTAATCTGTGGACCTTCGAAGTGTTGATGAAACATAGAAATTGCATCGGGATTGAATATAACAGTCACCATGACCACATTCCTCCATGGGAGTAATTCTCAAACAGTCTACGCCTTGATCGTTCCCTGGAAGACCAGTAGTGGTTTCCGATGCACATCTGGAGGCATTCTGTAATCTGTGGACTATCAGGGTGTTCATGAAACACAGATATTGCTTCGGGATTGAATACAACAGTCACCATGCGCACTTTCCACCATGGGAGTAATGTCTCAAACAGTCTAAGCTTTGATCGGTCCCTGGAAGACCACTAGTGGTTTGCGATGCACATCTGGAGGCATTCTGTTATCTGTGGACTATCAGAGTATTAATGAAACACAGAAATTGCATCTGGATTGAATACAACAGTCACCATGCGCACTTTCCTCCATGGGAGTAATATCTCAAACTGTTTACGCTTTGATCGTTCCCTGGAAGTCCAGTAGTAGTTTCCGATGCACATCTGGAGGCATTCTGTAAACTGTGGACTATCAGAGTGTTGATGAAACACAGAAATTGTATCGGGATTGAATACAACAGTCGCCATGCGCACATTCCTACATTGTAGTAATGTCTCAAACAGTCTACGATTTGTTCGTTCCCTGGAAGACCATTAGTAGTTTCCGTTGCACATCTGGAAGCATTCTGTAATCTGTGGATTATCCGAGTGCTAATGAAACACAGAAATTGCATCGGGATTGAATACAACAGTCACCATGCGCACTTTCCTCCGTGGAAGTAATGTCTCAACAGTCTACGCTTTGATCGTTCCCTGGAAGACCAGTAGTAGTTTCCGATGCACATCTGGAGGCATTCTGTTATCTGTTTACTATCAGAGTGTTGTTGAAACACAGAAACTGCCTCGGGATTGAATACAACAGTCACTATGCGGACTTTCCTCCATGGGAGTAATGTCTCAAACAGTCTACGCTTTGATCGTTCCTGGAAGACCAGATGTAGTTTCCGATGCACATCTGGAGGCATTCTGTAATCTGTGGACTATCAGAGTGTTGATGAAACACAGAAATTGCATCGGGATTGAATACAACAGTCACCATGTGCACTTTCCTTCATAGGAGTAATATCTCAAACTGTTTACGCTTTGATCGTTCCCTGGAAGTCCAGTAGTAGTTTCCGATGCACATCTGGAGGCATTCTGTAATCTGTGGACTATCTGAGTGTTGATGAATCACAGAAATTGCTTCGGGATTGAATACAACAGCCACCATGCGCACTTTCCTCCATTGGAGTAATGTCTCAAACAGTTTACGCTTTGATCGTTCCCTGGAAGACCAGTAGTAGTTTCCGATGCACATCTGGAGGCATTCTATAATCTGTGGACTATCAGAGTGTTGATGAAACTCAGAAATTTTATCGGGATTGAATACAACAGTTACCATGCACACTTTCCCCAATGGGAGTAATGCCTCAAAGAGTCTACGCTTTGATCGCTCCCTGGAAGACCAGTAGTAGTTTCCGATGCACATCTGGAGGCATTCTGTAATCTGTGGACTATCAGAGTGTTGATGAAACACAGAAATTGCATCGGGATTGCATACAACAGTCACCATCGCACTTTCCTACATAGGAGTAATGTCTCAACAGTCTACGCTTTGATCGTTCCCTAGAAGGCCAGTAGTAGTTTCCGATGCACGTCTTTAGGCATTCTGTTATCTGTTTACTATCAGAGTTTTGTTGAAACACAGAAATTGCATCGGGATTTAATACAACAGTCACCATGCGGACTTCCTTCCATCTGAGTAATGTCTCAAACAGTCAACGCTTTGATCGATCCCTGGAAGACCAGTGGTAGATTCCGAACACATCTGGAGGCATTCTGTAATCTGTGGACTATCAGAGTGTTCTTGAAACACTGAAATTGCATCGGGATTGAATACAACAGTCACCATGCGCACTTTCATCCATGGGAGTAATGTCTCAAGAAGTCTACGCTTTGATCGTTCCCTGGAAGACCAGTAGTTGTTTCCGATGCACATCTGGTGGCGTCTGTAATCTGTGGACTATCAGGGTGTTGATGAAACACAGAAATTGCATCGGGATTGAATAGAACGGTCACCATGCTCACTTTCCACCATGGAAGTAATGTCTCAAACAGTCCATTCTTTGATCGTTCCCAGGAAGACCAGTAGTAGTTTCCGTGCATATCTGGAGGCAATCTGTAATCTGTGGACTATCAGAGTGTTGATGAAACTCAGAAATTGCATCGGGATTGAATACAACAGTCACCATGCGCACTTTCCTCCGTGGGAGTAATGTCACAAACAGTCTACGCTTTGATTGTTCCCAGGAAGACCAGTAGTAGTTTCCAATGCACATCTGGAGGCATTCTGTAATCTAGGGACTATCAGAGTGTTGATGAAACACAGAAATTACATCGGGATTGAATACAACAGTCACCATGACCACTTTCCGCCATTTGCGTAATTCTCAAACAGTCTACATGTTGATCGTTCCCTGGAAGACCAGTAGTAGTTTCCGATGCACATCTGGAGGCATTCTGTAATCTGTGGACTATCTGAGTGTTGATGCATCACAGAAATTGCTTCGGGATTGAATACAACAGTCACCATGCGCACTTTCCTCCATGGGAGTAATGTCTCAAACAGTCTACGTTTTGATCGTTCCCTGGAGGACCAGTAGTGGTTTCCGATGCACATCTGGAGGCATTCTGTAATCTTTGGACTATTAGAGTATTAATGAAACACAGAACTTCCATCGGGATTGAATACAACAGTCACCATATGCACTTTCCTCCATTGGAGTAATGTCTCAAACAGTTTACGCTTTGATCGTTCCCTGGACGACCAGTAGTAGATTCCGATGCACATCTGGAGGCATTCTGTAATCTGTGGACTATCAGAGTGTTGATGATACAAAGAAATTCGATCGGGATTGAATACAACAGTCACCATGCGCACTTTCCTCCATGGGACTAATGTCTCAACAGTATACGCTTTGATCGTTCACTGGAAGACCAGTAGTAGTTTCCGATGCACGTCTTTAGGCATTCTGTTATCTGTTTACTATCAGAGTGATTTTGAAACACAGAAATTGCCTCGGGATTGAATACAACAGTCACCATGCGGACTTCCCTCCATGGGAGTAATGTCTCAAACAGTCAACGCTTTGATCGATACCTGGAAGACCAGTAGTAGTTTCCGATGCACATCTGGAGATATTCTGTAATCTGTGGACTATCAGAGTGTTGTTGAAACACTGAAATTGCATCGGGATTGAATACAACAGTCACCATGCGCACTTTCATCCATGGGAGTAATGTCTCAAGAAGTTTACGCTTTGATCGTTCCCTGGAAGACCAGTAGTAGTTTCCGATGCACATCTGGAGGCATTCTGTAGTCTGTGGACTATCAGAGTGTTGATGAACACAGAAATTGCATCGGGATTGAATACAACAGTCACCATGCGCACTTTCCTACATAGGAGTAATGTCTCAAACAGTCTACGCTTTGATCGTGCCCTGGAAGACCAGTAGCAGTTTCAGGTGCACAACTGAAAGCATTCTGTAATCTGTGGACTATCAGAGTGTTGATGAACACAGAAATTACATCGGGATTGAATACAACAGTCACCATGACCACTTTCCTCCATGGGAGTAATGTCTCAAACAGTCTACGCTTTGATCGATCCCTGGAAGACCAGTAGTAGTTTCCGATGCACATCTGGAAGCATTCTGTAATCTGTTCACTATCAGAGTGTTGTTGAAACACAGAAATTCCATCGGGATTGAATACAACAGTCACGATGCGAACTTTCCTCAATGGGAGTAACATCTCAAACAGTCTACGATTTGATGGTTCCCTGGAAGACCAGTAGTAGTTTCCGATGCACATCTGGTGGCATTCTGTAATCTGTGGACTATCAGAGTGTTGTTGAAACACAGAGATTGCATCGGGATTGAATACAACAGTCACAATGCGCCCCTTCCTCCATGGGAGTAATGTCTCAAACAGTCTAAACTTTGATCGTTCCCTGGAAGACCAGTAGTAGTTTCGATTCACATATGGAGGCATTCTGTAAGCTGTGGACCTTCAAAGTGTTGATGAAACACAGAAATTGCATCGAGATTGAAAACAACAGTCACAATGCGCACTTTCCTCCTTGGGAGTAATGTCTCAAAGAGTCTACGCTTTGATCGTTCCCTGGAAGACCAGTAGTAGATTCCGATGCAAATCTGGCAGCATTCTGTAATCTGTGAACTATCAGAGTGTTGTTGAAACACAGAAATAGCAATCGGGATTGAATACAACAGTCACCATGCGCACTTTCCTCCATGGGAGTAAAGTTTCAGTCTACGCTTTGATCGTTCCCTGGAAGACCAGTAGAATATTCCGATGCACATCTGGAGGCATTTTGTAATCTGTGGACCTTCAAAGTGTTGATGAAACACAGAAATTGCATCGGGATTTAATACGACAGTCACCATGCGCACTTTCCTCCATTGGATAATGTCTCAAACAGTCTACGCCCTCATCGTTCCCTGGAAGACCAGTAGTTGTTTCCGATGCACATCTGGTGGCATTCTGTAAGCTGTGGACTATCAGAGTGTTGATGAAACACAGAAATTGCATCGGGATTGAATACAAAAGTCACCATCGCACATTCCTACATAGGAGTAATGTCTCAACAGTCTACGCTTTGATCGTTCCCTGGAAGATAAGTAGAAGTTTCCGATGCACGTCTTTACGCATTCTGTTATCTGTTTACTATCAGAGTGTTGTTGAAACACAGAAATTGCCTCGGGATTGAATACTACAGTCACCATGCGGACTTCCCTCCATGGGAGTAATGTCTCAAACAGTCAACGCTTTGATCGATACCTGGAAAACCAGTAGTAGTTTCCGATGCACATCTGGAGATATTCTGTAATCTGTGGACTATCAGAGTGTTGTTGAAACACTGAAATTGCATCGGGATTGAATACAACAGTCACCATGCGCACTTTCATCCATGGGAGTAATGTCTCAAGAAGTTTACGCTTTGATCGTTCCCTGGAAGACCAGTAGTAGTTTCCGATGCACATCTGGAGGCATTCTGTAGTCTGTGGACTATCAGAGTGTTGATGAACACAGAAATTGCATCGGGATTGAATACAACAGTCACCATGCGCACTTTCCTACATAGGAGTAATGTCTCAAACAGTCTACGCTTTGATCGTGCCCTGGAAAACCAGTAGCAGTTTCAGGTGCACAACTGAAAGCATTCTGTAATCTGTGGACTATCAGAGTGTTGATGAACACAGAAATTACATCGGGATTGAATACAACAGTCACCATGACCACTTTCCTCCATGGGAGTAATGTCTCAAACAGTCTACGCTTTGATCGATCCCTGGAAGACCAGTAGTAGTTTCCGATGCACATCTGGAAGCATTCTGTAATCTGTTCACTATCAGAGTGTTGTTGAAACACAGAAATTCCATCGGGATTGAATACAACAGTCACGATGCGAACTTTCCTCAATGGGAGTAACATCTCAAACAGTCTACGATTTGATGGTTCCCTGGAAGACCAGTAGTAGTTTCCGATGCACATCTGGTGGCATTCTGTAATCTGTGGACTATCAGAGTGTTGTTGAAACACAGAGATTGCATCGGGATTGAATACAACAGTCACAATGCGCCCCTTCCTCCATGGGAGTAATGTCTCAAACAGTCTAAACTTTGATCGTTCCCTGGAAGACCAGTAGTAGTTTCGATTCACATATGGAGGCATTCTGTAAGCTGTGGACCTTCAAAGTGTTGATGAAACACAGAAATTGCATCGAGATTGAAAACAACAGTCACAATGCGCACTTTCCTCCTTGGGAGTAATGTCTCAAAGAGTCTACGCTTTGATCGTTCCCTGGAAGACCAGTAGTAGATTCCGATGCAAATCTGGCAGCATTCTGTAACCTGTGAACTATCAGAGTGTTGTTGAAACACAGAAATAGCAATCGGGATTGAATACAACAGTCACCATGCGCACTTTCCTCCATGGGAGTAAAGTTTCAGTCTACGCTTTGATCGTTCCCTGGAAGACCAGTAGAATATTCCGATGCACATCTGGAGGCATTTTGTAATCTGTGGACCTTCAAAGTGTTGATGAAACCCAGAAATTGCATCGGGATTTAATACGACAGTCACCATGCGCACTTTCCTCCATTGGATAATGTCTCAAACAGTCTACGCCCTCATCGTTCCCTGGAAGACCAGTAGTTGTTTCCGATGCACATCTGGTGGCATTCTGTAAGCTGTGGACTATCAGAGTGTTGATGAAACACAGAAATTGCATCGGGATTGAATACAAAAGTCACCATCGCACATTCCTACATAGGAGTAATGTCTCAACAGTCTACGCTTTGATCGTTCCCTGGAAGATAAGTAGAAGTTTCCGATGCACGTCTTTACGCATTCTGTTATCTGTTTACTATCAGAGTGTTGTTGAAACACAGAAATTGCCTCGGGATTGAATACTACAGTCACCATGCGGACTTCCCTCCATGGGAGTAATGTCTCAAACAGTCAACGCTTTGATCGATACCTGGAAAACCAGTAGTAGTTTCCGATGCACATCTGGAGATATTCTGTAATCTGTGGACTATCAGAGTGTTGTTGAAACACTGAAATTGCATCGGGATTGAATACAACAGTCACAATGCGCCCTTTCCTCCATTGGAGTAATGTCTCAAACAGTCTAAGCTTTGATCGTTCCCTGGAAGACCAGTAGTAGTTTCGATTCACATATGGAGGCATTCTGTAATCTGTGGACCTTCAAAGTGTTGATGAAACACAGAAATGGCATCGGGATTAAATACAACAGTCACCATGCGCACTTTCCTCCTTGGGAGTAATGTCTCATACAGTCTACGCTTTGATCGTTCCCTGTAAGACCAGTTGTAGTTTCCGATGCACATCTGGAGGCATTCTGTAATCTGTGGACTAACTGAGTGTTGATGATACACAGAAATTGCATAAGGATTGAATACAACAGTCACCATGCGCACTTTCTTCCACGGGAGTAATGTCTCAAACAGTCTATGCTTTGATCGTTTCCTCGAAGACCAGTAGTAGTTTCCGATGCACATCTGGAGGCATTCTGTAATCTGTGGACCTTCAAAGTGTTGATGAAACACAGAAATTGCATCGGGATTGAATATAACAGTCGCCATGACCACTTTCCTCCATGGGAGTAATTCTCAAACAGTCTACGCCTTGATCGTTCCCTGGATGACCAGTAGTGGTTTCCGCTAAACAGCTGGAGGCATTCTGTAATCTGTGGACTATCTGAGTGTTGACGAAACACAGAAATTCCTTCGGGATTGAATAGAACAGTCACCATGCGCACTTTCCTACATAGGAGTGATGTCTCAAACAGTCTACGCTTTGTGCGTTCGCTGGAAGACCATTAGTAGTTTCCGATGCACACTGGAAGCATTCTGTAATCTGTGGACTATCAGAGTCTTGATGAAACACATAAATTGCATCGTGATTGAATACAACACTCACCATGCGCACTTTCCTCCATAAAAGTAATGTCTCAAACAGTTTACGCTTTGATCGTTCCCTGGAACACCAGTAGTAGTTCACGATGCACATCTGGAGGCATTCTGTAATCTTTGGACTATGAGAGTGTTGATGAACACAGAAATTGCATCGGCATTGAATACAACAGTTACTATGCGCACTTTCCCCAATGGGAGTAATGCCTCAAACAGTCTACGCTTTGATCGCTCCCTGGAAGACCAGTAGTAGTTTCCAATGCACTTCTGGAGGCATTCTGTAATCTGTGGACTATCAGAGTGTTGATGAAACACAGATATTGCATCGGGATTGAGTACAACAGTCACCATGCGCACTTTCCTCCGTGGAAGTAATGTCTCAAAGTCTACGCTTTGATGGTTCCCTGGAAGACCAGTAGGAGTTTCCGATGCACATCTGGAGGCATTCTGTTATCTGTTTACTATCAGAGTGTTGTTGAAACACAGAAATTGCCTCGGGATTGAATACAACAGTCACCATCCGCACTTTCCTGCATGGGAGTAATGTCTCAAATAGTCTAAGCTTTGATCGTTCCCTGGAAGACCAGTAGTAGTTTCCGATGCACATCTGGAGGCATTCTGTAATCTGTGGACTTACTGAGTGTTGATGAAACACAGAAATTGAATCGGGTTTGAATACAACAGTCACCATGCGCACTTTCTTCCACGGGAGTAATGTCTCAAACAGTCTATGCTTTGATCGTTTCCTCGAAGACCAGTAGTAGTTTCCGATGCACATCTGGAAGCATTCTGTAATCTGTGGACCTTCAAAGTGTTGATGAAACACAGAAATTGCATCGTTATTGAATACAACAGTCACCATCCGCACTTTCCTCCATGGGAGTAATGTCTCAAACAGTCTATGCTTTGATCGTTCCCAGGACGACCAGTAATAGTTTCCGTTGCACATCTGGAGGCATTCTGTAATCTGTGGACCTTCGAAGTGTTGATGAAACATAGAAATTGGATCGGGATTGAATATAACAGTCACCATGACCACTTTCCTCCATGGGAGTAATTCTCAAACAGTCTACGCCTTGATCGTTCCCTGGAAGACCAGTAGTGGTTTCCGATGCACATCTGGAGGCATTCTATAATCTGTGGACTATCAGGGTGTTGATGAAACACAGATATTGCTTCGGGATTGAATACAACAGTCACCATGCGCACTTTCCACCATGGGAGTAATGTCTCAAACAGTCTACGCTTTGATCGGTCCCTGGAAGACCACTAGTGGTTTGCGATGCACATCTGGAGGCATTCTGTTATCTGTGGACTATCAGAGTATTAATGAAACACAGAAATTGCATCGGGATTGAATACAACAGTCACCATGCGCACTTTCCTCCATGGGAGTAATATCTCAAACTGTTTACGCTTTGATCGTTCCCTGGAAGTCCAGTAGTAGTTTCCGACGCACATCTGGAGGCATTCTGTAAACTGTGGACTATCAGAGTGTTGATGAAACACAGAAATTGTATCGGGATTGAATACAACAGTCGCCATGCGCACATTCCTACATTGTAGTAATGTCTCAAACAGTCTACGATTTGTTCGTTCCCTGGAAGACCATTAGTAGTTTCCGATGCACATCTGGAAGCATTCTGTAATCTGTGGATTATCCGAGTGCTAATGAAACACAGAAATTGCATCGGGATTGAATACAACAGTCACCATGCGCACTTTCCTCCGTGGAAGTAATGTCTCAACAGTCTACGCTTTGATCGTTCCCTGGAAGACCAGTAGTAGTTTCCGATGCACATCTGGAGGCATTCTGTTATCTGTTTACTATCAGAGTGTTGTTGAAACACAGAAACTGCCTCGGGATTGAATACAACAGTCACTATGCGGACTTTCCTCCATGGGAGTAATGTCTCAAACAGTCTACGCTTTGATCGTTCCTGGAAGACCAGTTGTAGTTTCCGATGCACATCTGGAGGCATTCTGTAATCTGTGGACTATCAGAGTGTTGATGAAACACAGAAATTGCATCGGGATTGAATACAACAGTCACCATGTGCACTTTCCTTCATAGGAGTAATGTCTCAAACAGTCTACGCTTTGTTCGTTCCCTGGAAGGCCATTAGTAGCTTCCGATGCCCATCTGGAAGCATACTGTAATCTGTGGACTATCAGAGTATTGATGAAACACCGAAATTGCATCGGAATTGAATTCAACAGTCATAATGCGCACTTTCCTCCATGGGAGTAATGTGTGAAACAGTTTACGCTTTGATCTCTCCCTGGAAGACCAGTTGTAGAATCCGATGCACATCTGGTTGCATTCTGTAATCTGTGGACTATCAGAGTGTTGATGAACTCAGAAATTGCTCCGGGATTGAATACAACAGTCACCATGCGCACTTTCCTCCATGGGAGTAACGCCTCAAACTGTCTACGCTTTGATCGTTCCCTGTAAGACCAGTAGTAGTTTCCAATGCACATCTGGAGGCATTCTGTAATCAGTGGACTATCAGAGTGTTGTTGAAACACTTTATTTGCAACGGGATTGAATACAACAGTCACCATGCGCACTTTCCTCCATGGGAGTAATGTCTCAAACAGTCTACGCTTTGATCGTTCCCTGGAAGACCAGTAGTAGATTCGGATGCACATCTGGAGGCATTCCGTAATCTGTGGACCTTCAAAGTGTTGATGAAACGCAGAAATTGCATCGGGATTGAATACAACAGGCACCATGCGTACATTTCTACATTGGAGTAATGTCTCAAACTGTCATCGCATTGATCGTTCCCTCAAGACCAGTAGTAGTTTCCGATGCACATCTGGAGGCATTCTGTAATCTGTGGACTATCAGAGTGTTGTTGAAACACAGAAATTGCATCGGGATGTAATATAACAGTCACCATCCGCACTTTCCTGCATGGGAGTAATGTCTCAAACAGTCTAGGCTTTGATCGTTCCCTGGAAGACCAGTAGTAGTTTCGATTCACATATGGAGGCATTCTGTAATCTGTGGACCTTCAAAGTGTTGATGAAACACAGAAATTGCATCGAGATTGAATACAACAGTCACCATGCGCACTTTCCTCCTTGAGAGTAATGTCACAAAGAGGCTACGCTTTGATCGTTCCCTGGAAGACCAGTAGTAGATTCCGATGCACATCTGGAGGCATTCTGTAATCTGTGGACTATCAGAGTGTTGTTGAAACACTGAAATTGCATCGGGATTGAATACAACAGTCACCATGCGCATTTTCCTGAATGGGAGTAATGTCTCAAACAGTCTACGCTTTGATCTTTCCCTGCAAGACCAGTAGAAGATTCCGATCCACATCTGGAGGCATTCTCTAATCTGTGGACCTTCAAAGTGTTGATGAAACACAGAAATTGCATCGGGATTTAATATGACAGTCACCATGCGAACTTTCCTCCATTGGAGTAATGTCTCAAACAGTCTACGCCTTGATCGTTCCCTGGAAGACCAGTAGTTGTTTCCGATGCACATCTGGAGATATTCTGTAATCTGTGGACTATCAGAGTGTTGTTGAAACACTGAAATTGCATCGGGATTGAATACAACAGTCACAATGCGCCCTTTCCTCCATTGGAGTAATGTCTCAAACAGTCTAAGCTTTGATCGTTCCCTGGAAGACCAGTAGTAGTTTCGATTCACATCTGTAGGCATTCTGTAATCTGTGGACCTTCAAAGTGTTGATGAAACACAGAAATGGCATCGGGATTAAATACAACAGTCACCATGCGCACTTTCCTCCTTGGGAGTAATGTCTCATACAGTCTACGCTTTGATCGTTCCCTGTAAGACCAGTTGTAGTTTCCGATGCACATCTGGAGGCATTCTGTAATCTGTGGACTAACTGAGTGTTGATGATACACAGAAATTGCATCGGGATTGAATACAACAGTCACCATGCGCACTTTCTTCCACGGGAGTAATGTCTCAAACAGTCTATGCTTTGATCGTTTCCTCGAAGACCAGTAGTAGTTTCCGATGCACATCTGGAGGCATTCTGTAATCTGTGGACCTTCAAAGTGTTGATGAAACACAGAAATTGCATCGGGATTGAATATAACAGTCACCATGACCACTTTCCTCCATGGGAGTAATTCTCAAACAGTCTACGCCTTGATCGTTCCCTGGATGACCAGTAGTGGTTTCCGCTAAACAGCTGGAGGCATTCTGTAATCTGTGGACTATCTGAGTGTTGACAAAACACAGAAATTCCTTCGGGATTGAATAGAACAGTCACCATGCGCACTTTCCTACATAGGAGTGATGTCTCAAACAGTCTACGCTTTGTGCGTTCCCTGGAAGACCATTAGTAGTTTCCGATGCACATCTGGAAGCATTCTGTAATCTGTGGACTATCAGAGTCTTGATGAAACACATAAATTGCATCGTGATTGAATACAACACTCACCATGCGCACTTTCTTCCATGGGAGTAATGTCTCAAACAGTTTACGCTTTGATCGTTCCCTGGAAGACCAGTAGTAGTTTACGATGCACATCTGGAGGCATTCTGTAATCTTTGGACTATGAGAGTGTTGATGAACACAGAAATTGCATCGGGATTGAATACAACAGTTACTATGCGCACTTTCCCCAATGGGAGTAATGCCTCAAACAGTCTACGCTTTGATCGCTCCCTGGAAGACCAGTAGTAGTTTCCAATGCACTTCTGGAGGCATTCTGTAATCTGTGGACTATCAGAGTGTTGATGAAACACAGATATTGCATCGGGATTGAGTACAACAGTCACCATGCGCACTTTCCTCCGTGGAAGTAATGTCTCAAAGTCTACGCTTTGATGGTTCCCTGGAAGACCAGTAGGAGTTTCCGATGCACATCTGGAGGCATTCTGTTATCTGTTTACTATCAGAGTGTTGTTGAAACACAGAAATTGCCTCGGGATTGAATACAACAGTCACCATCCGCACTTTCCTGCATGGGAGTAATGTCTCAAATAGTCTAAGCTTTGATCGTTCCCTGGAAGACCAGTAGTAGTTTCCGATGCACATCTGGAGGCATTCTGTAATCTGTGGACTTACTGAGTGTTGATGAAACACAGAAATTGCATCGGGTTTGAATACAACAGTCACCATGCGCACTTTCTTCCACGGGAGTAATGTCTCAAACAGTCTATGCTTTGATCGTTTCCTCGAAGACCAGTAGTAGTTTCCGATGCACATCTGGAAGCATTCTGTAATCTGTGGACCTTCAAAGTGTTGATGAAACACAGAAATTGCATCGTTATTGAATACAACAGTCACCATCCGCACTTTCCTCCATGGGAGTAATGTCTCAAACAGTCTATGCTTTGATCGTTCCCAGGACGACCAGTAATAGTTTCCGATGCACATCTGGAGGCATTCTGTAATCTGTGGACCTTCGAAGTGTTGATGAAACATAGAAATTGGATCGGGATTGAATATAACAGTCACCATGACCACTTTCCTCCATGGGAGTAATTCTCAAACAGTCTACGCCTTGATCGTTCCCTGGAAGACCAGTAGTGGTTTCCGATGCACATCTGGAGGCATTCTATAATCTGTGGACTATCAGGGTGTTGATGAAACACAGATATTGCTTCGGGATTGAATACAACAGTCACCATGCGCACTTTCCACCATGGGAGTAATGTCTCAAACAGTCTACGCTTTGATCGGTCCCTGGAAGACCACTAGTGGTTTGCGATGCACACCTGGAGGCATTCTGTTATCTGTGGACTATCAGAGTATTAATGAAACACAGAAATTGCATCGGGATTGAATACAACAGTCACCATGCGCACTTTCCTCCATGGGAGTAATATCTCAAACTGTTTACGCTTTGATCGTTCCCTGGAAGTCCAGTAGTAGTTTCCGATGCACATCTGGAGGCATTCTGTAAACTGTGGACTATCAGAGTGTTGATGAAACACAGAAATTGTATCGGGATTGAATACAACAGTCGCCATGCGCACATTCCTACATTGTAGTAATGTCTCAAACAGTCTACGATTTGTTCGTTCCCTGGAAGACCATTAGTAGTTTCCGATGCACATCTGGAAGCATTCTGTAATCTGTGGATTATCCGAGTGCTAATGAAACACAGAAATTGCATCGGGATTGAATACAACAGTCACCATGCGCACTTTCCTCCGTGGAAGTAATGTCTCAACAGTCTACGCTTTGATCGTTCCCTGGAAGACCAGTAGTAGTTTCCGATGCACATCTGGAGGCATTCTGTTATCTGTTTACTATCAGAGTGTTGTTGAAACACAGAAACTGCCTCGGGATTGAATACAACAGTCACTATGCGGACTTTCCTCCATGGGAGTAATGTCTCAAACAGTCTACGCTTTGATCGTTCCTGGAAGACCAGTTGTAGTTTCCGATGCACATCTGGAGGCATTCTGTAAACTGTGGACTATCAGAGTGTTGATGAAACACAGAAATTGCATCGGGATTGAATACAACAGTCACCATGTGCACTTTCCTTCATAGGAGTAATGTCTCAAACAGTCTACGCTTTGTTCGTTCCCTGGAAGGCCATTAGTAGCTTCCGATGCACATCTGGAAGCATACTGTAATCTGTGGACTATCAGAGTATTGATGAAACACCGAAATTGCATCGGAATTGAATTCAACAGTCATAATGCGCACTTTCCTCCATGGGAGTAATGTGTGAAACAGTTTACGCTTTGATCTCTCCCTGGAAGACCAGTTGTAGAATCCGATGCACATCTGGTTGCATTCTGTAATCTGTGGACTATCAGAGTGTTGATGAACTCAGAAATTGCTCCGGGATTGAATACAACAGTCACCATGCGCACTTTCCTCCATGGGAGTAACGCCTCAAACTGTCTACGCTTTGATCGTTCCCTGTAAGACCAGTACGTAGTTTCCGATGCACATCTGGAGGCATTCTGTAATCAGTGGACTATCAGAGTGTTGTTGAAACACTTTATTTGCAACGGGATTGAATACAACAGTCACCATGCGCACTTTCCTCCATGGGAGTAATGTCTCAAACAGTCTACGCTTTGATCGTTCCCTGGAAGACCAGTAGTAGATTCGGATGCACATCTGGAGGCATTCCGTAATCTGTGGACCTTCAAAGTGTTGATGAAACGCAGAAATTGCATCGGGATTGAATACAACAGGCACCATGCGTACATTTCCACATTGGAGTAATGTCTCAAACTGTCATCGCATTGATCGTTCCCTCAAGACCAGTAGTAGTTTCCGATGCACATCTGGAGGCATTCTGCAATCTGTGGACTATCAGAGTGTTGTTGAAACACAGAAATTGCATCGGGATGTAATATAACAGTCACCATCCGCACTTTCCTGCATGGGAGTAATGTCTCAAACAGTCTAGGCTTTGATCGTTCCCTGGAAGACCAGTAGTAGTTTCGATTCACATATGGAGGCATTCTGTAATCTGTGGACCTTCAAAGTGTTGATGAAACACAGAAATTGCATCGAGATTGAATACAACAGTCACCATGCGCACTTTCCTCCTTGGGAGTAATGTCTCAAAGAGGCTACGCTTTGATCGTTCCCTGGAAGACCAGTAGTAGATTCCGATGCACATCTGGAGGCATTCTGTAATCTGTGGACTATCAGAGTGTTGTTGAAACACTGAAATTGCATCGGGATTGAATACAACAGTCACCATGCGCATTTTCCTGAATGGGAGTAATGTCTCAAACAGTCTACGCTTTGATCTTTCCCTGCAAGACCAGTAGAAGATTCCGATCCACATCTGGAGGCATTCTCTAATCTGTGGACCTTCAAAGTGTTGATGAAACACAGAAATTGCATCGGGATTTAATACGACAGTCACCATGCGAACTTTCCTCCATTGGAGTAATGTCTCAAACAGTCTACGCCTTGATCGTTCCCTGGAAGACCAGTAGTTGTTTCCGATGCACATCTGGTGGCATTCTGTAAGCTATGGACTATCAGAGTAGTGTTGAAACACAGAAATTGCATCGAGATTGAATACAACAATAACCATGCGCACTTTCCTCCATGGGAGTAATATCTCAAACAGTCTACTCTTTGATCGTTCCCTGGAAAACCAGTAGTAGTTTCCGATGCACATCTCGAGGCATTCTGTAATCTGTGGACTATCAGAGTGTTGATGAAACACAGAAATTGCTTCGGGATTGAATACAAGAGTCACCAAGCGCACTTTCCTCCATTGGAGTAATGTCTCAAACAGTCTACGCCCTCATCGTTCCCTGGAAGACCAGTAGTTGTTTCCGATGCACATCTGGTGGCATTCTGTAAGCTGTGGACTATCAGAGTGTTGATGAAACACAGAAATTGCATCGGGATTGAATACAAAAGTCACCATCGCACATTCCTACATAGGAGTAATGTCTCAACAGTCTACGCTTTGATCGTTCCCTGGAAGATAAGTAGAAGTTTCCGATGCACGTCTTTACGCATTCTGTTATCTGTTTACTATCAGAGTGTTGTTGAAACACAGAAATTGCCTCGGGATTGAATACTACAGTCACCATGCGGACTTCCCTCCATGGGAGTAATGTCTCAAACAGTCAACGCTTTGATCGATACCTGGAAAACCAGTAGTAGTTTCCGATGCACATCTGGAGATATTCTGTAATCTGTGGACTATCAGAGTGTTGTTGAAACACTGAAATTGCATCGGGATTGAATACAACAGTCACAATGCGCCCTTTCCTCCATTGGAGTAATGTCTCAAACAGTCTAAGCTTTGATCGTTCCCTGGAAGACCAGTAGTAGTTTCGATTCACATATGGAGGCATTCTGTAATCTGTGGACCTTCAAAGTGTTGATGAAACACAGAAATGGCATCGGGATTAAATACAACAGTCACCATGCGCACTTTCCTCCTTGGGAGTAATGTCTCATACAGTCTACGCTTTGATCGTTCCCTGTAAGACCAGTTGTAGTTTCCGATGCACATCTGGAGGCATTCTGTAATCTGTGGACTAACTGAGTGTTGATGATACACAGAAATTGCATAAGGATTGAATACAACAGTCACTATGCGCACTTTCTTCCACGGGAGTAATGTCTCAAACAGTCTATGCTTTGATCGTTTCCTCGAAGACCAGTAGTAGTTTCCGATGCACATCTGGAGGCATTCTGTAATCTGTGGACCTTCAAAGTGTTGATGAAACACAGAAATTGCATCGGGATTGAATATAACAGTCACCATGACCACTTTCCTCCATGGGAGTAATTCTCAAACAGTCTACGCCTTGATCGTTCCCTGGATGACCAGTAGTGGTTTCCGCTAAACAGCTGGAGGCATTCTGTAATCTGTGGACTATCTGAGTGTTGACGAAACACAGAAATTCCTTCGGGATTGAATAGAACAGTCACCATGCGCACTTTCCTACATAGGAGTGATGTCTCAAACAGTCTACGCTTTGTGCGTTCGCTGGAAGACCATTAGTAGTTTCCGATGCACACTGGAAGCATTCTGTAATCTGTGGACTATCAGAGTCTTGATGAAACACATAAATTGCATCGTGATTGAATACAACACTCACCATGCGCACTTTCCTCCATAAAAGTAATGTCTCAAACAGTTTACGCTTTGATCGTTCCCTGGAAGACCAGTAGTAGTTTACGATGCACATCTGGAGGCATTCTGTAATCTTTGGACTATGAGAGTGTTGATGAACACAGAAATTGCATCGGCATTGAATACAACAGTTACTATGCGCACTTTCCCCAATGGGAGTAATGCCTCAAACAGTCTACGCTTTGATCGCTCCCTGGAAGACCAGTAGTAGTTTCCAATGCACTTCTGGAGGCATTCTGTAATCTGTGGACTATCAGAGTGTTGATGAAACACAGATATTGCATCGGGATTGAGTACAACAGTCACCATGCGCACTTTCCTCCGTGGAAGTAATGTCTCAAAGTCTACGCTTTGATGGTTCCCTGGAAGACCAGTAGGAGTTTCCGATGCACATCTGGAGGCATTCTGTTATCTGTTTACTATCAGAGTGTTGTTGAAACACAGAAATTGCCTCGGGATTGAATACAACAGTCACCATCCGCACTTTCCTGCATGGGAGTAATGTCTCAAATAGTCTAAGCTTTGATCGTTCCCTGGAAGACCAGTAGTAGTTTCCGATGCACATCTGGAGGCATTCTGTAATCTGTGGACTTACTGAGTGTTGATGAAACACAGAAATTGCATCGGGTTTGAATACAACAGTCACCATGCGCACTTTCTTCCACGGGAGTAATGTCTCAAACAGTCTATGCTTTGATCGTTTCCTCGATGACCAGTAGTAGTTTCCGATGCACATCTGGAAGCATTCTGTAATCTGTGGACCTTCAAAGTGTTGATGAAACACAGAAATTGCATCGTTATTGAATACAACAGTCACCATCCGCACTTTCCTCCATGGGAGTAATGTCTCAAACAGTCTATGCTTTGATCGTTCCCAGGACGACCAGTAATAGTTTCCGATGCACATCTGGAGGCATTCTGTAATCTGTGGACCTTCGAAGTGTTGATGAAACATAGAAATTGGATCGGGATTGAATATAACAGTCACCATGACCACTTTCCTCCATGGGAGTAATTCTCAAACAGTCTACGCCTTGATCGTTCCCTGGAAGACCAGTAGTGGTTTCCGATGCACATCTGGAGGCATTCTATAATCTGTGGACTATCAGGGTGTTGATGAAACACAGATATTGCTTCGGGATTGAATACAACAGTCACCATGCGCACTTTCCACCATGGGAGTAATGTCTCAAACAGTCTACGCTTTGATCGGTCCCTGGAAGACCACTAGTGGTTTGCGATGCACATCTGGAGGCATTCTGTTATCTGTGGACTATCAGAGTATTAATGAAACACAGAAATTGCATCGGGATTGAATACAACAGTCACCATGCGCACTTTCCTCCATGGGAGTAATATCTCAAACTGTTTACGCTTTGATCGTTCCCTGGAAGTCCAGTAGTAGTTTCCGATGCACATCTGGAGGCATTCTGTAAACTGTGGACTATCAGAGTGTTGATGAAACACAGAAATTGTATCGGGATTAAATACAACAGTCGCCATGCGCACATTCCTACATTGTAGTAATGTCTCAAACAGTCTACGATTTGTTCGTTCCCTGGAAGACCATTAGTAGTTTCCGATGCACATCTGGAAGCATTCTGTAATCTGTGGATTATCCGAGTGCTAATGAAACACAGAAATTGCATCGGGATTGAATACAACAGTCACCATGCGCACTTTCCTCCGTGGAAGTAATGTATCAACAGTCTACGCTTTGATCGTTCCCTGGAAGACCAGTAGTAGTTTCCGATGCACATCTGGAGGCATTCTGTTATCTGTTTACTATCAGAGTGTTGTTGAAACACAGAAACTGCCTCGGGATTGAATACAACAGTCACTATGCGGACTTTCCTCCATGGGAGTAATGTCTCAAACAGTCTACGCTTTGATCGTTCCTGGAAGACCAGTTGTAGTTTCCGATGCACATCTGGAGGCATTCTGTAATCTGTGGACTATCAGAGTGTTGATGAAACACAGAAATTGCATCGGGATTGAATACAACAGTCACCATGTGCACTTTCCTTCATAGGAGTAATGTCTCAAACAGTCTACGCTTTGTTCGTTCCCTGGAAGGCCATTAGTAGCTTCCGATGCACATCTGGAAGCATACTGTAATCTGTGGACTATCAGAGTATTGATGAAACACCGAAATTGCATCGGAATTGAATTCAACAGTCATAATGCGCACTTTCCTCCATGGGAGTAATGTGTGAAACAGTTTACGCTTTGATCTCTCCCTGGAAGACCAGTTGTAGAATCCGATGCACATCTGGTTGCATTCTGTAATCTGTGGACTATCAGAGTGTTGATGAACTCAGAAATTGCTCCGGGATTGAATACAACAGTCACCATGCGCACTTTCCTCCATGGGAGTAACGCCTCAAACTGTCTACGCTTTGATCGTTCCCTGTAAGACCAGTAGTAGTTTCCAATGCACATCTGGAGGCATTCTGTAATCAGTGGACTATCAGAGTGTTGTTGAAACACTTTATTTGCAACGGGATTGAATACAACAGTCACCATGCGCACTTTCCTCCATGGGAGTAATGTCTCAAACAGTCTACGCTTTGATCGTTTCCTGGAAGACCAGTAGTAGATTCGGATGCACATCTGGAGGCATTCCGTAATCTGTGGACCTTCAAAGTGTTGATGAAACGCAGAAATTGCATCGGGATTGAATACAACAGGCACCATGCGTACATTTCTACATTGGAGTAATGTCTCAAACTGTCATCGCATTGATCGTTCCCTCAAGACCAGTAGTAGTTTCCGATGCACATCTGGAGGCATTCTGTAATCTGTGGACTATCAGAGTGTTGTTGAAACACAGAAATTGCATCGGGATGTAATATAACAGTCACCATCCGCACTTTCCTGCATGGGAGTAATGTCTCAAACAGTCTAGGCTTTGATCGTTCCCTGGAAGACCAGTAGTAGTTTCGATTCACATATGGAGGCATTCTGTAATCTGTGGACCTTCAAAGTGTTGATGAAACACAGAAATTGCATCGAGATTGAATACAACAGTCACCATGCGCACTTTCCTCCTTGGGAGTAATGTCACAAAGAGGCTACGCTTTGATCGTTCCCTGGAAGACCAGTAGTAGATTCCGATGCACATCTGGAGGCATTCTGTAATCTATGGACTATCAGAGTGTTGTTGAAACACTGAAATTGCATCGGGATTGAATACAACAGTCACCATGCGCATTTTCCTGAATGGGAGTAATGTCTCAAACAGTCTACGCTTTGATCTTTCCCTGCAAGACCAGTAGAAGATTCCGATCCACATCTGGAGGCATTCTCTAATCTGTGGACCTTCAAAGTGTTGATGAAACACAGAAATTGCATCGGGATTTAATATGACAGTCACCATGCGAACTTTCCTCCATTGGAGTAATGTCTCAAACAGTCTACGCCTTGATCGTTCCCTGGAAGACCAGTAGTTGTTTCCGATGCACATCTGGAGATATTCTGTAATCTGTGGACTATCAGAGTGTTGTTGAAACACTGAAATTGCATCGGGATTGAATACAACAGTCACAATGCGCCCTTTCCTCCATTGGAGTAATGTCTCAAACAGTCTAAGCTTTGATCGTTCCCTGGAAGACCAGTAGTAGTTTCGATTCACATATGGAGGCATTCTGTAATCTGTGGACCTTCAAAGTGTTGATGAAACACAGAAATGGCATCGGGATTAAATACAACAGTCACCATGCGCACTTTCCTCCTTGGGAGTAATGTCTCATACAGTCTACGCTTTGATCGTTCCCTGTAAGACCAGTTGTAGTTTCCGATGCACATCTGGAGGCATTCTGTAATCTGTGGACTAACTGAGTGTTGATGATACACAGAAATTGCATCGGGATTGAATACAACAGTCACCATGCGCACTTTCTTCCACGGGAGTAATGTCTCAAACAGTCTATGCTTTGATCGTTTCCTCGAAGACCAGTAGTAGTTTCCGATGCACATCTGGAGGCATTCTGTAATCTGTGGACCTTCAAAGTGTTGATGAAACACAGAAATTGCATCGGGATTGAATATAACAGTCACCATGACCACTTTCCTCCATGGGAGTAATTCTCAAACAGTCTACGCCTTGATCGTTCCCTGGATGACCAGTAGTGGTTTCCGCTAAACAGCTGGAGGCATTCTGTAATCTGTGGACTATCTGAGTGTTGACGAAACACAGAAATTCCTTCGGGATTGAATAGAACAGTCACCATGCGCACTTTCCTACATAGGAGTGATGTCTCAAACAGTCTACGCTTTGTGCGTTCCCTGGAAGACCATTAGTAGTTTCCGATGCACATCTGGAAGCATTCTGTAATCTGTGGACTATCAGAGTCTTGATGAAACACATAAATTGCATCGTGATTGAATACAACACTCACCATGCGCACTTTCTTCCATGGGAGTAATGTCTCAAACAGTTTACGCTTTGATCGTTCCCTGGAAGACCAGTAGTAGTTTACGATGCACATCTGGAGGCATTCTGTAATCTTTGGACTATGAGAGTGTTGATGAACACAGAAATTGCATCGGGATTGAATACAACAGTTACTATGCGCACTTTCCCCAATGGGAGTAATGCCTCAAACAGTCTACGCTTTGATCGCTCCCTGGAAGACCAGTAGTAGTTTCCAATGCACTTCTGGAGGCATTCTGTAATCTGTGGACTATCAGAGTGTTGATGAAACACAGATATTGCATCGGGATTGAGTACAACAGTCACCATGCGCACTTTCCTCCGTGGAAGTAATGTCTCAAAGTCTACGCTTTGATGGTTCCCTGGAAGACCAGTAGGAGTTTCCGATGCACATCTGGAGGCATTCTGTTATCTGTTTACTATCAGAGTGTTGTTGAAACACAGAAATTGCCTCGGGATTGAATACAACAGTCACCATCCGCACTTTCCTGCATGGGAGTAATGTCTCAAATAGTCTAAGCTTTGATCGTTCCCTGGAAGACCAGTAGTAGTTTCCGATGCACATCTGGAGGCATTCTGTAATCTGTGGACTTACTGAGTGTTGATGAAACACAGAAATTGCATCGGGTTTGAATACAACAGTCACCATGCGCACTTTCTTCCACGGGAGTAATGTCTCAAACAGTCTATGCTTTGATCGTTTCCTCGAAGACCAGTAGTAGTTTCCGATGCACATCTGGAAGCATTCTGTAATCTGTGGACCTTCAAAGTGTTGATGAAACACAGAAATTGCATCGTTATTGAATACAACAGTCACCATCCGCACTTTCCTCCATGGGAGTAATGTCTCAAACAGTCTATGCTTTGATCGTTCCCAGGACGACCAGTAATAGTTTCCGATGCACATCTGGAGGCATTCTGTAATCTGTGGACCTTCGAAGTGTTGATGAAACATAGAAATTGGATCGGGATTGAATATAACAGTCACCATGACCACTTTCCTCCATGGGAGTAATTCTCAAACAGTCTACGCCTTGATCGTTCCCTGGAAGACCAGTAGTGGTTTCCGATGCACATCTGGAGGCATTCTATAATCTGTGGACTATCAGGGTGTTGATGAAACACAGATATTGCTTCGGGATTGAATACAACAGTCACCATGCGCACTTTCCACCATGGGAGTAATGTCTCAAACAGTCTACGCTTTGATCGGTCCCTGGAAGACCACTAGTGGTTTGCGATGCACACCTGGAGGCATTCTGTTATCTGTGGACTATCAGAGTATTAATGAAACACAGAAATTGCATCGGGATTGAATACAACAGTCACCATGCGCACTTTCCTCCATGGGAGTAATATCTCAAACTGTTTACGCTTTGATCGCTCCGTGGAAGTCCAGTAGTAGTTTCCGATGCACATCTGGAGGCATTCTGTAAACTGTGGACTATCAGAGTGTTGATGAAACACAGAAATTGTATCGGGATTGAATACAACAGTCGCCATGCGCACATTCCTACATTGTAGTAATGTCTCAAACAGTCTACGATTTGTTCGTTCCCTGGAAGACCATTAGTAGTTTCCGATGCACATCTGGAAGCATTCTGTAATCTGTAGATTATCCGAGTGCTAATGAAACACAGAAATTGCATCGGGATTGAATACAACAGTCACCATGCGCACTTTCCTCCGTGGAAGTAATGTCTCAACAGTCTACGCTTTGATCGTTCCCTGGAAGACCAGTAGTAGTTTCCGATGCACATCTGGAGGCATTCTGTTATCTGTTTACTATCAGAGTGTTGTTGAAACACAGAAACTGCCTCGGGATTGAATACAACAGTCACTATGCGGACTTTCCTCCATGGGAGTAATGTCTCAAACAGTCTACGCTTTGATCGTTCCTGGAAGACCAGTTGTAGTTTCCGATGCACATCTGGAGGCATTCTGTAATCTGTGGACTATCAGAGTGTTGATGAAACACAGAAATTGCATCGGGATTGAATACAACAGTCACCATGTGCACTTTCCTTCATAGGAGTAATGTCTCAAACAGTCTACGCTTTGTTCGTTCCCTGGAAGGCCATTAGTAGCTTCCGATGCACATCTGGAAGCATACTGTAATCTGTGGACTATCAGAGTATTGATGAAACACCGAAATTGCATCGGAATTGAATTCAACAGTCATAATGCGCACTTTCCTCCATAGGAGTAATGTGTGAAACAGTTTACGCTTTGATCTCTCCCTGGAAGACCAGTTGTAGAATCCGATGCACATCTGGTTGCATTCTGTAATCTGTGGACTATCAGAGTGTTGATGAACTCAGAAATTGCTCCGGGATTGAATACAACAGTCACCATGCGCACTTTCCTCCATGGGAGTAACGCCTCAAACTGTCTACGCTTTGATCGTTCCCTGTAAGACCAGTAGTAGTTTCCGATGCACATCTGGAGGCATTCTGTAATCAGTGGACTATCAGAGTGTTGTTGAAACACTTTATTTGCAACGGGATTGAATACAACAGTCACCATGCGCACTTTCCTCCATGGGAGTAATGTCTCAAACAGTCTACGCTTTGATCGTTCCCTGGAAGACCAGTAGTAGATTCGGATGCACATCTGGAGGCATTCCGTAATCTGTGGACCTTCAAAGTGTTGATGAAACGCAGAAATTGCATCGGGATTGAATACAACAGGCACCATGCGTACATTTCTACATTGGAGTAATGTCTCAAACTGTCATCGCATTGATCGTTCCCTCAAGACCAGTAGTAGTTTCCGATGCACATCTGGAGGCATTCTGCAATCTGTGGACTATCAGAGTGTTGTTGAAACACAGAAATTGCATCGGGATGTAATATAACAGTCACCATCCGCACTTTCCTGCATGGGAGTAATGTCTCAAACAGTCTAGGCTTTGATCGTTCCCTGGAAGACCAGTAGTAGTTTCGATTCACATATGGAGGCATTCTGTAATCTGTGGACCTTCAAAGTGTTGATGAAACACAGAAATTGCATCGAGATTGAATACAACAGTCACCATGCGCACTTTCCTCCTTGGGAGTAATGTCTCAAAGAGGCTACGCTTTGATCGTTCCCTGGAAGACCAGTAGTAGATTCCGATGCACATCTGGAGGCATTCTGTAATCTGTGGACTATCAGAGTGTTGTTGAAACACTGAAATTGCATCGGGATTGAATACAACAGTCACCATGCGCATTTTCCTGAATGGGAGTAATGTCTCAAACAGTCTACGCTTTGATCTTTCCCTGCAAGACCAGTAGAAGATTCCGATCCACATCTGGAGGCATTCTCTAATCTGTGGACCTTCAAAGTGTTGATGAAACACAGAAATTGCATCGGGATTTAATACGACAGTCACCATGCGAACTTTCCTCCATTGGAGTAATGTCTCAAACAGTCTACGCCTTGATCGTTCCCTGGAAGACCAGTAGTTGTTTCCGATGCACATCTGGTGGCATTCTGTAAGCTATGGACTATCAGAGTAGTGTTGAAACACAGAAATTGCATCGAGATTGAATACAACAATAACCATGCGCACTTTCCTCCATGGGAGTAATATCTCAAACAGTCTACTCTTTGATCGATCCCTGGAAAACCAGTAGTAGTTTCCGATGCACATCTCGAGGCATTCTGTAATCTGTGGACTATCAGAGTGTTGATGAAACACAGAAATTGCTTCGGGATTGAATACAAGAGTCACCAAGCGCACTTTCCTCCATTGGAGTAATGTCTCAAACAGTCTACGCTTTGATCGTGCCGTGGAAGACCACTAGTGGTTTCCGATGCACATCTGGAGGCATTCTGCAATCTGTGGACTATCAGAATATTAATGAAACACAGAAATCCCATCGGGATTGATTACAACAGTCACCATGTGCACTTTACTCCATGGGAGTAATGTCTCAAACAGAGTACGCTTTGATCGTTCCCTGGAAGACCAGTAGTAGTTTCAAATGCACATCTGGAGGCATTCTGTGATCTGTGGACTATCAGAGTGTTGATGAAACACAGAAATTGCATCGGGATTGAATACAACAGTCACCATGCGCACATTCCTCCATGGGAGTAATGTCTCAAACGGTCTACGCTTTGATAGTTCCCTGGAAGACCAGTAGTAGTTTCCGATGCACATCTGGAGGCATTCTGTAACCTGTGGACTATCAGAGTGTTGTTGAAACACAGAAATTGCATCGTGATTGAATACAACAGTCACCATCCGCACTTTCCTGCATGGGAGTAATGTCTCAAATAGTCTAAGCTTTGATCGTTCCCTGGAAGACCAGTAGTAGTTTCCGATGCACATCTGGAGGCATTCTGTAATCTGTGGACTAACTGAGTGTTGATGAAACACAGAAATTGCATCGGGATTTAATACAACAGTCACCATGCGCACTTTCTTCCACGGGAGTAATGTCTCAAACAGTCTATGCTTTGATCGTTTCCTCGAAGACCAGTAGTAGTTTCCGATGCACATCTGGAGGCATTCTGTAATCTGTGGACTATCAGAGTGTTGATGAAACACAGATATTGCCTCCGGATTGAATACAACAGTCACCATGCGCACTTTCCTCCATGGGAGTAATGTCTCAAACAGTCTACGCTTTGATAGGTCCCTGGAAGACCACTAGTGGTTTGCGATGCACATCTGGAGTCATTCTGTAATCTGTGGACTATCAGAGCATTAATGAAACACAGAAATTTCATCGGGATTGAATACAACAGTCACCATGCCCACTTTCCTCCTTGGGAGTAATGTCTCAAACTTTTTACGCTTTGATCGTTCCCTGGAAGTCCAGTAGTAGTTTCCGATGCACATCTGGAGGCATTCTGTAATCTGTGGACTATCAGAGTGTTGATGAAACACAGAAATTGCATCGGGATTGAATACAACAGTCACCATGCGCACTTTCCTACATTGGAGTAATGTCTCAAACAGTCTACGCTTTGTTCGTTCCCTTGAAGACCATTAGAAGTTTCCGATGCACATCTGGAAGCATTCTGTAATCTGTGGACTATCCGATTGCTAATGAAACAGAGAAATTGCATCGGGATTTAATACAACAGTCACCATGACCACTTTCCTCCATGGGAGTAATGTCTCAAACAGTCTAAGCTTTGATCGTTCCCTGGAAGACCAGTAGTAGTTTCGATTCACATCTGGAGGCATTCTGTAATCTGTGGACTATCAGAGTGTTGATGAAACACAGAAATTGCATCGGGATTGAATACAACAGTCACCATGCGCACTTTCCTCCATGGGAGTAACGCCTCAAACTGTCTACGCTTTGATCGTTCCCTGTAAGACCAGTAGTAGTTTCCGATGCACATCTGGAGGCATTCTGTAATCAGTGGACTATCAGAGTGTTGTTGAAACACTTTATATGCAACGGGATTGAATACAACAGTCACCATGCGCACTTTCCTCCATGGGAGTAATGTCTCAAACAGTCTACGCTTTGATCGTTCCCTGGAAGACCAGTAGTAGATTCGGATGCACATCTGGAGGCATTCCGTAATCTGTGGACCTTCAAAGTGTTGATGAAACGCAGAAATTGCATCGGGATTGAATACAACAGGCACCATGCGTACATTTCTACATTGGAGTAATGTCTCAAACTGTCATCGCATTGATCGTTCCCTCAAGACCAGTAGTAGTTTCCGATGCACATCTTTAGGCCTTCTGTAATCTGTGAACTATCCGAGTGCTAATGAAACACAGAAATTGCATCGGGATTGAATACAACAGTCACCATGACCACTTTCCTCCATGGGAGTAATGTCTCAAACAGTCTACGCTCTGATCGTTCCCTGGAAGACCAGTAGTAGTTTCCGATGCACATCTGGTGGCATTCTATAATCTGTGGACTATCAGAGTGTTGTTGAAACACAGAAATTGCATCGGGATGTAATATAACAGTCACCATCCGCACTTTCCTGCATGGGAGTAATGTCTCAAACAGTCTAGGCTTTGATCGTTCCCTGGAAGACAAGTAGTAGTTTCGATTCACATATGGAGGCATTCTGTAATCTGTGGACCTTCAAAGTGTTGATGAAACACAGAAATAGCATCGAGATTGAATACAACAGTCACCTTGCGCACTTTCCTCCTTGGGAGTAATGTCTCAAAGAGTCTACGCTTTGATCGTTCCCTGGAAGACCAGTAGTAGATTCCGATGCACATCTGGAGGCATTCTGTAATCTGTGGACTATCAGAGTGTTGTTGAAACACAGAAATTGCATCGGGATTGAATACAACAGTCACCATGCGCACTTTCCTGAATGGGAGTAATGTCTCAAACAGTCTACGCTTTGATCTTTCCCTGCAAGACCTGTAGAAGATTCCGATCCACATCTGGAGGCATTCTCTAATCTGTGGACCTTCAAAGTGTTGATGAAACACAGAAATTGCATCGGGATTTAATACGACAGTCACCATGCGAACTTTCCTCCATTGGAGTAATGTCTCAAACAGTCTACGCCTTGATCGTTCCCTGGAAGACCAGTAGTTGTTTCCGATGCTCATCTGGTGGCATTCTGTAAGCTATGGACTATCAGAGTAGTGTTGAAACACAGAAATTGCATCGGGATTGAATACAACAGTAACCATGCGCACTTTCCTCCATAAGAGTAACGTCTCAAACTGTCATCGATTTGATCGTTCCCTGAAGACCGGTAGTAGTTTCCAATGCACATCTGGAGGCATTCTGTAATTTGTGGTCTATCCGGGTGTTGATGAAGCACAGAAATTGCATCGGGATTGAATACAACAGTCACCATGCGCACTTTCCTTCACTGGAGTAATGTCTCAAACAGTCTACGCTTTGATCGTTCCCTGTAAGACCAGTAGTAGTTTCCGATGCGCATCTGGAGGCATTCTGTAATCAGTGGACTAACAGAGTGTTGTTGAAACACTTTATTTGCAACGGGATTGAATACAACAGTCACCATGCGCACTTTCCTCCATGGGAGTAATGTCTCAAACAGTCTATGCTTTGATCGTTCCCTGGAAGACCAGTAGTAGATTCGGATGCACATCTGGAGGCATTCCGTAATCTGTGGACCTTCAAAGTGTTGATGAAACGCAGAAATTGCATCGGGATTGAATACAACAGGCACCATGCGTACATTTCTACATTGGAGTAATGTCTCAAACTGTCATCGCATTGATCGTTCCCTCAAGACCAGTAGTAGTTTCCGATGCACATGTGGAGGCATTCTGTGATCTGTGGACTATCAAAGTGTTGATGCAACAAAGATATTGCATCGGGATTGAATACAACAGTCACCATGCGCACATTCCTCCATGGGAGTAATGCCTCAAACAGTCTACGCTTTGATCGTTCCCTGGAAGACCAGTAGTAGTTTCCGATGCACATCTGGAGGCATTCTGTAATCTGTGGACTAACTGAGTGTTGATGACACACAGAAATTGCATCGGGATTGAATACAACAGTCACAATGCGCACTTTCCTCCACGGGAGTAATGTCTCAAACAGTCTGCGATTTGATCGTTCCCTGGAAGACCAGTAGTTATTTCCGATGCACATCTGGTATCATTCTGTTATCTGTGCACTATCAGAGTGTTGATGAAACACAGAAATTGCATCGGGATTGAATACAACAGTCACCATGCGCACTTTCTTCCACGGGAATAATGTCTCAAACAGTCAACGCTTTGATCGTTCCCTGTAAGACCAGTAGTAGTTTCCGATGCACATCTGGTGGCATTCTGTAATTTGTGGACCTTCAAAGTGTTGATGAAACACAGAAATTGCATCGTGATTGAATACAACAGTGACCATGCGCATTTTCCTCCATGGGAGTAAAGTCACAAACGGTCTACGCTTTAATCGTTCCCTGGAAGACCAGTAGTAGTTTCCGATGCATATCGGGAGGCATTCTGTAATCTGTGGACCTTCAAAGCGTTGATCAAACACAGAAATTGCATCGTGATTGAATACAACAGTCACCAAGCGCACTTTCCTCCATTGGAGTAATGTCTCAAACAGTCTACGCTTTGATCGTGCCCTGGAAGACCACTAGTGGTTTCCGATGCACATCTGGAGGCATTCTGCAATCTGTGGACTATCAGAGTATTAATGAAACACAGAAATCCCATCGGGATTGATTACAACAGTCACCATGCGCACTTTACTCCATGGGAGTAATGTCTCAAACAGAGTACGCTTTGATCGTTCCCAGGAAGACCAGTAGTAGTTTCAGATGCACATCTGGAGGCATTCTGTGATCTGTGGACTATCAGAGTGTTGATGCAACAAAGAAATTGCATCGGGATTGAATACAACAGTCACCATGCGCACATTCCTCCATGGGAGTAATGTCTCAAACGGTCTACGCTTTGATCGTTCCCTGGAAGACCAGTAGTAGTTTCCGATGCACATCTGGAGGCATTCTGTAACCTGTGGACTATCAGAGTGTTGTTGAAACACAGAAATTGCATCGTGATTGAATATAACAGTCACCATCCTTACTTTCCTGCATGGGAGTAATGTCTCAAATAGTCTAAGCTTTGATCGTTCCCTGGAAGACCACTAGTAGTTTCCGATGCACATCTGGAGGCATTCTGTAATCTGTGGACTAACTGAGTGTTGATGAAACACAGAAATTGCATCGGGATTGAATACAACAGTCACCATGCGCACTTTCCTCCTTGGGAGTAATGTCTTAAACTGTTTACGCTTTGATCGTTCCCTGGAAGTCCAGTAGTAGTTTCCGATGCACATCTGGAGGCATTCTGTAATCTGTGGACTATCAGAGTGTTGATGAAACACAGAAATTGCATCGGGATTGAATACAACAGTCAGCATGCGCACTTACCTACATTGGAGTAATGTCTCAAACAGTCTACGCTTTGTTCGTTCCCTTGAAGACCATTATTAGTTTCCGATGCACATCTGGAAGCATTCTGTAATCTGTGGACTATCCGAGTGCTAATGAAACACAGAAATTGCATCGGGATTTAATACAACAGTCACCATGACCACTTTCCTCCATGGGAGTAATGTCTCAAACAGTCTACGCTTTGATCGTTCCCTGGAAGACCAGTAGTAGTTTCGATTCACATATGGAGGCATTCTGTAATCTGTGGACTTTCAAAGTGTTGATGAAACACAGAAATTGCATCGGGATTGAATACAACAGTCACCATGCGCACTTTCCTCCGTGGAAGTAATGTCTCAACAGTCTACGCTTTGATCGTTCCCTGGAAGACCAGTAGTAGTTTCCGATGCACATCTGGAGGCATTCTGTTATCTGTTTACTGTCAGAGTGTTGTTGAAACACAGAAATTGCCTCCGGATTGAATACAACAGTCACTATGCGGACTTTCCTCCATGGGAGTAATGTCTCAAACAGTCTACGCTATGATCGTTCCCTGGAAGACCAGTAGTAGTTTCCAATGCACATCTGGTGGTATTCTGTAATCTGTGGACTATCAGAGTGTTGTTGAAACACAGAAATTGCATCGGGATGTAATACAACAGTCATCATCCACACTTTCCTGCATGAGAGTAATGTCTCAAACAGTCTAAGCTTTGATCGTTCCCTGGAAGACCAGTAGTAGTTTCGATTCACATCTGGAGGCATTCTGTAATCTGTGGAGTATCAGAGTGTTGATGAAACACAGAAATTGCATCGGGATTGAATACAACAGTCACCATGCGCACTTTCCTACATAGGAGTAATGCCTCAAACAGTCTACGCTTTGTTCGTTCCCTGGAAGACCATTAGTAGCTTCCGATGCACATCTGGAAGCATACTGTAATCTGTGGACTATCAGAGTATTGATGAAACACCGAAATTGCATCGGAATTGAATTCAACAGTCATAATGCGCACTTTCCTCCATGGGAGTAATGTGTGAAACAGTTTACGCTTTGATCTCTCCCTGGAAGACCAGTTGTAGAATCCGATGCACATCTGGTTGCATTCTGTAATCTGTGGACTATCAGAGTGTTGATGAACTCAGAAATTGCTCCGGGATTGAATACAACAGTCACCATGCGCACTTTCCTCCATGGGAGTAACGCCTCAAACTGTCTACGCTTTGATCGTTCCCTGTAAGACCAGTAGTAGTTTCCGATGCGCATCTGGAGGCATTCTGTAATCAGTGGACTAACAGAGTGTTGTTGAAACACTTTATTTGCAACGGGATTGAATACAACAGTCACCATGCGCACTTTCCTCCATGGGAGTAATGTCTCAAACAGTCTATGCTTTGATCGTTCCCAGGAAGACCAGTAGTAGATTCGGATGCACATCTGGAGGCATTCCGTAATCTGTGGACCTTCAAAGTGTTGATGAAACGCAGAAATTGCATCGGGATTGAATACAACAGGCACCATGCGTACATTTCTACATTGGAGTAATGTCTCAAACTGTCATCGCATTGATCGTTCCCTCAAGACCAGTAGTAGTTTCCGATGCACATGTGGAGGCATTCTGTGATCTGTGGACTATCAAAGTGTTGATGCAACAAAGATATTGCATCGGGATTGAATACAACAGTCACCATGCGCACATTCCTCCATGGGAGTAATGTCTCAAAAGGTCTACGCTTTGATCGTTCCCTGGAAGACCAGTAGTAGTTTCCGATGCACATCTGGGGGCATTCTGTAACCTGTGGACTATCAGACTGTTGTTGAAACACAGAAATTGCATCGTGATTGAATACAACAGTCACCATCCGCACTTTCCTGCATGAGAGTAATGTCTCAAATAGTCTAAGCTTTGATCGTTCCCTGGAAGACCAGTAGTAGTTTCCGATGCACATCTGGAGGCATTCTGTAATCTGTGGACTAACTGAGTGTTGATGAAACACAGAAATTGCACCGGGATTGAATACAACAGTCACCATGCGCACTTTCTTCCACGGGAGTAATGTCTCAAACAGTCTATGCTTTGATCGTTTCCTCGAAGACCAGTAGTAGTTTCCGATGCACATCTGGAGGCATTCTGTAATCTGTGGACTGTCAGAGTGTTGATGAAACACAGATATTGCCTCGGGATTGAATACAACAGTCACCATGCGCACTTTCCGCCATGGGAGTAATGTCTCAAACAGTCTACGCTTTGATCGGTCCCTGGAAGACCACTAGTGGTTTGCGATGCACATCTGGAGGCATTCTGTAATCTGTGGACTATCAGAGTATTAATGAAACACAGAAATTGCATCGGGATTGAATACAACAGTCACCATGCGCACTTTCCTCCTTGGGAGTAATGTCTCAAACTGTTTACGCTTTGATCGTTCCCTGGAAGTCCAGTAGCAGTTTCCGATGCACATCTGGAGGCACTCTGTAATCTGTGGACTATCAGAGTGTTGATGAAACACAGAAATTGCATCGGGATTGAATACAACAGTCACCATGCGCACTTTCCTACATTGGAGTAATGTCTCAAACAGTCTACGCTTTGTTCGTTCCCTTGAAGACCATTAGCAGTTTCCGATGCACATCTGGAAGCATTCTGTAATCTGTGGACTATCCGAGTGCTAATGAAACACAGAAATTGCATCGGGATTTAATACAACAGTCACCATGACCACTTTCCTCCATGGGAGTAATGTCTCAAACAGTCTACGCTTTGATCGTTCCCTGGAAGACCAGTAGTAGTTTCCAATGCACATCTGGTGGCATTCTGTAATCTGTGGACTATCAGAGTGTTGTTGAAACACAGAAATTGCATCGGGATGTAATACAACAGTCACCATCCACACTTTCCGGCATGAGAGTAATGTCTCAAAGAGTCTAAGCTTTGATCGTTCCCTGGAAGACCAGTAGTAGTTTCGATTCACATCTGGAGGCATTCTGTAATCTGTGGACTATCAGAGTGTTGATGAAACACAGAAATTGCATCGGGATTGAATACAACAGTCACCATGCGCACTTTCCTACATAGGAGTAATGTCTCAAACAGTCTACGCTTTGTTCGTTCCCTGGAAGACCATTAGTAGCTTCAGATGCACATCTGGAAGCATACTGTAATCTGTGGACTATCAGAGTATTGATGAAACACCGAAATTGCATCGGAATTGAATTCAACAGTCATAATGCGCACTTTCCTCCATGGGAGTAATGTGTGAAACAGTTTACGCTTTGATCTCTCCCTGGAAGACCAGTTGTAGAATCCGATGCACATCTGGTTGCATTCTGTAATCTGTGGACTATCAGAGTGTTGATGAACTCAGAAATTACTCCGGGATTGAATACAACAGTCACCATGCGCACTTTCCTCAATGGGAGTAACGCCTCAAACTGTCTACGCTTTGATCGTTCCCTGTAAGACCAGTAGTAGTTTCCGATGCACATCTGGAGGCATTCTGTAATCAGTGGACTATCAGAGTGTTGTTGAAACACTTTATTTGCAACGGGATTGAATACAACAGTCACCATGCGCACTTTCCTCCATGGGAGTAATGTCTCAAACAGTCTACGCTTTGATCGTTCCCTGGAAGACCAGTAGTAGATTCGGATGCACATCTGGAGGCATTCCGTAATCTGTGGACCTTCAAAGTGTTGATGAAACGCAGAAATTGCATCGGGATTGAATACAACAGGCACCATGCGTACATTTCTACATTGGAGTAATGTCTCAAACTGTCATCGCATTGATCGTTCCCTCAAGACCAGTAGTAGTTTCCGATGCACATCTGGAGGCATTCTGTGATCTGTGGACTATCAAAGTGTTGATGCAACAAAGAAATTGCATCGGGATTGAATACAACAGTCACCATGCGCACATTCCTCCATGGGAGTAATGTCTCAAAAGGTCTACGCTTTGATCGTTCCCTGGAAGACCAGTAGTAGTTTCCGATGCACATCTGGAGGCATTCTGTAACCTGTGGACTATCAGAGTGTTGTTGAAACACAGAAATTGCATCGTGATTGAATACAACAGTCACCATCCGCACTTTCCTGCATGGGAGTAATGTCTCAAATAGTCTAAGCTTTGATCGTTCCCTGGAAGACCAGTAGTAGTTTCCGATGCACATCTGGAGGCATTCTGTAATCTGTGGACTAACTGAGTGTTGATGAAACACAGAAATTGCATCGGGATTGAATACAACAGTCACCATGCGCACTTTCTTCCACGGGAGTAATGTCTCAAACAGTCTATGCTTTGATCGATTCCTCGAAGACCAGTAGTAGTTTCCGATGCACATCTGGAGGCATTCTGTAATCTGTGGACTATCAGAGTGTTGATGAAACACAGATATTGCCTCGGGATTGAATACAACAGTCACCATGCGCACTTTCCGCCATGGGAGTAATGTCTCAAACAGTCTACGCTTTGATCGGTCCCTGGAAGACCACTAGTGGTTTGCGATGCACATCTGGAGGCATTCTGTAATCTGTGGACTATCAGAGTATTAATGAAACACAGAAATTGCATCGGGATTGAATACAACAGTCACCATGCGCACTTTCCTCCTTGGGAGTAATGTCTCAAACTGTTTACGCTTTGATCGTTCCCTGGAAGTCCAGTAGTAGTTTCCGATGCGCATCTGGAGGCATTCTGTAATCAGTGGACTAACAGAGTGTTGTTGAAACACTTTATTTGCAACGGGATTGAATACAACAGTCACCATGCGCACTTTCCTCCATGGGAGTAATGTCTCAAACAGTCTATGCTTTGATCGTTCCCAGGAAGACCAGTAGTAGATTCGGATGCACATCTGGAGGCATTCCGTAATCTGTGGACCTTCAAAGTGTTGATGAAACGCAGAAATTGCATCGGGATTGAATACAACAGGCACCATGCGTACATTTCTACATTGGAGTAATGTCTCAAACTGTCATCGCATTGATCGTTCCCTCAAGACCAGTAGTAGTTTCCGATGCACATGTGGAGGCATTCTGTGATCTGTGGACTATCAAAGTGTTGATGCAACAAAGATATTGCATCGGGATTGAATACAACAGTCACCATGCGCACATTCCTCCATGGGAGTAATGTCTCAAAAGGTCTACGCTTTGATCGTTCCCTGGAAGACCAGTAGTAGTTTCCGATGCACATCTGGGGGCATTCTGTAACCTGTGGACTATCAGAGTGTTGTTGAAACACAGAAATTGCATCGTGATTGAATACAACAGTCACCATCCGCACTTTCCTGCATGAGAGTAATGTCTCAAATAGTCTAAGCTTTGATCGTTCCCTGGAAGACCAGTAGTAGTTTCCGATGCACATCTGGAGGCATTCTGTAATCTGTGGACTAACTGAGTGTTGATGAAACACAGAAATTGCACCGGGATTGAATACAACAGTCACCATGCGCACTTTCTTCCACGGGAGTAATGTCTCAAACAGTCTATGCTTTGATCGTTTCCTCGAAGACCAGTAGTAGTTTCCGATGCACATCTGGAGGCATTCTGTAATCTGTGGACTGTCAGAGTGTTGATGAAACACAGATATTGCCTCGGGATTGAATACAACAGTCACCATGCGCACTTTCCGCCATGGGAGTAATGTCTCAAACAGTCTACGCTTTGATCGGTCCCTGGAAGACCACTAGTGGTTTGCGATGCACATCTGGAGGCATTCTGTAATCTGTGGACTATCAGAGTATTAATGAAACACAGAAATTGCATCGGGATTGAATACAACAGTCACCATGCGCACTTTCCTCCTTGGGAGTAATGTCTCAAACTGTTTACGCTTTGATCGTTCCCTGGAAGTCCAGTAGCAGTTTCCGATGCACATCTGGAGGCACTCTGTAATCTGTGGACTATCAGAGTGTTGATGAAACACAGAAATTGCATCGGGATTGAATACAACAGTCACCATGCGCACTTTCCTACATTGGAGTAATGTCTCAAACAGTCTACGCTTTGTTCGTTCCCTTGAAGACCATTAGCAGTTTCCGATGCACATCTGGAAGCATTCTGTAATCTGTGGACTATCCGAGTGCTAATGAAACACAGAAATTGCATCGGGATTTAATACAACAGTCACCATGACCACTTTCCTCCATGGGAGTAATGTCTCAAACAGTCTACGCTTTGATCGTTCCCTGGAAGACCAGTAGTAGTTTCCAATGCACATCTGGTGGCATTCTGTAATCTGTGGACTATCAGAGTGTTGTTGAAACACAGAAATTGCATCGGGATGTAATACAACAGTCACCATCCACACTTTCCGGCATGAGAGTAATGTCTCAAAGAGTCTAAGCTTTGATCGTTCCCTGGAAGACCAGTACTAGTTTCGATTCACATATGGAGGCATTCTGTAATCTGTGGACTTTCAAAGTGTTGATGAAACACAGAAATTGCATCGGGATTGAATACAACTGTCACCATGCGCACTTTCCTCCGTGGAAGTAATGTCTCAACAGTCTACGCTTTGATCGTTCCCTGGAAGACCAGTAGTAATTTCTGATGCACATCTGGAGGCATTCTGTTATCTGTTTACTGTCAGAGTGTTGTTGAAACACAGAAATTGCCTCCGGATTGAATACAACAGTCACTATGCGGACTTTCCTCCATGGGAGTAATGTCTCAAACAGTCTACGCTTTGATCGTTCCCTGGAAGACCAGTAGTAGTTTCCAATGCACATCTGGTGGTATTCTGTAATCTGTGGACTATCAGAGTGTTGATGAAACACAGAAATTGCATCGGGATTGAATACAACAGTCACCATGCGCACTTTCCTACATAGGAGTAATGTCTCAAACAGTCTACGCTTTGTTCGTTCCCTGGAAGACCATTAGTAGCTTCAGATGCACATCTGGAAGCATACTGTAATCTGTGGACTATCAGAGTATTGATGAAACACCGAAATTGCATCGGAATTGAATTCAACAGTCATAATGCGCACTTTCCTCCATGGGAGTAATGTGTGAAACAGTTTACGCTTTGATCTCTCCCTGGAAGACCAGTTGTAGAATCCGATGCACATCTGGTTGCATTCTGTAATCTGTGGACTATCAGAGTGTTGATGAACTCAGAAATTACTCCGGGATTGAATACAACAGTCACCATGCGCACTTTCCTCAATGGGAGTAACGCCTCAAACTGTCTACGCTTTGATCGTTCCCTGTAAGACCAGTAGTAGTTTCCGATGCACATCTGGAGGCATTCTGTAATCAGTGGACTATCAGAGTGTTGTTGAAACACTTTATTTGCAACGGGATTGAATACAACAGTCACCATGCGCACTTTCCTCCATGGGAGTAATGTCTCAAACAGTCTACGCTTTGATCGTTCCCTGGAAGACCAGTAGTAGATTCGGATGCACATCTGGAGGCATTCCGTAATCTGTGGACCTTCAAAGTGTTGATGAAACGCAGAAATTGCATCGGGATTGAATACAACAGGCACCATGCGTACATTTCTACATTGGAGTAATGTCTCAAACTGTCATCGCATTGATCGTTCCCTCAAGACCAGTAGTAGTTTCCGATGCACATCTGGAGGCATTCTGTGATCTGTGGACTATCAAAGTGTTGATGCAACAAAGAAATTGCATCGGGATTGAATACAACAGTCACCATGCGCACATTCCTCCATGGGAGTAATGTCTCAAAAGGTCTACGCTTTGATCGTTCCCTGGAAGACCAGTAGTAGATTCGGATGCACATCTGGAGGCATTCTGTAACCTGTGGACTATCAGAGTGTTGTTGAAACACAGAAATTGCATCGTGATTGAATACAACAGTCACCATCCGCACTTTCCTGCATGGGAGTAATGTCTCAAATAGTCTAAGCTTTGATCGTTCCCTGGAAGACCAGTAGTAGTTTCCGATGCACATCTGGAGGCATTCTGTAATCTGTGGACTAACTGAGTGTTGATGAAACACAGAAATTGCATCGGGATTGAATACAACAGTCACCATGCGCACTTTCTTCCACGGGAGTAATGTCTCAAACAGTCTATGCTTTGATCGATTCCTCGAAGACCAGTAGTAGTTTCCGATGCACATCTGGAGGCATTCTGTAATCTGTGGACTATCAGAGTGTTGATGAAACACAGATATTGCCTCGGGATTGAATACAACAGTCACCATGCGCACTTTCCGCCATGGGAGTAATGTCTCAAACAGTCTACGCTTTGATCGGTCCCTGGAAGACCACTAGTGGTTTGCGATGCACATCTGGAGGCATTCTGTAATCTGTGGACTATCAGAGTATTAATGAAACACAGAAATTGCATCGGGATTGAATACAACAGTCACCATGCGCACTTTCCTCCTTGGGAGTAATGTCTCAAACTGTTTACGCTTTGATCGTTCCCTGGAAGTCCAGTAGTAGTTTCCGATGCACATCTGGAGGCACTCTGTAATCTGTGGACTATCAGAGTGTTGATGAAACACAGAAATTGCATCGGGATTGAATACAACAGTCACCATGCGCACTTTCCTACATTGGAGTAATGTCTCAAACAGTCTACGCTTTGTTCGTTCCCTTGAAGACCATTAGTAGTTTCCGATGCACATCTGGAAGCATTCTGTAATCTGTGGACTATCCGAGTGCTAATGAAACACAGAAATTGCATCGGGATTTAATACAACAGTCACCATGACCACTTTCCTCCATGGGAGTAATGTCTCAAACAGTCTTCGCTTTGATCGTTCCCTGGAAGACCAGTAGTAGTTTCCAATGCACATCTGGTGGCATTCTGTAATCTGTGGACTATCAGAGTGTTGTTGAAACACAGAAATTGCATCGGGATGTAATACAACAGTCACCATCCACACTTTCCGGCATGAGAGTAATGTCTCAAACTGTCTAAGCTTTGATCGTTCCCTGGAAGACCAGTAGTAGTTTCGATTCACATATGGAGGCATTCTGTAATCTGTGGACTTTCAAAGTGTTGATGAAACACAGAAATTGCATCGGGATTGAATACAACAGTCACCATGCGCACTTTCCTCCGTGGAAGTAATGTCTCAACAGTCTACGCTTTGATCGTTCCCTGGAAGACCAGTAGTAGTTTCTGATGCACATCTGGAGGCATTCTGTTATCTGTTTACTGTCAGAGTGTTGTTGAAACACAGAAATTGCCTCCGGATTGAATACAACAGTCACTATGCGGACTTTCCTCCATGGGAGTAATGTCTCAAACAGTCTACGCTTTGATCGTTCCCTGGAAGACCAGTAGTAGTTTCCAATGCACATCTGGTGGTATTCTGTAATTTGTGGACTATCAGAGTGTTGTTGAAACACAGAAATTGCATCGGGATGTAATACAACAGTCACCATCCACACTTTCCGGCATGAGAGTAATGTCTCAAACTGTCTAAGCTTTGATCGTTCCCTGGAAGACCAGTAGTAGTTTCGATTCACATATGGAGGCATTCTGTAATCTGTGGACTTTCAAAGTGTTGATGAAACACCGAAATTGCATCGGAATTGAATTCAACAGTCATAATGCGCACTTTCCTCCATGGGAGTAATGTGTGAAACAGTTTACGCTTTGATCTCTCCCTGGAAGACCAGTTGTAGAATCCGATGCACATCTGGTTGCATTCTGTAATCTGTGGACTATCAGAGTGTTGATGAACTCAGAAATTACTCCGGGATTGAATACAACAGTCACCATGCGCACTTTCCTCCATGGGAGTAACGCCTCAAACTGTCTACGCTTTGATCGTTCCCTGTAAGACCAGTAGTAGTTTCCGATGCACATTTGGAGGCATTCTGTAATCAGTGGACTATCAGAGTGTTGTTGAAACACTTTATTTGCAACGGGATTGAATACAACAGTCACCATGCGCACTTTCCTCCATGGGAGTAATGTCTCAAACAGTCTACGCTTTGATCGTTCCCTGGAAGACCAGTAGTAGATTCGGATGCACATCTGGAGGCATTCCGTAATCTGTGGACCTTCAAAGTGTTGATGAAACGCAGAAATTGCATCGGGATTGAATACAACAGGCACCATGCGTACATTTCTACATTGGAGTAATGTCTCAAACTGTCATCGCATTGATCGTTCCCTCAAGACCAGTAGTAGTTTCCGATGCACATCTGGAGGCCTTCTGTAATCTGTGAACTATCCGAGTGCTAATGAAACACAGAAATTGCATCGGGATTGAATACAACAGTCACCATGACCACTTTCCTCCATGGGAGTAATGTCTCAAACAGTCTACGCTCTGATCGTTCCCTGGAAGACCAGTAGTAGTTTCCGATGCACATCTGGTGGCATTCTATAATCTGTGGACTATCAGAGTGTTGTTGAAACACAGAAATTGCATCGGGATGTAATATAACAGTCACCATCCGCACTTTCCTGCATGGGAGTAATGTCTCAAACAGTCTAGGCTTTGATCGTTCCCTGGAAGACCAGTAGTAGTTTCGATTCACATATGGAGGCATTCTGTAATCTGTGGACCTTCAAAGTGTTGATGAAACACAGAGATTGCATCGAGATTGAATACAACAGTCACCATGCGCACTTTCCTCCTTGGGAGTAATGTCTCAAAGAGTCTACGCTTTGATCGTTCCCTGGAAGACCAGTAGTAGATTCCGATGCACATCTGGTGGCATTCTGTAAGCTATGGACTATCAGAGTAGTGTTGAAACACAGAAATTGCATCAGGATTGAATACAACAGTAACCATGCGCACTTTCCTCCATGGGAGTAATATCTCAAACAGTCTACTCTTTGATCGTTCCCTGGAAAACCAGTAGTAGTTTCCGATGCACTTCTCGAGGCATTCTGTAATCTGTGGACCATCAAAGTGATGATGAAACACAGAAATTGCATCGGGATTGAATACAACAGTAACCATGCGCACTTTCCTCCATAAGAGTAACGTCTCAAACTGTCATCGATTTGATCGTTCCCTAAAGACCGGTAGTAGTTTCCAATGCACATCTGGAGGCATTCTGTAATTTGTGGTCTATCCGGGTGTTGATGAAGCACAGAAATTGCATAGGGATTGAATACAACAGTCACCATGCGCACATTCCTTCACTGGAGTAATGTCTCAAACAGTCTACGCTTTGATCGTTCCCTGGAAGACCAGTAGTAGTTTCCGATGCACATCTGGAGGCATTCTGTAATCTGTGGACTAACTGAGTGTTGATGAAACACAGAAATTGCATCGGGATTGAATACAACAGTCACCATGCGCACTTTCCTCCACGGGAGTAATGTCCCAAACAGTCTACGCTTTGATCGTTCCCTGTAAGACCAGTAGTAGTTTCCGATGCACATCTGGTGGCATTCTGTAATTTGTGGACTATCAGGGTGTTGATGAAACACAGAAATTGCATCGGGATTGAATACAACAGACACCATTCGCATTTTCCTCCATGGGAGTAATGCCTCAAACAGTCTACGCTTTGATCGTTCCCTGGAATACCAGTAGTAGTTTCCGATGCACATCTGGAGGCATTCTGTAATCTGTGGACCAACTGAGTGTTGATGAAACACAGAAATTGCTTCGGGATTGAATACAACAGTCACAATGCACACTTTCCTCCACGGGAGTAATGTCTCAAACAGTCTGCGATTTGATCGTTCCCTGGAAGACCAGTAGTTATTTCCGAAGCACATCTGGTATCATTCTGTTATCTGTGCACTATCAGAGTGTTGATGAAACACAGAAATTGCATCGGGATTGAATACAACAGTCACCATGCGCACTTTCTTCCACGGGAGTAATGTCTCAAACAGTCTACGCTTTGATCGTTCTCTGTAAGACCAGTAGTAGTTTCCGATGCACATCTGGTGGCATTCTGTAATTTGTGGACTATCAGAGTGTTGATGAAACACAGAAATTGCATCGGGATTGAATACAACAGTCACCATTCGCATTTTCCTCCATGGGAGTAATGTCTCAAACAGTCTACGCTTTGATCGTTCCCTGGAAGACCAGTAGTAGTTTCCGATGCACATCTGGAGGCATTCTGTAATCTGTGGACTAACTGAGTGTTGATGAAACACAGAAATTGCTTCGGGATTGAATACAACAGTCACCATGCGCACTTTCTTCCACGGGAGTGATGTCTCAAACAGTCTATGCTTTGATCGTTTCCTCGAAGACCAGTAGTAGTTTCCGAAGCACATCTGGAGGCATTCTGTAATCTGTGGACCTTCAAAGTGTTGATGAAACACAGAAATTGCATCGTGATTGAATACAACAGTGACCATGCGCATTTTCCTCCATGGGAGTAATGTCTCAAACGGTCTACGCTTTGATCGTTCCCTGGAAGACCAGTAGTAGTTTCCGATGCACATCTGGAGGCATTCTGTAACCTGTGGACTATCAGAGTGTTGTTCAAACACAGAAATTGCATCGTGATTGAATACAACAGTTACCATCCGCACTTTCCTGCATGGGAGTAATGTCTCAACTAGTCTAAGCTTTGATCGTTCCCTGGAAGACCAGTAGTAGTTTCCGATGCACATCTGGAGGCATTCTCTAATCTGTGGACTAACTGAGTGTTGATGAAACACAGAAATTGCATCGGGATTGAATACAACAGTCACCATGCGCACTTTCTTCCACGGGAGTAATGTCTCAAACAGTCTATGCTTTGATCGTTTCCTCGAAGACCAGTAGTAGTTTCAGATGCACATCTGGAGGCATTCTGTAATCTGTGGACCTTCAACGTGGTGATGAAACACAGAAATTGCATCGTTATTGAATACAACAGTCACCATGCGCACTTTCCTCCATGGGAGTAATGTCTCAAACAGTCTATGCTTTGATCGTTCCCATGACGACCAGTAATGGTTTCCGATGCACATCTGGAGGCATTCAGTAATATGTGGACCTTCAAAGTGTTGATGAAACATAGAAATTGCATCGGGATTGAATATAACAGTCACCATGACCACTTTCCTCCATGGGAGTAATTCTCAAACAGTCTACGCCTTGATCGTTCCCTGGAAGACCAGTAGTGGTTTCCGATAAACATCTGGAGGCATTCTGTAATCTGAGGACTATCTGAGTGTTGACGAAACACAGAAATTCCTTCGGGATTGAATACAACAGTCACCATGCGCACTTTCCCCCATGGGAGTAATGTCTCAAACATTCCACGCTTTGATCGTTCCCTGTTAGACCAGTAGTAGTTTCCGATGCACATCTGGAGGCATTCTGTAATCTGTGGACTATCAGAGTGTTGATGAAACACAGATATTGCCTCGGGATTGAATACAACAGTCACCATGCGCACTTTCCTCCATGGGAGTAATGTCTCAAACAGTCTACGCTTTGATCGGTCCCTGGAAGACCAGTAGTGGTTTGCGATGCACATCTGGAGGCATTCTGTAATCGGTGGACTATCAGAGTATTAATGAAACACAGAAATTGCATCGGGATTGAATACAACAGTCACCATGCGCACTTTCCTCCTTGGGAGTAATGTCTCAAACTGTTTACGCTTTGATCGTTCCCTGGAAGTCCAGTAGTAGTTTCCGATGCACATCTTGAGGCATTCTGTAATCTGTGGACTATCAGAGTGTTGATGAAACACAGAAATTGCATCGGGATTGAATACAACAGTCACCATGCGCAATTTCCTACATTGGAGTAATGTCTCAAACAGTCTACGCTTTGTTCGTTCCCTTGAAGACCATTAGTAGTTTCCGATGCACATCTGGAAGCATTCTGTAATCTGTGGACTATCCGAGTGCTAATGAAACACAGAAATTGCATCGGGATTTAATACAACAGTCACCATGACCACTTTCCTCCATGGGAGTAATGTCTCAAACAGTCTACGCTTTGATCGTTCCCTGGAAGACCAGTAGTAGTTTCCAATGCACATCTGGTATCATTCTGTAATCTGTGGACTATCAGAGTGTTGTTGAAACACAGAAATTGCATCGGGATGTAATACAACAGTCACCATCCACACTTTCCGGCATGAGAGTAATGTCTCAAACAGTCTAAGCTTTGATCGTTCCCTGGAAGACCAGTAGTAGTTTCGATTCACATATGGAGGCATTCTGTAATCTGTGGACTTTCAAAGTGTTGATGAAACACAGAAATTGCATCGGGATTGAATGCAACAGTCACCATGCGCACTTTCCTCCGTGGAAGTAATGTCTCAACAGTCTACGCTTTTATCGTTCCCTGGAAGACCAGTAGTAGTTTCCGATGCACATCTGGAGGCATTCTGTTATCTGTTTACTATCAGAGTGTTGTTGAAACACAGAAATTGCCTCGGGATTGAATACAACAGTCACTATGCGGACTTTCCTCCATGGGAGTAATGTCTCAAACAGTCTACGCTTTGATCGTTCCCTGGAAGACCAGTAGTAGTTTCCAATGCACATCTGGTGGTATTCTGTAATCTGCGGACTATCAGAGTGTTGTTGAAACACAGAAATTGCATCGGGATGTAATACAACAGTCACCATCCACACTTTCCGGCATGAGAGTAATGTCTCAAACAGTCTAAGCTTTGATCGTTCCCTGGAAGACCAGTAGTAGTTTCGATTCACATCTGGAGGCATTCTGTAATCTGTGGACTATCAGAGTGTTGATGAAACACAGAAATTGCATCGGGATTGAATACAACAGTCACCATGCGCTCTTTCCTACATAGGAGTAATGTCTCAAACAGTCTACGCTTTGTTCGTTCCCTGGAAGACCATTAGTAGCTTCCGATGCACATCTGGAAGCATACTGTAATCTGTGGACTATCAGAGTATTGATGAAACACCGAAATTGCATCGGAATTGAATTCAACAGTCATAATGCGCCCTTTCCTCCATGGGAGTAATGTGTGAAACAGTTTACGCTTTGATCTCTCCCTGGAAGACCAGTTGTAGAATCCGATGCACATCTGGTTGCATTCTGTAATCTGTGGACTATCAGAGTGTTGATGAACACAGAAATTGCTCCGGGATTGAATACAACAGTCACCATGCGCACTTTCCTCCATGGGAGTAACGCCTCAAACTGTCTACGCTTTGATCGTTCCCTGTAAGACCAGTAGTAGTTTCCGATGCACATCTGGAGGCATTCTGTAATCAGTGGACTATCAGAGTGTTGTTGAAACCCTTTATTTGCAACGAGATTGAATACAACAGTCACCATGCGCACTTTCCTCCATGGGAGTAATGTCTCAAACAGTCTACGCTTTGATCGTTCCCTGGAAGACCAGTAGTAGATTCGGATGCACATCTGGAGGCATTCCGTAATCTGTCGACCTTCAAAGTGTTGATGAAACGCAGAAATTGCATCGGGTTTGAATACAACAGGCACCATGCGTACATTTCTACATTGGAGTAATGTCTCAAACTGTCATCGCATTATCGATCCCTCAAGACCAGTAGTAGTTTCCGATGCACATCTGGAGGCCTTCTGTAATCTGTGAACTATCCGAGTGCTAATGAAACACAGAAATTGCATCGGGATTGAATACAACAGTCACCATGACCACTTTCCTCCATGGGAGTAATGTCTCAAACAGTCTACGCTCTGATCATTCCCTGGAAGACCAGTAGTAGTTTCCGATGCACATCTGGTGGCATTCTGTAATCTGTGGACTATCAGAGTGTTGTTGAAACACAGAAATTGCATCGGGATGTAATATAACAGTCACCATCCGCACTTTCCTGCATGGGAGTAATGTCTCAAACAGTCTAGGCTTTGATCGTTCCCTGGAGGACCAGTAGTAGTTTCGATTCACATATGGAGGCATTCTGTAATCTGTGGACCTTCAAAGTGTTGATGAAACACAGAAATTGCATCGAGATTGAATACAACAGTCACCATGCGCACTTTCCTCCTTGGGAGTAATGTCTCAAAGAGTCTACGCTTTGATCGTTCCCTGGAAGACCAGTAGTAGATTCCGATGCACATCTGGAGGCATTCTGTAATCTGTGGACTATCAGAGTGTTGTTGAAACACAGAAATTGCATCGGGATTGAATACAATAGTCACCACGCGCACTTTCCTCAATGGGAGTAATGTCTCAAACAGTCTACGCTTTGATCTTTCCCTGCAAGACCAGTAGAAGATTCCGATCCACATCTGGAGGCATTCTCTAATCTGTGGACCTTCAAAGTGTTGATGAAACACAGAAATTGCATCGGGATTTAATACGACAGTCACCATGCGAACTTTCCTCCATTGGAGTAATGTCTCAAACAGTCTACGCCTTGATCGTTCCCTGGAAGACCAGTAGTTGTTTCCGATGCACATCTGGTAGCATTCTGTAAGCTATGGACTATCAGAGTAGTGTTGAAACACAGAAATTGCATCGGGATTGAATACAACAGTAACCATGCGCACTTTCCTCCATGGGAGTAATATCTCAAACAGTCTACTCTTTGATCGTTCCCTGGAAAACCAGTAGTAGTTTCCGATGCACATCTCGAGGCATTCTGTAATCTGTGGACCATCAAAGTGATGATGAAACACAGAAATTGCATCGTGATTGAATACAACAGTAACCAAGCGCACTTTCCTCCATAAGAGTAACGTCTCAAACTGTCATCGATTTGATCGATCCCTGAAGACCGGTAGTAGTTTCCAATGCACATCTGGAGGCATTCTGTAATTTGTGGTCTATCCGGGTGTTGATGAAGCACAGAAATTGCATCGGGATTGAATACAACAGTCACCATGCGCACTTTCCTTCACTGGAGTAATGTCTCAAACAGTCTACGATTTGATCGTTCCCTGGAAAACCAGTAGTAGTTTCCGATGCACATCTCGAGGCATTCTGTAATCTGTGGACCATCAAAGTGATGATGAAACACAGAAATTGCATCGGGATTGAATACAACAGTAACCATGCGCACTTTCCTCCATAAGAGTAACGTCTCAAACTGTCATCGATTTGATCGTTCCCTGAAGACCGGTAGTAGTTTCCAATGCACATCTGGAGTCATTCTGTAATTTGTGGTCTATCCGGGTGTTGATGAAGCACAGAAATTGCATCGGGATTGAATACAACAGTCACCATGCGCACTTTCCTTCACTGGAGTAATGTCTCAAACAGTCTACGCTTTGATCGTTCCCTGTAAGACCAGTAGTAGTTTCCGATGCACATCTGGTGGCATTCTGTAATTTGTGGACTATCAGAGTGTTGATGAAACACAGAAATTGCATCGGGATTGAATACAACAGTCACCATTCGCATTTTCCTCCATGGGAGTAATGTCTCAAACAGTCTACGCTTTGATCGTTCCCTGGAAGACCAGTAGTAGTTTCTGATGCACATCTGGAGGCATTCTGTAATCTGTGGACTAACTGAGTGTTGATGAAACACAGAAATTGCATCGGGATTGAATACAACAGTCACCATGCGCACTTTCCTCCACGGGAGTAATGTCCCAAACAGTCTACGCTTTGATCGTTCCCTGGAAGACCAGTAGTAGTTTCCGATGCACATCTGGAGGCATTCTGTAACCTGTGGACTATCAGAGTGTTGTTGAAACACAGAAATTGCATCGTGATTGAATACAACAGTTACCATCCGCACTTTCCTGCATGGGAGTAATGTCTCAACTAGTCTAAGCTTTGATCGTTCCCTGGAAGACCAGTAGTAGTTTCCGATGCACATCTGGAGGCATTCTCTAATCTGTGGACTAACTGAGTGTTGATGAAACACAGAAATTGCATCGGGATTGAATACAACAGTCACCATGCGCACTTTCTTCCACGGGAGTAATGTCTCAAACAGTCTATGCTTTGATCGTTTCCTCAAAGACCAGTAGTAGTTTCCGATGCACATCTGGAGGCATTCTGTAATCTGCGGACCTTCAACGTGGTGATGAAACACAGAAATTGCATCGTTATTGAATACCACCATGCGCACTTTCCTCCATGGGAGTAATGTCTCAAACAGTCTATGCTTTGATCGTTCCCATGACGACCAGTAATGGTTTCCGATGCACATCTGGAGGCATTCAGTAATATGTGGACCTTCAAAGTGTTGATGAAACATAGAAATTGCATCGGGATTGAATATAACAGTCACCATGACCACTTTCCTCCATGGGAGTAATTCTCAAACAGTCTACGCCTTGATCGTTCCCTGGAAGACCAGTAGTGGTTTCCGATAAACATCTGGAGGCATTCTGTAATCTGAGGACTATCTGAGTGTTGACGAAACACAGAAATTCCTTCGAGATTGAATACAACAGTCACCATGCGCACTTTCCCCCATGGGAGTAATGTCTCAAACATTCCACGCTTTGATCGTTCCCTGTTAGACCAGTAGTAGTTTCCGATGCACATCTGGAGGCATTCTGTAATCTGTGGACTATCTGAGTGTTGATGAAACACAGATATTGCCTCGGGATTGAATACAACTGTCACCATGCGCACTTTCCTCCATGGGAGTAATGTCTCAAACAGTCTACGCTTTGATCGGTCCCTGGAAGACCAGTAGTGGTTTGCGATGCACATCTGGAGGCATTCTGTAATCTGTGGACTATCAGAGTATTAATGAAACACAGAAATTGCATCGGGATTGAATACAACAGTCACCATGCGCACTTTCCTCCTTGGGAGTAATGTCTCAAACTGTTTACGCTTTGATCGTTCCCTGGAAGTCCAGTAGTAGTTTCCGATGCACATCTGGAGGCATTCTGTAATCTGTGGACTATCAGAGTGTTGATGAAACACAGAAATTGCATCGGGATTGAATACAACAGTCACCATGCGCACTTTCCTACATTGGAGTAATGTCTCAAACAGTCTACGCTTTGTTCGTTCCCTTGAAGACCATTAGTAGTTTCCGATGCAAATCTGGAAGCATTCTGTAATCTGTGGACTATCCGAGTGCTAATGAAACACAGAAATTGCATCGGGATTTAATACAACAGTCACCATGACCACTTTCCTCCATGGGAGTAATGTCTCAAACAGTCTACGCTTTGATCGTTCCCTGGAAGACCAGTAGTAGTTTCGATTCACATATGGAGGCATTCTGTAATCTGTGGACTTTCAAAGTGTTGATGAAACACAGAAATTGCATCGGGATTGAATACAACAGTCACCATGCGCACTTTCCTCCGTGGAAGTAATGTCTCAACAGTCTACGCTTTTATCGTTCCCTGGAAGACCAGTAGTAGTTTCCGATGCACATCTGGAGGCATTCTGTTATCTGTTTACTATCAGAGTGTTGTTGAAACACAGAAATTGCCTCGGGATTGAATACAACAGTCACTATGCGGACTTTCCTCCATGGGAGTAATGTCTCAAACAGTCTACGCTTTGATCGTTCCCTGGAAGACCAGTAGTAGTTTCCAATGCACATCTGGTGGTATTCTGTAATCTGCGGACTATCAGAGTGTTGTTGAAACACAGAAATTGCATCGGGATGTAATACAACAGTCATCATCCACACTTTCCTGCATGAGAGTAATGTCTCAAACAGTCTAAGCTATGATCGTTCCCTGGAAGACCAGTAGTAGTTTCGATTCACATCTGGAGGCATTCTGTAATCTGTGGACTATCAGAGTGCTGATGAAACACAGAAATTGCATCGGGATTGAATACAACAGTCACCATGCGCTCTTTCCTACATAGGAGTAATGTCTCAAACAGTCTACGCTTTGTTCGTTCCCTGGAAGACCATTAGTAGCTTCCGATGCACATCTGGAAGCATACTGTAATCTGTGGACTATCAGAGTATTGATGAAACACCGAAATTGCATCGGAATTGAATTCAACAGTCATAATGCGCACTTTCCTCCATGGGAGTAATGTGTGAAACAGTTTACGCTTTGATCTCTCCCTGGAAGACCAGTTGTAGAATCCGATGCACATCTGGTTGCATTCTGTAATCTGTGGACTATCAGAGTGTTGATGAACTCAGAAATTGCTCCGGGATTGAATACAACAGTCACCATGCGCACTTTCCTCCATGGGAGTAACGCCTCAAACTGTCTACGCTTTGATCGTTCCCTGTAAGACCAGTAGTAGTTTCCGATGCACATCTGGAGGCATTCTGTATTCAGTGGACTATCAGAGTGTTGTTGAAACCCTTTATTTGCAACGGGATTGAATACAACAGTCACCATGCGCACTTTCCTCCATGGGAGTAATGTCTCAAACAGTCTACGCTTTGATCGTTCCCTGGAAGACCAGTAGTTGATTCGGATGCACATCTGGAGGCATTCCGTAATCTGTGGACCTTCAAAGTGTTGATGAAACGCAGAAATAGCATCGGGTTTGAATACAACAGGCACCATGCGTACATTTCTACATTGGAGTAATGTCTCAAACTGTCTTCGCATTGATCGTTCCCTCAAGACCAGTAGTAGTTTCCGATGCACATCTGGAGGCCTTCTGTAATCTGTGAACTATCCGAGTGCTAATGAAACACAGAAATTGCATCGGGATTGAATACAACAGTCACCATGACCACTTTCCTCCATGGGAGTATTGTCTCAAACAGTCTACGCTCTGATCGTTCCCTGGAAGACCAGTAGTAGTTTCCGATGCACATCTGGTGGCATTCTGTAATCTGTGGACTATCAGAGTGTTGTTGAAACACAGAAATTGCATCGGGATGTAATATAACAGTCACCATCCGCACTTTCCTGCATGGGAGTAATGTCTCAAACAGTCTAGGCTTTGATCGTTCCCTGGAGGACTAGTAGTAGTTTCGATTCACATATGGAGGCATTCTGTAATCTGTGGACCTTCAAAGTGTTCATGAAACACAGAAATTGCATCGAGATTGAATACAACAGTCACCATGCGCACTTTCCTCCTTGGGAGTAATGTCTCAAACAGTCTACGCTTTGATCTTTCCCTGCAAGACCAGTAGAAGATTCCGATCCACATCTGGAGGCATTCTCTAATCTGTGGACCTTCAAAGTGTTGATGAAACACAGAAATTGCATCGGGATTTAATACGACAGTCACCATGCGAACTTTCCTCCATTGGAGTAATGTCTCAAACAGTCTACGCCTTGATCGTTCCCTGGAAGACCAGTAGTCGTTTCCGATGCACATCTGGTAGCATTCTGTAAGCTATGGACTATCAGAGTAGTGTTGAAACACAGAAATTGCATCGGGATTGAATACAACAGTAACCATGCGCACTTTCCTCCATGGGAGTAATATATCAAACAGTCTACGATTTGATCGTTCCCTGAAGACCGGTAGTAGTTTCCAATGCACATCTGGAGGCATTCTGTAATTTGTGGTCTATCCGGGTGTTGATGAAGCACAAAAATTGCATCGGGATTGAATACAACAGTCACCATGCGCACTTTCCTTCACTGGAGTACTGTCTCAAACAGTCTACGATTTGATCGTTCCCTGGAAAACCAGTAGGAGTTTCCGATGCACATCTCGAGGCATTCTGTAATCTGTGGACCATCAAAGTGATGATGAAACACAGAAATTGCATCGGGAATGAATACAACAGTAACCATGCGCACTTTCCTCCATAAGAGTAACGTCTCAAACTGTCATCGATTTGATCGTTCCCTGAAGACCGGTAGTAGTTTCCAATGCACATCTGGAGTCATTCTGTAATTTGTGGTCTATCCGGGTGTTGATGAAGCACAGAAATTGCATCGGGATTGAATACAACAGTCACCATGCGCACTCTCCTTCACTGGAGTAATGTCTCAAACAGTCTACGCTTTGATCGTTCCCTGGAAGACCAGTAGTAGTTTCCGATGCACATCTGGTGGCATTCTGTAATTTGTAGACTATCAGAGTGTTGATGAAACACAGAAATTGCATCGGGATTGAATACAACAGTCACCATTCGCATTTTCCTCCATGGGAGTAATGTCTCAAACAGTCTACGCTTTGATCGTTCCCTGGAAGACCAGTAGTAGTTTCTGATGCACATCTGGAGGCATTCTGTAATCTGTGGACTAACTGAGTGTTGATGAAACACAGAAATTGCATCGGGATTGAATACAACAGTCACCATGCGCACTTTCTTCCATGGGAGTAATGTCTCAAACAGTCTATGCTTTGATCGTTTCCTCGAAGACCAGTAGTAGTTTCCGATGCACATCTGGAGGCATTCTGTAATCTGTGGACCTTCAAAGTGATGATGAAACACAGAAATTGCATCGTTATTGAATACAACAGTCACCATGCGCACTTTCCTCCATGGGAGTAATGTCTCAAACAGTCTATGCTTTGATCGTTCCCATGACGACCAGTAATGGTTTCCGATGCACATCTGGAGGCATTCTGTAATCTGTGGACCTTCAAAGTGTTGATGAAACACAGAAATTGCATCGTTATTGAATACAACAGTCACCATGCGCACTTTCCTCCATGGGAGTAATGTCTCAAACAGTCTATGCTTTGATCGTTCCCATGACGACCAGTAATGGTTTCCGATGCACATCTGGAGGCATTCTGTAATATGTGGACCTTCAAAGTGTTGATGAAACATAGAAATTGCATCGGGATTGAATATAACAGTCACCATGACCACTTTCCTCCATGGGAGTAATTCTCAAACAGTCTACACCTTGATCGTTCCCTGGAAGACCAGTAGTGGTTTCCGATAAACATCTGGAGGCATTCTGTAATCTGTGGACTATCTGAGTGTTGACGAAACACAGAAATTCCTTCGGGATTGAATACAACAGTCACCATGCGCACTTTCCCCCATGGGAGTAATGTCTCAAACATTCCACGCTTTGATCGTTCCCTGTTAGACCAGTAGTAGTTTCCGATGCACATCTGGAGGCATTCTGTAATCTGTGGACTATCAGAGTGTTGATGAAACACAGATATTGCCTCGGGATTGAATACAACAGTCACCATGCGCACTTTCCTCCATGGGAGTAATGTGTCAAACAGTCTACGCTTTGATCGGTCCCTGGAAGACCACTAGTGGTTTGCGATGCACATCTGGAGGCATTCTGTAATCTGTGGACTATCAGAGTATTAATGAAACACAGAAATTGCATCGGGATTGAATACAACAGTCACCATGCGCACTTTACTACATTGGAGTAATGTCTCAAACAGTCTACGCTTTGTTCGTTCCCTTGAAGACCATTAGTAGTTTCCGATGCACATCTGGAAGCATTCTGTAATCTGTGGACTATCCGAGTGCTAATGAAACACAGAAATTGCATCGGGATTTAATACAACAGTCACCATGACCACTTTCCTCCATGGGAGTAATGTCTCAAACAGTCTACGCTTTGATCGTTCCCTGGAAGACCAGTAGTAGTTTCCAATGCACATCTGGTGGCATTCTGTAATCTGTGGACTATCAGAGTGTTGTTGAAATACAGAAATTGCATCGGGATGTAATACAACAGTCACCATCCACACATTCCGGCATGAGAGTAATGTCTCAAACAGTCTAAGCTTTGATCGTTCCCTGGAAGACCAGTAGTAGTTTCGATTCACATATGGAGGCATTCTGTAATCTGTGGAATTTCAAAGTGTTGATGAAACACAGAAATTGCATTGGTTTTGAATACAACAGTCACTTTCCTCCGTTGAAGTAATGTCTCAACAGTCTACGCTTTGATCGTTCCCTGGAAGACCAGTAGTAGTTTCCGATGCACATCTGGAGGCATTCTGTTATCTGTTTACTATCAGAGTGTTGTTGAAACACAGAAATTGCCTCGGGATTGAATACAACAGTCACTATGCGGACTTTCCTCCATGGGAGTAATGTCTCAAACAGTCTACGCTTTGATCGTTCCCTGGAAGACCAGTAGTAGTTTCCAATGCACATCTGGTGGTATTCTGTAATCTGTGGACTATCAGAGTGTTGTTGAAACACAGAAATTGCATCGGGATGTAATACAACAGTCATCATCCACACTTTCCTGCATGAGAGTAATGTCTCAAACAGTCTAAGATTTGATCGTTCCCTGGAAGACCAGTAGTAGTTTCGATTCACATCTGGAGGCATTCTGTAATCTGTGGACTATCAGAGTGTTGATGAAACACAGAAATTGCATCGGGATTGAATACAACAGTCACCATGCGCACTTTCCTACATAGGAGTAATGTCTCAAACAGTCTACGCTTTGTTCGTTCCCTGGAAGACCATTAGTAGCTTCCGATGCACATCTGGAAGCATACTGTAATCTGTGGACTATCAGAGTATTGATGAAACACCGAAATTGCATCGGAATTGAATTCAACAGTCATAATGCGCACTTTCCTCCATGGGAGTAATGTCTGAAACAGTTTACGCTTTGATCTCTCCCTGGAAGACCAGTTGTAGAATCCGATGCACATCTGGTGGCATTCTGTAATCTGTGGACTATCAGAGTGTTGATGAACTCAGAAATTGCTCCGGGATTGAATACAACAGTCACCATGCGGACTTTCCTCCATGGGAGTAACGCCTCAAACTGTCTACGCTTTGATCGTTCCCTGTAAGACCAGTAGTAGTTTCCGATGCACATCTGGAGGCATTCTGTAATCAGTGGACTATCAGAGTGTTGTTGAAACACTTTATTTGCAACGGGATTGATTACAACAGTCACCATGCGCACTTTCCTCCATGGGAGTAATGTCTCAAACAGTCTACGCTTTGATCGTTCCCTGGAAGTTCAGTAGTAGATTCGGATGCACATCTGGAGGCATTCCGTAATCTGTGGACCTTCAAAGTGTTGATGAAACGCAGAAATTGCATCATGATTGAATACAACAGGCACCATCCGTACATTTCTACATTGGAGTAATGTCTCAAACTGTCATCGCATTGATCGTTCCCTCAAGACCAGTAGTAGTTTCCGATGCACATCTGGAAGCCTTCTGTAGTCTGTGGACTATCCGAGTGCAAATGAAACACAGAAATTGCATCGGGATTGAATACAACAGTCACCATGACCACTTTCCTCCATGGGAGTAATGTCTCAAACAGTCTACGCTTTGATCGTTCCCTGGAAGACCAGTAGTAGATTCCGATGCACATCTGGAGGCATTCTGTAATCTGTGGACTATCAGAGTGTTGTTGAAACACAGAAATTGCATCGGGATTGAATACAACAGTCACCACGCGCACTTTCCTGAATGGGAGTATTGTCTCAAACAGTCTACGCTTTGATCTTTCCCTGGAAGACCAGTAGAAGATTCCGATCCACATCTGGAGGCATTCTCTAATATGTAGACCTTCAAAGTGTTGATGAAACACAGAAATTGCATCGGGATTTAATACGACAGTTACCATGCGCACATTCCTCCATTGGAGTAATGTCTCAAACAGTCTACGCCTTGATCGTTCCCTGGAAGACCAGTAGTTGTGTCCGATGCACATCTGGTGGCATTCTGTAAGCTATGGACTATCAGAGTAGTGTTGAAACACAGAAATTGCATCGGGATTGAATACAACAGTAACCATGCGCACTTTCCTCCTCGGGAGTAATATCTCAAACAGTCTACTCTTTGATCGTTCCCTGGAAAACCAGTAGTAGTTTCCGATGCACATCTCGAGGCATTCTGTAGTCGGTGGACCATCAAAGTGATGATGAAACACAGAAATTGTATCGGAATTGAATACAACAGTAACCATGCGCACTTTACTCCATAAGAGTAACGTCTCAAACTGTCATCCATTTGATCGTTCAGTGAAGACCAGTAGTAGTTTCCAATGCACATCTGGAGGCATTCTGTAATTTGTGGTCTATCCGGGTGTTGATGAAGCACAGAAATTGCATCGGGATTGAATACAACAGTCACCATGCGCACTTTCCTCCACGGGAGTAATGTCTCTAACAGTCTGCGATTTGATCGTTCCCTGGAAGACCAGTAGTTATTTCCGATGCACATCTGGTATCATTCTGTTATCTGTGCAGTATCAGAGTGTTGAAGAAACACAGAAATTGCATCGTGATTGAATACAACAGTCACCATGCGCACTTTCCTTCACTGCAGTAATGTCTCAAACAGTCTACGCTTTGATCGTTCCCTGTAAGACCAGTAGTAGTTTCCGATGCACATCTGGTGGCATTCTGTAATTTGTGGACTATCAGAGTGTTGATGAAACACAGAAATTGCATCGGGATGTAATACAACAGTCACCATCCGCTCTTTCCTGCATGGGAGTAATGTCTCAAACATTCTAAGCTTTGATCGTTCCCTGGAAGACCAGTAGTAGTTTCGATTCACATATGGAGGCATTCTGTAATCTGTGGACCTTCAAAGTGTTGATGAAACACAGAAATTGCATCGAGATTGAATACAACAGTCACCATGCTCACTTTCCTCCTTGGGAGTAATGTCTCAAAGAGTCTACGCTTTGATCGTTCCCTGGAAGACCAGTAGTAGATTCCGATGCACATCTGGAGGCATTCTGTAATCTGTGGACTATCAGAGTGTTGTTGAAACACAGAAATTGCATCGGGATTGAATACAACAGTCACCACGCGCACTTTCCTGAATGGGAGTATTGTCTCAAACAGTCTACGCTTTGATCTTTCCCTGGAAGACCAGTAGAAGATTCCGATCCACATCTGGAGGCATTCTCTAATATGTAGACCTTCAAAGTGTTGATGAAACACAGAAATTGCATCGGGATTTAATACGACAGTCACCATGCGCACATTCCTCCATTGGAGTAATGTCTCAAACAGTCTACGCCTTGATCGTTCCCTGGAAGACCAGTAGTTGTGTCCGATGCACATCTGGTGGCGTTCTGTAAGCTATGGACTATCAGAGTAGTGTTGAAACACAGAAATTGCATCGGGATTGAATACAACAGTAACCATGCGCACTTTCCTCCTCGGGAGTAATATCTCAAACAGTCTACTCTTTGATCGTTCCCTGGAAAACCAGTAGTAGTTTCCGATGCACATCTCGAGGCATTCTGTAATCGGTGGACCATCAAAGTGATGATGAAACACAGAAATTGTATCGGGATTGAATACAACAGTAACCATGCGCACTTTACTCCATAAGAGTAACGTCTCAAACTGTCATCCATTTGATCGTTCAGTGAAGACCAGTAGTAGTTTCCAATGCACATCTGGAGGCATTCTGTAATTTGTGGTCTATCCGGGTGTTGATGAAGCACAGAAATTGCATCGGGATTGAATACAACAGTCACCATGCGCACTTTCCTCCACGGGAGTAATGTCTCTAACAGTCTGCGATTTGATCGTTCCCTGGAAGACCAGTAGTTATTTCCGATGCACATCTGGTATCATTCTGTTATCTGTGCAGTATCAGAGTGTTGAAGAAACACAGAAATTGCATCGTGATTGAATACAACAGTCACCATGCGCACTTTCCTTCACTGGAGTAATGTCTCAAACAGTCTACGCTTTGATCGTTCCCTGTAAGACCAGTAGTAGTTTCCGATGCACATCTGGTGGCATTCTGTAATTTGTGGACTATCAGAGTGTTGATGAAACACAGAAATTGCATCGGGATTGAATACAACAGTCACCATTCGCATTTTCCTCCATGGGAGTAATGTCTCAAACAGTCTACGCTTTGATCGTTCCCTGGAAGACCAGTAGTGGTTTCCGATGCACATCTGGAGGCATTCTGTAATCTGTGGACTAACTGAGTGTTGATGAAACACAGAAATTGCATCGGGATTGAATACAACAGTCACCATGCGCACTTTCTTCCACGGGAGTAATGTCTCAAACAGTCTATGCTTTGATCGTTTCCTCGAAGACCAGTAGTAGTTTCCGAAGCACATCTTGAGGCATTCTGTAATCTGTGGCCTATCAGAGTGTTGATGAAACACAGAAATTGCATCGGGATTGAATACAACAGTCACCATGAGCATTTTCCCCCATGGGAGTAATGTCTCAAACAGTCTATGCTTTGATCGTTTCCACGAAGACCACTAGTGGTTTCCGATGCACATCTGGAGGCATTCTGCAATCTGTGCACTATCAGAGTATTAATGAAACACAGAAATCCCATCGGGATTGAATACAACAGTCACCATGCGCACTTTACTCCATGGGAGTAATGTCTCAAACAGTTTACGCTTTGATCGTTACCTGGAAGACCAGTAGTAGTTTCAGATGCACATCTGGAGGCATTCTGTGATCTGTGGACTATCAGAGTGTTGATGCAAAAGAGAAATTGCATCGGGATTGAATACAACAGTCACCATGCGCACATTCCCCCATGGGAGTAATGTCTCAAACGGTCTACGCTTTGATCGTTCCCTTTAAGACCAGCAGTTGTTTCCGATGCACATCTGGTGGCATTCTGTAAGCTGTGGACTATCAGAGTAGTGTTGAAACAAAGAAATTGCATCGGGATTGAATACAACAGTAACCACGCGCACTTTCCTCCATGGGAGTAATATCTCAAACAGTCTACTCTTTGATCGTTCCCTGGAAAAAAAGTAGTAGTTTCCGATACACATCTCGAAGCATTCTGTAATCTGTGGACCTTCAAAGTGTTGATGAAACACAGAAATTGCATCGGGATTCAATACAACAGTATCCATGCGCACTTTCCTCCATAAGAGTAACGTCTCAAACTGTCATCGAGTTGATCGTTCCCTGAAGACCAGTAGTAGTTTCCAATGCACATCTGGAGGCATTCTGTAATTTGTGTTCTATCCGGGTGTTGATGAAACACAGAAATTGCATCGGGGTTGAATACAACAGTCACCATGCGCACTTTCCTCCACGGGAGTAATGTCTCAAACAGTCTGTACTTTGATCGTTCCATGGAAGACCAGTAGTTATTTCCGATGCACATCTGGTATCATTCTGTATTCTGTGCACTATCAGAGTGTTGATGACACACAGAAATAGCATCGGGATTGAATACAACAATCACCATGCGCACTTTCCTACTTAGGAGTAATGTCTCAAACAGTCTACGCTTTGATCGTTCACTGGAAGACCAGTAGTAGTTTCCGATGCACATCTGGAGGCATTCAGTAATCTGTGGACTATCAGAGTGTTGTTGAAACACAGAAATTGCATCGTGATTTAATACAACAGTCAGCAAGCGCACTTTCCTCCATGGGAGTAATGACTCAAACAGTCTACGCTTTGATCGTTCGCAGGATGACCAGAGGAAGTTTCCGATGCACATCTGGTGGCATTCTGTAATCTGTGGACTATCAGAGTGTTGATGAAACACAGAATTTGCATCGGGATTAAATACAACAGTCACCATCCGCACTTTCCTCCATGGGAGAAATGTCTGAAACAGTCTACGCTTTGATCGTTCCTGGAAGACCAGTAGTAGTTTCCGATGCACATCTGGAGGCATTCTGTAATCTGTGGACTATCAGAGTGTTGATGAAACACAGAAATTGCATCGGGATTGAATACAACAGTCTTCATGCGCCCTTTCCTCCACAGGAGTAATGTCTCAAACAGTCTGTGCTTTGATCGTTCCCTGGAAGTCCAGTAGTTATTTCCGATGCACATCTGGTATCATTCTGTAATCTGTGCACTATCAGAGTGTTGATGACACACAGAAATTGCATCGGGATTGAATACAACAGTCACCATGCGCACTTTCCTCCACTGGAGTAATGTCTCAAACAGTCTACGCTTTGATCGTTCCCAGTAAGACCAGTAGTAGTTTCCGATGCACATCTGGTGGCATTCTGTAATTTGTGGACTATCAGAGTGTTGATGAAACACAGAAATTGCATCGGGATTGAATACAACAGTCAAGATTCGCATTTTCCTCCATGTTTGTAATGACTCAAACAGTCTACGCTTTGATCGTTCCCTGTAAGACCAGTAGTAGTTTCCGATGCACATCTGGTGGCATTCTGTAATTTGTGGACTATCAGAGTGTTGATGAAACACAGAAATTGCATCGGGATTGAATACAAAAGTCACCATTCGCAATTTCCTCCATGGGAGTAATGTCTCAAACAGTCTACGCTTTGATCGTTCCCAGGAAGACCAGTAGTAGTTTCCGATGCACATCTGGAGGCAATCTGTAATCTCTGGACTATCAGAGTGTAGATGAAACACAGCAATTGCATCGGGATTGAATGCAACAGTCACCATGCGAATTTTCCCCCATGGGAGTAATGTCTCAAACAGTCTATGCTTTGATCGTTTCCTCGAAGACCAGTAGTAGTTTCCGATGCACATCTGGGGGCATTCTGTAATCTGTGGACCTTCAAAGTGTTGATGAAACACAGAAATTGCATCGTGATTGAATACAACTGTAACCATGCGCGTTTCCCTCCATGGGAGTAATTCATCAAACAGTCTATGCTTTGATCGTTCCCAGGAAGAGCAGTAGTAGTTTCCGATGCACATCTGGAGGCAATCTGTAATCTGTGGACTATCGGAGTGTTGATGAAACACAGAAATTACGGCGGGATTGAATACAACAGTCACCATGCGCACTTTCCCCCATGGGAACGCTTCGATCGTTCAATGTTAGACCAGTAGCAGTTTCCGATGCACATCTGGAGGCATTCTGTGATCTGTGGACTATCAGAGTGTTGATAAAACAAAGAAATTACATCTGGATTGAATACAACAGTCACCATGCGCACTTTCCTCCATGGGAGTAATGTCTCAAACTGTTTACGCTTTGATCGTTCCCTGGAAGACCAGTAGCAGTTTCCGATGCACATCTGGAGGGTTCTGTGATCTGTGGACTATCAGAGTGTTGATGAAACAAAGAAATTGCATCGGTATTGAATACAACAGTCACAATGCGCACTTTCCTCCATGGGAGTAATGTCTCAAACGGTCTACGCTTTGATCGTTCCCTGGAAGACCAGTAGTAGTTTCCGATGCACATCTGGAGGCATTATGTAATCTGTGGACTATCAGAGTGTTGATGAAACACAGAAATTGCATCGGGATTGAATACAACAGTCACCACGCGCACTTTCTTCAACGGGAGTAATGTCTCAAACAGTCTATGCTTTGATCGTTCCCTGGAAGACCAGTAGTAGTTTCCGATGCACATCTGGAGGCAATCTGTAATCTGTGGACTATCAGAGTGTTGATGAAACACAGAAATTGCATCGGGATTTAATACAACAGTCACCATGCGCACTTTCTTCCACGGAAGTAATGTCTCAAACAGTCTATGCTTTGATCGTTTCCTCGAAGACCAGTAGTAGTTTCCGATGCACATCTGGAGGCATTCTGTAATCTGTGGACCTTCAAAGTGTTGATCAAACACAGAAATTGCATCGTGATTGAATACAACAGTCACCATGCGCATTTTCCTCCATGGGAGTAATGCCTCAAACAGTCTATGCTTTGATCGTTCCCAGGAAGACCACTAGTGGTTTCCGATGCACATCTGGAGGCATTCGGTAATCTGTGGACGATCAGAGCATTAAAGAAACACAGAAATCCCATCGCTATCGAATACAACAGTCACCATGCGCACTTTCCTCCATGGGAATAATGTCTCAAACAGTTTACGCTTTGATCGTTCCCTGGAAGGCCAGTAGTAGTTTCCGATGCACATCTGGAGGCATTCTGTGATCTGTGGACTATCAGAGTGTTGATGAATCAGAGAAATTGCAGCGGGATTGAATACAACAGTCACCATGCGCACATTCCTCCATGGGAGTAATGTCTCAAACAGTCTACGCTTTGATCGTTCCCTGGAAGGCCAGTAGTAGTTTCCGATGCACATCTGGAGGCATTCTGTAATCTGTGGACTATCAGAGTGTTGATGAAATACAGAAATTACATCGGGATTGAATACAACAATCACTATGCGCACTTTCCTACTTAGGAGTAATGTCTCAAACAGTCTACGCTTTGATCTTTCCCTGGAAGACCAGTAGTAGTTTCCGATGCACATCTGGAGGCATTCTGTAATCTGTGGACTATCAGAGTGTTGTTGAAACACAGAAATTGCATCGGGATTGAATACAACAGTCACCATGCGCACTTTCCTGAATGGGAGTAATGTCTCAAACAGTCTACGCTTTCATCTTTCCCTGGAAGACCAGTAGAAGATTCCGATGCACATCTGGAGGCATTCTCTAATCTGTGGACCTTCAAAGTGTTGATGAAACACAGAAATTGCATCGGGATTTAATACGACAGTCACCATCCGCATTTTCCTCCATGGGAGTAATGTCTGAAACAGTCCACGCTTTGATCGTTCCCTGGAAGACCAGTAGTAGCTTCCGATGCACATCTGGAGGCATTCTGTAATCTGTGGACTATCAGAGTGTTGATGAACATAGAAATTGTATCGGAATTGAATACAACAGTCACCATGCGCACTTTCCTCCACGGGAGTAATGTCTCAAACAGTCTGTGTTTGATCGTTCCCTGGAAGACCAGTAGTTATTTCCGATGCACATCTGGTATCATTCTGTTATCTGTGCACTATCAGAGTGTTGATGAAACACAGAAATTGCATCGGGATTGAATACAACAGTCACCATGCGCACTTTCCTCCACTGGAGTAATGTCTCAAACAGTCTACGCTTTGATCGTTCCCTGTAAGACCAGTAGTAGTTTCCGATGCACATCTGGTGGCATTCTGCAATTTGTGGACTATCAGAGTGTTGATGAAACACAGAAATAGCATCGGGATTGAATACAACAGTCATCGTTCGCATTTTCCTCCATGGGAGTAATGTCTCAAACAGTCTACGCTTTGATCGTTCCCTGGAAGACCAGTAGTAGTTTCCGATGCACATCTGGAGGCATTCTGTAATCTGTGCACTATCAGAGTGTTGTTGAAACACTGAAATTGATTCGGGATTGAATACAACAGTCACCATGCGCACTTTCATCCATGGGAATAATGTCTCAAAAAGTCTACGCTTTGATCGTTCCCTGGAGACCAGTAGTAGTGTCCAATGCACATCTGGAGGCATTCAGTAATCTGTGGACTATCAGAGTGTTGTTGAAACACAGAAATTGCATCGTGATTTAATACAACAGTCAGCAAGCGCACTTTCCTCCATGGGAGTAATGACTCAAACAGTCTACGCTTTGATCGTTCGCAGGATGACCAGAGGAAGTTTCCGATGCACATCTGGTGGCATTCTGTAATCTGTGGACTATCAGAGTGTTGATGAAACACAGAATTTGCATCGGGATTAAATATAACAGTCACCATCCGCACTTTCCTCCATGGGAGAAATGTCTGAAACAGTCTACGCTTTGATCGTTCCCTGGAAGACCAGTAGTAGTTTCCGATGCACATCTGGAGGCATTCTGTAATCTGTGGACTATCAGAGTGTTGATGAAACACAGAAATTGCATCGGGATTGAATACAACAGTCTTCATGCGCCCTTTCCTCCACGGGAGTAATGTCTCAAACAGTCTGTGCTTTGATCGTTCCCTGGAAGTCCAGTAGTTATTTCCGATGCACATCTGTTATCATTCTGTAATCTGTGCACTATCAGAGTGTTGATGACACACAGAAATTGCATCGGGATTGAATACAACAGTCACCATGCGCACTTTCCTCCACTGGAGTAATGTCTCAAACAGTCTACGCTTTGATCGTTCCCAGTAAGACCAGTAGTAGTTTCCGATGCACATCTGGTGGCATTCTGTAATTTGTGGACTATCAGAGTGTTGATGAAACACAGAAATTGCATCGGGATTGAATACAAAAGTCACCATTCGCAATTTCCTCCATGGGAGTAATGTCTCAAACAGTCTACGCTTTGATCGTTCCCAGGAAGACCAGTAGTAGTTTCCGATGCACATCTGGAGGCAATCTGTAATCTCTGGACTATCAGAGTGTAGATGAAACACAGCAATTGCATCGGGATTGAATGCAACAGTCAGCATGCGAATTTTCCCCCATGGGAGTAATGTCTCAAACAGTCTATGCTTTGATCGTTTCCTCGAAGACCAGTAGTAGTTTCCGATGCACATCTGGGGGCATTCTGTAATCTGTGGACCTTCAAAGTGTTGATGAAACACAGAAATTGCATCGTGATTGAATACAACTGTAACCATGCGCGTTTCCCTCCATGGGAGTAATTCATCAAACAGTCTATGCTTTGATCGTTCCCAGGAAGAGCAGTAGTAGTTTCCGATGCACATCTGGAGGCAATCTGTAATCTGTGGACTATCGGAGTGTTGATGAAACACAGAAATTACGGCGGGATTGAATACAACAGTCACCATGCGCACTTTCCCCCATGGGAACGCTTCGATCGTTCAATGTTAGACCAGTAGCAGTTTCCGATGCACATCTGGAGGCATTCTGTGATCTGTGGACTATCAGAGTGTTGATAAAACAAAGAAATTACATCTGGATTGAATACAACAGTCACCATGCGCACTTTCCTCCATGGGAGTAATGTCTCAAACTGTTTACGCTTTGATCGTTCCCTGGAAGACCAGTAGCAGTTTCCGATGCACATCTGGAGGGATTCTGTGATCTGTGGACTATCAGAGTGTTGATGAAACAAAGAAATTGCATCGGTATTGAATACAACAGTCACAATGCGCACTTTCCTCCATGGGAGTAATGTCTCAAACGGTCTACGCTTTGATCGTTCCCTGGAAGACCAGTAGTAGTTTCCGATGCACATCTGGAGGCATTATGTAATCTGTGGACTATCAGAGTGTTGATGAAACACAGAAATTGCATCGGGATTGAATACAACAGTCACCATGCGCACTTTCTTCAACGGGAGTAATGTCTCAAACAGTCTATGCTTTGATCGTTCCCTGGAAGACCAGTAGTAGTTTCCGATGCACATCTGGAGGCAATCTGTAATCTGTGGACTATCAGAGTGTTGATGAAACACAGAAATTGCATCGGGATTTAATACAACAGTCACCATGCGCATTTTCCCCCACGGGAGTAATGTCTCAAACAGTCTATGATTTGATCGTTTCCTCGAAGACCAGTAGTAGTTTCCGATGCACATCTGGAGGCATTCTGTAATCTGTGGACCTTCAAAGTGTTGATCAAACACAGAAATTGCATCGTGATTGAATACAACAGTCACCATGCGCATTTTCCTCCATGGGAGTAATGCCTCAAACAGTCTATGCTTTGATCGTTCCCAGGAAGACCACTAGTGGTTTCCGATGCACATCTGGAGGCATCCTGTAATCTGTGGACGATCAGAGCATTAATGAAACACAGAAATCCCATCGCTATCGAATACAACAGTCACCATGCGCACTTTCCTCCATGGGAGTAATGTCTCAAACAGTTTACGCTTTGATCGTTCCCTGGAAGGCCAGTAGTAGTTTCCGATGCACATCTGGAGGCATTCTGTGATCTGTGGACTATCAGAGTGTTGATGAATCAAAGAAATTGCAGCGGGATTGAATACAACAGTCACCATGCGCACATTCCTCCATGGGAGTAATGTCTCAAACAGTCTACGCTTTGATCGTTCCCTGGAAGGCCAGTAGTAGTTTCCGATGCACATCTGGAGGCATTCTGTAATCTGTGGACTATCAGAGTGTTGATGAAATACAGAAATTACATCGGGATTGAATACAACAATCACTATGCGCACTTTCCTACTTAGGAGTAATGTCTCAAACAGTCTACGCTTTGATCTTTCCCTGGAAGACCAGTAGTAGTTTCCGATGCACATCTGGAGGCATTCTGTAATCTGTGGACTATCAGAGTGCTGTTGAAACACAGAAATTGCATCGGGATTGAATACAACAGTCACCATGCGCACTTTCCTGAATGGGAGTAATGTCTCAAACAGTCTACGCTTTCATCTTTCCCTGGAAGACCAGTAGAAGATTCCGATGCACATCTGGAGGCATTCTCTAATCTGTGGACCTTCAAAGTGTTGATGAAACACAGAAATTGCATCGGGATTTAATACGACAGTCACCATCCGCACTTTCCTCCATGGGAGTAATGTCTGAAACAGTCCACGCTTTGATCGTTCCCTGGAAGACCAGTAGTAGCTTCCGATGCACATCTGGAGGCATTCTGTAATCTGTGGACTATCAGAGTGTTGATGAACATAGAAATTGTGTCGGGATTGAATACAACAGTCACCATGCGCACTTTCCTCCACGGGAGTAATGTCTCAAACAGTCTGTGTTTGATCGTTCCCTGGAAGACCAGTAGTTATTTCCGATGCACATCTGGTATCATTCTGTTATCTGTGCACTATCAGAGTGTTGATGAAACACAGAAATTGCATCGGGATTGAATACAACAGTCACCATGCGCACTTTCCTCCACTGGAGTAATGTCTCAAACAGTCTACGCTTTGATCGTTCCCTGTAAGACCAGTAGTAGTTTCCGATGCACATCTGGTGGCATTCTGCAATTTGTGGACTATCAGAGTGTTGATGAAACACAGAAATAGCATCGGGATTGAATACAACAGTCATCGTTCGCATTTTCCTCCATGGGAGTAATGTCTCAAACAGTCTACGCTTTGATCGTTCCCTGGAAGACCAGTAGTAGTTTCCGATGCACATCTGGAGGCATTCTGTAATCTGTGCACTATCAGAGTGTTGTTGAAACACTGAAATTGATTCGGGATTGAATACAACAGTCACCATGCGCACTTTCATCCATGGGAATAATGTCTCAAAAAGTCTACGCTTTGATCGTTCCCTGGAGACCAGTAGTAGTGTCCAATGCACATCTGGAGGCATTCTATAATCTGTGGACTATCAGAGTGTTGATGAAACACAGAAATTGCATCGGGATTGTATACAACAGTCACCATGCGCACTTTCCTACATAGGAGTAATGTCTCAAACAGTCTACGCTTTGGTCGTTCCCTGGAAGACCAGTAGCAGTTTCTGATGCACAACTGGAAGCATTCTGTAATCTGTGGACTATCAGAGTATTGATGAAACACCGAAATTGCATCGGGATTGAATTCAACAGCCACCATGCGCACCTTCCTGAATGGGAGTAATGTCTCAAACAGTCTACGCTTTGATCGCTCCCTGGAAGACCTTTAGTAGTTTCCGATGCACATCTGGAGGCATTCTGTAATCTGTGGACTATCAGAGTGTTGTTGAAACACTTTAATTGCATCGGGATTAAATACAACAGTCACCATGCGCACTTTCCTCCATGCTAGTAATGTCTCAAAGAGTCTACGCTTTGATCGTTCCCTGGAAGCCCAGTAGTAGTTTCGATTCACATCTGGAGGCATTCTGTAAACTGTGGACTATCAGAGTAGTATTGAAACACAGAAATTTCATCGGGATTGAATAAAACAGTAACCATGCGCACTTTCCTCCATGGGAGTAATATCTCAAACAGTCTACGCTTTGATCGTTCCCTGGAAAACCAGTAGTAGTTTCCGATGCACATCGCGAGACATTCTGTAATCTGTGGACCTTCAAAGTGTTGATGAAACACAGAAATTGCATCGGAATTGAATACAACAGTCACCATGCGCACTTTCCTCCATGGGAGTAACGTCTCAAACTGTCATCGATTTGATCGTTCCCTGAAGACCAATAATAGTTTAAAATGCACATCTGGAGGCATTCTGTAATTTCTGGTCTATCCGGGTGTTGATGAAACACAGAAATTGCATCGGGATTGAATACAACGGTCACCATGCGCACTTTCCTCAACTGGAGTAATGTCTCAAACAGTCTACGCTTTGATCGTTCCCTGTAAGACCAGTAGCAGTTTCCGATGCACATCTGGAGGCATTCTGTAATCTGTGGACTAACTGAGTGTTGATGAAACACAGAAGTTGCATCGGGATTGAATACAACAGTCACCATTCGCACTTTCCTCCATGGGAGTAATGTCTCAAACTGTCTACGCTTTGATCGTTCCCTGGAAGACCAGTAGTAGTTTCCGATGCACATCTGGAAGCATTCTGTAATCTGTGGACTAACAGAGTGTTGATAAAACAGAGAAATTGCATCGGGATTGAATACAACAGTCACCATGTGCACTTTCTTCCATGGGAGTAATGTCTCAAGCAGTTTACGCTTTGATCGTTCCCTGGAAGACCAGTAGTAGTTTCCGATGCACATCTGGAGGCATTCTGTTATCTTTGGACCTTCAAAGTGTTGATGAAACACAGAAATTGCATTGGGGTTCAATACAACAGTCACCATGTGCACCTTCCTCCATGGGAGTAATGTCTCAAACAGTCTACACTTTGATCGTTCCCTGAAAGACCAGCTGTAGTTTCCGATGCACATCTGGAGGCATTCTGTAATCTGTGGACTATCAGAGTGTTTTTGAAACACTGAAATTGCATCGGGATTGAATACAACAGTCACCATGCGCACTTTCCTCCATGGGAGTAATGTCTCAAACAGTCTACGCTTTAATCGTTTCCTGGAAGACCAGTAGTAGTTTCGATTCACATCTGGAGGCATTCGGTAAACTGTGGTTCTTCAAAGTGTTGATGACACACAGAAATTGCGTCGTAATTGAATACAACAGTCACCATGGGCACTTTCCTCCATGGGAGTAATGTCTCAAACAGTCTATTCCTTTATCGTTCCCTGGAAGACCAGTAGTAGTTTCCGATGCACATCTGGAGGCATTCTGTAATCTGTGGACTATCAGAGTGTTTTCGAAACACTGAAATTGCATCGGGATTGAATACAACAGTCACCATGCGCACTTTCCTCAATGGGCGTAATGTCTCAAACAGTTCACGCTTTGATCGTTCCCTGGAAGGCCAGTAGTAGTTTCCGATGCACATCTGGAGGCATTCTGTAATCTTTGGACCTTCAAAGTGTTGATGAAACACAGAAATTGCATTGGGATTCAATACAACATTCACCATGTTCACCTCCTCCATGGGAGTAATGTCTCAAACAGTCTACACTTTGATCGTTCATTGAAAGACCAGTAGTAGTTTCCGATGCACATCTGGAGGCATTCTGTAATCTGTGGACTATCAGAATGTTTTTGAAACACGGAAATTGCATCGGGATTGAATACAACAGTTACCATGCGCACTTTCCTCCATGGGCGTAATGTCTCAAACAGTCATCGCTTTGATCGTTCCCTCAAGACCAGTAGTAGTTTTCGATGCACATCTGGAGGCATTCTGTAATCTGTGGACTATCAGAGTGTTGATGAAACACAGAAATTGCATCGGGATTGAATACAACAGTCACCATGCGCACTTTCCTAAATGGGAGTAATGTCTCAACAGTCTACGCTTTGATCGTTCCCTGGAAGACCAGTAGTAGTTTCCGATGCGACATTCAGAGGAATTCTGTAATCTGTGGACTATCAGAGTGTTGATGAATCACAGAAATTGCATCGGGATTGAATACAACAGTCACCATGCGCACTTTTCGCCATGGGAGTAATGTCTCAAACAGTCTACGCTTTGATCGTTCCCTGGAAGACCAGTAGTAGTTTTCGATGCACATCTGGAGGTATACTGTAATCTGTGGTCTATCCGGTTGTTGATAAAAGACAGAAATTGCATCGGGATTGAATACAACAGTCACCATGCGCACTTTCCTCCATGGGAGTAATGTCTCAAACAGTCTACGCTTTGATCGATCCCTGGAAGACCTGTAGTAATTTCGATTCATATCTGGAGGCATTCGGTAAACTGTGGTTCTTCAAAGTGTTGATGACACACAGAAATTGCATCGGGATTGAATACAACAGTCACCATGCGCACTTTTCGCCATGGGAGTAATGTCTCAAACAGTCTACGCTTTGATCGTTCCCTGGAAGACCAGTAGTAGTTTCCGATGCACATCTGGAGGCATTCTGTAATCTGTTTACTATCAGAGTGTTTTTGAAACACAGAAATTGCATCGGGATTGAATACAACAGTCACCATGCGCACTTTCCTCCATGGGAGTAATGTCTCCAACAGGCTACGATTTGATCGTTCCCTGGAAGACCAGTAGTAGTTTCCGATGCACATCTGAAGGCATTCTGTAATCTTTGAACCTTCAAAGTGTTGATGAAACACAGAAATTGCATCGGGATTAAATACAACAGGCACAATGCGTACATTTCTCCATTTGAGTAATGTCTCAAAGTGTCATCGCTTTGATCGTTCCCTCAAGACCAGTAGTAGTTTCCGATGCACAACTGGAGGCATTCTGTAATATGTTGACTATCCGAGTGCTAATGGAACACAGAAATTGCATCGGGATTGAATACAACAGTCACCATGACCACTTTCCTCCATGGGAGTTATGTCTCAAACATCCTACGCTTTGATCGTTCCCTGGAAGACCAGTAGTAGTTTCCGATGCACGTCTGGAGGCATTCTGTAATCTGTGGACTATCAGAGTGTTCATGAAACACAGAAATTGTATCGGGATTGAATACAACAGTCATCATGCGGACTTTCCTCCATGGAAGTAACGTCTCAAACAGTCTACGCTTTGATCGTTGCCTGGAAGACCAGTAGTAGTTTCCGATGCACATCTGGTGGCATTCTGTAATCTGTGGACTATCAGAGTGTTGTAGAAACACAGAAATTGCATCGGGATTGAATATAACAGTCACCATCCGCACTTTACTCCATGGGAGTAATGTCTCAAACCGTCCACGTTTTGATCGTTCGCTGGAAGACCTGTAGTAGTTTCGAATCACATATGGAGGCATTCTGTAATCTGTGGACATTCAAAGTGTTGATGAAACACAGAAATTGCATCGGGATTGAATACAACAGTCACCATGCGCACTTTCCTCCTTGGGAGTAATGTCTCGAAGAGTCTACGCTTTGATCGTTCGCTGGAAGGCCAGTAGTAGAATCCGATGCACATCTGGAGGCATTCTGTAATCTGTGGACTATCAGAGTGTTGTTGAAACACTTTAATTGCATCGGGATTGAATACAACAGTCACCATGTGCACTTTCTTCCATGGGAGTAATGTCTCAAACAATTTACTCTTTGATCGTTCCCTGGAAGACCAGTAGTAGTTTCCGATGCACATCAGGAGGCATTCTGTGATCTGTGGACCGTCAAAGTATTGATGAAACGCAGAAATTGCATCGGGATTCAATACAACAGGCACCATGCGTACATATCTACATTGGAGTAATATCTCAAACTGTCATCGCATTGATCGCTCCCTCAAGACCTGTAGTCGTTTCCGATGCACATCTGGAGGCATTCTGTAATCTGTGGACTATCCGAGTGCTAATGAAACACAGAAATTGCATCGGGATTGAATACAACATCACCATGACCACTTTCCTAAATGGGAGTAATGTCTCAAACAGTCTAAGCTTTGATCGGTCCTTGGAAGACCAGTAGTAGTTTCCGATGCACATCTGGAGGCATTCTGTAATCTGTTCACTATCAGACTGTTGTTGAAACACAGAAATTGCATCGGCATTGAATACAACAGATATCATGCGGACATTCCTCCATGGGAGTAATGTCTCAAACAGTTTACGCTTTGATCGTTCCCTGGAATACCAGTAGTAGTTTCCGATGCACATCAGGAGGCATTCTGTAATCTGTGGACTATGAGAGTGTTGATGAACACAGAAGTTGCATCGGGATTGAATACAACAGTTACCATGCGCTCTTTCCCCAATGGGAGTAATGCCTCAAACAGTCTACGCTTTGATCGCTCCCTGGAAGACCAGTAGTAGTTTCCGATGCACATCTGGAGGCATTCTGAAATCTGTGGACTATCAGAGTGTTGATGAAACACAGAAATTGCATCGGGATTGAATACAACAGTCACCATGCGCACTTTCCTCCGTGGGAGTAATGTCTCAACAGTCTACGCTTTGATCGTTCCCTGGAAGACCAGTAGTACTTTCCGTTGCACATCTGGAGGCATTCTGTTATCTGTTTACTATCAGAGTGTTTTTGAAACACAGAAATTGCCTCGGGATTGAATACAACAGTCACCATTCGGACTTTTCTCATTGGGAGAAAAGTTTCAAACAGTCTACGCTTTGATCGTTCCCTGGAAGACCAGTAGTAGTTTCCGATGCACATCTGGAGCCATTCTGTAATCTGTGGACTATCAGAGTGTCGTTGAAACACTGTAATTGCATCGGGATTGAATACAACAGACACCATGCGCACTTTCCTCCATGGGAGTAATGTCTCAAACAGTCTACGATTTGATCGTTCGCTGGAAGGCCAGTAGTAGGTTCCGATGCTCATCTGGAGGCATTCTGTAATCTGTGGACTATCAGAGTGTTGTTGAAACACAGATATTGCATCGGGATTGAATACAACAGTCACCATCCGCACTTTACTCCATGGGAGTAATGTCTTAAACAGTCTACGCTTTGATCGTTCCCTGGAAGACCAGTAGTAGTTTCGTTTCACATATGGAGTTATTCTGTAATCTGTGGACCTTCAAAGTGTTGATGAAACACAGAAATTGCATCGGGATTGAATACAACAGTCACCATGCGCACTGTCCTCCATGGGAGTAATGTCTGAAACAGTTTACGCTTTGATCTCTCCCTGGAAGACCAGTAGTAGAATCCGATGCACATCTGGTTGCATTCTGTAATCTGTGGACTATCAGAGTGTTGATGAACTCAGAAATTGCTCCGGGATTGAATACAACAGTCACCATGTGCACTTTCCTCCATGGGAGTAATGTCTCAAACAATCTACGCTTTGATCGTTCCCTGGAAGACCAGTAGTAGCTTCCGATGCACATCTGGTGGCATTCTGTAATCTGTGGAATATCAGAGTGTTGTTGAAACACAGAAATTGCATCGGGATTGAATACAACAGTCATCATGCGGACTTTCCTGCATGGGAGTAACGTCTCAAACAATCTACGCTTTGATCGTTCCCTGGAAGACCAGTAGTAGCTTCCGATGCACATCTGGTGGCATTCTGTAATCTGTGGAATATCAGAGTGTTGTTGAAACACAGAAATTGCATTGGGATTGAATATAACAGTCACCATCCGCATTTTACTCCATGGGAGTAATGTCTTAAACAGTCTACGCTTAGATCGTTCCCTGGAAGACCAGTAGTAGTTTCGATTCACATATGGAGGCATTCTGTAATCTGTGGACCTTCGAAGTGTTGATGAAACACAGAAATTGCATCGGGATTGAATACAACAGTCACCATGCGCACTTTCCTCCTTGGGAGTAATGTCTCAAAGAGTCTATGCTTTGATCGTTCGCTGGAAGGCCAGTAGTAGATTCCAATGCACATCTGGAGGCATTCTGTAATCTGTGGACTAACTGAGTGTTAAAGGAACACAGCAATTGCATCGGGATTGAATACAACAGTCACCATGCGCACTTTCTTCCACAGGAATAATGTCTCAAACAGTCTATGATTTGATCGTTTCCTCGAAGACCAGTAGTAGTTTCCGATGCACGTCTGGAAGCATTCTATAATCTGTGGACTATCAGAGTGTTTTTGAAACACTGAAATTTCATCGGGATTGAATACAACACGCACCATGCGTACATTTCTGCATTGGATTAATGTCTCAAACTGTCATCGCTTTGATCGTTCCCTCAAGCCCAGTAGTAGTTTCCGATGCACATCTGGAGGCATTCTTTAATCTGTGGACTATCCGAGTGCTAATGAAACACAGAAATTGCAGCGGGATTGAATACAACTGTCACCATGACCACTTTCGGCCATGGGAGTAATGTCTCAAACAGTCTACGCTTTGATGGTTCCTTGGAAGACCAGTGGTAGTTTCGATTCACATCCGGAGGCATTCTGTAAGCTGTGGACTATCAGAGTAGTGTTGAAACACAGAAATTGCATCGGGATTGAATACAACAGTTACCATGCGCACTTTCCTACATGGGAGTAATATCTCAAACAGTCTACGCTTTTATCGTTCCCTGGAAAACCAGTATTAGTTTCCGATGCACATCGCGAGACATTCTGTAATCTGTGGACCTTCAAAGTGTTGATGAAACACAGAAATTGCATCGGGATTGAATACAACAGTCACCATGCGCACTTTCCTCCATGGGAGTTAGTCTCAAACTGTCATCGATTTGATCGTTCCCTGAAGACCATTAGTAGTTTCCAATGCACATCTGGAGGCACTCTGTAATTTCTGGTCTATCCGGGTGTTGATGAAACACAGAAATTGCATCGGCATTGAATACAACAGTCACCATGCGAACTTTCCTCCATGGGAGTAATGTCTCAAACAGTCTACGCCTTGATCGTTCCCTGGAAGAAAAGTAGTAGTTTCCGATGCACATCTGGTGGCATTCTGTAATCTGTGGACTATCAGAGTGTTGATGAAACACAGAAGTAGCATCGGGATTGAATACAACAGTCATCATGAGCACTTTCCTCCTTGGGAGTAATGTCTCAAACAGACTACGCTTTGATCGTTCTCTGGAAGACCAGTAGTAGTTTTGGATGCAAATCTGGTGGCATTCTGTAATCTGTAGACTATCAGAGTTTTGATGAAACACAGAAATAGCATCGCGATTTAATACAACAGTCACCAAGCGCACTTTCCTCCATGGAAGTAATGAGTCAAACAGTCTACGCTTTGATCGTTCCCAGGAAGACCAGAAGTAGTTTCCGATGCACATCTGGTGGCATTCTGTAATCTGTGGACTATCAGAGTGTTGATGAAACACAGAAATTGCATCGTGATTGAATACAACAGTCACCATCCGCACTTTCCTCCATGGAAGTAATGTCTGAAACAGCCCACGCTTTGATCGTTCCCTGGAAGACCAGTAAGAGTTTCCGATGCACATCTGGACGCATTCTGTAATCTGTGGACTATCAGAGTGTTGATGAAACACAGAAATTGCATCGGGATTGAATACAACAGGCACCATGCGTACATTTCTCCATTTGAGTAATGTCTCAAACTGTCACCGCTTTGATCGTTCCCAGGAAGACCAGAAGTAGTTTCCGATGCACATCTGGTGGCATTCTGTAATCTGTGGACTATCAGAGTGTTGATGAAACACAGAAATTGCATCGTGATTGAATACAACAGTCACCATGCGCACTTTCTTCCATGCGAGTAATGTCTCAAACAGTCTATCCTTTGATCGTTTCCTCGAAGACCAGTAGTAGTTTCCGATGCACATCTGGAGGCATTCTGTAATCTGTGGACCTTCAAAGGGTTGATGAAAAACAGAAATTGCATTGTGATTGAATACAACAGTCACCATGCGCATTTTCCTCCATGGGAGTAATGCCTCAAGCAGTCTACGCTTTGATCGTTCGCAGGAAGACCAGTAGTAGTTTCCGATGCACATCTGGATTCAATCTGTAATCTGTGGACTATCAGAGTGTTGATGAAACACAGAAATTGCATCGTGATTGAATACAACAGTCACCATCGCTCTTTCCTCCATGAGAGTAATGTCTCAAACAGTCTACGCCTTTATCGTTCCCTGGAAGACCAGTAGTAGTTTCCGATGCACGTCTGGAGGCATTCTGTAATCTGTGGACTATCAGAGTGTTGATGAAACACAGAAATTGCATCGGAATTGAATACAACAGTCATCATGCGGACTTTCCTCCATGGGAGTAACGTCTCAAACAGTCTACGCTTTGATCGTTGCCTGGAAGACCAGTAGTAGTTTCCGATGCACATCTGGTGGCATTCTGTAATCTGTGGACTATCAGAGTGTTGTTGAAACACAGAAATTGCATCGGGATTGAATATAACAGTCACCATCCGCACTTTACTCCATGGGAGTAATGTCTCAAACCGTCTACGCTTTGATCGTTCGCTCGAAGACCTGTAGTAGTTTCGATTCACATATGGAGGCATTCTGTAATCTGTGGACATTCAAAGTGTTGATGAAACACAGAAATTTCATCGGGATTGAATACAACAGTCACCATTCGCACTTCCCTCCTTGGGAGTAATGTCTCGAAGAGTCTACGCTTTGATCGTTCGCTGGAAGGCCAGTAGTAGATTCCGATGCACATCTGGAGGCATTCTGTAATCTGTGGACTATCAGAGTGTTGTTGAAACACTTTAATTGCATCGGGATTGAATACAACAGTCACCATGTGCACTTTCTTCCATGGGAGTAATGTCTCAAACAGTTTACGCTTTGATCGTTCCCTGGAAGACCAGTAGTAGTTTCCGATGCACATCAGGAGGCATTCTGTAATCTGTGGACCTTCAAAGTATTGATGAAAAGCAGAAATTGCATCGGGATTGAATACAACAGGCACCATGCGTACATTTCTACATTGGAGTAATGTCTCAAACTGTCATCGCATTGATCGCTCCCTCAAGACCAGTAGTGGTTTCCGATGCACATCTGGAGGCATTCTGTAATCTGTGGACTATCCGAGTGCTAATGAAACACAGAAATTGCGTCGGGATTGAATACAACATCACCATGACCACTTTCCTCCATGGGAGTAATGTCTCAAACAGTCTAAGCTTTGATCGTTCCTTGGAAGACCAGTAGTAGTTTCCGATGCACATCTGGAGGCATTCTGTAATCTGTTCACTATCAGAGTGTTGTTGAAACACAGAAATTGCATCGGGATTGAATACAACAGATATCATGCGGACACTCCTCCATGGGAGTAATGTCTCAAACAGTTTACGCTTTGATCGTTCCCTGGAATACCAGTAGAAGTTTCCGATGCACATCAGGAGGCATTCTGTAATCTGTGGACTATGAGAGTGTTGATGAACACAGAAGTTGCATCGGGATTGAATACAACAGTTACCATGCGCTCTTTCCCCAATGGGAGTAATGCCTCAAACAGTCTACGCTTTGATCGCTCCCTGGAAGACCAGTAGTAGTTTCCGATGCACATCTGGAGGCATTCTGTAATCTGTGGACTATCAGAGTGTTGATGAAACACAGAAATTGCATCGGGATTGAATACAACAGTCACCATGCGCACTTTCCTCCGTGGGAGTAATGTCTCAACAGTCTACGCTTTGATCGTTCCCTGGAAGACCAGTAGTAGTTTCCGATGCACGTCTGGAGGCATTCTGTTATCTGTTTACTATCAGAGTGTTTTTGAAACACAGAAATTGCCTCGGGATTGAATACAACAGTCACCATTCGGACGTTTCTCCATGGGAGTAAAGTTTCAAACAGTCTACGCTTTGATCGTTCCCTGGAAGACCAGTAGTAGTTTCCGATGCACATCCGGTGGCATTCTGTAATCTGTGGACTATCAGAGTGTTGATGAAACACAGAAATTGCATCGGGATTGAATACAACACACACCATGCGCACTTTCCTCCATGGGAGTAATGTCTCAAACAGTCTACGCTTTAAACGTTCCCTGGAAGACCAGTTGTAGATTCCGATGCACATCTGGAGTCCTTCTGTATTCTGTGGACCTTCAAAGTATTGATGAAACGCAGAAATTGCATCGGGATTGAATACAACAGGCACCATGCGTACATTTCTACATTGGAGTAATGTCTCAAACTGTCATCGCATTGATCGCTCCCTCAAGACCAGTAGTGGTTTCCGGTGCAATCTGGAGGCATTCTGTAAGCTGCGGACTATCCGAGTGCTAATGAAACACAGAAATTGCATCGGGATTGAATACAACATCACCATGACCACTTTCCTCCATGGGAGTAATGTCTCAAACAGTCTAAGCTTTGATCGTTCCTTGGAAGACCAGTAGTAGTTTAAGATCCACATCTGGAGGCATTCTGTAATCTGTTCACTATCAGAGGGTTGTTGAAACACAGAAATTGCATCGGGATTGAATACAACAGTCATCATGCGGACTTTCCTCCATGGGAGTAACGTCTCAAACAGTCTACGCTTTGATCGTTCCGTGGGAGACCAGTAGTAGTTTCCGATGCACATCTGGAGGCATTCTGTAATCTGTGGACTATCAGAGTGTTGATGAAACACAGATATTGCATCGGGATTGAATATAACAGTCACCATCCGCACTTTCAACCTTGGGAGTAATGTCTCAAAGAGTCTACGCTTTGGTCGTTCGCTGGAAGGCCAGTAGTAGATTCCGATGCACATCTGGAGGCAGTCTGTAATCTGTGGACTATCAGAGTGTTGTTGAAACACAGAAATTGCATCGGGATTGAATACAACAGTCACCATCCGCACTTTACTCCATGGGAGTAATGTCTTAAACAGTCTACGCTTTGATCGTTCCCTGGAAGACCAGTAGTAGTTTCGATTCACATATGGAGGCATTCCGTAACCTGTGGACCTTCAGAGTGTTGATGAAACACAGAAATTGCATCGGGATTGAATACAACAGTCACCATGCGCACTTTCCTCCTTGGGAGTAATGTCTCAAAGAGTCTACGCTTTGATCCTTCGCTGGAAGGACAGTAGTAGATTCCGATGCACATCTGGAGGCATTCTGTAATCTGTTCACTGTCAGAGTGTTGTTGAAACACAGAAATTGCATCGGGATTGAATACAACACTCATTATGCGCACTTTCCTCCATGGGAGTAATGTCTCAAAGAGTCTACGCTTTGATCTTTCCCTGGAAGACCAGTAGATGATTCCGATGCACATCTGGAGGCAGACTGTAATCTGTGGACCTTCAGAGTGTTCATGAAACAAAGAAATTGCATCGGGATTAAATACAACAGTCACCATGCGCACTTCCCTCCGTGGCAGTAATGTCTCAAAAGTCTACGCTTTGATCGTTCCCTGGAAGACCAGTAGTAGTTTCCGATGCACATCTGGAGGCATTCTGTTATCTGTTTACTATCAGAGTGTTGTTGAAACACAGAAATTGCCTCGGGATTGAATACAACAGTCACCATTCGTACTTTTCTCATTGGGAGTAAAGTTTCAAACAGTCTACGCTTTGATCGTTCCCTGGAAGACCAGTAGTAGTTTCCGATCCATATCTGGGGGCATTATGTAATCTGTGGACTATCAGAGTGTTGTTGAAACACTGAAATTGCATCGGGATTGAATACAACAGTCACCATGCTCACTTTCATCCATGGGAGTAATGTCTCAAACAGTCTACGCTTTGATCATTCCCTGGAAGAACAGTTGTAGATTCCGATGCACATCTGGAGGCAGTCTGTAATCTGTGGATCTTCAAAGTATTGATGAAACGCAGAAATTGCATCGGGATTGAATACAACAGACACTATGCGTACATTTCTACATTGGAGTAATGTCTCAAACTGTCATCGCATTGATCGCTCCCTCAAGACCAGTAGTGGTTTCCGATGCACATCTGGAGGCATTCTGTAATCTGTGGACTATCCGAGTGCTAATGAAACACAGAAATTGCATCGGGATTGAATACAACATCACCATGACCACTTTCCTCCATGGGAGTAATGTCTCATACGGTCTAAGCTTTGATCGTTCCTTGGACGACCAGTAGTAGTTTCCGATGCACATCTGGAGGCATTCTGTAATCTGTTTACTATCAGAGTGTTGATGACACTGAAATTTCATCGGGATTGAATACAACAGGCACCATGCCTTCATTTCTGCATTGGATTAATGTCTCAATCTGTCATCGCTTTGATCGTTCCCTCAAGACCAGTAGTAGTTTCCGATGCACATCTGGAGGCATTCTTTAATCTGTGGACTATCCGAGTGCTAATGAAACACACAAATTGCAGCGGGATTGAATACAACAGTCACCATGACCACTTTCCGCCATGGGAGTAATGTCTCAAACAGTCTACGCTTTGATCGTTCCCTGGAATACCAGCAGTAGTTTCCGATGCACATCTGGAGGCATTCTGTAATCTGTTTACTATCAGAGTGTTGATGACACTGAAATTTCATCGGGATTGAATACAACAGGCACCATGCGTACATTTCTGCATTGGATTAATGTCTCAATCTGTCATCGCTTTGATCGTTCCCTCAAGACCAGTAGTAGTTTCCGATGCACATCTGGAGGCATTCTTTAATCTGTGGACTATCCGAGTGCTAATGAAACACAGAAATTGCAGCGGGATTGAATACAACAGTCACCATGAGCACTTTCAGCCATGGGAGTAATGTCTCAAATGGTCTACGCTTTGATCGTTCCTTGGAAGACCAGTAGTAGTTTCGATTCACTTCCGGAGGCATTCTGTAAGCTGTGGACTATCAGAGTAGCGTTGAAACACAGAAATTGCATCGGGATTGAATACAACAGTTACCATGCGCACTTTCCTACATGGGAGTAATATCTCAAACAGTCTACGCTTTTATCGTTCCCTGGAAAACCAGTAGTAGTTTCCGATGCTCATCGCGAGACATTCTGTAATCTGTGGACCTTCAAAGTGTTGATGAAACACAGAAATTGCATCGGGATTGAATACAACAGTCACCATGCGCACTTTCCTCCATGGGAGTTACGTCTCAAACTGTCATCGATTTGATCGTTCCCTGAAGACCAATAGTAGTTTCCAATGCACGTCTGGAGGCATTCTGTAATTTCTGGTCCATCCGGGTGTTGATGAAACACAGAAATTGCATCGGCATTGAATACAACAATCACCATGCGAACTTTCCTCCATGGGAGTAATGTCTCAAACAGTCTACGCCTTGATCGTTCCCTGGAAGAAAAGTAGTAGTTTCCGATGCACATCTGGTGGCATTCTGTAATCTGTGGACTATCAGAGTGTTGATGAAACACAGAAGTAGCATCGGGATTGAATACAACAGTCAACATGAGCACTTTCCTCCTTGGGAGTAATGTCTCAAACAGACTACGCTTTGATCGATCTCTGGAAGACCAGTAGTAGTTTTGGATGCACATCTGGTGGCATTCTGTAATCTGTGGACTATCAGAGTGTTGATGAAACACAGAAATAGCATCGCGATTTAATACAACAGTCACCAAGCGCACTTTCCTCCATGGGAGTAATGACTCAAACAGTCTACGCTTTGATCGTTCCCAATAAGACCAGAAGTAGTTTCCGATGCACATCTGGTGGCATTTTGTAATCTGTGGACTATCAGAGTGTTGATGAAACACAGAAATTGCATCGTGATTGAATACAACAGTCACCATCCGCACTTTCCTCCATGGGAGTAATGTCTGAAACAGCCCACGCTTTGATCGTTCCCTGGAAGGCCAGTAGTAGTTTCCGATGCACATCTGGAGGCATTCTGTAATCTGTTGACTATCAGAGTGTTGCTGAAACACAGAAATTGCATCGGGATTGAATACAACAGGCACCATGCGTACATTTCTCCATTGGAGTATTGTCTCAAACTGTCATCGCTTTGATCGTTCCCTTTAAGACCAGTAGTAGATTCCGATGCACATCTGGAGGCATTCTTTAATCTGTGGACTATCCGAGTGCTAATGAAACAAAGAAATTGCAGCGTAATTGAATACAACAGTCACCATGACCACTTTCCGCCATGGGAGTAATGTCTCAAACAGTCTACGCTTTGATCGTTCCCTGGAATACCAGCAGTAGTTTCCGATGCACAACTGGAGGCATTCTGTAATCTGTTTACTATCAGAGTGTTGATGACACAGAAATTGCATCGGGATTGAATACAACAGTCACCATGCGGACTTTCCTCCATGGGAGTAATGTCTCAAACAGTCTACGCTTTGATTGTTCCCTGGAAGACCAGTAGTAGTATCCGATGCACATCTGGAGGAATTCTGTTATCTGTGGACTATCAGAGTGTTGATGAAACACAGAAATTGCATCGTGATTGAATACAACAGTCACCATGGCACTTTCCTCCATGAGAGTAATGTCTCAAACAGTTTACGCCTTTATCGTTCCCTGGAAGACCAGTAGTAGTTTCCGATGCACATCTGGAGGCATTCTGTAATCTGTGGACTATCAGGGTGTTGATGAAACACAGAAATTGCATCGGGATTGAATACAACAGTCACCATGCGCACTTTCCTCCACGGGAGTAATGTCTCAAGCAGTCTACGCTTTGATCGTTCCCTGGAAGACCAGTAGTTCTTTCCGATGCACATCTGGTATCATTCTGTAATCTGTGCACTATTAGAGTGTTGATGAAACACAGAAATTGCATCGGGATTGAATAGAACAGTCACCATGCGCACTTTCCTCCACTGGTGTAATGTCTCAAACAGTCTACGCTTTGATCGTTCCCTGGAACACCAGTAGTAGTTTCCGATGCACATCTGGAGGTATACTGTAATCTGTGGGCTATCTGGGTGTTGATAAAAGATAGAAAATCCATCGGGATTGAATACAACAGTCACCATGCGCACTTTCCTCCATGCGAGAAATGTCTCAAACAGTCTACGCTTTGATCGTTCCCAGGAAGACCAGTAGTAGTTTCGATTCACATCTGGAGGCATTCGGTAAACTGTGGTTCTTCAAAGTGTAGATGACACACAGAAATTGTATCGTAATTGAATACAACAGTCACCATGGGCACTTTCCTCCATGGGAGTAATGTCTCAAACAGTCTACTCCTTTATCGTTCCCTGGAAGACAAGTAGTAGTTTCCGATGCACATCTGGAGGCATTCTGTATTATGTGGACTATCTGAGTGTTGATGAAACGCAGAAATTGCATCGGGATTGAATACAACAGTCACCATGCGCACTTTCTTCCATGCGAGTAAAGTCTCAAACAGTCTATCCTTTGATCGTTTCCTCGAAGACCAGTAGTAGTTTCCGATGCACATCTGGAGGCATTCTGTAATCTGTGGACCTTCAAAGGGTTGATGAAAAACAGAAATTGCATCGTGATTGAATACAACAGTCACCATGCGCATTTTCCTCCATGGGAGTAATGCCTCAAACAGTCTACGCTTTGATCGTTCCCAGGAAGACCAGTAGTAGTTTCCGATGCACATCTGGATTCAATCTGTAATCTGTGGACTATCAGAGTGTTGATGAAACACAGAAATTGCATCGTGATTGAATACAACAATCACCATGGCACTTTCCTCCATGAGAGTAATGTCTCAAACAGTTTACGACTTTATCGTTGCCTGGAAGACCAGTAGTAGTTTCCGATGCACATCTGGAGGCATTCTGTAATCTGTGGACTATCAGGGTGTTGATGAAACATAGAAATTGCATCGGGATTGAATACAACAGTCACCATGCGCACTTTCCTCCACGGGAGTAATGTCTCAAACAGTCTACGCTTTGATCGTTCCCTGGAAGACCAGTAGTTCTTTCCGATGCACATCTGGTATCATTCTGTAATCTGTGCACTATTAGAGTGATGATGAAACACAGAAATTGCATCGGGATTGAATACAACAGTCACCATGCGCACTTTCCTCCACTGGAGTAATGTCTCAACAGTCTACGCTTTGATCGTTCCCTGTAAGACCAGTAGTAGTTTCCGATGCACATCTGGTGGCATTCTGTAAGCTGTGGACTATCAGAGTGTTGATGAAACACAGAAATTGCATCGGGATTGAATACAACAGTCACCATTCGCATTTTCCTCCATGGGAGTAATGTCTCAAAAAGTCTACGCTTTGATCGTTCTGTGGAAGACCAGTGGTAGTTTCCGATGCACATCTGGAGGCATTCTGTAATCTGTGGACTATCCGAGTGTTGTTGAAACACAGAAATTGCATCGGGATCGAATATAACAGTCACAATCCGCACTTTACTCCATGGGGGTAATGTCTTAAACATTCTACGCTTTGATCGTTCCCTGGAAGACCAGTAGTAGTTTCGATTCACATATGGAGGCATTCTGTAATCTGTGGACCTTCAAAGTGTTGATGAAACACAGAAATTGCATCGGGATTGAATACAACAGTCACCATGCGCACTTTCCTCCTTGGGAGTAATGTCTCAAAGAGTCTACGCTTTGATCGTTCCCTGGAAGACCAGTAGATGATTCCGTTGCACATCTGGAGGCATACTGTAATCTGTGGACCTTTAAAGTGTTGATGAAACACAGAAATTGCTTCGGGATAGAATACAACAGTCACCATGCGCACTTTCCTCCTTGGGAGTAATGTCTCGAAGAGTCTACGCTTTGATCGTTCGCTGGAAGACCTGTAGTAGATTCCGATGCACATCTGGAGGCATTCTGTAATCTGTGGACTATCAGAGTGTTGTTGAAACCCTGAAATTGCATCGGGATTGAATACAACAGGCACCATGCGTACATTTCTACATTGGAGTAATGTCTCAAACTGTCATCGCATTGATCGCTCCCTCAAGACCAGTAGTGGTTTCCGATGCACATCTGGAGGCATTCTGTAAACTGTGGACTATCCGAGTGCTAATGAAACACAGAAATTGCATCGGGATTGAATACAACATCACCATGACCACTTTCCCCCATGGCAGTAATGTCTCAAACGGTCTAAGCTTTGATCGTTCCTTGGAAGACCAGTAGTAGTTTCCGATGCACATCTGGAGGTATACTGTAATCTGTGGTCTATCCGGGTGTTGATAAAAGACAGAAATTGCATCGGGATTGAATACAACAGTCACCATGCGCACTTTCCTCCATGCGAGAAATGTCTCAAACAGTCTACGCTTTGATCGTTCCCAGGAAGACCAGTAGTAGTTCCGGATGCACATCTGGAGGCATTCTGTAATCTGTGGACTAACTGAGTGTTGATGAAACACAGAAATTGCATCCGGATTGAATACAACAGTCACCATGTGCACTTTCTTCCATGCGAGTAATGTCTCAAACAGTCTATGCTCTGATCGTTTCCTCGAAGACCAGTAGTAGTTTCCGATGCACATCTGGAGGCATTCTGTAATCAGTGGACCTTCAAAGGGTTGATGAAACACAGAAATTGCATCGTGATTGAAAACAACAGTCACGATGCGCATTTTCCTCCATGGGAGTAATGCCTCAAACAGTCTACGCTTTGATCGTTCCCTGGAAGACCAGTAGTAGTTTCCGATGCACATCTGGATTCAATCTGTAATCTGTGGACTATCATAGTGTTGATGAAACACAGAAATTGCATCGGGCCTGAATACAACAGTCACCATGCATACTTTCCCCGACGGGAGTAATGTTTGAAACAGTCTATGATTTGACGTTCCCTCGAAGTCCAGTAGTAGTTTCTGATGCACATCTGGATTCAATCTGTAATCTGTGGACTATCAGAGTGTTGATGAAACACAGAAATTGCATCGTGATTGAATACAACAGTCACCATGGCACTTTCCTCCACGAGTGTAATGTCTCAAACAGTCTACGCCTTTATCATTCCCTGGAAGACCAGTAGTAGTTTCCGATGCACATCTGGAGGCATTCTGTAATCTGTGGACTATCAGAGTGTTGATGAAACACAGAAATTGCATCGGGATTGAATACAACAGTCACCATGCGCACTTTCCTCCACGGGAGTAATGTCTCAAACAGTCTACGCTTTGATCGTTCCCTGGAAGACCAGTAATTCTTTCCGATGCACATCTGATATCATTCTGTAATCTGTGCACTATCAGAGTGTGATGAAACACAGAAATTGCATCGGGATTGAATACAACAGTCACCATGCGCACTTTCCTCCACTGGAGTAATGTCTCAACAGTCTACGCTTTGATTGTTCCCTGTAAGACCAGTAGTAGTTTCCGATGCACATCTGGTGGCATTCTGTAAGCTGTGGACTATCAGAGTGTTGCTGAAACACAGAAATTGCATCGGGATTGAATACAACAGTCACCATTCGCATTTTCCTCCATGGGAGTAATGTCTCAAACAGACTACGCTTTGATCGTTCCCTGGAAGACCAGTAGTAGTTTCCGATGCACATCTGGAGGCATTCTGTAATCTGTGGACTATCAGTGTGTTGTTGAAACACAGAAATTGCATCGGGATTGAATATAACAGTCACCATCCGCACTTTACTCCATGGGAGTAATGTCTTAAACAGTCTACGCTTTGATCGTTTCCTGGAAGACCAGTAGTAGTTTCGATTCACATATGGAGGCATTCTGTAACCTGTGGACCTTCAAAGTGTTGATGAAACACAGAAATTGCATCGGGATTGAATACAACAGTCACCATGCGCACTTTCCTCCTTGGGAGTAATGTCTCAAAGAGTCTACGCTTTGATCGTTCGCTAGAAGGCCAGTAGTAGATTCCGATGCACATCTGGAGGCATTCTGTAATCTGTGGACTATCAGAGTGTTGTTGAAACACAGAAATTGCATCGGGATTGAATACAACAGTCACCATGCGCACTTTCCTCCATGGGAGTAATGTCTCAAACAGTCTACGCTTTGATCGTTCCCTAGAAGACCAGTACATGATTCCGATGCACATCTGGAGGCATACTGTAATCTGTGGACCTTCAAAGTGTTGATGAAACACAGAAATTGCATCGGGATTGAATACAACAGTCACCATGCGCACTTTCCTCCTTGGGAGTAATGTCTCGAAGAGTCTACGCTTTGATCGTTCGCTGGAAGGCCAGTAGTAGATTCCGATGCACATCTGGAGGCATTCTGTAATCTGTGGACTATCAGAGTGTTGTTGAAACACAGAAATTGCATCGGGATTGAATACAACAGTCACCATGTGCACATTCTTCCATGGGAGTAATGTCTCAAACAGTTTACGCTTTGATCGTTCCCTGGAAGGCCAGTAGTAGTTTCCGATGCACATCTGGAGGCATTCTGTAATCTGTGGACTATCAGAGTGTTGATGAAACACAGATATTGCATCGGGATTGAATACAACAGTCACCATCCGCACTTTCCTACATAGGAGTAATGTCTCAAACAGTCTACGCTTCGATCGTTCCCTGGAAGACCAGTAGTAGTTTCCGATGCACATCAGGAGGCATTCTGTAATCTGTGGACTATGAGACTGTTGATGAACACAGAAGTTGCATCGGGATTGAATACAACAGTCACCATGCGCACTTTCCCCAATGGGAGTAATGCCTCATACAGTCTACGCTTTGATCGCTCCCTGGAAGACCAGTAGTAGTTTCCGATGCACATCTGGAGGCATTCTGTAATCTGTGGACTATCAGAGTGTCGTTGAAACACTTTAATTGCATCGGGATTGAATACAACAGTCACCATGCGCACTTTCCTCCATGGGAGTAATGTGTGAAACAGTCTACGCTTTGATCGTTCCCTGGAAGACCAGTAGTAGTTTCCGATGCACATCTGGAGGCATTCTGTTATCTGTTTACTATCAGAGTGTTGTTGAAACACAGAAATTGATTCGGGATTGAATACAACAGTCACCATTCGGACTTTTCTCCATGGGAGTAAAGTTTCAAACAGTCTATGCTTTGAACGTTCCCTGGAAGACCAGTAGTAGTATCGATTGACATATGGAGGCATTCTGTAATCTGTGGACCTTCAAAGTGTTGATGAAACACAGAAATTGCATCGGGATTGAATACAACAGTCACCATGCGCACTTTCCTCCATGGGAGTAATGTCTCAAACAGTCTACGCTTTGATCGTTCCCTAGAAGACCAGTAGATGATTCCGATGCACATCTGGAGGCATACTGTAATCTGTGGACCTTCAAAGTGTTGATGAAACACAGAAATTGCATCGGGATTGAATACAACAGTCACCATGCGCACTTTCCTCCTTGGGAGTAATGTCTCGAAGAGTCTACGCTTTGATCGTTCGCTGGAAGGCCAGTAGTAGATTCCGATGCACATCTGGGGGCATTCTGTAATCTGTGGACTATCAGAGTGTGGTTGAAACACAGAAATTGCATCGGGATTGAATACAACAGTCACCATGTGCACTTTCTTCCATGGGAGTAATGTCTCAAACAGTTTACGTTTTGATCGTTCCCTGGAAGACCAGTAGTAGTTTCCGATGCACATCTGGAGGCATTCTGTAACCTGTGGACTATCAGAGTGTTGATGAAACACAGATATTGCATCGGGATTGAATACAACAGTCACCATGCGCACTTCCCTACATGGGAGTAATGTCTCAAACAGTCTACGTTTTGATCGTTCCCTGGAAGACCAGTAGTAGTTTCCGATGCACATCTGGAGGCATTCTGTAGTCTGTTGACTATCAGAGTGTTGTTGAAACACAGAAATTGCCTCGGGATTGAATAAAACAGTCACAATTCGGACTTTTCTCCATGGGAGTAAAGTTTCAAACAGTCTACGGTTTGATCGTTCCCTGGAAGACCACTAGTAGTTTCCGATGCACATCTGGAGGCATTCTGTAATCTGTGGACTATCAGAGTGTTGTTGAAACACTGAAATTGCAACGGGATTCAATACAACAGTCACCATGCTCACTTTCATCCATAGGAGTAATGTCTCAAAAAGTCTACGCTTTGATCGTTCCCTGGAAGACCAGTAGTAGTTTCCGATGCACGTCTGGAGGCATTCTGTAATTTGTGGACTATCAGAGTGTTGATGAAACACAGAAATTGCATCGGGATTGAATACAACAGTCACCACCGCACTTTCCTACATAGTAGTAATGTCTCAAACAGTCTACGCTTTGATCGCTCCCTGGAAGACCAGTAGTAGTTTCCGATGCACATCTGGAGGCATTCTGTAATCTGTGGACTATCAGAGTGTTATTAAAACTCTTTAATTGCATCGGGATTGAATACAACAGACACCATGAGCACTTTCCTCCATGGGATTAATATCTCAAACAGTCTACGCTTTAATCGTTCCCTGGAAGAACAGTTGTAGATTCCGATGCACATCTGGAGGCATTCTGTAATCTGAGGACTATCCGAGTGCTAATGAAACACAGAAATTGCATCAGGATTGAATACAACAGGCACCATGCGTACATTTCTACATTGGAGTAATGTCTCAAACTGTCATCGCATTGATCGCTCCCTCAAGACCAGTAGTGGTCTCCGATGCACCTCTGGAGGCATTCTATAATCTGTGGACTATCCGAGTGCTAATGAAACACAGAAATTGCTTCGGGATTGAATACAACATCACCATGACCACTTTCCTCCATGGGAGTAATGTCTCAAACAGTCTACGCTTTGATCGTTCCCTGGAAGACCAGTAGTAGTTTCCGATGCACATCTGGTGGCGTTCTGTAATCTGTGGACTATCAGAGTGTTGTTGAAACACAGAAATTGCATCGGGATTGAATATAACAGTCACCATCCGCACTTTACTGCACGGGAGTAATGTCTTAAACAGTCTACGCCTTGATCGTTCCCTGGAAGACCAGTAGTAGTATCGATTCACATATGGAGGCATTCTGTAATCTGTGGACCTTCAAAGTGTTGTTGAAACACAGAAATTGCATCGGGATTGAATACAACAGTCACCATGCGCACTTTCGTCCTTGGGAGTAATGTCTCCAAGAGTCTACGCTTTGATCGTTCGCTGGAAGGCCAGTAGTAGATTCCGATGCACATCTGGAGGCATTCTGTAATCTGTGGACTATCAGAGTGTTGTTGAAACACAGAAATTGCATCGGGATTGAATACAACAGTCACCATGCGCACTTTCCTCCATGGGAGTAATGTGTGAAACAGTCTACGCTTTGATCGTTCCCTGGAAGACCTGTAGCAGTTTCCGATGCACATCTGGAGGCATTCTGTAACCTGTGGACTAACTGAGTGTTGATGGAACACAGAAATTGCATCGGGATTGAATACAACAGTGACCATGGCACTTTCCTCCATGAGAGTAATGTCTCAAACAATCTACGACTTTATCGTTCCCTGGAAGACCAGTAGTAGTTTCCGAAGCACATCTGGAGGCATTCAGTAATCTGTGGACTATCAGAGTGTTGATGAAACACAGAAATTGCATCGGGATTGAATACAACAGTAACCATGCGCACTTTCCTCCACGGGAGTAATGTCTCAAACAGTCTACGCTTTGATCGTTCCCTGGAAGACCAGTAGTTCCTTCCGATGCACATCTGGTATCATTCTGTAATCTGTGCACTATCGGAGTGTTGATGAAACACAGAAATTGCATCGGGATTGAATACAACAGTCACCATGCACACTTTCCTCCACTGTAGTAATGTCTCAGCAGTCTACGCTTTGATCGTTCCCTGTAAGACCAGTAGTAGTTTCCGATGCACATCTGGTGTCATTCTGTAATCTGTGGACTATCAGAGTGTTGCTGAAACACAGAAATTGCATCGGGATTGAATACAACAGTCACCATGCGCACTTTCCTCCTTGGGAGTAATGTCTCAAACAGTCTACGCTTTGATCGTTCCCTGGAAGACCAGTAGTAGTTTCCGATGCACATCTGGAAGCATTCTGTAGTCTGTGGACTATCATAGTGTTGATGATACACAGAAATTGCATCGTGATTGAATTCAACAGTCACCATGCGCACTTTCCTCCACGCTTTGATCGTTCCCTGGAATACCAGTAGTAGTTTCCGATGCACATCTGGAGGCATTCTGTTATCTGTTTACTATCAGAGTGTTGTTGAAACACAGAAATTGATTCGGGATTGAATACAACAGTCACCATTCGGACTTTTCTCCATGGGAGTAAAGTTTCAAACAGTCTATGCTTTGAACGTTCCCTGGAAGACCAGTAGTAGTATCGATTGACATATGGAGGCATTCTGTAATCTGTGGACCTTCAAAGTGTTGATGAAACACAGAAATTGCATCGGGATTGAATACAACAGTCACCATGCGCACTTTCCTCCATGGGAGTAATGTCTCAAACAGTCTACGCTTTGATCGTTCCCTAGAAGACCAGTAGATGATTCCAATGCACATCTGGAGGCATACTGTAATCTGTGGACCTTCAAAGTGTTGATGAAACACAGAAATTGCATCGGGATTGAATACAACAGTCACCATGCGCACTTTCCTCCTTGGGAGTAATGTCTCGAAGAGTCTACGCTTTGATCGTTCGCTGGAAGGCCAGTAGTAGATTCCGATGCACATCTGGGGGCATTCTGTAATCTGTGGACTATCAGAGTGTGGTTGAAACACAGAAATTGCATCGGGATTGAATACAACAGTCACCATGTGCACTTTCTTCCATGGGAGTAATGTCTCAAACAGTTTACGTTTTGATCGTTCCCTGGAAGACCAGTAGTAGTTTCCGATGCACATCTGGAGGCATTCTGTAACCTGTGGACTATCAGAGTGTTGATGAAACACAGATATTGCATCGGGATTGAATACAACAGTCACCATGCGCACTTTCCTACATAGGAGTAATGTCTCAAACAGTCTACGTTTTGATCGTTCCCTGGAAGACCAGTAGTAGTTTCCGATGCACATCTGGAGGCATTCTGTAGTCTGTTGACTATCAGAGTGTTGTTGAAACACAGAAATTGCCTCGGGATTGAATAAAACAGTCACAATTCGGACTTTTCTCCATGGGAGTAAAGTTTCAAACAGTCTACGGTTTGATCGTTCCCTGGAAGACCACTAGTAGTTTCCGATGCACATCTGGAGGCATTCTGTAATCTGTGGACTATCAGAGTGTTGTTGAAACACTGAAATTGCAACGGGATTCAATACAACAGTCACCATGCTCACTTTCATCCATAGGAGTAATGTCTCAAAAAGTCTACGCTTTGATCGTTCCCTGGAAGACCAGTAGTAGTTTCCGATGCACGTCTGGAGGCATTCTGTAATTTGTGGACTATCAGAGTGTTGATGAAACACAGAAATTGCATCGGGATTGAATACAACAGTCACCACCGCACTTTCCTACATAGTAGTAATGTCTCAAACAGTCTACGGTTTGATCGCTCCCTGGAAGCTCAGTAGTAGTTTCCGATGCACATCTGGAGGCATTCTGTAATCTGTGGACTAACAGAGTGTTGTTGAAACACAGAAATTGCATCGGGATTGAATACAACAGTCACCATGCGCACTTTCCTCCATGGGAGTAATGTGTGAAACAGTCTACGCTTTGATCGTTCCCTGGAAGACCTGTAGCAGTTTCCGATGCACATCTGGAGGCATTCTGTAACCTGTGGACTAACTGAGTGTTGATGGAACACAGAAATTGCATCGGGATTGAATACAACAGTGACCATGGCACTTTCCTCCATGAGAGTAATGTCTCAAACAATCTACGACTTTATCGTTCCCTGGAAGACCAGTAGTAGTTTCCGAAGCACATCTGGAGGCATTCAGTAATCTGTGGACTATCAGAGTGTTGATGAAACACAGAAATTGCATCGGGATTGAATACAACAGTCACCATGCGCACTTTCCTCCACGGGAGTAATGTCTCAAACAGTCTACGCTTTGATCGTTCCCTGGAAGACCAGTAGTTCCTTCCGATGCACATCTGGTATCATTCTGTAATCTGTGCACTATCGGAGTGTTGATGAAACACAGAAATTGCATCGGGATTGAATACAACAGTCACCATGCACACTTTCCTCCACTGTAGTAATGTCTCAGCAGTCTACGCTTTGATCGTTCCCTGTAAGACCAGTAGTAGTTTCCGATGCACATCTGGTGTCATTCTGTAATCTGTGGACTATCAGAGTGTTGCTGAAACACAGAAATTGCATCGGGATTGAATACAACAGTCACCATGCGCACTTTCCTCCTTGGGAGTAATGTCTCAAACAGTCTACGCTTTGATCGTTCCCTGGAAGACCAGTAGTAGTTTCCGATGCACATCTGGAAGCATTCTGTAGTCTGTGGACTATCAGAGTGTTGATGATACACAGAAATTGCATCGTGATTGAATTCAACAGTCACCATGCGCACTTTCCTCCACGCTTTGATCGTTCCCTGGAATACCAGTAGTAGTTTCCGATGCACATCTGGAGGCACTCTGTTATCTGTTTACTATCAGAGTGATGTTGAAACACAGAAATTGCCTCGGGATTGAATACAACAGTCACCATTCGGACTTTTCTCCATTGGAGTAAAGTTTCAAACAGTCTACGCTTTGATCGTTCCCTGGAAGACCAGTAGAAGTTTCCGATGCACATCTGGAGGCATTCTGTAATCTGTGGACTATCAGAGTGTTGATGAAACACAGAAATTGCATCGGGCCTGAATACAACAGTCACCATGCATACTTTCCCCGACGGGAGTAATGTTTGAAACAGTCTATGATTTGACGTTCCCTCGAAGTCCAGTAGTAGTTTCTGATGCACATCTGGATTCAATCTGTAATCTGTGGACTATCAGAGTGTTGATGAAACACAGAAATTGCATCGTGATTGAATACAACAGTCACCATGGCACTTTCCTCCACGAGTGTAATGTCTCAAACAGTCTACGCCTTTATCATTCCCTGGAAGACCAGTAGTAGTTTCCGATGCACATCTGGAGGCATTCTGTAATCTGTGGACTATCAGAGTGTTGATGAAACACAGAAATTGCATCGGGATTGAATACAACAGTCACCATGCGCACTTTCCTCCACGGGAGTAATGTCTCAAACAGTCTACGCTTTGATCGTTCCCTGGAAGACCAGTAATTCTTTCCGATGCACATCTGATATCATTCTGTAATCTGTGCACTATCAGAGTGTGATGAAACACAGAAATTGCATCGGGATTGAATACAACAGTCACCATGCGCACTTTCCTCCACTGGAGTAATGTCTCAACAGTCTACGCTTTGATTGTTCCCTGTAAGACCAGTAGTAGTTTCCGATGCACATCTGGTGGCATTCTGTAAGCTGTGGACTATCAGAGTGTTGCTGAAACACAGAAATTGCATCGGGATTGAATACAACAGTCACCATTCGCATTTTCCTCCATGGGAGTAATGTCTCAAACAGACTACGCTTTGATCGTTCCCTGGAAGACCAGTAGTAGTTTCCGATGCACATCTGGAGGCATTCTGTAATCTGTGGACTATCAGAGTGTTGTTGAAACACAGAAATTGCATCGGGATTGAATATAACAGTCACCATCCGCACTTTACTCCATGGGAGTAATGTCTTAAACAGTCTACGCTTTGATCGTTCCCTGGAAGACCAGTAGTAGTTTCGATTCACATATGGAGGCATTCTGTAACCTGTGGACCTTCAAAGTGTTGATGAAACACAGAAATTGCATCGGGATTGAATACAACAGTCACCATGCGCACTTTCCTCCTTGGGAGTAATGTCTCAAAGAGTCTACGCTTTGATCGTTCGCTAGAAGGCCAGTAGTAGATTCCGATGCACATCTGGAGGCATTCTGTAATCTGTGGACTATCAGAGTGTTGTTGAAACACAGAAATTGCATCGGGATTGAATACAACAGTCACCATGCGCACTTTCCTCCATGGGAGTAATGTCTCAAACAGTCTACGCTTTGATCGTTCCCTAGAAGACCAGTACATGATTCCGATGCACATCTGGAGGCATACTGTAATCTGTGGACCTTCAAAGTGTTGATGAAACACAGAAATTGCATCGGGATTGAATACAACAGTCACCATGCGCACTTTCCTCCTTGGGAGTAATGTCTCGAAGAGTCTACGCTTTGATCGTTCGCTGGAAGGCCAGTAGTAGATTCCGATGCACATCTGGAGGCATTCTGTAATCTGTGGACTATCAGAGTGTTGTTGAAACACAGAAATTGCATCGGGATTGAATACAACAGTGACCATGTGCACATTCTTCCATGGGAGTAATGTCTCAAACAGTTTACGCTTTGATCGTTCCCTGGAAGGCCAGTTGTAGTTTCCGATGCACATCTGGAGGCATTCTGTAATCTGTGGACTATCAGAGTGTTGATGAAACACAGATATTGCATCGGGATTGAATACAACAGTCACCATCCGCACTTTCCTACATAGGAGTAATGTCTCAAACAGTCTACGCTTCGATCGTTCCCTGGAAGACCAGTAGTAGTTTCCGATGCACATCAGGAGGCATTCTGTAATCTGTGGACTATGAGACTGTTGATGAACACAGAAGTTGCATCGGGATTGAATACAACAGTCACCATGCGCACTTTCCCCAATGGGAGTAATGCCTCATACAGTCTACGCTTTGATCGCTCCCTGGAAGACCAGTAGTAGTTTCCGATGCACATCTGGAGGCATTCTGTAATCTGTGGACTATCAGAGTGTCGTTGAAACACTTTAATTGCATCGGGATTGAATACAACAGTCACCATGCGCACTTTCCTCCATGGGAGTAATGTGTGAAACAGTCTACGCTTTGATCGTTCCCTGGAAGACCAGTAGTAGTTTCCGATGCACATCTGGAGGCATTCTGTTATCTGTTTACTATCAGAGTGTTGTTGAAACACAGAAATTGATTCGGGATTGAATACAACAGTCACCATTCGGACTTTTCTCCATGGGAGTAAAGTTTCAAACAGTCTATGCTTTGAACGTTCCCTGGAAGACCAGTAGTAGTATCGATTGACATATGGAGGCATTCTGTAATCTGTGGACCTTCAAAGTGTTGATGAAACACAGAAATTGCATCGGGATTGAATACAACAGTCACCATGCGCACTTTCCTCCATGGGAGTAATGTCTCAAACAGTCTACGCTTTGATCGTTCCCTAGAAGACCAGTAGATGATTCCGATGCACATCTGGAGGCATACTGTAATCTGTGGACCTTCAAAGTGTTGATGAAACACAGAAATTGCATCGGGATTGAATACAACAGTCACCATGCGCACTTTCCTCCTTGGGAGTAATGTCTCGAAGAGTCTACGCTTTGATCGTTCGCTGGAAGGCCAGTAGTAGATTCCGATGCACATCTGGGGGCATTCTGTAATCTGTGGACTATCAGAGTGTGGTTGAAACACAGAAATTGCATCGGGATTGAATACAACAGTCACCATGTGCACTTTCTTCCATGGGAGTAATGTCTCAAACAGTTTACGTTTTGATCGTTCCCTAGAAGACCAGTAGTAGTTTCCGATGCACATCTGGAGGCATTCTGTAACCTGTGGACTATCAGAGTGTTGATGAAACACAGATATTGCATCGGGATTGAATACAACAGTCACCATGCGCACTTTCCTACATGGGAGTAATGTCTCAAACAGTCTACGTTTTGATCGTTCCCTGGAAGACCAGTAGTAGTTTCCGATGCACATCTGGAGGCATTCTGTAGTCTGTTGACTATCAGAGTGTTGTTGAAACACAGAAATTGCCTCGGGATTGAATAAAACAGTCACAATTCGGACTTTTCTCCATGGGAGTAAAGTTTCAAACAGTCTACGGTTTGATCGTTCCCTGGAAGACCACTAGTAGTTTCCGATGCACATCTGGAGGCATTCTGTAATCTGTGGACTATCAGAGTGTTGTTGAAACACTGAAATTGCAACGGGATTCAATACAACAGTCACCATGCTCACTTTCATCCATAGGAGTAATGTCTCAAAAAGTCTACGCTTTGATCGTTCCCTGGAAGACCAGTAGTAGTTTCCGATGCACGTCTGGAGGCATTCTGTAATTTGTGGACTATCAGAGTGTTGATGAAACACAGAAATTGCATCGGGATTGAATACAACAGTCACCACCGCACTTTCCTACATAGTAGTAATGTCTCAAACAGTCTACGCTTTGATCGCTCCCTGGAAGACCAGTAGTAGTTTCCGATGCACATCTGGAGGCATTCTGTAATCTGTGGACTATCAGAGTGTTATTAAAACTCTTTAATTGCATCGGGATTGAATACAACAGACACCATGAGCACTTTCCTCCATGGGATTAATATCTCAAACAGTCTACGCTTTGATCGTTCCCTGGAAGAACAGTTGTAGATTCCGATGCACATCTGGAGGCATTCTGTAATCTGAGGACTATCCGAGTGCTAATGAAACACAGAAATTGCATCAGGATTGAATACAACAGGCACCATGCGTACATTTCTACATTGGAGTAATGTCTCAAACTGTCATCGCATTGATCGCTCCCTCAAGACCAGTAGTGGTCTCCGATGCACCTCTAGAGGCATTCTATAATCTGTGGACTATCCGAGTGCTAATGAAACACAGAAATTGCTTCGGGATTGAATACAACATCACCATGACCACTTTCCTCCATGGGAGTAATGTCTCAAACAGTCTACGCTTTGATCGTTCCCTGGAAGACCAGTAGTAGTTTCCGATGCACATCTGGTGGCGTTCTGTAATCTGTGGACTATCAGAGTGTTGTTGAAACACAGAAATTGCATCGGGATTGAATATAACAGTCACCATCCGCACTTTACTGCACGGGAGTAATGTCTTAAACAGTCTACGCCTTGATCGTTCCCTGGAAGACCAGTAGTAGTATCGATTCACATATGGAGGCATTCTGTAATCTGTGGACCTTCAAAGTGTTGTTGAAACACAGAAATTGCATCGGGATTGAATACAACAGTCACCATGCGCACTTTCGTCCTTGGGAGTAATGTCTCCAAGAGTCTACGCTTTGATCGTTCGCTGGAAGGCCAGTAGTAGATTCCGATGCACATCTGGAGGCATTCTGTAATCTGTGGACTATCAGAGTGTTGTTGAAACACAGAAATTGCATCGGGATTGAATACAACAGTCACCATGCGCACTTTCCTCCATGGGAGTAATGTGTGAAACAGTCTACGCTTTGATCGTTCCCTGGAAGACCTGTAGCAGTTTCCGATGCACATCTGGAGGCATTCTGTAACCTGTGGACTAACTGAGTGTTGATGGAACACAGAAATTGCATCGGGATTGAATACAACAGTGACCATGGCACTTTCCTCCATGAGAGTAATGTCTCAAACAATCTACGACTTTATCGTTCCCTGGAAGACCAGTAGTAGTTTCCGAAGCACATCTGGAGGCATTCAGTAATCTGTGGACTATCAGAGTGTTGATGAAACACAGAAATTGCATCGGGATTGAATACAACAGTAACCATGCGCACTTTCCTCCACGGGAGTAATGTCTCAAACAGTCTACGCTTTGATCGTTCCCTGGAAGACCAGTAGTTCCTTCCGATGCACATCTGGTATCATTCTGTAATCTGTGCACTATCGGAGTGTTGATGAAACACAGAAATTGCATCGGGATTGAATACAACAGTCACCATGCACACTTTCCTCCACTGTAGTAATGTCTCAGCAGTCTACGCTTTGATCGTTCCCTGTAAGACCAGTAGTAGTTTCCGATGCACATCTGGTGTCATTCTGTAATCTGTGGACTATCAGAGTGTTGCTGAAACACAGAAATTGCATCGGGATTGAATACAACAGTCACCATGCGCACTTTCCTCCTTGGGAGTAATGTCTCAAACAGTCTACGCTTTGATCGTTCCCTGGAAGACCAGTAGTAGTTTCCGATGCACATCTGGAAGCATTCTGTAGTCTGTGGACTATCATAGTGTTGATGATACACAGAAATTGCATCGTGATTGAATTCAACAGTCACCATGCGCACTTTCCTCCACGCTTTGATCGTTCCCTGGAATACCAGTAGTAGTTTCCGATGCACATCTGGAGGCATTCTGTTATCTGTTTACTATCAGAGTGTTGTTGAAACACAGAAATTGATTCGGGATTGAATACAACAGTCACCATTCGGACTTTTCTCCATGGGAGTAAAGTTTCAAACAGTCTATGCTTTGAACGTTCCCTGGAAGACCAGTAGTAGTATCGATTGACATATGGAGGCATTCTGTAATCTGTGGACCTTCAAAGTGTTGATGAAACACAGAAATTGCATCGGGATTGAATACAACAGTCACCATGCGCACTTTCCTCCATGGGAGTAATGTCTCAAACAGTCTACGCTTTGATCGTTCCCTAGAAGACCAGTAGATGATTCCAATGCACATCTGGAGGCATACTGTAATCTGTGGACCTTCAAAGTGTTGATGAAACACAGAAATTGCATCGGGATTGAATACAACAGTCACCATGCGCACTTTCCTCCTTGGGAGTAATGTCTCGAAGAGTCTACGCTTTGATCGTTCGCTGGAAGGCCAGTAGTAGATTCCGATGCACATCTGGGGGCATTCTGTAATCTGTGGACTATCAGAGTGTGGTTGAAACACAGAAATTGCATCGGGATTGAATACAACAGTCACCATGTGCACTTTCTTCCATGGGAGTAATGTCTCAAACAGTTTACGTTTTGATCGTTCCCTGGAAGACCAGTAGTAGTTTCCGATGCACATCTGGAGGCATTCTGTAACCTGTGGACTATCAGAGTGTTGATGAAACACAGATATTGCATCGGGATTGAATACAACAGTCACCATGCGCACTTTCCTACATAGGAGTAATGTCTCAAACAGTCTACGTTTTGATCGTTCCCTGGAAGACCAGTAGTAGTTTCCGATGCACATCTGGAGGCATTCTGTAGTCTGTTGACTATCAGAGTGTTGTTGAAACACAGAAATTGCCTCGGGATTGAATAAAACAGTCACAATTCGGACTTTTCTCCATGGGAGTAAAGTTTCAAACAGTCTACGGTTTGATCGTTCCCTGGAAGACCACTAGTAGTTTCCGATGCACATCTGGAGGCATTCTGTAATCTGTGGACTATCAGAGTGTTGTTGAAACACTGAAATTGCAACGGGATTCAATACAACAGTCACCATGCTCACTTTCATCCATAGGAGTAATGTCTCAAAAAGTCTACGCTTTGATCGTTCCCTGGAAGACCAGTAGTAGTTTCCGATGCACGTCTGGAGGCATTCTGTAATTTGTGGACTATCAGAGTGTTGATGAAACACAGAAATTGCATCGGGATTGAATACAACAGTCACCACCGCACTTTCCTACATAGTAGTAATGTCTCAAACAGTCTACGGTTTGATCGCTCCCTGGAAGCTCAGTAGTAGTTTCCGATGCACATCTGGAGGCATTCTGTAATCTGTGGACTAACAGAGTGTTGTTGAAACACAGAAATTGCATCGGGATTGAATACAACAGTCACCATGCGCACTTTCCTCCATGGGAGTAATGTGTGAAACAGTCTACGCTTTGATCGTTCCCTGGAAGACCTGTAGCAGTTTCCGATGCACATCTGGAGGCATTCTGTAACCTGTGGACTAACTGAGTGTTGATGGAACACAGAAATTGCATCGGGATTGAATACAACAGTGACCATGGCACTTTCCTCCATGAGAGTAATGTCTCAAACAATCTACGACTTTATCGTTCCCTGGAAGACCAGTAGTAGTTTCCGAAGCACATCTGGAGGCATTCAGTAATCTGTGGACTATCAGAGTGTTGATGAAACACAGAAATTGCATCGGGATTGAATACAACAGTCACCATGCGCACTTTCCTCCACGGGAGTAATGTCTCAAACAGTCTACGCTTTGATCGTTCCCTGGAAGACCAGTAGTTCCTTCCGATGCACATCTGGTATCATTCTGTAATCTGTGCACTATCGGAGTGTTGATGAAACACAGAAATTGCATCGGGATTGAATACAACAGTCACCATGCACACTTTCCTCCACTGTAGTAATGTCTCAGCAGTCTACGCTTTGATCGTTCCCTGTAAGACCAGTAGTAGTTTCCGATGCACATCTGGTGTCATTCTGTAATCTGTGGACTATCAGAGTGTTGCTGAAACACAGAAATTGCATCGGGATTGAATACAACAGTCACCATGCGCACTTTCCTCCTTGGGAGTAATGTCTCAAACAGTCTACGCTTTGATCGTTCCCTGGAAGACCAGTAGTAGTTTCCGATGCACATCTGGAAGCATTCTGTAGTCTGTGGACTATCAGAGTGTTGATGATACACAGAAATTGCATCGTGATTGAATTCAACAGTCACCATGCGCACTTTCCTCCACGCTTTGATCGTTCCCTGGAATACCAGTAGTAGTTTCCGATGCACATCTGGAGGCACTCTGTTATCTGTTTACTATCAGAGTGATGTTGAAACACAGAAATTGCCTCGGGATTGAATACAACAGTCACCATTCGGACTTTTCTCCATTGGAGTAAAGTTTCAAACAGTCTACGCTTTGATCGTTCCCTGGAAGACCAGTAGAAGTTTCCGATGCACATCTGGAGGCATTCTGTAATCTGTGGACTATCAGAGTGTTGTTGAAACACTGAAATTGCATCGGGATTGAATACAACAGTCACCACCGCACTTTCCTACGTAGGAGCAATGTCTCAAACAGTCTACGCTTTGATCGCTCCCTGGAAGACCAGTAGCAGTTTCATATGCACAACTGGAAGCATTCTGTAATCTGTGGACTATCAGAGTATTGATGAAACACCGAAATGGCATCGGAATTGAATTTATAATGCGCACTTTCCTCCATGGGAGTAATGTCTGAAACAGTTTACGCTTTGATCTCTCTATGGTAGACAAGTAGTAGAATCCGATGCACATCTGGTTGCATTCTGTAGTCTGTGGACTATCAGAGTGTTGATGAACTCAGAAATTGCTCCGGGATTGAATACAACAGTCACCATGCGGACTTTCCTCCATGGGAGTAATGTCTCAAACAGTCTACGCTTTGATCGATCCCTGGAAGACCAGTAGTAGTTTCCGATGCACATCTGGAGGCATTCTGTAATCTGTGGACTATCAGAGTGTCGTTGAAACACTTTAATTGCATCGGGAATGAATACAACAGACACCATGCGCACTTTCCTCCATGGGAGTAATGTCTCAAACAGTCTACGCTTTGATCGATCCCTGGAATACCAGTAGTAGTTTCCGATGCACATCAGGAGGCATTCTGTAATCTGTGGACTATGAGATTGTTGATGAACACAGAAGTTGCATCGGGATTGAATACAACTGTTAACATGAGCACTTTCCCCAATGGGAGTAATGCCTCATACAGTCTACGCTTTGATCGCTCCCTGGAAGTCCAGTAGTAGTTTCCGATGCACATCTGGAGGCATTCTGTAATCTGTTGACTATCAGAGTGTTGATGAAACACAGAAATTGCATCGGGATTGAATACAACAGTCACCATGCGCACTTTCCTCCGTGGGAGTAATGTCTCAACAGTCTACGCTTTGATCGTTCCCTGGAAGACCAGTAGTAGTTTCCGATGCACATGTGGAGGCACTCTGTTATCTGTTTACTATCAGAGTGTTGTTGAAACACAGAAATTGCCTCGGGATTGAATACAACAGTCACCATTCGGACTTTTCTCCATTGGAGTAAAGTTTCAAACAGTCTACGCTTTGATCGTTCCCTGGAAGACCAGTAGAAGTTTCCGATGCACATCTGGAGGCATTCTGTAATCTGTGGACTATCAGAGTGTTGTTGAAACACTGAAATTGCATCGGGATTGAATACAACAGTCACCATGCGCACTTTCCTACGTAGGAGTAATGTCTCAAACAGTCTACGCTTTGATCGCTCCCTGGAAGACCAGTAGCAGTTTCATATGCACAACTGGAAGCATTCTGTAATCTGTGGACTATCAGAGTATTGATGAAACACCGAAATGGCATCGGAATTGAATTTATAATGCGCACTTTCCTCCATGGGAGTAATGTCTGAAACAGTTTCCGCTTTGATCTCTCTATGGAAGACCAGTAGTAGAATCCGATGCACATCTGGTTGCATTCTGTAGTCTGTGGACTATCAGAGTGTTGATGAACTCAGAAATTGCTCCAGGATTGAATACAACAGTCACCATGCGGACTTTCCTCCATGGGAGTAATGTCTCAAACAGTCTACGCTTTGATCGATCCCTGGAAGGCCAGTAGTAGTTTCCGATGCACATCTGGAGGCATTCTGTAATCTGTGGACTATCAGAGTGTCGTTGAAACACTTTAATTGCATCGGGAATGAATACAACAGACATCATGCGCACTTTCCTCCATGGGAGTAATGTCTCAAACAGTCTACGCTTTGATCGTTCCCTGGAAGACCAGTTGTAGGTTCCGATGCACATCTGGAGGCATTCTGTAATCTGTGGACCTTCAAAGTATTGATGAAACGCAGAAACCTCATCGGGATTGAATACAACAGGCACCATGCGTACATTTCTACATTGGAGTAATGTCTCAAACTGTCATCGCATTGATCGCTCCCTCAAGACCAGTAGTGGTTTCCGATGCAAATCTGGAGGCATTCTGTAATCTGTGGACTATCCGAGTGCTAATGAAACACAGAAATTGCATCGGGATTGAATACAACATCACCATGACCACTTTCCTCCATGGGAGTAATGTCTCAAACATTCTAAGCTTTGATCGTTCCTTGGAAGACCAGTAGTAGTTATTTCCGATGCAAAACTGGAGGCATTCTGTAATCTGTTCACTATCAGAGTGTTGTTGAAACACAGAAATTGCATCGGGAATGAATACAACAGTCATCATGCGGACTTTCCTCCATGGGAGTAACGTCTCAAACAGTCTACGCTTTGATCGTTCCCTGGAATACCATTAGTAGTTTCCGATGCACATCTGGTGGCATTCTGTAATCTGTGGACTATCAGAGTGTTGTGGAAACACAGAAATTGCATCGGGATTGAATATAACAGTCACCATCCGCACTTTACTCCATGGGAGTAATGTCTCAAAGAGTCTACGCTTTGATCGTTCGCTGGAAGGCCAGTAGTAGATTCCGATGCACATCTGGAGGCATTCTGTAATATGTGGACTATCAGAGTGTTGTTGAAACACAGAAATTGCATCGGGATTGAATACAACAGTCACCATGCGCACTTTCCTCCATGGGAGTAATGTCTCAAACAGTCTACGCGTTGATCGTTCCCTGGAAGACCAGTAGATGATTCCGATGCACATCTGGAGGCATTCTGTAACCTGTGGACTAACTGAGTGTTGATGGAACACAGAAATTGCATCGGGATTGAATACAACAGTCACCATGCGCACTTACTTCCACGGGGGTAATGTCTCAAACAGTCTATGCTTTGATCGTTTCCTCGAAGACCAGTAGTAGTTTCCGATGCACATCTGGAAGTATTCTGTAATCTGTGGACTATCAGAGTGTTGTTGAAACACTGAAATTTCATCGGGATTGAATACAGCAATCACCATGCGCACTTTCCTCCATGGGAGTAATGTCTCAAACAGTCTACGCTTTGATCGTTCCCTGGAATACCAGTAGTAGTTTCCGATGCACATCTGGTGGCATTCTGTAATCTGTGGACTATCAGAGTGTTGTTGAAACACAGAAATTGCATCGGGATTGAATATAACAGTCACCATCCGCACTTTACTCCATGGGAGTAATGTCTTAAACAGTCTACGCTTTGATCGTTCCCTGGAAGACCAGTTGTAGTTTCGATTCACATATGGAGGCATTCTGTAATCTGTGGACCTTCAAAGTGTTGATGAAACACAGAAATTGCATCGGGATTGAATACAACAGACACCATGCGCACTTTCCTCCTTGGGAGTAATGTCTCAAAGAGTATACGCTTTGATCGTTCGCTGGAAGGCCAGTAGTAGATTCCGATGCACATCTGGAGGCATTCTGTAATCTGTGGACTATCAGAGTGTTGTTGAAACACAGAAATTGCATCGGGATTGAATACAACAGTCACCATGCGCACTTTCCTCCATGGGAGTAATGTCTCAAACAGTCTACGCTTTGATCGTTCCCTGGAAGACCAGTAGATGATTCCGATGCACATCTGGAGGCATTCTGTAACCTGTGGACTAACTGAGTGTTGATGGAACACAGAAATTGCATCGGGATTGAATACAACAGTCACCATGCGCACTTTCTTCTACGGGGGTAATGTCTCAAACAGTCTATGCTTTGATCGTTCCCTCAAGACCAGTAGTAGTTTCCGATGCACATCTGGAGGCATTCTTTAATCTGTGGACTATCCGAGTGCTAATGAAACACAGAAATTGCAGCGGGATTGAATACAACAGTCACCATGACCACTTTCCGCCATGGGAGTAATGTCTCAAACAGTCTACGCTTTGATCGCTCCCTGGAATACCAGTAGTAGTTTCCGATGCACATCTGGAGGCATTCTGTAATCTGTTTACTATCAGAGTGTTGTTGAAACACAAAAATTGCATCGGGATTGAATACAAAAGTCACCATGCGGACTTTCCCCATGGGAGAAATGTCTCAAACTGTCTTCGCTTTGATCGTTCCCTCAAGACCAGTAGTAGTTTCCGATGCACATCTGGAGGCATTCTTTAATCTGTGGACTATCCGAGTGCTAATGATACACAGAAATTGCAGCGGGATTGAATACAACAGTCACCATGACCACTTTCAGCCATGGGAGTAATGTCTCAAACACTCAACGCTTTGATCGTTCCTTGGAAGACCAATAGTAGTTTCGATTCACATCCGGAGGCATTCTGTAAGCTGTGGACTATCAGAGTAGTGTTGAAACACAGAAATTGCATCGGGATCGAATACAACAGTTACCATGCGCACTTTCCTACATGGGAGTAATATCTCAAACAGTCTACGCTTTTATCGTTCCCTGGAAAACCAGTAGTAGTTTCCGATGCACATCGCGAGACATTCTGTAATCTGTGGACTATCAGAGTGTTGATGAAACACAGAAATTGCATCGTGATTGAATACAACAGTCACCATGCGCACTTTCCGGCATTGGAGTAATGTCTCAAACAGTCTACGCTTTGATCGTTCCCTGGAAGACCAGTAGTAGTTTCCGATGCACATCTGGAGGCATTCTTTAATCTGTGGACTATCCGAGTGCTAATGATACACAGGAATTGCAGCGTAATTGAATACAACAGTCACCATGACCACTTTCCTCCATGGGAGTAATGTCTCAAACAGTCTACGCTTTGATTGTTTCGTGGAAGACCAGTAGTAGTTTCCGATGCACATCTGGAGGAATTCTGTATTCTGTGGACTATCAGAGTGATGATGAAACACAGAAATTGCATCGGGATTGAATACAACAGTCACCATGCGCACTTTCCGGCATTGGAGTAATGTCTCAAACAGTCTACGCTTTGATCGTTCCCTGGAAGACCAGTAGTAGTTTCCGATGCACATCTGGAGGTATACTGTAATCTGTGGTCTATCCGGGTGTTGATAAAAGACAGAAATTGCATCGGGATTTAATACAACTGTCACCATGCGCACTTTCCTCCATGCGAGAAATGTCTCAAACAGTCTACGCTTTGATCGTTCCCAGGAAGACCAGTAGTAGTTTCGATTCACATCTGGAGGCATTCGGTAAACTGTGGTTCTTCAAAGTGTTAATGACACACATAAATTGCGTCGTAATTGAATACAACAGTCACCATGCGCACTTTCCTCCATGGGAGTAATATCTCAAACAGTCTACGCTTTGATCGTTTCCTCGAAGACCAGTAGTAGTTTCCGATGCCTATCTTGAGGCATTCTGTAATCTGTGGACCTTCAAAGGGTTGTTGAAACACAGAAATTGCATCGTGATTGAATACAACAGTCACCATGCGCATTTTCCTCCATGGGAGTAATGCCTCAAACAGTCTACGCTTTGATCGTTCCCAGGAAGACCAGTAGTAGTTTCCGATGCACATCTGGATTCAATCTGTAATCTGTGGACTATCATAGTGTTGATGAAACACAGAAATTGCATCGGGCCTGAATACAACGGTCACCATGCCCACTTTCCCCGACGGGAGTAATGTGTGAAACAGTCTATGATTTGATCGTTCCCTCGAAGTCCAGTAGTAGTTTCCGATTCACATCTGGGGCATTCTGTAATCTGTGGACTATCAGAGTGTTGATGAAACACAGAAATTGCATCGTGATTGAATACAACTGTCACCATGGCACTTTCCTCCATGAGAGTAATGTCTCAAAGAGTCTACGCCTTTATCGTTCCCTGGAAGACCAGTAGTACTTAACGATGCACATCTGGTATCATTCTGTAATCTGTGCACTATCAGAGTGTTGATGAAACACAGAAATTGCATCGGGACTGAATACAACAGTCACCATGCGCACTTTCCTCCACTGGAGTAATGTCTCAACAGTCTACGCTTTGATCGTTCCCTGTAAGACCAGTAGTAGTTTCCGATGCACATCTGGTGGCATTCTGTAAGCTGTGGACTATCAGAGTGTTGATGAAACACAGAAATTGCATCTGGATTGAATACAACAGTCACCATTCGCATTTTCCTCCATGGGAGTAATGTCTCAAACAGTCTACGCTTTGATCGTTCCCTGGAAGAACAGTAGTAGTTTCCGATGCACATCTGGAGGCATTCTGTAATCTGTGGACTAACTGAGTGTTGATGAAACACAGAAATTTCATCGGGATTGAATACAACAGTCACCATGCGCACTTCCCCGACGAGAGTAATGTCTGAAACAGTCTACGCTTTGATCGTTCCCTGGAAGACCTGTAGTAGGTTCCGATGCACATCTGGAGGCATTCTGTAAACTGTGGACCTTCAAAGTGTTGATGAAACACAGAAATTGCATCGTGATTGGATACAACAGTCACCATGAGTGCTTTCCTCCATGGGAGTAATGTCTCAAACAGTCTACGCTTTGATCGTTCCCTGGAAGACCAGTAGTAGTTTCGATTCACATCTGGAGGCATTCGGTAAACTGTGGTTCTTCAAAGTTTGATGACACACAGAAATTGCGTCGTAATTGAATACAACAGTCACCATGGGAACTTTCCTCCATGGAAGTAATGTCTCAAACAGTCTACTCCTTTATCGTTCCCTGGAAGACCAGTAGTAGTTTCTGATGCACATCTGGAGGCATTCTGTCAACTGTGGACTATCAGAGTGTTTTTGAAACACTGAAATTGCATCGGGATTGAATACAACATTCACCATGCGCACTTTCCTCCATAGGAGTAATGTCTCAAACAGACTACGCCTTGATCGTTCCCTATAAGACCAGTAGTAGTTTCCGATGCACATCTGGAGGCATTCTGTAATCTTTGGACCTTCAAAGTGTTGATGAAACACAGAAATTGCACCGGGATTGAATACAACAGTCACCATGCGCACTTTCCTCCACTGGAGTAATGTCTCAACAGTCTACGCTTTGATCGTACCCTGTAAGACCAGTAGTGGTTTCCGATGCACATCTGGTATCATTCTGTAAGCTGTGGACTATCAAAGTGATGATGAAACACAGAAATTGCATCGGGATTGAATACAACAGTCACCATTCGCATTTTTCTCCATGGGAGTAATGTCTCAAACAGTCTACGCTTAGACCGTTCCCTGGAAGACCAATGGTAGTTTCCGATGCACATCTGGAGGCATTCTGTAATCTGTGGACTAACTGAGTGTTGATGAAACACAGAAATTGCATCGGGATTGAATACAACAGTCACCAGCGCACTTTCTTCCACGGGAGTAATGTCTCAAACATTCTATGCTTTGATCGTTTCCTCGAAGACCAGTAGTAGTTTCCGATGCACATCTGGAGGCATTCTGTAATCTGCGGACCTTCAAAGAGTTGATGAAACACAGAAATTGCATCGTGATTGAATACAACAGTCACCATGCGCACTTTCCTCCATGGGAGTAATGCCTCAAACAGTCTACGCTTTGATCGTTTCCTGGAAGACCAGTAGTAGTTTCCGATGCACATCTTGAGGCATTCTGTAATCTGTGGACCTTCAAAGGGTTGATGAAACACAGAAATTGCATCGTGATTGAATGCAACAGTCACCATGCGCATTTTCCTCCATGGGAGTAATGGCTCAAACAGTCTACGCTTTGATCGTTCCCAGGAAGACCAGTAGTAGTTTCCGATGCACATCTGGATTCAATCTGTAATCTGTGGACTATCATAGTGTTGATGAAACACAGAAATTGCATCGGGCCTGAATACAACAGTCACCATGCCCACTTTCCCCGACGGGAGTAATGTGTGAAACAGTCTATGATTTGATCGTTCCCTCGAAGTCCAGTAGTAGTTTCCGATGCACATCTGGGGCATTCTGTAATCTGTGGACTATCAGAGTGTTGATGAAACACAGAAATTGCATCGTGATTGAATACAACAGTCACCATGGCACTTTCCTCCATGAGAGTAATGTCTCAAAGAGTCTACGCCTTTATCGTTCCCTGGAAGACCAGTAGTACTTAACAATGCACATCTGGTATCATTCTGTAATCTGTGCACTATCAGAGTGTTGATGAAAAACAGAAATTGCATCGGGACTGAATACAACAGTCACCATGCGCACTTTCCTCCACTGGAGTAATGTCTCAACAGTCTACGCTTTGATTGTTCCCTGTAAGACCAGTAGTAGTTTCCGATGCACATCTGGTGGCATTCTGTAAGCTGTGGACTATCAGAGTGTTGATGAAACACAGAAATTGCATCGGGATTGAATACAACAGTCACCATTCGCATTTTCCTCCATGGGAGTAATGTCTCAAACAGTCTACGCTTTGATCGTTCCCTGGAAGACCAGTAGTAGTTTCCGATGCACATCTGGAGGCATTCTGTAATCTGTGGACTAACTGAGTGTTGATGAAACACAGAAATTGCATCGGGATTGAACACAACAGTCACCATGCGCACTTTCTTCCACGGGAGTAATGTCTCAAACAGTCTATGCTTTGATCGTTTCCTCGAAGACCAGTAGTAGTTTCCGATGCACATCTGGAGGCATTCTGTAATTTGTGAACCTTCAAAGGGTTGATGAAACACAGAAATTGCATCGAGATTGAATACAACAGTCACCATGCGCATTTTCCTCCATGGCAGTAATGCCTTAAACAGTCTACGCTTTGATCGTTCCCAGGAAGACCAGTGGTAGTTTCCGATGCACATCTGGATTCAATCTTTAATCTGTGGACTATCAGAGTGTTGATGAAACACAGAAATTTCATCGGGATTGAATACAACAGTCACCATGCGCACTATCCCCGACGGGAGTAATGTCTGAAACAGTCTACGCTTTGATCGTTCCCTGGAAGACCTGTAGTAGGTTCCGATGCACATCTGGAGGCATTCTGTAAACTGTGGACCTTCAAAGTGTTGATGAAACACAGAAATTGCATCGTGATTGAATACAACAGTCACCATGAGTGTTTTCCTCAATGGGAGAAATGTCTCAAACAGTCTACGCTTTGATCGTTCCCTGGAAGACCAGTAGTAGTTTCGATTCACATCTGGAGGCATTCGGTAAACTGTGGTTCTTCAAAGTTTGATGACACACAGAAATTGCGTCGTAATTGAATACAACAGTCACCATAGCAACTTTCCTCCATGGGAGTAATGTCTCAAACAGTCTACTCCTTTATCGTTCCCTGGAAGACCAGTAGTAGTTTCTGATGCACATCTGGAGGCATTCTGTAATCTGTGGACTATCAGAGTGTTTTTGAAACACTGAAATTGCATCGGGATTGAATACAACATTCACCATGCGCACTTTCCTCCATGGGAGTAATGTCTCAAACAGACTACGCCTTGATCGTTCCCTATAAGACCAGTAGTAGTTTCCGATGCACATCTGGAGGCATTCTGTAATCTTTGGACCTTCAAAGTGTGGATGAAACACAGAAATTGCACTGGGATTGAATACAACAGTCACCATGAGCACTTTCCTCCACTGGAGTAATGTCTCAACAGTCTACGCTTTGATCGTACCCTGTAAGACCAGTAGTGGTTTCCGATGCACATCTGGTATCATTCTGTAAGCTGTGGACTATCAAAGTGATGATGAAACACAGAAATTGCAACGGGATTGAATACAACAGTCACCATTCGCATTTTTCTCCATGGGAGTAATGTCTCAAACAGTCTACGCTTTGACCGTTCCCTGGAAGACCAATGGTAGTTTCCGATGCACATCTGGAGGCATTCTGTAATCTGTGGACTAACTGAGTGTTGATGAAACACAGAAATTGCATCGGGATTGAATACAACAGTCACCAGCGCACTTTCTTCCACGGGAGTAATGTCTCAAACAGTCTATGCTTTGATCGTTTCCTCGAAGACCAGTAGTAGTTTCCGATGCACATCTGGAGGCATTCTGTAATCTGCGGACCTTCAAAGAGTTGATGAAACACAGAAATTGCATCGTGATTGAATACAACAGTCACCATGCGCATTTTCCTCAATGGGAGTAATGCCTCAAACAGTCTACGCTTTGACGTTTCCTCGAAGACCAGTAGTAGTTTCCGATGCACAGCTGGGGCATTCTGTAATCTGTGGACAATCGGAGTGTTGATGAAACACAGAAATTGCATCGTGATTGAATACATCAGTCACCATGGCACTTTCCTCCATGAGAGTAATGTCTCAAAGAGTCTACGCCTTTATCGTTCCCTGGAAGACCAGTAGTACTTTCCGATGCACATCTGGTATCATTCTGTAATCTGTGCACTATCAGAGTGTTGATGAAACACAGTAATTGCATCGGGATTGAATACAACAGTCACCATGCGCACTTTCCTCCACTGGAGTAATGTCTCAACAGTCTACGCTTTGATCGTTCCCTATAAGACCAGTAGAAGTTTCCGATGCACATCTGGTGGCATTCTGTAAGCTTGGACTATCAGAGTGTTGCTGAAACACAGAAATTGCATCGGGATTGATTACAACAGTCACCATTCGCATTTTCCTCCATGGGAGTAATGTCTCAAACAGTCTACGCTTTGATCGTTCCCTGGAAGACCAGTAGTAGTTTCCGATGCTCATCTGGACGCATTCTGTAATCTGTGGACTAACTGAGTGTTGATGAAACACAGAAATTGCATCCGGATTGAATACAACAGTCACCATGCGCACTTTCTTCCACGGGAGTAATGTCTCAAACAGTCTATGCTTTGATCGTTTCCTCGACGACCAGTAGTAGTTTCCCATGCACATCTGGAGGAATGCTGTAATTTGTGGACCTTCAAAGGGTTGATGAAACACAGAAATTGCATCGTGATTGAATACAACAGTCACCATGCGCATTTTCCTCCATGGCAGTAATGCCTCAAACAGTCTACGCTTTGATCGTTCCCAGGAAGACCAGTGGTAGTTTCCGATGCACATCTGGATTCAATCTTTAATCTGTGGACTATCAGAGTGTTGATGAAACACAGAAATTGCATCGGGATTGAATACAACAGTCACCATGCGCACTTTCCCCGACGGGAGTAATGTCTGAAACAGTCTACGCTTTGATCGTTCCCTGGAAGACCTGTAGTAGGTTCCGATGCACATCTGGAGGCATTCTGTAAACTGTAAACCTTCAAAGTGTGGATGAAACACAGAAATTGCATCGTGATTGAATACAACAGTCACCATGCGCACTTTCCTCCACTGGAGTAATGTCTCAACAGTCTATGCTTTGATCGTTTCCTCGAAGACTACTAGTAGTTTCCGATGCACATCTGGAGGCATTCTGTAATCTGCGGACCTTCAAATAGTTGATGAAACACAGAAATTGCATCGTGATTGAATACAACAGTCACCATGGGAACTTTCCTCCATGGGAGTAATGTCTCAAACAGTCTACTCCTTTATCGTTCCCTGGAAGACCAGTAGTAGTTCCCGATGCACATCTGGAGGCATTCTGTAATCTGTGGACTATCAGAGTGTTTTTGAAACACTGAAATTGCATCGGGATTGAATACAACAGTCACCATGCGCACTTTCCTCCATGGGAGTAATGTCTCAAACAGACTACGCCTTGATCGTTCCCTATAAGACCAGTAGTAGTTTCCGATGCACATCTGGAGGCATTCTGTAATCTTTGGACCTTCAAAGTGTTGATGAAACACAGAAATTGCATCGGGATTGAATACAACAGTCACCATGCGCACTTTCCTCCACTGGAGTAATGTCTCAACAGTCTATGCTTTGATCGTTTCCTCGAAGACCACTAGTAGTTTCCGATGCACATCTGGAGGCATTCTGTAGTCTGCGGACCTTCAAATAGTTGATGAAACACAGAAATTGCATCGTGATTGAATACAACAGTCACCATGCGCATTTTCCTCCATGGGAGTAATGCCTCAAACAGTCTACGCTTTGATCGTTCCCAGGAAGACCAGTAGTAGTTTCCGATGCACCTCTGGATTCAATCTGTAATCTGTGGACTATCAGAGTGTTGATGAAACACAGAAATTGCATCGGGATTGAATACAACAGTCACCATGCGCACTTTCCCCGACGGGAGTAATGTCTGAAACAGTCTATCATTTGATCGTTCCCTCGAAGTCCAGTAGTAGTTTCCGATGCACATCTGGAGGCATTCTGTAATCTGTGGACTATCAGTGTGTTTTTGAAACACTGAAATTGCATGGGGATTGAATACAACAGTCTTTATGCGCACTTTCCCCGACGGGAGTAATGTCTGAAACAGTCTATGATTTGGTCGTTCCCTCGAAGTCCAGTAGTAGTTTCCGATGCATATCTGGAGGCATTCTGTAATCTGTGGACCTTCAAAGTGTTGATGAAACACAGAAATTGCATCGTGATTGAATACAACAGTCACCATGCGCACTTCCCTCCATGGGAGTAATGTCTCAAACAGTCTATTATTTGATCGTTCCCTGGAAGACCCGTAGTAGTTTCCGATGCACATCTGGAGGAAATCTGTAACCTGTGGACTGTCAGAGTGTTGGTGAAACACAGAAATTGCATCGGGATTGAATACAACAGTCACCATGCGCAGTTTCCTCCATGGGAGTAATGTGTGAAACAGTCTACGCTTTGATCGTTCCCTGAAATACCTGTAGCAGTTTCCGATGCACATCTGGAGGCATTCTGTAATCTGTGGACCTTCAAAGGGTTGATGAAACACAGAAGTCGCATCGTGATTGATTACAACTGTCACCATGCGCATTTTCCTCCATGGGAGTAATGCCTCAAACAGTCTACGCTTTGATCGTTCCCGGGAAGACCAGTAGTAGTTTCCGATGCACATCTGGATTCAATCTGTAATCTGTTGACTATCAGAGTGTTAATGAAACACAGAAATTGCATCGGGATTGAATACAACAGTCACCATGCGCACTCCCCCCGACGGGAGTAATGTCTGAAACAGTCTATGATTTGATCGTTCCCTCGAAGTCCAGTAGTAGTTTCCGATGCAAATCTGGAGGCATTCTGTAGTCTGTGGACCTTCAAAGTGTTGATGAAACACAGAAACTTCATCGGGATTGAATACAACAGTCACCATGAGCACTTTCCTCAATGGGAGTAATGTCTCAAACAGTCTACGCTTTGATCGTTCCCTGGAAGACCAGTAGTAGTTTCCGAAGCACATCTGGAGAAATTCTGTGATCTGTGGACCTTCAGAGTGTTGATGAAACGCAGAAATTGCAAAGGGATTGAATAAAATAGGTACCATGCAGACTTTTCTCCATGGGAGTAATGTCTAAATTTGTGAACGATTTGATCGATTCCTGGAAGACCAGTAGTAGTTCGCGAAGCACATCTGGAGGCATTCTCTAATCTGTGGACCTTCAGAGTGTTGATAAAACACAGGAATTGCAACGGGATAGAATACTACAGTCTCGATGCGACCTTTTCGCAATGATAGTAATATCTCAAACTGTCTACGCTTTGTTCGTTTCCTGGAAGACCAGTAGTTGTTTGTGAAGCACATCTGTAGGCAATCTGTAATCTGTTCATTTTCAGAGTGTTGATGACTCAAAGATACTGCATCGGGATTGACCACAACAGGATACATGCGGACTTTTCTCCATAGGCATAATGACTCAAACGGTCTACGCTTTGATCGACTTCTGGGAGACCAGTAGGAGTTTTTGAACCACATCTGTAAGTATTCTGTAATCTTTCGACCTTCAGAGTTTTGATGAAACACAGAGAGTACATCGGGATTGAATACAACAGGCACCATGAGTACTTTTTTCCATGAGAGTAATGTCTCAAACTGTCTACGCTTTGATCGTTCCCTGTAAGACCAGTGGTAGTTTCCGAAGCGCATCTGGAGGCGTTCTGTATTCTGTGGACATTCAGAGTGTTGATGAAACACAGATATGGGATAGCGATTGAATACAACAGGCACCAATGCGTACTTTTCTCCATAGGAGTAATGTCTCAAAGTGTCTAGGCTTTGATCGTTACCTGGAAGACCAGTAGAAGTTTTCGAAGCACATCTGGTGGCATTCTGTAACCTGTGGACCTTCAGAGTGTTGATGATACACAGAAAATGCATCGGGATTGAATACAACAGACACCATGCGGACTTTTCTCAATGATAGTAATTTCTCAAACTGTCTACGCTCTGATCGTTCCCTGGGAGATCAGCTGTAGTTTCCCAAGCACATCAGGAGGCATTCTGCAATCTTTCGACCTTCAGAGTGTTCATAAACACAGAAATTGCATCGGCAATCAATAACAGGCACCATGCGCACTTTTCTCAATGAGAGTAATGTCTCGAACGGTCTACGCTTTGATCGACTTCTGGGAGACCAGTAGGAGTTTTTGAAGCACATCTGTAGGCATTCTGTAATCTTAGGACATTCTGAGTGTTGATGAAACACAGAAATTGCTTCGGGATTGAATACAACAGGCACCATGCGGATTTTTCTCAATGAGAGTAATGTCTAAGACTGTCTACGCTTTGATCGTTAACTGGAAGACCAGTAGTAGTTTCCAAGTCACATCTGGAGGCATTCTGTTATCTGTGGACCTTCAGAGTGTTGATGAAACAGGGAAATTGCATCGGGATTGAATACATCAGGCACCTTGCGAACTTTTCTCCATGGGAGTAATGTCCCAAACAGTCTACTCCTTTATCGTTCCCTGGAAGACCAGTAGTAGTTTCTGATGCACATCTGGAGGCATTCTGTAATCTGTGGACTATCAGAGTGTTTTTGAAACACTGAAATTGCAACGGGATTGAATACAACATTCACCATGCGCACTTTCCTCCATGGGAGTAATGTCTCAAACAGACTACGCCTTGATCGTTCCCTATAAGACCAGTAGTAGTTTCCGATGCACATCTGGAGGCATTCTGTAATCTTTGGACCTTCAAAGTGTTGATGAAACACAGAAATTGCACCGGGATTGAATACAACAGTCACCATGCGCACTTTCCTCCACTGGAGTAATGTCTCAACAGTCTACGCTTTGATCGTACCCTGTAAGACCAGTAGTGGTTTCCGATGCACATCTGGTATCATTCTGTAAGCTGTGGACTATCAAAGTGATGATGAAACACAGAAATTGCATCGGGATTGAATACAACAGTCACCATTCGCATTTTTCTCCATGGGAGTAATGTCTCAAACAGTCTACGCTTTGACCGTTCCCTGGAAGACCAATGGTAGTTTCCGATGCACATCTGGAGGCATTCTGTAATCTGTGGACTAACTGAGTGTTGATGAAACACAGAAATTGCATCGGGATTGAATACAACAGTCACCAGCGCACTTTCTTCCACGGGAGTAATGTCTCAAACAGTCTATGCTTTGATCGTTTCCTCGAAGACCAGTAGTAGTTTCCGATGCACATCTGGAGGCATTCTGTAATCTGCGGACCTTCAAAGAGTTGATGAAACACAGAAATTGCATCGTGATTGAATACAACAGTCACCATGCGCATTTTCCTCAATGGGAGTAATGCCTCAAACAGTCTACGCTTTGACGTTTCCTCGAAGACCAGTAGTAGTTTCCGATGCACAGCTGGGGCATTCTGTAATCTGTGGACAATCAGAGTGTTGATGAAACACAGAAATTGCATCGTGATTGAATACATCAGTCACCATGGCACTTTCCTCCATGAGAGTAATGTCTCAAAGAGTCTACGCCTTTATCGTTCCCTGGAAGACCAGTAGTACTTTCCGATGCACATCTGGTATCATTCTGTAATCTGTGCACTATCAGAGTGTTGATGAAACACAGAAATTGCATCGGGATTGAATACAACAGTCACCATGCGCACTTTCCTCCACTGGAGTAATGTCTCAACAGTCTACGCTTTGATCGTTCCCTATAAGACCAGTAGTAGTTTCCGATGCACATCTGGTGGCATTCTGTAAGCTTGGACTATCAGAGTGTTGCTGAAACACAGAAATTGCATCGGGATTGATTACAACAGTCACCATTCGCATTTTCCTCCATGGGAGTAATGTCTCAAACAGTCTACGCTTTGATCGTTCCCTGGAAGACCAGTAGTAGTTTCCGATGCTCATCTGGACGCATTCTGTAATCTGCGGACTAACTGAGTGTTGATGAAACACAGAAATTGCATCCGGATTGAATACAACAGTCACCATGCGCACTTTCTTCCACGGGAGTAATGTCTCAAACAGTCTATGCTTTGATCGTTTCCTCGACGACCAGTAGTAGTTTCCGATGCACATCTGGAGGAATGCTGTAATTTGTGGACCTTCAAAGGGTTGATGAAACACAGAAATTGCATCGTGATTGAATACAACAGTCACCATGCGCATTTTCCTCCATGGCAGTAATGCCTCAAACAGTCTACGCTTTGATCGTTCCCAGGAAGACCAGTGGTAGTTTCCGATGCACATCTGGATTCAATCTTTAATCTGTGGACTATCAGAGTGTTGATGAAACACAGAAATTGCATCGGGATTGAATACAACAGTCACCATACGCACTTTCCCCGACGGGAGTAATGTCTGAAACAGTCTACGCTTTGATCGTTCCCTGGAAGACCTGTAGTAGGTTCCGATGCACATCTGGAGGCATTCTGTAAACTGTAAACCTTCAAAGTGTGGATGAAACACAGAAATTGCATCGTGATTGAATACAACAGTCACCATGCGCACTTTCCTCCACTGGAGTAATGTCTCAACAGTCTATGCTTTGATCGTTTCCTCGAAGACCACTAGTAGTTTCCGATGCACATCTGGAGGCATTCTGTAATCTGCGGACCTTCAAATAGTTGATGAAACACAGAAATTGCATCGTGATTGAATACAACAGTCACCATGGGAACTTTCCTCCATGGGAGTAATGTCTCAAACAGTCTACTCCTTTATCGTTCCCTGGAAGACCAGTAGTAGTTTCCGATGCACATCTGGAGGCATTCTGTAATCTGTGGACTATCAGAGTGTTTTTGAAACACTGAAATTGCATCGGGATTGAATACAACAGTCACCATGCGCACTTTCCTCCATGGGAGTAATGTCTCAAACAGACTACGCCTTGATCGTTCCCTATAAGACCAGTAGTAGTTTCCGATGCACATCTGGAGGCATTCTGTAATCTTTGGACCTTCAAAGTGTTGATGAAACACAGAAATTGCATCGGGATTGAATACAACAGTCACCATGAGCACTTTCCTCCACTGGAGTAATGTCTCAACAGTCTATGCTTTGATCGTTTCCTCGAAGACCACTAGTAGTTTCCGATGCACATCTGGAGGCATTCTGTAATCTGCGGACCTTCAAATAGTTGATGAAACACAGAAATTGCATCGTGATTGAATACAACAGTCACCATGCGCATTTTCCTCCATGGGAGTAATGCCTCAAGCAGTCTACGCTTTGATTGTTCCCAGGAAGACCAGTAGTAGTTTCCGATGCACCTCTGGATTCAATCTGTAATCTGTGGACTATCAGAGTGTTGATGAAACACAGAAATTGCATCGGGATTGAATACAACAGTCACCATGCGCACTTTCCCCGACGGGAGTAATGTCTGAAACAGTCTATCATTTGATCGTTCCCTCGAAGTCCAGTAGTAGTTTCCGATGCAAATCTGGAGGCATTCTGTAATCTGTGGACTATCAGTGTGTTTTTGAAACACTGAAATTGCATGGGGATTGAATACAACAGTCTCCATGCGCACTTTCCCCGACGGGAGTAATGTCTGAAACAGTCTATGATTTGGTCGTTCCCTCGAAGTCCAGTAGTAGTTTCCGATGCATATCTGGAGGCATTCTGTAATCTGTGGACCTTCAAAGTGTTGATGAAACACAGAAATTGCATCGTGATTGAATACAACAGTCACCATGCGCACTTCCCTCCATGGGAGTAATGTCTCAAACAGTCTATTATTTGATCGTTCCCTGGAAGACCCGTAGTAGTTTCCGATGCACATCTGGAGGAAATCTGTAACCTGTGGACTGTCAGAGTGTTGGTGAAACACAGAAATTGCATCGGGATTGAATACAACAGTCACCATGCGCAGTTTCCTCCATGGGAGTAATGTGTGAAACAGTCTACGCTTTGATCGTTCCCTGAAATACCTGTAGCAGTTTCCGATGCACATCTGGAGGCATTCTGTAATCTGTGGACCTTCAAAGGGTTGATGAAACACAGAAGTCGCATCGTGATTGAATACAACTGTCACCATGCGCATTTTCCTCCATGGGAGTAATGCCTCAAACAGTCTACGCTTTGATCGTTCCCGGGAAGACCAGTAGTAGTTTCCGATGCACATCTGGATTCAATCTGTAATCTGTTGACTATCAGAGTGTTAATGAAACACAGAAATTGCATCGGGATTGAATACAACAGTCACCATGCGCACTCCCCCCGACGGGAGTAATGTCTGAAACAGTCTATGATTTGATCGTTCCCTCGAAGTCCAGTAGTAGTTTCCGATGCAAATCTGGAGGCATTCTGTAGTCTGTGGACCTTCAAAGTGTTGATGAAACACAGAAATTTCATCGGGATTGAATACAACAGTCACCATGAGCACTTTCCTCAATGGGAGTAATGTCTCAAACAGTCTACGCTTTGATCGTTCCCTGGAAGACCAGTAGTAGTTTCCGAAGCACATCTGGAGAAATTCTGTGATCTGTGGACCTTCAGAGTGTTGATGAAACGCAGAAATTGCAAAGGGATTGAATAAAATAGGTACCATGCAGACTTTTCTCCATGGGAGTAATGTCTAAATTTGTGGACGATTTGATCGATTCCTGGAAGACCAGTAGTAGTTCGCGAAGCACATCAGGAGGCATTCTCTAATCTGTGGACCTTCAGAGTGTTGATAAAACACAGGAATTGCAACGGGATAGAATACTACAGTCTCGATGCGACCTTTTCGCAATGATAGTAATATCTCAAACTGTCTACGCTTTGTTCGTTTCCTGGAAGACCAGTAATTGTTTGTGAAGCACATCTGTAGGCAATCTGTAATCTGTTCATTTTCAGAGTGTTGATGACTCAAAGATACTGCATCGGGATTGACCACAACAGGATACATGCGGACTTTTCTCCATAGGCATAATGACTCAAACGGTCTACGCTTTGATCGACTTCTGGGAGACCAGTAGGAGTTTTTGAACCACATCTGTAAGTATTCTGTAATCTTTCGACCTTCAGAGTTTTGATGAAACACAGAGAGTACATCGGGATTGAATACAACAGGCACCATGAGTACTTTTTTCCATGAGAGTAATGTCTCAAACTGTCTACGCTTTGATCGTTCCCTGTAAGACCAGTGGTAGTTTCCGAAGCGCATCTGGAGGCGTTCTGTATTCTGTGGACATTCAGAGTGTTGATGAAACACAGATATGGGATAGCGATTGAATACAACAGGCACCAATGCGTACTTTTCTCCATAGGAGTAATGTCTCAAAGTGTCTAGGCTTCGATCGTTACCTGGAAGACCAGTAGAAGTTTTCGAAGCACATCTGGTGGCATTCTGTAACCTGTGGACCTTCAGAGTGTTGATGATACACAGAAAATGCATCGGGATTGAATACAACAGACACCATGCGGACTTTTCTCAATGATAGTAATTTCTCAAACTGTCTACGCTCTGATCGTTCCCTGGGAGATCAGCTGTAGTTTCCCAAGCACATCAGGAGGCATTCTGCAATCTTTCGACCTTCAGAGTGTTCATAAACACAGAAATTGCATCGGCAATCAATAACAGGCACCATGCGCACTTTTCTCAATGAGAGTAATGTCTCGAACGGTCTACGCTTTGATCGACTTCTGGGAGACCAGTAGGAGTTTTTGAAGCACATCTGTAGGCATTCTGTAATCTTAGGACATTCTGAGTGTTGATGAAACACAGAAATTGCTTCGGGATTGAATACAACAGGCACCATGCGGATTTTTCTCAATGAGAGTAATGTCTAAGACTGTCTACGCTTTGATCGTTAACTGGAAGACCAGTAGTAGTTTCCAAGTCACATCTGGAGGCATTCTGTTATCTGTGGACCTTCAGAGTGTTGATGAAACAGGGAAATTGCATCGGGATTGAATACATCAGGCACCTTGCGAACTTCTCTCCATGGGAGTAATGTCCCAAACTGTCTACAGTTTTATCGTTCCCTGGAAGACCAGTAGTAGTTTCCGTAGCACATCTGGATGCATTGTGTATTCTGAGGACCTTCACAGTGTTCATGAAACACAGAAATTTGATCGGGATTGAATACAACAGGCACCATGTGTACTTTTCTCAATAGGAGTAATGTCTCAAAGTGTCTACGATTTGATCCTTATCTGGAAGACCAGTAGTAGTTTCCGAAGCACGTCTGGAGGCTTTCTGTAATCTGTGGACCTTCAGATTGTTGATGAAACACAGAAATTCCATCGGGATTGAATACAACAGGCACCATGCTTACTTTTCTCCATAGGAGTAATGTCTCAAACTGTCTACGCTTTGATCGTTTCCTGGAAGACCAGTCGTAATATCCGAAGCACATCTAGAGGCATTCTATAACCTGTGGACCTTCAGAGTATAGATGAAACACAGGAATTGCATCGGGATTAAATACAACAGATACCATGATGATCTTTCTCCATGGGAGATATGTCTCAAACTGTCTACGAATTTTGATCGATTCCTCGAAGACCAGTAGTAGTATTCAATCACATCTGGAGGCATTCTGTGATCTGTGGACCTTCAGAGTGTTGATGATACACAGAAATTGCATCGGGATTGAATACAACAGGCACCATGCGGACTATTGTCCACGTGTGTAATGTCTCAAACTGTCTACGCTTTGCTCGTTCCCTGGAAGATCAGTAGTACTTTCCTAAGCACATCAGGAGGCATTCTGTAATCTGTCGACCTTCAGAGTGCTCATAAACACAGAAATTGCTTTAGAAACGATTAGAACAGGCACCATGCGAACTTTTCTCAATGAGAGTAATGTCTCAAACGGTCTACGCATTGATCGACTTCTTTGAGACCAGTAGGAGTTTTAGAAGCACATCTGTAAGCATTCTGTAGTCTTTGGACATTCAGAGTGTTGATGAAACACAGAAAGTGCATCAGGATTGAATACAACAGGCAACATGCGGACTTTTCTCCATGAGAGTAATGTCTCAACGTATCTACGCTTTGATCGATCTCTCGAAGACGAGTAGTAATTTCCGAAGCACATCTGGAGGCATTCTGTAATCTGTGGACCTTCAGAGTGTTGATGAAACACGGAAATTGCATCGGGATTGAATAGATCAGGCACCATGCGGACTTCTTTCCATGGGAGTAATGTCTCAAACTGTCTTCGTTTTGATCATTCCTTGGAAAACCAGTAATAGTTTCCCAAGCACATCTGGAGGCATTCTGTATTCTGTGGACCTTCACAGTGTTGATGAAACACAGAAATGGGATTGGGATTGAATACAACAGGCACCATGCGTACATGTCTCCATAGGAGTAATGTCTCAAAGTGGCTACGTTTTGATCGTTACCTGGAAGACCAGTAGTAGTTTTCGAAGCATATCTGGAGGCATTCTGTATTCTGTGGACCTTCAGAGTGTTGATGATACACAGAAATTGCATCGGGATTGAATACAAGAGGTACCATGCGGACTTTTCTTCATGATAGTAATGTCTCAAACCGTCTACGTTTTGATCGTTCCCCCGAAGACCATTAGTAGTTTCCGAAGCAAATCAGGTGGCATTCTGTAATCTGTGGACCATCAGAGTGTTCACAAACACAGAAATTGCTTCGGGATTGAATAAAACAGGCACCATGCGGATTTTTCTCCTTGGGAGTAATGTCTCAAACTGTATACAGTTTCATCGTTCCCTGGAAGGGCAGTAGTTGTTTCCGAAGCACATCTGTAGGCATTCTGTAATCTGTGGACCTTCAGAATGAAAATTAAATACAGAAATTGCATCGGGATTTAATAAAACAAACACCATGCGGACTTTTTTGCTTGAGAGTAATTTCTCAAACTTTCTACGCTTTGATCGTTCCCTAACAGACCAGTAGTAATTTCCGAAGCACATCTGGAGGCATTATGTAATCTGTGGAACTTCACAGTGTTGATGAATTACAGAAATGGGATCATTATTGTATACAACAGGTACCATGCGTACTTTTCTCCATGACAGTAATGTCTCATACTGTGTACGACTTGATCGATCCTGGAAGACCAGTAGTAGTTTAAAAGGCACATCTGGAGGCATTCTGCATTCTGTGAGCCTTTAGAGTGACGGTGAAAGGCAGAAATTGCATCGGGATTGAATACAACAGGAACCATGCGGACTTTTCTCAATGCGAGTTATGTCTCAAACTGTGTACGATTTGATCGATTCCTGGAAGACCAGTAGTAGTTTCCGAACCACATCTCGAAGCATTCTGAATCAGTGCATCTTCAGAGTGTCTTTGGACATTCAGAGTGTTGATGAAACACAGAAATTGCATCGGGATTGGATAGAACAGGCACGATGCGAACTTTTCTCCATATGAGTAATGTCTGAAACTGTGTACGATTTGATCTTTTCCTGGAAGACCAGTAGTAGTCTAAAAGGCACATCTGGAGGCATGATGTAATCTGTGGGCCTTCAGAGTGTTGGTGAAATGCAGAAATTGCATCGGGATTGAATACAACAGGAACCATGCGGAATTTTCTCCATGGGAGTAATATCTCACACTGCGTATGATTTGATCGATTCCTGGAAGACCAGTAGTAGCTTGCGAAGAAAATCTGGAGGCATTCTGTAATCCGTGCACCTTCAGAGTGTTGATGAAACACAGGAATTGCATCGGGATTCAATACAACATGCTGCATGCGGAGTCTTCTCCATAGACGTAATGTATCAAAATGTCTACGCTTTGATGTATTCTGGGAGACCAGTAGTAGTTTTTGAAACACATCTGGAGGCTTTCTGTAATCTTTGGACCTTCAAAGTTTTGATGAAACACAGTAATTTCATCGGGATTGAATAAAACAAGCACCATGCAGACTTTTCTCCATGGTAGTAATGTCTCAAACTGTCTACTATTTGGCTGTTCCCTGGAAGACCAGTAGTAGTTTCCGAAGCAGATCTGGAGGCATTCTGTAATCTGTTGACCTTCAGAGTGTTGATGAAACACAGAGATAGCATCTGGATTGAATACAAGAGGCACCATGTGGACTTTTCTCCATGATAGTAATTTCTCAAATTGTCTACGAATTGATCGTTCCCTCGAAGACCATTAGTAGTTTCCGAAGCACATCAGGAAGCATTCTGTAATCAGTGGACCATCAGAGTGTTCATAAACACAGAAATTGCATCGGGATTAAATAGAACAGTCAGCTTGCGGACTTTTCTCAATGAGGGTAATGTCTAAAACTGTCTTCGCTTTGATCGTTAACTGGAAGACCAGTTAAAGGTTCCGAAGCACATCTGGAGTCAATCTGTAATCTGTTGACCTTCAGAGTGTTGATGAAACACACAAATTGCATCAGGATTGAATACAACAATCACCATGCGGTCATTCCTATATGGGAGTAATGTCACAAACAGTTTTCGCTTTGATCGTTCCCTGGAAGACCAGTAGTAGTTTCCAAGTCACATCTGGAGGCATTCTGTAATCCGTACACCTTCAGATTGTTGATGAAACACAGAAATTCCAACGGGATTGAATACAACAGGCACCAAGCGGAGTTTTCTCCATTGGAGTAATGTCTCAAACTGTCTACGCTTTGATCGTTCCCTGGAAGACCAGTAGTAGTTTTCGAAGCACATTAGGAGGCATTCAGTAATCTGTAAACCATCAGAGTGTTCATAAACACAGAAATTGCATCGGAATTGAGTAGAACAGGCACCATGCGGAATTTTCTCATTGAGATTAATGTCTCAAACTGTCTACGCTTTGATCGTTAACTGGAAGACCAGTAACAGTTTCCGAAGCACATCTGGAGGCATTCTGTAATCTGTTTACGTTCAGAGTGTTGATGGAACACAGAAATTGCATCGAGATTTAATACAACATGCACCATGCGGACCTTTCTCCATGGGAGTAATGTCTCGAACTGTCTACGTTTTGATCGATTCCTGGTAGACCAGTAGTAGATTCAGAATCACATCTGGAGGCAATCTGTAATCTATGGACCTTCAGAGTGTTGATGAAACACAGGAATTGCATCGGGATTAAATAGAACAGACACCATGAGTGCCTTACTCCATGCTAGAAATGTCTCAAACTGTCTATGAATTTTGATCGATTCCTCGAAGACCAGTAGTAGCTTCCGAAGCACATCTGGAGGCATACCGTAATCTGAGGACCTTCAGAGTGTTGATGAAACACAGAATTTGCTCGGGATTTAATACAACATGCACCATGCAGTCTTTTCTCCATGGGAGTAGTGTCTCAACCAGACTAAGCTTTGAGCGTTCCCTGGAAGACCAGTAGTAGTTTATAAGGCACTTCTGGAGGCATTATGTAATCTGTCTTTTGAGTGTTGATAATACACAGAAATTGCATCGGGATTGAATAAAACAGGCACAATGCGGACTTTTCTCAATGGGAGTAATGTCTAAAATTGTCTACGCTTTGATCGTTTCCTGGGAGACCAGTAGTAATATACGATGCACATCTGGAGGCATTCTGTAATCTGTGGGCCTTCAGAGTGTTGATGAAACACAGGAATTGCATCGGGATTCAATACAACAGGCACCGAGCGGACTTTTCTCCATGGGAGTAATGTCTGAAACTGTCTACGTATTGATCATTCCCTGGAAGGACAGTAGTAGTTTCCGAAGCACTTCTGGAGGCATTCTGTAATCTGTGGACCTTCACAGTTTTGATGAAACACAGAAATTTGATCGGGATTGAATACAACAGGAACCATGCGTACTTTTCTCCATGAGAGTAATGTCTCAAACTGTATACGATTTGATCGATTCCTGGAAGCAAAGTAGTAGTTTAAAAGGCACATCTTAAGGCATTCTGTATTCTTTGGGCCTTCAGAGTGATGGTGAAACGCAGAAATTGCATCGGGATGTAATACAACAAGAACCATGCGGACTTTTCTCCATGGGAGTAATGTCACAAACTGTGTACGATTGATCGATTCCTGGAAGACCAGTAGTAGTTTCCGAACCACATCTGGAAGCATTCTGAATCTGTGCACCATCAGAGTGTTGATGAAACACAGAAATTGCATCGGGATTGAATACAACAGGCACCATGCGGACCTTTCTCCATGGGAGTAATGCCTTAAACTGACTACGCTTTTATCGTTCCCAGGACGACCAGTAGTATTTTTTGAAGCACATCTGGAGGCATTATGTAATCTGTGGAACTTTTGAGCGTTGATGAAACACAGAAATTGCATCTGGATTGAATACAAAAGGTACCATGCGGACTTTTCCCAATGGGAAAAGGTCTCAAACTGTCTACGAAATTAGATTGATTCCTCGAAGACCAGTAGTTGTTTCCTAGGCACATCCAGAGTCATTCTGTATCCTGTGGACCTTGAGAGTGTTGATAAAACACAGAAATTGCATGGGGATTGAATATAACGGGCAACATGCGGACTTTTCTCCATGGGATCAATGTCTCAAACTGTCTACGCTTTCAGCGTTACCTGGAAGTACGGTAGTAGTTTCCGAGGCACATCTGGAAGCATTCTGTAATCTGTCGACCTTCAGAGTGTTGATGAAACACAGAAATTGCCTCGGGATTGAATACAACTGGCACCTTGCTGACTTTTTTCCATGGGAGTATTGTCTCAAATGTCCACGCTTTGATCGTTCCCTGGAAGACTAGTAGTAGTTTCCGAATCACATCTGGAGGCATTCTATAATCTGTGGACCATCAGAGTGTTGATGAAAAACAGAGGTTGTTTCGGGATTGAATACAACAGGCACAATGCGGACATTTCTCCATGGGAGTAATGTCTCAAACTGTCTACGCTTTCATCGTTCCATGGAAGACCACAAGTAGTTTCAGAAGCACATCCTGAGTCATTCTGTAATCTGTGGACCGTGAGAGTGTTGATGAAACACAGAAATTGCGGCGGGATTGAATAGAACAGGCTCCATGCAGACTTTTATCCATGGGAGTAATGTCTACAACTGTCTACGTTTTGATCCTTCCCTAGCAGACCAGTAGTAATTTCCGAAGCACATCTTGAGGCATTCTGTAATCTGTGGACAATCAGAGTGTTGATGAAACACAGAAATTGGAACGGGATTGTATACAACAGGTACCATGTGAACTTTTCTCCATGAGAGTATTGTTTCAAACTGTGAACGATATGATCGATTCCTGGGAGACCAGTAGTAGTTTAAAAGGCACATATGGAGGCAATCTGTAATCTTTGGGATTTCAGAGTGTTGGTGAAAAGCAGAAATTTCATCGGGATTGAATACAACAGGAACCATGCGGACTTTTCTCCATGGGAGTAATGTCTCAAACTGTGTACGATTTGATCGATTCCTGGATGACCAGTAGTAGTTTCCGAACCACATCTGGAGGCTTTCTGTAATCTGTGGACCTTCATATTGTTGATGAAACACAGAAATTGCATCGGGATTGAATACAACAGGCTCCATGCAGACTTCTCTCCATAAGCGTAATGTCTCAAACTATCTACGCATTTATCGACTTCTGGGAGATCAGTAGGAGTTTTTGAAGCACATCTGGAGGCACTCTGTAATCTTTGGTCTTTCAGAGTGTTGATGAAACACAGAAATCGCATCACGATTGAATACAACGGGCACCAGGCGGTCTTTTCTCCATGGTAGTAATGACTCAAACAGTCTACGCTTTGACCGCTTCCTGGATGACCAGTACTAGTTCACGAAGCACATCTGGAGGCATTCTGTAATCTTTGGACTCTCAGAGTGTTCATGAAACACAGAAATTGCTTCGTGATTGAATAGAACAGGCACCATGCAGACTTTTCTCCATGGGAGTAATGTCTCAAACTATGTACAATTTGATCGATTCCTGGTAGACCAGTAGTAGTTTCCGAACCACATCTGGAGGCATTCTGAATCTGTGCACCTTCACAGTGTTGATGAAACACAGAGATTGCATCGGGATTGAATACAAAAGGCACCATGCGGACTTCTCTCCATGGCAGTACGCTTTGGTCGATTCCTGGAAGATCAGTAGTAGTTTCAGAAACACATCTGGAGGCATTCTGTAATCTGTGGACCTTCAGAGTGTTGATGAAACACCGAAAATGCATCGGGAAGAATACAACTGGCACCGTGCGCACTTTTCTCCATAGAAGTAATGTCTAAAACTGTCTACGCTTTGATCGATTTATGGAAGACACTGAGTAGTTTCCAAGATACATCTGGAGTCATTCGGTAATCTGTGGACTTTCAGACTGTTGATGATACACAGAAATTGCAACGGGATTGAATACAACAGGCACCATGCGGACCTTTGTCCATTGGAGTAATGTCTCAAACTGACTACGTTTTGATCGTTCCCAGGAAGACCAGTAGTAGTATCCGAAGCACATCTGGAGGCAATCTGTAATCTGTGGACTATCAGAGTGTTTTTGAAACACTGAAATTGCATCGGGATTGAACACAACAGTCACCATGCGCACTTTCCTAAATGGGAGTAATGTCTCAAACAGACTACGCCTTGATCGTTCCCTATAAGACCAGTAATAGTTTCCGATGCACATCTGGAGGCATTCTGTAATCTTTGGACCTTCAAAGTGTTGATGAAACACAGAAATTGCACCGGGATTCAATACAACAGTCACCATGCGCACTTTCCTCCACTGGAGTAATGTCTCAACAGTCTACGCTTTGATCGTACCCTGTAAGACCAGTAGTAGTTTCCGATGCACATCTGGTATCATTCTGTAAGCTGTGGACTATCAGAGTGTTCATGAAACACAGAAATTGCATCGGGATTGAATACAACAGTCACCATTCGCATTTTTCTCCATGGGAGTAATGTCTCAAACAGTCTACGCTTTGACCGTTCCCTGGAAGACCAGTAGTAGTTTCCGATGCACATCTGGAGGCATTCTGTTATCTGTGGACTAACTGAGTGTTGATGAAACACAGAAATTGCATCGGGATTGAATACAACAGTCACCAGCGCACATTCTTCCACGGGAGTAACGTCTCAAACAGTCTATGCTTTGATCGTTTCCTCGAAGACCAGTAGTAGTTTCCGATGCACATCTGGAGGCATTCTGTAATCTGCGGACCTTCAAAGAGTTGATGAAACACAGAAATTGCATCGTGATTGAATACAACAGTCACCATGCGCATTTTCCTCCATGGGAGTAATGCCTCAAACAGTCTACGCTTTGATCGTTCCCAGGAAGACCAGTAGTAGTTTCCGATGCACCTCTGGATTCAATCTGTAATCTGTGGATTATCAGAGTGTTGATGAAACACAGAAATTGCATCGGGATTGAATACAACAGTCACCATGCGCACTTTCCCCGACGGGAGTAATGTCTGAAGCAGTCTATGATTTGATCGTTCCCTTGAAGTCCAGTAGCAGTTTCCGATGCACATCTGGAGGCATTCTGTAATCTGTGGACTATCAGAGTGTTTTTGAAACACTGAAATTGCATCGGGATTGAATACAACAGTCACCATGCGCACTTTCCCCGACGGGAGTAATGTCTGAAACAGTCTATGATTTGGTCGTTCCCTCGAAGTCCAGTAGTAGTTTCCGATGCATATCTGGAGGCATTCCGTAATCTGTGGACCTTCAAAGTGTTGATGAAACACAGAAATTGCATCGTGATTGAATACAACAGTCACAATGCGCACTTCCCTCATTGGGAGTAATGTCTCAAACAGTCTATTATTTGATCGTTCCCTGGAAGACCCGTAGTAGTTTCCGATGCACATCTGGAGGAAATCTGTAACCTGTGGACTATCAGAGTGTTGGTGAAACACAGAAATTGCATCGGGATTGAATACAACAGTCACCATGCGCAGTTTCCTCCATGGGAGTAATGTGTGAAACAGTCTACGCTTTGATCGTTCCCTGAAATACCTGTATCAGTTTCCGATGCACATCTGGAGGCATTCTGTAATCTGTGGACCTTCAAAGGGTTGATGAAACACAGAAGTCGCATCGTGATTGAATACAACTGTCACCATGCGCATTTTCCTCCATGGGAGTAATGCCTCAAACAGTCTACGCTTTGATCGTTCCCGGGAAGACCAGTAGTAGTTTCCGATGCACATCTGGATTCAATCTGTAATCTGTGGACTATCAGAGTGTTAATGAAACACAGTAATTGCATCGGGATTGAATACAACAGTCACCATGCGCACTTCCCCCGACGGGAGTAATGTCTGAAACAGTCTATGATTTGATTGTTCCCTGGAAGACCAGTAGTAGTTTCCGATGCACATCTGGTGGCATTCTGTGATCTGTGGACCTTCAGAGTGTTGGTGAAACGCAGAAATTGCATCGGGATTTAATACAACAGGCAAAATGCGGTCTTTTCTCCATACACGTGATGACTCAAACTATCTACGCTTTGATTGACTTCTGGGAGACCAGTAGGAGTTTTTGAAGCACATCTGTAGGTATTCTGTGATCTTTGGACCTTCACAGTGCTGATGAAACACAGAAATTCCATCGGGATAGAATGTAACAGGCACCATGCGGAATTGTCTCAATGGGAGTAATCTCTCAAAATGACTACGCTATGATCGTTACCTGGAAGATAAGTAGTAGTTTCCGAAGCTCATCTGGAGGCATTCTGTATTCTGTGGACCTTCGGAGTGTTCATTAAACACAGAAATTGCATCTGGATTGATTAGAACAGGCACCATGCGGACTTTTCTCCATTAGAGTAATGTCTCAAACTGTCTACGCTCTGATCGTTTCCTGGAAGATTAGTAGTAATTTCCGAAGCACATCTGGAGGCACTCTGTAATGTGTGGACCTTCAGAGTGTTGATAAAACACAGGAATTGCATCGGGATTGAATACAACAGGCACCATGCAGACTTTTCTCCATGGGAGTAATGTCTCAAACTGTGAACGATTTGAGCGATTCCTGGAAGACCAGTAGTAGGTTCCGTAGCACATCTGGAGGCATTCGCTAATCTGTGGACCTTCAGAGTGTTGATGAAACACATATATTGCAACGGGATAGAATACTACAGTCACGATGCGACCTTTTCCCAATGATAGTAATGTCTCAAACTGTCTACGCTTTGTTCGTTTCCTGGAAGACCAGTAGTTGTTTGCGAAGCACATCTGTAGGCAATCTGTAATCTGTTCACTTTCAGAGTGTTGATGAAACAAAGATATTTCATCGGGATTGACCACAACAGGCTCCATGCGGACTTTTCTCCATAGGCATAATGACTCAAACGGTCTACGCTTTGATCGACTTCTGGGAGACCAGTAGGAGTTTTTGAACCACATCTGTAGGCATTCTGTAATATTTGGACCTTCAGAGTGTTGGTGAAACGCTAAAATTGCAAAGCGATCGAATACAACAGGAACCATGCGGACTTTTCTCAATGGGAGTAATGTCTCAAACTGTGTACGATTTGATCGATTCCTGGAAGACCAGTAGTTGTTTGCGAAGCACATCTGTAGGCAATCTGTAATCTGTTCATTTTCAGAGTGTTGATGAAACTAAGATACTGCATCGGGATTGACCACAACAGGATCCATGCGGACTTTTCTCCATAGGCATAATGACTCAAACGGTCTACGCTTTGATCGACTTCTGGGAGACCAGTAGGAGTTTTTGAACCACATCTGTAGGCATTCTGTAATCTTTCGACCTTCAGAGTTTTGATGAAACACAGAGAGTACATCGGGATTGAATACAACAGGCACCATGAGTACTTTTTTCCATTAGAGTAATGTCTCAAACTGTCTACGCTTTGATCGTTCCCTGTAAGACCAGTGGTAGTTTCCGAAGCGCATCTGGAGGCGTTCTGTATTCTGTGGACATTCAGAGTGTTGATGAAACACAGATATGGGATAGCGATTGAATACAACAGGCAAAAATGCGTACTTTTCTCCATAGGAGTAATGTCTCAAAGTGTCTAGGCTTTGATCGTTACCTGGAAGACCAGTAGAAGTTTTCGAAGAACATCTGGTGGCATTCTGTAACCTGTGGACCTTCAGAGTGTTGATGATACACAGAAAATGCATCGGGATTGAATACAACAGACACCATGCGGACTTTTCTCAATGATAGTAATGTCTCAAACTGTCTACGCTCTGATTGTTCCCTGGGAGATCAGTTGTAGTTTCCCAAGCACATCAGGAGGCATTCTGCAATCTTTCGACCTTCAGAGTGTTCATAAACACAGAAATTGCATCGGAAATGAATACCAGGCACCATGCGCACTTTTCTCAATGAGAGTAATGTCTCGAACGGTCTACGCTTTGATCGACTTCTGGGAGACCAGTAGGAGTTTTTGAAGCACATCTGTAGGCATTCTGTAATCTTAGGACATTCTGAGTGTTGATGAAACACAGAAATTGGTTCGGGATTGAATACAACAGGCACCATGCGGACTTTACTCCATGAGAGTAATGTCTCAACGTATTTACGCTTTGATCGTTCAATGAAAGACCAGTAGTAGTATCCGAAGCACATCTGGAGGCATTCTGTATTCTGTGGAACTTCACAGTGTTGATGAAACTCAGAAATAAGATCGGGATTGAATACAACAGGCACCATGCGGACTTTTCTCCATGGGAGTAATGTCTCAAACTGTCTACGCTTTGATCGTTTCCTGGAAGACCAGTAGTAATATCCGAAGCACACCTAGAGGCATTCTATAACCTGTGGGCCTTCAGAGTATAGATGAAACACAGGAATTGCATCGGGATTAAATACAACACATACCATGATGATATTTCTCCTTGGGAGATATGTCTCAAACTGTCTACGAATTTTGATCGATTCCTCGAAGAACAGTAGTAATTTTCGAAGCACATCTGGAGGCATTCTGTTATCTGTGGACTTTCAGAGTGTTGATGAAACACGGAAATTGCATCGGGATTGTATACATCAGGCACCATGCGGACTTCTCTCCATGGGAGTAATGTCTCAAACTGTCTTCGCTTTGATCATTCCCTGGAAAACCAGTAGTAGTTTCCCAAGCACATCTGGAGGCATTCTGTATTCTGTGGACCTTCACAGTGTTGATGAAACACAGAAATAGGACTGGGATTGAATACAACAGGCACCATGCGTAAATGTCTCCATAGGAGTAATGTCTGAAAGTGGCTACGTTTTGATCGTTACCTGGAAGACCAGTAGTAGTTTTCGAAGCACATCTGGAGGCATTCTGTATTCTGTGGACCTTCAGAGTGTTGATGATACACAGAAACTGCATCGGGATTGAATACAAGAGGTACCATGCGGACTTTTCTCCATGATAGTAATTTCTCCAACCGTCTACGTTTTGATCGTTCCCCCGAAGACCATTAGTAGTTTCCGAAGCAAATCAGGAGGCATTCTGTAATCTGTGGACCTTCAGTGTGTTCATAAACACAGAAATTGCATCGGAAATGAATAGAACAGGCACCATGCGCACTTTTCTCAATGAGAGTAGTGTCTCCAACGGTCTACGCTTTGATCGACTTCTTGGAGACCAGTAGGAGTTTTTGAAGCACATCTGTAGGCATTCTGTAATCTTAGGACATTCTGAGTGTTGATGAAACACAGAAATTGCTTCGGGATTGAATACAACAGGCACCATGCGGATTTTTCTCAATGAGAGTAATGTCTAAGACTGTCTACGCTTTGATCGTTAACTGGAAGACCAGTAGTAGTTTCCAAGTCACATCTGGAGGCATTCTGTAATCTGTGGACCTTCAGAGTGTTGATGAAACAGGGAAATTGCATCGGGATTGAATACATCAGGCACCTTGCGAACTTCTCTCCATGGGAGTAATGTCCCAAACTGTCTACAGTTTTATCGTTCCCTGCAAGACCAGTAGTAGTTTCCGTAGCACATCTGGATGCATTGTGTATTCTGAGGACCTTCACAGTGTTCATGAAACACAGAAATTTGATCGGGGTTGAATACAACAGGCACCATGCGAACTTTTCTCAATAGGAGTAATGTCTCAAAGTGTCTACGATTTGATCGTTACCTGGAAGACCAGTAGTAGTTTCCGAAGCACGTCTGGAGGCTTTCTGTAATCTGTGGACCTTCATATTGTTGATGAAACACAGAAATTCCATCGGGATTGAATACAACAGGCACCATGCGGACTATACTCCACGTGTGTAATGTCTCAAACTGTCTACGCTTTGCTCGTTCCCTGGAAGATCAGTAGTACTTTCCTAAGCACATCAGGAGGCATTCTGTAATCTGTCGACCTTCAGAGTGCTCATAAACACAGAAATTGCTTTAGAAACGATTAGAACAGGCACCATGCGAACTTTTCTCAATGAGAGTAATGTCTCAAACGGTCTACGCATTGATCGACTTCTTTGAGACCAGTAGGAGTTTATGAAGCACATCTGTAAGCATTCTGTAGTCTTTGGACATTCAGAGTGTAGATGAAACACAGAAAGTGCATCAGGATTGAATACAACAGGCAACATGCGGACTTTTCTCCATGAGAGTAATGTCTCAACGTATCTACGCTTTGATCGATCCCTGGAAGACTAGTAGTAATTTCCGAAGCACATCTGGAGGCATTCTGTAATCTGTGGGCCTTCAGAGTGTTGATGGAACACGGAAATTGCATCGGGATTGAATACATCAGGCACCATGCGGACTTCTCTCCATGGGAGTAATGTCTCAAACTGTCTTCGTTTTGATCATTCCTTGGAAAACCAGTAGTAGTTTCCCAAGCACATCTGGAGGCATTCTGAATTCTGTGGACCTTCACAGTGTTGATGAAACACAGAAATAGGATTGGGATTGAATACAACAGGCACCATGCGTACATGTCTCCATAGGTGTAATGTCTCAAAGTGGCTACGTTTTGATCGTTACCTGGAAGACCAGTAGTAGTTTTCGAAGCACATCTGGAGGCATTCTGTATTCTGTGGACCTTCAGAGTGTTGATGATACACAGAAATTGCATCGGGATTGAATACAAGAGGTACCATGCGGACTTTTCTTCATGATAGTAATGTCTCAGACCGTCTACGTTTTGATCGTTCCCCCGAAGACCATTAGTAGTTTCCGAAGCAAATCAGGAGGCATTCTGTAATCTGTGGACCTTCAGAGTGTTCATAAACACAGAAATTGCTTCGGGATTGAATAAAACAGGCACCATGCGGATTTTTCTCCTTGGGAGTAATGTCTCAAACTGTATACAGTTTCATCGTTCCCTGGAAGGGCAGTAGTTGTTTCCGAAGCACATCTGTAGGCATTCTGTAATCTGTGGACCTTCAGAATGAAAATTAAATACAGAAATTGCATCGGGATTTAATAAAACAAACACCATGCGGACTTTTTTGCTTGAGAGTAATTTCTCAAACTTTCTACGCTTTGATCGTTCCCTAACAGACCAGTAGTAATTTCCGAAGCACATCTGGAGGCATTATGTAATCTGTGGAACTTCACAGTGTTGATGAATTACAGAAATGGGATCATTATTGTATACAACAGGTACCATGCGTACTTTTCTCCATGAGAGTAATGTCTCATACTGTGTACGACTTGATCGATCCTGGAAGACCCGTAGTAGTGTAAAAGGCACATCTGGAGGCATTCTGCATTCTGTGAGCCTTTAGAGTGACGGTGAAAGGCAGAAATTGCATCGGGATTGAATACAACAGGAACCATGCGGACTTTTCTCAATGCGAGTTATGTCTCAAACTGTGTACGATTTGATCGATTCCTGGAAGACCAGTAGTAGTTTCCGAACCACATCTCGAAGCATTCTGAATCTGTGCATCTTCAGAGTGTCTTTGGACATTCAGAGTGTTAATGAAACACAGAAATTTGCATCGGGATTGAATAGAACAGGCACGATGCGAACTTTTCTCCATATGAGTAATGTCTGAAACTGTGTACGATTTGATCTTTTCCTGGAAGACCAGTAGTAGTCTAAAAGGCACATCTGGAGGCATGATGTAATCTGTGGGCCTTCAGAGTGTTGGTGAAATGCAGAAATTGCATCGGGATTGAATACAACAGGAACCATGCGGAATTTTCTCCATGGGAGTAATATCTCACACTGCGTATGATTTGATCGATTCCTGGAAGACCAGTAGTAGCTTGCGAAGAAAATCTGGAGGCATTCTGTAATCCGTGCACCTTCAGAGTGTTGATGAAACACAGGAATTGCATCGGGATTCAATACAACATGCTCCATGCGGACTCTTCTCCATAGGCGTAATGTATCAAAATGTCTACGCTTTAATGTAATTCTGGGAGACCAGTAGTAGTTTTTGAAACACATCTGGAGGCTTTCTGTAATCTTTGGACCTTCAAAGTGTTGATGAAACACAGTAATTTCATCGGGATTGAATAAAACAAGCACTATGCAGACTTTTCTACATGGTAGTAATGTCTCAAACTGTCTACTATTTGGCCGTTCCCTGGAAGACCAGTAGTAGTTTCCGAAGCAGATCTGGAGGCATTCTGTAATCTGTTGACCTTCAGAGTGTTGATGAAACACAGAGATAGCATCGGGATTGAATACAAGAGGCACCATGTGGACTTTTCTCCATGATAGTAATTTCTCAAAATGTCTACTAATTGATCGTTCCCACCGAAGACCATTAGTAGTTTCCGAAGCACATCAGGAAGCATTCTGTAATCTGTGGACCATCAGAGTGTTCATAAACACAGAAATTGCATCGGGATTAAATAGAACAGTCACCTTGCGGACTTTTCTCAATGAGGGTAATGTCTAAAACTGTCTTCGCTTTGATCGTTAACTGGAAGACCAGTTAAAGATTCCGAAGCACATCTGGAGTCATTCTGTAATCTGTTGACCTTCAGAGTGTTGATGAAACACACAAATTGCATCAGGATTGAATACAACAATCACCATGCGGTCATTCCTATATGGGAGTAATGTCACAAACAGTTTTCGCTTTGATCGTTCCCTGGAAGACCAGTAGTAGTTTCCAAGTCACATCTGGAGGCATTCTGTAATCCGTACACCTTCAGATTGTTGATGAGACACAGAAATTCCAACGGGATTGAATACAACAGGCACCATGCGGACTTTACTCCATGAGAGTAATGTCTCAACGTATTTACGCTTTGATCGTTCAATGAAAGACCAGTAGTAGTATCCGAAGCACATCTGGAGGCATTCTGTATTCTGTGGAACTTCACAGTGTTGATGAAACACAGAAATAAGATCGGGATTGAATACAACAGGCACCATGCGGACTTTTCTCCATGGGAGTAATGTCTCAAACTGTCTACGCTTTGATCGTTTCCTGGAAGACCAGTAGTAATATCCGAAGCACATCTGGAGGCATTCTGTATTCTGTGGACCTTCACAGTGTTGATGTAACACAGAAATAGGACTGGGATTGAATACAACAGGCACCATGCGTAAATGTCTCCATAGGAGTAATGTCTGAAAGTGGCTACGTTTTGATCGTTACCTGGAAGACCAGTAGTAGTTTTCGAAGCACATCTGGAGGCATTCTGTATTCTGTGGACCTTCAGAGTGTTGATGATACACAGAAACTGCATCGGGATTGAATACAAGAGGTACCATGCGGACTTTTCTCCATGATAGTAATTTCTCCAACCGTCTACGTTTTGATCGTTCCCCCGAAGACCATTAGTAGTTTCCGAAGCAAATCAGGAGGCATTCTGTAATCTGTGGACCTTCAGTGTGTTCATAAACACAGAAATTGCATCGGAAATGAATAGAACAGGCACCATGCGCACTTTTCTCAATGAGAGTAGTGTCTCCAACGGTCTACGCTTTGATCGACTTCTTGGAGACCAGTAGGAGTTTTTGAAGCACATCTGTAGGCATTCTGTAATCTTAGGACATTCTGAGTGTTGATGAAACACAGAAATTGCTTCGGGATTGAATACAACAGGCACCATGCGGATTTTTCTCAATGAGAGTAATGTCTAAGACTGTCTACGCCGTGATCGTTAACTGGAAGACCAGTAGTAGTTTCCAAGTCACATCTGGAGGCATTCTGTAATCTGTGGACCTTCAGAGTGTTGATGAAACAGGGAAATTGCATCGGGATTGAATACATCAGGCACCTTGCGAACTTCTCTCCATGGGAGTAATGTCCCAAACTGTCTACAGTTTTATCGTTCCCTGCAAGACCAGTAGTAGTTTCCGTAGCACATCTGGATGCATTGTGTATTCTGAGGACCTTCACAGTGTTCATGAAACACAGAAATTTGATCGGGATTGAATACAACAGGCACCATGCGAACTTTTCTCAATAGGAGTAATGTCTCAAAGTGTCTACGATTTGATCGTTACCTGGAAGACCAGTAGTAGTTTCCGAAGCACGTCTGGAGGCTTTCTGTAATCTGTGGACCTTCATATTGTTGATGAAACACAGAAATTCCATCGGGATTGAATACAACAGGCACCATGCGGACTATACTCCACGTGTGTAATGTCTCAAACTGTCTACGCTTTGCTCGTTCCCTGGAAGATCAGTAGTACTTTCCTAAGCACATCAGGAGGCATTCTGTAATCTGTCGACCTTCAGAGTGCTCATAAACACAGAAATTGCTTTAGAAACGATTAGAACAGGCACCATGCGAACTTTTCTCAATGAGAGTAATGTCTCAAACGGTCTACGCATTGATCGACTTCTTTGAGACCAGTAGGAGTTTATGAAGCACATCTGTAAGCATTCTGTAGTCTTTGGACATTCAGAGTGTAGATGAAACACAGAAAGTGCATCAGGATTGAATACAACAGGCAACATGCGGACTTTTCTCCATGAGAGTAATGTCTCAACGTATCTACGCTTTGATCGATCCCTGGAAGACTAGTAGTAATTTCCGAAGCACATCTGGAGGCATTCTGTAATCTGTGGACCTTCAGAGTGTTGATGAAACACGGAAATTGCATCGGGATTGAATACATCAGGCACCATGCGGACTTCTCTCCATGGGAGTAATGTCTCAAACTGTCTTCGTTTTGATCATTCCTTGGAAAACCAGTAGTAGTTTCCCAAGCACATCTGGAGGCATTCTGAATTCTGTGGACCTTCACAGTGTTGATGAAACACAGAAATAGGATTGGGATTGAATACAACAGGCACCATGCGTACATGTCTCCATAGGAGTAATGTCTCAAAGTTTCTACGTTTTGATCGTTACCTGGAAGACCAGTAGTAGTTTTCGAAGCACATCTGGAGGCATTCTGTATTCTGTGGACCTTCAGAGTGTTGATGATACACAGAAATTGCATCGGGATTGAATACAAGAGGTACCATGCGGACTTTTCTTCATGATAGTAATGTCTCAGACCGTCTACGTTTTGATCGTTCCTCCGAAGACCATTAGTAGTTTCCGAAGCAAATCAGGAGGCATTCTGTAATCTGTGGACCTTCAGAGTGTTCATAAACACAGAAATTGCTTCGGGATTGAATAAAACAGGCACCATGCGGATTTTTCTCCTTGGGAGTAATGTCTCAAACTGTATACAGTTTCATCGTTCCCTGGAAGGGCAGTAGTTGTTTCCGAAGCACATCTGTAGGCATTCTGTAATCTGTGGACCTTCAGAATGAAAATTAAATACAGAAATTGCATCGGGATTTAATAAAACAAACACCATGCGGACTTTTTTGCTTGAGAGTAATTTCTCAAACTTTCTACGCTTTGATCGTTCCCTAACAGACCAGTAGTAATTTCCGAAGCACATCTGGAGGCATTATGTAATCTGTGGAACTTCACAGTGTTGATGAATTACAGAAATGGGATCATTATTGTATACAACAGGTACCATGCGTACTTTTCTCCATGAGAGTAATGTCTCATACTGTGTACGACTTGATCGATCCTGGAAGACCAGTAGTAGTGTAAAAGGCACATCTGGAGGCATTCTGCATTCTGTGAGCCTTTAGAGTGACGGTGAAAGGCAGAAATTGCATCGGGATTGAATACAACAGGAACCATGCGGACTTTTCTCAATGCGAGTTATGTCTCAAACTGTGTACAATTTGATCGATTCCTGGAAGACCAGTAGTAGTTTCCGAACCACATCTCGAAGCATTCTGAATCTGTGCATCTTCAGAGTGTCTTTGGACATTCAGAGTGTTAATGAAACACAGAAATTTGCATCGGGATTGAATAGAACAGGCACGATGCGAACTCTTCTCCATATGAGTAATGTCTGAAACTGTGTACGATTTGATCTTTTCCTGGAAGACCAGTAGTAGTCTAAAAGGCACATCTGGAGGCATGATGTAATCTGTGGGCCTTCAGAGTGTTGGTGAAATGCCGAAATTGCATCGGGATTGAATACAACAGGAACCATGCGGAATTTTCTCCATGGGAGTAATATCTCACACTGCGTATGATTTGATCGATTCCTGGAAGACCAGTAGTAGCTTGCGAAGAAAATCTGGAGGCATTCTGTAATCCGTGCACCTTCAGAGTGTTGATGAAACACAGGAATTGCATCGGGATTCAATACAACATGCTCCATGCGGACTCTTCTCCATAGGCGTAATGTATCAAAATGTCTACGCTTTAATGTAATTCTGGGAGACCAGTAGTAGTTTTTGAAACACATCTGGAGGCTTTCTGTAATCTTTGGACCTTCAAAGTGTTGGTGAAACACAGTAATTTCATCGGGATTGAATAAAACAAGCACTATGCAGACTTTTCTACATGGTAGTAATGTCTCAAACTGTCTACTATTTGGCCGTTCCCTGGAAGACCAGTAGTAGTTTCCGAAGCAGATCTGGAGTCATTCTGTAATCTGTTGACCTTCAGAGTGTTTATGAAACACACAAATTGCATCAGGATTGAATACAACAATCACCATGCGGTCATTCCTATATGGGAGTAATGTCACAAACAGTTTTCGCTTTGATCGTTCCCTGGAAGACCAGTAGTAGTTTCCAAGTCACATCTGGAGGCATTCTGTAATCCGTACACCTTCAGATTGTTGATGAAACACAGAAATTCCAACGGGATTGAATACAACAGGCACCATGCGGACTTTACTCCATGAGAGTAATGTCTCAACGTATTTACGCTTTGATCGTTCAATGAAAGACCAGTAGTAGTATCCGAAGCACATCTGGAGGCATTCTGTATTCTGTGGAACTTCACAGTGTTGATGAAACACAGAAATAAGATCGGGATTGAATACAACAGGCACCATGCGGACTTTTCTCCATGGGAGTAATGTCTCAAACTGTCTACGCTTTGATCGTTTCCTGGAAGACCAGTAGTAATATCCGAAGCACATCTAGAGGCATTCTATAACCTGTGGGCCTTCAGAGTATAGATGAAACACAGGAATTGCATCGGGATTAAATACAACACATACCATGATGATCTTTCTCCTTGGGAGATATGTCTCAAACTGTCTACGAATTTTGATCGATTCCTCGAGGAACAGTAGTAATTTTCGAAACACATCTGGAGGCATTCTGTAATCTGTGGACTTTCAGAGTGTTGATGAAACACGGAAATTGCATCGGGATTGTATACATCAGGCACCATGCGGGCTTCTCTCCATGGGAGTAATGTCTCAAACTGTCTTCGCTTTGATCATTCCCTGGAAAACCAGTAGTAGTTTCCCAAGCACATCTGGAGGCATTCTGTATTCTGTGGACCTTCACAGTGTTGATGAAACACAGAAATAGGACTGGGATTGAATACAACAGGCACCATGCGTAAATGTCTCCATAGGAGTAATGTCTGAAAGTGGCTACGTTTTGATCGTTACCTGGAAGACCAGTAGTAGTTTTCGAAGCACATCTGGAGGCATTCTGTATTCTGTGGACCTTCAGAGTGTTGATGATACACAGAAACTGCATCGGGATTGAATACAAGAGGTACCATGCGGACTTTTCTCCATGATAGTAATTTCTCCAACCGTCTACGTTTTGATCGTTCCCCCGAAGACCATTAGTAGTTTCCGAAGCAAATCAGGAGGCATTCTGTAATCTGTGGACCTTCAGTGTGTTCATAAACACAGAAATTGCATCGGAAATGAATAGAACAGGCACCATGCGCACTTTTCTCAATGAGAGTAGTGTCTCCAACGGTCTACGCTTTGATCGACTTCTTGGAGACCAGTAGGAGTTTATGAAGCACATCTGTAGGCATTCTGTAATCTTAGGACATTCTGAGTGTTGATGAAACACAGAAATTGCTTCGGGATTGAATACAACAGGCACCATGCGGATTTTTCTCAATGAGAGTAATGTCTAAGACTGTCTACGCTTTGATCGTTAACTGGAAGACCAGTAGTAGTTTCCAAGTCACATCTGGAGGCATTCTGTAATCTGTGGACCTTCAGAGTGTTGATGAAACAGGGAAATTGCATCGGGATTGAATACATCAGGCACCTTGCGAACTTCTCTCCATGGGAGTAATGTCCCAAACTGTCTACAGTTTTATCGTTCCCTGCAAGACCAGTAGTAGTTTCCGTAGCACATCTGGATGCATTGTGTATTCTGAGGACCTTCACAGTGTTCATGAAACACAGAAATTTGATCGGGATTGAATACAACAGGCACCATGCGAACTTTTCTCAATAGGAGTAATGTCTCAAAGTGTCTACGATTTGATCGTTACCTGGAAGACCAGTAGTAGTTTCCGAAGCACGTCTGGAGGCTTTCTGTAATCTGTGGACCTTCATATTGTTGATGAAACACAGAAATTCCATCGGGATTGAATACAACAGGCACCATGCGGACTATACTCCACGTGTGTAATGTCTCAAACTGTCTACGCTTTGCTCGTTCCCTGGAAGATCAGTAGTACTTTCCTAAGCACATCAGGAGGCATTCTGTAATCTGTCGACCTTCAGAGTGCTCATAAACACAGAAATTGCTTTAGAAACGATTAGAACAGGCACCATGCGAACTTTTCTCAATGAGAGTTATGTCTCAAACGGTCTACGCATTGATCGACTTCTTTGAGACCAGTAGGAGTTTATGAAGCACATCTGTAAGCATTCTGTAGTCTTTGGACATTCAGAGTGTAGATGAAACACAGAAAGTGCATCAGGATTGAATACAACAGGCAACATGCGGACTTTTCTCCATGAGAGTAATGTCTCAACGTATCTACGCTTTGATCGATCCCTGGAAGACTAGTAGTAATTTCCGAAGCACATCTGGAGGCATTCTGTAATCTGTGGACCTTCAGAGTGTTGATGAAACACGGAAATTGCATCGGGATTGAATACATCAGGCACCATGCGGACTTCTCTCCATGGGAGTAATGTCTCAAACTGTCTTCGTTTTGATCATTCCTTGGAAAACCAGTAGTAGTTTCCCAAGCACATCTGGAGGCATTCTGAATTCTGTGGACCTTCACAGTGTTGATGAAACACAGAAATAGGATTGGGATTGAATACAACAGGCACCATGCGTACATGTCTCCATAGGAGTAATGTCTCAAAGTGGCTACGTTTTGATGGTTACCTGGAAGACCAGTAGTAGTTTTCGAAGCACATCTGGAGGCATTCTGTATTCTGTGGACCTTCAGAGTGTTGATGATACACAGAAATTGCATCGGGATTGAATACAAGAGGTACCATGCGGACTTTTCTTCATGATAGTAATGTCTCAGACCGTCTACGTTTTGATCGTTCCCCCGAAGACCATTAGTAGTTTCCGAAGCAAATCAGGAGGCATTCTGTAATCTGTGGACCTTCAGAGTGTTCATAAACACAGAAATTGCTTCGGGATTGAATAAAACAGGCACCATGCGGATTTTTCTCCTTGGGAGTAATGTCTCAAACTGTATACAGTTTCATCGTTCCCTGGAAGGGCAGTAGTTGTTTCCGAAGCACATCTGTAGGCATTCTGTAATCTGTTGACCTTCAGAATGAAAATTAAATACAGAAATTGCATCGGGATATAATAAAACAAACACCATGCGGACTTTTTTGCTTGAGAGTAATTTCTCAAACTTTCTACGCTTTGATCGTTCCCTAACAGACCAGTAGTAATTTCCGAAGCACATCTGGAGGCATTATGTAATCTGTGGAACTTCACAGTGTTGATGAATTACAGAAATGGGATCATTATTGTATACAACAGGTACCATGCGTACTTTTCTCCATGAGAGTAATGTCTCATACTGTGTACGACTTGATCGATCCTGGAAGACCAGTAGTAGTGTAAAAGGCACATCTGGAGGCATTCTGCATTCTGTGAGCCTTTAGAGTGACGGTGAAAGGCAGAAATTGCATCGGGATTGAATACAACAGGAACCATGCGGACTTTTCTCAATGCGAGTTATGTCTCAAACTGTGTACGATTTGATCGATTCCTGGAAGACCAGTAGTAGTTTCCGAACCACATCTCGAAGCATTCTGAATCTGTGCATCTTCAGAGTGTCTTTGGACATTCAGAGTGTTGATGAAACACAGAAATTTGCATCGGGATTGAATAGAACAGGCACGATGCGAACTTTTCTCCATATGACTAATGTCTGAAACTGTGTACGATTTGATCTTTTCCTGGAAGACCAGTAGTAGTCTAAAAGGCACATCTGGAGGCATGATGTAATCTGTGGGCCTTCAGAGTGTTGGTGAAATGCAGAAATTGCATCGGGATTGAATACAACAGGAACCATGCGGAATTTTCTCCATGGGAGTAATATCTCACACTGCGTATGATTTGATCGATTCCTGGAAGACCAGTAGTAGCTTGCGAAGAAAATCTGGAGGCATTCTGTAATCCGTGCACCTTCAGAGTGTTGATGAAACACAGGAATTGCATCGGGATTCAATACAACATGCTCCATGCGGACTCTTCTCCATAGGCGTAATGTATCAAAATGTCTACACTTTAATGTAATTCTGGGAGACCAGTAGTAGTTTTTGAAACACATCTGGAGGCTTTCTGTAATCTTTGGACCTTCAAAGTGTTGATGAAACACAGTAATTTCATCGGGATTGAATAAAACAAGCACTATGCAGACTTTTCTACATGGTAGTAATGTCTCAAACTGTCTACTATTTGGCCGTTCCCTGGAAGACCAGTAGTAGTTTCCGAAGCAGATCTGGAGGCATTCTGTAATCTGTTGACCTTCAGAGTGTTGATGAAACACAGAGATAGCATCGGGATTGAATACAAGAGGCACCATGTGGACTTTTCTCCATGATAGTAATTTCTCAAAATGTCTACTAATTGATCGTTCCCACCGAAGACCATTAGTAGTTTCCGAAGCACATCAGGAAGCATTCTGTAATCTGTGGACCATCAGAGTGTTGATAAACACAGAAATTGCATCGGGATTAAATAGAACAGTCACCTTGCGGACTTTTCTCAATGAGGGTAATGTCTAAAACTGTCTTCGCTTTGATCGTTAACTGGAAGACCAGTAGTAATATCCGAAGCACATCTAGAGGCATTCTATAACCTGTGGGCCTTCAGAGTATAGATGAAACACAGGAATTGCATCGGGATTAAATACAACACATACCATGATGATCTTTCTCCTTGGGAGATATGTCTCAAACTGTCTACGAATTTTGATCGATTCCTCGAGGAACAGTAGTAATTTTCGAAACACATCTGGAGGCATTCTGTAATCTGTGGACTTTCAGAGTGTTGATGAAACACGGAAATTGCATCGGGATTGTATACATCAGGCACCATGCGGGCTTCTCTCCATGGGAGTAATGTCTCAAACTGTCTTCGCTTTGATCATTCCCTGGAAAACCAGTAGTAGTTTCCCAAGCACATCTGGAGGCATTCTGTATTCTGTGGACCTTCACAGTGTTGATGAAACACAGAAATAGGACTGGGATTGAATACAACAGGCACCATGCGTAAATGTCTCCATAGGAGTAATGTCTGAAAGTGGCTACGTTTTGATCGTTACCTGGAAGACCAGTAGTAGTTTTCGAAGCACATCTGGAGGCATTCTGTATTCTGTGGACCTTCAGAGTGTTGATGATACACAGAAACTGCATCGGGATTGAATACAAGAGGTACCATGCGGACTTTTCTCCATGATAGTAATTTCTCCAACCGTCTACGTTTTGATCGTTCCCCCGAAGACCATTAGTAGTTTCCGAAGCAAATCAGGAGGCATTCTGTAATCTGTGGACCTTCAGTGTGTTCATAAACACAGAAATTGCATCGGAAATGAATAGAACAGGCACCATGCGCACTTTTCTCAATGAGAGTAGTGTCTCCAACGGTCTACGCTTTGATCGACTTCTTGGAGACCAGTAGGAGTTTTTGAAGCACATCTGTAGGCATTCTGTAATCTTAGGACATTCTGAGTGTTGATGAAACACAGAAATTGCTTCGGGATTGAATACAACAGGCACCATGCGGATTTTTCTCAATGAGAGTAATGTCTAAGACTGTCTACGCTTTGATCGTTAACTGGAAGACCAGTAGTAGTTTCCAAGTCACATCTGGAGGCATTCTGTAATCTGTGGACCTTCAGAGTGTTGATGAAACAGGGAAATTGCATCGGGATTGAATACATCAGGCACCTTGCGAACTTCTCTCCATGGGAGTAATGTCCCAAACTGTCTACAGTTTTATCGTTCCCTGCAAGACCAGTAGTAGTTTCCGTAGCACATCTGGATGCATTGTGTATTCTGAGGACCTTCACAGTGTTCATGAAACACAGAAATTTGATCGGGATTGAATACAACAGGCACCATGCGAACTTTTCTCAATAGGAGTAATGTCTCAAAGTGTCTACGATTTGATCGTTACCTGGAAGACCAGTAGTAGTTTCCGAAGCACGTCTGGAGGCTTTCTGTAATCTGTGGACCTTCATATTGTTGATGAAACACAGAAATTCCATCGGGATTGAATACAACAGGCACCATGCGGACTATACTCCACGTGTGTAATGTCTCAAACTGTCTACGCTTTGCTCGTTCCCTGGAAGATCAGTAGTACTTTCCTAAGCACATCAGGAGGCATTCTGTAATCTGTCGACCTTCAGAGTGCTCATAAACACAGAAATTGCTTTAGAAACGATTAGAACAGGCACCATGCGAACTTTTCTCAATGAGAGTTATGTCTCAAACGGTCTACGCATTGATCGACTTCTTTGAGACCAGTAGGAGTTTATGAAGCACATCTGTAAGCATTCTGTAGTCTTTGGACATTCAGAGTGTAGATGAAACACAGAAAGTGCATCAGGATTGAATACAACAGGCAACATGCGGACTTTTCTCCATGAGAGTAATGTCTCAACGTATCTACGCTTTGATCGATCCCTGGAAGACTAGTAGTAATTTCCGAAGCACATCTGGAGGCATTCTGTAATCTGTGGACCTTCAGAGTGTTGATGAAACACGGAAATTGCATCGGGATTGAATACATCAGGCACCATGCGGACTTCTCTCCATGGGAGTAATGTCTCAAACTGTCTTCGTTTTGATCATTCCTTGGAAAACCAGTAGTAGTTTCCCAAGCACATCTGGAGGCATTCTGAATTCTGTGGACCTTCACAGTGTTGATGAAACACAGAAATAGGATTGGGATTGAATACAACAGGCACCATGCGTACATGTCTCCATAGGAGTAATGTCTCAAAGTGGCTACGTTTTGATGGTTACCTGGAAGACCAGTAGTAGTTTTCGAAGCACATCTGGAGGCATTCTGTATTCTGTGGACCTTCAGAGTGTTGATGATACACAGAAATTGCATCGGGATTGAATACAAGAGGTACCATGCGGACTTTTCTTCATGATAGTAATGTCTCAGACCGTCTACGTTTTGATCGTTCCCCCGAAGACCATTAGTAGTTTCCGAAGCAAATCAGGAGGCATTCTGTAATCTGTGGACCTTCAGAGTGTTCATAAACACAGAAATTGCTTCGGGATTGAATAAAACAGGCACCATGCGGATTTTTCTCCTTGGGAGTAATGTCTCAAACTGTATACAGTTTCATCGTTCCCTGGAAGGGCAGTAGTTGTTTCCGAAGCACATCTGTAGGCATTCTGTAATCTGTTGACCTTCAGAATGAAAATTAAATACAGAAATTGCATCGGGATATAATAAAACAAACACCATGCGGACTTTTTTGCTTGAGAGTAATTTCTCAAACTTTCTACGCTTTGATCGTTCCCTAACAGACCAGTAGTAATTTCCGAAGCACATCTGGAGGCATTATGTAATCTGTGGAACTTCACAGTGTTGATGAATTACAGAAATGGGATCATTATTGTATACAACAGGTACCATGCGTACTTTTCTCCATGAGAGTAATGTCTCATACTGTGTACGACTTGATCGATCCTGGAAGACCAGTAGTAGTGTAAAAGGCACATCTGGAGGCATTCTGCATTCTGTGAGCCTTTAGAGTGACGGTGAAAGGCAGAAATTGCATCGGGATTGAATACAACAGGAACCATGCGGACTTTTCTCAATGCGAGTTATGTCTCAAACTGTGTACGATTTGATCGATTCCTGGAAGACCAGTAGTAGTTTCCGAACCACATCTCGAAGCATTCTGAATCTGTGCATCTTCAGAGTGTCTTTGGACATTCAGAGTGTTGATGAAACACAGAAATTTGCATCGGGATTGAATAGAACAGGCACGATGCGAACTTTTCTCCATATGACTAATGTCTGAAACTGTGTACGATTTGATCTTTTCCTGGAAGACCAGTAGTAGTCTAAAAGGCACATCTGGAGGCATGATGTAATCTGTGGGCCTTCAGAGTGTTGGTGAAATGCAGAAATTGCATCGGGATTGAATACAACAGGAACCATGCGGAATTTTCTCCATGGGAGTAATATCTCACACTGCGTATGATTTGATCGATTCCTGGAAGACCAGTAGTAGCTTGCGAAGAAAATCTGGAGGCATTCTGTAATCCGTGCACCTTCAGAGTGTTGATGAAACACAGGAATTGCATCGGGATTCAATACAACATGCTCCATGCGGACTCTTCTCCATAGGCGTAATGTATCAAAATGTCTACACTTTAATGTAATTCTGGGAGACCAGTAGTAGTTTTTGAAACACATCTGGAGGCTTTCTGTAATCTTTGGACCTTCAAAGTGTTGATGAAACACAGTAATTTCATCGGGATTGAATAAAACAAGCACTATGCAGACTTTTCTACATGGTAGTAATGTCTCAAACTGTCTACTATTTGGCCGTTCCCTGGAAGACCAGTAGTAGTTTCCGAAGCAGATCTGGAGGCATTCTGTAATCTGTTGACCTTCAGAGTGTTGATGAAACACAGAGATAGCATCGGGATTGAATACAAGAGGCACCATGTGGACTTTTCTCCATGATAGTAATTTCTCAAAATGTCTACTAATTGATCGTTCCCACCGAAGACCATTAGTAGTTTCCGAAGCACATCAGGAAGCATTCTGTAATCTGTGGACCATCAGAGTGTTGATAAACACAGAAATTGCATCGGGATTAAATAGAACAGTCACCTTGCGGACTTTTCTCAATGAGGGTAATGTCTAAAACTGTCTTCGCTTTGATCGTTAACTGGAAGACCAGTAGTAATATCCGAAGCACATCTAGAGGCATTCTATAACCTGTGGGCCTTCAGAGTATAGATGAAACACAGGAATTGCATCGGGATTAAATACAACACATACCATGATGATCTTTCTCCTTGGGAGATATGTCTCAAACTGTCTACGAATTTTGATCGATTCCTCGAAGAACAGTAGTAATTTTCGAAGCACATCTGGAGGCATTCTGTAATCTGTGGACTTTCAGAGTGTTGATGAAACACGGAAATTGCATCGGGATTGTATACATCAGGCACCATGCGGACTTCTCTCCATGGGAGTAATGTCACAAACTGTCTTCGCTTTGATCATTCCCTGGAAAACCAGTAGTAGTTTCCCAAGCACATCTGGAGGCATTCTGTATTCTGCGGACCTTCACAGTGTTGATGAAATACAGAAATAGGACTGGGATTGAATACAACAGGCACCATGCGTAAATGTCTCCATAGGAGTAATGTCTGAAAGTGGCTACGTTTTGATCGTTACCTGGAAGACCAGTAGTAGTTTTCGAAGCACATCTGGAGGCATTCTGTATTCTGTGGACCTTCAGAGTGTTGATGATACACAGAAACTGCATCGGGATTGAATACAAGAGGTACCATGCGGACTTTTCTCCATGATAGTAATTTCTCCAACCGTCTACGTTTTGATCGTTCCCCCGAAGACCATTAGTAGTTTCCGAAGCAAATCAGGAGGCATTCTGTAATCTGTGGACCTTCAGTGTGTTCATAAACACAGAAATTGCATCGGAAATGAATAGAACAGGCACCATTCGCACTTTTCTCAATGAGAGTAATGTCTCCAACGGTCTACGCTTTGATCGACTTCTTGGAGACCAGTAGGAGTTTTTGAAGCACATCTGTAGGCATTCTGTAATCTTAGGACATTCTGAGTGTTGATGAAACACAGAAATTGCTTCGGGATTGAATACAACAGGCACCATGCGGATTTTTCTCAATGAGAGTAATGTCTAAGACTGTCTACGCTTTGATCGTTAACTGGAAGACCAGTAGTAGTTTCCAAGTCACATCTGGAGGCATTCTGTAATCTGTGGACCTTCAGAGTGTTGATGAAACAGGGAAATTGCATCGGGATTGAATACATCAGGCACCTTGCGAACTTCTCTCCATGGGAGTAATGTCCCAAACTGTCTACAGTTTTATCGTTCCCTGCAAGACCAGTAGTAGTTTCCGTAGCACATCTGGATGCATTGTGTATTCTGAGGACCTTCACAGTGTTCATGAAACACAGAAATTTGATCGGGATTGAATACAACAGGCACCATGCGAACTTTTCTCAATAGGAGTAATGTCTCAAAGTGTCTACGATTTGATCGTTACCTGGAAGACCAGTAGTAGTTTCCGAAGCACGTCTGGAGGCTTTCTGTAATCTGTGGACCTTCATATTGTTGATGAAACACAGAAATTCCATCGGGATTGAATACAACAGGCACCATGCGGACTATACTCCACGTGTGTAATGTCTCAAACTGTCTACGCTTTGCTCGTTCCCTGGAAGATCAGTAGTACTTTCCTAAGCACATCAGGAGGCATTCTGTAATCTGTCGACCTTCAGAGTGCTCATAAACACAGAAATTGCTTTAGAAACGATTAGAACAGGCACCATGCGAACTTTTCTCAATGAGAGTAATGTCTCAAACGGTCTACGCATTGATCGACTTCTTTGAGACCAGTAGGAGTTTATGAAGCACATCTGTAAGCATTCTGTAGTCTTTGGACATTCAGAGTGTAGATGAAACACAGAAAGTGCATCAGGATTGAATACAACAGGCAACATGCGGACTTTTCTCCATGAGAGTAATGTCTCAACGTATCTACGCTTTGATCGATCCCTGGAAGACTAGTAGTAATTTCCGAAGCACATCTGGAGGCATTCTGTAATCTGTGGACCTTCAGAGTGTTGATGAAACACGGAAATTGCATCGGGATTGAATACATCAGGCCCCATGCGGACTTCTCTCCATGGGAGTAATGTCTCAAACTGTCTTCGTTTTGATCATTCCTTGGAAAACCAGTAGTAGTTTCCCAAGCACATCTGGAGGCATTCTGAATTCTGTGGACCTTCACAGTGTTGATGAAACACAGAAATAGGATTGGGATTGAATACAACAGGCACCATGCGTACATGTCTCCATAGGAGTAATGTCTCAAAGTGGCTACGTTTTGATCGTTACCTGGAAGACCAGTAGTAGTTTTCGAAGCACATCTGGAGGCATTCTGTATTCTGTGGACCTTCAGAGTGTTGATGATACACAGAAATTGCATCGGGATTGAATACAAGAGGTACCATGCGGACTTTTCTTCATGATAGTAATGTCTCAGACCGTCTACGTTTTGATCGTTCCCCCGAAGACCATTAGTAGTTTCCGAAGCAAATCAGGAGGCATTCTGTAATCTGTGGACCTTCAGAGTGTTCATAAACACAGAAATTGCTTCGGGATTGAATAAAACAGGCACCATGCGGATTTTTCTCCTTGGGAGTAATGTCTCAAACTGTATACAGTTTCATCGTTCCCTGGAAGGGCAGTAGTTGTTTCCGAAGCACATCTGTAGGCATTCTGTAATCTGTGGACCTTCAGAATGAAAATTAAATACAGAAATTGCATCGGGATTTAATAAAACAAACACCATGCGGACTTTTTTGCTTGAGAGTAATTTCTCAAACTTTCTACGCTTTGATCGTTCCCTAACAGACCAGTAGTAATTTCCGAAGCACATCTGGAGGCATTATGTAATCTGTGGAACTTCACAGTGTTGATGAATTACAGAAATGGGATCATTATTGTATACAACAGGTACCATGCGTACTTTTCTCCATGAGAGTAATGTCTCATACTGTGTACGACTTGATCGATCCTGGAAGACCAGTAGTAGTGTAAAAGGCACATCTGGAGGCATTCTGCATTCTGTGAGCCTTTAGAGTGACGGTGAAAGGCAGAAATTGCATCGGGATTGAATACAACAGGAACCATGCGGACTTTTCTCAATGCGAGTTATGTCTCAAACTGTGTACGATTTGATCGATTCCTGGAAGACCAGTAGTAGTTTCCGAACCACATCTCGAAGCATTCTGAATCTGTGCATCTTCAGAGTGTCTTTGGACATTCAGAGTGTTGATGAAACACAGAAATTTGCATCGGGATTGAATAGAACAGGCACGATGCGAACTTTTCTCCATATGAGTAATGTCTGAAACTGTGTACGATTTGATCTTTTCCTGGAAGACCAGTAGTAGTCTAAAAGGCACATCTGGAGGCATGATGTAATCTGTGGGCCTTCAGAGTGTTGGTGAAATGCAGAAATTGCATCGGGATTGAATACAACAGGAACCATGCGGAATTTTCTCCATGGGAGTAATATCTCACACTGCGTATGATTTGATCGATTCCTGGAAGACCAGTAGTAGCTTGCGAAGAAAATCTGGAGGCATTCTGTAATCCGTGCACCTTCAGAGTGTTGATGAAACACAGGAATTGCATCGGGATTCAATACAACATGCTCCATGCGGACTCTTCTCCATAGGCGTAATGTATCAAAATGTCTACGCTTTAATGTAATTCTGGGAGACCAGTAGTAGTTTTTGAAACACATCTGGAGGCTTTCTGTAATCTTTGGACCTTCAAAGTGTTGATGAAACACAGTAATTTCATCGGGATTGAATAAAACAAGCACTATGCAGACTTTTCTACATGGTAGTAATGTCTCAAACTGTCTACTATTTGGCCGTTCCCTGGAAGACCAGTAGTAGTTTCCGAAGCAGATCTGGAGGCATTCTGTAATCTGTTGACCTTCAGAGTGTTGATGAAACACAGAGATAGCATCGGGATTGAATACAAGAGGCACCATGTGGACTTTTCTCCATGATAGTAATTTCTCAAAATGTCTACTAATTGATCGTTCCCACCGAAGACCATTAGTAGTTTCCGAAGCACATCAGGAAGCATTCTGTAATCTGTGGACCATCAGAGTGTTCATAAACACAGAAATTGCATCGGGATTAAATAGAACAGTCACCTTGCGGACTTTTCTCAATGAGGGTAATGTCTAAAACTGTCTTCGCTTTGATCGTTAACTGGAAGACAAGTTAAAGATTCCGAAGCACATCTGGAGTCATTCTGTAATCTGTTGACCTTCAGAGTGTTGATGAAACACATAAATTGCATCAGGATTGAATACAACAATCACCATGCGGTCATTCCTATATGGGAGTAATGTCACAAACAATTTTCGCTTTGATCGTTCCCTGGAAGACCAGTAGTAGTTTCCAAGTCACATCTGGAGGCATTCTGTAATCCGTACACCTTCAGATTGTTGATGAAACACAGAAATTCCAACGGGATTGAATACAACAGGCACCAAGCGGAGTTTTCTCCATTGGAGTAATGTCTCAAACTGTCTACGCTTTGATCGTTCCCTGGAAGACCAGTAGTAGTTTTCGAAGCACATTAGGAGGCATTCAGTAATCTGTAAACCATCAGAGTGTTCATAAACACAGAAACTGCATCGGGATTAAATAGAACAGGCACCATGCGGAATTTTCTCATTGAGATTAATGTCTCAAACTGTCTACGCTTTGATCGTTAACTGGAAGACCAGTAACATTTTCCGAAGCACATCTGGAGGCATTCTGTAATCTGTTTACGTTCAGAGTGTTGATGGAACACAGAAATTGCATCGGGATTTAATACAACATGCACCATGCGGACCTTTCTCCATGGGAGTAATGTCTCGAACTGTCTACGTTTTGATCGATTCCTGGTAGACCAGTAGTAGATTCAGAATCACATCTGGAGGCAATCTGTAATCTATGGACCTTCAGAGTGTTGATGAAACACAGGAATTGCATCGGTATTAAATAGAACAGCCACCATGAGTGCCTTACTCCATGCTAGAAATGTCTCAAACTGTCTATGAATTTTGATCGATTCCTCGAAGACCAGTAGTAGCTTCCGAAGCACATCTGGAGGCATTCCGTAATCTGAGGACCTTCAGAGTGTTGATGAAACACAGAATTTGCTCGGGATTTAATACAACATGCACCATGCAGTCTTTTCTCCATGGGAGTAGTGTCTCAAAGAGACTAAGCTTTGATCGTTCCCTGGAAGACCAGTAGTAGTTTGTAAGGCACATATGGAGGCATTATGTAATCTGCCTTTTGAGTGTTGATGATACAAAGAAATTGCATCGGGATTGAATAAAACAGGCACCATGCGGACTTTTCTCAATGGGAGTAATGTCTAAAATTGTCTACGCTTTGATCGTTTCCTGGGAGACCAGTAGTAATATCCGATGCACATCTGGAGGCATTCTGTAATCTGTGGGCCTTCAGAGTGTTGATGAAACACAGGAATTTCATCGGGATTCAATACAACAGGCACCGAGCGGACTTTTCTCCATGGGAGTAATGTCTGAAGCTGTCTACGCTTTGATCATTCCCTGGAAGGACAGTAGTAGTTTCCGAAGCACTTCTGGAAGCTTTCTGTAATCTGTGGACCTTCACAGTTTTGATGAAACACAGAAATTTGATCGGGATTGAATACAACAGGAACCATGCGTACTTTTCTCCATGAGAGTAATGTCTCAAACTGTATACGATTTGATCGATTCCTGGAAGCAAAGTAGTAGTTTAAATGGCACATCTTAAGGCATTCAGTAATCTTTGGGCCTTCAGAGTGATGGTGAAACTCAGAAATTGCTTCGGGATGTAATACAACAAGAACCATGCGGACTTTTCTCCATGGGAGTAATGTCACAAACTGTGTACGATTGATCGATTCCTGGAAGACCAGTAGTAGTTTCCGAAGCACATCTGGAGGCATTATGTAATCTGAGGAACTTTTGAGAGTTGATGAAACACAGAAATTGCATCTGGATTGAATACAAAAGGTACCATGCGGACTTTTCTCAATGGGAAAAGGTCTCAAACTGTCTACGAAATTAGATTGATTCCTCGAAGACCAGTAGTTGTTTCCTAGGCACATCCAGAGTCATTCTGTATCCTGTGGACATTGAGAGTGTTGATAAAACACAGAAATTGCATGGGGATTGAATATAACGGGCAACATGCGGACTTCTCTCCATGGGATCAATGTCTCAAACTGTCTACGCTTTCAGCGTTACCTGGAAGTACGGTAGTAGTTTCCGAGGCACATCTGGAAGCATTCTGTAATCTGTCGACCTTCAGAGTGTTGATGAAACACAGAAATTGCCTCGGGATTGAATACAACTGGCACCTTGCTGACTTTTTTCCATGGGAGTATTGTCTCAAATGTCCACGCTTTGATCGTTCCCTGGAAGGCTAGTAGTCGTTTCCGAATCACATCTGGAGGCATTCTATAATCTGTGGACCATCAGAGTGTTGATGAAACACAGAGGTTGCTTCGGGATTGAATACAACAGGCACAATGCGGACTTTTCTCCATGGGAGTAATGTCTCAAACTGTCTACGCTTTCATCGTTCCATGGAAGACCACAAGTAGTTTCAGAAGCACATCCTGAGTCATTCTGTAATCTGTGGACCGTGAGAGTGTTGATGAAACACAGAATTTGCGGCGGGATTGAATAGAACAGGCTCCATGCAGACTTTTATCCATGGGAGTAATGTCTACAACTGTCTACGATTTGATCCTTCCCTAGCAGACCAGTAGTAATTTCCGAAGCACATCTGGAGGCATTCTGTAATCTGTGGACAATCAGAGTGTTGATGAAACACAGAAATTGGAACGGGATTGTATACAACAGGTACCATGTGAACTTTTCTCCATGAGAGTATTGTTTCAAACTGTGAACGATTTGATCGATTCCTGGGAGACCAGTAGTAGTTTAAAAGGCACATCTGGAGGCAATCTGTAATCTTTGGGATTTCAGAGTGTTGGTGAAAAGCAGAAATTTCATCGGGATTGAATACAACAGGCTCCATGCAGACTTTTCTCAATAAGCGTAATGTCTCAAAATATCTACGCATTTATCGACTTCTGGGAGATCAGTAGGAGTTTTTGAAGCACATCTGGAGGCACTCTGTAATCTTTGGTCTTTCAGAGTGTTGATGAAACACAGAAATCGCATCACGATTGAATACAACGGGCACCAAGCGGTCTTTTCTCCATGGTAGTAATGACTCAAACAGTCTACGCTTTGACCGCTTCCTGGATGACCAGTACTAGTTCACGAAGCACATCTGGAGGCATTCTGTAATCTTTGGACTCTCAGAGTGTTCATGAAACACAGAAATTGCTTCAGGATTGAATAGAATAGGCACCATGCAGACTTCTCTCCATGGGAGTAATGTCTCAAACTATGTACAATTTGATCGATTCCTGGTAGACCAGTTGTAGTTTCCGAACCACATCTGGAGGCATTCTGAATCTGTGCACCTTCAGAGTGTTGATGAAACACAGAGATTGCATCGGGATTGAATACAACAGGCACCATGCGGACTTCTCTCCATGGCAGTAGGCTTTGGTCGATTCCTGGAAGATCAGTAGTAGTTTCAGAAACACATCTGGAGGCATTCTGTAATCTGTGGACCTTCAGAGTGTTGATGAAACACCGAAAATGCATCGGGAAGAATAAAACTGGCACCGTGCGCACTTTTCTCCATAGAAGTAATGCCTAAAACTGTCTACGCTTTGATCGATTTATGGAAGACAATGAGTAGTTTCCAAGATACATCTGGTGTCATTCGGTAATCTGTGGACTTTTAGATTGTTGATGATACACAGAAATTGCAACGGGATTGAATACAACAGGCACCATGCGGACCTTTGTCCATGGGAGTAATGTCTCAAACTGACTACGTTTTGATCGTTCCCAGGAAGACCAGTAGTAGTATCCGAAGCACATCTGGAGGCAATCTGTAATCTGTGGACCTTCAGAGTGTTGATGGAACACAGAAATTGCATCGGGATTGAATACAACAGGCACCATGCGGACTTCTCTCCATGGGAGTAATGTCTCAAACTGTCTACGCTTTGATCATACCCTGGAAGGACAGTAGTAGTTTTTTACGAAGCACATCTGGAGGCATTCTGTAATCTGTGGATCTCCAGAGTATTGATGAAACACAGAAATTGCGTCGGGATTGAATACAACAGGCTCCATGCAGACTTTTATCCATGGGAGTATTGTCTCAAACTGTCTACGTATTGATCCTTCCCTAGCAGACCAGTAGTAATTTCCGAAGCACAACAGGAGGCATTCTGTAATCTGTGGACCATCACAGTGTTGATGAAACACAGAAATTGGATCAGGATTGTATACAACAGGTACCATGCGTTCCTTTCTCCATGAGAGTAATGTTTCAAACTGTGTACGATTTGATCAATTCCTGGAAGACCAGTAGTAGTTTAAAAGGCACATCTGGAGGCATTCGGCAATCTTTGGTCTTTCAGAGTGTTGATGAAGCACAGAAATTGCATCACGATTGAATACAACAGGCACCAAGCGGTCTTGTCTCCATGGTAGTAATGACTCAAACAGTCTACGCTTTGATCGCTTCCTGGTAGACCAGTAGTAGTTCACGAGCACATCTGGAGGCATTCTGTAATCTTGGGACTCTCAGAGTGTTCAAGAAACACAGAAATTGTATTGGGATTAAATAGAGCAGGCACCATGCAGACTTTTCACCATGGGAATAATGTCTCAAACTGTGTACAATTCGGTCGATTCCTGGTAGACCAGTAGTAGTTTCCGAACCACATCTGGAGGCATTCTGTAATCTGTGCAACTTCAGAGTGTTGATGAAACACAGAGATTGCAATCGGGATTGCATACAACAGGCACCGTGCGGACTTCTCTCCATGGGAGTACGCTTTGGTCGATTCCTGGAAGACCAGTAGTAGTTACAGAAACACATCTGGAGCCATTCTGTAATCTGTGGACCTTCAGAGTGTTGATGAAACACCGAAAATGCATCGGGAAGAATACAACTGTCACCGTGCAGACTTTTCTCCATGGGAGTAATGTCTCAAACTGTCTACGCTTTGAACGTTCCCTGGAAAACCACTAGTAGTATATAAGGCACATCAGGAGGTATTCTGTATTCTGCCATCAGAGTGCTGACGAAACACAGAAATTGCATCGGGATTGAATAAAACAGGCACCATGCGGACTTTTCTCCATGGGAGTAATGTCTCAAACTGTCTACGCTTTGATCGTTTCCTGGAAGACCAGTAGTAATATCCGAAGCACATCTGGAGGCATTCTGTAATCTGTGGACCTCCAGAGTGTTGATGAACCAAAGAAATTGCATCGGGATTGAATACAACAGGCTCCAAGCATACTTTTCTCCATGGGAGTAATGTCTCAAACTGTGTACGATTTGATCGATTCGTGGAAGACCAGTAGTAGTTTCCGAACCACATCTGGAAGCATTCTGAATCTGAGCACCTTCAGAGTGTTGATGAAACACAGAAATTGCATCGGGATTCAATACAACAGGCACCATGCGGACTTTTCTAAATGGGAAAATGTCTCAAACTGTCTACGGAATTAGATTGATTCCTCGAAGACCAGTAGTTGTTTCCGAAGCACATCCAGAGTCATTCTGTAATCTGTGGACCTTGAGAGTGTTGATGAAACACAGAAATTGCATGGGGATTGAATATAACAGGCAACTTGCTGACTTTTCCCATGGGAGTAATGTCTCAAATGTCTACGCTTTGATCGTTCCTTTTAAGACAAGTAGTAGTTCCCAAGGCACATCTTGACGCATTCTGTAATCTGAGGAACTTCAGAGTGTTGATTACATAAGGGAATCGCATCGGGATTGAATACAACGGGCACCATGCGGACTTTACTGCATGGGAGTAACGTCTCCAAATGTCTACGCTTTGATCGTTCCCTGGAAGACCAGTAGTAGTTTCCGAAGCACATCTGGTGGCATTCTGTATTCTGTGGACCTTCACAGTGTTGGTGAAACACACAAATTGAATAGGGATTGAATACAACAGGCACCATGTGGACTTTTCTCCATGATAGTAATGGCTCAAACTGTGTACGATTTGATCGATTCCTGGAAGACCAGTAGTACAGTCCGAACCACATCTGGAGACTTTCTGTAATCTATGCACCTTCAAAGTGTTGATGAGACACAGAAATTGCATCGGGATTGAATACAACAGGCTCCATTCGGAGTTATCTCCATAGGCGTAATGTCTCAAACTGTCTACGACTTGATCAGCTCCAGGGAGACCAGTAGTAGTTTTCGAAGCACATCTAGAAGCATTCTGTAATCTTTGGAACTTCAGAGTGTAGATGAAACACATAAAGCTCATCGGGATGGATTACAACAGGCACCATGATGACTTTTCTCCATGATATTAATGTCTCAAAATGTCTACGCTTTGATCGTTCCCTGGGAGACCAGTAGTAGCTTCCGAAACAAATCTGGAGGCATTGTGTAATCTGTTTACCTTCAGAGTGTTCATGAAACACAGAAATTGCATCGGGATTGACTAGAAGAGGCACCATGCGGACTTTACTACATAGGAGTAATGTCTCACACTATATACGCTTTGATCGTTCAATGGAAGACCAGTAGTAGATTGCGAAGCACATCTGGAGGCATTCTGTAATCTGTATACATTCAGAGTGTTGATGGAACACAGAAATTGCATCGGGATTGAATAAAACAAACACCATGCGGACTTTTCTCCATGGGAGTAATGTCTCCAACTGTCTACGCTTTGATCGTTTATTGGAAGAAAAGTAGTAATTTACGATGCACATCTCGAGGTATTCTGTAATCTGTGGAACTTCAGAGTGTTGATGAAACGTAGAAATTGCATCCAGATTGAATACAACAGGCTCCATGCGTACTTTTCTCCATGATAGTAATGGCTCAAACTGTGTACGATTTGATCGATTCCGGGAAGACCAGTAGTACATTCCAACCACATCCGGAGACTTTCTGTAATCCACGCACCTTCCGAGTGTTGATGAAACACAGAAATTGCATCGGGTTTGATTACTACAGGCTCCATGCGGCCTTTTCTCCATAGGCGTAATGTCTCAAGCTGTCTACGCTTTGATCAACTTCTAGGAGACCAGTAGTAGTTTTTGAAGCACATCTGGATGCATTCTGTAATCTGTGGACCTTTAGAATGTTCATGAAACACAGAAATTGCATCGGGATTGACTAGAAGAGGCACCATGTGGACTTTACTGCATGGGAGTAATGTCTCTAACTGTATACGCTTTGATCGTTCCCTGGGAGACCAGTAGTAGTTTCCGAAACACATCTGGAGGCGTTCTGAAATCTGTGGACCTTCAGAGTGTACATGAAACACAGAAATTGCATCGCGATTGACTAGAAGACGCACCATGCGGTCTTTACTACTTGGGAGTTATGTCTCAAACTGTCTACGCCTTGATCAGCTCCTGGGAGACCAGTAGTAGTTTTCGAAGCACATCTGGAGGCATTCTGTAATCTTTGGTACTTCAGAGTGTAGATGTAACACATAAAGCTCATCGGGATGGATTACAACAGGCACCATGCGGACTTTTCTCCATGAGAGTAATGTCTCAAACTGTCTACGCTTTGATCACTCCCTGGGAGACCAGTAGTAGCTTGCGAAGCACATCTGGAGGCATTCTGAAATCTGTTGACCTTCAGAGTGTTCATGACACAGAAATTGCATCGGGATTGACTAGAAGAGGCACCATGAGGACTTTACTACGTGGGAGTAATGTCTCAAACTGTATACGCTTTGATCGTTCCCTGGAAGACCAGTAGTAGTTTGCGAAGCACATCTGGAGGCATTCTGTAATCTGTATACATTCAGAGTGTTGATGGAACACAGAAATTGCATCTGGATTGAATACAACAAGCACCATGCGGACTTATCTACATGGGAGTAATGTCTCCAACTGTCTACGCTTTGATCGTTCATTGGAAGACCAGTAGTAATTGCCGAAGCACATCTGGAGACTTTCTGTAATCTGTGGACCTTCAGAGTGTTGATGAAACGCAGAAATTGCATCGAGATTGAATACAACAGGCTCCATGCGTACTTTTCTCCATGATAGTAATGTTTCAAACTGTGTACGATTTGATCGATTCCTGGAAGACCAGTAGTACATTCCGAACCACATCTGGAGACATTCTGTAATCTATGCACCTTCAGAGAGTTGATGAAACACAGAAATTGCATCGGGATTGATTACAACAGGCTCCATGCGGACTTTTCTCCATAGGCGTAATGTCTCAAACTGTCTACGCTTTGATCAACTTCTGGGAGACCAGTAGTAGTTTTTGAAGCACATCTGGATGCATTCTGTAATCTGTGGACCTTAAGAGTGTTCATGAAACACAGAAATTGCATCGGGATTGACTAGAAGAGGCACCATGCGGACTTTTCGCCATGGGAGTAATGTCTCAAAGTGTGCTCGATTTGATCCATTCCTTCAAGATAAGTAGCAGTTTCCGAAGCACATCTGGAGGCATTCTGTAATCTGTGGACCTTCCGAGTGTTGATGAAACATAGAAATTGCATCGGGATGAATACTACGGGCACCTTGCTTTTTTCAATGTGAGTAATGTATCAACTGTCTACGGTTTGATCGTTCCCTGGAAGACCAATAGTAGTCTTCGAATCACATCTGGAGGCATTCTGTAATCTGTGGACCTTGAGTGTTGATGAAACACACAGAGATTGCTTCGGCATTTATTACAACAGGCATCATGCGGACTTTTCTCCATGCGAGTAATGTCTCAAATTCTCTACGCTTTGATCGTTCCATTGAAGTCAAGTAGTAGTTTCCAAGGCACATATGGAGGCATTCTGTAATATGTGGACCTTCAGGGTGTTGCTGAAACACAGAAATTACATCGGGATTGAATACAACATGCACCATGCGGACTTTCCTCCATGATATTAATGTCTCAAACTGTCTACGCTTTGATCGTTACCTGGAAGACCAGTCGTAATATCCGAAGCACATCTAGTGGCATTCTATAACCTGTGGATCTTCAGAGTATAGATGAAACACAGGAATTGCGTCGGGATTAAATACAACAGATACCATGATGATCTTTCTCCTTGGGAGATATGTCTCAAACTGTCTTCGAATTTTGATCGATTCCTCGAAGACCAGTAGTAGTTTTCACTCACATCTGGAGGCATTCTGTGATCTGTCGACCTTCAGAGTGCTCATAAACACAGAAATTGCTTTAGAAACGAATAGAACAGGCACCATGCAAACTTTTCTCAATGAGAGTAATGTCTCAAACGGTCTACGCATTGATCGACTTCTGGGAGACCAGTAGGAGTTTTTGAAGCACATCTGTAAGCATTCTGTAGTCTTTGGACATTCAGAGTGTTGATGAAACACAGAAAGTGCATCAGGATTGAATACAACAGGCAACATGCGGACTTTTCTCCATGAGAGTAATGTCTCAACGTATCTACGCTTTGATCGATCCCTGGAAGACCAGTAGTAATTTCCGAAGCACATCTGGAGGCATTCTGTAATCTGTGGACTTTCAGAGTGTTGATGAAACACGGAAATTGCATCGGGATTGAATACATCAGGCACCATGCGGACTTCTCTCCATGGGAGTAATGTCTCAAACTGTCTTCGCTTTGATCATTCCTTGAAAAACCAGTAGTAGTTTCCCAAGCACATCTGGAGGCATTCTGTATTCTGTGGACCTTCACAGTGTTGATGAAACACAGAAATAGGATTGGGATTGAATACAACAGGCACCATGCGTACATGTCTCCATAGGAGTAATGTCTCAATGTGGCTACGTTTTGATCGTTACCTGGAAGACCAGTAGTAGTTTTCGAAGCACATCTGGAGGCATTCTGTAATCTTTCTGCCTTCAGAGTGTTGTTGAAACACAGAAAATGCATCGGGATTGAATAAAACAATCACCATGCGGGCTTTTCTCCATGGGAGTAATGTCTCAAACTGTCTACGTTTTGGTCGTTTCCTGGAAGACCAGTAGTAATATCCGAAGCACATCTGGAGGCATTCTGTAATCTATGGACCTGCAGGGTTTAGATGAAACTCAGGAATTGCATCGGGATTAAATACAACAGATACCATGATGAACTTTGTCCATGGGAGAGATGTCTCAAACAGTCTACGAATTTTGATCGATTCCTCGAAGACCAGTAGTAGTTTACCAGCATATCTGGAGGCATTCTGTAGTCTGTGGACTTCAGAGTGTTGATGAAACACAGAAATTGCATCGGGATTGAATAAAACAGGCACCATGCGGATTTTTTCTCCTTGGGAGTAATGTCTCAAACTGTATACAGTTTCATCGTACCCTGGTAGGGCAGTAGTTGTTTCCGAAGCACATCTGGAGGCATTCTGTAATCTGTGGACCTTCAGAATGATAATGAAATACAGAAATTGCATCGGGATTTAATAAAACAAACACCATGCGGACTTTTTTGCTTGAGAGTAATGTCTCAAACTTTCTACGTTTTGATCGTTCCCTAACAGACCAGTAGTAATTTCCGAAGCACATCTGGAGGCATTATGTAATCTGTGGAACTTCACAGTGTTGATGAATTACAGAAATGGGATCATTATTGTATACAACAGGTACCATGCGTACTTTTCTCCATGAGAGTAATGTCTCATACTGTGTACGACTTGATCGATCGTGGAAGACCAGTAGTAGTTTCCGAACCACATCTCGAAGCATTCTGAATCTGTGCATCTTCAGAGTGTTGATGAAACCTAGAAATTGCATCGGGATTGACTAGAACAGGCACGATGCGAACTTTTCTCCATATGAGTAATGTCTGAAACTGTGTACGATTTGATCTTTTCCTGGAAGACCAGTAGTAGTCTAAAAGGCACATCTGGAGGCATGATGTAATCTGTGGGCCTTCAGAGTGTTGGTGAAATGCAGAAATTGCATCGGGATTGAATACAACAGGAACCATGCGGAATTTTCTCCATGGGAGTAATATCTCACACTGCGTATGATTTGATCGATTCCTGGAAGACCAGTAGTAGCTTGCGAAGAAAATCTGGAGTCATTCTGTAATCCGTGCACCTTCAGAGTGTTGATGAAACACAGGAATTGCAACGGAATTCAATACAACATGCTCCATGCGGACTCTTCTCCATAGGCGTAATGTATCAAAATGTCTACGCTTTGATGTAATTCTGGGAGACCAGTAGTAGTTTTTGAAGCACATCTGGAGGCTTTCTGTAATCTTTGGACCTTCAAAGTGTTGATGAAACACAGTCATTTCATCGGGATTGAATAAAACAAGCACCATGCAGACTTTTCTCCATGGTAGTAATGTCTCAAACTGTCTACTATTTGGCCGTTCCCTGGAAGACCAGTAGTAGTTTCCGAAGCAGATCTGGAGGCATTCTGTAATCTGTTGACCTTCAGAGTGTTGATGAAACACAGAGATAGCATCGGGATTGAATACAAGAGGCACCATGTGGACTTTTCTCCATGATAGTAATTTCTCAAATTGTCTACGAATTGATCGTTCCCTCGAAGACCATTAGTAGTTTCTGAAGCACATCATTAAGCATTCTGTAATCTGTGGACCATCAGAGTGTTCATAAACACAGAAATTGCATCGGGATTAAATAGAACAGTCACCTTGCGGACTTTTCTCGATGAGGGTAATGTCTAAAACTGTCTTCGCTTTGATCGTTAACTGGAAGACCAGTTAAAGATTCCGAAGCACATCTGGAGTCATTCTGTAATCTGTTGACCTTCAGAGTGTTGATGAAACACACAAATTGCATCAGGATTGAGTACAACAATCACCATGCGGTCATTCCTATATGGGAGTAATGTCACAAACAGTCTTCGCTTTGATCGTTCCCTGGAAGACCAGTAGCAGTTTCCAAGTCACATTTGGAGGCATTCTGTAATCCGTGCACCTTCAGATTGTTGATGAAACACAGAAATTCCAACGGGATTGAATACAACAGGCACCAAGCGGAGTTTTCTCCATTGGAGTAATGTCTCAAACTGTCTACGCTTTGATCGTTCCCTGGAAGACCAGTAGTAGTTTTCGAAGCACATTAGGAGGCATTCTGTAATCTGTAAACCATTAAAGTGTTCATAAACACAGAAATTGCATCGGAATTGAGTGGAACAGGCACCATGCGGAATTTTCTCATTGAGATTAATGTCTCAAACTGTCTACGCTTTGATCGTTATCTGGAAGACCAGTAACAGTTTGCGAAGCACATCTGGAGGCATTCTGTAATCTCTTTACGTTCAGAGTGTTGATGGAACACAGAAATTGCATCGGGATTTAATACAACATGCACCATGCGGTCCTTTCTCCATGGGAGTAATGTCTCGAACTGTCTACGTTTTGATCGATTCCTGGTAGACCAGTAGTAGATTCAGAATCACATCTGGAGGCAATCTGTAATCTATGGACCCTCAGAGTGTTGGTGAAACACAGGAATTCATCGGGATTCAATAGAACAGCCACCATGAGTGCCTTACTCCATGCTAGAAATGTCTCAAACTGTCTATGAATTTTGATCGATTCCTCGAAGACCAGTAGTAGCTTCCGAAGCACATCTGGAGGCATTCCGTAATCTGAGGACCTTCAGAGTGTTGATGAAACACAGAATTTGCTCGGGATTTAATACAACATGCACCATGCAGTCTTTTCTCCATGGGAGTAGTGTCTCAACCAGACTAAGCTTTGATCGTTCCCTGGAAGACCAGTAGTAGTTTATAAGGCACATCTGGAGGCATTGTGTAATCTGCCTTCTGAGTGTTGATGATACACAGAAATTGCATCGGGATTGAATAAAACAGGCACCATGCGGACTTTTCTCAATGGGAGTAATGTCTAAAATTGTCTACGCTTTGATCGTTTCCTGGGAGACCAGTAGTAATAACCGATGCACATCTGGAGGCATTCTGTAATCTGTGGGCCTTCAGAGTGTTGATGAAACACAGGAATTGCATCGGGATTCAATACAACAGGCACCGAGCGGACTTTTCTCCATGGGAGTAATGTCTGAAACTGTCTACGCTTTGATCATTCCCTGGAAGGACAGTAGTACTTTACGAAGCACTTCTGGAGGCATTCTGTAATCTGTGGACCTTCACAGTTTTGATGAAACACAGAAATTTGATCGGGATTGAATACAACAGGAACCATGCGTACTTTTCTCCATGAGAGTAATGTCTCAAACTGTATACGATTTGATCGATTCCTGGAAGCAAAGTAGTACTTTAAAAGGCACATCTTAAGGCATTCTATAATCTTTGGGCCTTCAGAGTGATGGTGAAACGCAGAAATTGCATCGGGATTTAATACAACAAGAACCAGGCGGACTTTTCTCCATGGGAGTAATGTCACAAACTGTGTACGATTGATCGATTCCTAAAAAACCAGTAGTAGTTTCCGAACCACATCTGGAAGCATTCTGAATCTGTGCACCATCAGAGTGTTGATGAAACACAGAAATTGCATCGGGATTGAATACATCATGCACCATGCTGACCTTTCTCCATGGGAGTAATGCCTTAAACTGACTACGCTTTGATCGTTCCCAGGACGACCAGTAGTAGTTTTTGTTGCACATCTGGAGGCATTCTGTAATCTTTGGACCTTCAGAGTGTTGATGAAACGCAGAAATTGCATCCGGATTGAATACAACAGCCACCATGCGGACTTTTCTCCATGGGAGTAGTCTCAAACTGTCTACGATTTGATCGTTCCCTGGAAGACCAGTAGTAGATTCCGAATCACATCTGGAGGCATTCTATAATCTGTGGACCATCAGAGTGTTGATGAAAAGCAGAGGTTGCTTCGGGATTGAATACAACGGGCACAATGCGGACTTTTCTCCATGGGAGTAATGTCTCAAACTGTCCACGTTTTCATCGTTCCCTGGAAGACCAGTAGTAGTTAATAAGGCACATCTGGAGGAATTCTGTAATCTGCCTTCAGAGTGTTGAAGAAACACAGAAATTGCATTGGGATTGAATAAAACAGGCACCATGCGGACTTTTCTCCGTGGGAGTAATGTCTAAAATTTCCTACGTTTTGATCGTTTCGTGGGAGACCAGTAGTAATATCCGAAGCACATCTGGAGGCATTCTGTAATCTGTGGGCCTTCAGAGTGTTGATGAAACACAGACATTGCATCGGGATTCAATACAACAGGCACCGAGCGGACTTTTCTCCATGTGAGTAATGTCTGAAACTGTCTACGCTTTGATCATTCCCTGGAAGGACAGTAGTAGTTTCCGAAGCACTTCTGGAGGCATTCTGTAATCTGTGGACCTTCACAGTTTTGATGAAACACAGAAATTTGATCGGGATTGAATACAACAGAAACCATGTGTACTTTTCTCCATGAGAGTAATGTCTCAAACTGTATACGATTTGATCGATTCCTGGAAGCAAAGTAGTAGTTTAAAAGGCACATCTGGAGGCATTCTGTAATCTGTGGGCCTTCAGAGTGATGGTGAAACGCAGAAATTGCATCGGGATTGAATACAACAGGCACCATGCGGACCTTTCTCCATGAGGGTAATGCCTTAAACTGACTACGCTTTGATCGTTCCCAGGACGACCAGTGGTAGTTTCTGAAGCACATCTGGAGGCATTCTGTAATCTTTGGACCTTCCGAGTGTTGATGAAACACAGAATTTGCATCGGGATTGAATACAACAGGCACCATATGGACTTTTCTCCATGGGAGTAGTCTCAAACTGTCTACGCTTTCATCGTTCCCTGGAAGACCAGTAGTAGTTTCCGAAGCACATCTGGAGGCATTCTGTAATCTGTGGAACTTTTAAGACTTGATGAAACACAGAAATTGCATCTGGATTGAATACAAAAGGTACCATGCGGACTTTTCTCAATGGGAAAAGGTCTCAAACTGTCTACGAAATTAGATTGATTCCTCGAAGGCCAGTAGTTGTTTCCTAGGCACATCCAGAGTCATTCTGTAACCTGTGGACCTTGAGAGTGTTGATAAAACACAGAAATTGCATGAGGATTGAATATAACGGGCAACATGCGGACTTTTCTCCATGGGATCAATGTCTCAAACTGTCTACGCTTTCAGCGTAACATGGAAGTACGGTAGTAGTTTCCGAGGCCATCTGGAAGCATTCTATAATCTGTGGACCTTTAGAGTGTTGATGAAACACAGAAATTGCCTCGGGATTGAATACAACTGGCACCTTGCAGACTTTTTTCCATGGGAGTATTGTCTCAAATGTCCACGCTTTGATCGTTCCCTGGAAGACTAGTAGTAGTTTCCGAATCACATCTGGAGGCATTATGTAATCTGTGGACCTCCAGAGTGTTGATTAAACACAGAAATTGCGGCGGGATTGAATAGAACAGGCTCCATGCAGACTTTTATCCATGGGAGTAATGTCTACAACTGTCTACGTTTTGATCCTTCCCTAGCAGACCAGTAGTAATTTCCGAAGCACATCTGGAGGCATTCTGTAATCTGTGGACAATCAGAGTGTTGATGAAACACAGAAATTGGAACAGGATTGGATACAACAGGTACCATGTGAACTTTTCTAAATGAGAGTATTGTTTCAAACTGTGTACGCTTTGATCGATTCCTGGGAGACCAGTAGTAGTTTAAAAGGCACATCTGGAGGCAATCTGTAATCTTTGGGCCTTCAGAGTGTTGGTGAAAAGCAGAAATTTCATCGGGATTGAATACAACAGGAACCATGCGGACTTTTCTCCATGGGAGTAATGTCTCAAACTGTGTACGATTTGATCGATTCCTGGATGACCAGTAGTAGTTTCCGAACCACATCTGGAAGCATTCTGAATCTGTGCACCTTCACAATGTTGATGAAACACAGAAATCGCATCACGATTGAATACAACGGGCACCAAGCGGTCTTTTCTCCATGGTAGTAATGACTCAAACAATCTACGCTTTGACCGCTTCCTGGATGACCAGTACTAGTTCACGAAGCACATCTGGAGGCATTCTGTAATCTTTGGACTCCCAGAGTGTTCATGAAACACAGAAATTGCTTCGGGATTGAATAGAACAGGCACCATGCAGACTTTTCTCCATGGGAGTAATGTCTCAAACTATGTACAATTTGATCGATTCCTGTTAGACCAGTAGTAGTTTCCGAACCACATCTGGAGGCATTCTGAATCTGTGCACCTTCAGAGTGTTGATGAAACACAGAGATTGCATCGGGATTGAATACAACAGGCACCATGCGGACTTCTCTCCATGGCAGTACGCTTTGGTCGATTCCTGGAAGACAATGAGTAGTTTCCAAGATACATCTGGAGTCATTCGGTAATCTGTGGACTTTCAGACTGTTGATGATACACAGAAATTGCAACGGGATTGAATACAACAGGCACCATGCGGACCTTTGTCCATGGGAGTAATGTCTCAAACTGACTACGTTTTGATCGTTCCCAGGAAGACCAGTAGTAGTATCCGAAGCACATGTGGAGGCAATCTGTAATCTGTGGACCTTCAGAGTGTTGATGGAACACAGAAATTGCATCGGGATTGAATACAACAGGCACCATGCGGACTTCTCTCCATGGGAGTAATGTCTCAAACTGTCTACGCTTTGATCATACCCTGGAAGGACAGTAGTAGTTTTTTACGAAGCACATCTAGAGGCATTCTGTAATCTGTGGACCTCCAGAGTGTTGATGAAACACAGAAATTGCGTCGGGATTGAATACAACAGGCTCCATGCAGACTTTTATCCATGGGAGTATTGTCTCAAACTGTCTACGTATTGATCCTTCCCTAGCAGACCAGTAGTAATTTCCGAAGCACAACTGGAGGCATTCTGTAATCTGTGGACCATCACAGTGTTGATGAAACACAGAAATTGGATCAGGATTGTATACAACAGGTACGATGCGTTCCTTTCTCCATGAGAGTAATGTTTCAAACTGTGTAAGATTTGATCGTTTCCTGGAAGACCAGTAGTAGTTTAAAAGACACATCTGGAGGCATTCGGCAATCTTTGGTCTTTCAGTGTGTTGATGAAACACAGAAATTGCATCACGATTGAATACAACAGGCACCAAGCGGTCTTGTCTCCATGGTAGTAATGACTCAAACAGTCTACGCTTTGATCGCTTCCTGGTAGACCAGTAGTAGTTCACGAGCACATCTGGAGGCATTCTGTAATCTTTGGACTCTCAGAGTGTTCACGAAACACAGAAATTGCATTGGGATTAAATAGAACAGGCACCATGCAGACTTTTCTCCATGGGAATAATGTCTCAAACTGTGTACAATTCGATCGATTCCTGGTAGACCAGTAGTAGTTTCCGAACCACATCTGGAGGCATTCTGTAATCTGTGCACCTTCAGAGTGTTGATGAAACACAGAGATTGCAATCGGTATTGCATACAACAGGCACCGTGCGGACTTCTCTCCATGGGAGTAGGCTTTGGTCGATTCCTGGAAGACCATAGTAGTTACAGAAACACATCTGGAGCCATTCTGTAATCTGTGGACCTTCAGAGTGTTGATGAAACACCGAAAATGCATCGGGAAGAATACAACTGTCACCGTGCAGACTTTTCTCCATGGGAGTAATGTCTCAAACTGTCTACGCTTTGACCGTTCCCTGGAAAACCAGTAGTAGTTTATAAGGCACATCAGGAGGTATTCTGTATTCTGCCCTCAGAGTGTTGACGAAACACAGAAATTGCATCGGGATTGAATAAAACAGGCACCATGCGGACTTTTCTCCATGGGAGTAATGTCTCAAACTGTCTACGCTTTGATCGTTTCCTGGAAGACCAGTAGTAATATCCGAAGCCCATCAAGAGGCATTTTGTAATCTGTGGACCTTCAGAGTGTAGATGAAACACAGGAATTGCATCGGAATTAAATAAAACAGATACCATGATGATCTTTCTCCATGGGTGAGATGTCTCAAACTGTCTACGAATTTTGATCGAGTCCTCGAAGTCCAGTAAGAGTTTTTAAGCACGACTGGAGGCATTCTGTGACCTGCGGACCTTCAGAGTGTTGATGAAACACAGAAATTGCATCGGGATTGAATACAACAGGCACCATGCATACTTTCCTCTACGGGAGTAATGTCTCAAACTGTCTACAGTTTCATCGATCCCTGGAAGGGCAGTAGTTGTTACCGAAGCACATCTGGAGGCATTCCGTATTCTGTTTACGTTCAGGGTGTTGATGGAACACAGAAATTGCATCGGGATTCGATACAACAGGCACCATGCAGACTTTTCTCCATGGGAGTAATGTCTCAAACTGTCTACGCTCTCATCATTCCCTGGAACGACAGTAGTAGTTTCTGAAGCAAATGTGGAGGCATTCTGTAATCTGTGGACCTCCAGAGTGTTGATGAACCACAGAAATTGCATCGGGATTGAATACAACAGGCTCCATGCACACTTTTCTCCATGGGAGTAATGTCTCAAACTGTGTACGATTTGATCGATTCGTGGAAGACCAGTAGTAGTTTCCGAACCACATCTGGAAGCATTCTGAATCTGAGCACCTTCAGAGTGTTGATGAAACACAGAAATTGCATCGGGATTGAATACAACAGGCTCCATGTAGACTTTTCTCCATAGGCGTAATGTCTCAAACTGTCTACGCTTTGATCGTTCCCTGGAAGACCAGTACTAGTTTCCGAAGCAAATCTGTAGGCATTCTGTATTTTGTGGAACTTCACAGTGTTGATGAAACACAGAAATTCAATCGGGATTGAATACAACAGGCACCATGAGGACTTTTCTCCATGATATTAATGTCTCAAACTGTCTACGCTTTGATCGTTCCCTGGAAGACCAGTAGTAGTTTCCGTAGCACATCTGTAGGCATTCCGTTCTTTGTGGAAATTCACAGTGTTGATGAAACACAGAAATTGAATCGGGATTGAATACAACAGGCACCATGAGGACTTTTCTCCATGATATTAATGTCTCAAACTGTCTACGCTTTGATCGTTCCCTGGGAGACCAGTAGTAGTTTCCGAAACAAATCTGGAGGCATTCTGTAATCTGTGGACCTTCAGAGTGTTCATGAAACACAGAAATTGCATCGGGATTGACTAGAAGAGGCACCATGCGGACTTTACTACATGGGAGTAATGTCTCAAACTGTATACGCTTTGATCGTTCAATGGAAGACAAGTAGTAGATTGCGAAGCACATCTGGAGGCATTCTGTAATCTGTATACATTCAGAGTGTTGATGGAACACAGAAATTGCATCGGGATTGAATAAAACAAGCACCATGCGGACTTTTCTCCATGGGAGTAATGTCTCCAACTGTCTACGCTTTGATCGCTCATTGGAAGACCAGTAGTAATTTACGAAGCACATCTCGAGGTATTCTGTAATCTGTGGACCTTCAGAGTGTTGATGAAACGCAGAAATTGCATCGAGATTGAATACAACAGGCTCCATGCGTACTTTTCTCCATGATAGTAATGGCTCAAACTGTGTACGATTTGATCGATTCCGGGAAGACCAGTAGTACATTCCAACCACATCTGGAGACTTTCTGTAATCCATGCACCTTCCGAGTGTTGATGAAACACAGAAATTGCATCGGGATTGATTACTACAGGCTGCATGCGGACTTTTCTCCATAGGCGTAATGTCTCAAACTGTCTACGCTTTGATCAACTTCTAGGAGACCAGTAGTAGTTTTTGAAGCACATCTGGATGCATTCTGTAATCTGTGGACCTTCAGAATGTTCATGAAACACAGAAATTGCATCGGGATTGACTAGAAGAGGCACCATTCGGACTTTTCTCCATGAGAGTAATGTCTCAAACTGTCTACGCTTTGATCGTTCCCTGGAAGACCATTAGTAGCTTCCGAAGCACATCTGTAGGCATTCTGTGTTTTGTCGCACTTCACAGTGTTGATGAAACACAGAAATTGAATCGGGATTGAATACAACAGGCACCATGAGGACTTTTCTCCATGATATTAAAGTCTCAAACTGTCTACGCTTTGATCACTCCCTGGGAGACCAGTAGTAGTTACCGAAGCACATCTGGAGGCATTCTGAAATCTGTGGACCTTCAGAGTGTTCATGACACTGAAATTGCATCGGGATTGACTAGAAGAGGCACCATGCGGACTTTACTACGTGGGAGTAATGTCTCAAACTGTATACGCTTTGATCGTTCCCTGGAAGACCAGTAGTAGTTTGCGAAGCAAATCTGGAGGCATTCTGTAATCTATATACATTCAGAGTGTTGATGGAACACAGAAATTGCATCTGGATTGAATACAACAAGCACCATGCGGACTTATCTACATGGGAGTAATGTCTCAAACTGTCTACGCTTTGATCGTTCATTGGAAGACCAGTAGTAATTTATTAAGCACATCTCGAGGTATTCTGTAATCTGTGGACCTTCAGAGTGTTGATGAAACGCAGAAATTGCATCGAGATTGAATACAACAGGCTCCATGCGTACTTTTCACCATGATAGTAATGGCTCAAACTGTGTACGATTTGATCGATTCCGGGAAGACCAGTAGTACATTCCAACCACATCTGGAGACTTTCTGTAATCCATGCACCTTCCGAGTGTTGATGAAACACAGAAATTGCATCGGGATTGATTACAACAGGCTCCATGCGGACTTTTCTCCATGGGCGTAATGTCTCAAACTGTCTACGCTTTGATCAACTTCTAGGAGACCAGTAGTAGTTTTTGAAGCACATCTGGATGCATTCTGTAATCTGTGGACCTTCAGAATGTTCATGAAACACAGAAATTGCATCGGGATTGACTAGAAGAGGCACCATGCGGACTTTACTACATGGGAGTAATGTCTCAAACTGTATACGCTTTGATCGTTCCCTGGGAGACCAGTAGTAGTTTCCGAAACACGTCTGGAGGCGTTCTGTAATCTGTGGACCTTCAGAGTGCACATGAAACACAGAAATTGCATCGCGATTGACTAGAAGAGGCACCATGCGGTCTTTACTACTTGGGAGTTATGTCTCAAACTGTATACGTTTTGATCGTTCCCTGGAGGAGCAGTAGTAGTTTGCGAAGCACATCTGGAGGTATTCTGTAATCTGTTTACATTCAGAGTGTTGATGGAACACAGAAATTGCATCGGGATTGAATACAACAAGCATCAAATGGACATTTCTCCATGGGAGTAATGTCTCCAACTGTCTACGCTTTGATCGTTCATTGGAAGACCAGTAGTAATTTCCGCAGCACATCTGGAGGTATTCTGTAACCTGTGGACCTTCAGAGTATTAATGAAACGCAGAAATTGCATCGAGATTGAATACAACAGGCTCCATGCGTACTTTTCTCCATGATAGTTATGTCTCAAACTGTGTACGATTTGATCGATTCCTGGAAGACCAGTAGTACAGTCCGAACCACATCTGGAGACTTTCTGTAATCTATGCACCTTCAAAGTGTTGATGAAACACAGAAATTGCATCGGGATTGAATAAAACAGGCTCCATGCGGACTTATCTCCATAGGCGTAATGTCTCAAACTGTCTACGCCTTGATCAGCTCCTGGGAGACCAGTAGTAGTTTTCGAAGCACATCTGGAGGCATTCTGTAATCTTTGGAACTTCAGAGTGTACATGAAACACATAAAGCTCATCGGGATGGATTACAACAGGCACCATGCGGACTTTTCTCCATGAGAGTAATGTCTCAAACTGTCTACGCTTTGATCGTTCCCTGGAAAACCAGTAGTAGTTTCCGAAGCACATCTGTAGGCATTCTGTGTTTTGTCGAACTTCACAGTGTTGATGAAACACAGAAATGGAATCGGGATTGAATACAACAGGCACCATGAGGACTTTTCTCCATGATATTAAAGACTCAAACTGTCTACGCTTTGATCACTCCCTGGGAGACCAGTAGTAGTTTCCGAAGCACATCTGGAGGCATTCTGAAATCTGTGGACCTTCAGAGTGTTCATGACACAGAAATTGCATCGGGATTGACTAGAAGAGGCACCATGCGGACTTTACTACGTGGGAGTAATGTCTCAAACTGTATACGCTTTGATAGTTCCCTGGAAGACCAGTAGTAGTTTGCGAAGCACATCTGGAGGCATTCTGTAATCTGTATACATTCAGAGTGTTGATGGAACACAGAAATTGCATCGGGATTGAATACAACAAGCACCATGCGGACGTATCTACATGGGAGTAATGTCTCCAACTGTCTACGCTTTGATCGTTCATTGGAAGACCAGTAGTAATTGCCGAAGCACATCTGGAGACTTTCTGTAATCTGTGGACCTTCAGAGTGTTGATGAAACGCAGAAATTGCATCGACATTGAATACAACAGGCTCCATGCGTACTTTTCTCCATGATAGTAATGTCTCAAACTGTGTACGATTTGATCGATTCCCGGAAGACCAGTAGTACATTCCGAACCACATCTGGTGACATTCTGTTATCTATGCACCTTCAGAGTGTTGATGAAACACAGAAATTGCATCGGGATTGATTACAACAGGCTCCATGCGGACTTTTCTCCATAGGCGTAATGTCTCAAACTGTCTACGCTTTGATCAACTTCTGGGAGACCAGTAGTAGTTTTTGAAGCACATCTGGATGCATTCTGTAATCTGTGTACCTTCAGAGTGTTCATAAATCACAGATATTCTATCGGGATTGACTAGAAGAGGCACCCTGCGGACTTTTCTCCATGGGAGCAATGTCTCAAAGTGTGCTCGATTTGATCCCTTCCTTTAAGATAAGTAGCAGTTTCCGAAGCACATCTGGAGGCATTCTGTAATCTGTGGACCTTCCGAGTGTTGATGAAACATAGAAATTGCATCGGGATTAATAATACAGGCACCTTGCTTTTTTCTATGTGAGTAATGTATCAACTGTCTACGGTTTGATCGTTCCCTGGAAGACCAATAGTAGTTTTCGAATCACATCTGGAGGCATTCTGTAATCTGTGGACCTTGAGTGTTGAAGAAACACAGAGACTGCTTCGGCATTTATTACAACAAGCATCATGCGGACTTTTCTCCATGTGAGTAATGTCTAAAATTCTCTACGCTTTGATCGTTCCTTTGAAGACAAGTAGTAGTTTCCAAGGCACATATGGAGGCATTCTGTAATATGTGGACCTTGAGGGTGTTGCTGAAACACAGAAATTACATCGGGATTGAATACAACATGCACCATGCGGACTTTTCTCCATGGGAGTAATGTCTCAAACTCTCTACGCTTTGATCTTTCCCTGGAAGGCCACAAGTAGTTTGCGAAGCACATCTGGATGCATTCTGTAATCTGTAGACCTTCAGAGTGTTGTTGAAACACAGAATTGCATCGGGATTGAATACAAAAGGCACCATGCGAACATTTATACACGGGAGTAATGTCTCATACTGTCTACCCATTGATCGTTCCCTGGAACACCAGTAGGAGTTTCTGAAGCACATCTGAAGGCATTCCGTAATCTGTAGACCTTCAGAGTGTTGACGAAACACAGAAATTGCATCGGGATTAAATACAACATGCACCTTGGAGCATTCTGTAACCTTTGGAACTTCAGTGTGTAAATGAAACACATAAAGCTCATCGGGATGGATTACAACAGGCACCATGCGGACTTTTCTCCATGAGAGTAATGTCTCAAACTGTCTACCCTTTGATCGTTCCCTGGAAGACTAGTAGTACTTTCCGAAGCACATCTGTAGGCATTCTGTATTTTGTGGAACTTCACAGTGTAGATGAAACACAGAAATTCAATCGGGATGAATACAACAGGCACCATGAGGACTTTTCTCCATGATATTAATGTCTCAAACTGTCTACGCTTTGATCGTTCCCTGGAAGACCGGTAGTAGTTTCCGTAGCACATATGTAGGCATTCTGTTCTTTGTGGAAATTCACAGTGTTGATGAAACACAGAAATTGAATCGGGATTGAATACAACAGGCACCATGAGGACTTTTCTCCATGATATTAATGTCTCAAACTGTCTACGCTTTGATCGTTCCCTGGGAGACCAGTAGTAGTTTCCAAAACACATCTGGAGGCATCCTGTAATCTGTGGACCTTCAGAGTGTTCATGAAACACAGAAATGGCATCGGGATTGACTAGAAGAGGCACCACGCGGACTTTACTACTTGGGAGTAATGTCTCAAACTGTATACGCTTTGATCGTTCAATGGAAGACCAGTAGTAGATTGCGAAGTACATCTGGAGGCATTCTGTAATCTGTATACATTCAGAGTGTTGATGGAACACAGAAATTGCATCGGGATTGAATACAACAAGCACCATGCGGACTTTTCTCCATGGGAGTAATGTCTCCAACTGTCTACGCTTTGATCGTTCATTGGAAGACCAGTGGTAATTTACGAAGCACATCTCGAGGTCTTCTGTAATCTGTGGACCTTCAGAGTGTTGATGAAACGCAGAAATCGCATCGAGATTGAATACAACAGGCTCCATGCGTACTTTTCTCCATGATAGTAATGGCTCAAACTGTGTACGATTTGATCGATTCCGGGAAGACTAGCAGTACATTCCAACCACATCTGGAGACCTTCTGTAATCCATGCACCTTCCGAGTGTTGATGAAACACAAAAATTGCATCGGGATTGATTACAACAGGCTCCATGCGGTCTTTTCTCCATACGCGTAATGTCTCAAACTGTCTACGCTTTGATCAACTTCTGGGAGACCAGTAGTAGTTTTTGAAGCACATCTGGATGCATTCTGTAATCTGTGGACCTTCAGAGTGTTCATGAAATACAGAAATTGCATCGGGATTGACTAGAAGAGGCACCATGCGGCCTTTACTACATGGGAGTAATGTCTCAAATTTTATACGCTTTGATCGTTCCCTGGGAGACCAGTAGTAGTTTCCGAAGCACATCTGGAGGCATTTTGTAATCTGTTTACATTCAGAGTGTTGATGGAACACAGAAATTGCATCGGGATTGAATACAACAAGCATCAAATGGACATTTCTCCATGGGAGTAATGTCTCCAACTGTCTACGCTTTGATCGTTCATTGGAAGACCAGTAGTAATTTCCGAAGCACATCTGGAGGTATTCTGTAACCCGTGGACCTTCAGAGTATTAATGAAACGCAGAAATTGCATCGAGATTGAATACAACAGGCTCCATGCGTACTTTTCTCCATGATAGTTATGTCTCAAACTGTGTACGATTTGATCGATTCCTGGAAGACCAGTAGTACAGTCCGAACCACATCTGGAGACTTTCTGTAATCTATGCACCTTCAGAGTGTTGATGAAACACAGAGATTGCATCGGGATTGAATAAAACAGGCACCATGTGGACTTTTCCCCATTTGAGTAATGTCTCAAACTCTCTACGCCTTGATCGTTCCCTGGAAGACAAGTAGTAGTTTTCAAGGCACATCTGGAGGCATTCTGAAATATGTGGACCTTCAGAGTGTTGATGAAACACAGAAATTGCATCGGGATTGAATACAACAGGCACCATGCGGACTTTTCTCCACGGGATAATGTCTCAAACTGTCTACGAAATTTGATCGATTCCTCGAAGACCAGTAGTAGTTTCCGAAGCACGACCTGAGTGATTCTGTAATTTGTGGATCTTGAGAGTGTTGATAAAACACAAAAATTGCATGGGGATTCAATACAACAGGTAACATGCGGGCTTTTCTCCATGGGAGTAATGACTCAAAGTGTGCTCGATTTGATCCATTCCTCCAAGATAAGTAGCAGTTTCCGAAGCACATCTGGAGGCATTCTGTAATCTGTGGACCTTCCGAGTGTTGATGAAACATAGAAATTGCATCGGGATGAATACAACAGGCACCTTGCTGACTTTTTTCTATGTGAGTAATGTTTCAACTGTCTACGGTTTGATCGTTCCCTGGAAGACCAATAGTAGTTTTCGAATCACATCTGGAGGCATTCTGTAATCTGTGGACCTTGAGTGTTGATGAAACACAGATTGCTTCGGCATTTATTACAACAGGCATCATGTGGACTTTTCTCCATGCTAGTAATGTCTCAAATTCTCTACGCTTTGATCGTTCCTTTGAAGACAAGTAGTAGTTTCCAAGGCACATATGGAGGCATTCTGTAATATGTGGACCTTCAGGGTGTTGATGAAACACAGAAATTACATCGCGATTGAATACAACATGCACCATGCGGACTTTTCTCACAGGGAGTAATGTCTCAAACTCTCTACGCTTTGATCTTTCCCTGGAAGGCCACAAGTAGTTTGCGAAGCACATCTGGATGCATTCTGTAATCTGTAGACCTTCAGAGTGTTGTTGAAACACAGAATTGCATCGGGATTGAATGCAAAAGGCACCATGCGAACATTTATCCATGGGATAATGTCTCATACTGTCTACGCATTGATTGTTCCCTGGAAGACCAGTACGAGTTTCTGAAGCACATCTGAAGGCATTCCGTAATCTGTAGACCTTCAGAGTGTTGATGAAACACAGAAATTGCATAGGGATTAAATACAACATGCACCTCGGAGCATTCTGTAATCTTTGGAAATTCAGAGTGTAGACGAAACACATAAAGCTCATCGGGATGGATTACAACAGGCACCATGCGGACTTGTCTCCATGAGAGTAATGTCTCAAACAGTCTACCCTTTGATCGTTCCCTAGAAGACCAGTAGTAGTTTGCGAAGCACATCTGGAGGCATTCTGTAATCTGTATACATTCAGAGTGTTGATGGAACACAGAAATTGCATCGGGATTGAATACAACAAGCACCTTGCGGACTTATCTCCATGGGAGTAATGTCTCCAACTGTCTACGCTTTGATCGTTCATTGGAAGACCAGTAGTAATTTCCGAAGCACATCTGGAGGCATTCTGTTATCTGTGGACCTTCAGAGTGTTAATGAAACGCAGAAATTGCATCGAGATAGAACACAACAGGCTCCATGCGTACTTTTCTCCATGATAGTTATGTCCCAAACTGTGTACGATTTGATCGATTCCTGGAAGACCAGTAGAACATTGCGAACCACATCTGGAGACTTTCTGTAATCTATGCACCTTCCCAGTGTTGATGAAACACAAAAATTGCATCGGAATTGATTACAACATGCTCCATGCGGACTTATCTCCATAGGCGTAATGTCTCAAACTGTCTACGCTTTGATCAACTTCTGGGAGACCAGTAGTAGTTCTTGAAGCACATCTGGATGCATTCTGTAATCTGTAGACCTTCAGAGTGTTCATGAACCACAGAAATTGCATCGGGATTGACTAGAAGAGGCACCATGCGGACTTTACTACATGGGAGTAATGTCTCAAACTGTATACGCTTTGATCGTTCCCTGGAAGACCAGTAGTAGTTTGCGAAGCACATCTGGAGGCATTCTGTAATCTGTTTACCTTCAGAGTGTTGATGGAACACAGAAATAGCATCGGGATTGTATACAACAAGCACCATGCGGACTTTTCTCCTTGGGAGTAATGTCTCAAAGTATGTACGATTTGATCGTTTCCTGGAAGACCAGTAGTAGTTTGAGAACCACATCTGGAGGCATTCTGTAAACTGTACACCTTTAGAGTTTTGATGAACCACATAAATTGCATCGGGATTGAATGCAACACGCTCCATGCGAACTTTTATGCATAGGCGTAATGTCTCAATCGGTGTACGCTTTGATCGACTTCTGGGACACCAGTAGTAGTTTTCGAAGCAGATCTGGAGGCAATCTGCAATCTTTAGACCTTCAGAGTGTTGATGAAACACAGTACATTCATCGGGATTCAATACAACAGGCACCATGTGGACTTTTCGCCATTGGAGTAATGTCTCAAACTGTCTGCCCTTTGATCGTTCCCTGGAAGACCAGTAGTAGTTTCCGAACCACATCTGGAGGCATTCTGTATTCTGCGGACCTTCAGAGTGTTGACGAAACACAGATATTACATCGTTTTTGAATACAAGAGGCATAACGCCGACTTTTCTCCATAGGAGTAATGTCTCAAACTGTCTACGCTTTGATCGTTACCTGGAAGACCAGTAGTAGATTCCGAAGCTCATGTCGATGCTTTCTGTAATCTCTGAACCTTCAGAGTGTTGATGAAACACAAATATTGCATGGGGATTCAATACAAGAGCCACTATGCGGAATTTTCTCAATGATAGTAATGTCTTAAAGTGTCTACGCTTTGATGGATTACAGGAAGGCCAGTAGTAGATTCCGAAGTACATCTGGAGGCATTCTGTAAACTGTTGACCTTCAGAGTGTTGATGGAACACAGGAATTGCATCGGGATTAAATACAACAGCCCCCATGAGGACCTTTCTCCATGGGAGAGATGTCTCAAACTGTCTACGAATTTTGATCGATTCCTCGAAGGCGAGTAGTAGTTTCAAAGCACATCTTTAGGCATTCTGTGATCTGTGAACCTTCAGAGTGATGATGATACACAGAAATTGCATCGGGATTGAATACATCAGGCACGATGCAGACTTTTCTCCATGGGAGTAATGTCTCAAACTGGCTACGCTTTGATCGTTCCCTGGAAGATCAGTCGTAGTTTCGGAAGCACATCTAGAGTCATTCTGTATACTGTGGACCTTCACAGTGTTGATGAAACACAGAAATTCAATCGGGATTGAATAAAACAGGCACCATGCGCACTTTTCCCCATGATAGTAATGTTTCAAACTGTCTACGTTTTGAGCGTACCCTGCAAGACTAGTAGTAGTTTCCGAAGCACATCTGAAGGCATTCTGCAATCTGTGAACCTTCAGAGTGTTCATGAAACACAGAAATTGCAACGGGATTGAATACAACAGTCACCAATGCGGACTTTTCCCAATGATAGTAATGTCTCAAACTGTATACGCTTTGGTTGTTTCCTGGAAGACCAGTAGTATTTGAGAAGCACATCACGAGGTATTCTGCAATCTGTGGACCTTCAGTGTGTTCATAAAACACAGAAATTGCATCGGGATTGAAAAGAACAGGCACCATGCGGACATTTCTCAATAGGAGTAATGTCTCAAACTGTCTACGCTTTGATCGTTCCCTGATAGACCAGTAGCAGTTTGCGAAGCACATCTGGAGGCATTCTGTGATCTGTGGACCTTCAGGGTGTTGATGAAACACAGAAATTGCATCGGGATTGAATACAACAGGCACCATGCAGACTTTTCTCTATGGGAGTAATGTCTCAAACCGTCTACACTTTCATAGTTCCCTGGAAGGGCAGTAGTTGTTTCCGAAGCAAATCAGGAGGCATTCTGGAATCTGTGACCTTCAGAGTGTTAATGACACACAGAAATTACATCGAATTTGAATAAAACAAGCACCATGCGGACTTTATTGCATGAGAGAAATTTCTCAAACTTTCAACGTTTGGATCGTTCCCTGGAAGACCAGTAGTAGTTTATAAGGCACATCTGGAGGCATTCTGCAATCTGTTCGCCTTCAGAGTGTTGATGAATCACAGAAATTTCATCGGGATTGAATAAAACAGGCACCATGCGGACTTTTCTCCGTGAGAGAAATGTCTCAAACTGTCTACGCTTTGATCGTTTCCTGGAAGACTAGTAGTAATTTCCAAAGCACATCTGGAGGCTTTCTGTAATCTGTGGACCTTCAGAGTGTTGATGAAACACAGGAATTGCATCGGGATTGAATACAACAGGCATGATGCAGACTTTTCTCCATGGGAGTAATGTCTCAAACTGGCTACGCTTTTATCGTTCCCTGGAAGGACAGTAGTAGTTTCTGAAGCATATCTGGAGGCATTCTGTAATCTGTGGACCTTCAGAGTTTTGATGAAACACAGAAATTGAATCAAGATTGAATACAACAGGCACCATGCGGTCTTTTCTCCATGGGAGTAATGTCTCAAAGTGTGTACGCTTGATGTTTCCCAGGAAGGCCTGTAGTAGTTTCCGAAGCACATCTGAGGCATTCTGATATCTGTGGTCCCTCAGAGTGTTGATGAAACACAGAAATTGCATCGGGATTGAATACAACAGGCACCATGCGGACTTTTCTCCGTGAGAGAAATGTCTCAAACTGTCTACGCTTTGATTGTTTCCTGGAAGACTAGTATTAATTTCCGAAGCACATCTGGAGGCATTCTGTAATCTGTGGACCATCAGAGTGTTGATGAAACACAGGAATTGCATCGGGAATAAATGTAACAGCCACCATGAGGACCTTTCCCCATGGGAGAATGTCTCAAACTTTCTACGAATTTTGATCGATTCCTCGAAGACCAGTAGAAGTTCCCGAGCACATCTGGAGGCATTCTGTGATCTGTGGACCTTCAGAGTGTTGATGATACACAGAAATTGCATCGGGATTGAATACAACAGGCTTGATGCAGACATTTCTCCATGGGAGTAATGTCTGAAACTGGCTACGTTTTGATCGTTCCCTGGAAGGACAGTAGTAATTTCTGAAGCACATCTGGAGGCATTCTGTAATCTTTGGACCTTCAGAGTTTTAATGAACACAGAAATTGCATTGGGATTGAATACAACAAGCACCATAGGGACTTTTTTGCATGAAATTATGTCTCAAACTTTCTACGCTTTAATCATTCCCAGGAAGACCAGTAGTAGTTTGCGAAGCACATCTGGAGGCATTCTGTAATCTGTGCACCTTCAGAGTGTTGATGAAACACAGAAGTTGCATCGGGATTGAATACAAGAGGCTCCATGCGGACTTTTCTCCATGTCAGTAATGTCTAAAACTGTCTACGCTATAATTGTTCCCTGGATGACCAGTATTAGTTTCCGAAGCACATCTGGAGTCATTCTGTAATCTGTGCACCTTCCAAGTGTTGATGAATCACAGAAATTGCACCGGGATTGATTACAACAGGCACCATGCGGTCTATTCTCCATGGGAGTAATGTCTCAAAGTGTGTACGCATGAGGTTTCCCTGGAAGGCCTGTAGTAGGTTCTGAAGCACATCTGGAGGCATTCTGATATCTGTGGTCCCTCAGAGTGTCGATGAAACACAGAAATTGCATCGGGATTGAATACAACAGGCACCATGCGGACTTTTCTCAATGGGAGTAATGTCTCAAACTGTCTGTTTGATCGTTAACTGGAAGACCGTAGTAGTTGCCGAAGCACATTTGGAGGCATTCTGTAATCAATGGACCTTCAGAGTGTTGATGAAACACAGGAATTGCATCGTGATTAAGTACAACAGCCACCATGAAGACCTTCCCCAATTGGAGAAATGTCTCAAACTGTCTACGAATTTTGATCGATTCCTCGAAGACCAGTAGTAGTTTCCATGCACATCTGGAGGAATTCTGTGATCTGTGGACCTTCAGAGTGTTGATGAAACACAGAAATTGCACTGGGATTGAATACAATAGGCACCATGCAGACTTTTCTCCATGGGAATAATGTCTCAAACAGTGAACGATTTGATCGATTCCTGGAAGACCAGTAGTAGTTTGCGAAGCACATTAGCAGGCATTCTGTAATCTGTGGACCTTCAGAGTGTTGGTGAAACGCAGAAACTGCAAAGGGATTGAATACAACAGGAACCATGCGGTCTTTTCTACATGGGAGTAATCTCTCAAACTGTGTACGATTTGATCGATGCCTGGAAGACCAGTTGTAGTTTGCGAAGCACATCTGGAGGCATTCTGCAATCTGTGCACCTTCAGAGTGTTGATGAAACACAGAAATTGCATCGGGAATGAATACAACATTCACCATGCGGTCTTTTCTCCATGGGAGTAATGTCTTAAACAGTCTACGCTTTGATCGTTCCCTGGAAGACCAGTAGTAGTTTCCGAAGCACATCTGGAGTCATTCTGTAATCTGTGCACCTTCCAAGTGTTGATGAAACACAGATATTGCATCGGGATTGAATAAAAAAAAGGCACCATGCGGATTTTTCTCCATTAGAGTAATGTCTCAAACTTTCTACGCTTTGATCGTTTCCTGGGATACCAGTAGTAATTTCCGAAGCACATCTGGAGGCATTCTGTAATTTGTGGACCTTCAGAGTGTTGAAGAAACACAGGAATTGCATCGGGATAAAATACAACAGCCACCATGAGGACCTTTCTCCATGGGAGAAATGTCTCAAACTGTCTAAGAATTTTGATCGATTCCACGAAGACCAGTAGTAGCTTCCAAGCACATCTGTAGGCATTCTGTGATCTGTGGACCTTCAGGGTGCTGATGAAACACAGCAATTGCATGGGGATTGAATACAACAGGCACCATGCAGACTTCTCTCCATGGGAGTAATGTCTCAAACTGTCTCCGATTTTATCGTTCCCTGGAAGACCAGTAGTAGTTCCCGAAGCACATCTGGAGGCATTCTGTATTCTGTGGACCTTGACAGTGTTGATGAAACACAGAGATTGGATCGGGATTGAATACAACAGGCACCATGGGTACTTTTCCCCATAGGAGTAATGTCTCATAGTGGCTACGATTTGATCGTCCCCCTGGAAGGGCAGTAGTTGTTTCCGTAGCACATCTGGAGGCATTCTGTAATCTGTGGACCTTGAGAGTGTTAAGGGAACACAGAAATTGCATCGGGATTGAATAAAACATGAACCATGCGGACTTTTTTGCATGAGAGTAATGTCTCAAACTTTCTACGCTTTGATCGTTCCCTGAAGAATAGTTGTAGTTTCCGAAGCACATCTGGATGCATTCCGTAATCTGTGGACCTTCAGGGTGTTGATGAAACACAGTAATTGCATCGGGATTGAATACAACATGCACCATGCGGACTTTTCTTCATGAGAGTAATGTCTCAAACTGTCTACGATTTGATCGTTCCCTGTAAGACCAGTGGTAGTTTCCGAAGGGCATCTGGAGGCATTCTGTATTCTGTGGACATTCACAGTGTTGATGAAACACAGAAATGGGATCGGGATTGAATACCACAGGCACCATGCGTCCTTTTCTCCATAGGAGTAATGTCTCAAAGTGTCTACGCTTTGATCGTTACCTGGAAGACCAGTAGAAGTTTTCGAAGCACATCTGGAAGCATTTTGTAACCTCTGGAACTTCAGTGTGGTGAAGATACACGGAAATTGCATCGGGATTGAATACAACTGGCACCATGCTGACTTTTTTCAATGGGAGTAATATCTCAAACTGTCTACGCCTTGATCGTTCTCTGGAAGATCAATAGTAGTTTCCGAAGCACATCAGGAGGCATTCAGTAATCTGTCGACCTTCAGAGTGTTGATGAAACAAAGAAATTGCATCGGGATTGAATACAACAGGCACCATGCGGACTTATCTCCATGGGAGTAATGTCTCAAACTGTCTGTACATTCATAGTTCTCTGGAAGGGCAGTAGTAATTTCCGAAGCACATCTGGAGGCATTCTGTAATCTGTGGACCTTCAGAGTTTTGATGAAACACAGAAATTGCATCAGGATTGAATACAACAGGCACCATGCGGTCTTTTCGCCATGGGAGTAATGTCACAAACAGTCTACGCTTCGAAGGTCCCCTGAAGACCAGTAGTAGTTTCAAAGTCACATCTGGAGGCATTCTGTAATCTGTTTACATTCAGAGTCTTGATGGAACACAGAAATTGCATCGGGATCGAACAAAACAGGCAACAAGCGGACTTTTCTCCAGGGGAGTAATGTCTCAAACTGTCTACGTTTGATCGTTAAATGGAAGACCAGTAGTAATTGCCAAAGCACATCTGGAGGCCTTGTGTGATCTGTGGACCTTCAGAGTGTTGATGAAACACAGGAATTGCATCGGAATTGAATACAACAGGCACCATGAGGACCTTACCCATTGGAGAAATGTCTCAAACTGTCTACGAATTTTGATCGATTCCTCGAAGACCAGTAGTAGTTTCCAAGCACATCTGGAGGAATTATGTGATCTGTGGACCTTCAGAGTGTTGATGAAACACTGAAATTGCATCGGGATTGAATACAACAGGAACCATGCGGTCTTTTCTCCATGGGAGTAATGTCTCAAACTGTGTACGATTTGATCGATTCCTGGAAGACCAGTTGTAGTTTACGAAGCACATCTGGAGGCATTCTGTAATCTGTGCACATTCAGAGCTTTGATGAAACACAGAAATTGTTTCGGGATTGAATACAACAGGTTCCATGCGGACTTTTCTCCATAGTCGTAATGACACAACCTGTCTACGCTTTGATCGACTTCTTGGAGACTAGTAGGAGTTTTTGAAGCACATCTGTAGGTATTCTGTGATCTTTGGACCTTCAGAGTGTTGATGAAACGCAGAAATTGCAAAGGGATTGAATACAACAGGAACCATGCGGTCTTTTCTCCATGGGAGTAATGTCTCAAACTGACTACGATATGATCGACACCTGGAAGACAAGTAGTAGTTTCCAAAGCTCATCTGGAGGCATTCTGTACTCTGTGGACATTCACAGTGTTGATGAAACAAAGAAATTGCATCGGGATTGAATACAACTGGCACCATGCTGACTTTTTTCAATGGGAGTAATGTCTCAAACTGTCAACGCTTTGATCGTTCCCTGGATGATCGGTAGTAGTTACCGAAGCACATCAGGAGGCATTCAGTACTCTGTCGACCTTCAGAGCGTTGATGAAACAAAGAAATTGCATCGGGATTGAATACTACAGGCACCATGCGGACTTTTCTCCATGGGATTAATGTCTCAAACTGTCTACGTTTTGATCGATTCCTGGAAGACCAGTAGTAGATTCCGAAGCACATCTAGAGGCATTCCGTAATCTGAGGCGCTCAGAGTGTTGATGAAACACAAAAATTGCATCTGGATTGAATACAACATGCACCATGCGGCCTTTTCTCCATGGGAGTAATGTCTCAAACAGACTACGCTTAGATCGTTTCCTGGAAGACCAGTAGTACTATCCGAAGCACATCTGGAGGCATTCTGTAATCGGTGGACCTTCAGAATGTAGATGAAACACAGGAATTGCATCGGGATTAAATACAGCAGGTACCATGATGATCTTTCTCCATGGGAGAGATGTCTCAAGCTGTCTACGAATTTTGATCGATTCCTCGAAGACCAGTAGTAGCTTTCAAGCACAACTGGAGGCATTCTGTAATCTGTGGACCTTCAGAGTGTTGATGAAACACAGGAATAGCATCGGGATTAAATACAACAGGCACCATGAGTACCTTTCGTCATGGGAGAAATGCCTCAAACTGTCTACGAATGTTGATCGATTCCTCGAAGACCAGTAGTAGTTTCGAAGCACATCTGGAGGAATTCTGTGATCTGTGGACCTTCAGAGTGTTGATGAAACACAGGAATAGCATCGGGATTAAATACAACAGGCACCATGAGGACCTTTCCTCATGGGAGAAATGCCTCAAACTGTCTACGAATGTTGATCGATTCCTCGAAGACCAGTAGTAGTTTCGAAGCACATCTGGAGGAATTCTGTGATCTGTGGACCTTCAGAGTGTTGATGAAACACAGAAACTGCATCAGGATTGAATACAACAGGCACCATGCGGTCTTTTCGCCATGGGAGTAATGTCTCAAACTGTCTACACTTTCATAGTTCCCTGGAAGGGCAGTAGTTGTTTCCGAAGCACATCTGGAGGCATTCTGTAATCATTGGACCTTCAGAGTGTTAATGAAACACAGAAATTACATCGGGATTGATTAAACAAGCACCATGCGGACTTTATTGCATGAGAGAAATGTCCCAAACTTTCTACGCTTTGATCGTTCCCTAGAAGACCAGTAGCAGTTTATAAGGCACATCTGGAGGCATTATGTAATCTGTGGGCCTTCAGAGTGTTGATGAAACACAAAAATTGCATCGGGATTGAATAAAACAGGCTCCATGCTTACTTTTCCCCATGAGAGTAATGTCTCAAACTGTCTACGCTTTGATCGTTTCCTGGAAGACCAGTAGTAATTTCCGAAGCACATCTGAAGTCATTCTGTAATCTGTGGAATTTCAGAGTGTTGATGATACACAGGAATTGCATCGGGATTGAATACAACAGGAACCATGCGGTCTTATCTCCATGGGAGTAATGTCTCGAACGGTGTACGAATTTTGATCGAATACTCGAAGACCAGTAGTAGCTTCCAAGCACATCTGGAGGCATCCTGTGATCTGTGGACCTTCAGGGTTTTGATGAAACACAGAAATTGTTTCGGGAATGAATACAACAGGTTCCATGCGGACTTTTCTCCATAGGCGTAATGACACAACCTGTCAACGCTTTGATCGACTTATTGGAGACTAGTAGGAGTTTTTGAAGCACATCTGTAGGTATTCTGTGATCTTTGGACCTTCAGAGTGTTGATGAAACGCAGAAAGTGCAAAGGGATTGAATACAACAGGAACCATGCGGTCTTTTCTCCATGGGAGTAATGTCTCAAACTGACTACGATATGATCGATACCTGGAAGACAAGTAGTAGTTTCCAAAGCTCATCTGGAGGTATTCTGTATTCTGTGGACATTCACAGTGTTTATGAAACAAAGAAATTGCGTCGGGATTGAATACAACTGGCACCATGCTGACTTTTTTCAATGGGAGTAATGTCTCAAACTGTCTACGTTTTGATCGAATCCTGGAAGACCAGTAGTAGATTCCGAAGCACATCTGGAGGCATTCCGTAATCTGAGGCTCTCAGAGTGTTGATGAAACACGAAAATTGCATCTGGATTGAATACAACATGCACCATGCAGCCTTTTCTCCATGGGAGTAATGTCTCAAACAGACTACGCTTAGATCGTTTCCTGGAAGACCAGTAGTACTATCCGAAGCACATCTAGAGGCATTCTGTAATCGGTGGACCTTCAGAGTGTAGATGAAACACAGGAATTGCATCGGGATTAAATACAGCAGATACCATGATGATCTTTCTCCATGGGAGAGATGTCTCAAACTGTCTACGAATTTTGATCGATTCCTCGAAGACCAGTATTAGTTTTCAAGCACATCTGAAGGTATTCTGTGATCTGTGTACCTTCAGAGTGTTGATGAATCACATAAATTGCATCGGGATTGAGTACAACAGGCACCATGCGGACGTTTCTCCATGGGAGTAATGTCTCAAACTGTCTACGTTTTGAGCGTTCCCTGGAAGACCAGTATTAGTTTCCGAAGCACATCTGGAGGAATTCTGCAATCTGTGAACCTTCAGAGTGTTCATGAAACACAGAAATTGCATCGGGATTGAATAGAAAGGCACCATGCTAACTTTTCTCCATGGGAGTAATGTCTCAAACTGTCTACAATTTCATAGTTCCCTGGAAGGGCAGTAGTAGTCTCCGAAGCACATCTGGAGGCATTCTGTAATCTGTGGACCTTCAGAGTTTTGATGAAACACAGAAATTGCATCAGGATTGAATACAACAGGCACCATGCGGTCTTTTCGCCATGGGAGTAATGTAACAAACAGTCTACGCTTCGAACGTTCCCTGGAAGACCAGTAGTAGTTTCAAAGTCACATCTGGAGGCATTCTGTAATCTGTTTACATTCAGAGTCTTGATGGAACACAGAAATTGCATCGGGATCGAACAAAACAGGCACCATGTGGACTTTTCTCCATGGGAGTAATGTCTCAAACTGTCTACGCTTTGATCGTAACCTGGAAGACCGGTAGTAGTTTCCGAAGCACATCTGGAGGCATTCTGTAATCTGTGGAGCTTCAGAGTGTTGATGAAACACAGAAATTGCAACGGGATTAAAAACAATAGTCTCCATGCGTACTTTTCCAAATGATAGTAATGATTAAAACTGTATACGCTTTGGTCGTTTCCTGGAAGACCAGTAGTATTTAAGAAGCTCATCAGGAGGTATTCAGTAATCTGTGGACCTTCAGAGTGTTCTTAAACACAGAAATTGCATCGGGATTGAATAGAACAGGCACCATGCGGACTTTTTTCCATGGGAGTAATGTCTCAAACTGTCTACACTTTCATTGTTCCCTGAAAGGGCAGTAGTAGTCTCCGAAGCACATCTGGAGGCATTCTGTAATCTGTGGACCTTCAGAGGTTTGATGAAACACAGTAATTGCATCAGGATTGAATACAACAGCCACCATGTGGTCTTTTCGCCATGGGAGTAATGTCACAAACAGTCTACGCTTCGAACGTTCCCTGGAAGACCAGTAGTAGTTTCAAAGTCTCATCTGGAGGCATTCTGTAATCTGTTTACATTCAGAGACTTGATGGAACACAGAAATTGCATCGGGATCGATCAAAACAGGCACCATGCGGACTTTTCTCCATGAGAGTAATGTCTCAAACTGTCTACGTTTGATCGTTAAATGGAAGACCAGTAGTAATTGCCAAAGCACATCTGGAGGCATTCTGTAATCTGTGGACCTTCAGAGTGTTGATGAAAGACAGGAATAGCATCGGGATTAAATACAACAGGCACCATGAGGACCTTTCCTCATGGGAGAAATGTCTCAAACTGTCTACGAATGTTGATCGATTCCTCGAAGACCAGTAGTAGTTTCCAAGAACATCTGGAGGAATTCTGTGATCTGTGGACCTTCAGAGTGTTGATGAAACACTGAAATTGCATCGGGATTGAATACAACAGGCACAATGCGGACTTTTCTCCATGGGAGTAATGTCTCAAACTGTCTACACTTTCATAGTTCCCTGGAAGGGCAGTAGTTGTTTCCGAAGCACATCTGGAGGCATTCTGTAATCATTGGACCTTCAGTGTGTTAGTAAAACACAGAAATTACATCGGGATTGAATTAAACATTCACCATGCGGACTTTATTGCATGAGAGAAATGTCCCAAATTTTCTACGCTTTGATCGTTTCCTGGAAGACCAGTAGTAATTACTGAAGCACATCTGAAGTCATTCTGTAATCTGTGGACCTTCAGAGTGTTGATGAAACACAGGAATTGCATCGGGATTAAATACAACAGCCACCATGAGGACCTTACTCCATGGCAGAAATGTCTCAAACTGTGTACGAATTTTGATCGATTCCTTGGAGACCAGTAGTAGTTTCCAAGCACATCTGGAGGCATCCTGTGATCTGTGGACCTTCAGGGTGTTGATGAATCACAGAAAATGCACCGGGATTGAATACAATAGGCACCATGCAGACTTTTCTCCATGGGAGTAATGTCTCAAACTGTGAACGATTTGATCGATTCCTGGAAGACCAGTAGGAGTTTGAGAAGCACATCTGGAGGCATTCTCTAATCTGTGCACATTCAGAGCTTTGATGAAACACAGAAATTGTTTCGGGATTGAATACAACAGGTTCCATGCGGACGTTTCTCATTAGGCGTAATGACTCAACCTGTCTACGCTTTGATCGACTTCTTGCAGACCAGTAGGTGTTTTTGAAGCACATCTGTAGGTATTCTGTGATCTTTGGACCTTCTTAGTGTTGATGAAACACAGAAATTCCATCAGGATAGAATGCTACAGGCACCATGCGGACTTGTCTCCATGGGAGTAATTTCTCAAACTGACAACGATATGATCGATACCTGGAAGACAAGTAGTAGTTTCCAAAGCTCATCTGGAGGCATTCTGTAATCTGTTCACTTTCAGAGTGTTGATGAAACAAAGATATTGCATCGGGATTGAAAACAACAGTCTCCATGCGGACTTTTCTCCATGAGAGTAATGTCTCAAAGTGTCTACGCTTTGATCGTTCCCTGTAAGACCAGTGGTAGTTTCCGAAGGGCATCTGGAGGCATTATGTATTCTGTAGGCATTCACAGTGTTGATGGAACACAGAAATGGCATAGGGATTGAATACCACAGGCACCATGCGTCCTTTTCTCTATAGGAGTAATGTCTCAAAGTGTCTACGCTTTGATCGATACCAGGAAGACCAGTAGAAGTTTTCGAAGCACATCTGGAGGCATTTTGTAACCTCTGGACCTTCAGAGTGTTGAAGATACACAGAAATTGCTACGGGATTGAATACAACTGGCACCATGCTGACTTTTTTCAATGGGAGTAATGTCTCAAACTGTCTACGTTTTGATCGTTCCCTGGAAGATCAGTAGTAGTTTCCGAAGCACATCAGGAGGCATTCAGTAATCTGTCGACCTTCAGAGTGTTGATGAAACAAAGAAATTGCATCGGGATTAAATACAACAGCACCATGCGGACTTTTCTCCATGGGAGTAATGACTCAAACTGTGTACGTTTTGATCGATTCCTGGAAGACCAGTAGTAGTTTCCAAGTCACATCTAGAGGCATTCTGTAATCTGTTTACCTTCAGTGCCTTGATGAATCACAGAAATTGCATCGGGATTGAATACAACAGGCACCATGCGGACTTTTCTCCATGGGAGTAATGTCTCAAACTGTCTACGTTTTGAGCGTTCCCTGGAAGACCAGTCGTTGTTTCCGAAGCACATCTGGAGGCATTCTGTATTCTGTGTACATTCACATTGATGATGAAACACAGAAATGGGATCGGTATTGAATTCAACAGGCACCATGCGTCCTTTTCTCCATAGGAATAATGTCTCAAACTGTCTACGCTTTGATCGTAACTTGGAAGGCCAGTAGTAGTTTCCGAAGCACATCAGGAGGTATTCAGTAAGCTTTGGAACTTCAGAGTGTTCATGAAACTCAGAAATTGCATCGGGATTGAATAGAACAGGCACCATGCGGACTTTTCTCCATGGGAGTAATGTCTCAAACTGTCTACACTTTCATAGTTCCCTGGAAGGGCAGTAGTAGTTTCCGAAGCACATCTGGAGGCATTCTGTAATCTGTGGACCTTCAGAGTTTTGATGAAACACAGAAACTGCATCAGGATTGAATACAACTGGCACCATGCGGTCTTTTCGCCATGGGAGTAATGTCACAAACAGTCTACGCATCGAACGTTCCCTGGAAGACCAGTAGTAGTTTCAAAGTCACATCTGGAGGCATTCTGTAATCTGTTTACATTCAGAGTCTTGATGGAACACAGAAATTGCATCGGGATCGAACAAAACAGGCACCATGCGGACTTTTCTCCATGGGAGTAATGTCTCAAACTGTCTACGTTTGATCGTTAAATGGAAGACCAGTAGTAATTGCCAAACCACATCTGGAGGCATTCTGTAATCTGTGGACCTTCAGAGTGTTGATGAAACATAGGAATTGCAACGGGATTGAATACAACAGGCACCATGAGGACCATTCCCCATGGGAGAAATGTCTCAAACTGTCTACGAATTTTGATCGATTCCTCGAAGACCAGTAGTAGTTTCCAAGCACATCTGGAGGAATTCTGTGATCTGTGGACCTTCAGAGTGTTAATGAAACACAGAAATTGCATCGGGATTGAATACAACAGGCACCATGGAGACTTTTTTCTATGGGAGTAATGTCTCAAACTGTCTACACTTTCATAGTTCCCTAGAAGTGCAGTAGTTGTTTCCGAAGCACATCTGGAGGCATTCTGTAATCATTGGACATTCAGAGTGTTAATGAAACACAGAAATTATATCGGGATTGAATACAACAGGCACCATGCGGGCTGTTCTCTATGTTAGTACTGTCTCAAACAGTCTATGCTTTCATCGTACCCTGGAAGAACAGTATTAGTTTCTGAAGCACATCTGGAGGCATTCTGTAATCTGTGGACCTTCAGAGTGTTGATGAAACACAGAAATTGCGTCAGGATTGAATACAACAGTCACCATGCGGTCTTTTCTATATGAGAGTAATATCACAAACAGTCTACGCTTTGATCGTTACCTGGAAGATCAGTAGTAGTTTCCAAGTCACATCTGGAGGCATTCTGTAATCTGTTTACCTTCAGTGCCTTGATGAATCACAGAAATTGCATCGGGATTGAGTACAACAAGCACCATGCGGACTTTTCTCAATGGGAGTAATGTCTCAACTGTCTACGTTTTGAGCGTTCCCTGGAAGACCAGTAGTAGTTTCCGAAGCACATCTGGAGGCATTCTGCAATCTGTGAACCTTCAGAGTGTTCATGAAACACAGAAATTGCATCGGGATTGAAAAGAAAGGCACCATGCTAACTTTTCTCCATGGGAGTAATGTCTCAAACTGTCTACAATTTCATGGTTCCCTGGAAGGGCAGTAGTAGTCTCCGAAGCACATCTGGAGGAATTCTGTATTCTGTGGACCTCCAGAGTTTCGATGAAACACAGAAATTGCATCAGGATTGAATACAACAGGCACCATGCGGTCTTTTCACCATGGGAGTAATGTAACAAACAGTCTACGCTTCGAACGTTCCCTGGAAGACCAGTAGTAGTTTAAAAGTCACATCTGGAGGCATTCTGTAATCTGTTTACATTCAGAGTCTTGATGGAACACAGAAATTGCATCGGGATCGAACAAAACAGGCACCATTCGGACTTTTCTCCATGGGAGTAATGTCTCAAACTGTCTACGCTTTGATCGTAACCTGGAAGACCAGTAGTAGTTTCCGAAGCACATCTGGAGGCATTCTGTAATCATTGGACCTTCAGAGTGTTAATAAAACACAGAAATTACATCGGGATTCAATTAAACATTCACCATGCGGACTTTATTGCATGAGAGAAATGTCCCAAACTTTCTACGCTTTGATCGTTTCCTGGAAGACCAGTAGTAATTTCTGAAGCACATCTGAAGTCATTCTGTAATCTGTGGACCTTCAGAGTGTTGATGAAACACAGGAATTGCATCGGGATTAAATACAACAGCCACCATGAGGACCTTACTCCATGGCAGAAATGTCTCAAACAGTGTTCGAATTTTGATCGATTCCTCGAAGACCAGTAGTAGTTTAGAAGCACATCTGGAGGCATCCTGTGATCTGTGGACCTTAAGGGTGTTGATGAAACACAGAAATTGCACCGGGATTGAATACAATAGGCACCATGCAGACTTTTCTCCATGGGAGTAATGTCTCAAACTGTGAACGATTTGATCGATTTCTGGAAGACCAGTAGGAGTTTGCGAAGCACATTAAGAGGCTTTCTGTAATCTGTGGACCTTCAGAGTGTTGGTGAAACGCAGAAATTGCAAAGGGATTGAATAAAACAGGAACCATGGGGTCTTTTCTCCATGGGAGTAATGTCTCAAACTGTGTACGATTTGATCGATTCCTGGAAGACCAGTAGTAGTTTGCGAAGCACATCTGGAGGCATTCTCTAATCTGTGCACATTCAGAGCTTTGATGAAACACAGAAATTGTTTCGGGATTGAATACAACAGGTTCCATGCGGACGTTTCTCCATAGGCGTAATGACTCAACCTGTCTACGCTTTGATCGACTTCTTGGAGACCAGTAGGAGTTTTTGAAGCACATCTGTAGGTATTCTGTGATCTTTGGACCTTCAGAGTGTTGATGAAACACGAAATTCCATCGGGATAGAATGCTACAGGCACCATGCGGACTTTTCTCCATGGGAGTAATTTCTCAAAATGACAACGATATGATCGATACCTGGAAGACAAGTAGTAGTTTCCAAAGCTCATCTGGAGGCATTCTGTAATCTGTTCACTTTCAGATTGTTGATGAAACAAAGATATTGCATCGGGATTGAATACAACAGGCTCCATGCAGACTTTTCTCCATGAGAAAAATGTCTCAAAGTGTCTACGCTTTGATCGTTCCATGTAAGACAAGTGGTAGTTTCCGAAGGGCATCTGGAGGCATTATGTATTCTGTGGACATTCACAGTGTTGATGGAACACAGAAATGGCATCGGGATTGAATACCACAGGCACCATGCATCCTTTTCTCCATAGGAGTAATGTCTCAAAGTGTCTACACTTTGATCGATACCTGGAAGACCAGTAGAAGTTTTCGAAGCACATCTGGAGGCATTTTGTAACCTCTGGACCTTCAGAGTATTGATGAAACACAGGAATTGCATCGGGATTAAATAGAACAGCCACCATGAGGACCTAACTCAATGGGAGAAATCTCTCAATCTGTCTACGAATTTTGATCGTTTCTTCGAAGACCAGTAGTAGTTTCCGAAGCACATCTGGAGGCATTCCGTATTCTGAGGACCTTCAGAGTGATGATGTAACACAAAATTTGCATCTGGATTGAATACAACATGCACCATGCGGCCTTTTCTCCATGGGAGTAATGTCTCAAACAGACTACGCTTAGATCGTTTCCTGGAAGACCAGTAGTACTATCCGAAGCACATCTGGAGGCATTCTGTGATCTGTGGACCTTCAGAGTGTTGATGAAACACAGAAATTGCATCGGGATTGAATACAACAGGCACCATGTGGGCTTTTCTCTATGTTAGTATTGTCTCAAACAGTCTATGCTTTGATCGTACCCTGGGAGAACAGTATTAGTTTCCGAAGCACATCTCGAGGCATTCTGTAATCTGTGGACCTTCAGCATGTTAATTAAATACAGAAATTGCATCCGGATTGAATAAAACAAACACCATGCCGACTTTTTTGCATGAGATTAATGTCTTAAAATTTATACGATTTGATCGTTCCCTGGAAGACCAGTAGAAATTTCCGAAGCACATCTGGAGGCATTCCGTAATCTGTGGATCTTCAGAGTGTTGATGAAACACAGGAATTGCGTCAGGATTGAATACAACAGTCACCATGCGGTCTTTTCTATATGAATCTATATGAATCACAGAAATTGCATCGGGATGGAATAAAACAGGCACCATGCGGACTTTTCTCCTTGGGACTAATGTCTCAAACTCTCTACGTTTTGAGCGTTCCCTGGAACACCAGTAGTAGTTTCCGAAGCACATCTGGAGGCATTCTGTATTCTGTGTACATTCACAGTGTTGATGAAACACAAAAATGGGATCGGTATTTAATTCAACAGGCACCATGCGTCCTTTTCTCCATAGGAGTAATGTCTCAACCTGTCTACGCTTTGATCGTAACTTGGAAGTAAAGTAGTAGTTTCTGAAGCACATCAGGAGGTATTCAGTAATCTGTGGACCTTCAGAGTGTTCATGAAACACAGAAATTGCATCGGGATTGAATAGAACAGGCACCATGCGAACTTTTCTCAATGGGAGTAATGTCTCAAACTGTCTACACTTTCATAGTTCCCTGGAAGGGCAGTAGTAGTTTCCGAAGCTCATCTGGAGGCATTCTGTAATCTGTGGACTTTCAGAGTGTTGATGAAACACAGGAATTGCATCGGGATTGAATATAACAGGCACCATGAGGACCTTTCCCCATGGGAGAAATGGCTCAAACTGTCTACGAATTTTAATCGATTCCTCGAAGACCAGTAGTAGTTTCCAAGCACATCTGGAGGAATTCTGTGATCTGTGGACCTTCAGAGTGTTGATGAAACACAGAAATTTCATCGGGATTGAATAGAACTGGCACCATGCAGACTTTTCTCTATGGGAGTAATGTCTCAAACTGTCTACACTTTCATACTTTCCTAGAAGGGCAGTAGTTGTTTCCGAAGCACATCTGGAGGCATTCTGTAATCATTGGACCTTCAGAGTGTTAATGAAACACAGAAATTACATCGGGATTGAATTAAACAAACACCACGCGGACTTTATTGCATGAGAGAAATGTCCCAAACTTTCTACGCTTTGATCGTTCCCTAGAAGACCAGTAGTAGTTTATAAGGCACATCTGGAGGCATTCTGTAATCTGTGGGCCTTCAGGGTGTTGATGAAACACAAAAATTGCATCGGGATTGAATAAAACAGGCTCCATGCGGACTTTTCTCCATGAGAGTAATGTCTCAAACTGTCTACGATTTGAACGTTCCCTGGAAGACCAGTAGTAATTTCCGAAGCACATTCGAAGTCATTCTGTAATCTGTGGACCTTCAGAGTGTTATGAAACACAGGAATTGCACCGGGATTGAATACAACAGGCACCATGAGGACCTTTCCCCATGGGAGAAATGTCTCAAACTGTCTACGAATTTTGATCGATTCCTCGAAGACCAGTAGTAGCTTCCAAGCACATCTGGAGGAATTGTGTGATCTGTGGACCTTCAGAGTTTTGATGAAACACAGAAATTGCATCGGGATTGAATACAAAAGGCACCATGCGGACTTTTCTCCATGGAAGTAATGTCTCAAACTGTCTACACTTTCATAGTTCCCTGGAAGGGCAGTAGTAGTTTCCGAAGCACATCTGGAGGCATTCTGTTATCTCTGGTCCTTCAGAGTTTTGATGAAACACAGAAATTGCATCAGGATTGAATACAACAGGCACCATGCGGTCTTCTCGCCATGGGAGTAATGTCACAAAGAGTCTACGCTTCGAACGTTACCTGAAAGACCAGTAGTAGTTTCAAAGTCACATCTGGAGGCATTCTGTAATCTGTTTACATTCAGAGTCTTGATGGAACACAGAAATTGCATCGGCATCGAACAAAACAGGCACCATGAGTACTTTTCTCCTTAGGAGTAATGTCTCAAACTGTCTACGTTTGATCGTTAAATGGAAGACCAGTAGTAATTGCCAAAACACATCTGGAGGCATTCTGTAATCTGTGGACCTTCAGAGTTTTGATGAAACGCAGGAATTGCATCGTGATTAAATACAACAGCCACCATGAGGACCTTTCCCCATGGGAGAAATGTCCCAAACTGTCTACGAATTTTGATCGATTCCTCGTAGACCTGTAGTAGTTTCCAAGCACATCTGGAGGATTTCTGTGATCTGTGGACCTTCAGAGTGTTGATGAAACACAGAAATTGCATCGGGATTGAATAGAACAGGCACCATGCAGACTTTTCTCTATGGGAGTAATGTCTCAAACTGTCTACACTTTCATAGTTCCCTAGAAGGGCAGTAGTTGTCTCCGAAGCACATCTGGAGGCATTCTGTAATCAATGGACCTTCAGAGTGTTAATGAAACACAGAAATTACATCGGGATTGAATTAAACAAACACCATGCGGACTTTATTGCGTGAGAGAAATGTCCCAAACTTTCAACGCTTTGATCGTTCCCTAGAAGACCAGTAGTAGTTAATAAGGCACATCTGGAGGCATTCTGTAATCTGTAGGCCTTCAGAGTGTTGATGAAACACAGAAATAGCATCGGGATTGAATAAAACAGGCTCCATGCCGACTTTTCTCCATGAGAGTAATGTCTCAAACTGTCTACGATTTGATCGTTTCCTGGAAGACCAGTAGTAATTTCCGAAGCACATTCGAAGTCATTCTGTAATCTGTGGACCTTCAGAGTGTTGATGAAACACAGAAATTGCATCGGGATTGAATACAACAGGCACCATGCGGACTTTTCTCCATGGGAGTAATGTCTCAAACTGTCTACGCTTTGATCGTTCCCTGGATAACCAGTAGTAGTTTTGGAAGCACATCTGGAGGCATGGTGTAATCTGTGCACCTTCAGAGTGTTGATGAAACACAGAAATTTCATGGGGAATGAATACAACAGTCACTATGCGGTCATTTCTCCATGGGAGTTATGTCTCAAACAGTCTACGCTTTGATCGTTCCCTGGAAGACCAGTAGTAGTTTATAAGGCACATCTGGAGGCATTCTGTAATCTGTGGGCCTTCACAGTGTTGATGATACACAGAAATTGCATCGGGATGGAATAAAACAGGCACCATGCAGCCTTTTTTCCATGGGAGTAATGTCTCAAACTGTGAACGATTAGATCGATTCCTGGAAGACCAGTAGTAGTTTCCGAAGCACACCTGGAGGCATTCTGTATTCTGTTGACCTTCAGAGTGTTGATGAAACACGGAAATTGCATCGGGATTAAATACATCAGGCACCATGCGGAGTACTATCCATGGGAGTAATGTCTCAAATTTTCTACGCTTTGATCGTTCCCTGGATTACCTGTAGTAGTTTCCGAAGGACATCTGGAGGCATTCTGTATTCTGCGGACCTTCAGAGCGTTGATGAAACACATAAATTGCAACGGGATAGAATACAACAGTCACGATGCGGACTTTTCTCAATGATAGTAATGTCTCAAACTGTATACGTTTTGGTCGTTTCCTGGAAGACCAGTAGTAATTTCAAAGTCACATCTGGAGGCATTTTGTAATCTATTTACATTTAGAGTGTTGATGGAACACAGAAATTGATTCGGGCTCGAATACAACAGGCACATGAGGACTTTTTTCCATGGGAGTAATGTCTCAAACTGTGAACGATTTGATCGTTTCCTGGAAGACCAGTAGCAGTTTGCGATGCTCGTCTGGAGGAATTCTGTAATCTGTGGATCTTCAGAGTGTTGGTGAAACGCAGAAATTGCAAAGGGATTAAATACAACAGGACCCATGCGGACTTCTCTCAATGTGATTAATGTCTCAAACTGTGTACGATTGGATCGATTCCTGGAAGACCACTAGTAGTTTGCGAAGCACATCTGTAGGCATTCTGTGATCTTTGGACATTCAGAGTGTTGATGAAACTTAGAAATTGCAATGGGATTGAATATAACAGGCACCATGCAAACTTTTCTCCATGGGAGAAATGTCTCAAACTGTCTATGAAATTTGATCGATTCCTCGAAGACCAGTAGTAGTTTCTTAAGCACATCTGGAAGCATTCTGTATTCTGTGGACCTTGACAGTGATGATGAAACACAGAAATTGGATCGGCATTGAATACAACAGGCACCATGCGTACTTTTCTCCACAGGAGTAATGTCTCATAGTGGCTACGATTTGATCGTTCCCTGGAAGGGCAGTAGTTATTTCCGACGCACATCAGGAGGCATTCAGTAATCTGTGGACCTTCAGAGTGTTGGTGAAACACAGAAATTGCAAAGGGATTGAATTCAACAGGAAAAATACGGACCTTTCTCCATGAGAGTAATGTCTCAAACTGCCTACGTTTTGATCGTTCCCTGTAAGACCAGTGGTAGTTTTCGAATGGCATCTGGAGGCATTCTGTATTCTGTGGACATTCACAGTGTTGATAAAACACATAAATGGGATCGGGATTGAATTGAACAAGCACCATGCGTTCTTTTCTCCATAGGAGTAATGTCTCAAAGTGTCTACGGTTTCATCGTTACCTGGAAGACCAGTAGAAGTATTCGAAGCACATCAGGAGGCATTTTGTAACCTGTGGACCTTCAAAGTGTTGATGATACACAGAAATTGCATCGGGATTGAATACAACATGCACCATGCGGACTTTTTTCAATAATAGTAATGTCTCAAACTGTCTACGCTTTGATCATTCCCTGGGAGATCAGTAGTAGTTTCCGAACCACATCATGAGGCATTCAGTAATCTGTCGACTTTCAGAGTGTTGATGAAACAAAGAAATTGCATCGGGATTGAATACAACAGGCACCATGCGGACTTTTCTCCATGGGAGTAATGTCTCAAACTGTCTACGTTTTGATCGAATCCTGGAAGACCAGTAGTAGATTCCGAAGCACATCTGGAGGCATTCTGTAATCTGTGGACCTTCAGAGTGTTGATGTAACTCAGAAATTACATCGGGATTGAATACAAAAAGCACCATGCGGACTTTCCTCCATGAGCGTAATGTCTCAGACTATCTACGCTTCAATCGTTCCCTGGAAGACCAGTAGTAGTTTCGGAAGTACTTCTGGAGGCATTCGGTAATCTGTAGACATTCAGAGTCTTGATGAAATATAGAAATTGCATCGGGATTAAATACAAGAGGCACGAAGCTGACCTTTCTCGATAGGAGAAATGTCTCTGTCTGTCTACGAATTTTGATCTATTCCTCGAAGACCAGTAGTAGTTTCCGAAAAACATCTGGAGGCATTCCGTAATCTGAGGACTTTCAGAGTGTTGATGAAACACAGAAATGGCATCAGGATTGAATACAACAGTCACCATGCGGTCTTTTCTATATGTGAGCAATATCACAAACAGTCTACGTTTTGATCGTTCCCTGGAAGACCAGTAGTAGTTTCCAAGTCACATCTGGAGGCAATCTGTAATCTTTTACCTTCAGTGCGTTGATGAAACACAGAAATTGCATCTGGATTGAATACAACAGGCACCATGCGGACTTTTCTCCATGTGAGTAATGTCCCCATCTGTCTACATTTTGATCCTTCCCTAGTAGACCAGTAGTAATTACTGAAGCGCATCTGGAGGCATTCTGTAATCTGTGGGCCTTCAGAGTGATGGGGAAACGCAGATATTGCATCGGGAATGAAAACAACAGGAACCATGCGGAATTTTCTCCATGGGAGTAATGTCTCACACTGTTTACGATTTGATCGATTCCTGGAAGACCAGTAGTAGTTTGCGAAGCACATCTCAATGCATTCTGTATTCTGAGGACCTTCACAGTGTTGATGAATCACAGAAATTGGATCTTGATTGAATACAACAGGCACCATGCGTACTTTTCTCCATAGGAGTAATGTCTCAAAGTGTCTACGATTTGATCGTTACCTGGAAGATCAGTAGTAGTTTCCCAAGCACGTCTAGAGGCTTTCTGTAATCTGTGGACCTTCAGATTGTTGATGAAACACAGAAATTCCATCGGGAGTTGAATACAACAGGCACCATGCGGAGTTTTCTCCATTGGAGTAATGTCTCAAACTGTCTACGCTTTGATCTTCCCTGGAAGACCAGTGGTAGCTTTCGAAGCACATCTGGAGGCATTCTGTAATGTGTTTACGTTCAGAGTGTTGATGGAACACAGAAATTGCATCGGGATTGAATACAACAGGCACCGTGCAGACTTTTCTCCATGTGAGTAATGTCCCCAACTGTCTACGCTTTGATCCTTTCCTAGCAGACCAGTAGTAATTACTGAAGCACATCTGGAGGCATTCTGTGATCTGTGGACTTTCACAGTGTTGATGAAACATAGAAATTGGATCGGGGTTGAATAAAACAGGTACCATGCGGACTTTTTGTCCATGGGAGTAATGTCTCAAACAATGTACGATTTGATCGATTCCTGGAAGACCAGTAGTAGTTTGCGAAGCACATCTGGAGGCATTCTGTAATCCGTGCACCTTCAGAGTGTTGACGAAACACAGAAATTCCATCGGGATTGAATACAACAGGCACCATGCGGAGTTTTCTCTATTGGAGTAATGTCTCAAACTGTCTACGCTTTGATCGTTCCCTGGAAGACCAGTGGTAGTTTTCGAAGCACATCTGGTGGCATTCTGTAATCTGTGGATTTTCAGAGTGTTGATGATACACAGAAATTGCATCGGGATTGAATACAACAGGCACCAAGCGGACGTTTCTTCGTGATACTTATGTCTCAAACTGTCTACGCTTTGATCGTTAACTGGAAGACCAGTAACAGTTTCCGAAGCACATCTGGAGGCATTCTGTAATCTGTTTACGTTCAGAGTGTTGATGGAACACAGAAATTGCATCGGGATTGAATACAACAGGCACCATGCGGACTTTTCTCCATGTGAGTAATGTCCCCAACTGTCTACGCTTTGATCCTTTCCTAGCAGACCAGTAGTAATTACTGAAGCACATCTGGAGGCATTCTGTAATCTGTGGACTTTCACAGTGTTGATGAAACATAGAAATTGGATCGGGATTGAATACAACAGGTACCATGCGGACTTTTCTACATGGGAGAAATGTCTCAATGTGTATACGCTTTGATCGTTCCCTGGAAGACCAGTAGTAGTTTCTGAAGCACATCTGGAAGCATTCTGTAATCTGTGCACCTTCAGAGTGTTGATGAAACACAGAATTTGCATCGGGATTGAATACAATAAGCAATATGCGGTCTTTTCTCCTTGGGAGTACTGTCTCAAACAGTTTACGCTTTGATCGTTCCCTGGAAGACCAGTAGTAGATTCAAAGGCACAACTGGAGGCATTCTGAGATCTGTCGACCTTCAAAGTGTTGATGAAACACAGAAATTGCATCTGGTTTGAATACAACAACCACCATGCGGACTTGTCTCCATGGGAGTAATGTCTTAAACAGTCTACACTTTGATCGTTTCCTGGAAGATCAGTAGTAGTTTCCGAAGCACATTTGGAGGCATTCTGTAACCTGTGGACCTTCAGAGTGTTGATGAAACACAGAAATTGCATTGGAATTGAATACAACAGGCATCATGCGGACTTATCTCCATGGAAGTAATGTATCAATCTGTCTACGTTTTGATCGTTCCCTGGAAGACAAGTTGTAGTTTCCGAATCATTTCTGGAGCCATTCTCTAATCTGTGGAGATTCAGAGTGTTGATGAAACACTGAAATTCCTCGAAGACCAGTAGTTGCTTCCGAAGCTCATCTGGTAGCATTCCGTAATCTGTGGACCTTCAGAGTGTTGATGAAACACAGAAATTGCATCGGGATTGAATTCAACGTGCACCATGGGGTCTTTTCTCCATGGGAGTAATGTCTCAAATAGACTACGCTTTGATCGTTCCCTGGAAGACCAGTTGTAGTTTATAAGGCACTTCTGGAGATATTCTGTAATCTGTCTGAATTCAGAGTGTTGATGAAACACAGAAATTGCATAGGGATTGAATAAAACAGGCACCATGCGGACTTTTCTCCATGTGAGTAATGTCCCCAACTGTCTACGTTTTGTTCCTTCCCTAGCAGACCAGTAGTAATTACTGAAGCACATCTGGAGGCATTCTGTAATCTGTGGACTTTCACAGTGTTGATGAAACACAGCAATTGGGTCTCGATTGAATACAACAGGTACCATACGTACTTTTCTCCATGAGAGTAATGTCTCAAACTGTGTTCGATTTGATCGATTCCTGGAAGATCAGTAATAGTTTAAATGGCACATCTGCAGGCATTCTGTAATCTGTGGGCCAACAGAGTGTTGATGAAACACCGAAATTGCATCGGCATTCAATACAAAAGGCACCAAGCGGTCTTTTCTCCATGGTAGTAATGACTCAAACAGTCTACGCTTTGATCGCTTCCTGTAGGACCAGTAATAGTTCACGAAGCACATCTGGAGGCATTCTGTAATCTTTGGACTCTCAGAGTGTTCATGAAACACTAAAATTGCATCGGGTTTGTACAGAACAGGCACCATGCGAACTTTTCTCCATGAAGTAATGTCTCAAATTGTCTACGCTTTGATCGTTCCCTGTAATACCAGAGTAGTTTCCGAAGCACATCTGGATCATTCTGTATTCTGTGGACCTTCACAGTGTTGATGAAACACAGAAATTTCATCGGGATTCAATACAACAGGCTGCATGCGGACTTTTCTCCATGGGAGTAATGTCTCAAAGTGTATACGCTTTGATCGTTCCCTGGAAGACCAGTAGTAGTTTGGGAAGTCTATCTGGAGACATTCTGTAATCTGTGGACATTCAGCGTGCTGATGGAACACAGAAATTGTATCGGGATTGAATACAACAGGTACCATGCGGACTTTTCTCCATGGGAGTAATTTCTCAAACTGTCTACGCTTTGATCGTTCCCTGGAATACCAGAGTAGTTTCTGATGCACATCTGGAGGCAATCTCTAATCTGTGAAAATTCAGAGTGTTGATGAAACACAGAAATTGCATCGTGATTGAAAACAACGGGCACCATGCAAACTTTTCGTCATGGGAGTGATGTGTTCAACTATCTACGTTTTGATTGTTCCCTGAAAGACCAGTAGTAGTTTCCGAAGCGCATCTGGAGCCATTCTGCAATCTGTGGACATTCAGAGTGTTGATGAAACACAGAAACTGCATCGGGATTGAATTGAACAGGCACCATGTGGACTTTTCTCCATGGGAGAAATTTCTCAAATTGTCTACGCTTTGATAGTTCCCTGGAAGACAAGTAGTAGTTTCTGAAGCACAACGTAAGGCATTCTGTGATCTGTCGACCTTCAAAGTGTTGATGAAACACAGAAATTTCATCTGGTTTGAATACAACAACCAACATGCGGACTTGTCTGCATGGGAGTAATGTCTCAAACTGTCTACACTTTGATCGATTCCTGGAAGATCAGTAGTAGCTTCCGAAGCACATTTGGAGGCATTCTGTAACCTGTGGACCTTCAGAGTGTTGATGAAGCACAGAATTTGCTTTGGAATTGAATACAAAAGGCATCATGCGGACTTATCTCCATGGGAGTAATTTCTCAATCTGTCTACGTTTTGATCGTTCCCTGGAAGACAAGTTGTAGTTTCCGAAGCATTTCTGGAGCCTTTCCCTAATCTGTGGGCATTCAGAGTGTTGATGAAACACAGAAATTGCATCGGGATTGAATACATCAGGCAACATGCGGAGTTTTCTCCACGGGAGTAATGTCTCAAACCGTGTACACTTTAATCAGTTCCTGGAAGACCAGTAGTAGTTTCCGACGCACATCAGGAGGCATTCTGTAATCTGTGGACCTTCAGAGTGTTGATGAAACACAGAGATTGCATCAGGATTGTATACAACAGGCACCATGCGGACTTTTCTCCATGGGAGTAATGTCTCAAACTAATCGATTCCTGGAAGACCAGTAGTAGTTTCCGACGCACATACGGAGGCATTCTGTAATCTGTAGACCTTCAGAGTTTTGATGAAACACAGAAATTGCATCGGGATTGAATACGACAGGCACCATGCGGACTCTTCTCCATGGGAGTAATGTCTCAAGCTGACTACGCTTTGATCGTTACCTGGAAGTCAAGTAGTAGTTTCCGAAGCTCATCTGGAGGCATTCTGTAATCTGTGGACATTCAGAGTGTCGATGAAACACAGACAGTGCATCGGGTTTGAATACAACAGTCACCATGTAGACTTTTCTCTATGGGAGTGATGTCTCAAAGTGTCTACGCTTTGATCGTTACCTGGAAGACCAGTGGTAGTTTCCGAAGGACATCTGGAGGCTTTCTGTAATCTGTGGACCTTCGTGTAGATGAAACACGGAAATTGCATCTGGATTGAATACTTCAGTCACCATGCAGTATTTTCTCCATGGGAGTAATGTCTCAAACTGTCTACGCTTTGATCGTTCCCTGGAAGATCAGTAGTAGTTTCCGAACCACATCTGGAAGCAATCTGAATCAGTGCACCTTCAGAGTATTGATGAAACCCAGAAATTGCATCGGGATTCAATACAACAGGCACCATGGTAGTAGTGACTCAAACCTTCTACGCTTTGATCGCTTCCTGTAGGACGAGTAATAGTTCACGAAGCACATCTGGAGGCATTCTGTAATCTTTGGACTCTCAGAGTATTCATGAAACATTAAAATTGCATCGGGATTGTATAGATCAGGCACCATGCGAACTTTTCTCCATGGGAGTAATGTCTCAAATTGTCTACGCTTTGATCGTTCCCTGGAATACCAGAGTAGTTTCCGAAGCACATCTGGAGGCATTCTGTATTCTGTGGACCTTCACAGTGTTGATGAAACACAGAAATTGCATCGGGATGGACTACAACAGGCACCATGCAGACTTTTCTCCATGGTAGTAATGTCTCAAACTGTCTACTATTTGGTCGCTCCCTGGAAGACCAGTAGTAGTTACCGAAGCAAATCTGGAGGCACTCTGTAATCTGTTGCCCTTCAGAGTGTTGATGAAACACAGAAATTGCATCGGGTTGAATACAAGAGGCACCATGCGGACTTTTCTCAATAATAGTAATGTCTCATACTGTCTACGCTTTGATCGTCCAGTCGAAGACCATTAGTAGTTTCCGAACCACATCAGGAGGCATTCTGTAATCTGTGGACCATCAGAGTCTGCATAAACACAGAAATTGCATCGGGATTGAATAGAAGAGGCACCATGCGGACTTTTGTCAATGAGAGTAATGTCTAAAACTGTGTACGCTTTGATCGTTAACTGGAAGACCAGTAACAGTTTCCGAAGCACATCTGGAGGCGTTCTGTAATCTGTTGACCTTCAGAGTGTTGATGAAACACGGAAATTGCATCGGGATTGAAAACATCAGGCACCATGCGGACTTCTCTCCATGGGAGTAATGTCTCAAACTGTCTACACTTTGATCGTTCCCTGGAAGACCAGTAGTAGTTTCCGTAGCACATCTGGATGCATTTTGTATCCTGAGGACCTTCACAGTGTTGATGAAACACAGAAATTGGATCTTGATTGAATACAATAGGCACCATGCGTAGTTTTCTCCATAGGAGTAATGTCTCAAAGTGTCTACGATTTGATCGTTACCTGGAAGATCAGTAGTAGTTTACGAAGCACTTCTGGAGGCTTTCTGTAATCTGTGGACCTTCAGAATTTTGATGAAACACAGAAATTCCATCGGGATTGAATACAACAGGCACCATGCCCAATTTTCTCCATTGGAGTAATGTCTCACACTGTCCACGATTTGATCGTTCCCTTGAAGACCAGTGGTAGTTTTCGAAGCACGCATGGAGGCTTTCTGTAATCTGTGGACCTTCAGAGTGTTGATGATACACAGAAAATGCATCGGGATTGAATACAACAGGCACCATGCGGACTTTTCTCCATGATAGTAATGTCTCAAACTGTCTACGCTTTGATCGTTAACAGGAAGACCAGTAACAATTTCCGAAGCACATCTGGAGGCATTCTGTAATCTGTTTACGTTCAGAGTGTTGATGGAACACAGAAATTGCATCGGGATTGAATACAACAGGCACCATGAGGACTTTTCTTCATGTTAGTAATGTCTTAAACTGTCTACGTTTTGATCGTTCCCTTGAAGACCAGTAGTAGTTTCTGAAGCACATCTGCAGGCATTCTGTAATCTGCGGGTCTTCAGAGTGTTGATCAAATACAGAAATTGCTTCGGGATTCAATACAACAATCACCATGCGGACATTTGTCCACGGGAGTTATGTCTCAAACTGTCTACGTTTTGATCGTTCCCTGGTAGATCAGTAGTAGTTTCCGAAGCACATCAGGAGGCATTCAGTACTCTGTCGACTTTCAGAGTGTTGATGAAACAAAGAAATTGCTTCGGGATTGAATACAACAGGCACCATGCGGACTTTTCTCCATGGGAGTAATGTCTCAAACTGTCTACGTTTTGATCGATTCCTGGAAGACCAGTAGTAGATTCCGAAGCACGTCTGGAGGCATTCTGTAATCTGTGGAACTTCTGAGTGTTGATGAAACACAGGTATTGCATCGGGATTAAATAGAACAGCCACCATGAGGACCTTAATCCATGGGAGAAATGTCTCAATCTGTTTACGAAATTTGATCGATTCCTCGAAGACCAGTAGTAGTTTCCGAAGCACATCTGGAGGCATTCCGTAATCTGAGGACCTTCAAAGTGTCGATGAAACACAGAAATGGCATCAGGATTGAATACAACAGTCACCATGCGGACTTTACTCCATGCGAGTAATGTCCCCAACTGTCTACGTTTTGATCCTTCCCTAGCAGACCAGTTGTAACTACTGAAGCACATCTGGAGGCATTCTGTAATCTGTGGACTTTCACAGTGTTGATGACACTTAGAAATTGATCGGGATTGAATACAACAGGTACCATGCGTACTTTTCTCCATGAGAGTAATGTCTCAAACAGACTACTCTTAGATCCTTTCCTGGAAGACCAGTAGTAATATCCGAAGCACATCTGGAGGCATTCTGTAATCTGTTGACCTTCAGAGGGTAGATGAAACACAGGAATTGCATCGGGATTAAATACAACTGATACCATGATGATCTTTCTCCATGGGAGAGATGTTTAAAACTGTGTAAGAATTTTGATCGATTCCTCGAAGACCAGTAGTAGTTTTCAAGCACATCTGGAGGCTTTTGTGATTTGTGGACCTTCAGAGTGTTGATGAAACACAGAAATTGCATCGGGATTGAATACAACAGGCACCAAGCCGGCTTTTCTCTATGGGAGTAATATCACGAACAGTCTACGCTTTGATCGTTCCCTGGAAGACCAGTAGTAGTTTCCAAGTCACTTCTGGAGGAATTCTGTAATCTGTGGACCTTCAGAATGTTAATGAAATACAGAAATTGCATCGGGATTGAATAAAACAAACACCATGCGGACTTTTTTGCATGAGATTAATGTCTCAAACTTTCTACGCTTTGATCGCTCCCAGGAAGACCAGTAGACGTTTCCGAAGCACATCTGGAGGCATTCCGTAATCTGTGGATCTTCAGAGTGTTGATGAAACACAGATATGACATCAGGATTGAATACAACAGTCACCATGCGGTCTTTTCTATATGGGAGCAATATCACAAACAGTCTACGCTTTGATCATTCCCTGGAAGACCAGTAGTAGTTTCCAAGTCACATCTGGAGGCATTCTGTAATCTGTTGCCCTTCAGAGTGTTAATGAAACACAGAAATTGCATCGGGATTGAATAAAAGAGACACCATGCGGACTTTTCTCATTGATAGTAATGTCTCAAACTGTCTACGCTTTGATCGTCCAGTCGAAGACCATTAGTAGTTTCCCAACCACACAGGTAGGCATTCTGTAATCTGTGGACCTTCAGACTGTTGATGAAACAGGGAAATTGCGTCGGGATTGAATACATCAGGCACCATGCGGCCTTCTCTCCATGGGAGTAATGTCTCAAAGTGTCTACGATTTGATCGTTACCTGGAAGATCAGTAGTAGTTTCCGAAGCACGACTGGAGGCTTTCTGTAATCTGTGGACCTTCAGATTGTTGACGAAACACAGAAATTCCATCCGGGATTGAATATAACAGGCACCATGCGGAGTTTTCTCCATTGGAGTAATGTCTCAAACTGTCTACGCTTTGATCGTTCCCTGGAAGACCAGTGGTAGTTTTCGAAGCACGTCTGGAGGCTTTCTGTAATCTGTGGACCTTCAGAGTGTTGATGATACACAGAAATTGCATCGGGATAGAATACAACAGGAACCATGCGGACTTTTCTCCATGAGGGTAATGTTTCAAACTGTCTACGCTTTGATCGTTCCCTGTAAGACCAGTGGTAGTTTCCGAAGGGCACCTGGAGGCATTCTGTATTCTGTGGAAATTCACAGTGTTGATGAAACACAGAAATGGTATCGGTATTGAATTCAACAGGCACCATGCGTCCTTTTCTCCATAGGAGTAATGTCTCAAAGTGTCTACGGTTTGATCGTTACCTGGAAAACCAGTAGAAGTATTCGAAGCACATCAGGAAACATTTTGTAACCTGTGGAACTTCAAAGTGTTGATGATACACAGAAATTGCATCAGAATTGAATACAACATGCACCATGCGGTCTTTTCTATATGGGAGCAATATCACAAACAGTCTACGCTTTGATCTTTCCCTGGAAGACCTGTAGGAGTTTCCAAGTCACATCTGGAGGCATTCTGTAATCTGTTTACCTTCAGTGCGTTGATGAAACACAGAAATTGCATCGGGATTGAATACAACAGGCTCCATGCGGACTTTTCTCCATGATAGTTATGTCTCAAACTGTCTACGCTTTGAACGTTAACTGGAAGACCTGTAACAGTTCCCGAAGCCCTTCTGGAGGCATTCTGTAATCTGTTTACGTTCAGAGTGTTGATAGAACAAAGAAATTGCATCGGGATTGAATACAACAGGCAGTATGCGGACTTTTCTCCATGTGAGTAATGTCCCCAACTGTCTACGTCTTTATCCTTCCCTAGCAGACCAGTAGTACTTACTGAAGCACATCTGGAGGCATCCTGTAATCTGTGGACTTTCACAGTGTTGATGAAACATAGAAATTGTGTCGGGATTGAATACAACAGGTACCTTGCGTACTTTTCTCCATGAGAGTAATGTCTCAAACTGTGTACGATTTGATCGATTCCTGGAAGATCAGTAGTAGTTGAAAAGGCACATCTGGAGGCATTCTGTAATCTGTGGGCCTTCAGAGTGATGGCGAAACATAGAAATTGCATCGGGGATGAATACAACAGGAACCATGTGGACTTTTCTCCATGGGAGTAATGTCTCAAACTGTGTACGACTTGATCGATTCCTGTGAGACCAGTAGAAGTTTCCGAACCACATCTACAAGCATTCTGAATCTGTGCACCTTCAGAGTGTTGATGAAACACAGAAATTGCACCGGGATTGAATACGACAGACACCATGCGGACTCTTCTCCATAGGAGTAATGTCTCAAGCTGACTACGCTTTGATCGTTACCTGGAGGACAAGTAGTAGTTTCTGAAGCACATCTGGAAGCATTCTGTAATCTGTGGACCTTCAGAGTGTTGATGAAACACAGAATTTGCATCGGGATTGAATACAATAAGCAATATGCGGTCTTTTCTCCATGGGAGTACTGTCTCAAACAGTTTACGCTTTGATCGTTCCCTGGAAGACCAGTAGTAGATTCAAAGGCACAACTGGAGGCATTCTGTGATCTGTCGACCTTCAAAGTGTTGATGAAACACAGAAATTGCATCTGGTTTGAATACAACAACCACCATGCGGACTTGTCTCCATGGGAGTAATGTCTTAAACAGTCTACGCTTTGATCGTTCCCTGGAATACCAGAGTAGTTTCTGATGCACATCTGGAGTCAATCTCTAATCTGTGGAAATTCAGAGTGTTGATGAAACACAGAAATTGCATCGTGATTGAAAACAACGGGCACCATGCAAACTTTTCGTCATGGGAGTGATGTGTTCAACTATCTACGTTTTGATTGTTCCCTGAAAGACCAGTAGTAGTTTCCGAAGCGCATCTGGAGGCATTCTGCAATCTGTGGACATTCAGAGTGTTGAAACACAGAAACTGCATCGGGATTGAATTGAACAGGCACCATGTGGACTTTTCTCCATGGGAGAAATTTCTCAAATTGTCTACGCTTTGATAGTTCCCTGGAAGACAAGTAGTAGTTTCTGAAGCACAACGTAAGGCATTCTGTGATCTGTCGACCTTCAAAGTGTTGATGAAACACAGAAATTTCATCTGGTTTGAATACAACAACCACCATGCGGACTTGTCTGCATGGGAGTAATGTCTCAAACTGTCTACACTTTGATCGATTCCTGGAAGATCAGTAGTAGCTTCCGAAGCACATTTGGAGGCATTCTGTAACCTGTGGACCTTCAGAGTGTTGATGAAACACAGAAATTGCTTTGGAATTGAATACAAAAGGCATCATGCGGACTTATCTCCATAGGAGTAATGTCTTAAGCTGACTACGCTTTGATCGTTACCTGGAAGACAAGTAGTAGTTTCCGAAGCTCATCTGGAGGCATTCTGTAATCTGTGGACATTTAGAGTGTCGATGAAACACAGACAGTGCATCGGGTTTCAATACAACAGTCACCATGTAGACTTTTCTCTATGGGAGGGATGTCTCAAAGTGTCTACGCTTTGATCGTTACCTGGAAGACCAGTAGTAGTTTCCGAAGCACATCTGGAGGCTTTCTGTAATCTGTGGACCTTCGTGTAGATGAAACACGGAAATTGCATCTGGATTGAATACATCAGGCACCATGCAGTATTTTCTCCATGGGAGTAATGTCTCAAACTGTCTACGCTTTGATCGTTCCCTGGAAGACCTGTAGTAGTTTCAGAAGCACATCTGGAGGCTTACTGTAATCTGTGGACCTTCAGAGTGTTGATGGAACACAGAAATTGCTTCGGGATTGAATACAACAGGCACCATGCGCACTTTTGTGCATGAGTGTAGTGTCTCAAACTGTCTACGCTTTTGATCGTTCCCTGGAAGACCATTAGTAGTTTCCGAAGCACATCTTGAGGCTTTCTGTCATCTGTGGACCTTCAGAGTGTTGAAGGAACACAGAAATTGCATCGGGATAGAATACAACAGGCACCATGCGGATTTTTCTCCATGGGAGTAATGTCTCAAACTGTATACGATTTGATCGTTCTGTGGAAGACCAGTAGTAGTTTTCGAAGCACATCTGGAGGTATTCTGTAATCTTTTTACAATTAGGGTGTTGATGGAACGCTGAAATTGCATCGGGATTGAATACAACAGGCACCATGCGGACTTTTCTCAATGGGAGTAATGTCTCAAATTGTATACGCTTTGATCGTTCTCTGGAAGACCAGTAGTAGATTCCGAAGCACGTCTGGAGGCATTCTGTTATCTGTGGACCTTCAGAGTGTTGATGAAACACAGCAATTGCTTCGGGATTAAATAGAACAGCCACCATGAGGACCTTACTCCATGGGAGAAATGTCTCAAACTGTCTACGAATTTTGATCGATTCCTCGAAGACCAGTAGTAGTTTCCGAAGCTCATCTGGTAGCATTCCCTAATCTGTGGACCTTCAGAGTGTTGATGAAATACAGAAATTGCATCGGGATTGAATACAACATGCACCATGCGGTCTTTTCTCCATGGGAGTAATATCTCAAATAGACTACGCTTTGATCGCTCCCTGGAAGACCAGTAGTAGTTTATAAGGCAAATCTGGAGACATTCTGTAATCTGTCTGATTTCAGAGTGTTGATGAAACACAGAAATTGCATAGGGATTGAATAAAACAGGCACCATGAGGACTTTTCTCAATGGGAGTAATGTCTCGAACTGTCTACGCTATGATCGTTTCCTGGAAGACCAGTAGTAATATCCGAAGCACATCTGGAGGCATTCTGTAATCTGTGGACCTTCCGAGTGTAGATGAAACACAGGAATTGCATCAGGATTGAATACAACAGTCACCATGTGGTCTTTTCTATATGGGAGTAATATCACAAACAGTCTACGCTTTGATCGTTCCCTGGAAGACCAGTAGTAGTTTCCAAGTCGCATCTGGAGGCATTCTGTAATCTGTTTACCTTCAGAGCGTTGATGAAACACAGAAATTGCATCGGGATTGAATACAACAGGCACCATGCGGACTTCTCTCCATGTGAGTAATGTCCCCAACTGTCTACGTTTTGTTCCTTCCCTAGCAGACCAGTTGTAATTACTGAAGCACATCTGGAGGCATTCTGTAATCTGTGGACTTTCACAGTGTTGATGAAACACAGCAATTGGGTCGAGATTGAATACAACAGGTACCATGCGTACTTTTCTCCATGAGAGTAATGTCTCAAACTGTGTACGATTTGATCGATTCCTGGAAGATCAGTAGTAGTTTAAAAGGCACATCTGGAGGCATTCTGTAATCTGTGGGCCTTCAGAGTGATGGTGAAACATAGAAATTGCATCGGGAATGAGTACAACAGGAACCATGCGGACTTTTCTCCATGGGAGTAATGTCTCAAACTGTGTACGATTTGATCGATTCCTGGAAGACCAGTAGTAGTTTCCGAACCATATCTGGAAGCATTCTGAATCTGTGCACCTTCAGAGTGTTGATGAAACACAGAAATTGCATCGGCATTCAATACAACAGGCACCAAGCGGTCTTTTCTCCATGGTAGCAATGACTCAAACTGTCTACGCTTTGATCGTTCCCTGGAAGACCATTAGTAGTTTCCGAAGCACATCTTGAGGCTTTCTGTAATCTGTAAACATTCAGAGTGCTGATGGAACACAGAAATTGTATCGGGATTGAATACAACAGGCACCATGCGGACTTTTCTCCATGGGAGTAATGTGTCAAACTGTCTACGCATTGATCGCTCCCAGGAAGACCAGTAGTGGTTTCCGATGCACATCTCTAGGCATTCTGTAATCTGTGGACCTTCGGAGTGTTCATGAAACACAGAAATTGCTTCGGAATTGAATAGAACAGGCACCATGCGAACTTTTCTCTATGGGAGTAATGTCTCAAACTCTCTACGCTTTGATCGTTCCCTGGAATACCAGAGTAGCTTCTGATGCACATCTGGAGGCATTCTCTAATCTGTGGAAATTGAGAGTGTTGATGAAACACAGAAATTGCATCGGGATTGAATACAACGGGCACCATGCGGACTTTTCGTCATGGGAGTGATGTGTCCAACTATCTACGTTTTGATAGTTCCCTGGAAGACCAGTAGTAGTTTCCGAAGCACATCTGGAGGCATTCTGCAATCTGTGGACATTCAGAGTGTTGATGAAACACAGAAACTGCATCGGGTTTGAATTGAACAGGCACTATGTGGACTTTTCTAGATGGGAGAATTTTCTCAAATTGTCTACACTTTGATAGTTCCCTGGAAGACAAGTAGTAGTTTCTGAAGCACAACTTAAGGCATTCTGTGAGCTGTCGACCTTCAAGGTGTTGATGAAACACAGAAATTGCATCTGGTTTGAATACAACAACCACCATGCGGACTTGTCCCCATGGGAGTAATGTCTCAAACTCTCTACACTTTGATCGATTCCTGGAAGATCAGTAGTAGCTTCCGAAGCACATTTGGAGGCATTCTGTATCCTATGGACCTTCAGAGTGTTGATGAAACACAGAAATTGCATTGGAATTGAATACAACAGGCACCATGCGGACTTATCTCCATGGGAGTAATGTCTCAATCTGTCTACGTTTTGATCGTTCCCTGGAAGACAAGTTGTAGTTTCCGAAGCATTTCTGTAGCCTTTCTCTAATCTGTGGGCATTCAGAGTGTTGATCAAACACAGAAATTGCATCGGGATTGAATACATCAGGCACCATGCGGACTTTTCTCTACGGGAGTAATATCTCAAGCCGTGTACACTTTAATCAGTTCCTGGAAGACCAGTAGTAGTTTCCGACGCACATCAGGAGGCATTCTGTAATCTGTGGACCTTCAGAGTGTTGATGAAATACAGAGATTGCATCAGGATTAAATACAACAGGCACCATGCGGACTTTTCTCCATGGGAGTAATGTCTCAAACTGTAAACACATTAATCGATTCCTGGAAGATCAGTAGTAGTTTCCGACGCACATACGGAGGCATTCTGTAATCTGTGGACCTTCAGAGTGTTGATGAAACACAGAAATTGCATCGGGATTGAATACGACAGGCACCATGCGGACTCTTCTCCATAGGAGTAATGTCTCAAGCTGACTACGCTTTGATCGTTACCTGGAAGACAAGTAGTAGTTTCCGAAGCTCATCTGGAGGCATTCTGTAATCTGTGGACCTTCAGAGTGTTGATGGAACACAGAAATTTCGTCGGGATTGAATACAACAGGCAACATGCGGACTTTTGTGCATGAGTGTAGTGTCTCAAGCTATCTACGCTTTGATCGTTCCCTGGAAGACCATTAGTAGTTTCCGAAGCACATCTTGAGGCTTTCTGTCATCTGTGGACCTTCAGAGTATTGATGGATCACAGAAATTGCATCGGGATTGAATACAACAGGCACCATGCGGACTTTTCTCCATGGGAGTAATGTCTCAAATTGTATACGCTTTGATCGTTCTATGGAAGACCAGTAATAAATTCCGAAGCACGTCTGGAGGCATTCTGTTATCTGTGGACCTTCAGAGTGTTGATGAAACACAGGAATTACATCGGGAATAAATAGAACAGCCACCATGATGACCTTACTCCATGGGAGAAATGTCTCAAACTGTCTACGAATTTTGATCGATTCCTCGAAGACCAGTAGTAGTTTCCGAAGCTCATCTGGTAGCATTCCGTAATCTCTGGACCTTCAGAGTGTTGATGAAATACAGAAATTGCAGCGGGATTGAATACAACATGCACCATGCGGTCTTTTCTCCATGGGAGTAATGTCTCAAATAGACTACGCTTTGATCGTTCCCTGTAAGACCAGTAGTAGTTTATAAGGCACATCTGGAGACATTCTGTAATCTGTCTGAATTCAGAGTGTTGATGAAACACAGAAATTGCATAGGGATTGAATAAAGCAGGCACCATGCGGACTTTTCTCAATGGGAGTAATGTCTCAAACTGTCTACGCTATGATCGTTTCCTGGAAGACCAGTAGTAATATCCGAAGCACATCTGGAGGCATTCTGTAATCTCTGGACCTTCCGAGTGTAGATGAAACACAGGAATTGCATCAGGATTGAATACAACAGTCACCATGCGGTCTTTTCTATATGGGAGTAATATCACAAACAGTCTACGCTTTGATCGTTCCCTGGAAGACCAGTAGTAGTTTCCAAGTCGAATCTGGAGGCATTCTTAATTTGTTTACCTTCAGTGCATTGAGGAAACACAGAAATTGCATCGGGATTGAATACAACAGGCACCATGCAGACTTTTCTCCATGGGAGTAATGTCTCAAACTGTCTACAGTTTCATCGTACCCTGGAAGAGCTGTAGTTGTTTCCGAACCACATCTGGAGGCATTCTGTAATCTGTATACCTTCGGAATGTTAATTAAATACAGAAATTGCATCGGGATTGAATAAAACAAGCACCAAGCCAACTTTGTTGCATGAGAGTAATGTCTCAAACTTTCTAGGCTTTGATCATTCCCTGGAAGACCAGTAGAAGTTTCCGAAGCACATCTGGATGCATTCCGTAATCTGTGGACCTTCAGAGTGTTGATGAAACACAGAAATTGCATCAGGATTGAATACAACAGTCACCATGCGGTCTTTTCTATATGGGAGTAATATCACGAACAGTCTACGCTTTGATCGTTCCCTGGAAGACCAGTAGTAGTTTCCAAGTCGCATCTGGAGGCAATCTGTAATCAGTTTTCCTTCAGTGCGTTGATGAAACACAGAAATTGCATCGGGATTGAATACAACAGGCACCATGCGGACTTTTCTCCATGGGAGTAATGTCTCAAATTGTACACGCTTTGATCGTTCTCTGGAAGACCAGTAGTAGTTTTCGAAGCACATCTGGAGGCATTCTGTAATCTGTTTACATTCAGGGTGTTGATGTAAAGCAGAAATTGCATCGGGATTGAATACAACAGGCACCATGCGGACTTTTCTCCATGTGAGTAATGTCCCCAACTGTCTACGTTTTGTTCCTTCCCTAGCAGACCAGTAGTAATTACTGAAGCACATCTGGAGGCATTCTGTAATCTGTGGACTTTCACAGTGTTGATGAAACACAGCAATTGGGTCGGGATTGAATACAGCAGGTACCATGCGTACTTTTCTCCATGAGAGTAATGTCTCAAACTGTGTACGATTTGATCGATTCCTGGAAGATCAGTAGTAGGTTAAATGGCACATCTGGAGGCATTCTGTAATGTGTGGGCCTTCAGAGTGATGGTGAAACGTAGAAATTGAATCGGGAATGAGTACAACAGGAACCATGCGGACTTTTCTCCATGGGAGTAATGTCTCAAACTGTGCACGATTTGATCGTTCCCTGGAATACCAGAGTAGTTTCCGAAGAACATCTGGAGGCATTCTGTATTCTGTGGATCTTCACAGTGTTGATGAAACACAGAAATTGCATCGGGATTCAATACAACAATCTGCATGCGGACTTTTCTCCATGGGAGTAATGTCTCAAATTGTCTACGCTTTGATCGTTCCCTGGAATACCAGAGTAGTTTCCGAAGTACATCTGGAGGCATTCTGTATTCTGTGGATCTTCACAGTGTTGATGAAACACAGAAATTGCATCGGGATTCAATACAACAGGCTGCATGCGGACTTTTCTCCATGGGAGTAATGTCTCAAAGTGTATACGCCTTGATCGTTCCCTGGAAGACCAGTAGTAGTTTGGGAAGTCTATCTGGAGACATTCTGTAATCTGTGGACATTCAGAGTGCTGATGGAACACAGATATTGTATCGGGATTGAATACAACAGGCACCATGCGGACTTTTCTCCATGGGAGTAATGTCTCAAACTGTCTACGCTTTGATCGATTCCTGAAGACCAGTAGTAGTTTCCGAAGCATATCTGGAGCCATTCCGTAATCTGTGGACGTTCAGAGTGTTGATGAAACACCGATATTGGATCAGGATTGAATACAACAGTCTCCATGCGGACTTTTCTCTATGGGCATAATGTCTCACACTGTCTACGCTTCGATCGATTCCTGGAATACCAGAGTAGTTTCTGATGCACATCTGGGGGCATTCTCTAATCTGTGGAATTTCAGAGTGTTGATGAAACACAGAAATTGCATCGGGATTGAATACAACAGGCTGCATGCAGACTTTTCTCCATGGGAGTAATGTCTCAAAGTGTATACGCTTTGATCGCTCCCAGGAAGACCAGTAGTGGTTTCCGATGCACATCTCTAGGCATTCTGTAATCTGTGGACCTTCGGAGTGTTCATGAAACACAGAAATTGCTTCGGAATTGAATAGAACAGGCACCATGCGCACTTTCCTCCATGCGAGTAATGTCTCAAAAAGTCTACGCTTTGATCGTTCCCTGGAAGTCCAAAAGAAGTTTCCGAATCACATCTTGAGGCATTCTGTAAACTATGGACTATCAGAGTGTTGATGAAACACAGAAATTGCATCGGGATTGAATACAACGGGCACCATGCGGACGTTTCGTCATGGGAGTGATGTGCTCAACTATCTACGTTTTGATTGTTCCCTGGAAGACCAGTAGTAGTTTCCGAAGCACATCTGGAGGCATTCTGCAATCTGTGGACATTCAGAGTGTTGATGAAACACAGAAACTGCATCGGGATTGAATTGAACAGGCACTATGTGGACTTTTCTCCATGGGAGAATTTTCTCCAATTGTCTACGCTTTGATAGTTAACTGGAAGACAAGTAGTAGTTTCTGAAGCACAACTTAATGCATTCTGTGAGCTGTCGACCTTCAAAGTGTTGATGAAACACAGAAATTGCATCTGGTTTGAATACAACAACCACCATGCGGACTTGTCTCCATGGGAGTAATGGCTCAAACTGTCTACACTTTGATCGACTCCTGGAATATCAGTAGTAGCTTCCGAAGCACATTTGGAGGCATTCTGTAACCTGTGGACCTTCAGAGTGTTGATGAAACACAGAAATTGCATTGGAATTGAATACAACAGGCATCATGCGGACTTATCTCCATGGGAGTAATGTCTCAATCTGTCTACGCTTTGATCGTTACCTGGAAGACCAGTAGTAGTTTCCGAAGCTCATCTGGAGGCTTTCTGTAATCTGTGGACCTTCAGAGTGTAGATGAAACACGGAAATTGCATCTGGATTGAATACATCAGGCACCATGCAGTATTTTCTCCATGGGAGTAATGTCTCAAACTGTCTACGCTTTGATTGTTCCCTGGTAGACCTGTAGTAGTTTCAGAAGCACATCTGGAAGCTTACTGTAAACTGTGGACCTTCAGAGTGTTGATGGAACACAGAAATTGCATCGGGATTGAATACAACAGGCACCATGCGGACTTTTGTGCGTTAATGTAGTGTCTCAAACTGTCTACGCTTTGATCGTTCCCTGGAAGACCATTAGTAGTTTCCGAAGCACATCTTGAGGCTTTCTGTCATCTGTTTACCTTCAGAGTGTTGATGGAACACAGAAATTGCATCGTGATTGAATACAACAGGCACCATGCGGACTTTTCTCCATGAGAGTAATGTCTCAAACTGTTTACGCTTTGATCGTTCTCTGGAAGACCAGTAGTAGTTTTCGAAGCACATCTGGAGGCATTCTTTAATCTGTTTACATTTAGGTTGTTGATGGAACGCTGCAATTGCATCGGGATTGAATACAACAGCACCATGCGGACTTTTCACCATGTATGTAATGTCCCCAACTGTCTACGTTTTGATCCTTCAAAAGCAGACCAATAGTAATTACTGAAGCCCATCTGGAGGCATTCTGTAATCTGTGGACTTTCACAGTGTTAATGAAACACAGATATTGGATCGGGATTGGATTCAACAGGTACCATGCGGACTTTTCTCCATGGGAGTAATGTCTCAAACTGTCTACGCTTTGATCGTTCCCTGGAAGACCATTAGTAGTTTCCGAAGCACATCTTGAGGCTTTCTGTCATCTGTGGACCTTCAGAGTGTTGATGGATCACAGAAATTGCATCGGGATTGAATACAACAGGCACCATGCGGACTTTTCTCCATGGTAGTAATGTCTCAAATTGTATACGCTTTGATCGTTCTCTGGAAGACCAGTAATAGATTCCGAAGCACGTCTGGAAGCATTCTGTTATCTGTGGACCTTCAGAGTGTTGATGAAACACAATAATTGCTTCGGGATAAAATAGAACAGCCACCATGAGGACCTTACTCCATGGGAGAAATGTCTCAAACTGTCTACGAATTTTTATCGCTTCCTCGAAGACCAGTAGTAGTTTCCAAAGCTCATCTGGTAGCATTCCGTAATCTGTGGACCTTCAGACTGTTGATGAAATACAGAAATTGCAGCGGGATTGAATACAACATGCACCATGCGGTCTTTTCTCCATGGGAGTAATGTCTCAAATAGACTACGCTTTGATCGTTCCCTGGAAGACCAGTAGAAGTTTTCGAAGCACATCTGGAGGCATTATGAAATCTGTTTACATTCAGGGTGTTGATGTAAAGCAGAAATTGCATCGGGATTGAATACAACATGCACCATGCGGACTTTTCTCCATGTGAGTAATGTCCCCAACTGTCTACGTTTTGATCCTTCCCTAGCAGACCAGTACTAATAACTGAAGCACATCTGGAGGCTTTCTGTAATCTGTGGACTTTCACAGTGTTGTTGAAACACAGAAATTGGATCGGGATTGAATACAACAGGTACCATGCGGACTTTTCTCCATGGGAGTAATGTCTCAAACTGTCTACGCTTTGATCGTTCCCTGGAAGACCTGTAGTAGTTTCAGAAGCACATCTGGAGGCTTACTGTAATCTGTGGACCTTCAGAGTGTTGATGGAACACAGAAATTTCGTCGGGATTGAATACAACAGGCAACATGCGGACTTTTGGGCATGAGTGTAGTGTCTCAAGCTATCTACGCTTTGATCGTTCCCTGGAAGACCATTAGTAGTTTCCCAAGCACATCTTGAGGCTTTCTGTCATCTGTGGACCTTCAGAGTATTGATGGATCACAGAAATTGCATCGGGATTGAATACAACAGGCACCATGCGGACTTTTCTCCATGGGAGTAATGTCTCAAATTGTATACGCTTTGATCGTTCTCTGGAAGACCAGTAATAAATTCCGAAGCACGTCTGGAGGCATTCTGTTATCTGTGGACTTCAGAGTGTTGATGAAACACAGGAATTACATCGGGAATAAATAGAACAGCCACCATGATGACCTTACTCCATGGGAGAAATGTCTCAAACTGTCTACGAATTTTGATCGATTCCTCGAAGACCAGTAGTAGTTTCCGAAGCTCATCTGGTAGCATTCCGTAATCTCTGGACCTTCAGAGTGTTGATGAAATACAGAAATTGCAGCGGGATTGAATACAACATGCACCATGCGGTCTTTTCTCCATGGGAGTAATGTCTCAAATAGACTACGCTTTGATCGTTCCCTGTAAGACCAGTAGTAGTTTATAAGGCACATATGGAGACATTCTGTAATCTGTCTGAATTCAGAGTGTTGATGAAACACAGAAATTGCATAGGGATTGAATAAAACAGGCACCATGCGGACTTTTCTCAATGGGAGTAATGTCTCAAACTGTCTACGCTATGATCGTTTCCTGGAAGACCAGTAGTAATATCCGAAGCACATCTGGAGGCATTCTGTAATCTCTGGAACTTCCGAGTGTAAATGAAACACAGGAATTGCATCAGGATTGAATACAACAGTCACCATGCGGTCTTTTCTATATGGGAATAATATCACAAACAGTCTACGCTTTGATCGTTCCCTGGAAGACCAGTAGTAGTTTCCAAGTCGAATCTGGAGGCATTCTTAATTTGTTTACATTCAGTGCATTGATGAAACACAGAAATTGCATCGGGATTGAATAAAACAAGCACCATGCCAACTTTGTTGCATGAGAGTAATGTCTCAAACTTTCTAGGCTTTGATCATTCCCTGGAAGACAAGTAGAAGTTTCCGAAGCACATCTGGATGCATTCCGTAATCTGTGGACCTTCAGAGTGTTGATGAAACATAGAAATTGCATCAGGATTGAATACAACAGTCACCATGCGGTCTTTTCTATATGGGAGTAATATCACAAACAGTCTACGCTTTGATCGTTCCCTGGAAGACCAGTAGTAGTTTCCAAGTCGCATCTGGAGGCATTCTGTAATCTGTTTACCTTCAGTGCGTTGATGAAACACAGAAATTGCATCGGGATTGAATACAACAGGCACCATGCGGACTTTTCTCCATGGGAGTAATGTCTCAAATTGTACACGCTTTGATCGTTCTCTGGAAGACCAGTAGTAGTTTTCGAAGCACATCTGGAGGCATTCTGTAATCTGTTTACATTCAGGGTGTTGATGTAAAGCAGAAATTGCATCGGGATTGAATACAACAGTCACCATGTAGACTTTTCTCTATGGGAGTGATGTCTCAAAGTGTCTACGCTTTGATCGTACCTGGAAGACCAGTAGAAGTTTCCGAAGCACATCAGGAGGCTTTCTTTAATCTGTGGACCTTCAGAGTGTAGATGAAACACGGAAATTGCATCTGGATTGAATACATCAAGCACCATGCCGAATTTTCTGATGGGAGTAATGTCTCAAACTGTCTGCGCTTTGATCGTTCCTGGAAGACCTGTAGTAGTTACAGAAACACATCTGGAGACTTACTGTAATCTGTGGACCTTCAGAGTGTTGATGGAACACAGAAATTGCATCGGGATTGAATACAAAAGGCACCATGCGGACTTTTGTGCATGTGTGTAGTGTCTCAAACTGTCTACGCTTTGATCGTTCCCTGGAAGACCATTAGTAGTTTCCGAAGCACATCTTGAGGCTTTCTGTCATCTGTGGACCTTCAGAGTGTCGATGGAACACAGAAATTGCATCGGGATTGAAAACAACATGCACCATGCGGTCTTTTCTCCATGGGAGTAATGTCTCAAATTGTATACGCTTTGATCGTTCTCTGGAAGACCAGTAGTAGTTTTCGAAGCACATATGGAGGCATTCTGTAATCTGTTTACATTCAGGGTGTTGATGGATCGCAGAAATTGCATCGGGATTCAATACAACAGTCTGCATGCAGACTTTTCTCCATGGATGTAATGTCTCAAAGTGTATACGCTTTGATCGTTCCCTGGAATACCAGAGTAGTTTCTGAAGCACATCTGGAGGCATTCTCTAACCTGTGGAAATTCAGCGTGTTGATGAAACACAGAAATTGCTTCGGGATTGAATACAAAAGGCAATATGCGGTCTTTTCTCCATGGAAGAAATGTCTCAAACAGTCTACGGTTTGATCGTTCCCTGGACGACCAGTAGTACATTACGAAGCACATCTGAAGACATTCCGTAATCTGTGGACCTTTAGAGTGTTGATGAAACGCAGAAATTGCATCAGGTTTGAATACAACAGGCACCATGCGGACTTTTGTCCATGGGAGTATTGTCTCAAACTGTCTATGCATTTATCGATTCCTGGAAGACCAGTAGTATTTTCCGAAGCACATCTGGAAGCATTCTGTAATCTGTGGACCTTCAGAGTGTCGATGAAACACAGAAATTGCATCTGGATGAATACATCAGGCACCATGCAGAGTGTTGATGGAACACAGAAATTCAGTCGGGATTGAATACAACAGGCACCATACGGAATTCTCTCCATGGAAGTAATGTCTCAAACTGTCTACGTTCTGACCGACTCCTGGGAGATCAGTAGTAGGTTTTGAAGCTCATCTGGAGGCATTGTGTAATCTATGGACCTTCAGAGTGTTGACGAAACACAGAAATTGGATCGGGATTGAATACAACAGGCACCTTGCGGACTTTTCTCCATGAGAGTAATGTCTCAAACTGTATACGCTATGATTGTTCCCTTTAAAACCAGTAGTAGTTTCCGAAGCACATCTGGAGGCATTCTGTAATCTGTGGACCTTCAGAGTGTTGATGAAACACAGAAATAGCATCGGGATTGAATACAACAGGCCATATGCAGTCGTATCTCCATGGGAGTAATGTCCCAAACAGACTACGCTTTCATCGTTCCCTGAAAGACCAGTAGTAGTTTCCAAATCACATTTGGAGGCATTCTGTGTTCTGTGGACCATAAGAGTGTGGATGAAACACAGAAATTGCATCAGGTTTGAATACAACAACCACCCTGCTGACTTGTCTATATGGGAGTAATGTCTCAAACTGTCTACGCTTTGATCGATTCCTGGAAGACCAGTAGTAGTTTCTGAAGCACATCTGGAGCCATTATGTAATCTGTGGACCTTCAGAGTTTTGATGAAACACAGAAATTGAATTGGTATTGAATACAGCAGTCACCATGCGGACCTTTCTATATGGGCATATCGTCTCAAACTATCTACGCTTCGATCGATTCCTGGGAGACAAGTAGTAGTTTTTGAAGCACATCTGGAGGCATTCTGTAATCTGTGACCCTTCTGTGTGTTAATGAAACACAGTAATTGCATCGGGATTGAATACAACAGGCACCATTTGGACTTTTCTCCATGGGAGTAAAGTCTCAAACTGTCTATGATTTGATCGTTCGCTCGAAGACCAGTAGTAGTTTCTGAAGTACATCTGGAGGCATTCTGTAATCTGTGGAACTTCAGAGTGTTGATGAAACACGGGAATTGCATCTGGATTCATTACAACATGCACCATCCGGACATTTCTCCGTGCGAGTAATGTCTCAAACTGTATACGATTTGATCGTTCTCTGGAAGACCAGTAGTAGTTTGGGAAGCACATCTGGGGGCACTCTGCAATCTGTTTACCTTCAGAGTGTTGATGGATTACAGAAATTGCATCGCGATTGAAAACAACAGGCACCAGGCGAAATTTTCTCCATGGGAGTAATGTCTCAAACTGTCTACGCTTTTATCGTTCCCTGGAAGACCAGTAGTAGATTCGGAAGCACATCTGGAGACATTCCGTAAACATTGGACTTTCAGAGTGTTGATGAAACACAGAAATTGCATCGGGATTTAATTCAAAAGACACCATGCGGACTTTTCTCCATGGGAGTAATGCCTCCCAGTGTCTACGCTTAGAACGTTCCCTGGAAGTCGAGTAGTAGTTTCCGAAACACATCTGGAGACATTCCGAAAACAGTGGACCTTCAGAGTGATGATGAAACACATAAATTGCATCGGGATTGAATACAACAACCACCACGCGGAATTTTCTCCATGAGAGCAATGTCGCAAACTGTCTACGCTTTGATCGTATATGGAAGACCAGTAGTAGTTTCCGCAGCACATCTGGAGGCGTTCTGTAATCTGTGGAACTTCAGAGTGTTGATGAAACACGGGAATTGCATCTGGATTGAATACATCAAGTACCATGCGGACTTTTCCCCATGGGAGTAATGTCTCAAACTTTCTACGCTTTAATTTTCCCTGGAAGAATAGTAGTAGTTTCCGAAGCTCATCTGGAGGCATTCTGTATTCTGCGGACCTTCACAGTATTGAAAAAGCATAGAAATTGCATCAGGATTGATTACAACATGCACCATGCGGACTTTTCTCCGTGGGAGTAATGTCTCAAACTGTATACTATTTTATCGTTCCCTGAAAGACCAGTAGTAGTTTGCGAAGCACATCTGGGGGCATTCTGCACTCTGTGAACCTTCAGAATGTTGATGAAACACAGAAATTGCATCGGGATTAAGTACAACAGGCACCATGCGGTCCTTTCTCCTTGGTAGAAATGTTTTAAACTGTCTCCGAATTTTGATCGCTCCCTCGAAGACCAGTAGTAGTTTAAAAGCATATCCGGAGGCATTCTGTAATCTGTCGACATTCGGAGTGTTGATGAAACACAGAAACTGCATCGGGATTGAATACAACAGGCACCATGCGGGCTTTTCCGTATACGAGTAATATCTCAAACTGATTACACTTTGATCGTTACCTGGTGGACAAGTAGTGGTTTCTGAAGCACGTCTGGAGGCATTCTGTAATCAGTGGACCGTCTGAGTGATGATGAAACACAGAAATTGCATCGGGACTAAATACAACAGGTAATATGCGGACCTTTTATCATGGGGTAAATGTCTCAAACTGTCTACCGAAATTGATCGATTCCTCGAAGAATAGTAGTAGTTTCCAAACACATCTTGAGGGATTCTGTAATCTGTGGACTTTTAGAGTGTTGATGAAACACAGAAAATGCATCGGGATTGAATACAAAAGGCACCATCCGAACTTTTCTAGATGTGAGTAATGTCTCAAACTGTCTACGCTTTAGTCGATCCATATAGGACAAGTAGTAGTTTCTGAATCACATCTGTGGGCATTCTATAATCTGTGTAAATTCAGAGTGTCGGTGAAACACAGAAATTGCATCGGGTTTGAATACAACAGGCAATATGTGGTCTTTATTCCATGGGAGTAATGAAATTAACAGTCTACGCTTTGATCGTAACCTGTAACACCAGTAGTAGTTTCCAAGGCACATCTGGAGGCATTCGGTAATCTGTGGACCTTCAGAGTGTTGATGAAACACAGAAATTGCATCGGGATTGAATACAACAGGCACCATGCGGACTTTTTTCCATTCGAGTAATGTCTCAAACTGTCTACGCTTTGATCGTTCCCTGGAAGACCGGTAGTAGTTTCCGAAGCACATCTGGAGACATTCCGAAAACAGTGGACCTTCAGAGTGTTGATGAAACACATAAATTGCATCGGGATTGAATACAACAACCACCATGTGGAATTTTCTCCATGGGAGCGATGTCTCAAACTGTCTACGCTTTGATCGATTCCTGAAGACCAGTAGTAGTTTCCGAAGCATATCTGGAGCCATTCCGTAATCTGTGGACGTTCAGAGTGTTGAAGAAACACCGATATTGGATCAGGATTGAATACTACAGTCTCCATGCGGACTTTTCTCTATGGGCATAATGTCTCACACTGTCTACGCTTCGATCGATTCCTGGGAGACAAGTAGTAGTTTTTGAAGCACATCTTTAGGCATTCAGTATTCTGTGGACCTTCATAGTGTTGATGAAGCACCGAAATTGCATCGGGATTGTATACAACAGTCACCATGCGGAATTTTCTCCATGGCAGTATATGTCCCAAAGAGTCTACGCTTTGTTCGTTACTTGGAAGACCAGTAGCAGTTTCCGAAGCACATCTGGAGGCTTTCTGTAATCTGTGGACCTTTAGAGTGTTGTTGAAACACAGAAATTGCATCGGGATGGAATACAGCAGACACCATGCGGACTTTTCTCCATGATAGTAATGTCTCAAACTGTATACGCTTTGATCATTCCCTGGAAGACCAGTAGTAGTTTGCGAAGCACATGTGGAGGCATTCTGTAATCCGTGGAGCTTCAGAGGGTTCATGAAACACAGAAATTGCCTCTGGTTTGAATAGAACAGGCACAATGCGAACTTTTCTCCATGGCGGTTATGTCTCAAACTGTCTATGACTTGATCGTTCCCAGGAATACCAGGAGTAGTTTCCGATGCACATCTGAAGGCATTCTGTATTCTGTAGGCCTTCAGAGAGTTGATGAAACACAGAAATTACATCGGGATTGAATTAAACAGGCACCACTCGGTCTTTTCTATATGGGGGTAATGTCTCAAACAGTCTACCCTTTGATCGTTCCCTGGTAGACCAGTGGTAGTTACCAAGGCACATCTGGTGGCATTCTGTAATCTGTGGACCTTCAGAGTGTTGATGAAACACAGAAAGTGCATTGGGATTGAATACAACAGGCACCATGCGGACTTTTCACCATGAGAGTAATGTCTCAAACTGTCTTCGCTTTGGTCGTTCCCTGAAAATCAGTAGTAGTTTCCGAAGCACATCTGGTGGCATTCTCTAATCTGTGGACGTTCACAGGGTTGATGAAACACAGAAATTGCATCGGGATTGAATACAACTGGCACCATGCGGACTTTTTTTCATGGGGGTAACGTCTCAAACTGTCTACGACTTGATCGTTCCCTGGAATACCAGAAGTAGTTTCCGATGCACATCTGGAGGCATTCTGTATTCTGTATACCTTCAGAGTGTTGGTGAAACACAGAAATTACATCGGGATTGAATTAAACAGGCACTATGCGGTCTTTTCTATATGGGGGTAATGTCTCAAACAGTCTACCCTTTGAACGTTCCCTGGAAGACCAGTGGTAGTTACCAAGGCACATCTGGTGGCATTCTTTAATCTGTGGGGCTTCAGAATGTTATAAAACACAGAAATTGCATCGGGATTGAATACAACAGGCACCATGCGGTCCTTTCTCCTTGGCAGAAATGTCTTAAACTGTCTACGAATTTTTTTCGATCCCTCGAAGACCAGTCTTAGTTTCAAAGCATATCCGGAGGCATTCTGTAATCTGTCGACATTCGGAGTGTTGATGAAACACAGAAACTGCATCGGGATTGAATACAACAGGCACCATGCGGACTTTTCCACATGGGAGTAATATCTCAAACTGACTATACTTTGATCGTTACCTGGTGGACAAGTAGTAGCTTGCGAAGCACATGTGGAGGCTTTCTGTAATCTGTGGACCTTCAGAGTGTTGATGAAACACAGAAAGTGCATTTGGATTGAATACAACAGGCACCTTGCGGACTTTTCACCATGAGAGTAATGTCTCAAACTGTCTTCGCTTTGGTCGTTCCCAGGAAAATCAGTAGTAGTTTCCGAAGAACATCTGGATGCATTCTGTAATCTGTGGACGTTCACAGGGTTGATGAAACACAGAAATTGCATCGGGAATGAATACAACTGGCACCATGCGGACTTTTTTTCATGGGAGTAATGTGTCAAACTGCCTACGCTTTGATCGTTCACTGGAAGACCAGTAGTAGATTCCGAAGCACATCTGGAGGCATTCTGAAATCTGTGTACCTTCAGAGTGTTCATGAAACACAGAAATTCCATCGGGATAGAATTGAACAGGCACCATGCGGACTTTTCTCCATGGGAGAAATTTCTCAAACTGTCTTCACTTTGATCGTGCCCTGGAAGACGAGTAGTAGTTTCCAAGGCAAATCTGGAGGAATTCTGTAATCTGTGGACCTTCAGAGTGTTGATGAAACACAGAGATAGCATCGGTATTGAATACAACAGCCACCATGCGGTCCTTTCTCCTTGGCAGAAATGTCTTAAACTGTCTACGAATTTTGATCGATCCCTCAAAGACCTGTAGTAGTTTCAAAGCATATCCGGAGACATTCTGTAATCTGTCGACATTCGGAATGTTGATGAAACACCGGAACTGCATCGGGATTGAATACAACAGGCACAATGCGGACTTTTCTCCATTCGAGTAATGTCTCAAACTGTCTACGCTATGATCGATTTCTGGAAGACCAGTAATAGTTTCCAAAGCACATCTGGAGCCATTCTGTAATCTGTGGACGTTCAGAGTGTTGATGAAACACCGTAATTGCATCGGGTTTGAATACAACAGTCACCATGTGGACTTTTCATCATGATAGTAATGTCTCAAACTGTATACGCTTTGATCGTTCCCTGGAAGACCAGTAGTAGTTTGCGAAGCACATGTGGAGGCATTCTGTAATCCGTGGACCTGCAGAGTGTTCATGAAACACAGAAATTACATCGGGATTTAATACAACAGGCACCATGCGGTAATTTCTCCTTGGCAGAAATGTCTTAAACTGTGTACGAATTTTGATCGATCCCTCGAAGACCAGTAGTAGTATCAAAGCATATCCCGAGGTATTCTGTAATCTGTCGACATTCGGAGTGTTGATGAATCACAGAAACTTCATCGGGATTGAATACAACAGGCACAATGCGAACTTTTCTCCATGGGGGTAATGTCTCAAACTGTCTACGACTTGACCGTTCACTGGAATACCAGGAGTAGTTTCCGATGCACATCTGGAGGCATTCTGTATTCTGTAGACCTTCAGAGTGTTGATGAAACACAGAAATTGCATCGGGATTGAAATGAACAGGCTCCATGCGGACTTTTCTCCATGGGAGAAATTTCTCAAACTGTCTTCACTTTGATCGTGCCCTGGAAGACCAGTAGTAGTTTCCGAAGCACATCTGGAAACATTCTGTTATCTGTGGACCTTCAGAGTGTTGATGGAACACAGAAATTACATCGGGATTGAATACAACAGGCAATATGTGGTCTTTATTCCATGGGAGAATTGTCACAAACAGTCTACGCTTTGATCGTACCCTGGAAGACCAGTAGTAGTTTCCAAGACACATCCGGAGGAATTCTGTAATCTGTGGACCTTCAGAGTGTTGATGAAACACAGAGACAGCATCGGGATTGAATACAACAGCCACCATGCGGTCCTCTCTCCTTGGCAGAAATGTCTTAAACTGTCTACGAATTTTTATCGATCCCTCGAAGACCTGTAGTAGTTTCAAAGCATATCCGGAGGCATTCTGTAATCTATCGACTTCGGAGTGTTGATGAAACACCGGAACTGCATCGGGATTGAATACAACAGGCACAATGCGGAATTATCTCCATTCGAGTAATGTCTCAAACTGTCTACGCATTATTCGATTCCTGGAACACCAGTAGTAGTTTCCGAAGCACATTTGGAGGCATTCTGTAATTCGTGGAAATTCAGAGTGTTGATGAAACACAGAAATTGCATCGGGATTGAATACAACAGGCACCATGCGGTAATTTCTCCTTGGCAGAAATGTCTTAAACTGTCTACGAATTTTGATCGATCCCTCGAAGACCAGTAGTAGTTTCAAAGCATATCCGTAGGCATTCTGTAATCTGTCGACATTCGGAGTGTTAATGAAACACAGAAACTGCATCGGGATTCAATACAACAGTCACCATGCGGACTTTTCCCCATGGGAGTAATATCGCAAACAGACTACACTTTGATCGTTACCTGGTGGACAAGTAGTAGTTTGCGAAGCACATGGGGAGGCTTTCTGTAATCTGTGGACCTTCAGAGTGTTGATGAAACACAGAAATTGCATTGGGATTGAATACAACAGGCACCATGCGGACTATTCATCATGAGAGTAATGTCTCAATCTGTCTTCGCTTTGGTCGTTCCCTGGAAAATCAGTAGTAGTTTCCGAAGTACATCTGGAGGCATTCTGTAATCTGTGGACGTTCACAGGGTTGATGAAACACAGAAATTGCATTGGGATTGAATATAACTGGAACCATGCGGACTTTATTTCATGGGAGTAATGTGTTAAACTGATTACGCTTTGATCGTGCTCTGGAAGACCAGTAGTAGTTTCCGAAACACATCTGCAGGAATTCTGAAATCTGTGGCCCTTCAGAGTGTTCATGAAACACAGAAATTGCACCGGGATTGAATTGAACAGGTACCATGCGAACTTTTCTCCATGGGAGAAATTTCTCAAACTGTCTTCACTTTGATCGTGCCCTGGAAGACCAGTAGTAGTTTCCGAAGCACATCTGGAAACATTCTGTAATGTGAGGACTTTCAGAGAGTTGATGGAACATAGAAATTGCATAGGGATTGAATACAACAGGCAATATGTGGTCTTTATTCCATGGGAGTATTGTCTCAAACAGTCTACGCTTTGATCGTACCCTGGAAGACCAGTAGTAGTTTCATAGGCACATCTGGAGGAATTCTGTAATCTGTGGTCCTTCAGAGTGTTGATGAAACACAGAGATTGCTTCGGGATTGAATACAAAAGGCACCATGCGGACTTATCACCATGGGAGTAATGCTTCCCAGTGTCTACGCTGCGATAGATTCCTGGAAGGCAAGTAGTAGCTTTGAAGCACATCTGGAGGCACTCTATAATCTGTGGATGTTCAGAGTGTTGATGAATCACACAAACTGATTCGGGATTAAATACAACAGGCACCATACGGACTTTTCACCATGGGAGAAATGTCTCCAATTACCTACGATTTTTGATCGATTCCTCGAAGACCAGTAGTTGTTTATAAGCACATCTGGAGGCATTCTGAAATCTGTGGAACTTCTGTGTGTTGACGAAACACAGAAATTGCAACGGGATTGAATACAACAGGCACCATGCGGACTTTTCTGCATGTGGGTAATGTCTCAAACTGAGTACTCTTTAATCGATTCTTGGAAGACAAGTAGTAGTTTCAGAAGCACATCTGGAGGCATTCTGTAATCTGTGGACCTTCAGAGTGTTGATGAAACAATGAAATTGAATCGGGATTGATTACAACAGGCACCATTCGGACTTTTCTCCATGGGAGAAAAGTCTCAAACTATCTACGAATTTTGATCAGTTCCTCGAAGACCAGCTGTAGTTTAAATGCACATCTGGAGGCATTCTGTAATCTGTGGACCTTCCATGTGTTGATGAAACACAGAAATTGCATTGGGATTGAATACAACAGGCACCATGCGGACTTTTCTCAATGGGAGTAATGTCTCAAACTGTCTACACTTCGATCGTTCAGTGGAAGACCAGTAGTAGTTTCCGAAGCACATCTTGGGGCATTCTGTAATCTGTGGTCCTTCAGAGTGTTGAAGAAACACAGAAATTGCATCGGGATTGAGTACAACAGGCACAATGCGGACTTTTCACCATGAGAGTAATGTATCAAACTGTCTACGCTTTGATGGATTCCTGGAAGACCAGTAGTAGTGTTCGAAACACATCAGGTTGCATTCCTTTATCTGTGGACCTTCAGAGTGTTGATGAAACACAGAAATTGCATCGGGATTGAGTACAACAGGCACCATGCGGACTTTTCTCCGTGGGAGTAATGTCTCAAACTGTATACGATTTGATCGTTCCCTGGAACACCAGTAGTAGTTTCCGAAGCACATCTGGAGACATTCCGTAAACAGTGGACTTTCAGAGTGTTGATGAAACACAGAAATTGCATCAGGATTGAATACAACAACCACCATGCGGAATATTTTCCATGGGAGCGATGACTCAAACTGTCTGCGATTTGGTCGATTCCTGGAAGGCCAGTAGAAGTTTATGAAGCACATCTGGAGCCATTCTGTAATCTGTGGACCTTCAGAGTTTTGATGAAACAACGAAATTGCATCGGGATTGAGTACAACAGTCAGCATGCGGACTTTTCTCCATGGGCATAATGTCTCACACTGTCTACGCTTCGAACGATTCCTGGGAGACAAGTAGTAGTTTTTGAAGAACATCTGGAAGCACTCTGTAATCTGTGGACGTTCAGAGTGTGATGAAACACACAAATTGCATCTGGACTAAATACAACAGGCACCATGCGGACTTTTCACCATGGGAGAAATGTCTCCAACTGCCTACGAATTTTGATCGATTCCTCGATGACCAGTAGTGGTTACCAAGCACATCTGGAGTACTCCTGAATTCTGTGGACCTTCTGTGTGTTGACGAAACACAGAAATTGCAACGTGATTGAACACAACAGGCACCATGCGGACTTTTCTGCGTGGGGGTAATGTCTCAAACTGAGTACGCTTTAATCGATTCCTGGAAGACCAGTAGTAGTTTCCGAAGTACATCTGCAGGCATTCGGTATTCTGTAGACCATCAAGTGTTTATGAAACACAGAAATTGCATCGGGATTAAGTACAACAGGCACCGTGCGGACTTTTCTCCATGGGAGTAATGTCTCAAACTGTCTAAGCTTTGATCGTTCCCTGGAAGACAAGTAGTACATTAAGAAGCACATCTGGAGGAATTCTGTATCTGTGGACCTTCGGAGTGTTGATCAAACACAGAATTACATCTGGATTGAATACAACAGGCACCATGCCGACTTTTCTCCATGGGAGTAATGTCTCAAACTGTCTACGTTTTCATCGTTCCCTGGAAGACAAGTAGTAGATTAAGAAGCACATCTGGTGGAATTCTGTAATCTGTGGACCTTCAGAGTGTTGATGAAACACAGAAATTGCATCTTGATTGAATACAACTGGCACCATGCGGACTTTTCTCCATAGGAGTAATGTCTCAAAATGTTAACGCCTTGATGGTTCCCTGGAAGACCACTAGCAGTTTCCGAAGCACATCTGGAGGCATTTCGTAATCTGCGAAGCTTCAGAGTGTTGATCAAACACAGAAATTGGAACGGGATTGAATAGAACAGACACCATACGAACTTTTCTCCATGGGAGAAATATCTCAAACCTGTCTAATAATTTTGAACGATTCCTCGAAGACCATTAGTAGTTTCCAAGCCCATCTGGAGGCATTCTGTAATCATTGGACCTTCAGAGTGTTTATGAAACACAGAAATTGGATCTGGATTGGATACAACAGGCACCACTCGGTTTTTTCTCCATAGGAGTTAAGTTTCTAACTGTCTACGCTTTGATCGTTCCCTGGAAGAGCAGTAGTAGTTTCCGAAGCACATCTGGAGGCATTCCGTAATCTGTGAACCTTCAGAGTGTTGATGAAACATTGAAATTGAATTGGGATTGATTACAACAGGCACCATGCGGACTTTTCTCCATGGGAGAAATGTCGCAAACTATCTACGAACTTTGATCAGTTCCTCGAAGACCAGTTGTAGTTTCCAAGCGAATCTGGAGGCATTCTGTAATCTGTGGACCTTCCGTGTGTTGATGAAACACAGAAATTGCATCGGAAATGAATACAACAGGCACCATGAAGACTTTTCTCCAAGGGAGTAATGTCACAAAATGTCTACGCCTTAATCATTCCCTGGAAAGCCAGTGTAGTTTCGAAACATATCTGGAGGCATCCGTAATCTGTGGAGCTTGAGAGTGTTGATGAAACACAGAAATTGCATCGGGATTTAATACAACAGGCACCATGTGGATTTTCTCCATATCAGTGTTGTCTCAAACTGTCTACATTTTGATCGTTCCCTGGAAGACAAGTAGTAGATTAAGAAGCACATCTGGAGGCATTCCGTAATCTCTGCAGCTTCAGAGTGTTGATGGAACACAAAAATTGCATCGGGATGGAATACAACAGGCACCATGCGGACTTTTCTCCGTGGGAGTAATGTCTCCAAATGTCTACGCTTTAATCATTCCCTGGAAGACCAGTAGTAGTTTCCGAAGCGCATCTGGAGGCATTTCGTAATCTTTGGAGCTTCAGAGTGTTGATGAAACACAGAAATTGTGTCGGGATTGAATACAACAGGCACAACGCAGACTTTTCTCCACGGGAGTAATGTCTCAAATTGTATACGCTTCGATCGTTCCCTGGAAGACAAGTAGTAGTTTCCGAAGCACATCTGGAGACATTCCGTAAACAGTGCACCCTCAGAGTGTTGATGAAACACAGAAATTGCATCGGGATTTAATACAAAATGCACCATGCGGACTTTTCACCATGGGAGTAATGCCTCCCAGTGTCTACGCTTAGATCGTTCCCTGGAAGACGAGTAGTAGATTCCGAAACACATTAGGATTCATTCTGTAATCTGTGGACCTACAGAGTGTTGACGAAACACTGAAATTGAATAGGGATTGAATACATTTGGCACTATGAGGACTTATCTCCATGGGCATAATGTCTCACACTGTCTACGCTTCGATCCATTCCTGGGAGACAAGTGCTAGTTTTTGAAGTACATCTGCTGGCATTCGGTATTCTGTAGACCTTCAGAGTGTTGATGAAACACAGAAATTGCATCGGGATTGAATACAACAGGCACCATGCGGACTTTTCTCCATGGGAGTAATGTCTCAAACTGTCTACGATTTCATCGTTCCCCGGAAGACAAGTAGTAGATTAAGAAGCACATCTGGTGGAATTCTGTAATCTGTGGACCTTCAGAGTGTTGATCAAACACAGAAATTGCATCTTGATTGAATACAACAGGCACCATGCGGACTTTTCTCCATAGGAGTAATGTCTCAAAATGTTAACGCTTTGATGGTTCCCTGGAAGACCAGTAGCAGTTTCCGAAGCACATATGGAGGCATTTCGTAATCTAAGGAGCTTCAGAGTGTTGATCAATCACAGATATTGCATCGGGATTGAATAGAACAGGCACCATACGAACTTTTCTCCAAGGGAGAAATATCTTAAAGTGTCTAATAATTTTGAACGATTCCTCGAAGACCGTTAGTAGTTTCGAAGCCCATCTGGAGGCATTCTGTAATCATTGGACCTTCAGAGTGTTGATGAAACACAGAAATTTTATCGGGATTCAATACAACAGGCACCACTCGGTTTTTTCTCCATGGGAGTTAAGTCTCTAACTGTCTACGCTTTAATCATTCCCTGGAAGACCAGTAGTAGTTTCCGAAGAACATCTGGAAGCATTCCTTAATCTGTGGAGATTCAGAGTGTTGATGAAACACCGAGAGTGCATCGCGATTGAATACAACAGGCATAATGCAGACTTTTCTCCACGGGAGCAATGTCTCTAATTGTATACGATTTGATCGCTCTCTGGAAGGCCACTAGTAGTTTCCCAAGCACATCTGGAGACATTCTGTAAACAGTGGACCTTCAGAGTGGTGATGAAACAAAGAAATTGCATCGTGATATAATACAAAAGGCACTATGCGGACTTTTCTCCATGGGAGTAATGCCTCCCAGTGTCTACGCTTAGATCGTTCCCTGGAAGACGAGTAGTAGTTTGCGAAACACATCTGGACTCATTCTGTAATCTGTGGATCTTCAGAGTGTTGATGAAACACTGAAATTGCATCGGGATTGGATACAACTGGCACCATGCGGACTTTTCTCCATGGGAGTAGTGTCTCAAACTGTCTACGCTTTGGTCGTTCCCTGGAAGACCAGTAGCAGTTTTGGAAGTACATCTGGAGGCATTCGGTATACTGTGGTCCTTCAGAGTGTTGATGTAACACAGAAATTACATCGGGATTGTATACAACAGGCACCATGCGGACTTTCCTCCATGAGAGTAATGTCTCAGACTATCTACGCTTTAATCGTGCCCTGGAAGACCAGTAGTAGTTTCGGAAGTACATCTGGAGGCATTTGGTAATCTGTAGACTTTCAGAGTCTTGATGAAATATAGAAATTGCATCGGGATTAAATACAAGAGGCACGAAGCTGACCTATCTCGATAGGAGAAATGTCTCTAACTGTCTACGAATTTTGATCGATTCCTCGGAGACCAGTATCAGCTTCCAAGCACATCTGGAAGAATTTTGTAATCATTGGACATTCAGAGTGTTCATGAGACACAGAAATTGCATCGGGATTGGATACAACAGGCACCATGCGGACTTTTCTCCATGGGAGTAATGTCTCAAACCGTATACGCTTCGGTCGTTCCCTGGAAGTCCAGTAGTAGTTTCCGAAGCACATCTGGAGACAATCCGTAAACAGTGGACCTTCAGAGTGTTGATGAAACACAGAAATTGCATCGGGATTGGTTACAACCGGCACCATGAGCACTTTTCTCCATGGGATTTATGTCTCAAACTGTAAACGTTGTGATATTTCCCTGGAATACCAGTAGTAGTTTGCGAAGCACATATGGAGCCATTCTGTTATCTGTGGACATTCAGAGTGTTGATGGAACACAGAAATTACATCGGGATTGAATACAACAGGCACCATGCGGACTTTTCTCCATGGGAGTAATGTCTCAAACTGTCTACGCTTTAATCATTCCCGGGAAGACCAGTTGTAGTTTCCGAAGCACATCTGGAGGCATTCCGTAATCTGTGGAACTTCAGAGTGTTGATAAAACACAGAAATTGCATCGGGATTGAATACAACGGGCACCATGCGGACTTTTCTCCATGGGAGTAGTGCCTCCCAGTGTCTACGCTTTGATCGTTCCCTGGAAGACCAGTAGTAGTTTCCGAAGCACATCTGGAGGCATTCTGTAATCAGTGTTCCTTCAGCGTGTTGATGAAACACAGAAAGTGCATCGGGATTGAATATAACAGGCACCATGCGGACTTTTCTCCATGGGAATAATGTCTCAAACTGTCTAAGCTTTGATCCTTCCCTGAAAGACAAGTAGTAGTTTCCGAAACTAATCAGAATTCATTCTCTAATCTGTGTAAATTCAGAGTGTTGATGAAACAGAGAAATTACATCGGGATTGAATACAACAGGTACCATGCGGTCTTTTCTCCAAGGGAGTAATGTCTCAAACAGTTTACCTTTGATCGTTCCCTGGAAGACCAGTAGTAGTTACCAAGGCACATGTGGTGGCATTCTGTAATCTGTGGGGCTCCAGAGTGTTAACGAAACACAGAAATTGCATCGGGATTGAATACAACAGGCACCATGCGGACTTTTCTCCATGGGAGTAATGCCTCCAAATGTCTACGCTTTAATCATTCCCTGGAAGACACGTAGTAGTTTCCGAAGCACATTTGGAGGCATTCCGTAGGCTTTGGAGCTTCAGAGTGTTGATAAAACACAGAAATTGCGTCGGGATTGAATACAACAGGCACAATGCAGACTTTTCTCCACGGGAGTAATGTTTCAAACTGTATACGCTTCGATCGTTCCCTGGAAAAGCAGTAGTAGTTTCCGAAGCACATCTGGAGACATTCCGTAAACAGTGGACCTTCAGAGTGTTGATGAAACACAGAAATTTCATCGGGATTGGATACAACCGGCACCATGAGGACTATTCTCTATAAGATTAATATCTCAAACTGTAAACGTTTTGATCGTTCCCTGGAAGACCAGTAGTAGTTTGCGAAGCACATCAGGACCCATTCTGTAATCTGTGGTCCTTCAGAATGTTGCAGAAAGACAGAAATTGCATCGCGATTGAATACAACACGTACCATGTGGACTTTCTCCAAGGCAGTGTTGTCTCAAACTGTTTACATTTTGATCGTTCCCTGGAAGACAAGTAGTAGATTAAGAATCACACCTGGAGGCATTCCGTAATCTGTGGAGCTTCAGAGTGCTAATGAAACAAAGAAATTGCATCGGGATTGATAACAACAGGCAGCATGCGGAGTTTTCTCCATTGGAGTAATGTCACAAACTGTCTACGCTTTAATCATTCCCTGGAAGACCTGTGGTAGTTTTCAAAGCACATCTAGAGGCTTTCTGTAATCGGTGGATCTTCAGAGTGTAAACGAAACACAGAAATGCATCGGGATTGATACAACAGGCACCATGCGGACTTTTCTCCATGGGAGTAATGTCTCAAACTGTCTACGCTTTAATCATTCCCTGGAAGGCCAGTAGTAGTTTCCGAAGCACATCTGGAGGCATTCCGTAATCTGTGGAGCTTCAGAGTGTTGATGAAACACAGAAATTGCATCGGGATTGAATACAACAGGCACCATGCGGACTTTTCTCCACGGGAGTAATGCCTCCCAGTGTCTACCCTTTGATCGTTCCCTGAAAGACAAGTAGTAGTTTCCGAAACTATTCAGGATTCATTCTCTATCTGTGTAAATTCAGAGTGTTGATGAAACAGAGAAATTGCATCGGGATTGAATACAACAGGTACCATGCGGTCTTTTCTCCAAGGGAGTAATGTCTCAAACAGTTTACCTTTGATCGTTCCCTGGAAGACCAGTAGTAGTTACCAAGGCACATCTGGTGGCATTCTGTAATCTGTGGGGCTCCAGAGTGTTAATGAAACACAGAAATTGCATCGGGATATAATACAACAGGCACCATAGGGACTTTTCACCATGGGAGTAATTTCTCATACTGTGTACGCTTTAATCGGTTCCAGTAAGACCAGGAGTAGTTTCCAACGCCTATCTGGAACCATTCTGTAATCGGTGGACCTTCAGAGTCTTGATGAAACACAGAAATTGCATCGGGATTAAATACAACAGGCACGATGCTTACTTTTCTCCATGGGAGAAATGTCTCTAAGTGCCTACGAATTTTGATCGATTCCTCGAAGACCAGTTGTAGTTTCCAAGCACATCTAAAGGCACTCTGTAATCTGTGGGCCTTCCGAGTGTTGATGAAACACAGAAATTGCATCGGGATAGAATACAATAGGCACCATGCGGACTTTTCTCCATGTGAGTAATGTCTCAAACTATCTACGCTTCAATCGTTCAGTGGAAGTCCAGTAACAGTTTCCGAAGCACATCTGGAGGCATTCCGTAATCTGTGGACCTTCAGATTATGAAGAATCACAGAACTTGCATCGGGATTGAATACAACAGGCACCATGCGGACTTTCTCCATGGGAGTAATGTCTCAAACTGTCTACATTTTCATCGTTCCCTGGTAGACAAGTAGTAGATTAAGAAGCACATCTGGAGGCATTCGGTAATCTGTGGAGCTTCAGAGTGTTGATTTAACACAAAAATTGAATCGGGATTGCATACAACAGGCACCATGGGGACTTTTCTCCATTGGAGTAATGTCACAAACTGTCTACGCTTCGATCATTCAGTGGAAGACCAGTAGTAGTTAACGAAGCACATCTGGGGGCATTCTGTAATCTGTGGTCCTTCAGAGTGTTGATGTAACACAGAAATTACATCGGGATTGAAAACAACAGGCACCATGCGGACTTTCCTCCTTGAGAGTAATGTCTCAGACTATCTACGCTTTAATCGTTCCCTGGAAGACCAGTAGTAGTTTCGGAAGTACAGCTGGAGGCATTCGTTAATCTGTAGACCTTCAGAGTCTTGATGAAATATAGAAATTGCATCGGGATTAAATACAAGAGGCACGAAGCTGACCTTTCTCGATAGGAGAAATGTCTCTAATTGTCTACGAATTTTGATCGAATAATCGAAGACCGGTAGTAGTTTCCAAGCACATCTGGAGGCATTTTGTAATCATTGGACCTTCAGAGTGTTGATGAAACACAGAAATTGCATCGGGATTGGATACAACAGGCACCATGCGGACTTTTCTCCACGGGAGTAATGTCTCAAACTGTATACGCTTCGATCGTTCCCTGGAAGACCAGTAGTAGTTTTCGAAGCACATCTGGAGACATTCCGTAATCAGTGGACCTTCAGAGTATTGATGAAACACAGAAATTGCATCGGGATTGGATACAACCGGCACCATGAGCACTTTTCTCCATGGGATTAATGTCTCAAACTGTAAACGTTTTCATCGTTCCCTGGAATACCAGTAGTAGTTTGCGAAGCACATCTGGAGCCATTCTGTTATCTGTGGACATTCAGAGTGTTGATGGAACACAGAAATTACATCGGGATTGAATACAACAGGCACCATGCGGACTTTTCTCCATGGGAGTAATGTCTCAAACTGTCTACGCTTTAATCATTCCCTGGAAGGCCAGTAGTAGTTTCGGAAGCACATCTGGAGGCATTCCGTAATCTGTGGAGCTTCAGAGTGTTGATGAAACACAGAAATTGCATCGGGATTGAATGCAACAGGCACCATGCGGACTTCTCTCCATGCGAGAAATGTCTCAAACTATCTACGAATTTTGATCAGTTCCTCGAAGACCAGTTGTAGTTTCCAAGCACATCTGGAGGCATTCTGTAATATGTGGACCTTCCGTGTGTTGATGAAACACAGAAATTGCATCGGGATTTTCATACAAGAGGCACCATGCGGAGTTTTCTCCATGGGAGTTATGTCTCAAACTGTCTACGCTTTGATCCTTCCCTGGAAGACCTGTAGTAGTTTCCGAAGCACATCTGGAGGCATTCTGTAATCAGTGTTCCTTCAGCGTGTTTATGAAACACAGAAATTGCATCGGGATTGAATACAACAGGCACCATGCGGACTTTCTCCATGGGAGTAATGTCTCAAACTGTCTACATTTTCATCGTTCCCTGGAAGACAAGTAGTAGATTAAGAAGCACATCTGGAGGCATTCGGTAATCTGTGGACCTTCAGAGTGTTGATTTAACACAAAAATTGAATCGGGATTGCATACAACAGGCACCATGAGGACTTTTCTCCATTGGAGTAATGTCACAAACTGTCTACGCTTCGATCATTCAGTGGAAGACCAGTAGTAGTTAACGAACCACATCTGGGGGCATTCTGTAATCTGTGGTCCTTCAGAGTGTTGATGTAACACAGAAATTACATCGGGATTGAAAACAACAGGCACCATGCGGACTTTCCTCCTTGAGAGTAATGTCTCAGACTATCTACGCTTTAATCGATCCCTGGAAGACCAGTAGTAGTTTCGGAAGTACATCTGGAGGCATTCGTTAATCTGTAGACCTTCAGAGTCTTGATGAAATATAGAAATTGCATCGGGATTAAATACAAGAGGCACGAAGCTGACCTTTCTCGATAGGAGAAATGTCTCTAATTGTCTACGAATTTTGATCGATTAATCGAAGACCGGTAGTAGTTTCCAAGCACATCTGGAGGCATTTTGTAATCATTGGACCTTCAGAGTGTTGATGAAACACAGAAATTGCATCGGGATTGGATACAACAGGCACCATGCGGACTTTTCTCCACGGGAGTAATGTCTCAAACTGTATACGCTTCGATCGTTCCCTGGAAGACCAGTAGTAGTTTGCGAAGCACATCTGGAGACATTCCGTATTCAGTGGACCTTCAGAGTATTGATGAAACACAGAAATTGCTTCGGGATTGGAAACAACCGGCACCATGAGCACTTCTCTCCATGGGATTAATGTCTCAAACTGTAAACGTTTTGATCGTTCCCTGGAATACCAGTAGTAGTTTGCGAAGCACATCTGGAGCCATTCTGTTATCTGTGGACATTCAGAGTGTTGATGGAACACAGAAATTACATCGGGATTGAATACAACAGGCACCATGCGGACTTTTCTCCATGGGAGTAATGTCTCAAACTGTCTACGCTTTAATCATTCCCTGGAAGGCCAGTAGTAGTTTCCGAAGCACATCTGGAGGCATTCCGTAATCTGTGGAGCTTCAGAGTGTTGATGAAACACAGAAATTGCATCGGGATTGAATACAACAGGCACCATGCGGACTTTTCTCCATGCGAGAAATGTCTCAAACTATCTACGAATTTTGATCAGTTCCTCGAAGACCAGTTGTAGTTTCCAAGCACATCTGGAGGCATTCTGTAATATGTGGACCTTCCGTGTGTTGATGAAACACAGAAATTGCATCGGGATTTTCATACAAGAGGCACCATGCGGAGTTTTCTCCATGGGAGTTATGTCTCAAACTGTCTACGCTTTGATCCTTCCCTGGAAGACCTGTAGTAGTTTTCGAAGCACATCTGGAGGCATTCTGTAATCAGTGTTCCTTCAGCGTGTTTATGAAACACAGAAATTGCATCGGGATTGAATACAACAGGCACCATGCGGACTTTCTCCATGGGAGTAATGTCTCAAACTGTCTACATTTTCATCGTTCCCTGGAAGACAAGTAGTAGATTAAGAAGCACATCTGGAGGCATTCGGTAATCTGTGGACCTTCAGAGTGTTGATTTAACACAAAAATTGAATCGGGATTGCATACAACAGGCACCATGAGGACTTTTCTCCATTGGAGTAATGTCACAAACTGTCTACGCTTCGATCATTCAGTGGAAGACCAGTAGTAGTTAACGAAGCACATCTGGGGGCATTCTGTAATCTGTGGTCCTTCAGAGTGTTGATGTAACACAGAAATTACATCGGGATTGAAAACAACAGGCACCATGCGGACTTTCCTCCTTGAGAGTAATGTCTCAGACTATTTACGCTTTAATCGTTCCCTGGAAGACCAGTAGTAGTTTCGGAAGTACATCTGGAGGCATTCGTTAATCTGTAGACCTTCAGAGTCTTGATGAAATATAGAAATTGCATCGGGATTAAATACAAGAGGCACGAAGCTGACCTTTCTCGATAGGAGAAATGTCTCTAATTGTCTACGAATTTTGATCGATTAATCGAAGACCGGTAGTAGTTTCCAAGCACATCTGGAGGCATTTTGTAATCATTGGACCTTCAGAGTGTTGATGAAACACAGAAATTGCATCGGGATTGGATACAACAGGCACCATGCGAACTTTTCTCCACGGGAGTAATGTCTCAAACTGTATACGCTTCGATCGTTCCCTGGAAGACCAGTAGTAGTTTGCGAAGCACATCTGGAGACATTCCGTAATCAGTGGACCTTCAGAGTATTGATGAAACACAGAAATTGCATCGGGATTGGATACAACCGGCAGCATGAGCACTTCTCTCCATGGGATTAATGTCTCAAACTGTAAACTTTTTGATCGTTCCCTGGAATACCAGTAGTAGTTTGCGAAGCACATCTGGAGCCATTCTGTTATCTGTGGACATTCAGAGTTTTGATAGAACACAGAAATTACATCGGGATTGAATACAACAGGCACCATGCGGACTTTTCTCCATGGGAGTAATGTCTCAAACTGTCTACGCTTTAATCATTCCCTGGAAGGCCAGTAGTAGTTTCCGAAGCACATCTGGAGGCATTCCGTAATCTGTGGAGCTTCAGAGTGTTGATGAAACACAGAAATAGCATCGGGATTGAATACAACAGGCACCATGCGGACTTCTCTCCATGCGAGAAATGTCTCAAACTATCTACGAATTTTGATCAGTTCCTCGAAGACCAGTTGTAGTTTCCAAGCACATCTGGAGGCATTCTGTAATATGTGGACCTTCCGTGTGTTGATGAAACACAGAAATTGCATCGGGATTTTCATACAAGAGGCACCATGCGGAGTTTTCTCCATGGGAGTTATGTCTCAAACTGTCTACGCTTTGATCCTTCCCTGGAAGACCTGTAGTAGTTTCCGAAGCACATCTGGAGGCATTCTGTAATCAGTGTTCCTTCAGCGTGTTTATGAAACACAGAAATTGCATCGGGATTGAATACAACAGGCACCATGCGGACTTTCTCCATGGGAGTAATGTCTCAAACTGTCTACATTTTCATCGTTCCCTGGAAGACAAGTAGTAGATTAAGAAGCACATCTGGAGGCATTCGGTAAACTGTGGACCTTCAGAGTGTTGATTTAACACAAAAATTGAATCGGGATTGCATACAACAGGCACCATGAGGACTTTTCTCCATTGGAGTAATGTCACAAACTGTCTACGATTCGATCATTCAGTGGAAGACCAGTAGTAGTTAACGAACCACATCTGGGGGCATTCTGTAATCTGTGGTCCTTCAGAGTGTTGATGTAACACAGTAATTACATCGGGATTGAAAACAACAGGTACCATGCGGACTTTCCTCCTTGAGAGTAATGTCTCAGACTATCTACGCTTTAATCGTTCCCTGGAAGACCAGTAGTAGTTTCGGAAGTACATCTGGAGGCATTCGTTAATCTGTAGACCTTCAGAGTCTTGATGAAATATAGAAATTGCATCGGGATTAAATACAAGAGGCACGAAGCTGATCTTTCTCGATAGGAGAAATGTCTCTAATTGTCTACGAATTTTGATCGATTAATCGAAGACCAGTAGTAGTTTCCAAGCACATATGGAGGCATTTTGTAATCACTGGACCTTCAGAGTGTTGATGAAACACAGAAATTGCATCGGGACTGGATACAACAGGCACCATGGGGACTTTTCTCCACGGGAGTAATGTCTCAAACTGTATACGCTTCGATCGTTCCCTGGAAGACCAGTAGTAGTTTCCGAAGCACATCTGGAGAAATTCCGTAATCAGTGGATCTTCAGAGTATTGATGAAACACAGAAATTGCATCGGGATGGGATACAACCGGCACCATGAGCACTTTTCTCCATGGGATTAATGTCTCAAACTGTAAACGTTTTGATCGTTCCCTGGAATACCAGTAGTAGTTTACAAAGCACATCTGGAGCCATTCTGTAATCTGTGGTCCTTGAGAATGTTGCAGAAACACATAAATTGCATCGGGATTGAATACAAGAAGCACCATGCGGACTTTTCTCCATGGGAGAAATGTCTCAAGCTGTCTAATAATTTTTACGATTCCTCGAACACCATTAGTAGTTTCCAAGCACATCTGGTGGCATTCTGTAAATATTGGACCTTCAGACTGTTGATGAAACACTGAAATAGCATCGGGATTGGATACCACTGGAACCATGAGGACTTTTCTCCATGGGAGTAATGTCTCAAACTGTCTACACTTTAATCATTCCATGGAAGGCCAGTAGTAGTTTCCGATGCACATCTGGAGGCAATCTGTAATCAGTGTTCCTTCAGCGTGTTGATGAAACACAGAAAATGCATCGGGATTGTATATAACAGGCACCATGCGGACTTTTCTCAATGGGAATAATGTCTCAAACTGTCTACGCTTTGATTCTTCCCTGGAAGACCAGTAGTAGTTTCCGAAGCACATCTGGAGGCATTCTGTAATCTGTGGACCATCAGAGTATTGAGAAACACAGAAATTGCATCGGGATGAAATACAACAGGCACTTTGCTGACTTTTCTCCGTGGGATTAATGTCTCAAATTGTCTACGCTTTTATCGTTCCCTGAAAGACAAGTAGTAGTTTCCGAGGCTAATAAGGATTCATTCTCTAATCTGTGTAAATTCAGAGTGTTGATGAAACAGAGAAATTGCATCGGGATATAATACAACAGGCACCATGCGGACCTTTCTCCATGGGAGTAATGTCTAAAACTGTCTACGCTTTGATCTACTGCTGGAACACCAGTAGTAGTTTCCGAAGCACATCTGGCGGCATTCTGTAATCCGTGGACCTTCAGAGAGTTGATGAAACACAGAAATTGCATCGGGATTAAATACAACAGGCACCATGCGGACCTTTCTCCTTAGGAGAAATGTCTTAAACAGTCTACGAATTTTGATCGATCCCTCTAAGACCTGTAGTAGTTTCAAAGCATATCCGGAGGCATTCTGTAATCTGTGGACATTCGGAGTGTAGATGAAACACAGAAAGTGAATCGGAATTGAATACAACAGGCACCATGCGGACTTTTCCCCATAGGAGTAATGTCTCAAACTGTCTACGCTTCGATCGTTCATTGGAAGTCCAGTAACAGTTTCCGAAGCACATCTGGATTCATTCTGTAATCTGTGGTCCTTCAGAATGTTGAAGAAACACAGAAACTGCAACGGGATTGAATACAACAGGCACCGTGCGGACTTTCTCCATGGGAGTAATGTCTCAATCTGTCTTCATTTTGATCGTTCCCTGGAAGACAAGTAGTAGATTAAGAAGCACATCTGGATGCATTCTGTAATCTGTGGACCTCCAGAGTGTTGATGAAACGCAGAAATTGCATCGGGATTGAATACAACAGGCACCATGCAGTTTTTTCTCAATGGGAGTAATGTCTCAAACTGTCTACACTTTGGCCGATTCCTGGGAGACCTGTAGAAGTAACCGAAGCTCATCTGGAGGCATTCTGTAATCTGTGGACCTTCAGAATGTTGAAGAAACACAGAAATTGCATCGGGATTGAGTACAACACGCCCCATGCGGACTTTCTCCATGGGAGTAATGTCTCAAACTGTCTACATTTTGTTCGTTTCCTGGAAGACAAGTAGTAGATTAAGAAGCACATCTGGAGGCATTCCGTAATCCATGGAGCTTCAGAGTGTTGATGAAACACAGACATTGCATCGGGATTGAATACAACAGGCACGATGCTTACTTTTCTCCATGGGAGAAATGTCTCTAAGTGCCTACGAATTTTGATCGATTCCTCGAAGACCAGTAGTAGTTTCCAAGCACATCTAAAGGCACTCTGTAATCTGCGGGCCTTCCGAGTGTTGATGAAACACAGAAATTGCATCGGGATAGAATACAGTAGGCACCATGCGGACTTTTCTCCATGTCAGTAATGTGTCAAACTATCTACGCTTCAATCGTTCAGTGGAAGTCCTGTAACAGTTTCCGTAGCACATCTGGAGGCATTCCGTAATCTGTGGACCTTCAGAATGTTGAAGAATCACAGAAATTGCATCGGGATTGAATACAACAGGCACCATGCGGGCTTTCTCAATGGGAGTAATGTCTCAAACTGTCTACATTTTCATCGTTCCCTGGATGACAAGTAGTAGATTAAGAAGCACATCTGGAGGCATTCGGTAATCTGTGGAGCTTCAGAGTGTTGATTTAACACAAAAATTGAATCGGGATTGCATACAACAGGCACCATGAGGACTTTTCTCCATGGGAGTTATGTCTCAAACTGTCTACGCTTTAATCATTCCCTGGAAGACCTGTAGTAGTTTCCAAAGCACATCTAGAGGCTTTCTGTAATCGGTGGATCTTCAGAGTGTTAACAAAACACAGAAATGCATCGGGATTGATTCAACAGGCACCATGCGGACTTTTCTCCATGGGAGTAATGTCTCGAACTGTAAACGTTTTGATCGTTCCCTGGAATACCAGTAGTAGTTTGCGAAGCACATCTGGAGCCATTGTGTTATCTGTATACATTCAGAGTGTTGATGGAACACAGAAATTGAATCGGGATTGAATACAACAGGCACCATGCGGACTTTTCTCCATGGGAGTAATGTCTCAAACTGTCTACGCTTTAATCATTCCCTGGAAGGCCAGTAGTAGTTTCCGAAGCACATCTGGAGGCATTCCGTAATCTGTGGAGCTTCAGAGTGTTGATGAAACACAGAAATTGCATCGGGATTGAATACAACATACACCATGCGGACTTTTCTCCATGGGAGTAATGCCTCCCAGTGTCTACGCTTTGATCGTTCCCTGGAAGACCAGTAGTAGTTTCCGAAGCACATATGGAGGCATTCCGTAATCAGTGGACCTTCAGAGTGTTGATGCAACACTGAAATTCAATCGGGATTGAATACAACAGGCACAATGCGGACTTCTCTCCATGGGAGAAATGTCTCAAACTATCTACGAATTTTGATCAGTTCCTCGAAGACCAGTTGTAGTTTCCAAGCACATCTGGAGGCATTCTGTAATCTGTGGACCTTCCGAGTGTTGATGAAACACAGAAATTGCATCGGGATTTTCATACAAGAGGCACCATGCGGAGTTTTCTCCATGGGAGTAATGTCACAAACTGTCTACACTTTAATCATTCCATGGAAGGCCAGTAGTAGTTTCCGAAGCACATATGGAGGCATTCTGTAATCTGTGGAGCATCAGAGTATTGAGAAACACAGAAATTGCATCGGGATTAAATACAACAGGCACTTTGCTGACTTTTCTCCGTGGGAATAATGTCTCAAATTGTCTACGCTTTTATCGTTCCCTGAAGGCAAGTAGTAGTTTCCGAAACTATTCAGGATTCATTCTCTAATCTGTGTACATTCAGAGTGTTGCTGAAACAGAGAAATTGCATCGGGATTGAATACAAAAGGTACCATGCGGTCTTTTCTCCAAGGGAGTAATGTCTCAAACAGTTTACCTTTGATCGTTCCCTGGAAGACCAGTAGTGGTTACCAAGGCACATCTTGTGGCATTCTGTAATCTGTGGGGCTCCAGAGTGTTAATGAAACACAGAAATTGCATCGGGATATAATACAACAGGCACCATAGGGACATTTCACCATGAGAGTAATTTCTCATACTGTGTACGCTTTAATCGGTTCCAGGAAGACCAGAAGTAGTTTCCAACGCCTATCTGGAACCATTCTGTAATCGGTGGACCTTCAGAGTCTTGATGAAACACAGAAATTGCATCGGGATCAAATACAACAGGCACGATGCTTACTTTTCTCCATGGGAGAAATGTCTCTAAGTGCCTACGTATTTTGATCGATTCCTCGAAGACCAGTAGTAGTTTCCAAGCACATCTAAAGGCACTCTGTAATCTGTGGGCCTACCGAGTGATGATGAAACACAGAAATTGCATCGGGATAGAATACAATAGGCACCATGCGGACTTTTCTCCATGTGAGTAATGTCTCAAACTAACTACGCTTCAATCGTTCAGTGGAAGTCCAGTAACAGTTTCCGAAGCACATCTGGAGGCATTCTGTAATCTGTGGACCTTCAGAATGTTGAAGAATCACAGAAATTGCATCGGGATTGAATACATCAGGCACCATGCGGACTTTCTCCATGGGAGTAATGTCTCAAACTGTCTACATTTTCATCGTTCCCTGGAAGACAAGTAGTAGATTAAGAAGCACATCTGGAGGCATTCGGTAATCTGTGGAGCTTCAGAGTGTTGATTTAATACAAAAATTGAATCGGGATTGCATACAACAGGCAACATGAGGACTTTTCTCCATGGGAGATATGTCTCAAACTGTCTACGCTTTAATCATTCCCTGGAAGACCTGTAGTAGTTTCCGAAGCGATCTAGACGCTTTATGTAATCGGTGGATCTTCAGAGTGTTAACGAAACACAGAAATGCATCGGGATTGAATACAACAGGCACCATGCGGACTTTTCTCCATGGGAGTAAAGACTCAAACTGTCTACGCTTTGATCGTTCTCTGGGAGACCAGTATTAGTTTCCGAAGCACATCTTGAGGCATTCTGTGATCTGTGGACCTTCAGAGTGTTTATGAAACACAGAAATTGCATCGGGATTGAATACAACAGGCACCATGCAGTTTTTTCTAAATGGGAGTAATGTCTCAAACTGTCTACACTTTGACAGATTCGTGGGAGACCTGTGGAAGTAACCGAATCTCATCTGGAGAAATTCTGTAATCTGTGGGCCTTCAGAGTGTTGATGAAACACAGAAATTGCATCGGGCTTGAATACAACAGGCACCATGCCCCTTTTTTCTCAATGGGAGTAATGTCTCAAACTGTCTACACTTTACCGATTCCTGGGAGACCTGTAGAAGTAACTGAAGTTCATCTGGAGGCATTCTGTAATCTGTGGGCATTCAGAGTGTTGATGAAACACAGAAATTGCATTGGGCTTGAATACAACAGGCAATATGCGGTCTTTTCTCCATCTGAGTAATGTCTCAAATTGTCTACGCTTTAATCTTCCATGGAAGACCAGTAGTAGTTTCAGAAGTACATCTGGAGGCATTCGGTAATCTGTAGTCCTTCCGCGTGTTGATGAAACACAGAAATTGCATCGGGATTGAATACAACAGGCACCATTATGTTTTTTCTCCATGGGAGTAATTTTTCAAACTGTCTCCGATGTGATTGTTCCCTAGAAGACCAGTAGTTCCCGAAGCACATCTATAGCAATTCTGTAATCTGCGGACCTTCAGAGTGTTGATAAAATACGGAAACTGCATCGGGATTGAATACAACAGGCACCATGCGGACTTTCCTCCATGGCGGTAATGTCTCAAACTGTAAACGGTTTGATCGTTCCATGGAAGACCAGTAGCAGTTGCCGAATCACATCCAGAGGCATTCTGAAATCTGTGGTCCTTCAGAGTGTAGATGAAACACAGAAATAGCATCGGGCTTGAATACAACAGGCACCATGCCGTTTTTTCTCAATGGGAGTAATGTCTCAAAGTGTCTACACTTTACCGATTCCTGGGAGAACTGTAGAAGTAACCGAAGCTCATCTGGAGGCATTCTGTAATCTGTGGGCATTCAGAGTGTTGATGAAACACAGAAATTGCATTGGGCTTGAATACAACAGGCAATATGCGGACTTTTCTCCATCTGAGTAATGTCTCAAATTGTCTACGCTTTAATCTTCCATGGAAGACCAGTAGTAGTTTCCGAAGTACATCTGGATGCATTCGGTAATCTGTAGACCTTCCGAGTGTTGATGAAACACAGAAATTGCATTGGGATTGAATACAACAGGCACCATGCGGACTATTCTCCGTGGGAATAATGTCTCAAACTGTCTTCATTTTGATCGTTCCCTGGAAGACCAGTAGTAGATTAAGGAGCACATCTGGAGGCATTCCGTAATCTGTGGAGCTTCAGATTGTTGATGGAACACTAAAATTGAATCGGCATTGAATACAACATTCACCATGAGGACTTTTCTCCATGGGAGTAATGTCTCAAACTGTCTACATTTTGATCGTTCCCTGGAAGACAAGTAGTAGATAAAGAAGCACATCTGGAGGCATTCCGTAATCCATGGAGCTTCAGAGTGTTAAAGAAACACAGAAATTGCATCGGGATTGAATACAACAGGCACCATGAGGACTTTTCACCATGGGAGTAATGTCTCATACTGTGTACGCTTTAATCGGTTCCAGGAAGACCAGGAGTAGTTTCCGACGCCTATCTGGAGAAATTCTGTAATCGGTGGACCTTCAGAGTCTTGATGACACACAGAAATTGCATCGGGATTAAATACAACAGCACGATGCTTAATTTTCTCCATGTGACAAATGTCTCTAACTGCCTACGAATTTTGATAGAATCCTCGAAGACCAGTAGTAGTTTCCAAGAACATCTGGAGGCACTCTGTAATCTGTGGGCCTCCAGAGTGTTGATGAAACACAGAAATTGCATTTTGATAGAATACAATAGGCACCATGCGGACTTTTTTCCATATGAGTAATGTCTCAAACTGTCTACGCTTCAATCGTTTAGTGGAAGTCCAGTAAGAGTTTCCGAAGCACGTCTAGAGGCATTCCGTAATCTCTGGACCTTCAGAATGTTGAAGAAACACAGAAATTTAATCGGGATTGAATACAACAGGCACCATGCGGACTTTCTCCATGGGAGTAATGTCTCAAACTTTCTACATTTTCATCGTTCCCTGGAAGACAAGTAGTTGATTAAGAGCACCTCTGGAGGCATTCGGTAATCTGTGGAGCTTCAGAGTGTTGATGGAACACAAAAATTGAATCGTAATTGCATACAACAGGCACCATGAGGACTTTTCTCCATGGGAGTTATGTCTGAAACTGTCTACGCTTTAATCATTCCCTGGAAGACCTGTAGTAGTTTCCGAAGCACATCTGGAGGCATTCTGTAATCTGTGGACCTTCAGAGTGTTTATGAAACACAGGAACTGCGTGGGGATTGAATACAACAGGCACCATGCAGTTTTTTCTCAATGGGAGTAATGTCTCAAACTGTCTACACTTTGACCGATTCCTGGGAGACCTGTAGAAGTAACCGAAGCTCATCTGGAGAAATTCTTTAATCTGTGGGCCTTCAGAGTGTTGATGAAACACAGAAATTGCATCGGGCTTGAATACAACAGACACCATGCAGTTTTTTCTCAATGGGTGTAATGTCTCAAACTGTCTACACTTTGACCGATTCCTGGGAGACCTGTAGAAGTAACCGAAGCTCATCTGGAGGCATTCTGTAATCTGTGGGCCTTCAGAGTGTTGATGTAACACAGAAATTGCATCGGGATTGAATACAACAGGCACCATGCAGTTTTTTCTCAAGGGAGTAATGTCTCAAACTGTCTACACTTTGACCGATTCCTGGGAGACCTGTAGAAGTAACCGAAGCTCATCTGGAGAAATTCTTTAATCTGTGGGCCTTCAGAGTGTTGATGAAACACAGAAATTGCATCGGGCTTGAATACATCAGGCACCATGCAGTTTTTTCCCAATGGGAGTAATGTCTCAAACTGTCTACACTTTGACCGATTCCTGGGAGACCTGTAGAAGTAACCGAAGCTCATCTTGAGGCATTCTGTAATCTGTGGGCCTTCAGAGTGTTGATGTAACACAGAAATTGCATCGGGATTGAATATAACAGGCACCATGCAGTTTTTTCTCAATGGGAGTAATGTCTCAAACTGTCTACACTTTGACCGATTCCTGGGAGACCTGTAGAAGTAACCGAAGCTCATCTGGAGGCATTCTGTAGTCTGTGGACCTTCAGAATGTTGACGAAACACAGAAATTGCATCGGGAAGAATACAACAGGTACCATGTGTACTTTCTCCATGGGAGTAATGTCTCAAACTGTCTACATTTTGATCGTTCCCTGGAAGACAAGTAGTAGATTAAGAAGCACATCTGGAGGCATTCCGTAATCCATGGAGCTTCAGAGTGTTGATGAAACACAGAAATTGCATCGGGATTGAATACAACAGGCACCATGAGGTCTTTTCACCATGGGAGTTATGTCTGATACTGTGTACGCTTTAATCGGTTCCAGGAAGACCAGGAGTAGTTCCCGACGCCTATCTGGATGCATTCTGTAATCGGTGGACCTTCAGAGTCTTGATGAAACACAGAAATTGCATCGGGATTAAATACAACAATCACGATGCTTACTTTTCTCCATGTGAGAAATGTCTCTAAACGCCTACGAATTTTGATCGATTCCTCGAAGACCAGTAGTAGTTTCCAAGCACATCTGGAGGCACTCTGTAATCTGTGGGCCTTCAGAGTGTTGATGAAACACAGAAATTGCATCGGGATAGAATACAATAGGCATCATGCGGAGTTTTCTCCATGTGAGTAATGTCTCAAACTGTCAACGCTTCAATCGTTCAGTGGAAGTCCAGTAAGAGATTCCGAAGCACGTCTGGAGGCATTCCGTAATCTGTGGACCTTCTGAATGTTGAAGAAACACAGAAATTGCATCGGGATTGAATACAGCAGGCACCATGCACTTTTTTCTCAATGGGAGTAATGTCTCAAAATGTCTACAATTTGACCGATTCCTGGGAGACCTGTAGAAGTAACCGAAGCTCATCTGGAGAAATTCTGTAATCTGTGGGCCTTCAGAGTGTTGATGAAACACAGAAAATGCATTCGGGATTGAATACAACAGGCACCATGCGGACTTTTCTCATTGGGAGTAATGTCTAAAACTGTCTACGCTTTGATCGTTCTCTGGAAGACCAGTAGTAGTTTCCGCATCACATCTGGAGGCATTCTGTAATCTGTGGACCTTCAGAGTGTTGATGAATATAGGAATTGCATCGGGATTGAATACAACAGGCTCTTTGCGGACTTTCCTCCGTCTGAGTAATGTCTCAAATTGTCTACGCCTTTATCGTTCCCTGAAAGACAATTGGTAGTTTCCAAAACTAATCAGGATTCATTCCCTAATCTGTGTAAATTCAGAGTGTTGATGAAACAGAGAAATTGCATCGGGATTGAATACAACAGGCACCATGCGGACTTTTCTCCATGGGGGTAATGTCACAAACTGTAAACGCTTTGATCGTTCCATGGATGACCAGTAGTAGTTGCCGAATCACATCTGGAGGCATACTGTAATCTGTGGACCTTCAGAGTGTTGATCAAACACAGAAATTGCATCGGGATTGAATAGAACTGGCACCATGCGGACTTTTCTCCATGGGAGCAATGTCTCAAATTGTCTAATAATTTTAATCGATTCCTCGAAGACCATTAGTAGTTTCCATGAACATCAGGTGGCATTCTGTAATTATTGGACCTTCAGAGTGTTGATAAAACACAGAAATTACATCGGGACTGAATATAACAGGCACCATGCGGACTTTTCTCCATGGGAGAAATGTCTCAAACTATCGACGCTTCAATCATTCCCTGGAAGGCCAGTAGTAGTTTTCGAAGCACATCTGGAGGCGTTCCGTAATCTGTGGAGCTTCAGAGTGTTGATAAAACACAGAAATTGCACCGGTACTGAATACAACAGTCACCATGCGGACTTTTCTCCAAGGGAGTAATGTATGAAACTGTCTACGCTTTGATCATTCTCTAAAAGACCTGTAGTAGTTTGAGAAGCACTTCTGGAGGCATTCTGAAATCGGTTGACCTTCAAAATGTTGATGAAACACAGAAATTGCATCGGGATTGAATACAACAGGCACCTTGCGGAGTTTTCTCCGTCTGAGTGATGTCTCAAATTGTCTACGCTTTTATCGTTCCCTGAAAGACAGTTAGTAGTTTCCGAAACTAATCAGGATTCATTCTCTAATCTGTGAAAATTCATAGTGTTGATGAAACACAGAAATTGCATCGGGATTGAATACAGCAGACACCATGCGGACTTTTCTCCATGAGAGTAATGTCTCAAATGGTCTACGCTTTAATCTTTCCCTGGAATACCAGTAGTAGTTTCCGAGGAACATATGGAGGCATTTTTTAATCTGTGGAGCTTCAGAGTGTTGACGAAACACAGAATATGTATCGGGATTGAATACAAAAGGCACAATGCGGACTTTTCACGATGTGAGTAATCTCTTAAACTGTCTACGCTTTGATCTTTCCCTGGAAGACAAGTAGTACTTTCCAAAGCACATCTGGAGGCATTTTATGATATGTGGCAATTCAGAGTGTCGATGAAACACAGAAATTGCATCGGGATTGAATAAAACAGGCACCATGCAGCCTTTTTCCCATGGGAGTAATGTCTCAAACTGTGAACGATTTGATCGATTCCTGGAAGACCAGTAGTAGTTTCCGAAGCACATCTGGAGGCATTCCGTAATCTGTGGGGCCTCAGAGTGTTGATGAAAGACAGAAATTGCAACGGGATTGAATACAACAGGCACCATGCGGACTTTTCTAAATGGGAGTTATGTCTCAAACTGTGTACTCTTTAATCGATTCTAGGGAAGACCATTAGTAGTTTCCGACGCACATCTGGAAGCATTCTGTAATCGATGGACCTTCAGAGTATTGACCAAGCACAGAAATTGCAACGGGATTGAATACCACAAGCACCATGCGGACTTTTCTCCATGGCGGTAATGTCTAAACTATGTACGCTATAATAGATTCCTGGAAGACCAGTAGTAGTTTCGACACACATCTGGAGGCATTCTGTAATCTGTGGACTTTCAGAGTGTTGATGAAACACAGAAATTACATCGTGATTGAATACAAAAGGCACCATGCGGACTTTTCTCCATGGTAGTAATGTCTCAAACTGGCTACGATTTGATCCTTCACTGGAAGACCTGTAGTAGTTTCCGAAGCACATCTGGAGGCATTCTGTAATCTGTGGGCCTTCAGAGTGTTGATGGAACACAGAAATTGCATCGCGATTGAATCCAACAGGCACCATTATGTTTTTTCTCCATCGGAGTCATTTCTCAAACTTTCTCCGATTTGATCGTTCCCTGGAAGACCAGTAGTGGTTTCCGCAGCAAATCTGGAGGAATTCTGTAATCTGGGGACCTTCAGAGTGTTGGTGAAACACAGAAATTGCATCGGGATTGAATACAACAGACACCATGCGGACTATTCTCCATGAGAGTAATGTCTCAAATTGTCTACGTTTTAATCCTTCCCTGGAAGAACAGTAGTAGTTTCCGAAGTAAATTTGGAGGCATTCGGTAATCTGTAGACCTTCCGAGTGTTAATGAAACACAGAAATTGCAACGGGAATGAAGACAAAAAGCATGATGCAAACTTTCCTCCATGGGAGAAATTTCTCAAACTGTCTACGAATTTTAATCGATTCCTCGAACACCAGTAGTGGTTTCCGAAGCACATCCTGAGTCATTCTGTAATTTGTGGACCTTGAGAGTGTTGATCAAACACTGAAATTGCATCTGGATTGAATACAACATGCACCATGCGGACTTTTCTCCATGGGAGTAATGTTTCAAACTGTCTACGCTTTGATCGATTCCTGGAAGACCAGTAGTAGTTTCAGAGGCACATCTGAGGGCATTCTGTAATCTGTGGACCTTCAGAGTGTTGATAATACACAGAAATTGCATCGGGATTAAATACAACAGGCACCATGCGGACTTTTCTCCATAGGAATAATGTCTCAAAGTGTGTACGCTTTGTTCTATTCCTGGATGATCAGTAGTAGTTTCAGAAGCACATCTCGTGGCGTTACGTACTCTGTGGAGCTTCAGAGTGTTGATGAAACACAGATATTGCAACGGGAATGAAGACAAAAAGCATGATGCAAACTTTTCTCCATGGGAGAAATTTCTCAATCTGTCTACGAATTTTGATCGATTCCTCGAAGACTGGTAGTGGTTTCCGAAGCACATCCTGAGTCATTCTGTAATTTGTGGACCTTGAGAGTGACGATGAAACACAGAATTTGCATCGGGATAGAATACAAGAGGCACCATGCGGTCTTTTCCCCATAGGAGTAGTGCCTCAAACTGTAAACGCTTTGATGGTTCCCTGGAAGACCAGTAGCAGTTTCCGAAGCACACCTCATGGCGTTACGTACTCTGTGGAGCTTCAGAGTGTTGATGAAACACAGATATTGCATCTGGATTGAATAGAACAGGCAGAATGCGGACTTTTCTCCATGGGAGAAATGTCTCAAACTGTGTAATAATTTTGATCGATTCCTCGAAGACCATTAGTAGTTTCCATGAATATCTAGAGGCATTCTGTAATCATTGGACCTTCAGAGTGTTGATAAAACACAGAAATGTCATCGGAACAGAATACAACAGGCACCATGCGGACTTCTCTCCAGGGGAGTAATGTCTCAAACAGTCTACGCTTTAATCATTCCCTGGAAGGCCAGTAGTAGTTTCCGAAGCACAGCTGGAGGCATTCCGTAATCAGTGGAGCTTCAGAGTGTTGATGATACACAGAAATTGCATCGGGATTCAATACAACAGGCACCATGCGGACTTTTGTCCATGGGAGTAATGTCTCAAACTGTGTTCGCTTTAATCAATTCCAGGAAGACCAGTAGTAGTTTACGACGAACTTCTGGAAGCATTCTGTAATCGGTGGACCTTTAGAGTCTTGATGAAACACAGAAATTGCATCGGGATGAAATACAAGGGGCACGATGCTTACTTTTCTCCATGGGAGAAATATCTCTAACTGTCTGCGAATTTTGATCGATTCCTCGAATACCAGTACTAGTTTCCAAGCACATCTAGAGGCATTCTGTAATCTGTGGGCCTTCAGAGTGTTGATGAACACAGAAATTTCATCTGGATTGAATACAACAGGCACCATGCGGACTTTTCTCCATGGGAGTAATGTCACAAACTGTCTACGCTTAGATCGTTCTCTGAAAGACCTGTAGTAGTTTCCGAAGCACATCTGGAATCATTCTCTAATCTGTTGACCTTCAGAGTGTTGATGAAACACAGAAATCGCATCGTGATTGAATACAACAGGCACCATGCGGACTTTTGTCCATGGGAGTAATGTCTCAAACTGTCTACGCTTTGATCCTTCCCTGGAAGACAAGTAGTAGTTTCCGAGGAACATCTGGAGGCATTTTTTAATCTGTGGAGCTTCAGAGTGTTGACGAAACACAGAAAATGCATCGGGATTGAAAACAAAGGCACAATGCGGACTTTTCTCGATGTGAGTAATGTCTCAAACTGTCTACGCTTTGATCGTTCCCTGGAAGACAAGTAGTACTTTCCGAAGCACATCTGGAGGCATTCTATAGTCTGTGGAAATTCAGAGTGTCGATGAAACACAGAAATTGCATCGGGATTGAATACAACAGGCACCATGCGGACTTTTCTCCATAGGAGTAAAGTCTCAAACTGTAAACGCTTTGATGGTTCCCTGGAAGACCAGTAGCAGTTTCCGAAGCACATTTGGAGGCGTTCCGTAATCTGTGGAGCTTCAGAGTGTTGATGAAACAAAGAAATTGCATCGGGATTGAATAGAACAGGCGGAATGCGGAATTTTCCCCATGGGAGAAATGTCTCAAAGTGTCTAGCAATTTTGATCGATTCCTCGAAGACCATTAGTAGTTTCCATGAACATCTGGAGGCATTCTGGAATCATTGGACCTTCAGAGTGTTGATAAAACACAGGAATTGCATCGGGACTGAATACAACAGGCACCGTGCGGATTTTTCTCCAAGAAAGTAATGTCTCAAACTGTCTACGCATTAATCGTTCCCTGGCAGGCCAGTAGTAGTTTCCGAAGCACAGCTGGAGGCATTCCGTAATCTGTGGAGCTTCAGAGTGTTGATGAAACACAGAAATTGCATCGGGATAGAATAAAATAGGCACATTGCGAACTTTTCTCCATGGGAGTAAACTCTCAAACTGTCTACGCTTCGATTCTTCAGTGGAAGTCCAGTAACAGTTCCGAAGCACATCTGGAGCTATTCTGTAATCCGTGGACCTTCAGAATGTTGAAGAAACACAGAAATTGCATCGCGATTGATACAACAGGCACCATGCGGACTTTCTCCATGGGAGTAATGTCTCAAACTGTCTACATTTTGATCGTTCCCTGAGAGACAAGTAGTATATTAAGAAGCACATCCGGAGGCATTCGGTAATCTGTGGAGTTTCAGAGTGTTAATGGAACACAAAAATTGAATTGGTATTGAATACAACAGGCACGATGCGGACTTTTCTCCATGGGTGTTATGTCTCAAACTGTCTACGATTTAATTATTCCCTGGAAGACCAGTAGTAGTTTCCGAAGCACATCTGGAGGATTTCCGTAATCGGTTGATCTTCAGAGTGTTGACGAAACACAGAAAATGCATCGGGATTGAATACAACACGCACCATGCGGACTTTTCTCCATGGGAGTAATATCTCAAATTGTCTACGCTTTAATCTTTCCCTGGAAGACCAGTAGTAGTTTCCGAAGTACATCATCAGGCATTCTGTAATCTGTGGACGTTCACAGTGTTGATGAAACACAGAAATCGCATCGTGATTGAATACAACAGGCACCATGCGGACTCTTCTCCATGGGAGTAATGTCACAAACTGTCTACACTTTGATCCTTCCCTGGAAGACAAGTAGTAGTTTTCGAGGAACATCTGGAGGCATTTTTTAATCTGTTGAGCTTCAGAGTGTTGACGAAACACAGAAAATGCATCGGGATTGAATACAAAAGGCACAATGCGGACTTTTCTCGATGTGAGTAATGTCTTAAACTGTCTACGATTTGATCGTTCCCTGGAAGACAAGTAGTACTTTCCGAAGCACATCCGGAGGCATTCTATACTCTGTGGAAATTGAGATTGGCGATTAAACACAGAAATTGCATCGGGATTGATTACAACAGGCACCATGCGGACTTTTCTCCATAGGAGTAATGTCTCAAACTGTAAACGCTTTGATGGTTCCCTGGAAGACCAGTAGCAGTTTCCGAAGCACATCTGGAGGCGTTCCGTAATCTGTGGAGCTTCAGAGTGTTGATGAAACACAGAAATTGCATCGGGATTGAATAGAACAGGCGGAATGCGGACTTTTCTCCATGGGAGAAATGTCTCTAAGTGTCTAATAATTTTGATCGATTCCTCGAAGACCATTAGTAGTTTCCATGAACATCTGGAGGCATTCTGTAATCATTGGACCTTCAGAGCGTTGATAAAACACAGAAATTGCACCGGTACTGAATACAACAGGCACCATGCGGACTTTTCTCCAAGGGAGTAATGTCTCAAACTGTCTACGCTTTGATCGTTCTCTAAAAGACCTGTAGTAGTTTGAGAAGCACTTGTGGAGGCATTCTGAAATAGGTTGACCTTCAGAGTGTTGATGAAACACAGAAATTGCATCGAGATTGAATACAGCAGACACCATGCGGACTTTTCTTCATGAGAGTAATGTCTCAAATGGTCTACGCTTTAATCTTTCCCTGGAAGACCAGTAGTAGTTTCCGAGGAACATATGGAGGAAATTTTTAATCTGTGGAGCTTCAGAGTGTTGACGAAACACAGAATATGCATCGGGATTGAATACAAAAGGCACAATGCGGACTTTTCTCGATGTGAGTAATCTCTTAAACAGTCTACCCTTTGATCGTTCCCTGGAAGACAAGTAGTACTTTCCGAAGCACATCTGGGGGCATTTTATGATATGTGGCAATTCAGAGTGTCGATGAAACACAGATATTGCATCGGGATTGAATACAACAGGCACCATGCGGACTTTTCTCCATGGGAGTAATGTCTCAAACTGTCTACGCTTTGATCGTTATCTGAAAGACCTGTAGTAGTTTCCGAAGCACATCTGGAATCATTCTGTAATCTGTTGACCTTCAGAGTGTTGATGAAACACAGAAATCGCATCGTGATTGAATACAACAGGCACCATGCGGACTTTTCTCCATGGGGGTAATGTCTCAAACTTTCCACGCTTTGATCCTTCCCTGGAAGACAAGTAGTAGTTTCCGAGGAACATCTGGAGGCATTTTTTAATCTGTGGAGCTTCAGAGTGTTGGCGAAACACAGAAAATGCATCGGGATTGAATACAAAGGCACAATGCGGGCTTTTCTCGATGTGAGTAATGTCTCAAACTGTCTACGCTTTGATCATTTCCTGGAAGACAAGTAGTACTTTCCGAAGCACATCTGGAAGCATTCTATAATCTGTGGAAATTCAGAGTGTCGATGAAACACAGAAATTGCATCGGGATTGAATACAACAGGCACTATGCGGACTTTTGTCCATGGGAGTAAAGTCTCAAACTGTAAACGCTTTGATGGTTCCCTGGAAGACCAGTACCAGTTTCCGAAGCACATTTGGAGGCGTTCCGTAATCTGTGGAGCTTCAGAGTGTTGATGAAGCAAAGAAATTGCATCGGGATTGAATAGAACAGGCGGAATGCGGACTTTTCACCATGGGAGAAATGTCTCAAAGTGTCTAATAATTTTGATCGATTCCTCGAAGACCATTAGTAGTTTCCATGAATATCTGGAGGCATTCTGTAATCATTGGACCTTCAGAGTGTTGATAAAGCACAGAAATGTCATCGGGACTGAATACAACAGGCACCATGCGGACTTTTCTCCAGGGGAGTAATGTCTCAAACTGTCTACGCTTTGATCGTTCCCTGGAAGACAAGTAGTACTTTCCGAAGCACATCTGGAGGCATTCTATAATCTGTGGAAATTCAGAGTGTCGATGAAACACAGAAATTGCATCGGGATTGAATACAACAGGCACCATGCGGTTTTTTCTCCATAGGAGTAAAGTCTCAAACTGTAAACGCTTTGATGGGTCCCTGGAAGACCAGTAGTAGTTTCCGAAGCACATTTGGAGGCGTTCCGTAATCTGTGGAGCTTCAGAGTGTTGATGAAACAAAGAAATTGCATCGGGATTGAATAGAACAGGCGGAATGCGGACTTATCTCCATGGGAGAAATGTCTCAAAGTGTCTAATAATTTTGATCGATTCCTCGAAGACCATTAGTAGTTTCCATGAATATCTGAAGGCATTTTGTAATCATTGGACCTTCAGAGTGTTGATAAAACACAGAAATGTCATCGGGACTGAATACAACATGCACCATGCGGACTTTTCTCCAGGGGAGTAATGTCTCAAACTGTCTACGCTTTGATCGTTCCCTGGAAGACAAGTAGTACTTTCCGAAGCACATCTGGAGGCATTCTATAATCTGTGGAAATTCAGAGTGTCGATGAAACACAGAAATTGCATCGGGATTGAATACAACAGGCACCATGCGGACTTATCGCCATAGGAGTAAAGTCTCAAACTGTAAACGCTTTGATGGTTCCCTGGAAGGCCAGTAGTAGTTTCCGAAGCACAGCTGGAGGCATTCCGTAATCTGTGGAGTTTCAGAGTGTTGATGAAACACAGAAATTGCATCGGGATTGAATACAACAGGCACCATGCGGACTTTTCTCCATGGGAGTAATGTCTCAAACTGTCTACGCTTTGATCGTTCTCTGAAATACAAGTAGCAGTTTCCGAAACTAATCAGGATTCATTCTCCAATCTGTGTAAATTCAGAGTGTTGATGAAACACAGAAATAGCATCGGGATTGATAACACAAGAGGCACTTTGCGGACTTTTCTCCGTCTGAGTAATGTCTCAAATTGTCTACGCTTTCATCGTTCCCTGAAAGACAAGTAGCAGTTTCCGAAACTAATCAGGATTCATTCTCCAATCTGTGAAAATTCAGAGTGTTGATGAAACACAGAAATTGCATCGGGATTGAATACAACAGACACCAGGAGGACTTTTCTCCATGAGAGTAATGTCTCAAATTGTCTACGCTTTAATCTTTCCCTGGAATACCAGTAGTAGTTTCCGAAGTACATCTGGAGGCATTCTATAATCTGTGGACCTTCACAGTGTTGATGAAACACAGAAATCGCATCGTGATTGAATACAACAGGCACCATGCGCACTTTTCTCTATGGGAGTAATGTCTCAAACTGTCTAGGCATTGATCCATCCCTGGAAGACAAGTAGTAGATTCCGAAGAACATCTGGAGGCATTTTTTAATCTGTGGAGCTTCAGAGTGTTGACGAAACACAGAAAGTGCATCGGGATTGAATACAAAGGCACAATGCAGACTTTTCTCGATGTGAGTAATGTCTTAAACTGTCTACGCTTTGATCGTACCCTGGAAGACAAGTAGTACTTTCCGAAGCACATCTGGAGGCATTACGTAATCTGTGGACCTTCAGAGTGTTGATGAAAGACAGAAATTGCAACGGGATTGAATACAACAGACACCATGCGGACTTTTCTCCATGACAGTAATGTCTCAAATTGTCTACGCTTTAATCTTTCCCTGGAAGACAAGTAGTAGTTTCTGAGGAACATCTGGAGGCATTTTTTATTCTGTGGAGCTTCAGGGTGTTGACGAAACACAGAAAATGCATCGGATTTGAATACAAAGGCACAATGCGGACTTTTCTTGACGTGAGTAATGTCTTAAACTGTCTACTCTTTGATCGTTCCCTGGAAGACAAGTAGTACTTTCCGAAGCACATCTGGAGGCATCCTATAATCTGTGGAAATTCAGAGTGTCGATGAAACACTGAAATTGAATCGGGATTGAGTACAAAAGGCACCATGCCGACTTTTCTCCATAGGAGTAAAGTCTCAAACTGTAAACGCTTTGATGGTTCCCTGGAAGACCAGTAGCAGTATCGGAAGCACATTTGGAGGCGTTCCGTAATCTGTGGAGCTTCAGAGTGTTGATAAAACAAAGAAATTGCATCGGGATTGAATAGAACAGGCAGAATGCGGACTTTTCTCCATGGGAGAAATGTCTCTAAGTGTCTAATAATTTTGATCGATTCCTCGAAGACCATTAGTAGTTTCCATGAATATCTGAAGGCATTCTGTAGTCATTGGACCTTCAGAGTGTTGATAAAACACAGATATTGCATCGGGACTGAATACAACAGGCACCGTGGGGACTTTTCTCCAAGGAAGTAATGTCTCAAACTGTCTACGCTTTAATCGTTCCCTGGAAGGCCAGTAGTAGTTTCCGAAGCACAGCTGGAGGCATTCCGTAATCTGTGGAGCTTCAGAGTGTTGATGAAACACAGAAAGTGCATCGGGATTGAATACAACAGACACCATGCGGACTTTTCTCCATGGGACTAATGTCTCAAACTGTGTACGCTTTAATCGATTCCAGGAATACCAGAAGTAGTTTCCGACGCACATCTGGAGGCATTCAGTAGTCGGTGGACCTTTAGAGTCTTGATGAAACACAGAAATTGCATCGGGATAGAATACAACAGTCACCATGCGGATTTTTCTCCATGGTAGTAATGTCTCAAACTGACTACGCTTCGATCGTTCAGTGGAAGTCCAGTAAGAGTTTCTGAAGCACATCTGGAGGCATTCTGTAATCTGTGGTCCTTCAGAGTGTTGATGAAACACAGAAATTGCATCGGGATTGTATACAACAGACACCATGCGGACTTTTCTCCATGAGAGTAATGTCTCAAATTGTCTAGGCTTTAATCTTTCCCTGGCAGACCAGTGGTAGTTTCCGAAGTACATCTGGAGGCATTCGGTAATCTGTAGGCCTTCCGAGTGTTGATGAAACACAGACATTGCATCGTGATTGAATACAACAGTCACCATTATGTTTTTTCTCCATGGGAGTAACATCTCAAACTATCTCCGATTTGATCGTTCCCTGGAAGACCAGTAGTAGGTTCCGAAGCACATCTGGAGAAATTCTGTAGTCTGTGGACCTTCAGAGTGTTGATAAAATACAGAAAATGTATCGGGATTGAATACAACAGGCACCATGCGGACTTTTCTCCATGGGAGTAATGTCTCAAATTGTAAAGGCTTTGATCGTTCCCTGGAAGACCAGTAGTAGATTAAGAAGCACATCTGGAGGCATTCCGTAATCTGTGGAGCTTCAGAGTGTATATGGAACAAATAAATCGCATCGAAATGGAATACAACAGGCACCATGCGGACTTTTCTCCATGGGAGTAATGTCTCAAACTGTAAAGGCTTTGATCGTTCCCTGGCAGACCAGTGGTAGTTTCCGAAGTACATCTGGAGGCATTCGGTAATCTGTAGGCCTTCCGAGTGTTGATGAAACACAGACATTGCATCGTGATTGAATACAACAGTCACCATTATGTTTTTTCTCCATGGGAGTAACATCTCAAACTATCTCCGATTTGATCGTTCCCTGGAAGACCAGTAGTAGTTTCCGAAGCACATCTGGAGAAATTCTGTAGTCTGTGGACCTTCAGAGTGTTGATAAAATACAGAAATTGCATCGCTATTGAATACAACAGGCACCATGCGGTCTTTTCTCCATGGGAGTAATGTCTCAAACTGGAAAGGCTTTGATCGTTCCCTGGAAGACCAGTAGTAGTTTCCGAGAACATCAGGAGGCATTCTGTAATCTGTGGACCTTCAGAGTGTTAATGAAACACAGAAATTGCATCGGGATTGATTACAACTGACACTATGTGGACTTTTAACCATGAGAGTAATGTCTCAAATTGTCTACGTTTTAACCTTTCCCTGGAAGAACAGTAGTAGTTTCCGAAGTACATCTGGAGGCATTCGGTAATCTGTAGACCTTCCGAGTGTTGATGAAACACAGAAATCGCATCGTGATTGAATACAACAGGCACCATGCAAACTTTTCTCCATGGGAGAAATCTCTCAAACTGTCTACGAATTTTGATCGATTCCTCGAAGACCAGTAGTTATTTCCGAAGCACATCCTGATTCATTCTGTAATCTGTGGACCTTGAGAGTGTTGATGAAACACAGAAATTGCATCTGGATTGAATACAACATGCACCATGCGGACTTTCCTCCATGGGAGTAATGTCTCTACCAGTCTACGATTTGATCGTTCCCTGGAAGACCAGTATTAGTTTCCTGTGCCCATCTGGAGGCTTTCTGTAATCTGTGGACTATCAGAGTGATGATGAAACACAGAAATTGCATCGGGATTAAATACAACAGGTACCATGCGGACTTTTCTCCATGGGAGTAACGTCTCAAATTGCCTACGCTTTAATCGTTCTCTGGAAGACCAGTAGTAGTTTCATTAGAACATCAGGAGGCATTCTGTAATCTGTGGACCTTCAGAGTGTTAATGAAACACAGAAATTGCATCGGAATTGAATTCAACAGGCACCATGTGGACTTTTCTCCATGGGAGTAATGTCTCAAACTGAGTACGCGTTGATCGATTCCTGGAAGACCAGTAGTAGTTTCCGAAGCACATCTGGAGGCATTCTGTAATCTGTGGACCTTCAGAGTGTTGATGAAACACAGAAAATTCATTTCGATTGAATACAACAGGCACCATGAGGGCTTTTCTCAATGGGCGTAATGTCTCAAACTGTCTACGCTTTGGTCGTTCCCTGGAAGACCAGTAGCAGCTTCCGAAGCACATCTAGAGGCATTCCGTAATCTGTGGACCTTCAGATTCTTGATGAAACACAGAAATTGCATCGTGAAGGAATACCAAAGCACCATGCGGACTTTACTCCATGGGAGTAATATCTCAAACTGTCTACGCTTTGATGGTTGCCTGCTGACCAGTAATAGTTTCGGAAGCACATCTCGAGGCATTGCCTAATCTGTGGACTTTCAGCGTGTTGATAAAGCACAGAAATTGCACAAGGATTGAATACAACAGGCACCATGCGGACATTTCTCCATGCGAGTAATGTCTCAAACTGTGTACGTTTTGATCGATTCCTCGAGGACCAGTAGTAGCTTCCGAAGCACATCAGGAGGCATTCTGTAATCTGTGGACCTTCAGAATTCTGATGAAACTCAGAAATTGCATCGGGATTGTAAATAACAGGCACCAAGCGGACTTTTCTCCATGCGAGTACTGTCCCAATCTGTCTGCGTTTTGATCGTTCCCTGGAAGATTAGTATTAGTTTTCGAAGTTCATCTTGAGTCATTCTGCAATCTGTGGACCTTCAGAGTGTTGATGAAACACAGAAATTGCATCGGGATAGAATACAACAGGCGCCATGCGGACTTTTCTCAATGGGAGTAATGTCTCAAACTCTCTACGCTTTGATTGATTCCTTGGAGACCAGTAGTAGTTTCCAAGCACATCTGGTGGCATTCTGTAAACATTGGACCTTCAGAGTGTGGATGAAACACAGAAATTTCATCATGCTTGAATACAATAGACACCATGCAGACTTTTCTCCATAGGAGTAATGTTTCAAACTGTCAACGCTTTGATCGTTCCCTGGAAGATAAGTAATAGTTTCCGAAACACATCTGGAGGCTTTCTTTAATCTGTGGAAATTCAGAGTGTTGATGAAACACAGAAATTGAATCAGGATTGAATACAACAAACACCATGCGCCCTTTTTTCCATGGGCATAATGTCTCAATCTGTCAACGCTTTGATCGATCCCTGGAAGACCAGTAGTAGTTTCCGAAGCACATGTGGAAGCATTCTGTAGTCTGTGGACCTTCACAGTGCTGATGAAACACCGAGATTGCATCAGGAGTAAATACAACAGGCTCCATGCGGACTTTTCTCCACCAGAGTAATGTCTCAAACTGTCACGCTTTAATCGATTTCTGGAAGACCAGTAGTAGTTTCAGACGCACATCTCGATTCATTCTGTAATCTGATGACCTTCAGAGTTTTGATGAAACACAGGAATTGCAACGGGATTGAATACAACAGGCACCATGCGTACTTTTCGCCATGCGAGTAATGTTTCGTACTGACTACGTTTTGATCGTTACCTGGAAGACCAGTAGTAGTTTCTGAAGCATATCTGCAGGCATTCTGTAATCTGTGGACCTTCAGAGTGTTGATGAAACACAGTAATTGCATCGGGATTGAATACAACATGCACCATGAGTGCTTTTCTCCATGGGCGTAATGTCTCAAACTGTCTACGCATCGTTCGATTCCTGGGAGACCAGTAGTTATTTCCGAAGCATATCTTTAGGCATTCTGTAATCTGTGGACCTTCAGAGTGATGTTGAAACACAGAAATTGCAATGGGATAGAATACAACAGGCACCATGCGGATTTCTCTCCATGGGAGTAAGGTCTCAAGCTGACTACTCTTTGATCGTTCCCTTGAAGGCCAGCAGTAGTTTCCGAAGCACATCTGGAGGCGTTCTGTATTCTGTGGCCCTAAAGAGGATTGATGAAACACATAAATTGCAACGAGATTGAATACAACATGCACCATGCGGTCTTTTCTCCATGGGAGTAATGTCTCAAACTGTCTACGCTTTGGTCGTTCCCTGGAAGACTAGTGGTAGTTTCAGAAAAACATCTGCGACGCATTCTGTAATCTGTGGACCTTCAGAGTGTTGATGAAACACAGAAATTGCATCGGTATTGATTACAACAGACACCATGCGGACTTTTATCCATGTCAGTACTGTTTGAAACTGTCAACTATTTGATCGTTCCCTGGAAGACCAGTAGCAGTTTCCGAAGCACATCTGGAGGCATTCTGTAATCTGTGGACCTTCAGAGTGTTGATGAAATACAGATATTGCATCGGGATTTAATACAACAGGTACCATGCGGTCTTTTCTCGATGGGAGTAGTGTCTCAAACTGTCTACACTTTTAATCGATTCCTGGAAGACCAGTAGTAGTTTCCGAAGCACATATGGAGGCATTATGTAATCTGTGGACCATCAGAGTGTTCATGAAACACTGAATTCGCAGCGAGATTGAATACAACAGGAACCATGCGGACTTTACCTCATGGGAGTAATGTCACAAACTGTCTACGCCTTGATCGTTCCCTGGAAGACCAGTAGTAATTTCCGAAGCACATCTGGAGGAATCCTGTAGTATGTGGACCTTCAGAGTGATGATGAAACACAGAAATTGCATCGGGATTGAATACAATAGGCCCCATGCGGACTTTTCTCCATGGGAGTATTGTCTCAAACTGTCGACGCTTTGTTCGTACCCTGGAAGACCAGTGGAAGTTGATGAGGCACATCTGGAGTCATTCTGTAATCTGTGCACCTTCAGAGCTTTGATGAAACACAGAAAATGCATCGGGATTCAATAAACCAGTCACCATGCGGAATTTTCTCCATGGGAGAAATGTCTCAAACTCTCTACTAATTTTGATCGATTCATCGAAGGCAAGTAATAGTTTCCGAAGCACATCTGGAAGCATTCTGTAATCTCTGGAACTTCAGAGTGTTTATGAACCACAGATATTACATCAGGATTGAATACAATAGATACCATGGTAGTAATGTCTCAAACCATCGACGCTTCGGTAGTTCTCTGGAACACCAGTAGTAGTTACCGAAGCACATATGGAGGCATTCTGTAACAATCAGGAGTTTTCTCAGTGAGAGCAATGTCTCAAACTGTCTAAGCTTTGATCGCTCCCTGTAAGACCAAGAGTGGTTTCCGCTGCACATATGGAGGCATTCTGTTATCTGTGAACCTTCAGAGTGTTGATGAAACACAGAAATTGCATGAGGAACGAAGACAACAGCCACCATGCGGACTTTTCTCCATGGAACTATTGTCTCAATCTCTCTACGGTTTGATCGTTCCCTGGAAGACCAATAGTTGATTTCGAAGCACATCTGGAGGCATTCTGTAATCTGTGGACCTTCAGAGTGTTGATGAAACACAGAAATGTCTACAGGATTGAATACAACAGGCACCATGCGTACTTTTCTCAATGGAAGTAATGTCTCAATCTCTCTACGGTTTGATCGTTCCCTGGAAGACCAATAGTAAATTTCGAAGCACATCTGGAGGCATTCTGTAAACTGTGGAGCTTCAGAGTGTTGATGAAACACAGAAATTGCATCGGGATTGAATAGAGCAGGCACCATGCGGCCTTTTTCCATGGGAGTAATGTCTCAAACTGTCTAAGCTTTTGATCGATTCCTGGAGGCATAGTAGTATTTTCACAAGCCTATCTCAAGGCATTCTGTAATCTGTGGACCTTCAGAGTGTTGATGAAACACTGAATTTGCAGCTACATTTAATACAACAGGCACCATGCGGACTTACTCCATGGGAGTAATGTCTCAAAGTGTCTACGCTTTGATCGTTCCGTGGAAGACCAGTAGTAATTTCCGAAGCACATATGGAGGCATTCTGTAATCTGTGGACCTTCAGAGTGATGATGAAACACAGAAATTGCATCGTGATTGAAGAGAACTGTCACCATGCGGTCTTTTCTTTATGGGAGTAATGTCTCAAACTGTCTACGCTTTTGATCGATTCCTGGAAGACCAGTAGTAGTTTCCGAAGCACATCTGGAGGCATTCTGCAATCTGTGGACCTTCAGAGTGTTGATGTAACACTGAATTTGCATCGGGATTGAATAGAACAGGCACCATGCGGACTTTTGTCCATGGGAGTAATGTCTCAAATTGTCTATGCATTTATCGATTCCTGGAAGACCAGTAGTAGTTTTCGAAGCACATCTGGAAGCATTCTGTAATCTGTGGACCCTCAGAGTGTTAATGAAACACTGAATTTGCAGCGAGATTGAGTACAACAGGCACCATGCCGACTTTTCTCCATGGGAGTAATGTCTCAAACAGTCTACGCCTTGGTGGATTCCTGGAAGACCATTAGTAGCTTCCGAAGCACATCAGGAGGCATTCTGTTATCTGTGGACCTTCAGAGTGTTGATGAAACACAGAAAATGCATCGGGACTCAATACACCAGTCACCATGCGGACTTTTCTCCATGGCAGAAATGTCGCAAACTATCTACGAACTTTCATAGATTCCTCGAAGTCAAGTATTAGTTTCCGAAGCACATCTGGAGGCATTCTGTATTATGTGGACCTTCAGAGTGTTGATGAAACACTGAATTTGCATCGGGATTGAATAGAACAGGCACCATGCGGACTTTTGTCCATGGGAGTAACGTCTCAAATTGTCTATGCATTTATCGATTCCTGGAAGACCAGTAGTAGTTTTCGAAGCACATCTGCAAGCATTCTGTAATCTGTGGACCTTCAGAGTGTTAATGAAACACTGAATTTGCAGCGAGATTGAGTACAACAGGCACCATGCCGACTTTTCTCCATGGGAGTAATGTCTCAAACAGTCTACGAATTGATGGATTCCTGGAAGACCATTAGTAGTTTCCGAAGCACATCAGGAGGCATTCTGTTATCTGTGCCCCTTCAGAGTGTTGATGTAACACAGAAATAGCATCGGGATTGAATACAACAGGCACCATGCGAACTTTTCTCCATGGGAGTAATGTCTCAAACTGTCTACGCTTTGATCATTCCCTCGAAGACAAGTAATAGTTTCCGAAGCAGATCTAGAGGTATTCTGTTATCTGTGGACCTTCAGATTGTTGATGAAACACACAAATTGCATCGTAATTGAATATAACAGGCACCATGCGGACTTTTCTCCATGAGAGTAATGTCTCAAACTGTCTACGCTTTAATCGTACCCTAGAAGAACAGTAGTAGTCTCCGAAGCACATATGGAGCCATTCTGTAACCTGTGTACCTTCAGAGTTTTGATAAAAACACAGAAATTACACCGGGATTGAATACAACATGCACCATGCGGACCTTTCTCAAAGGGAGTAATGTCTCAAACTGTCTAAGATTTGATCGTTCCCTGGAAGACCAGTAGTAGTTTCGGAAGCTCATCTGGAGGCATTATGTAATCTGTGGACCTTCAGAGTGTTGATGAAACACTGAATTTGCAGCGAGATTGAATACAACAGGCTCCATGCGGACTTTTCTCCATTGGAGTAATGTCTCAAAGTGTCTACGCTTTGATCGTTCCGAGAAAGACCAGTAGAAATTTGCTAAACACATCTGGAGGAATTCTGTAATATGTGGACCTCCAGAGGGTTGATGAAACACAGAAATTGCATCGGGAAAGAAGACAGCAGCCACCATTCGGACTTTTCTCCATGGGAGTAATCTCTCAAACTGTCAACGATTTGATCGTGCCCTGGAAGGCCAGGACTAGCTTCTGAAGCACATCTGACGACATTCTGTAATCTGTGGACCTTCAGACTGTTGATAAAACACAAAACTTGCATCGGGATTGAATACAACATTCACCATGTGGACTTTTCTAAATATGATTAATGTCTCAAACTCCCTACGCTTTGATCAATACCTGGAAGACCAGTAGTAGTTACCCAAGCACATCTGGGGACATTCTGTAATCTGTGGAAATTCACAGTGTTGATGAAACACAGAAATTGCATAGCTATTGAATACAACAGGCACCATGTGGACTTTTCTCCATAGGAGTAATGACTCAAACTGTCTACGCTTTGATCGTTCCCTGGAACACCAGTAGTAGATTCCGAAGCACATATGGTGGCAGTCTGTAACCTGTGGACATGCAAAGATTTTATAAAGGCACATAAATTGCACATGAATTGAATACAACAGGCACCATGCGGAATTTTCTCCATGGGAATAATGTCTCAACCTGTCTAAGCTTTCATCGTTACCTGGAAGACAGTAGTAGTTTCCGAACCACATTTGGAGGCGTTCTGTAATCCGTCCACTTTCAGAGTGTTGATCAAACACAGAAATTTCATTGGGAATTAATACAACGTGCACCTGGCGGAATTTTCTCCATGGGAGTAATATCTCAAACTGTCTAAGTTTTTATCGTTCCCTGGTAGACCAGTACTAGTTTCCGAAGCAAATCAGGAGTCATTCTTTAATCGGTGGACCTTCAGAGTGTTGAAGAAACACAGAAATTGCATCGGGATTGAATATAACAGGCACCATGCTGACTTTTTTCCATGGGAGTAATGTCCGAAACTGTCTACGCTTTGAACGTTCCCTGGGAGACATGTAGTAGTTTAAGAAGCACATATGGAGGCATTCTGTAATCTGTGGACCTTCATAGTGGTGATGAAACACAGAAATATCATCCTGATTGAGTACAACAGGCACTATGCGGACTTTTCTCCATGTCAGTAATGTCTCAAACTGTCTACGCTTTGATCGGTTCCGTGAAGACAAGTAGTATTTACCGAAGCACATCTGGAGGCATTCTGTAATCTGTGGACGTTCAGAGTGGTGATGAAACACAGAAATTGCATGGGGATTTAATACAACAGGCACCATGCAGTCTTATCTCCATGAGAGTGATGTCTCAAACTGTCTACGCTTTGATCATTCCCTGGACGACAAGTAGTAGTTTATGAAGCACATCTGGAGGCATCCTGTAATCTGTGAACATTCAGAGTCTTGATGAAACACAGAAATTGCATCGGGATAGAATGCAACAGGCACCATGCGGACTTTTCTCCATTGGAGTAATGTCTCAAACTGTCTATGACCTGATCATTCCCTGGAAGACCAGTAGTATTTTCCAAAGCACATCTGGAGGCAATTCGTAATTTGAGGATCTTCAGAGTGTTGATGAAACATAGAAATTGCATCGAGATTGAATACAACAGCTCCATGCGAACTTTTCGCTATGGAAGTAATGTCTCAAACTGTCTTCGCTTTGATCGTTCCCTGGATGACCAGTAGTAGTTTCCTAAGCACATTTGGAGGCATTCTGTAATCTGTGGACCTTCAGAGTGTTGATGAAACACAGAAATTGCATCGGGATTTAGTACAACAGGCACCATGCCGACTTTTCTGCATGGAAGTAATGTCACAAACTATCTACGCTTTGATCGATCCCTGGAAGACCAGTAGCAGTTTCCCAAGCACAGCTGGAGCCATTTAGTAATCTGTTTACCTTCAGAGTGTTGATGAAACACAGATATTGCATCGGGATTTAATACAACAGGCACTATGCGAACTTTTCTCCATGGGTGTAATATCTCAAAGTGTCTATGTTTTTTTTCGATTCCTGGGAGACCAGTAGAAGCTTCCGAAGCACATCTGGTGGCATTCTGTAATCTGTGGACCTTCGGAGTGTTGAGGAAACACAGAAATTGCATCGAGATTCAATACAACAGGCACCATGCGGACTTTTCTCCATGAGAGTAATGTGTCAAACTGTCTACGCTTGATCGTTCCCTGGAAGGCCTGTAGTAGTTTCTGAAGCACATCTAGAAGCATTCTGTAAACTGTGGACCTTCAGAGTGTTGATGATACGCAGAAATTCAATCGGGATTGAATACAACAGGCACCATGCGGACTTATCTCCATGGGAGTAATGTCTCAAACTATGTACACTCTGATCGTTACCTGGAAGGCCAGTAGTAGTTTCAGAAGCACATCTGGAGGCACTCTGTAATCTGTGGACCTTCAGAGTGTTGATGGAACACAGAAATTGCATCGCGATTCAATACAACAGGCACCATGCGTACTCTTCTCCATGAGAGTAATGTATCAAACTGTGTAATCCTTGATTGTTCCCTGGAAGACCAGTAGTAGTTCCAAAAGCACATCTGGAGGCAATCTGCAACCTATGGACTTTCAGAGTGTTGATGGAACACAGAAATGGCATTGCGATTGAATACAACATGCACCATGCTAACTTTTAACCATGGGAGTAATGTCTCAAACTGTATACGCTTTGTTCGTTTTTTGGAAGACCAGTAGTTGTTTCAGAAGCACATCTGGAGGCATTCTGTAATCTGTGGACCTTCAGAGTGTTGATGAAACACGAAAATTGCATCGGGATTGAATACAACAGGCACCATGCGGACCTTTCTCAAAGGCAGTAATGTCTCAAACTGTCTAAGATTTGATCGTTACCTGGAAGACCAGTAGTAGTTTCCGAAGGACATCTGGAGCCATACTGTAATCTGTGGACATTCAGAGTGTTGATGAAACACAGAAATTGCATCGGGATTGAATACAACAAAATAATGCGAACTTTTCGACATGGAATTAATGTCTCAAACTGTCTCCGCTTTGATCGTTCCCTGGGAGGCCAGTAGTAGTTTCCGAAGCACATCTGGAGGCATTCTGTAATCTGTGGACCTTCAGAGAGTTGTTGAAACAAAGAAATTGCATCGAGATTCAATACAACAGCACCATGCGGACTTTTCTCCATGAGAGTAATGTCTCAAACTGTCTATGCACTCATCGTTCACTGGAAGGCCAGTAGTAGTTTCCGAAGCACATCTGGAGGCATTCTGTAATCTGTGGACCTTCAGAGTGTTGATGAAACTCAGAAATTACACCGGGATTGAATACAACAGGCACCATGCGGACCTTTCTCAAAGGGAGTAATGTCTCAAACTGTCTAAGATTTGATCGTTCCCTGGAAGACCAGTAGTAGTTTCGGAAGCTCATCTGGAGGCATTATGTAATCTGTGGACCTTCAGAGTGTTGATGAAACACTGAATTTGCATCGGGATTGAATATAACAGGCACCATGCGGACTTTTTTCCATGGGAGTAGTGTCTGAAACTGTCTACGCTTTGAACGTTCCCTGGGAGACATGTAGTAGTTTAAGAAGCACATATGGAGGCATTCTGTAATCTGTGGACCTTCATAGTGGTGATGAAACACAGAAATATCATCGGGATTGAATACAACAGGCACCATGCGGACTTTTCTCCATGTGAGTAATGTCTCAAACTGTCTACGCTTTGATCGGTTCCGTGAAGACCAGTAGTATTTACCGAAGCACATCTGGAGGCATTCTGTAATCTGTGGACGTTCAAGGTGGTGATGAAACACAGAAATTGCATGGGGATTTAATACAACAGGCACCATGCATTCTTATCTCCATGAGAGTGATGTCTCAAACTGTCTACGCTTTGATCATTCCCTGGACGACAAGTAGTAGTTTATGAAGCACATCTGGAGGCATCCTGTAATCTGTGAACATTCAGAGTCTTGATGAAACACAGAAATTGCATCGGGATAGAATACAACAGGCACCATGCGGACTTTTCTCCATTGGAGTAATGTCTCAAACTGTCTATGCCCTGATCATTCCCTGGAAGACCAGTAGTATTTTCCAAAGCACATCTGGAGGCACTTTGTAATTTGTGGATCCTCAGAGTGTTGATGAAACACAGAAATTGCATCGAGATTGAATACAACATCTCCATGCGAACTTTTCGCTATGGAAGTAATGTCTCAAACTGTCTTCGCTTTGATCGTTCCCTGGATGACGAGTAGTAGTTTCCTAAGCACATCTGGAGGCATTCTGTAATCTGTGGACCTTCACAGTGTTGATGAAACACAGAAATTGCATCGGGATTTAGTACAACAGGCACCATGCCGACTTTTCTGCATGGTAGTAATGTCACAAAGTATCTACGCTGTGATCGATCCCTGGAAGACCAGTAGCAGTTTCCCAATCACAGCTGGAGCCATTTAGTAATCTGTTCACCTTCAGAGTGTTGATGAAACACAGATATTGCATCGGGATTTAATGCAACAGGCACTATGCGGACTTTTCTCCATGGGTGTAATATCTCAAAGTGTCTATGTTTTTTTCGATTCCTGGGAGACCAGTAGTAGCTTCCGAAGCACATCTGGTGGCATTCTGTAATCTGTGGACCTTTGGAGTGTTGAGGAAACACAGAAATTGCATCGAGATTCAATACAACAGGCACCATGCGGTCTTTTCTCCATGAGAGTAATGTGTCAAACTGTCTACGCTTGATCGTTCCCTGGAAGGCCTGTAGTACATTCTGAAGCACATCTAGAAGCATTCTGTAAACTGTGGACCTTCAGAGTGTTGATGATACGCAAAAATTCAATCGGGATTGAATACAACAGGCACCATGCGGACTTATCCCCATGGGAGTAATGTCTCAAACTATCTACACTCTGATCGTTACCTGGAAGACCAGTAGTAGTTTCCGAAACACATCTGGAGGCACTCTGTAATCTGTGGACTTTCAGAGTGTTGATGAAACACACTCTGTGTAATCAGAGTGTTGATGAAACACAGAAATTGCATCGCGATTCAATACAACAGGCACCATGCGGACTCTTCTCCATGAGAGTAATGTCTCAAACTGTGTACGCCTTGATTGTTCCCTGGAAGACCAGTAGTAAATTCAAAAGCACATCTGGAGGCAATCTGCAACCTATGGACTTTCAGAGTGTTGATGAAACACAGAAATGGCATTGCGATTGAATACAACATGTACGATGCTAACTTTTATCCATGGGAGTAATGTCTCAGACTGTATACGCTTTGTTCGTTTTTTGGAAGACCAGTAGTTGTTTCAGAAGCACATCTGGTGGCATTCTGTAATCTGTGGACATTCAGAGTGTTGATGAAACACGAAAATTGCATCGGGATTGAATACAACTGGCACCATGCGGACCTTTCTCAAAGGGAGTAATGTCTCAAACAGTTTAAGATTTGATCGTTACCTGGAAGACCAGTAGTAGTTTCCGAAGCACATCTGGAGCCATACTGTAATCTGTGGACATTCAGAGTGTTGATGAAACACAGAAATTGCATCGGGATTGTATACAACATGCACACTGCGGACTTTTCTCCATGGGACTAATGTCCCAAACTGTCTACACTTTGATCGTTCCCTGGAAGACCAGTAGTAGTTTCCGAAGCACATCTGGAGGCATTCTGTAATCTGTGGAACTTCAGAGTGTTGATGAAAAACAGAAATTGCATCGAGATTCAATACATCAGCACCATGTGGACTTTTCTCCTTGAGAGTAATGTCTCAAACTGTCTACGCTTTGATCGTTCCCTGGAAGGCCTGTAGTAGTATCCGAAGCACATCTGGAAGCATTCTGTAAACTGTGGACCGTCAGAGCGTTGACGAAACACATAAATTGCATCGGGATTGAATACAACAGTCACCATGCGGACTTCTCTCCATGGGATTAATGTCTCTAACTGTCTACGCTTACATCGTTCCCTGGAAGCCCAGTAGTAGTTTGCGAAGCATATTTGGGGGTATCTGTAATCTGTGGACCTTCAGAGTGTTGATGAAACACAGGAATTGCATCGGGATTGTATACAACAGGCACACTGCTGACTTTCTCCATGGGACTAATGTCTCAAACTGTCTTCACCTTGATCGGTCCCTGGAAGACCAGTAGTAGTTTCCGAAGCACATCTGTAAGCACTTTATTATCTGTGGAACTTCAGGGTGTTGATGAAACACATAAATTGCATCAGGATTGAATACAACAGGCACGATGCGGACTTTTCTCCATGGGAGTAATGTCTCAAACTATCTACGCTTTGATCGTTCACTGGAAGACCAGTAGAGGTTTCCGAACCACAGCTCTAGCCATTCTGTAACCTGTGGACCTCCAAAGTGTTGATGATACACAGAAATTGCATCGGGATTTAATGCAACAGGCACCATGCGGACTTTTCTAAATGGGAGTAATATCTCAAACTGTCTACGCTTTGATCGTTCCCTGGAAGACCAGTAGTAGTTTCCGAAGCACATCTGGAGGCATTCTGTAATCTGTGAACCTTCAGAGTGTTGATGAAACACAGAAATTGCATCGGGATTTAGTACAACAGCCATCATGCGGACTTTTCTCCATGGGAGTAATGTCTCAAACTGTCTATGTCCTGATCGTTCCCTTGAAGACCAGTAGTAGTTTCCGAAGCACATCTGGAGCCATACTGTAATCTGTGGACATTCAGAGTGTTGATGAAACACAGAAATTGAATCGGGATTGTATACAACAGACACACTGCGGACTTTTCTCCATGGGACTAGTGTCTCAAACTGTCTACACTTTGATCGTTCCCTGGAAGACCAGTAGTAGTTTCCGAAGCACATCTGTAAGCACTTTATTATCTGTGGAACTTCAGGGTGTTGATGAATCACAGAAATTGCTTTAGGATTGAATACAACAGGCACGATGCGGACTTTTCTCCATGGGAGTAATGTCTAAAACTGACTACGCCCTGATCGTTCCCTGGAAGACCAGTAGTATTTTCCAAAGCACATCTGGAGGCACTCCGTAATTTGTGGACCTTGAGTGTGTTGATGAAACCCACAAATTGCATCGGGATTGAATACAACAGCTCCATGCGAACCTTTCGCAACGGAAGTAATGTCTCAAACTGTCTCCGCTTTGATCATTCCCTGGAAGACCAGTAGTAGTTTCCAAAGCACATCTGGAGGCATTCTGTAATCTGTGGACCTTCAGAGTGTTGATGAAACAGAGAAATTGCATCGGGATGGAATACAACAGGCACCATGCGGACTTTTCTGCATGGGAGTAATGTCTCAAACTATCTATGCTTTGATCGTTCAGTGGAAGACCAGCAGCAGTTTCCTAAGCACAGCTGGAGCCATTCTGTCATCTGTGGACCTTCAGAGTGTTGATGAAACACAGAAATTGCATCGGGATTGTATACAATAGGCACCATGCGGACTTTTCTCCATGGGAGTCATATCTCAAACTGTCTATGATTTGATCGATTCCTGGGAGACCAGTAGTAGTTTCCGAAGCACATCTGTAGGCATTCTGTAATCTGTGGACCTTCAGAGTGTTGATCAAACACAGAAATTGCATCGAAATTCAATACAACAGGCACCATGCGGACTTTTCTCCATGAGAGTAATGTCTCAAACTGTCTACGCTTCGATCGTTCCCTGGAAGACCAGTAGCGGTTTCAGAAGCACATTTGGGGGCATCTGTAAGCTGTGGACGTTCAGAGTGTTGAAACACATAAGTTGCATCGGGATTGAATACAACATTCACCATGCGGACTTTTTTTTATGAGAGTAGTGTCTCAAACTTTCTACCCTTTAATCGTTCCCTGGAAGAACAGTAGCTGTTTCCAAAGCATATCTGGAGGCATCTGTAATCTGTGGCCTTCACAGTGTTGATGAACCACAGACATTGCATCAAAATTGAATACAACATCACCATGCAAATTTATCTCCATGAGAGTGATGTCTCAAACTGTCTACGCTTTGATTGTTCCCTGGAAGACCAGTAGTAGTTTCCGAAGCACGTTTGGGGGCATCTGTAATCTGTGGACGTTCAGAGTGTTGAAACACATAAGTTGCATCGGGATTGAATAGAGCAGGCACCAAGCGGACTTTCTTTTATGGGAGTAAAGTCTCGAACTTTCTACGTTTTGATCGTTCCCTGCAAGAACAGTAGTAGTTTCCGAAGCACATCTGGAGGCATCTGTAATCTGTGGTCCTTCAGAGTGTTGATGAAACACTGAAATTGCATCGGGATTGAATACCAGATGCACCATGCGGACTTTTCTCTAGGGGACTAATTTCTCAAACTGTTTACCCTTTGATCGATCCCTGGAAGACCAATGGTAGGTTCCGAAGCACATTTGGAGGCATTCTGTAATCTGTAGACCTTCAGATTTTTGATGAAACACAGAAATTGCATCTGGATTGAATACTACAGGAACCATGCAGACTTTTCTCCATGGGAGTAATGTCTGAAACTGTCTACGCTTTATTCGATTCCAGGAGAGCAGGAGTAGATTCAGAAACACATCTGGAGGCATTCTGTAATCTGTGGACTTTTAGGGTGTTGATGAAACACAGAAATTGCACCGGGGTGAATACAAGAGGCACCATGCGGACTTTCCTCCATGGGAGTAATGTCTTTTACTGTCTACGCTTCGATCGTTCCCTGGAAGACCAGTAGTAGATTCCGAAGCACATTTGGAGGCCATCTGTAATCTGTGGACCTTCAGAGTGTTGATGAATCACAGATATTGCATCGGGATTGAATACAACAGGCACTACGCCGTTTTTTCTCCATTTGAATAATGTCAAACACTGTCCACTCTTCGATCGGTTCCAGGAGAGCAGTAGTCGTTCCCGTAGCACATCTGGAGGCATTCTGTAATCTGTGGACCTTCAAGGTGTTGATGAAAGACAGAAATTTCATCGGGATTGAATTCAAGGAGCACAATGCGTACTTTTATCCCTGGGAGATATGTCTCAAACTGCCTACGCATCGATCGTTCCCTGGAAGACCAGTAGTAGATTCCGAAGCACATCTGGAGGCGTTCTGTAATCTGTGGACCTTTAGAATGTTGATGAAGCACAGAAATTGCATCGGGATTGAATGCAACATGCACCATGTGGACTCTTCTCAGTGGGAGTAATGTCACAAACTGTCTACGCTTTGATTGTTCCGTGGGAGACAGTAGTAATTTCCGAAACACATCTGGAGGGATTCAGTAATCTGCGGACCTTCAGAGTGTTGATGAAACACAGAGATTGCATCGGGATTGAATACAAATGACACCAAGCGGACTTTTCTCCATGGGAGTAATGTCTCTAACTGTCTACGATTTCATCGTTCCCTGGAAGACCAGTAATAGATTCCGCAGCACATCTGGAGGCATTCTGTAATCTGTGGACCTTCAGATTATTGATGAAACACAGAAATTGCATCGGGATTGTATACAACAGGTACCATGCGAACTTTTATCCATGGGGGTAGTGAGTCATAGTGTCTACAATTTGATCGTTCCCTGGAAGGGCAGTAGTAGGTTCCGAATCACATCTGTAGGCATTCGGTAATCTGTTGAGCTTTGAAGTATTAATGATACACAGAAATTGCATCGGGAATGAATACAACAGGCACCATGTGGACTTTTCTCCATGGGAGTAATGTCTAAAACTGTCTACGCTAAGGTCGTTTCCTGGAAGGGCAGTAGTAGTTAGCCAAACACATCTGGAATCATTCTGTAATCTGTAGGCCTTCAGAGTGTTGATGAAACACAGAAATTGCATAGAGATTGAATACCACAGGCACCATGCGGACTTTTCTACATGGGAGTAATGTCTCAAACTGTGTACGCTTTGATCGATTCCTGGAAGACCAGTAGTAGTTTCCGAAGCACATCTGGAGCCATACTGTAATCTGTGGACATTCAGAGTGTTGATGAAACACAGAAATTGAATCGGGATTGTATACAACAGACACACTGCGGACTTTTCTCCATGGGACTAGTGTCTCAAACTGTCTACACTTTGATCGTTCCCTGGAAGACCAGTAGTAGTTTCCGAAGCACATCTGTAAGCACTTTATTATCTGTGGAACTTCAGGGTGTTGATGAATCACAGAAATTGCTTTAGGATTGAATTCAACAGGCACGATGCGGACTTTTCTCCATGGGAGTAATGTCTAAAACTGACTACGCCCTGATCGTTCCCTGGAAGACCAGTAGTATTTTCCAAAGCACATCTGGAGGCACTCCGTAATTTGTGGACCTTGAGTGTGTTGATGAAACCCACAAATTGCATCGGGATTGAATACAACAGCTCCATGCGAACCTTTCGCAACGGAAGTAATGTCTCAAACTGTCTCCGCTTTGATCATTCCCTGGAAGACCAGTAGTAGTTTCCAAAGCACATCTGGAGGCATTCTGTAATCTGTGGACCTTCAGAGTGTTGATGAAACAGAGAAATTGCATCGGGATGGAATACAACAGGCACCATGCGGACTTTTCTGCATGGGAGTAATGTCTCAAACTATCTATGCTTTGATCGTTCAGTGGAAGACCAGCAGCAGTTTCCTAAGCACAGCTGGAGCCATTCTGTCATCTGTGGACCTTCAGAGTGTTGATGAAACACAGAAATTGCATCGGGATTGTATACAATAGGCACCATGCGGACTTTTCTCCATGGGAGTCATATCTCAAACTGTCTATGATTTGATCGATTCCTGGGAGACCAGTAGTAGTTTCCGAAGCACATCTGTAGGCATTCTGTAATCTGTGGACCTTCAGAGTGTTGATCAAACACAGAAATTGCATCGAAATTCAATACAACAGGCACCATGCGGACTTTTCTCCATGAGAGTAATGTCTCAAACTGTCTACGCTTCGATCGTTCCCTGGAAGACCAGTAGCGGTTTCAGAAGCACATTTGGGGGCATCTGTAAGCTGTGGACGTTCAGAGTGTTGAAACACATAAGTTGCATCGGGATTGAATACAACATTCACCATGCGGACTTTTTTTTATGAGAGTAGTGTCTCAAACTTTCTACCCTTTAATCGTTCCCTGGAAGAACAGTAGCTGTTTCCAAAGCATATCTGGAGGCATCTGTAATCTGTGGCCTTCACAGTGTTGATGAACCACAGACATTGCATCAAAATTGAATACAACATCACCATGCAAATTTATCTCCATGAGAGTGATGTCTCAAACTGTCTACGCTTTGATTGTTCCCTGGAAGACCAGTAGTAGTTTCCGAAGCACATTTGGGGGCATCTGTAATCTGTGGACGTTCAGAGTGTTGAAACACATAAGTTGCATCGGGATTGAATAGAGCAGGCACCAAGCGGACTTTCTTTTATGGGAGTAAAGTCTCGAACTTTCTACGTTTTGATCGTTCCCTGCAAGAACAGTAGTAGTTTCCGAAGCACATCTGGAGGCATCTGTAATCTGTGGACCTTCAGAGTGTTGATGAAACACTGAAATTGCATCGGGATTGAATACCAGATGCACCATGCGGACTTTTCTCTAGGGGACTAATTTCTCAAACTGTTTACCCTTTGATCGATCCCTGGAAGACCAATGGTAGGTTCCGAAGCACATTTGGAGGCATTCTGTAATCTGTAGACCTTCACATTGTTGATGAAACACAGAAATTGCATCTGGATTGAATACTACAGGAACCATGCAGACTTTTCTCCATGGGAGTAATGTCTGAAACTGTCTACGCTTTATTCGATTCCAGGAGAGCAGGAGTAGATTCAGAAACACATCTGGAGGCATTCTGTAATCTGTGGACTTTTAGGGTGTTGATGAAACACAGAAATTGCACCGGGGTGAATACAAGAGGCACCATGCGGACTTTCCTCCATGGGAGTAATGTCTTTTACTGTCTACGCTTCGATCGTTCCCTGGAAGACCAGTAGTAGATTCCGAAGCACATTTGGAGGCCATCTGTAATCTGTGGACCTTCAGAGTGTTGATGAATCACAGATATTGCATCGGGATTGAATACAACAGGCACTACGCCGTTTTTTCTCCATTTGAATAATGTCAAACACTGTCTACTCTTTGATCGGTTCCAGGAGAGCAGTAGTCGTTTCCGTAGCACATCTGGAGGCATTCTGTAATCTGTGGACCTTCAAGGTGTTGATGAAAGACAGAAATTTCATCGGGATTGAATTCAAGGAGCACAATGCGTACTTTTATCCCTGGGAGATATGTCTCAAACTGCCTACGCATCGATCGTTCCCTGGAAGACCAGTAGTAGATTCCGAAGCACATCTGGAGGCGTTCTGTAATCTGTGGACCTTTAGAATGTTGATGAAGCACAGAAATTGCATCGGGATTGAATGCAACATGCACCATGTGGACTCTTCTCAGTGGGAGTAATGTCACAAACTGTCTACGCTTTGATTGTTCCGTGGGAGACAGTAGTAATTTCCGAAACACATCTGGAGGGATTCAGTAATCTGCGGACCTTCAGAGTGTTGATGAAACACAGAGATTGCATCGGGATTGAATACAAATGACACCAAGCGGACTTTTCTCCATGGGAGTAATGTCTCTAACTGTCTACGATTTCATCGTTCCCTGGAAGGGCAGTAGTAGGTTCCGAATCACATCTGTAGGCATTCGGTAATCTGTTGAGCTTTGAAGTATTAATGATACACAGAAATTGCATCGGGAATGAATACAACAGGCACCATGTGGACTTTTCTCCATGGGAGTAATGTCTAAAACTGTCTACGCTAAGGTCGTTTCCTGGAAGGGCAGTAGTAGTTCCCCAAACACATCTGGAATCATTCTGTAATCTGTAGGCCTTCAGAGTGTTGATGAAACACAGAAATTGCATAGAGATTGAATACCACAGGCACCATGCGGACTTTTCTACATGGGAGTAATGTCTCAAACTGTGTACGCTTTGATCGATTCCTGGAAGAGCAGTAGTAGTTTCCGATGCATATCTGGAGGCATTCTGAATCTGTGCACCTTCACAGTGTTGATGAAACACAGAGATTTCATCGGGATAGAATACAAATGACACCAAGCAGACTTTTGTCCATGGGTGTAATGTCTGAAACTGACTACGCTTTGATCGATTCCATTAAGACCAGTAGTAGTTTCCTGAGCACATCTGGAGACATTCTGAAATCTGATGACATTCAGAGTGTTGATGAAACACAGACATTGCATCGGAATTGAATACAAGAGGCACAATGCAGACTTTTCTCCATGTGAGTGATGTGTAAAACTGTCTACGCTCTGGTCGTTTACTGGAAGGTCATTAGTAGTTTCCGAAACACATCTGGAGGCATTCTGTAATCTCTGTAGCTTCCGAATAATGATGAAACACAGAAAATGCTTCGGGATTGAATACCACAGACGCCATGCGGACTTATCTCTCTGGGAGTGATGTCTCAAACTGGCCACGCTTTAATCGATTTCTGGAAGACCAGTAGTAGCTTCCGAAGCACATCTGGTGTCATTCTGTAATCTGTGGACATTCAGAGTATTGATGAAACCCAGAAATTGCATCGGGATTGAATACAACAGGCACCATGCGGTCATTTCTCGATGGGGGTAATGTCTCAAACTGTCTACGCTTTGATCGTTCCCTGTCAGACCAGTATTAGTTTCCGAAGAGCATCAGCAGGCATTCGGTAGTCAGTGGACCTTCAGAGTGTTGATGAAACACAGAAATTGCATCGGGATTGAATACTAGAGGCACATTGCAGACTTTCCTCTATGGGAGTAATGCCTCAAGCTGTCTACGCTTTGATCGTTTCCTGGAAGACCAGTAGTAATTTCCGAATCACATCTTCAGGCATTCTATAATCTGTGGACATTCAGAGTGTTGATGAAACACAGAGATTGCATCGGGATTGAATACAATAGGCACCATGCGGGCTTTTATCCATCGGAGTAATGTCTCAAACTGTCTACGCTTTGATCGATTCCTGGAAGACCAGTAGTAGTTTCCGAAGCACATCTGGAGGCATTCAGTAATCTGTGAAGCTTCCGAATATTGATGAAACACAGAAATTGCTTCGGGATTGAATACCACAGACACCATGCGGACTTTTCTCTCTGGGAGTGATGTCTCAAACTGGCTACGCTTTAATCGATTTCTGGAAGACCAGTAGTAGCTTCCGAAGCACATCTGGTGGCATTCTGTAATCTGTGGACATTCAGAGTATTGATGAAACCCAGAAATTGCATCGGGATTGAATACAACAGGCACCATGCGGTCATTTCTCGATGGGGGTAATGTCTCAAACTGTCTACGCTTTGATCGTTCATTGTCAGACCAGTATTAGTTTCCGAAGAGCATCAGCAGGCATTCGGTAGTCAGTGGACCTTCAGAGTGTTGATGAAACACAGAAATTGCATCGGGATTGAATACCAGAGGCACCTTGCAGACTTTTCTCCATGGGAGTAATGCCTCAAGCTGTCTACGCTTTGATCGTTTCCTGGAAGACCAGTAGTAATTTCCGAATCACACCTTCAGGCATTCTATAATCTTTGGACATTCAGAGTGTTGATGAAACACAGAAATTGCATGGGGATTGAATACAACAGCAACCATGCGGACTTTCCTCCATGGGAGTAATATCTCAAACTGTCCGCGCTTTGATCGATTACAGGAACACCAGTAGTAGTTTCCGAAGCACATATGGAGGCATTCTGTAATCTGTATACCTTCAGAGTGTTGATGAAACAGAAAAATTGCAGCGGGATTGAATACAATAGGCACCATGCGGACTTTTCTCCATGGGAGTAAAGTCTCAAACCGTCTACGCTTCGATCGTTCCCTGGAAGACCAGTAGTAGATTCCGAAGCACATCTGGAGGCATTCTGTAATTTGTGGACTTCCAAAGTGTTGATGAAACACAGAAATAGCAACGGTATTGAATACTACGGGCACCATGCGGAATTTTCTCAATGGGAGTAATGTCTCAAACTGCCTACGCTTTTATCGTTCCCTCGAATACATGTAGTAGTGTCCGAAGCACATCTGGGCTCGTTTTGTAATCTGTGGACCTTCAGTGTGTTGATGAAACGCAGATATTGGATCGGGATTGAATAAAGCAGGCAATATACGGATTTTTCTCCATGGGAGTTATGTCTCAAAGTGTCTACGTTTTGACCGTTCACTGGAAGAAAAGTAGTAGTTTGCGAATCACATCTTTAGGCATTCTGTAATCTGTGGAGCTTTTGAGTGTTGATGAAACAAAGAAATTGCATCGGGATTGAATACCACATTCACCATGCGGACTTTTCTCCATGGGAGTAACGTCTAAAACTGTCTACGCTAAGGTCGTTTCCTGGAAGGGCAGTAGTAGTTCCCCAAACACATCTGGAGGGATTCTCTAATCTGTAGACCTTCAGAGTGTTGATGAACCACAGAGATTGAATTGGGATTGAAAACAAATGAAACCAAGCGGACTTTTCACCATTGGAGTAATGTCTCAAATTGTCTACGCTTTGGTCGTTTACTGGAAGGCCACCAATAGTTTCCGAAACACATCTGGAGGCTTTCTGTAATCTGCGGACGTTCAGAGTGTTGATTAAACACAGAGATTGCATCGGGATTGAATACAAATGACACCAAGCGGTCTTTTCTCCATGGGAGTAATGTCTTAAACTGTCTACGCTTTGATCGTTCCGTAAAAGACCAGCATTAGTTTCCGAAGAGCATCTGGAGGCATTCTGTAATCAGTGGACCTTCAGAGTGTTGATGAAACACAGAAATTGCTTCAGGATTGAATACCAGAGGCACCATGCAGACTTTTCTCAATGGGTGTAACGTCTCACGCTGTCTACGATTTGATCGTTCCCTGGAAGGGCAGTAGTAGGTTCCGAATCACATCTGTAACCATTCTGTAATCTGTTGAGCTTTGAAGTGTTGATGATACACAGAAATTGCATCGGGAATGAATACAACAGGCACCATGCGGACTTTTCTCTATGGGAGTAATGTCTAAAAGTGTCTACGCTAAGGTCGTTTCCTGGAAGGCCAGTAGTAGTTCCCCAAACACATCTGGAAGCATTCTGTAATCTGTAGACCTTCAGAGTGTTGATGAAACACAGAAATTGCATCGGGATTGAATACAACAGGCACCATGCGGACTTTTCTCCATGGTATTAATGTCTCAAACTGTCTACGCTTTGATCGATTCCGTGCTGACCAGTAGTATTTACCGAAGCACATCTGGAGGCATTCTGTAATCTGTGGACGTTCAGTGAGTTGATGAAACACAGACATTTGAATCGGGTTTGAATACAACAGGCACCTTGCGGACTTTTCTTCATGGGAGTAATGTCTCAATCCGTCTACGCTTTGGTCGTACCCTGGAAGACCAGTAGTAGTTTACAAGGCACATCTGGAGGCATTTTGTAATCTGTGTACCTTCAGAGTGTTGATGAAACACAGAAGTTGCATGGGGATTGAATACAACAGGCACCATGCTGACTTTTCCCCATGGGAGTAATGTCTCAAACTGTCTGCGCTTTGATTGTTCCCAGGAAGTCCACTAGTAGTTTCAGAAGCACATCTGGAGGCATTATGTAATCTGTGGACCTTCAGAGTGTTGATGAAACACAGAAATTGCATCGGGATTGAATACAAGTGGCACCATGCGGACTTTTATCCATGGAAGTAGTATCTCAAACTGTCTACGCGCTAATCGTTCCCTGGCAGACCAGTAGTTGTTTCTTAAGCACATCTGGAGGCATTCTGTAATTTGTGGACTTGCAAAGTGTTGATGAAACACAGAAATTGCATCGGTATTGAATACAACAGGCACCATGCGTACTTTTTCCATGGGAGTAATGTCTCAAACTCTCTACGCTTTGGTCCTTTCTACGAAGGCCAGTAGTAGTTTCCGAAAGACATCAGGAAGCATTCTGTAATCTGTGGACATACAGAGTGTTGATGAAAGACAGAAATTGCATCGGGATTGAATACAAGAAGCACAATGCGGACATTTATCCTTGGGAGTTATGTCTCAAACTGTCTACGCTTTGATCTATTACTGGAGGACAAGTAGTAGTTTGCGAAGCACATGTGGAAGCACTCTGCAATCTGTGGTCCATCGGAGTGTTGATGAACACCGAAATTGCATCGGGTTTGAATACAACAGGCACCATGCGTACTTTTCTACATGGTAGTAATGTCTCAAACTGTCTACGATTTGATCGTTCCCTGGAAGACCAGTAGTAGCTTCTGAAGCACATCTGGTGGCATTATATAATCTCTGGACCTTCAGAGGGTTGATGTAACACAGAAATTGCATCGGGATTGAATGCAACAGGCACCATGCGGAATTTTTCCATTCGAGTAGTGTCTGAAACTGTCTACACTTTGATCGTTCCCTGGAAGTCCTGTAGTAGTTTCAGAAACACATCTGGAGGCTTACTGTAATCTGTGGACCTTCAGAGTATTGATGAAACACAGAAATTGCATCGGGAATGAATACAACGGGCACCAAGCAGACTTTTCTCCATGGCAGTAATGTCTCTAACAGTCTACGATTTGATCGATTCCTGGGAGACCGGTATTAGTTTCCGAAGCACATCTGGAAACATTCTGTAATCTGTGGACCATCAGAGTGTTGATGAATCACAGAAATTGCATCGGGATTGAATACAACAGACTTCATGCGGACTTTTATCCATGGGAGTATTGTCTCAAACGGTATATGCTTTGATCGTCCACTGGAAGACCAGTAGTAGGTTCCGAAGCACCCCTGGAGGCATTCTGTAATCTTTGGACTTTCAGAATCTTGATGAAACACAGAATTTGCATTGGGATTGATTACAACAGGCACCGTGCGGACATTTCTCCATGGGAGTAATGTCTTAAACAGTCTTCGCTTTCATTGTTTCCTGGAAGACCAGTAGTAGTTTCCGAAGCACATCTGGAGGCATTCTGACATCTGTGGACCTTCAGAGTGTTGATGAATTTCAGAAATTGCATCGGGATTGAATACAACAGGCACCATTCAGACTTTTCTCGTTGGGAGTAATGTCTCAAACTGTCTACTGTTTGATCGTTCCATCGAAGACCGGTAGTAGTTTCCGAAGCAAATCTAGGGGCATTCTGTAATCTGTGGACCGTCAGAGTGTTGATGAAACCCAGAAATTGCATCGGAAATGAATACAACAGGCACCATGCAGGTTTTTCTCCATGGGAGTAATGTCTCAAACTGTCTACGCTCTGATCGACTCCTGGAAGAACAGTAAAAGTTTCCGAAGCCCATCCGGGGGGATTCTGTACTCTGTGGACCTTCAGAGTGTTGATGAAACACGAAAATTCCATCGGGCTTGAATACAACATTCACCATGTGGACTTTTCACCATGGGAGTAATGTCTCAAACTGTCTCCGGTTTGATCGTACTCTGCAAGACCAGTAAGAGTTTCCGAAGCTCATCTGGAGGCATTCTGTAATCTGTGGAACTGCAGAGTGTTGATAAAACACAGAAATGGCATCGGGAATGAACACAACTGGCCCCATGCAGACTTTTCTCAATGGGAGTATTGTCTCAAACTGTCTACGCTTTGATCGTTCCCTGGAAGACCAGTAGTAGTTTCCGAAGCACGCCCGGAGGCATTCTGTAAAATTTGGACGTTTTTAGAATGTTGATGAAACACAGAAATTGCATCGGGATTGAATACATCAGTCACCATGCGGACATTTCTCCTTGGGAGTAATGTCTCTAACTGTCTACGTTTTGATCGTTCCCTGGAAGAGCAGTATTAGTTTCCGAAGCACATCTGGAGGCATTCTGTAATCTGTGGACCTTCAGAGTGTTGATGAAACACAGAAATTGCATCGGGATTGAATACAACAGGCACCATGCAGACTTTTCTGATTGGGAGTAATGTCTCAAACTGTCTACGCTTTGATCGATTCTTGGAAGACCAGTTGTAGTTTCCGAAGCACATCAAGGGGCATTCTGTAATTTGCGGAATTTCAGAGTGTTGATGAAACACAGAAATTGCATCGGGAATGAATACAACGGGCACCAGGCAGACTTTTCTCAATGGGAGTATTGTCTCAAACTGTCTACGCTTTGATCGTTCCCTGAAAGACCAGTACTAGATTCCGAAGCATACCAGGAGGCATTCTGTAATCTGTGGACATTTTTAGAATGTTGATGAAACAGAGCAATTGCATCGGGATTGAATGCAACAGGCACCATGCGTACATTTCTCCATGGGAGTAATGTCTCAACCTGTTTACGCTTTGATCGTTGCCTGGAAGACCAGTATTAGTTTCCGAAGCACATCTGGAGGCATTCTGAAATCTGTGGAACTTCAGAGTGTTCATGAAACACATAAATTGCATCGGAATTGATTACAACAGGCACCACATTGACTTTTCTGCATGGGTGTAATGTCTCAAAGTTAGTACGATTTGATCGATTCCTGGGATATTAGTATTAGTTTCCGAACCACATCTGGAGGAATTCTGTAATCTGTTTACCTTCAGAGAGATGATGAAACACAGAAATTGCATCTTGGTTGAATACAGGCACCATGCTGACTTTTCTCGATGAGAGTGACGTCTCAAACTGTCTACGCTTCGATCGTTCTCTGGAAGACCAGTAGTAGCCTTAGAAACACATCTGGAGGCATTCTGTTATCTGTGGACATTCAGAGTGTTGATGAAACACAGAAATTGCATCGGGATTGAATACAACAGGCACCATGCGGACTACACTCCATGGGAGTAATGTCTCAAACTGTCTACGCCTTGATCGTTCCATGGAAGACCAGTTGTGGTTCCCGAAGCCCATCTGGAGGCATTATGTAATCTGTGGACCTTCAGAGTGTTGATGAAACACGAAAATTCCATCGGGCTTGAATACAACATTCACCATGTGCACTTTTCACCATGGGAGTAATGTCTCAAACTGTCTCCGGTTTGATCGTACTCTGCAAGACCAGAAGTAGTTTCCGAAGCTCATCTGGAAGCATTCTGTAATCTGTGGAACTGCAGAGTGTTGATAAAACACAGAAATTGCATCGGGAATGAATACAACTGGCACCAGGCAGACTTTTCTCAATGGGGAGTATTGTCTCAAACTGTCTACGCTTTGATCGTTCGCTGAAAGACCAGTACTAGATTCCGAAGCATACCTGGAGGCATTCTGTAATCTGTGGACCTTCAGAGTGTCGATAGAAACACAGAAATAGCATCGGGATTGAATACAACCGGCACCATGCGGTATTTTCTCCATGGGACTAATTTCTCAAACAGTCAATAGTTTCATCGATTCCTGGAAGACCAGTTGCAGTTTCCGCAGCACATCTAGGGGCATTCTGTAATTTGCGGACTTTCAGAGTGTTGATGAAACATAGAAATAGCATCGCTAATGAATACAACAGGCACCGTGCAGACATTTCTCCATGGGAGTAATGTCTAATACTGTCTACGCTTTGATCGAGTCCTGGGAGACCAGTAGCAGTTTCAGAAGCACATCTGGAGGCATTCTGTAATCTGTGAAGCTTCTGAGTGTTGATGAAACACAAAAATTGCATCGCGATTTAATACAACAGGCACCATGCGTACTTTTCCACATGGGAGTAATGTCTCAAACTGTCTACGCTTTGATCGTACGCAGGAAGACCAGTAGTAGTTTAAGAAGCACATCTGGAGGCCTTCTGTAATCTAAGGACCATCAGAGTGTAGATGAAACACAGGAATTGCAATGGGATTGAATACAACAGGCACCATGCAGACTTTTCTCAATGCGAGTAATGTCTCAAACTGTCCACGATTTGATCGTTCCCTAGAAGACCAGTAGTAGTTTCCGAAGAACATCTGGATGCATTGTGTAATCTGTGGAGTTTCAGAATGTTGATGAAACACAGAAATTAGATTGGGATTGAATACAACAGACACAATGCGGACTTTTCTCCGTGGGAATATTGCCTCAAACTGTCTATGCTTTGATCGTTCCCTGGAAGACCAGTAGTAGTTTCCGAAACACATCTGGTGGCATTTTGTAATCTGTGGACCTACAGAGTGTTGATGAAACACTGAAATTGCATGGGGATTAATACAACAGGTTCATGCGGACTTTTCACCATGGGAGTAATGTCTCAAAGTGCCTTTGCTTTGATCGTTCCCTGGAAGACCAGTAGTAGTTTCCCAAACACATCTGGTGGCATTCTGTAATCTGTGGACCTTCAGAGTGTTGATGAAACACAGAAATTGCATGAGGATTAATACAACAGTCACCATGCGGAATTTTATCTATGGGAGTAGTGCATTAAACTGTCTACACTTTGATCGTTCCCTCGAAGACCAGTGGTAGTTACCGAATCACATCCGGAGGCATTCTGTAAACTGTGGAGCTTCTGAGAACTGATGAAACACAGAAATTGCATCGGGATTGAATACAACAGGCACCATGCCGACTTTTCTCCATGGGAGTAATGTCTCAAACTATCTTCGCTTAGATCGTTCCCTGGAAGACCAGTATAAGTTTCCGAAGAACATCTAGAGGCATTCTGTAATCTGTGGACCTTCGCATTGTTGATGAAACACAGAAATTGCATTGGGATTTAATACAACAGGCACTATGTGGACTTTTCGACATGGGAGTAATGTCTCAAACTGTATAAGCTTTGATCGTACGCAGGAAGACCAGTAGTAGTTTCCGAAGCACATCTGGATGCATTCTGTAATCTATGGTACATCAGAGTGTAGATGGAACACAGGAACTGCAATGGGATTGAATACAACAGGCACCATGCAGACTTTTCTATATGCGAGTAATGTCTCAAATTGTCTACGCTTTGATCGATTTCTGGGAGACCAGTAGTAGTTTCTGAATCACATCTGGAGGCATTCTGTATTCTGTGGGCCTTCTGAGAGTTGATGAAACAAAGAAATTGCATCGAGATTGAATTCAACATCCACCATGCGGATTTTTCTCCGAGGGTGTAATGTCTCAAACTGTCTCCGCTTGGATCTTTCCTGGGACACCAGTAGTATTTTCCGAAGCACATCTGGAGGCATTCTGTAATCTGTGGGCCTTCAGAGTGTTGGTAAAACACTGAAATTGCATGGGGATTAATACAACAGGCTCATGCGGACTTTTCACCATGGGAGTAATGTCTCAAAGTGTCTTTGCTTTGATCGTTCCCTGGAAGACCAGTAGTAGTTTCCGAAACACATCTGGTGGCATTCTGTAATCTGTGGACCTTCACAGTGTTGATGAAACACAGAAATTGCATCGGGATTTAATACAACAGGCACAAAGGGGACTTTTCGACATGGGAGTAATGTCTCAAACTGTCTAAGCTTTGATCGTACGCAGGAAGACCAGTAGTAGTTTCCGAAGCACATCTGGAGGCATTCTGTAATCTATGGAACATCGGAGTGTAGATGAAACACAGCCACTGCAATGGGATTGAATACAACAGGCACCATGCAGACTTTTCTCCATGGGAGTAATGTCTCAAAGTGCCTACGCTTTGATCGATTCCTGGGAGACCAGTAGCAGTTTTAGAACCACGTCCGGAATCATTCTGAAATGTGTGGATGTTCTGAGTGTTGATAAATCACAGAAATTGCATCGAGATTCAATTCAACATCCACCATGCGGATTTTTCTCCAAGGGAGTAATTTCTCAAACTGTCTCCGTTTTGATGTTTCCTGGGAGACCACTAGTAGTTTCCGAAGAACACCTGGAGGCATTCTGTAATTTGTGGACATTCAGAGTGTTGATGAAACACAGAAATTTCATCGCGATTGAATATGACAGTCACCATGCGGAGTTTTCTCCATGATAGGGATGTCTCAAACTGTCTACAATTTGATCTCTCCCTGGAAGAACAGTTGATGTCTCGGATGCACATCTGGAGGCACTCTGTAATCTGTGAACTCTCTGAGTGTTGATGAAACACATATACTGCCGCGGGATTGAATACAACATCCACCATGTAATTTTTTCTCCAATCGATTAATGTCTCAAACTGTGTTCGCTTTTATCTTTCCTGGGACACCAGTAGTATTTTCCGAAGCACAGCTGGATGCATTTTGTAATCTGTGGACTTTCAGAATGTGTATGAAACACAGAAATTGCATCGGGATTGAATACAACAGGCACTATGAGAACTTTTCTTCATTGGATTATTGTCTCAAACTGTCTATGCTCTGATCGTTCCCTGGAAGACCAGTAGAAGTTTCCGAATCACATCTGGAGGCATTCTGTAATCTGTGGAGCTTCTGAATGTTGATGAAACACAGAAATTGCATTGGGATTGAATAAAACAGGCACCATGCCAACTTTCCTCCATGGGAGTAATGTCTCAAACTGTCGACGCTTAGATCGTTCCCTCGAAGACCAGTAGCAGTTTCCGAATCAACCCTCGATGCATTCTGTAATCTGTGGACTTTAAGAATGTTCATGAAACACAGAAATTGCATCGTGATTGAGTACAACAGGCAACATACGAACAATTCTCCATGGGAGTAATGTCTCAAACTGTCTACGCTTTGATCATTCCCTGGAAGTCCAGTAGTAGTTTCCGAAGCACACCTGGAGACATTCTGTAATCTGTGGACCTTCAGAGTGTTGATGAAACACAGAAATTGCACCGGGGTGAATACAAGAGGCTCCATGCGGACTTTCCTCCATGGGAGTAATGTCTCAAACTGTCTACGTTTTGATCGCTCCCTGGAAGACCAGTGGTAGTTTCCGAAGCACGTCTGGTGGCATTCTGTAATCTGTGGACCTTCTGAGTGTTGATGAAACACAGAAATTGCATTGGGATTGAATAAAACAGGCACCATGCAGATTTTTCACCATGGGAGTAACGTCTCAAACTGTCCACGATTTGATCGTTCCCTGGGATACCAGTAGTAGTTTCCGAAGTACATCTGGTGGCATTCTGTAATCTGTGGACCTTCAGAGTGTTGATGAAACACAGAAATTACATCGGGATTGAGTACAACCGGCACCATGCGGTCTTTTCTCCATGGCAGTGATGTCCCAACTTGTCTCCGCTTTGATCGTTCCCTGGAAGACCAGTAGAATTTTCCGAAGCACATCTGGAGGAATCTGCAATCTGTAGGGCTTCTGAGTGTTGATGAAACACAAAAATTGCATGGGGATTGAATACAACAGGCACCATGCCGACTTTTATCCATGGGAATAATGTCTCAAACTGTCTACGCTTTGAACATTCCCTTTAAGACCTGTAGTAGTTTCCGAAGCACATCTGGTGGCATTCTGTAACCTGTGGACCTTCAGAGTGTTGATGAAACACAGAAATTGCACCGGGGTGAATACAACAGGCACCATGCAGACTTTCCCTCCATGGGAGTAATGTCTCAAACTGTCTACGCTTTGATCGTTCCCTGGAAGACCAGTAGTAGTTTCCGAAGCACATCTGGAGGCATTCTGTAATCTGTGGACCTTCAGAGTGTTGATGGAACACAGAAATTGCATCGGGATTTAATACACAGGCACCATGTGGACTTTTCGAGATGGGAGTAATGTCTCAAACTGTTCAAGCTTTGATCGTACGCAGGAAGACCAGTAGTAGTTTCCGAAGCACATCTGGAGGCATTCTGTAATCTATGGACCATCAGAGTGTAGATGAAACACAGGAATTGCAATTGGAATGAATACAACAGGCACCATGCCGACTTTTCTCTATGGGAGTAATGTCTCAAACTGTCTACGCTTTGATCATACCCTTTAAGACCAGTAGTAGTTTCTGAAGCACATCTGGTGGCATTCTGTAATCTGTGGACCTTCAGAGTGTTGATGAAACACAGAAATTACATCGTGATTGAATACAACAGGCACCATTTGCTCTTTTCTCCATGGCAGTAATGTCCCAAGCTGTCTCCGCTTTGATTTTTCCCTGGAAGACCATTAGTATTTTCCGAAGCACATCTGGAGGCATTCTGTAATCTGTGGGGCTTCTGAGTGTTGATGAAACACAGAAATTGCATGGGGATTGAATACAACAGGCACCATGCCGACTTTTCTCCATGGGAGTAATGTCTCAAACTGTCTATGCTTTGATCGATTACTAGGAGACCAGTAGAAGTTTTAGAACCACATCTGGAGGCATTCTGAAATGTGTGGATGTTCAGATAGTTGATGAAACACAGAAATTGCATCGAGATTGAATTCAACATCTACCATGCGGAGTTTTCTCCATGATAGGGATGTCTCAAACTGTCTACAATTTGATCTTTCCCTGGAAGACCAGTTGTTGTCTCGGATGCACATCTGGAGGCATTCTGTAATCTGTGGACCGTCTGAGTGTTGATGAAACACATATATTACATCGGGATTGATAAAACATCAACCATGTGGATATTTCTCCACTCGAGTAATGTCTCAATCTGTCTACGCTTTGATCTTTCCAGGGAGACCAGTAGTAGTTTCCGAAGCACACCTGGAGGCATTATGTAATCAGTGGACATTCAGAGTGTTGATGAAACACAGAAATTGCATAGGGTTTGAATACAACATGCACCATGCAGACATTTCTCCATGGGAGTAATGTCTCAAACTGTCTATGCTCTGATCGTTCCCTGGAAGACCAGTAGATGTTTCCGAATCATATCTGGAGGCATTCTGTAATCTGTGGAGCTGCTGAATGTTGATGAAACACAGAAATTGCATCGGGATTGAATACAAGTGGCAACATGCCAACTTTCCTCCATGGGAGTAATGTTTCAAACTGTCGACGCTTAGATCGTTCCCTCGAAGACCAGTAGCAGTTTCCGAATCAACCCTCGATGCATTCTGTAATCTGTGGACTTTAAGACTGTTCATGAAACACAGAAATTGCATCGTGATTGAGTACAACAGGCAACATGCGAACAATTCTCCATGGGAGTAATGTCTCAAACTGTCTACGCTTTGATCGTTCCCTGGAAGTCCAGTAGTAGTTTCCGAAGCACACCTGGAGGCATTCTGTAATCTATGGTCCTTCAGAGTGTTGATGAAACACAGAAATTGCACCGGGGTGAATACAAGAGGCACCATGCGGACATTCCTCCATGGGAGTAATGTCTCAATCTGTCTACGCTTTGATCGTTCCCTGGAAGACCAGTGGTAGTTTCCGAAGCACGTCTGGTGGCATTCTGTAATCTGTGGACCTTCTGAGTGTTGATGAAACACAGAAATTGCATTGGGATTGAATAAAACAGGCACCATGCAGATTTTTCACCATGGGAGTAACGTCTCAAACTGTCCACGATTTGATCGTTCCCTGGGATACCAGTAGTAGTTTCCGAAGTACATCTGGTGGCATTCTGTAATCTGTGGACCTTCAAAGTGTTGATGAAACACAGAAATTACATCGGGATTGAGTAAAACCGGCACCATGCGGTCTTTTCTCCATGGCAGTGATGTCCCAAATTGTCTCCGCTTTGATCGTTCCCTGGAAGACCAGTAGAATTTTCCGAAGCACATCTGGAGGCAATCTGTAATCTGTAGGGCTTCTGAGTGTTGATGAAACACAAAAATTGCATGAATACAACAGGCACCATGCCGACTTTTATCCATGGGAGTAATGTCTCAAACTGTCTACGCTTTGAACATTCCCTTTAAGACCTGTAGTAGTTTCCGAAGCACATCTGGTGGCATTCTGTAACCTGTGGACCTTCAGAGTGTTGATGAAACACAGAAATTGCACCGGGGTGAATACAACAGGAACCATGCAGACTTTTCCTCCATGGGAGTAATGTCTCAAACTGTCTACGCTTTGATCGTTCCCTGGAAGACCAGTAGTAGTTTCCGAAGCACATCTGGAGGCATTCTGTAATCTGTGGACCTTCAGAGTGTTGATGGAACACAGAAATTGCATCGGGATTTAATACACAGGCACCATGTGGACTTTTCGACATGGGAGTAATGTCTCAAACTGTTCAAGCTTTGATCGTACGCAGGAAGACCAGTAGTAGTTTCCGAAGCACATCTGGAGGCATTCTGTAATCTATGGACCATCAGAGTGTAGATGAAACACAGGAATTGCAATTGGAATGAATACAACAGGCACCATGCCGACTTTTCTCTATGGGAGTAATGTCTCAAACTGTCTACGCTTTGATCATACCCTTTAAGACCAGTAGTAGTTTCTGAAGCACATCTGGTGGCATTCTGTAAACTGTGGACCTTCAGAGTGTTGATGAAACACAGAAATTACATCGTGATTGAATACAACAGGCACCATTAGCTCTTTTCTCCATGGCAGTAATGTCCCAAGCTGTCTCCGCTTTGATTTTTCCCTGGAAGACCATTAGTATTTTCCGAAGCACATCTGGATTCATTCTGTAATCTGTGGGGCTTCTGAGTGTTGATGAAACACAGAAATTGCATGGGGATTGAATACAACAGGCACCATGCCGACTTTTCTCCATGGGAGTAATGTCTCAAACTGTCTATGCTTTGATCGATTACTAGGAGACCAGTCGAAGTTTTAGAACCACATCTGGAGGCATTCTGAAATGTGTGGATGTTCAGATAGTTGATGAAACACAGAAATTGCATCGAGATTGAATTCAACATCTACCACGCGGAGTTTTCTCCATGTTAGGGATGTCTCAAACTGTCTACAATTTGATCTTTCCCTGGAAGACCAGTTTTTGTCTCGGATGCACATCTGGAGGCATTCTGTAATCTGTGGACCGTCTGAGTGTTGATGAAACACATATATTGCATCAGGATTGATAAAACATCAACCATGTGGATATTTCTCCAATCGAGTAATGTCTCAATCTGTCTACGCTTTGATCTTTCCAGGGAGACCAGTAGTAGATTCCGAAGCACACCTGGAGGCACTATGTAATCAGTGGACATTCAGAGTGTTGATGAAACACAGAAATTGCATCGGGATTGAATACAACAGGCACCATGCAGACTTTTCTCCATGGCATTAATGTCTCGGACGGTCTGTACTTTGTCGATCCCTGGAAAACCAGCAGTAGTTTCCGAAGCATATCTGGAGGCATTCTGTAATCTGTGGACCTTCAGAGTGTTGATGAAACACAGAAATTGCATAGGGTTTGAATACAACATGCACCATGCAGACATTTCTCCATGGGAGTAATGTCTCAAACTGTCTATGCTCTGATCGTTCCCTGGAAGACCAGTAGAAGTTTCCGAATCACATCTGGAGGCATTCTGTAATCTGTGGAGCTGCTGAATGTTGATGAAACACAGAAATTGCATCGGGATTGAATACAAGCGGCAACATGCCAACTTTCCTCCATGGGAGTAATGTTTCAAACTGTCGACGCTTAGATCGTTCCCTCGAAGACCAGTAGCAGTTTCCGAATCAACCCTCGATGCATTCTGGACTTTAAGAATGTTCATAAAACACAGAAATTGCATCGTGATTGAGTACAACAGGCAACATGCGAACAATTCTCCATGGGAGTAATGTCTCAAACTGTCTACGCTTTGATCGTTCCCTGGAAGTCCAGTAGTAGTTTCCGAAGCACACCTGGAGGCATTCTGTAATCTGTCGTCCTTCAGAGTGTTGATGAAACACAGAAATTGCACCGGGGTGAATACAAGAGCCACCATGCGGACTTTCCTCCATGGGAGTAATGTCTCAATCTGTCTACGCTTTGATCGTTCCCTGGAAGACCAGTGGTAGTTTCCGAAGCACGTCTGGTGGCATTCTGTAATCTGTGGACCTTCTGAGAGTTGATGAAACACAGAAATTGCATTGGGATTGAATAAAACAGGCACCATGCAGATTTTTCACCATGGGAGTAACGTCTCAAACTGTCCACGATTTGATCGTTCCCTGGGATACCAGTAGTAGTTTCCGAAGTACATCTGGTGGCATTCTGTAATCTGTGGACCTTCAGAGTGTTGATGAAACACAGAAATTGCATCGGGATTTAATACACAGGCACCATGTGGACTTTTCGACATGGGAGTAATGTCTCAAACTGTTCAAGCTTTGATCGTACGCAGGAAGACCAGTAGTAGTTTCCGAAGCACATCTGGAGGCATTCTGTAATCTATGGAACATCAGAGTGTAGATGAAACACAGGAATTGCAATTGGAATGAATACAACAGGCACCAGGCCGACTTTTCTCCATGGGAGTAATGTCTCAAACTGTCTACGCTTTGATCATACCCTTTAAGACCAGTAGTAGTTTCTGAAGCACATCTGGTGGCATTCTGTAATCTGTGGACCTTCAGAGTGTTGATGAAACACAGAAATTACATCGTGATTGAATACAACAGGCACCATTAGCTCTTTTCTCCATGGCAGTATTGTCCCAAGCTGTCTCCGCTTTGATTTTTCCCTGGAAGACCAGTAGTATTTTCCGAAGCACATCTGGAGGCATTCTGTAAACTGTGGACCTTCAGAGTGTTGATGAGACAAAGGAATTGCATCGGGATTGAATACAACAGGCACCATGCGGACTTTTCTCCATGGGAATAATGTCTCTAACTGTCTACGCTTTGATCGTACACTGGATGACCAGTAGTAGTTTCCCAAGCACATCTGGATGAATTCTGTAATCTGTTGACCTTCAGAATGTTGATGAAACAAAGAAATTTCATCGCCATTGAATACAACAGGCATCATGTGGACGTTTCTCCATGGAAGTAGTGTCTCAAACTGTCTACACTTTGATCGTTCCCTGGAAGACCAGTAGTAGTTTCTGAATCACATCTGGAGGCATTCTGTAATATGTAGACCTTCAGAGTGTTGATGAAACAAGAAAATGCATCGGGATTGAATACAACAGCCACAATGCGGACTTGTCTCCATGGGAATAATGTCTCTAACTGTCTACGCTTTGATCGTACCCTGGAAGACCAGTAGTATTTTCCCACCCACATCAGGTTGCATTCTGTAATCTGTGGACCTTCAGAGTGTGGATGAAACACAGTAATTGCATCGGGATTGAATAAAAAAGGGACCTTTCGGAATTTTCTCAATGGGAGTAGTGTCTCAAACTTTATTCACTTTGATCGTTCCCTGGAAAACCAGTAGTAGTTTCCGGAGCACATCAGGAGGCATTCCGTAATCTGTGGGGCTTCTGAGTGTTGATAAAACACAGAAATTGCATGGGGATTGAATACAACAGGCTCCATGCCGACATTTCTCCATGGGAGTAATGTCTCAAACTGTCTATGATTTGATCGATTCCTGGGAGACCAGTAGAAGATTTAGAACCACATCTGGAGGCATTCTGAAATGTGTGGATGTTCAGAGTGTTGATGAAACACAGAAATGGCATCGGGATTGAATACAACATCCACAATGTGGGTTTTTCTCCAATCGAGTAATGTCTCAAACTATCTACGCTTTGATCTTTCCTGGGAGACCAGTAGCAGTTTCTGAAGCACATCTGGAAGCATTCAGTAATCTGTGGAGCTTCTGAGTGTTGACGAAACACAGAAATTGCATGGGGATTGAATACAACAGGCACCATGCCGACTTTTCTCCATGGGAGTAATGTCTCAAACTGTCTATGCTTTGATCGATTCCTGGGAGACCAATAGAAGTTTTAGAAGCAGATCTGGAGGCATTCTGAAATGTGTGGATGTTCAGAGTGTTGATGAAACACAGAAATGGCATCGGGATCGAATACAACAGGCACCATGCGGACTTTCTTCCATGGGAGTAATGTCTCACTCTGTCTACGCTTTGAACGTTCCCTGGAAGACCAGTAGTACTTTCTGAAGCACATCTGGAGACATTCTGTAATCTGTGGACCTTCTGAGTGCTGATGAAACACAGAAATTAACATTGGGATTTAATAAAACAGGCACCATGTAGATTTTTCACCATGTTAGTAATGTCTCAAACTGTCCACGATTTGATCGTTCCCTGGAAGACCAGTAGTAGATTCCGAAGCACATCTGGAGGCATTCTGTAACCTGTGGACCTTCAGAGTGTTGCTGAAACACAGAAATTACATCGGGATTGAATACAACAGGAACCATGCGGTCTTTTCTCCATGGCAGTAATGTCCCAAATTGTCTCCGCATTGATTTTTTTCTGGAAGACCAGTAGTATTTTCCGAAGCACATCTGGAGGCATTCTGTAATCTATGGGGCTTCTGAGTGTTGATGAAACACAGAAATTGCATGGGGATTGAATTCAACCTGCACCATGCCGACTTTTCTCCATAGGAGTAATGTCTCAAACTGTCTATGCTTTGATCGACTCCTGGGAGACCAGAAGATGTTTTAGAACCACATCTGGAGGCATTCTGAAATGTGTGGATGTTCAGAGTGTTGATAAAACACAGAAATTGCATCGAGATTGAATTCAACAGCCACCATGTGGATTTTTCTCCAATCGAGTAATGTCTGAAAGTGTCTACGCTTTGTTCTTTCCTGTGAGACAAGTAGCAGTTTCCGAAGCACACCTGGAGGCATTATGTAATCTGTGGACTTTCAGAGTGTTGATAAAGCAAAGAAATGGCATCGGGATTGAATACAACAGGCACCATGGGGACTTTTCTCCATGCGAGTAATGTCTCAAACTGTCGTCGTTTTGTTCGCTCCATGGAACACCAGTAGTAGCTTCTGAAGCACATCTGAATGCATTCTGTAATCTGTGGACTTTCAGAGTGTTGATGAATCACAGAAATTGCATCGGGAATGAATACAACTGGCACCAGGCAGACTTTTCTCAATGGGAGTATTGTCTCAAACTGTCTACGCTTTGATCGTTCCCTGAAAGACCAGTACTAGTTTCCGAAGCATACCTGGAGACATTCTGTAATCTGTGGACATTTTTAGAGTGTTGATGAAACAAAGAAATTGCATCGGGATTGAATACAACAGGCACCAATCGGACTTTTCTCCATGGGAATAATGTCTCTAACTGTCTACGGTTTGATCGTACCCTGGAAGACCAGTAGTAGTTTCCAAAGCACATCTGGATGAATTCTGTAATCTGTGGACCTTCAAAATGTTGATGAAACACAGAAATTGCATCGGGATTGAATACAATGGGCACCATGTGGACGTTTCTCCATGGAAGTAGTGTCTCAAACTGTCTACGCTTTGATCGCTCCCTGAAGGACCAGTACTAGTTTCCGATGCATACCTGGAGACATTCTGTAATCTGTGGACATTTTTAGATTGTTGATGAAGCAAAGAAATTGCATCGGGAGTGAATACAACAGGCACCAATCGGACTTTTCTCCATGGGAATAATGTCCCTAACTCTCTACGTTTTGATCGTACCTTGGAAGACCAGTAGTAGTTTCCCAACCACGTTTGGATGCATTCTGTAATCTGTGGACCATCAGAGTGTTGATGAAACACAGAAATTGCATCGGGAATGATTAAAACAGGCACCATGCAGACTTTTCTCCTTCGGAGTAATGACTCAAAGAGCTTACGATTTGATCGTTACCTGGAAGACCAATAGTAGTTTCCGAAGCACATCTGGAGGCGTTCTGTAATCTGTGGACTTTCAGAGTGTTGATGGAACACAGAAATGGCATCGGGATCGAATACCACAGGCACCATGTTGACTTTTCTCCATGGGAGTAATGTCTCTAACTGTCGTCGTTTTGTTCGCTCCATGGAACACCAGTAGTAGCTTCTGAAGCACATCTGAATGCATTCTGTAATCTGTGGACTTTCACAGTGTTGATGAAACACAGAAATTGCATCGTGAATGAATACAACTGGCACCAGGCAGACTTTTCTCAATGGGAGTATTGTCTCAAACTGTCTACGCTTTGATCGTTCCCTGAAAGACCAGTACTAGTTTCCGAAGCATACCTGGAGACATTCTGTAATCTGTGGACATTTTTAGAGTGTTGATGAAACAAAGAAATTGCATCGGGATTGAATACAACAGGCACCAATCGGACTTTTCTCCATGGGAATAATGTCTCTAACTGTCTACGTTTTGATCGTTCCCTGGAAGACCAGTAGTAGATTCCAAAGCACATCTGGTGGCATACTGTAATCTGTGGACCTTCAGCGTGTTGATGAAACACAGAAATGGCATCGGGATCGAATACAACAGGCACCATGCGGACTTTACTCCATGGGAGTAATTTCTTAAACTGTCTACGCTTTGATTGCTACCTGGAAGACCAGTAGTAGTTTCCGAAGCACATCTGGATGCATTCTGTAATCTGTGGGGCTTCAGCGTAATGATGAAACACTGAAATTGCATCGGGATTTAATACTACAGGCACCATGCAGACTTTTCTCCATGGCAGTAATATCTCAAACTATCTACGCTTTGATCGTTCCCTGGAAGACAAGTACTAGTTTCAGAAGCACATCTGGTCTCATTCTGTAATCTGTGGACCTTTAGAGTGTTGATGAAACACAGAAGTTGCATCGCCATTGAATACAACAGCCACAATGCAGACTTTTCTCCATGGGAGTAATGTCTCAAACTGTCTACGCTTTGATCGTGCCCTGGAAGACCAGTAGTAGTTTCCGAAACACATCTGGTGGCATTCTGTACCCTGTGGACCTTCAGAGTGTTAATGAAACACCGAGATTGCTTCGGGATTGAATAAATCAGGCACCATGCAGACTTTTCTTCATGGGAGTAATGTCTCTAACCGTCTACGTTTTGATCGTTCCCTGGAAGACCAGTAGTAGTTTCCGAAGCACATCTGGATGCATTCTGTTATCTGTGGGGCTTCAGCGTAATGATGAAACACTGAAATTGCATCGGGATTTAATACTACAGGCACCATGCAGACTTTTCTCCATGGCAGTAATATCTCAAACTATCTACGCTTTGATCGTTCCCTGGAAGACAAGTACTAGTTTCAGAAGCACATCTGGTCTCATTCTGTAATCTGTGGACCTTTAGAGTGTTGATGAAACACAGAAGTTGCATCGCCATTGAATACAACAGCCACAATGCAGACTTTTCTCCATGGGAGTAATGTCTCTAACTGTCTACGTTTTGATCGTTCCCTGGAAGACCAGTAGTAGATTCCAAAGCACATCTGGTGGCATACTGTAATCTGTGGACCATCAGAGTGTAGATGAATCACAGAACTTGCATCGGGATTGAATAGAACAGGCACCATAAGGACTTTTCTCGATGGGAGTAGTGTGTCAAACTGTCTACACTTTGATCGCTCGCTGGAAGACCAGTAGCAGTTTCCGAATCACTTCTGGAGGCATTCTGTAATCTGTGGAACTTCGAAGTGTTGATGAAACACAGAAATTGCATTAGGATCGAATACAACAGGCACCATGCAGACTTTTCTCCATGGCAGTAATTTCTCAAACTATCTAGGCTTTGATCGTTCTCCGGAAGACAAGTAGTAGTTTACGAAGCACATCTGGTCTCATTCTGTAATCTGTGGACCTTTAGAGTGTTGATGAAACACTGAAATTGCATCGGGATTTAATACTACAGGCACCATGCGGACTTTACTCCATGGGAGTAATGTCTCAAACTGTCAATGCGTTGGTCGTACACTGGAAGACCAGCAGTAGTTTCCGAGGCACATGTGGAGGCAGTCCGTAATCTGTGGACATTTAGAGTGTTGATGAAACACAAAAATTGCATTGGGATTGAATATAACAGGCACCATGCTGACTTTTCTCCATGGCAGTAATATCTCAAACTATCTACGCTTTGATCGTTCCCTGGAAGACAAGTAGTAGTTTCCGAAGCACATCTGGTCTCATTCTGTAATCTGTGGAACTTTAGAGTGTTGATGAAACACAGAAATTGCATCGCTATTGAATACAACAGGCACAATGCCGACTTTTCTCCATGGGATTACTGTCTCAAATTGTCTACGGTTTGGTCGTTTCCTGGAAGGCCAGTAGCACTTTTAGAAGCACATCTGGATGCAATTCTGAAATGTGTGGAACTTCAGAGTGTTCATGAAACACAGAAATTGAATCGGGATTGAATACAACAGTCACCATGCGCACTTTCCTCCATAGGAGTAATGTCTCAAACAGTCTACGCTTTGATCGTTCCCTGGAAGACCAGTAGTAGATTCCGATGCACATCTGGAGGCAAACTGTAATCTGTGGACTATCAGAGTGTTGATGAAACACAGAAAATACATCGAGATTGAATACAACAGTCACCATGCGCACTTTCCTCCATGGGAGTAATGTCTCAAACAAGTTACGCTTTGATCGTTCCCTGGAAGACCAGTAGTAGTTTCCGAAGCACATCTGGATGCATTCTGTAACCTGTGGACCTTCAGAGTGTGGATGAAACACATAAATTGCATTGGGATTTAATAAAAAAAGGCACCATTCGGACTTTTCTCAATTGGAGTAGTGTCTCAAAATGTCTTCATTTTGATTGTTCCCTGGAAGACCAGTAGGAGATTCCAATTTACATCTGGAGACAATCTGTAATCTGTGGATCCTCAGAGTGTTGATGAAACAAAGAAATTGCATCGGGATTTAATACTACAGGCACCATGCAGACTTTTCTCCATGGCAGTAATATCTCAAACTATCTACGCTTTGATCGTTCCCTGGAAGACAAGTACTAGTTTCAGAAGCACATCTGGTCTCATTCTGTAATCTGTGGACCTTTAGAGTGTTGATGAAACACAGAAGTTGCATCGCCATTGAATACAACAGCCACAATGCAGACTTTTCTCCATGGGAGTAATGTCTCAATCTGTCTACGCTTAGATCGTACGATGGAAGACCAGTATTAGTTTCCGAAGCACACCTGGATGCATTCTGTAATCTGTGGACCTTCAGCGTGTTGATGAAACACTGAAATTGCATCGGGATTTAATACTACAGGCACCATGCGGACTTTACTCCATGGGAGTAATGTCTCAAACTGTCTATGCGTTGATCGTACACTGGAAGACCAGCAGTAGTTTCCGAAGCACATGTGGAGGCAGTCCGTAATCTGTGGACCTTTAGAGTGTTGATGAAACACAAAAATTGCATTGGGATTGAATATAAACAGACACCATGCTGACTTTTCTCCATGACAGTAATATCTCAAACTATCTACGCTTTGATCGTTCCCTGGAAGACAAGTAGTAGTTTACGAAGCACATCTGGTCTCATTCTGTAATCTGTGGACCTTTAGAGTGTTGATGAAACACAGAAATTGCATCGCGATTGAATACAACAGGCACAATGCAGACTTTTCTCCAAGGGAGTAATGTCTCAAACTGTATAAGGTTTGATCGTTCCTGGGAGACCAGTACTAGTTTACGAATCACACGTGGAGGCATTCTGTAATCTGTGGACATTCAGAGTGTTGATGAAACATAGAAATTGCATCGGGATTGAATATATCAGGCACCATGCGGACTTTTCTCCATGGTAGTAATGTCTCAAACTGTCTACGCTTTGATCGATTCCTGGAAGACCAGTTGTAGTTTCCGAAGCACATCTGGAGGCATAACGTAATCTGTTTACTTTCAGTGTGTTGTTGAAACACAGATATTGCATCGGGATTGAATACAACATGCACCATGCGGACTTTTCTGCTTCAGAGTAATGTCTCAAACAGTCTACGCTTTGATCGTTACCTAGAAGACCAATAGTAGTTTCCGAAGCACATCTGGAGCCATACTGTAATCTGTGGACATTCAGAGTGTTGATGAAACACAGAAATTGCATCGGGATTGATTACCACAGGCACCATGCGGACTTTTCTCCATGGGAGTAATGCCTCAAAATTTCTACCCTTTGTTCGTTCCTTGGAAGACCAGTAGTAGTTTCCGAATCACATCTGGAGGCCATCTGTAGTCTGTGGACATTCAGGGTGTTGATGAAACAATGAAATTGCTTCCGGATTGAATACAACACGCACCATGCAGACTTTTCTCCATGTGAGTAATTTCTCAAACAGTCTACGCTTTGGTCGATTCCTGGAAGAGCAGTAGTAGTTTAAGGAGCACATCTGCAGGGATTCTGTAATCTGTGGACATTCAGTGTGTTGATGAAACAAAGAAATTGCTTCGGGATTGAATACAACACTCACCATGCAGACTTTTTTCCATGGGAGTAATGTCTCAAACTGTCAACGCTTTTGATCGATTCCTGGAAGAGCAGTAGCAGTTTAAGAAGCACATCTGGAGTCATTCTGTTACCTGTGGACTTTAAGTGTGTTGATGAAGCACAGAAATGGCATCGGGATTGGGTACAACAGGAACCATGTGGACTTTTCTCCATGGGAGTAGTGTCTCAAACTGTCTACACTTTGATAGATCGCTGGAAGACCAGTAGTAGTTTCCGAATCACATCTGGAGGCATTCTGTAATCTTTGGAGTTTCTGAGTGTTGATGAAACACCGAAATTGCATCGGGATTGAATACAACATTCATCATGCCGACTTTTCTCAATGCGAGTAATGTCTCAAACTGTCTACCTTTTGATCGTTCCCTGGAAGACCAGTCGTACTTTCTGAAGCACGACTGGAGTTATTCTGTAATCGGTGGCTCTTCAGGGTGTTGATGAAAGAAAGAAATTGCTTCGGGATTGAATACAACAGGCACGATGCCGACTTTGATCCATGGGAGTAATGTCTTTAACTGTAAACGCTTTGATCTATTCCTGGAAGAGCAGTAGTAGTTTCTGAAGCACATCTGTAGGCGTTATGTAATCTATGGACGTTCAGGGTGTTGATGAAAGAAAGAAATTGCTTCGGGATTGTTTACAACAGGCACCATGCACACTTTTCGCCACGGGAGTAATGTCTCAAATGGTCTGCGCTTTGATCGATTTCGGGAATACCAGTAGTAGTTTCCGAACCACATCTGAAGTCAATCTGTAATCTGTGAACGTTAAGAGTGTTGATGAAACACAGAAATTGCATCGGGATTGAAAAAAAAATAACCATGCGGACTTTTCTCCATGGCAGTAATGTCTCAATCTGTCTACGATTTGATCGTTCCCTGAAAGACCAGTAGTAGTTTCCGAAACACATCTGGAGGCATTCTGTAATCCGTGGACCTTCTGAGTGTTGATGAAACAAAGAAATTGCATCGTAATTGAACACAACATGCACCAAGCGAACTTTTCTCCATGGGAGTAATGTCTTAAACAGTCTACGCTTTGATCGTTCCCTGGAAGACCTGTAGTAGTTTCCGAAGCACATCTTGAGTGATTCTGTAATCTGTGGTCGTTCAGGGTGTTGATGAAGCTCAGAAATGTCATCGGGATTGGATACAAAAGGAACCATGCGGACTTTTCTCCACAGGAGCAATGTCTCAAACTGTCTCCGATCTGATCGTTCCCTGGAAGACCAGTAATATTTTACGAAGCACATCTGGAAGCATTCTGTAATCTGTGGACCTTCAAACTGTTGATGAAACACAGAAATTGCATCGTGATTGAATACCACAGGCACCATGCGGGCTTTTCTCCATGGGAGTAATGTCTCAAACTGTCTAGGCTTTGATCTATTCCTGGAAGACCAGTAAAAGCTTCCGAATCACATCTGGAGCTAATCTGTAATCTGTAGACCTTCAGAGTATTGATGACACAATGAAATTGCTTCCGGATTGAATACAACACGCACCATGCAGATTTTTCTCCATGTTACTGATGTCTCAAACTGTCTACGCTTTGGTCGATTCGTGGAAGAGCAGTAGTAGTTTAAGAAGCACATCTGGAGGGATTCTGTAATCTGTGGACATTCAGGGTGTTGATGAAACAAAGAAATTGCTTCGGGATTGAAAACAACACTCACCATGCAGACTTTTTTCCATGGGAGTAATGTCTCAAACTGTCAACGCTTTGATCGATTTATGGAAGAGCAGTAGTAGTTTACGAAGCACATCTGGAAGCATTCTGTAATCTGTGGACCTTCAGACGGTTGATGAAACACAGAAATTGCATCGGGATTGAATACAACAGGCACCATGTGGACTTTTCCCCATGGGAGTAGTGTCTCAAACTGTCTACACTTTGATCGTTCCCTGGAAGACCAGTAGTAGTTTCCGAATCACATCTGGAGGCATTCTGTAATCTTTGTGTTGATGAAACACCGAAATTGCATCGGGATTGAATACAACATTCATCATGCCGACTTTTCTCAATGCGAGTAATGTCTCAAACTGTCTACGCTTTGATCGTTCCCTGGAAGACCAGTCGTACTTTCTGAAGCACGACTGGAGTTATTCTGTAATCGGTGGCTCTTCAGGGTGTTGATGAAAGAAAGAAATTGCTTCGGGATTGAATACAACAGGCACGATGCCGACTTTGATCCATGGGAGTAATGTCTTTAACTGTAAACGCTTTGATGTATTCCTGGAAGAGCAGTAGTAGTTTCTGAAGCACATCTGTAGGCGTTATGTAATCTATGGACGTTCAGGGTGTTGATGAAAGAAAGAAATTGCATCGGGATTGTTTACAACAGGCACCATGCAGACTTTTCGCCACGGGAGTAATGTCTCAAATGGTCTGCGCTTTGATCGATTTCGGGAATACCAGTAGTAGTTTCCGAACCACATCTGAAGTCAATCTATAATCTGTGAACGTTAAGAGTGTTGATGAAACACAGAAATTGCATCGGGATTAAAAAAAAAATAACCATGCGGACTTTTCTCCATGGCAGTAATGTCTCAATCTGTCTACGATTTGATCGTTCCCTGAAAGACCAGTAGTAGTTTCCGAAACACATCTGGAGGCATTCTGTAATCCGTGGACCTTCTGAGTGTTGATGAAACAAAGAAATTGCATCGTAATTGAACACAACATGCACCAAGCGAACTTTTCTCCATGGGAGTAATGTCTTAAACAGTCTACGCTTTGATCGTTCCCTGGAAGACCTGTAGTAGTTTCCGAAGCACATCTTGAGTGATTCTGTAATCTGTGGTTGTTCAGGGTGTTGATGAAGCTCAGAAATGTCATCGGGATTGGATACAAAAGGAACCATGCGGACTTTTCTACACAGGAGCAATGTCTCAAACTGTCTACGATCTGATCGTTCCCTGGAAGACCAGTAATATTTTACGAAGCACATCTGGAAGCATTCTGTAATCTGTGGACCTTCAAACTGTTGATGAAACACAGAAATTGCATCGTGATTGAATACCACAGGCACCATGCGGGCTTTTCTCCATTGGAGTAATGTCTCAAACTATCTAGGCTTTGATCTATTCCTGGAAGACCAGTAAAAGCTTCCGAATCACATCTGGAGCTATTCTGTAATCTGTAGACCTTCAGAGTATTGATGACACAATGAAATTGCTTCCGGATTGAATACAACACGCACCATGCAGACTTTTCTCCATGTTACTGATGTCTCAAACTGTCTACGCTTTGGTCGATTCGTGGAAGAGCAGTAGTAGTTTAAGAAGCACATCTGGAGGGATTCTGTAATCTGTGGACATTCAGGGTGTTGATGAAACAAAGAAATTGCTTCGGGATTGAAAACAACACTCACCATGCAGACTTTTTTCCATGGGAGTAATGTCTCAAACTGTCAACGCTTTGATCGACTTATGGAAGAGCAGTAGTAGTTTACGAAGCACATCTGGAAGCATTCTGTAATCTGTGGACCTTCAGACTGTTGATGAAACACAGAAATTGCATCGGGATTGAATACAACAGGCACCATGTGGACTTTTCCCCATGGGAGTAGTGTCTCAAACTGTCTACACTTTGATCGCTCCCTGGAAGACCAGTAGTAGTTTCCGAATCACATCTGGAGGCATTCTGTAATCTTTGTGTTGATGAAACACCGAAAATGCATCGGGATTGAATACAACAGGCATCATGCCGACTTTTCTCAATGCGTGTAATGTCTCAACCTCTCTACGCTTTGATCGTTCCCTGGAAGACCAGTTGTACTTTCTGATGCACGACCGGATTTATTCTTTAATCGGTGGCTCTTCAGGGTGTTGATGAAACAAAGAAATTGCATCGGGATTGAATACAACAGGCACGATGCCGACTTTTCTCCATGGGAGTAATGTCTTTAACTGTAAACGCTTTGATCTATTCCTGGAAGAGCAGTAGTAGTTTCTGAAGCACATCTGTAGGCATTATGCAATCTGTGGACCTTCAGAGTGTTGATGAAACACAGAAATTGCATCGGGATTGAATACAACAGGCATCATGCCGACTTTTCTCAATGGGAGTAATGTCTCAAATTGTCTACGCTTTGATCGTTCCCTGGATGCATAGTAGTAGTTTCCGAAGCACATCTGGAGGCAATCTGTAATCTGTGGACGTTCAGTGTGTTGATGAAACACAGAAATTGCATCGGGATCGAATACAACAGGCACCATGTATACTATTCTCCATGGGAGTAGTGTCTTAAACTGTCTACGCTTTGATCGTTCCCTGGAAGACCAGTAGTAGTTTCCGAAGCACATCTGGAGGCCCTCTGTAATCTGTGGACCTTCAGAGTGTTGATGAAGCACAGAAATGGCATCGGGATTGGATACAACAGGCACCATGCGGACTTTTCTCCATAGGAGTAATGTCTCAAACTGTCTACGATTTGATCGTTCCCTGGAAGACGAGTAGTAGTTTCCGAATCACATCCGGAGGCATTCTGTAATGTATGGAGTTTCTGAGTGTTGATGAAACCACCGAAATTGCATCGGGATTGAATACAACAGGCACCATGCGTACTTTTCTCCATGGTAGAAATGTCTCAAACTGTCTACGCTTTGTTCGTTCCCTGGAAGACCAGTAGTAGTTTCCGAATCACATCTGGAGGCCTTCTGTAATCTGTGGACATTCAGGGTGTTGATGAAAGAAAGAAATTGCTTCGGAATTGAATACAACACGCACCATGCAGACTTTTCTCCATGGGAGTAATGTCTCAAATTGTCATCGAGTTGATCGATCCCTGGAAGAGCAGTAGTAGTTTAAGAATCACATCTGTTGGCATTCTGTAATCTATGGAGTTTCTGAGTGTTGATGGAACACCGAAATGCATCGGGATTGAAAACAAAAACCACCATGCGAACTTTTCTTCATGGGATTAATGGCTCGAACTGTCTACGATTTGATCGTTCCCGAAAGACCAGTAGTAGTTACCGAAACACATCAGGAAGCATTCTTTAATCTGAGGACCTTCTGATTGTTGATGAAACAAATAAATTGCATCGTAATAGAACACAACATGCACCAAGCGGACTTTACTCCATAGGAGTAATGTCTCAAACTGTCTACGGTTTGATCGTTCCCTGGAAGACCAGTAGTAGTTTCCGAAGCTCATCTGGAGGCCCTCTGCAATCTGTGGAACTTCTGAGTGTTGATGCAGCACAGAAATGGCATCGGGATTGGATACAACAGGAACCATGCGGACTTTTCTCCATAGGAGTAATGTCTCAAACTTTCTACGACTTGTTCGTTCCATGGAAGACCAGTAGTAGTTTACGAAGCACATCTGGAAGCATTCTGTAATCTGTGGACCTTCAGACTGTTGATGAAACACAGAAATTGCATCGGGATTGAATATCACAGGCACCATGTGGACTTTTCTCAACGGGAGTAGTGTCTCAAACTGTCTACACTTTGATCGTTGCTTGGAAGAACAGTAGTAGTTTCCGAATCACATCTGGAGGCATTCTGTAATCTATGGAGTTTCTGAGTGTTGATGAAACACCAAATTTCCATCGGGATTGAATACCACAGGCACCATGCGGTCTTTTCTCCATGGGAGTAATGTCTCAAACTGTCTACGCTTTGTTCGTTCTCTGGAAGACCAGTAGTAGTTTCCGAATCACATCTGGAGGCGTTCTGTAATCTGTGGACCTTCAGGGTGTTGATGAAACAAAGAAATTCCTTCGGGATTTAATACAACACGAACCATGCAGACTTTTCTCCATGGGAGTGATGTCTTTAACTGTAAAAAATTTGATCTATTCCTGGAAGAGCAGTAGCAGTTTCTGAAGCACATCTGGAGTCACTCTGTAATCTGTGGACTTTAAGAGTGTTGATGAAACACAGAAATTGCATCGGGATTGAATACAACAGGCACCATGAGGACTTTTCTCCATGGGAGAAATGTCTCAAACTGTCTACGCTTTGTTCGTTCCCTGGAAGACCAGTAGTAGTTTCCGAATCACATCTGGAGGCCTTCTGTAATCTGTGGACATTCAGGCTGTTGACGAAACTAAGAAATTTGCTTCGGGATTGAATACAACATGCACCATGCGGACTTTTCTCCATGGGAGTAATGTCTCACACTGTCTACGCTTTGATCGTTCCCTGGAAGACCAGTAGTAGTTTCTGAAGCACATCTGGAGGCACTCTGTAATCTGTGGACCTTCACAGTGTTGATGAAGCACAGAAATGGCATCGGGATTGGATACAACAGGCACCATGAGGACTTTTCCCCATAGAAGAAATGTCTCAAACTGTCTACGATTTGATCGTTCCCTGGAAGACTAGTAGTAGTTTCCGAAGCACATCTGTTGGCATTCTGTAATCTATGGAGGTTCTCAGTGTTGATGAAACACCGAAATTGCATCGGGATTGAATACAGCAGACACCATGCGTACTTTTCTCCATGGGTGAAATGTCTCAAACTGTCTACGTTTTATTCATTCCCTGGAAGACCAGTAGTAGGTTCCAAATCAAATCTGGACCCCTATTGTAATCTGTGGACCTTAAGAGTGTTGATGAAACACAGAAATTGCATCGGGATTGAAAACAACAAAGACCATGTGAACTTTTCTCCATGGTATTAATGTCTCAAACTGTCTACGATTTGATCGTTCCCTGAAAGACCAGTAGTAGTTACCGAAACACATCTGGAAGCCTTCTTTAATCTGTGGACCTTCTGAGTGTTGATGAAACAAAGAAATTGCATCGTAATTGAAGACAACATGCACCAATTGGACTTTTCTCCATGGAAGAAATGTCTCAAACGGTCTACGGTTTTATTGTTCCCTGGAAGACCAGTAGTAGTTTCCGAATCACATCTGGAGGCATTCTGCAATCTATGGAGTTTCTGAGTGCTGATGAAACACCGTAATTGCATCGGGATTGAATACAACAGGCATCATGCCGACTTTTCTCCATGGGAGTAATGTCTTTAACTTTAAACGCTTTGATCTATTACTGGAAGAGCAGTAGTAGTTTCTGAAGCACATCTGTATTCATTATGTAATCTGTGGACATTCAGAGTGTTGATGAAACACAGAAATTGCATCGTGATTAAATACCACAGGCACCATGGGGACTTTTCTCGATGGGAGTAATGTCTCAAATTGTCTAGGCTTTGATCGATTCCTGGAAGACCAGTAGAGGCTTCCGAACCACATCTGGAGGTATTCTGTAATCTGTAGACCTTCAGAGTAGTGATGAAACACAGATATAGCATCGGGATTGAATACAACATGCACCATGCGGACTTTTCTCCATGTGAGTAATGTCTCATATTGTCTACGCTTTGATCGTTCCCTGGAATCCCAGTAGTAGTTTCCGAAGCACATCTGGAGGCAATCTGTAATCTATGGACGTTCAGGGTGTTGATGAAAGAAAGAAATTACTGCGGGATTGAATAAAACAGGCACCATGCAGACTTTTCTCCATGGGAGTAATGTCTCAAATGGTCTGCGCTTTGATCGATTCCTGGAAAACCAGTGGTAGTTTCCGAAGCACATCTGGAGTCATTCTGTAATCTGTGGACCTTAAGTGTTAATGAAACACAGAAATTGCATCGGGATTGAATACAACAACCACCATGCGAACTTTTCTCCATGGCAGCAATGTCTCAAACTGTCTACGATCTGACCGTTCCCTGAGAGACCAGTAGTAGTTTCCGAAACACATCTGGAGGCATTCTGTAATCTGTGGACCTTCTGAGTGTTGATGAAACAAAGAAATTGCATCGTAATTGAACAAGACATGCACCAAGCGAACTTTTCTAAATGGGAGTAATGTCTCAAACAGTCTACGCTTTGATCATTCCCCGGAAGACCTGTAGTAGTTTCCGAAGCACATCTGGAGTAATTCTGTAATCTGTGGACGTTCAGGGTGTTGATGAAACAAAGAAATTGCATCGAGGCTAAATACCACTGTCACCATGCGCACTTTTCTCCATGGGAGTAATGTCTCAAACTGTCTACTCTTTGATCGATTCCTGGAAGATTAGTAGAAGCTTCCGAAGCACATCTGGAGGCATTCTGTAATCTGTAGACCTTCAGAGTAATGATGAAACACAGAAATAGCATCGGGATTGTATACAACAGGAGCCATGTGGACTTTTCTCCATGGGAGTAATATCTCAGAATGTCTGCGCTATGATCGATTCCTGGAAGACCAGTAGTAGTTTCCGAAGCACTTCTGGAGGCATTGTGTAATCTGAGGACCATCAGAGTGTTGATGAAGCACAGAAATGGCATCGGGTTTGGATACAACAGGCTCCATGCGGACTTTTCTCCATGGGAGTAATATCTCAAACTGTCTACGAATTGATCGTTCCCTGGAAGTCCAGTAGTAGTTTCCGAAGCTCATCTGGAAGCAGTCTGTAATCTGTGGACCTTCAGAGTGTTGATGCAACACAGATATTCCATCGTGATTGCATACCACAGGCACCATGTTGTCTTTTCTCCATGGGATTATTGTCTCAAACTGTCTACGCTTTGATCGATTCCTGTGACCAGGACAAGCTTCTGAAGCACATCTGGAGCCATTCTGTAATCTGTAGATCTTCAGAGTATTGATGAAACACTGAAAATTCATCGGGATTGTATACAACAGGCACCATGCGGACTTTTCTCCATGGGAGTAATGTCTCAAATTGTCTGCGCTTTGATCGATTCCTGGAAGCCCAGTAGTAGTTTCCGAAGCACATCTGGAGGCCCTCTGTAATATGTGGACCTTCAGAGTGTTGATGAAGCACAGAAAAGGCATCGAGACAGAATACAACAGGCACGATGCCGACTTTTCTCCATGGGAATAATGTCTCAAACTGTCTACGATTTGATCATTGCCTGGAAGAACAGTAGTAGTTTCCGAAGCACATCTGGAGGCACTCTGTAATCTGTGGACCTTCAGAGTGTTCATGAAACAAAGAAATTGCATCGTAATTGAACACAACATGCACCAAGCGGACTTTCCTCCATGGGAGTAATGTCTCAAACAGTTTTCGCTTTGATCGTTGCCTGGAAGAACTGTAGTAGTTTCCGAAGCACATCTGGAGGCACTCTGTATTCTGTGGACCTTCAGAGTGTTGTTGAAGCACGGAAATGGCATCGGGATTGGATACAACAGGCACCATGCGGACTTTTCTCCATAGGAGTAATGTCTCAAACTGTATAAGATTTGATCGTTCCCTGGATGACCAGTAGTAGTTTACGAAGCACATCTGGAACCATTCTGTAATCTGTGGACCTTCAGAGTGTTGATGAAACAAAGAAATTGCATCGGGATTGAATACCACAGGCACCATGCGGACTTTTCTCCATAGGAGTAATGTCTCAAACTGTTTACGATTTGATCGTTCCCTGGAAGTCCAGTAGGAGTTTCCGAAGCTCTTCTGGAAGCACTCTGTAATCTGTGGACCTTCGGAGTGTTGATGAAATACAGATATTGCATCGTGATTGAATACAACATTCACTATGCGGACTTTTCTCCATGAGAGTAATGTCTCAAACAGTCTACGTTTTTATCGTTCCCTGGAAGACCAGTAATAGTTTCCGAAGCACATCTGGAGGGATTCTGTTATCTGTGGACGTTACGGATGTTGATGGAACAAAGAAATTGCATCTTGATTAAATACCACAGGCACCATGCAGACTTTTCTCTATGGGAGTAATATCTGAATTTGTCGACGCTTTGAACGATTCCTGGAAGACCAGTAGCAGTTTCAGAAGCACATCAGTAGGCATTCTGTAATCTGTGGTCCTTCAGAGTGTTGATGAAAGAAAGAAATTGCTTCGGGATTGAATACAACACGCACCATGCAGACTTTTCTCCATGGGAGTAATGTCTCAAATTGTCATCGAGTTGATCGATCCCTGGAAGAGCAGTAGTAGTTTAAGAATCACATCTGTTGGCATTCTGTAATCTATGGAGTTTCTGAGTGTTGATGGAACACCGAAATGCATCGGGATTGAAAACAACAACCACCATGCGAACTTTTCTCCATGGGATTAATGGCTCAAACTGTCTACGATTTGATCGTTCCCGAAAGACCAGTACTAGTTACCGAAACACATCTCGAAGCATTCTTTAATCTGTGGACCTTCTGAGTGTTGATGAAACAAATAAATTGCATCGTAGTAGAACACAACACGCAACAATCGGACTTTTCTCCATGGGAGTAATGTCTCAAATTGTCTACGGTTTGATCGTTCCCTGGAAGACCAGTGGTAGTTTCCGAAGCACATTGATGCAGCACAGAAATGGCATCGGGATTGGATACAACAGGAACCATGCGGACTTTTCTCCATAGGAGTAATGTCTCAAACTTTCTACGACTTGTTCGTTCCATGGAAGACCAGTAGTAGTTTACGAAGCACATCTGGAAGCATTCTGTAATCTGTGGACCTTCAGACTGTTGATGAAACACAGAAATGGCATCGGGATTGAATACCACAGGCACCATGCGGTCTTTTCTCCATGGGAGTAATGTCTCAAACTGTCTACTCTTTGTTCGTTCCCTGGAAGACCAGTAGTAGTTTCCGAATCACATCTGGAGGCGTTCTGTAATCTGTGGACCTTCAGGGTGTTGATGAAACAAAGAAATTCCTTCGGGATTTAATACAACACGAACCATGCAGACATTTCTCCATGGGAGTGATGTCTTTAACTGTAAACGTTTTGATCCATTCCTGGAAGAGCAGTAGCAGTTCCTGAAGCACATCTGGAGTCATTCTGTAATCTGTGGACTTTAAGAGTGTTGATGAAACACAGAAATTGCATCGGGATTGAATACAACAGGCACCATGAGGACTTTTCTCCATGGGAGAAATGTCTCAAACTGTCTACGTTTTGCTCGTTCCCTGGAAGACCAGTAGTAGTTTCCGAATCACATCTGGAGGCCTTCTGTAATCTGTGGACATTCAGGCTGTTGACGAAACTAAGAAATTTGCTTCGGGATTGAATACAACATGTACCATGCGGACTTTTCTCCATGGGAGTAATGTCTCAAACTGTCTACGCTCTGATCGTTCCCTGGAAGACCAGTAGTAGTTTCCGAAGCACATCTGGAGGCACTCTGTAATCTGTGGACCTTCACAGTGTTGATGAAGCACAGAAATGGCATCGGGATTGGATACAACAGGCACCATGAGGACTTTTCCACATAGAAGAAATGTCTCAAACTGTCTACGATTTGATCGTTCCCTGGAAGACTAGTAGTAGTTTCCGAAGCACATCTGTTGGCATTCTGTAATCTATGGAGTTTCTGAGTGTTGATGAAACACCGAAATTGCATCGGGATTGAATACAACAGGCACCATGCGTACTTTTCTCCATGGGTGAAATGTCTCAAACTGTCTACGTTTTATTCATTCCCTGGAAGACCAGTAGTAGGTTCCAAATCAAATCTGGACCCCTTCTGTAATCTGTGGACCTTAAGAGTGTTGATGAAACACAGAAATTGCATCGGGATTGAAAACAACAAAGACCATGTGAGCTTTTCTCCATGGTATTAATGTCTCAAACTGTCTACGATTTGATCGTTCCCTGAAAGACCAGTAGTAGTCACCGAAATACATCTGGAAGCCTTCTTTAATCTGTGGACCTTCTGAGTGTTGATGAAACAATGAAATGGCATCGTAATTGAAGACAACATGCACCAATTGGACTTTTCTCCATGGAAGAAATGTCTCAAACGGTCTACGGTTTGATTGTTCCCTGGAAGACCAGTAGTAGCTTCCGAATCACATCTGGAGGCATTCTGAAATCTATGGAGTTTCTGAGTGCTGATGAAACACCGTAATTGCATCGGGATTGAATACAACAGGCATCATGCCGACTTTTCTCCATGGGAGTAATGTCTTTAACTTTAAAGGCTTTGATCAATTCCTGGAAGAGCAGTAGTAGTTTCTGAAGCACATCTGTATTCATTATGTAATCTGTGGACATTCAGAGTGTTGATGAAACACAGAAATTGCATCGTGATTAAATACCACAGGCACCATGGGGACTTTTCTCGATGGGAGTAATGTCTCAAATTGTCTAGGCTTTGATCGATTCCTGGAAGACTAGTAGAAGCTTCCGAACCACATCTGGAGGTATTCTGTAATCTGTAGACCTTCAGAGTAATGATGAAACACAGAAATAGCATCGGAATTGAATACAACATGCACCATGCGGACTTTTCTCCATGGGAGTAATGTCTCATATTGTCTACGCTTTGATCGTTCCCTGGAAGCCCAGTAGTAGTTTCCGAAGCACATCTGGAGGCAATCTGTAATCTGTGGACGTTCAGGGTGTTGTTGAAAGAAAGAAATTACTACGGGATTAAATACAACAGGCACCATGCAGACTTTTCTCCATGGGAGTAATGTCTCAAATGGTCTGCGCTTTGATCGATTCCTGGAAAACCAGTAGTAGTTTCCGAAGCACATCTGGAGTCATTCTGTAATCTGTGGACCTTAAGAGTGTTGATGAAACACAGAAATTGCATCGGGATTGAATACAACAACCACCATGCGAACTTTTCTCCATGGCAGCAATGTCTCAAACTGTTTACGATCTGAACGTTCCCTGAAAGACCAGTAGTAGTTTCCGAAACACATCTGGAGGCATTCTGTAATCTGTGGACCTTCTGAGTGTTGATGAAACAAAGATATTGCATCGTAATTGAACACGACATGCACCAAGTGAACTTTTCTCCATGGGAGTAATGTCTCAAATTGTCATCGAGTTGATCGATCCCTGGAAGAGCAGTAGTAGTTTAAGAATCACATCTGTTGGCATTCTGTAATCTATGGAGTTTCTGAGTGTTGATGGAACACCGAAATGCATCGGGATTGAAAACAACAACCACCATGCGAACTTTTCTCCATGGGATTAATGGCTCAAACTGTCTACGATTTGATCGTTCCCGAAAGACCAGTACTAGTTACCGAAACACATCTCGAAGCATTCTTTAATCTGTGGACCTTCTGAGTGTTGATGAAACAAATAAATTGCATCGTAGTAGAACACAACACGCAACAATCGGACTTTTCTCCATGGGAGTAATGTCTCAAATTGTCTACGGTTTGATCGTTCCCTGGAAGACCAGTGGTAGTTTCCGAAGCACATTGATGCAGCACAGAAATGGCATCGGGATTGGATACAACAGGAACCATGCGGACTTTTCTCCATAGGAGTAATGTCTCAAACTTTCTACGACTTGTTCGTTCCATGGAAGACCAGTAGTAGTTTACGAAGCACATCTGGAAGCATTCTGTAATCTGTGGACCTTCAGACTGTTGATGAAACACAGAAATGGCATCGGGATTGAATACCACAGGCACCATGCGGTCTTTTCTCCATGGGAGTAATGTCTCAAACTGTCTACTCTTTGTTCGTTCCCTGGAAGACCAGTAGTAGTTTCCGAATCACATCTGGAGGCGTTCTGTAATCTGTGGACCTTCAGGGTGTTGATGAAACAAAGAAATTCCTGCGGGATTTAATACAACACGAACCATGCAGACATTTCTCCATGGGAGTGATGTCTTTAACTGTAAACGTTTTGATCCATTCCTGGAAGAGCAGTAGCAGTTCCTGAAGCACATCTGGAGTCATTCTGTAATCTGTGGACTTTAAGAGTGTTGATGAAACACAGAAATTGCATCGGGATTGAATACAACAGGCACCATGAGGACTTTTCTCCATGGGAGAAATGTCTCAAACTGTCTACGTTTTGCTCGTTCCCTGGAAGACCAGTAGTAGTTTCCGAATCACATCTGGAGGCCTTCTGTAATCTGTGGACATTCAGGCTGTTGACGAAACTAAGAAATTTGCTTCGGGATTGAATACAACATGTACCATGCGGACTTTTCTCCATGGGAGTAATGTCTCAAACTGTCTACGCTCTGATCGTTCCCTGGAAGACCAGTAGTAGTTTCCGAAGCACATCTGGAGGCACTCTGTAATCTGTGGACCTTCACAGTGTTGATGAAGCACAGAAATGGCATCGGGATTGGATACAACAGGCACCATGAGGACTTTTCCACATAGAAGAAATGTCTCAAACTGTCTACGATTTGATCGTTCCCTGGAAGACTAGTAGTAGTTTCCGAAGCACATCTGTTGGCATTCTGTAATCTATGGAGTTTCTGAGTGTTGATGAAACACCGAAATTGCATCGGGATTGAATACAACAGGCACCATGCGTACTTTTCTCCATGGGTGAAATGTCTCAAACTGTCTACGTTTTATTCATTCCCTGGAAGACCAGTAGTAGGTTCCAAATCAAATCTGGACCCCTTCTGTAATCTGTGGACCTTAAGAGTGTTGATGAAACACAGAAATTGCATCGGGATTGAAAACAACAAAGACCATGTGAGCTTTTCTCCATGGTATTAATGTCTCAAACTGTCTACGATTTGATCGTTCCCTGAAAGACCAGTAGTAGTCACCGAAATACATCTGGAAGCCTTCTTTAATCTGTGGACCTTCTGAGTGTTGATGAAACAATGAAATGGCATCGTAATTGAAGACAACATGCACCAATTGGACTTTTCTCCATGGAAGAAATGTCTCAAACGGTCTACGGTTTGATTGTTCCCTGGAAGACCAGTAGTAGCTTCCGAATCACATCTGGAGGCATTCTGAAATCTATGGAGTTTCTGAGTGCTGATGAAACACCGTAATTGCATCGGGATTGAATACAACAGGCATCATGCCGACTTTTCTCCATGGGAGTAATGTCTTTAACTTTAAAGGCTTTGATCAATTCCTGGAAGAGCAGTAGTAGTTTCTGAAGCACATCTGTATTCATTATGTAATCTGTGGACATTCAGAGTGTTGATGAAACACAGAAATTGCATCGTGATTAAATACCACAGGCACCATGGGGACTTTTCTCGATGGGAGTAATGTCTCAAATTGTCTAGGCTTTGATCGATTCCTGGAAGACTAGTAGAAGCTTCCGAACCACATCTGGAGGTATTCTGTAATCTGTAGACCTTCAGAGTAATGATGAAACACAGAAATAGCATCGGAATTGAATACAACATGCACCATGCGGACTTTTCTCCATGGGAGTAATGTCTCATATTGTCTACGCTTTGATCGTTCCCTGGAAGCCCAGTAGTAGTTTCCGAAGCACATCTGGAGGCAATCTGTAATCTGTGGACGTTCAGGGTGTTGTTGAAAGAAAGAAATTACTACGGGATTAAATACAACAGGCACCATGCAGACTTTTCTCCATGGGAGTAATGTCTCAAATGGTCTGCGCTTTGATCGATTCCTGGAAAACCAGTAGTAGTTTCCGAAGCACATCTGGAGTCATTCTGTAATCTGTGGACCTTAAGAGTGTTGATGAAACACAGAAATTGCATCGGGATTGAATACAACAACCACCATGCGAACTTTTCTCCATGGCAGCAATGTCTCAAACTGTTTACGATCTGAACGTTCCCTGAAAGACCAGTAGTAGTTTCCGAAACACATCTGGAGGCATTCTGTAATCTGTGGACCTTCTGAGTGTTGATGAAACAAAGATATTGCATCGTAATTGAACACGACATGCACCAAGTGAACTTTTCTCCATGGGAGTAATGTCTCAAACAGTCTACGTTTTGATCGTTCCCCGGAAGACCTGTAGTAGTTTCCGAAGCACATCTGGAGTAATTCTGTAATCTGTGGACGTTCAGGGTGTTGATGAAACAAAGAAATTGCATCGAGGCTAAATACCACAGGCACCATGTGCACTTTTCTCCATGGGAGTAATGTCTCAAACTGTCTACGCCTTGATCGATTCCTGGAAGAGCAGTAGTACTTTAAGAAGCACATCTGGAGGGATTCTGTAATCTGTGGACATTCAGGGTGTTGATGAAACAAAGAAATTGCTTCGGGATTGAATACAACACTCACTATGCAGACTTTTTTCCTTGGCAGTAATGTCTCAAACTGTCAAAGCTTTGATCGATCCCTGGAAGAGCAGTGGTAGTTTAAGAAGCACATCTGGATGCATTCTGCAATCTGTGGACCTTCAGACTGTTGATGAAACACAGAAATTGCATCGTGATTAAATACCACTGTCACCATGCGCACTTTTCTCCATGGGAGTAATGTCTCAAACTGTCTACTCTTTGATCGATTCCTGGAAGATTAGTAGAAGCTTCCGAAGCACATCTGGAGGCATTCTGTAATCTGTAGACCTTCAGAGTAATGATGAAACACAGAAATAGCATCGGGATTGTATACAACTGGAACCATGTGGACTTTTCTCCTTGGGAGTAATATCTCAAAATGTCTGCGCTATGATCGATTTTTGGAAGACCAGTAGTAGTTTCCGAAGCACTTCTGGAGGCATTGTGTAATCTGAGGACCTTCAGAGTGTTGATGAAGCACAGAAATGGCATCGGGTTTGGATACAACAGGCACCATGCGGACTTGTCTCCATGGGAGTAATATCTCAAACTGTCTACGAATTGATCGTTCCCTGGAAGTCCAGTAGTAGTTTCCGAAGCTCATCTGGAAGCAGTCTGTAATCTGTGGACCTTCAGAGTGTTGATGAAACACAGATATTGCATCATGATTGCATACCACAGGGACCATGTTGTCTTTTCTCCATGGGATTAATGGCTCAAACTGTCTACGCTTTGATCGATTCCTGGAAGACCAGGACAAGCTTCTGAAGCACATCTGGAGCCATTCTGTAATCTGTAGATCTTCAGAGTATTGATGAAACACTGAAATTTCATCGGGATTGTATACAACAGGCACCATGCAGACTTTTCTCCATGAGAGTAATGTCTCAAACTGTCTACGATTTGATCGTTACCTGGAAGACCACTACTAGTTTCCGAAGCACATCAGGAGGCATTCTATAATCAGAGTACATTGAGAGTGTTGATGAAACACAGAAATTGCATGTTGATTGAATACAACAGGCACCGTGCAGACTTTTCTCCATGGGAGTAATGCCTCAAACTGTCTATGCTTTGATCGATTCCTGGAAGACCAGTAGGAGTTTTCGAATCACATCTGGAGGCATTCTGTAATCTGTGGAACTTTGAAGTGTAGATTAAACACAGAAATTGCATCGGAAATGAATACAACAGGCACCATGCGGACTTATCTCAATGCGAGTAATGTCTAAAACTGTGTTACGGTTTGGTCGTTCCTGTGAGACCAGTAGTACTCTCGGATACACAACTGGAGGCCTTCTGTAATCTGTGGAAGTTCTGAGTGTTGATGATACAAAGATAATGCATCGGGATTGAATACAACATGCACCATGCGGACTTTTCTCCATGGGAGAAGTGTCTCTAACTGTCTACACTTTGATCGTTCCCTGGAAGAATAGTATTAGTTTCCGAAGCACATCTGGATGCATTCTGTATTCTGTGGATCTTCAGAGTGTTGATGAAACACAGAAATTGCATCGGGATTGAATACAACAGGCACCATGCCGACTTTTCTCCATGGGAATAATGTCTCTAACTGTCTGCGCTTTGATCGTTGCCTGGAAGACCAGTAGTAGTTTCCGAAGCACATCTGGAGGCACTCTGTAATCTGTGGACATTCGGATTGTTGATGAAGCACAAATATGGCATCGGGATTGCATACAACATGCACCATGCGGACATTTCGCCATGGGAGTCATGTCTCAAACTGTCTTCGATTTGATTGTTTCCCCGAAGACCAGTAGTATTTTCCGAAGCATATCTGGAAGCATGCTGTAAGCTGTTTACCTTCAAAGTGTTGATGAAACACAGAAATTGCATTGGAATTGAGTAGAACAGGCACTTTTCTCCAAGGGTGTAGTTTGTCACACGGTCTACACTTTGATCATTCCCTGGAAGACCAGTAGTAGTTTCCGAATCACATCTGGGAGCATTCTGTAATCTATGGAGTTTCTGAGTGATGATGAAACACCGAAATTGCATCAGGATTGAATACAACATGCACCATGCGGACTTTTCTCCATGCGAGTAATGTCTAAAACTGTCTACGCTTTGATCGTTCCCTGGAAGACCAGTAGAACTTTCTGAAGCCCATCTGGAGGCATTCTGTATTCTGTGGCCCTTCAGAGTGTTTATGAAACACAGAAATTGCATTGGGATTGAATACAACAGGCACCATGTGGACTTTTCTCCAAGGGAGTAGTGTCTCACACGGTCTACACTTTGATCGTTCCCTGGAAGACCAGTAGTAGTTTCCGAATCACATCTGGGAGCATTCTGTAATCGATGGAGTTTCTGAGTGATGATGAAACACCGAAATTGCATCAGGATTGTATACAACAGGCACCATGCGGACTTTTCTCCATGTGTGTAATGTCTAAAACTGTCTACGCTTTGATCGTTCCCTGGAAGACCAGTAGTACTTTCTGAAGCACATCTGGAGGCATTCTGTAATCTGTGGATCCTCACGGTGTTGATCAAACACAGAAATTGCATCTGGATTGAATACCACTGGCACCATGCGGTTTTTTCTCCATGGGAGTAATATCTCAAACTGTCTACGCTTTGATCGTTCCTGGGAGACCAGTAGTAGTTTTCGAAGAACACCTGGAGGCATTCTGTAATCTGTGGACATTCAGGGTGTTGATGAAACACAGAAATTGCATCGGGATTGAATACCAGAGGCACCATGCGTACTTTTTTCTATGGGAGTAATGTCTCAAACTGTCTACGCTTTGATCGATTCCTGGAAGACCAGTTCAAGCTTCCAAAGCACATCTGGAGGCATTCTGTAATCTGTGGACATTCAGGGTGTTGATGAAACAAAGAAATTGCATCGGGAGTGAATACAACAGGCACCATGCCGACTTTCCCCTATGGGATTAATGTCTCAAACTGTCTTCGATTTGATCGATGCCTGGAACACCAGTAGTAGCTTCCGAAGCACATCTGGAGGCATTTTGTAATCTGTGGACCTACAGAGTGTTGATGAAACACAGTCATTGCATCATAAGTGAATACAACAACCACCATGCGGACATTTCTCCATGAAATTAATGTCTCAAACTGTAGAAGCTTTGATCGTTTCCTGGGAGAATAGTAGCAGTTTTAGAAGCACATATAGAGGCAGTTCTGAAATGAGTTGACCTTTAGAGTGTCGATGAAATACAGAAATTGCATCGAGATTGAATACAATATCCTCCATGCAGATTTTTCTCCAAGGGGTAATGTCACTAACTGTGTACGCTTTGATCGTTCCTGGGAGACCAGTAGTAGTTTTCGAAGCACACCTGGAGGAATTCTGTAATCTGTGGACATTCAGAGTGTTGTTGAAACACAGAAATTGCATCGGGATTGAATACCACAGGCACCATGCGGAGTTTTCTCCATGATAGGGATATTTAAACTAACTATGCTTTGATCTTTCCCTGGAAGACCAGTAGTAATCTCGGATGCACATCTGGAAGCATTCTGTACCCTGTGAAACTTCAGCGTGTAGCTGAAACACAGAAATTGCATCGGGAATGAATACAACAGGCACGATGTGGACTTTTCTCCATGGGAGTAATGTCTCAAACTGTCAACGCTTTGATCGATTCCTGGAAGAGTAGTAGTAGTTTAAGATGCACATCTGGAGGCATTGTGTAATCTATGGACCTTCAGAGTGTTGATGAAACACAGAAATTGCATTATGATTGAACACCACACGCAAAAATTCGGAATTTTCTCCATGGGAGTAATGTCTCGAACTGCCTACGCTTTGATCGATTCCTGGAAGACCAGTAGAAGCTACCGAAGCACATGTGGAAGCATTCGGTAATCTGTAGACCTTCAGAGTATTGAAGAAACACAGAAATACCATCGGGATTGTATACAACAGGCACCAAGCGGACACTTCTCTATGGGAGAAATGTCTCGAACTGTCTGCGATTTGATCCATTCCTGGAAGACCAGTAGTAGCTTCCGAAACAGATCTGGAGGCACTCTGTAATCTGTGGACCTTCAGAGTGTTGATGAAACACAGAAATTGCATCGGGATTGAATACAACAGGCACCATGCGGGCTTATCTCTATGAGAGGAATGTCTCAAACTGTCTACGATATGATCGTACCCTGGAAGACCAGTAGTAGTTTCCGAAGCACATCTGGAGGCATTCTGTAATCTGTGGACTTTCAGAATGTTGATGAAAGAAATAAATTGCATCGTGTATGAATACAACAGGCACCATGCGGACTTTTCTCCATGGGAGTAATGTCTAAAAGTGTCTACGCTTTGATCGATTACTGGAAGACCAGTAGATGTTTCTCAAACACAACTGTAGGCATTCTGTAATCTATGGACCATCAGAGTTTTCAAGAAACACAGAAAATGCATCGGGATTGAATACAAAAGGCACGATGCTCACTTTTCTCCGTGGGTGTAATGTCTCAAACTGTCTCCGATTTGATCGTACCCTGGAAGACCAGTAGTTGTTTCCGAAGCACATCTGGAGGCAATCTGTAATCTCTGGACGATCAGAGTGTTGATGAAACACAGAAATTGCTTTGGGATTGAATACAACTGGCACCATGCGGACTCTTCTCCATGGGAGTAATGTCTCAAACTGTCTCCTCTTTGATCGTTCCCTGGGAGACCAGTAGTAGTTGCCGAAGCACATCTGGAGGCACTCTGTAATCTGTGGACCTTCAGAGAGTTGATGAAACACAGAAATTGCATCGGGATTCAATACAACAGGCACCATGCGGACGTTTCTCCATGGGAGTAATGTTTAAAACTGTCTACGCCTTGATCGATTCCTGGAAGAGCAGTAGTACTTTAAGAAGCATATCTGGAGGGATTCTGTAATCTGTGGACATTCAGGGTGTTAATGAAACAAAGAAATTGCTTCGGGATTGAATACAACACTCACTATGCAGACTTTTTTCCTTGGCAGTAATGTCTCAAACTGTCAAAGCTTTGATCGATCCCTGGAAGCGCTGTGGTAGTTTAAGAAGACATCTGGATGCATTCTGCAATCTGTGGACCTTCAGACTGTTGATGAAACACAGAAATAGCATCGTGATTAAATACCACTGTCACCATGCGCACTTTTCTCCATGGGAGTAATGTCTCAAACTGTCTACTCTTTGATCGATTCCTGGAAGATTAGTAGAAGCTTCCGAAGCTCATCTGGAGGCAATCTATAATCTGTGGACCCTGAGATTGTTGATGAAGGACAAATATGGCATCGGGATTGCATACAACAGGCACAGTGCGGACATTTCTCCATGGGAGTCATGTCTCAATTTGTTTTCGATTTGATCGTTTCCTGGAAGACCAGTAGTATCTTCTGAAGCACATCTGGAATCATTCTGTAATCTGTGGAGTTTCTGAGTGTTGATGAAACACCGAAATAGCATCGGGATTGAATACAACAGGCACCATGTGGACTTTTGTCCATGGGAGAAATGTCTCAAACTGTATACACTTTCATCGTTCCCTTGAAGACCAGTATTAGTTTCCGAAGCACATCTGGAGGCATTCTGTAATATATGGAGCTTCTGAGTGTTGATTACACACAGAAATTGCAGTGGGAGTGAATACAACAGGCAACAAGCGGACTCTTCTCCATGGGAGTAATGTCTCAAACTGTCTACGCCTTGAACGTTCCCTGGAAGAAGAAGTGTACTTTCTGAAGCACATCTGCAGGCATTCTGTAATCTGTGGACCTTCAGAGTGTTGATGAAACAAAGAATTTGCATCGGGATTGAATACAACAGGCACCATGCCTACTTTTCTCCATGGTAATAATGTCTGTAACTGTGTGCGCTTTGATCGTTGCCTGGAAGACCAGTAGTAGTTTCTGAAACACATCTGGAGGCAATCTGTAATCTGTGGACCTTCACATTGTTGATGCAGCACAAATATGGCATCGGGATAGCATACAACAGGCACCGTGCGGACATTTCTCCATGGGAGTCATGTCTCAAACCGTTTTCGATTTGATCGTTTCCTGGAAGTCCAGTAGTATCTTACGAAGCACATCTGGAAGCATTCTGTAATCTGTGGAATTTCTGAGTGTTGATGAAACACCGAAGTTGCATCGGGATTGAATACAACAAGTACCATGTAGACTTTTCTCCATGCGAGTAATGTCTAAAACTGTCTACGCTTTGATCGTTCCCTGGAAGACCAGTAGTACTCTCTGAAGCACATCTGGAGGCATTCTGTAATCTGTGGATCTTCAGGGTGTTGATCAAACACAGAAATTGCATCTGGATTGAATACCACTGGCACCATGCGGTCTTTTCTCCATGGGAGTAATATCTCAAACTGTCTACGCTTTTTATCGATTCCTGGAAGACCAGCAGTAGCTTCCGAAGCACATCTGGAGGCATTCTGTATTCTGTGGACCTTCAGAGTGTTAATGAAACACAGAAATTGCAACTCCATTGAATACAACCATCACCATGTGGACTTTTCTCCATGAAAATAATGTCTCAAACTGTCTACACTTTGATCGTACCCTGGAAGACCAGTAGTAGTTTCCGCAGCACATCTGGAGGCATTCTGTAATCTGTGGACCTTCAGAAAGTTTATGAAACACAGAAATTGCCTCAGGATTGAATACCACAGGCACCATGCGGACTTTTCTCCATGGGAGTAATGTCTCAAACTGTCTACGCTTTGATCGATTCCTGGAAGACCAGTAGAAGCTTTCGAAGCACATCTGGAGGCATTCTGTAATCAGTGGACCTTCAAAGTGTTGATGAAACACAGAGATTGCATCGGGAATGCATACAACCGGCACCATGTGGACTTTTCTACATGGGAGTAGTGTCCCAAACTGTCTACACTTTGATCGTTCCCTATAAGACCAGTAGTAGTTTACGGATCACATATGGAGCCATTCTGTAATCTATGGAGCTTCTGAGTGTTGATGAAACACAGAAATTGGATCTGCATTGAATACAACTGGCACCATGCGGACTTTTCTCCATGGGCGTAATGTGTCAAACTGTCTACGATTTCATCGCCCCCTGGAAGACCAGTAGTAGTTCCGATGCACATCTGGAGGGATTCTGTAAACAGTTTACCATCAGGGTGTTGATGAAACACAGAATTGCATGAGGTTTGAATACAACAGCCACCGTGCAGACTTTTCTCCAAGGGAAAAATGTCTCAATCTGTCTACGCTTTGATTGTTCCTGGGAGACCAGTAGTAGTTTTCGAAGAACACCTGGAGGCATTCTGTAATCTGTGGACATTCAGGGTGTTGATGAAACACAGAAATTGCATCGGGATTGAATACCAGAGGCACCATGCGTACTTTCCCCTATGGGATTAATGTCTCAAACTGTCTTCGATTTGATCGATGCCTGGAACACCAGTAGTAGCTTCCGAAGCCCATCTGGAGGCATTTTGTAATCTGTGGACCTACAGAGTGTTGATGAAACACAGTCATTGCATCATAAGTGAATACAACAACCACCATGCGGACATTTCTCCATGAAATTAATGTCTCAAACTGTAGACGCTTTGATCGTTTCCTGGGAGAATAGTAGCAGTTTTAGAAGCACATCTAGGGGCAGTTCTGAAATGAGTTGACCTTTAGAGTGTCGATGAAATACAGAAATTGCATCGAGATTGAATACAATATCCACCATGCAGATTTTTCTCCAAGGGGTAATGTCTCTAACTGTGTACGCTTTGATCGTTCCTGGGAGACCAGTAGTAGTTTTCGAAGCACACCTGGAGGAATTCTGTAATCTGTGGACATTCAGAGTGTTGATGAAACACAGAAATTGCATTGGGATTGAATACCACAGGCACCATGCGGAGTTTTCTCCATGATAGGGATATTTAAACTAACTATGCTTTGATCTTTCCCTGGAAGACCAGTAGTAATCTCGGATGCACATCTGGAAGCATTCTGTACCCTGTGGACCTTCAGCGTGTAGCTGAAACAGAGAAATTGCATCGGGATTGAATACAACAGGCACGATGTGGACTTTTCTCCATGGGAGTAATGTCTCAAACCGTCAACGTTTTTGATCGATTCCTCGAAGAGTAGTAGTTGTTTAAGATGCACATCTGGAGGCATTGTGTAATCTATGGACCTTCAGAGTGTTGATGAAACACAGAAATTGCATTGTGATTGAACACCACACGCGCCATTCGGAATTTTCTCCATGGGAGTAATGTCTCGAACTGCCTACGCTTTGATCGATTCCTGGAAGACCAGTAGAAGCTACCGAAGCACATGTGGAAGCATTCGGTAATCTGTAGACCTTCAGAGTGTTGATGAAACACAGAAAATGCATCGGGATTGAATACAACAACCACCATACGGACTTTTCTCCATGGTTTTAATGTCTCAAACTGTCTACGCTTTGATCGTTCCCTGGAAGACCAGTAGTACTTTCTGAAGCACATCTGGAATCATTCTGTAATCAGTGGACCTTCAGAGAGATGACGAAACACCGAAATTGCATCGGTATTGAATACAACAGGCACCATGTGGACTTTTCTACACGGGAGTAGTGACTCAAACTGTCTACACTTTGATCGTTGCCTGGAAGACCAGTAGGTGTTTCCGAATCACATCTGGAGGCATTCTGTAATCTATGGAGCTTCTGAGAGCTGCTGAAAGAAAGAAATTGCATCGGGATTGAATACAACAGGCACCCAGCGGACGTTTCTCCATGGGAGTAATGTCTCAAATTGTCTACGGTTTGATTGTTCCCTGGACGACCAGTAGTACTTTCTGAAGCACATCTGTAGGCATTCTGTAATCTCTGGACCTTCAGAGTTCTCATGAAACACAGAAAATGCATCGGGATTGAATACAAAAGGCACCCTGCGAACTTTTCTAGATGGGAGTAATGTCTCAAACTGTCTCCGCTTTGAACGTTCCCTGGGAGACCAGTAGTAGTTGCCGAAGCACATCTGGAGGCACTCTGTAATCTGTGGACCTTCAGAGTGTTGATGAAACACAGAAATTGCATCGGGATTGAATACAACAGGCACCATGCGGGCTTATCTCTATGAGAGGAATGTCTCAAACTGTCTACGATGTGATCGTACCCTGGAAGACCAGTAGTAGTTTCCGAAGCACATCTGGAGGCATTCTGTAATCTGTGGACTTTCAGAATGTTGATGAAAGAAATAAATTGCATCGGGTATGAATACAACAGGCACCATGCGGACTTTCCTCCATGGGAGTAATGTCTAAAAGTGTCTACGCTTTGATCGATTACTGGAAGACCAGTAGATGTTTCTCAAACACAACTGTAGGCATTCTGTAATCTATGGACTATCAGAGTTTTCAAGAAACACAGAAAATGCATCGGGAATGAATACAAAAGGCACCATGCTCACTTTTCTCCGTGGGTGTAATGTCTCAAACTGTTTCCGATTTGATCGTACCCTGGAAGACCAGTAGTTGTTTCCGAAGCACATCTGGAGGCAATCTGTAATCTCTGGACGATTAGAGTGTTGATGAAACACAGAAATTGCTTTGGGATTGAATACAACTGGCACCATGCGGACTCTTCTAAATGGGAGTAATGTCTCAAACTGTCTCCTCTTTGATCGTTCCCTGGGAGACCAGTAGTAGTTGCCGAAGCACATCTGGAGGCACTCTGTAATCTGTGGACCTTCAGAGAGTTGATGAAACACAGAAATTGCCTCGGGATTGAATACAACAGGCACCATGCGGACGTTTCTCCATGGGAGTAATGTTTAAAACTGTCTACGCCTTGATCCATTCCTGGAAGAGCAGTAGTACTTTAAGAAGCATATCTGGAGGGATTCTGTAATCTGTGGACATTCAGGCTGTTGATGAAACAAAGAAATTGCTTCGGGATTGAATACAACACTCACTATGCAGACATTTTTTCCTTGGCAGTAATGTCTCAAACTGTCAAACCTTTGATCGATCCCTGGAAGAGCAGTGGTAGTTTAAGAAGACATGTGGATGCATTCTGCAATCTGTGGACCTTCAGACTGTTAATGAAACACAGAAATTGCATCGTGATTAAATACCACTGTCACCATGCGCACTTTTCTCCATGGGAGTAATGTCTCAAACTGTCTACTCTTTGATCGATTCCTGGAAGACTAGTAGAAGCTTCCGAAGCACATCTGGAGGCATTCTGTAATCTGTACAGCTTCAGAGTAATGATGAAACACAGAAATACCATCGGGATTGTATACAACAGGAACCAAGCGGACTTTTCTCCGTGGGACTAATATCTCAAAATGTCTGCGCTATGATCGATTCCTGGAAGAACAGTAGTAGTTTCCGAAGCACTTCTGGAGGCATTGTGTAATCTGAGGAACTTCAGAGTGTTGATGAAGCACAGAAATGGCATCGGGTTTGGATACAACAGGCACCATGCGGACTTTTCTCCATGGGAGTAATATCTCAAACTGTCTACGAATTGATCGTTCCCTGGAAGTCCAGTAGTAGTTTCCGAAGCTTATCTGGAAGCAGTCTGTAATCTGTGGACCTTCAGAGTGTTGATGAAACACAGATATTGCATCGTGATTGCATACCACAGGCACCATGTTGTCTTTTCTCCATGGGATTAATGTCTCAAACTGTCTACGCTTTGATCGATTCCTGGAAGACCAGGACAAGCTTCTGAAGTACATCTGGAGCCATTCTGTAATCTGTAGATCTTCAGAGTATTGATGAAACACTGAAATTTCATCGGGATTGTATACAACAGGCACTATGCGGACTTTTCTCCATGGGAGTAATGTCTTAAATTGTCTGCGCTTTGATCGATTCCTGGAAGACCAGTAGTAGTTTCCGAAGCACATCTGGAGGCCCTCTGTAATATGTGGACCTTCAGAGTGTTGATGAAGCACAGAAAAGGCATCGGGACAGAATACAACAGGCACGATGCCGACTTTTCTCCATGGGAATAATGTCTCAAACTGTCTACGATTTGATCGTTGCCTGGAAGAACAGTAGTAGTATCCGAAGCACATCTGGAGGCACTCTGTAATCTGCGGACCTTCAGAGTGTTGATGAAACAAAGAAATTGCATCGTAATTGAACACAACATGCACCAAGCGGACTTTCCTCCATGGGAGTAATGTCTCAAACAGTTTTCGCTTTGATCGTTGCCTGGAAGAACTGTAGTAGTTTCCGAAGCACATCTGGAGGCACTCTGTAATATGTGGCCCTTCAGAGTGTTGATGAAGAACGGAAATAGCATCGGGATTGGATACAACAGGCACCATGCGGACTTTTCTCCATAGGAGTAATGTCTCAAACTGTATAAGATTTGATCGTTCCCTGGATGACCAGTAGTAGTTTACGAAGCACATCTGGAACCATTCTGTAATCTGTGGACCTTCAGAGTGTTGATGAAACAGAGAAATTGCATCGGGATTGAATAGCACAGGCACCATGCGGACTTTTCTACATAGGAGTAATGTCTCAAACTGTTTACGATTTGATCGTTCCCTGGAAGACCAGTAGGAGTTTCCGAAGCTCATCTGGAAGCACTCTGTAATCTGTGGACCTTCAGAGTGTTGATGAAATACAGATATTGCATCGTGATTGAATACAACATTCACTATGCGGACTTTTCTCCATGAGAGTAATGTCACAAACAGTCTAAGTTTTTATCGTTCCCTGGAAGACCAGTAATAGTTTCCGAAGCACATCTGGAGGGATTCAGTTATCTGTGGACGTTCAGGATGTTGATGGAACAAAGAAATTGCATCTTGATTAAATACCACAGGCACCATGCAGACTTTTCTCTATGGGAGTAATATCTGAATTTGTCGACGCTTTGATCGATTCCTGGAAGACCAGTAGCAGTTACAGAAGCACATCAGGAGGCATTCTGTAATCTGTGGTCCTTCAGAGTGTTGATGAAACACAGAAATTGCATTGGGATTGAATACAACATTCACCATGCGGACTTTTCTCAATGGGAGTAATGTCTCAAACAGTCTACGATTTGATCGTTCCCTGGAATACCAGTAGTAGTTTACAAAGCACATCTGGAGGCATTCTGTAATCTGTGGACCTTCAGAGTGTTGATTAAACATAGAAATTGTATCGTGATTGAATACCACAGGCATTATGCGGACTTTCCTCCATGGGAGTAATGTCTCAAATTGTCTGCGCTATGATCGATTCCTGGAAAAGCAGTAGTAGTTTAAGAAGCACATCTGGAGGCATTCTGTAAACTTTGGACCTTCAGAGTTTTGATTAAACACAGAAATTGTATCGTGATTAAATACCACAGGCACCATGCGGACTTTTCTCCATGAGAGTAATGTCTCAAACTGTCTACGATTTGATCGTTCCCTGGAAGACAACTACTAGTTTCCGAAGCACATCAGGAGGCATTCTATAATCAGAGTACATTGAGAGTGTTGATGAAACACAGAAATTGCATGTTGATTGAATACAACAGGCACCGTGCAGACTTTTCTCCATGGGAGTAATGCCTCAAACTGTCTATGCTTTGATCGATTCCTGGGAGACCAGTAGCAGTTTTAGAAGCACATCTGGAGGCAATTCTGAAATGTGTGGTCCTTTAGAGTGTTGATGAAATGCAGAAATGTTGTCGGGATTGAATACAACAGGCACCATGCGGACTTCTCTCCATGGGAGTGATGTCTAAAACTGTCTACGCTTTGATCGATTTCTGGAAGACCAGTAGTAGCTTCCGAAGCACATCTGGGGGCATTCTGTAATCTGTAGACCTTCAGAGTATTCATGAAACACAGAAATTGCATCAGGATTGTATACAACAGGCACCATGCGAACTTTCCTCCATGGGAGTAATGTCTCAAACTGTCTACGCTTTGATCGGTTCCTGGAAGACCAGTGGTAATTTCCGATGCACTTCTGGCGGCATTCTGTAATCTGTGGACATTCAGAGTGCTGATGAAACACAGAAATTGCATCGGGACTAAATACAACAGGCACCATGCGGACTTTTCTCAATGGGAATAGTGTTTCAAACTGTTTACACTTTGATCGTTCCCTGGAAGACCAGTAGGAGTTTTCGAGTCACATCTGGAGGCATTCTGTAATCTGTGGAACTTTGAAGTGTTGATTAAACACAGAAATTGCATCGGAAATGAATACAACAGGCACCATGCGGACTTATCTCAATGCGAGTAATGTCTAAAACTGTGTTACGCTTTGGTCGTTTCCTGGAAGGCCAGTAGTAGTTTCGAAGCACATCTGGGGGCTTTCTGTAGTCTGAGGACCTTCGGAGTGTTGATGAAACACAGAAATGGCATGGGGATTGAATACAACAGGCACTGTGCACACTTCTCTCCATGGGAGCAATGTCTCAAACTGTCTCCGCCTTGATCGATTCCTGTGAGACCAGTAGCAGTTTTAGAAGCACATCTGGAAGCAATTCTGAAATGTGTTTACCTTTAGAGTGTTGATGAAGCACAGAAATAGAATCGGGATTGAATACAACATCCACCATGCAGATTTTTCTCAAAGGGAGTAATGTCTCAAACTGTCTACGCTTTGATCGTTCCTGTGAGACCAGTAGTACTCTCAGGTACACAACTGGAGGCCTTCTGTAATCTGTGGAAGTTCTGAGTGTTGATGAAGCAAAGATAATGCATCGGGATTGAATACAACATGCACCATGCGGTCTTTTCTTCGTGGGAGAAATGTTTCAAATTGTATACGCTTTGATCGTTCCCTGGAAAACTAGTAGTAGTTTCCGAAGCACATCTGGAGGCACTCTTTAATCTGTGGACCTTCAGAGTGTTGATGAAGCACATAAATGGCATCGGGATTGAATACAACATGCACCATGCGAACTTTTCTCCATAGGAGTAATGCCCCAAACTGTCTTCAATTTGATCCTTCCCTGGTAGACCAGTAGTAGTTTCCGAAGCACATCTGGATGCATTCCGTAATCTGTGGACCATCAGAGTGTTGATAAAACACAGAAATTGCATCTGGATTGAATACAACAGGCACCATGTGGACTTTTCTCCATGGGAGAAGTGTCTCAAACTGTCTACACTTTGATCGTTCCCTGGAAGACCAGTATTAGTTTCCGAAGCACATCTGGATGCATTCTGTATTCTGTGGATCTTCAGAGTGTTGATGAAACTCAGAAATTGCATCGGGATTGAATACAACAGGCACCATGCCGACTTTTCTCCACGGGAATAATGTCTCTAACTGTCTGCGCTTTGATCGTTGCCTGGAAGACCAGTAGTAGTTTCCGAAGCACATCTGGAGGCACTCTGTAATCTGTGGACATTCGGATTGTTGATGAAGCACAAATATGGCATCGGGATTGCATACAACATGCACCATGAGGACATTTCGCCATGGGAGTCATGTCTCAAACTGTCTTCGATTTGATCGTACCCTGGAAGACCAGTAGTAGTTTCCGAAGCACATCTGGAGGCATTCTGTAATCTGTGGACTTTCAGAATGTTGATGAAAGAAATAAATTGCATCGGGTATGAATACAACAGGCACCATGCGGACTTTTCTCCATGGGAGTAATGTCTAAAGGTGTCTACGCTTTGATCGATTACTGGAAGACCAGTAGATGTTTCTCAAACACAGCTGTAGGCATTCTGTAATCTATGGACCATCAGAGTTTTCAAGAAACACAGACAATGCATCGGGATTGAATACAAAAGGCACCATGCTCACTTTTCTCCGTGGGTGTAATGTCTCAAACTGTCTCCGATTTGATCGTACCCTGGAAGACCAGTAGTTGTTTCCGAAGCACATCTGGAGGCAATCTGTAATCTCTGGACGATCAGAGTGTTGATGAAACACAGACATTGCTTTGGGATTGAATACAACTGGCACCATGCGGACTCTTCTCCATGGGAGTAATGTCTCAAACTGTCTCCTCTTTGATCGTTCCCTGGGAGACCAGTAGTAGTTGCCGAAGCACATCTGGAGGCACTCTGTAATCTGTGGACCTTCAGAGAGTTGATGAAACACAGAAATTGCATCGGGATTGAATACAACAGGCACCATGCGGACGTTTCTCCATGGGAGTAATGTTTAAAACTGTCTACGCATTGATCGATTCCTGGAAGACCAGTAGTTGTATCCTAAGCACATCTGTAGGCATTCTGTAATCTCTGGACCTTCAGAGATTTCATGAACCACAGAAAATACATAGTGATTGAATACAAAAGGCACCATGTGCACTTTTCTCCATGCTAGTAATGTCTCAAACTGTCACCGCTTTGATCGTTCCCTGGAAGACCAGTTGCAGTTTCCGAAGCACACCTCGAGGCAATCTGTAATCTGTGGACCTTCTGAGTGTTGATGAAACACTGAAATTGAATCGGGATGGAATACAACAGGTGCCATGCGGTCTTATCTCTATGGGAGGAATGTCTCAAACTGTCTACTCTTTGATCGTACCCTGGAAGACCAGTAGTTGTTTCCGAAGCACATCTGGAGGCAATTTGTAATCTCTGGACGATCAGAGTGTTGATGAAACACAGAAATTGCTTTGGGATTGAATACAACTGGCACCATGCGGACTCTTCTCCATGGGAGAGATGTCTAAACCTTTCTACGACTTGATGGATTCCTGGAAGACCCGTAATAATTTCCGAAGCACATCTGTAGGTATTCTGTAAACTATGGACCTTCAGAGAGTTTATGAAACACAGAAATTGCATCGCGACTGAATACAACAGGCACCATGCGGACTTTTCTCCATGGGAGTAGTGTCTCAAACTGTCTACGATTTGACCGTTCCCTGGAGGACCAGTAGTAGTTGCCGAAGCACATCTAGAGGCACTCTGTAATCTGTGGACCTTCTGAGTGTTGATGAAACACTGAAATTGAATCGGGATGGAATACAACAGGTGCCATGCGGTCTTATCTCTATGGGAGGAATGTCTCAAACTGTCTACTCTTTGATCGTACCCTGGAAGACCAGTAGTTGTTTCCGAAGCACATCTGGAGGCAATTTGTAATCTCTGGACGATCAGAGTGTTGATGAAACACAGAAATTGCTTTGGGATTGAATACAACTGGCACCATGCGGACTCTTCTCCATGGGAGTAATGTCTCAAACTGTCTCCTCTTTGATCGTTCCCTGGGAGACCAGTAGTAGTTGCCGAAGCACATCTGGAGGCACTCTGTAATCAGTGAACCTTCAGAGAGTTGATGAAACACAGAAGTTGCATCGGGATTGAATACAACAGGCACCATGCGGGCTTATTTCTATGAGAGGAATGTCTCAAACTGTCTACGCTTTGATCGTACCCTGGAAGACCAGTAGTAGTTTCCGAAGCACATCTGGACATCTATGGACCATCAGAGTTTTCAAGAAACACAGAAAATGCATCGGAATTGAATACTAAAGGCACCATGCTCACGTTTCTCCGTGGGTGTAATGTCTCAAACTGTCTACGCTTTGATCGATTCCTGTAAGACCAGTAGAAGCTTTCGAAGCACATCTGGAGGTATTCTGTAATCAGTGGACCTTCAAAGTGTTGATGAAACACAGAGATTGCATCGGGAATGCATACAACCGGCACCATGTGGACTTTTCTACATGGGAGTAGTGTCCCAAACTGTCTACACTTTGATCGTTCCCTATAAGACCAGTAGTAGTTTACGGATCACATATGGAGCCATTCTGTAATCTATGGAGCTTCTGAGTGTTGATGAAACACAGAAATTGGATCTGGATTGAATACAACTGGCACCATGCGGACTTTTCTCCATGGGCGTAATGTGTCAAACTGTCTACGATTTCATCGCCCCCTGGAGGACCAGTAGTAGTTTCCGATGCACATCTGGAGGGATTCTGTAAACAGTTTACCATCAGGGTGTTGATGAAACACAGAATTTGCATCGGGACTGAATACACAGGCACTATGCGGACTTTTCTCCATTGGAGTAATGGCTCAAACTGTCAAAGATTTGATCGTACCCTGGAAGACCAGTAGTTGTTTCCGAAGCACATCTGGAAGCATTCTGTATTCCGTGGACATTCAGAGTATTGATGAAACACAGAAATTGCATCGGGATTCAGTACAACGGGCACAATGCGGACTCTTCTCCATGGGAATAATGTCAGGAACTGTCTACGTTTTGATCGATTCCTGGAAGACCAGTGGTAGTTTCCGAAGCACATCTGTAGGCATTCTGTAATCTGTGGACCTTCAGAGTATTGATGAAACACAGCAATTGCATCGGGATTGAATAAAACAGGCACCATGCTTGCTTTTCTCTATGGGAGTATTGTCTCAAACTGTCTACGCTTTGATCCTTACCTGGAGACAATAGTAGTTTCTGAAGCACATCTATAGGCGTTCTGTAGTATGTGGAACCTCAGAAGGTTGTTGACACACAGTAATGGCATCGGCATTGAATACAACACTCAACATGCGGACTTCTATCCATGGGAGTAATGCCTCAAACTGTCTACGATCTGATCGTTCCCTGGAAGACCAGTACTAGTTTCCGAATCACATCTGGAGGCATTCTGTAATCCGTGGTCATTCAGAGTAATGATGAAACACAGAGATTGCATCGGGATTGAATACAACAGGCACCATGCGGTCTTTTCTCCATGGGAGTAATGTCTCAAACAGTCTACGCTTAGATCGTTCACTGGAAGACCAGTTGTAGTTTCCGAAGCAAACCTCGATGCATTCTGTAATCTGTGGACCTTCAGAGTGCTGGCGAAAGAAAGAAATTGCATCGGGATTGAATACAGCAATCACCATGCGAACTTTTCTCCATGGGAATAATGTCTCAAACTGTCTACGATTTGATCGATACCTGGGAGACTAGTAGCAGTTTCAGAAGCACATAAGGAGTCATTCTGAAATCTATGGACGTTCTGAATTTTGATGAAACACAGAAATTGCATCGGGATTGAATACAACATGCACCATGCGGACTTTCCTCCATGGGAGTAATGTCTTAAACTGTCTACGATTTGATCGTTCACTGGAAAACCAGTTGTAGTTTCCGAAGAACACCTCGAGACATTCTGTAATCTGTGGACCTTCAGAGTGTTGATGAAATAAAGAAATAGCATCGGGATTGAATACAACATTCACCATGCGGCCTTTTCTCCATTGGAGTAATGTCTCAAACTGTCTAGGATTTGATCGCTCCCTGGAAGACCAGTAGTAGTTGCCGAAAATCATCTGGAGGCATTCTGTAGTCTGCGGGCCTTCAGAGTGTTGATAAAACAATGAAATTGCGTCGTGATTGAATACGACAGGCACCATGAGGACTTTTCCCCATTGGAGTAATGTCTCAAACAGTCTATGATTTGATCGTTCCCTGGAAGACCAGTAGTAGTTTCAAAAACACATCTGGAGGCATTCTGTAACCTGTGGACATTCAGGGTGTTGATGAAACATATAAACTCCATCGGCATTGATTACAACAGGCTCCATAAGGACTCTTCACCATGGGAGTAATGTCTCAAAGTGTCTACGCTCTTTTCGTTCCCTGGAAGACCAGTAGTAGTTGCCGAAGCACATCTGGAAGCATTCTGTATTCCGTGGACATTCAGAGTATTGATGAAACACAGAAATTGCATCGGGATTCAATACAACAGGCACAATGCGGACTCATCTCCATGGGACTAATGTCTAGAACTGTCTACGCTTTGATCGACTCCTGGAAGACCAGTGGTAGTTTCCGAAGCACATCTGTAGGCATTCTGTAATCTGTTGACCTTCAGAGTATTGATGAAACACAGCAATTGCAGCGCGATTGAATAAAACAGGCACCATGCTTGCTTTTCTCTATGGGAGTATTGTCTCAAACTGTCTACGCTTTGATCCTTACCTGGCAGACAATAGTAGTTTCTGAAGCACATCTATAGGCGTTCTGTAGTATGTGGAACTTCAGAAGGTTGTTGACACACAGAAATGGCATCGGCATTGAATACAACAGGCAACATGCGGACTTCTCTCCATGGGAGTAATGCCTCAAACTGTCTACGATCTGATCGTTCCCTGGAAGACCAGTACTAGTTTCCGAATCACATCTGGAGGCATTCTGTAATCCGTGGTCATTCAGAGTAATGATGAACCACAGAGATTGCATCGGGATTGAATACAACAGGCACCATGCGGTCTTTTCTCCATGGGAGTAATGTCTCAAACTGTCTACGCTTTGATCGTTCCCTGGAAGACCAGTTGTAGTTTCCGAAGCAAACCTCGATGCATTCTGTAATCTGTGGACCTTCAGAGTGCTGGCGAAAGAAAGAAAATGCATCGGGATAGAATACAGCAATCACCATGCGAACTTTTCTCCATGGGAATAATGTCTCAAACTGTCTACGATTTGATCGACACCTGGGAGACTAGTAGCAGTTTCAGAAGCACATCAGGAGGCATTCTGAAATCTGTGGACGTTCAGAATTTTGATGAAACACAGAAATTGCATCGGGATTGAATACAACAGGCACCATGCGGACTTTTCTCCATGGGAGTAATGTCTTAAACTGTCTACGATTTGATCGTTCACTGGAAAACCAGTTGTAGTTTCCGAAGAACACCTCGAGACATTCTGTAATCTGTGGACCTTCAGAGTGTTGATGAAATAAAGAAATAGCATCGGGATTGAATACAACAGGCACCATGCGGACTTTTCTCCATTGGAGTAATGTCTCAAACTGTCTAGAGTTTGTTCGTTCCCTGGAAGACCAGTAGTAGTTGCCAAAGCACAACTGGATTCATTCTGCAATCTGTGTACCTTCAGTGTGTTGATGAAACAAATAAATTGCATCGGGATTGATTACAACAGTCACCATAAGGACTATTCACCATGGGAGTATTGTCTCAAACTGTCTACGCTTTGATCCTTACCTCACAGACAATAGTAGATTCCAAAGCACATCTGGAGGCGATCTGAAGTATGTGGAAGGTCAGAGTGTGCTTGACACACAGAAATGGCATCGGGATTGAATACAACAATCATCATGCGGACTTCTCTCCATACTAGTAATGTCTCAAACTGTCTACGCTTTGATCGTTCCCAAGAATACCAGTAGTAGATTACGAAGCACATCTGGAGGCATTCTGTAATCCGTGGTCATTCAGAGTGATGATGAAACACAGGGATTGCATCGGGATTGAATACAACTTGCACCATGCGGACTTCTCTCCATACTAGTAATGTCTCATACTGTCTACGATTTGATCGTTCCCTTGTACACCAGTAGTCGTTTCAAAAGCACATCTAGAGGCATTCTGTAACCTGTGGACTTTCAGAGTGTTGATGAAACATATAAATTCCATCGGCATTGATTACAACAGGCTCCATAAGGACTTTTCACCATGGGAGTAATGTCTCAAAGTGTCTACGCTCTGTTCGTTCCCCGGAAGACCAGTAGTAGTTGCCGAAGCACATCTGCAAGCATTCTGTATTCCGTGGACATTCAGAGTATTGATGAAACACAGAAATTGCATCGGGATTCAATACAACAGGCACAATGATAACTCTTCTCCATGGGACTAATGTCTAGAACTGTCTACGCTTTGATCGATTCCTGGAAGACCAGTGGTAGTTTCCGAAGCACATCTGTAGGCATTCTGTAATTTGTGGACCTTCAGAGTGTTGATGAAACACAACATTTGCATCGGGATTGAATAAAACAGGCACCATGCTTGCTTTTCTCTATGGGAATATTGTCTCAAACTGTCTACGCTTTGATCCTTACCTGGCAGACAATAGTAGTTTCTGAAGCACATCTATAGGCGTTCTGTAGTATGTGGAACTTCAGAAGGTTGTTGACACACAGAAATGGCATCGGCATTGAATACAACAGGCAACATGCGGACTTCTCTCCATGGGAGTAATGCCTCAAACTGTCTACGATCTGATCGTTCCCTGGAAGACCAGTACTAGCTTCCGAAGCACATCTAGAGGCATTCTGTAATCCGTGGTCATTCAGAGTCATGATGAAACACAGGGATTGCATCGGGATTGAATACAACTGGCACCATGCGGACTTCTCTGCATACTAGTAATGACTCAAACTGTCTACGATTTGATCGTTCCCTTGAAGACCAGTAGTCGTTTCAAAAGTACATCTGGAGGCATTCTGTAACCTGTAGACTTTCAGAGTATTGATGAAACATATAAATTCCATCGGCATTGATTACAACTGGCTCCATAAGGACTTTTCACCATTGGAATAATGTCTCAAAGTGTCTACGCTCTGTTCGTTCCCTGAAAGACCAGTAGTAGTTGCCGAAGCACATCTGGAAGTATTCTGTATTCCGTGGACATTCAGAGTATTGATGAAACACAGAAATTGCATCGGGATTCAATACAACAGGCACAATGCGGACTCTTCTCCATGGGACTAATGTCTAGAACTGTCTACGCTTTGATCGATTAATGGAAGACCAGTGGTAGTTTCCGAAGCACATCTGTAGGCATTCTGTAATCTGTGGACCTTCAGAGTGTTGATGAAACACAGCAATTGCATCGGGATTGAATAAAACAGGCACCATGCTTGCTTTTCTCTATGGGAGTATTGTCTCAAACTGTCTACGCTTTGATCCTTACCTGGAAGACAATAGTAGATTCCATAGCACATCTGGAGGCGATCTGTAGTATGTGGAAGTTCAGAGTGTGCTTGACACACAGAAATGGCATCGGGATTGAATACAACAGGCACCATGCGGACTTCTCTCCATACTAGTAATGTCTCAAACTGTCTACGCTTTCATCGTTCCCAAGAATACCAGTAGTAGATTCCGAAGCACATCTGGAGGCATTCTGTAATCCGTGGTCATTCAGAGTGATGATGAAACACAGGGATTGCATCGGGATTGAATACAACTGGCACCATGCGGTCTTTTCTCCATGAGAGTAATGTCCCAAACTGTCTACGATTTGATCGTTCCCTGGAAGACCAGTTGTAGTTTCCGAGGCACACCTCGAGACATTCTGTAATCTGTGGACCTTCAAAGTGCTGTTGAAACAAAGTAATTGAATCGGGATTGAATACAGCAGGCACCATGCGGACTTTTCTCCATGGGAGTAATGTCTTAAACTGTCTACGATTTGATCGATACCTGGGAGACTAGTAGCAGTTTCATAAACACGTCATGAGGCATTCTGAAATCTGTGGACGTTCTGAGTGTTGATGAAACAGAGAAATTGCCTCGGCATTGAATACAACAGGCACCATGCTGACTTTACTACATGGGAGTAGTGTCTTAAACTGTCTACGCTTTGATCGTTCACTGGAAGGCCAGTTGTAGTTGCCAAAGCACATCTGGAAGCATTCTGTAATCTGTTGACTTTAGAGTGTTGATGAAACACAGAAATTGCATCGCGTTTGAATAAAGAAGGCACCATGCTTACCTTTCTACATGGGAGTAATGTCTCAAACTGTCTACACTTTGATAGTTCTCTGGAAGACGAGTAGTAGTTTCCGGAGAACACACCTAGAAGCATTCTGTAATCTCTGGACCTTCAGAGTATTGATGAAACACAGATATTGCATCAGGATTGAATACAACAGGCAGCATGCGGTCTCTCCTCCATGGGACTAAAGTCAAGAACTGTCTACGCTTTGATCGAATCCTGGAAGACCAGTGGTAGTTTCCAAAGCACATATGTAGGCATTCTCTAATCTGTGGACCTTCAAGAGTTTCATGAAACACAGAAATTGAGTCGGAATTGGATGCAACAGGCACCATTCGATATTTACTCCATGGGAGTAATGTTTCAAACTGTCCACACTTTGATCATTTCCTGGAAGACGATTAGTAGCTTCCGGAGCACACCTGCAGGCATTCTGTAATCAATGGACTTGCAGAGTATTAATGAAACACAGAAATTGCATCGGGATTGAATACAACAGGCACCATGCGGACTCTTCTCCATGGGACTAATGTCTACAACTGTCTACGCTTTGATCGTTTCCTGGAAGACCAGTGGTAGTTTCCGAAGCACATCTGTAGGCATTCTGTAATCCGTGGTCATTCAGAGTGATGATGAAACACCGAGATTGCATCGGGATTGAATACAAAAGGCACCATGCGGTCTTTTCTCCATGGGAGTAATGTCTCAAACTGTCTACGCTTTGATCAATTAATGGAAGACCAGTAGAAGTTTTCGAAGCACATCTGGAGGCATTCTGTAATCTGTAGACCTTCTGAGTAATGATGAAACACAGAATTAGCATCGGGATTGTATACAACATGCACCATGCGGACTTTTCTCCATATGAGTAATGTCTCAAACTGTCTACACTTTGATCGATCCCTGGAAGACGAGTAGTAGTTGCCGAACACATCTGGAGGCATTCTCTAATCTGTGGACCGTCAGAGCGTTGATGACACACAGAAATTGCATCGGGATTGAATACAACAGGCCCCATGCAAGCTTTTCTCTATGGGAGTATTGTCTCAAACTGTCTACGCTTTGATCCTTACCTGGTCGACAATAGTAGTTTCTTAAGCACATCTAAAGGCATTCTGTTATCCGTGGTCATTCAGAGTGATGATGGAATACAGAGATTGCATCGGGATTGAATACAACAGGCACCATGCGGGCTTTTCTCCATGGGAGTAATGTCTAGAACTGTCTACGATTTGATCGATACCTTGGAGTCTAGTAGCAGTTTCAGAAGCACATCAGGAGGCATTGTGAAATCTGTGGACCATCTGAGTGTTGATGACTCACAGAAATTGCATCGGGATTGAATACAACAGGCACCATGCGGACTTTTGTCCATACTAGCAATGTCTCAAACTGTCTACGATTTCATCGTTCCCTGGTAGACCAGTAGTAGGTTCAGAAGCACATCTGGAGGCATTCTGTGATCTGTCGACATTCAGAGTGTTGATGAAACACGGAACTTGCATCGGGATTGGATACAACAGGCTCCATGCGGACTTTTCTCCATGGGATTAGTGTCTTAAACTGTCTACTCTTTGATCGCTCCCTGGAAGACTAGTAGTAGTTGCCGAAGAACATCTGGAAGCATTCTGTAGTCTGTGGAACTTCAGATAGTTGATGGAACAAAGAAATTGCATCGGGTTTGAATACAACAGGCACCAGGCGCACTTCTCTTCATGGGAGTAATGTGTCAAAGTTTCTACGCTTTGATCGACTCCTGGAAGATCAGTGGTAGTTTCCGAAGCATATCTGGAGGCATTCTGTAATCTCTGGACCTTCAGAGTGTTGATGAAACACAGATACTGCATCGGGACTGAATGCAACAGGCACTATGCGGACTTCTCCCCATGGGAGTAATGTCTCAACCTGTCTACACTTTGTTCGTTCCTTGGAAGACCAGTATTAGTTTCCGAAGCACATCTAGAGGCATTCTGTAATCTCTGGACCTTCAGAGTGTTGATGAAACACAGAAATTGCATCGGGATTGAATACAACAGACCCATGCGGGATTTTCTCTATGGGAGTATTTTCTCAGACTGTCTACGCTTTGATCCTTACCTTGTCGACAATAATAGATCCTGAAGCACATCTGGAGGCATTCTGTAATCCGTGGTCATTCAGAGTGATGATGAAACACAGAGATTGCATCGGGATTGAATACAACAGGCACAATGCGGTCTTTTCTCCATGGGAGTAATGTCTTAAACTGTCTACGCTTTGATCGTTCCCTGGAAGACCAGTTGTAGTTTCCGAAGCACACCTCGAGGCTTTCTGTAATCTGTGGACATTCAGAGTGCTGATGAAACTAAGAAATAGCATTGGGATTAAATACAAAAGGCACCATGCGACTTTTCTCCATAGGAGTAATGTCTCAAACTGTCTACGATTTGATCGATACCTGGGAGACTAGTAGCAGTTTCAGAAGCACATCTGGAGGCATTCTGAAATCTGTGGACCTTCTGAGTGTTGGTGAAACACAGAAATTGCATCGGGATTGAATACAAAGGGCACCATGCGAACTTTTCTCCATGGGAGTAATGTCTTAAACTGTCTACATTATGATCGTTTACTGGAAAACCAGTTGTAGTTTCCGAAGCACACCTCGAGGCATTCTGTAATCTGTGGAGCTTCTGGGTGTTGATGAAACAAAGAAATTGCATCGGGATTGAATACAACAGGCACCAGGCGGACTTATCTTCATGGGAGTAATGTCTCAAAGTTTCTACGTCTTGATCGATTCCTCGAAGACCAGTGGTAGTTTCCGAAGCACATCTAGAGGCATTCTGTAATCTGTGAACCTTCAGAGTGTTGATGAAACACAGAAATTGCATCGGAACTGAATACAACAGGCACCATGCGGACTCTTCTACATTGGACTAATGTCTAGAACTGTCTACGCTTTGATCGATTACTTGAAGATCAGTGGTAGTTTACGAAGCACGTCTGTAGACATTCTGTAATCTGTGTACCTTCAGGAGGTTCATGAAACACAGAAATTGCATCGGAGTTGGATACAACAGGCACCATGCGAAGTTTGCTAATTGGGAGTAATGTCTCAAACTGTCTACACTTTGATCGTTCCCTGGAAGACGAATAGTAGTTTCCGGAGCACTCCTGGTGGCCTTCTGTAATCTCTGGACCTTCAGAGTATTGAAGAAAAACAGAAACTGCATCGGGATTGAATACAACAGGCACCATGCGGATTCTTCTCATTGGGACTAATGTCTACAACTGTCTACGCTTCGATCGTTTCCTGGAAGACCAGTGGTAGTTTCCGGAGCACATCTGGAGGCATTCTGTATTCTGTGGACTTTCAGAGTGTTGATGAAACACAGAAATTGCATCGAGATTGAATACAACAGGCACCATGCGTACTTTTCTCCATGGGAGTAATGCCTCAAACTGTCTACGCTTTGATCGTTCCCTGGAAGACCAGTAGTAGTTTGCGAAGCACATCTGGAGGCATTCTGTAATCCGTGGTCATTCAGAGTGATGATGAGACACAGTGATTGCATCGTGATTGAATACAACAGGCACCATGCGGACTTTTCTCCATGTGAGTAATGTATCAAAATGTCTACGCTTTGATCGTACCCTGGGAGACCAGTTGTAGTTTCCGAAGCACACCTCGAGGCATTCTGTAATCTGTGGGCCTTCAGAGTGTTGATGAAACAAAGAAATTGCATCAGGATTGAATTCTACAGGCCCCATGCGGGCTTTCCTCTATGGGAGTATTGTCTCAAACTATCTACGCTTTGATCCTTACTTGGCCGACAATAGTAGTTTCTGAAGCACATCTGGAGGCGTTCGGTAGTATGTGGATCTTCATGGTGTTGTTGACACACAGAAATGGCATCGGGATTGAATACAACTGGCAGCATGCGGACTTTTCTCCATGGGAGTTATGCCTCAAACTGTCTACGCTTTGATCGTTCCCTGGAAGACCAGTAGTAGTTTCCGAAGCACATCTGGAGGCATAATTCATCCGTGGTCATAGAGAGTGATGATGAGACACAGTGATTGCATCGTGATTGAATACAACAGGCACCATGCTGTCTTTTCTCCATGGGAGTAGTGTCTCAAACTGCCTACGCATTGATCGTACCCTGGAAGACCAGTAGTAGTTTTCGAAGCACATCTGGGGCCATTCTGTAATCTGTGGACCTTCAGAAGGTTCATGAAACACAGAAATTGAATCGGAATTGGGTACAACAGGCACCATGCGAAATTTTCTCCATGGGAGTAACGTCTGAAACTGTCTACATTTTGATCGTTCCCTGGAAGACGAGTAGGAGTTTGCGGAGCACACTTGGAGGCATTCTGTAATCTCTGGGGCTTCAGAGTATTCATGAAACACAGAAATTGCATCGGGATTGAATACAGCAGGCTCCATGCGGACTCTTCTCCATGTGACTAATGTCTACAACTGTCTACGCTTTGATCGGTTCCTGGAAGACCAGTGGTAGTTTCCGAAGCACATCTGTTGGCATTCTGTAATCTCTGGACCTTCATAGTGTTGATGAAACACAGAAATTGCATCGGGATTGAATACAGCAGGCTCCATGCGGACTCTTCTCCATGTGACTAATGTCTACAACTGTCTACGCTTTGATCGGTTCCTGGAAGACCAGTGGTAGTTTCCGAAGCACATCTGTTGGCATTCTGTAATCTCTGGACCTTCATAGTGTTGATGAAACACAGAAATTGCATCGGGATTGAATACAAAAGGCACCATGAGGGCTTTTCTCTATGGGAGTATTGTCTCATACTGTCTCATCTTTGATCGGTCCCTGGAAGACCAGTTGCAGTTTGAGAAGCACACCTGGGGGCATTCTCTAATCTGTGGACCTTCAGAGTGTTGATGAAACACGGGACTTGCATCGGAATTGGATACAACAGGGTCCATGCGGACTTTTCTCCATAAGAGTAGTGACTTAAACTATCTACACTTGGATCGCTCCCTGGAAGACCAGTAGTAGTTGTCGAAGAACATCTGGAGGCATACTGTAGTCTGTGGACCTTCAGAATGTAGATGAAAGAAAGATATTGCATCGGGATTGAATACAACAGGCACCATGCGGACTTTTCTCCATTGGAGTAATGTATAAAACAGTCTACCCTTTGATCGATTCCTGGACGACCAGTAGTAGTTTCCGAAGCACATCCGTAGGCATTCTGTAATTTGTGGACATTCAGAGTGTTGATGAAACACAGAAAATGCATGGGGTTTGAATACAAGAGGCACCATGCGGACTTTTCTCCATATGATTAATGTCTAAAACTGTCTACGCTTTGATCGATTCCTGGACGACCAGTAGTAGTTTCCGAAGCACATCTGTAGGCATTCTGTAATCTGTGAACCTTCAGTGAGTTGATGAAACACAGAAAATGCATCGGGATTGAATACAAAAGGCACCATGCGGACTTTTCTCCATGGGAGTAATGTCTAAAATTGTCTACGCTTTGATCGATTCCTCAACGACCAGTAGTAGTTTCCGAAGCACATCTGTAGGCATTCTGTAATCCGTGGTCATTCAGAGTGATGATGAAACACAGGGATTGCATCGGGATTGAATACAACTGGCACCATGCGGTCTTTTCTCCATGAGAGTAATGTCCCAAACTGTCTACGCTTTGATCGTTCCCTGGAAGACCAGTTGTAGTTTCCGAGGCACACCTCGAGACATTCTGTAATCTGTGGACCTTCAGAGTGTTGATGAAACACAGCAATTGCATCGGGATTGAATAAAACACGCAATATGCTTGCTTTTCTCTATGGGAGTATTGTCTCAAACTGCCTACGCTTTGATCCTTACCTGGAAGACAATAGTAGATTCCATAGCACATCTGGAGGCGATCTGTAGTATGTGGAAGTTCAGAGTGTGCTTGACACACAGAAATGGCATCGGGATTGAATACAACAGGCACCATGCGGACTTCTCTCCATACTAGTAATGTCTCAAACTGTCTACGCTTTGATCGTTCCCAAGAATACCAGTAGTTGATTCCGAAGCACATCTGGAGGCATTCTGTAATCCGTGGTCATTCAGAGTGATGATGAAACACAGGGATTGCATCGGGATTGAATACAACTGGCACCATGCGGTCTTTTCTCCATGAGAGTAATGTCCCAAACTGTCTACGCTTTGATCGTTCCCTGGAAGACCAGTTGTAGTTTCCGAGGCACACCTCGAGACATTCTGTAATCTGTGGACCTTCAAAGTGCTGTTGAAACAAAGTAATTGAATCGGGATTGAATACAGCAGGCACCATGCGGACTTTTCTCCATGGGAGTAATGTCTTAAACTGTCTACGATTTGATCGATACCTGGGAGACTAGTAGCAGTTTCATAAACACGTCATGAGGCATTCTGAAATCTGTGGACGTTCTGAGTGTTGATGAAACAGAGAAATTGCCTCGGCATTGTATACAACAGGCACCATGCTGACTTTACTACATGGGAGTAGTGTCTTAAACTGTCTACGCTTTGATCGTTCACTGGAAGGCCAGTTGTAGTTGCCAAAGCACATCTGGAAGCATTCTGTAATCTGTTGACTTTAGAGTGTTGATGAAACACAGAAATTGCATCGCGTTTGAATAAAGAAGGCACCATGCTTACCTTTCTACATGGGAGTAATGTCTCAAACTGTCTACACTTTGATAGTTCTCTGGAAGACGAGTAGTAGTTTCCGGAGAACACACCTAGAAGCATTCTGTAATCTCTGGACCTTCAGAGTATTGATGAAACACAGATATTGCATCAGGATTGAATACAACAGGCAGCATGCGGTCTCTCCTCCATGGGACTAAAGTCAAGAACTGTCTACGCTTTGATCGAATCCTGGAAGACCAGTGGTAGTTTCCAAAGCACATCTGTAGGCATTCTCTAATCTGTGGACCTTCAAGAGTTTCATGAAACACAGAAATTGAGTCGGAATTGGATGCAACAGGCACCATTCGATATTTACTCCATGGGAGTAATGTTTCAAACTGTCCACACTTTGATCATTTCCTGGAAGACGATTAGTAGTTTCCGGAGCACACCTGCAGGCATTCTGTAATCAATGGACTTGCAGAGTATTAATGAAACAGAAATTGCATCGGGATTGAATACAACAGGCACCATGCGGACTCTTCTCCATGGGACTAATGTCTACAACTGTCTACGCTTTGATCGTTTCCTGGAAGACCAGTGGTAGTTTCCGAAGCACATCTGTAGGCATTCTGTAATCCGTGGTCATTCAGAGTGATGATGAAACACCGAGATTGCATCGGGATTGAATACAAAAGGCACCATGCGGTCTTTTCTCCATGGGAGTAATGTCTCAAACTGTCTACGCTTTGATCAATTAATGGAAGACCAGTAGAAGTTTTCGAAGCACATCTGGAGGCATTCTGTAATCTGTAGACCTTCTGAGTAATGATGAAACACAGAAATAGCACCGGGATTGTATACAACATGCACCATGCGGACTTTTCTCCATATGAGTAATGTCTCAAACTGTCTACACTTTGATCGATCCCTGGAAGACGAGTAGTAGTTGCCGAACACATCTGGAGGCATTCTCTAATCTGTGGACCGTCAGAGCGTTGATGACACACAGAAATTGCATCGGGATTGAATACAACAGGCCCCATGCAAGCTTTTCTCTATGGGAGTATTGTCTCAAACTGTCTACGCTTTGATCCTTACCTGGTCGACAATAGTAGTTTCTTAAGCACATCTAAAGGCATTCTGTTATCCGTGGTCATTCAGAGTGATGATGGAACACAGAGATTGCATCGGGATTGAATACAACAGGCACCATGCGGGCTTTTCTCCATGGGAGTAATGTCTAGAACTGTCTACGATTTGATCGATACCTTGGAGTCTAGTAGCAGTTTCAGAAGCACATCAGGAGGCATTGTGAAATCTGTGGACCATCTGAGTGTTGATGACTCACAGAAATTGCATCGGGATTGAATACAACAGGCACCATGCGGACTTTTGTCCATACTAGCAATGTCTCAAACTGTCTACGATTTCATCGTTCCCTGGTAGACCAGTAGTAGGATCAGAAGCACATCTGGAGGCATTCTGTGATCTGTCGACATTCAGAGTGTTGATGAAACACGGAACTTGCATCGGGATTGGATACAACAGGCTCCATGCGGACTTTTCTCCATGGGATTAGTGTCTTAAACTGTCTACTCTTTGATCGCTCCCTGGAAGACTAGTAGTAGTTGCCGAAGAACATCTGGAAGCATTCTGTAGTCTGTGGAACTTCAGATAGTTGATGGAACAAAGAAATTGCATCGGGTTTGAATACAACAGGCACCAGGCGCACTTCTCTTCATGGGAGTAATGTGTCAAAGTTTCTACGCTTTGATCGACTCCTGGAAGACCAGTGGTAGTTTCCGAAGCATATCTGGAGGCATTCTGTAATCTCTGGACCTTCAGAGTGTTGATGAAACACAGATACTGCATCGGGACTGAATGCAACAGGCACTATGCGGACTTCTCCCCATGGGAGTAATGTCTCAACCTGTCTACACTTTGTTCGTTCCTTGGAAGACCAGTATTAGTTTCCGAAGCACATCTAGAGGCATTCTGTAATCTCTGGACCTTCAGAGTGTTGATGAAACACAGAAATTGCGTCGGGATTGAATACAACAGACCCATGCGGGATTTTCTCTATGGGAGTATTTTCTCAGACTGTCTACGCTTTGATCCTTACCTTGTCGACAATAATAGTTCCTGAAGCACATCTGGAGGCATTCTGTAATCCGTGGTCATTCAGAGTGATGATGAAACACAGAGATTGCATCGGGATTGAATACAACAGGCACAATGCGGTCTTTTCTCCATGGGAGTAATGTCTTAAACTGTCTACGCTTTGATCGTTCCCTGGAAGACCAGTTGTAGTTTCCGAAGCACACCTCGAGGCTTTCTGTAATCTGTGGACATTCAGAGTGCTGATGAAACTAAGAAATAGCATTGGGATTAAATACAAAAGGCACCATGCGACTTTTCTCCATAGGAGTAATGTCTCAAACTGTCTACGATTTGATCGATACCTGGGAGACTAGTAGCAGTTTCAGAAGCACATCTGGAGGCATTCTGAAATCTGTCGACCTTCTGAGTGTTGGTGAAACACAGAAATTGCATCGGGATTGAATACAAAGGGCACCATGCGAACTTTTCTCCATGGGAGTAATGTCTTAAACTGTCTACATTATGATCGTTTACTGGAAAACCAGTTGTAGTTTCCGAAGCACACCTCGAGGCATTCTGTAATCTGTGGAGCTTCTGGGTGTTGATGAAACAAAGAAATTGCATCGGGATTGAATACAACAGGCACCAGGCGGACTTATCTTCATGGGAGTAATGTCTCAAAGTTTCTACGTCTTGATCGATTCCACGAAGACCAGTGGTAGTTTCCGAAGCACATCTAGAGGCATTCTGTAATCTGTGAACCTTCAGAGTGTTGATGAAACACAGAAATTGCATCGGAACTGAATACAACAGGCACCATGCGGACTCTTCTACATTGGACTAATGTCTAGAACTGTCTACGCTTTGATCGATTACTTGAAGATCAGTGGTAGTTTACGAAGCACGTCTGTAGACATTCTGTAATCTGTGTACCTTCAGGAGGTTCATGAAACACAGAAATTGCATCGGAGTTGGATACAACAGGCACCATGCGAAGTTTGCTAATTGGGAGTAATGTCTCAAACTGTCTACACTTTGATCGTTCCCTGGAAGACGAATAGTAGTTTCCGGAGCACTCCTGGAGGCCTTCTGTAATCTCTGGACCTTCAGAGTATTGAAGAAAAACAGAAACTGCATCGGGATTGAATACAACAGGCACCATGCGGATTCTTCTCATTGGGACTAATGTCTACAACTGTCTACGCCTTGATCGTTTCCTGGAAGACCAGTGGTAGTTTCCGGAGCACATCTGCAGGCATTTTGTAATCTGTGGACTTTCAGACTGTTGATGAAACACAGATATTGCATCGGGACTGAATACAACAGGCTGTACTCGGACTTTTCCCCATGGGAGTAATGTCTCACACTGTCTACGCTTTGTTCGTTCCCTGGAAGATAAGTAGTAGTTGTTGAAGCACATCTAGAGGCATTCTGTAATCTGTGAACCTTCAGAGTGTTGATGAAACACAGAAATTGCATCGGAACTGAATACAACAGGCTCCATGCGGACTTTTCTCCATTGGTGTAATGTCTCATACTGTCTACGAATTGATCGTTCCCTGGAAGACCAGTAGTAGTTGCCGAAGAACATCTGGAGGCATTCTGTATTCTGTGGACTTTCAGAGTGTTGATGAAACACAGAAATTGCATCGAGATTGAATACAACAGGCACCATGCGTACTTTTCTCCATGGGAGTAATGCCTCAAACTGTCTACGCTTTGATCGTTCCCTGGAAGACCAGTAGTAGTTTGCGAAGCACATCTGGAGGCATTCTGTAATCCGTGGTCATTCAGAGTGATGATGAGACACAGTGATTGCATCGTGATTGAATACAACAGGCACCATGCGGACTTTTCTCCATGTGAGTAATGTATCAAAATGTCTACGCTTTGATCGTACCCTGGGAGACCAGTTGTAGTTTCCGAAGCACACCTCGAGGCATTCTGTAATCTGTGGGCCTTCAGAGTGTTGATGAAACAAAGAAATTGCATCAGGATTGAATTCTACAGGCCCCATGCGGGCTTTCCTCTATGGGAGTATTGTCTCAAACTATCTACGCTTTGATCCTTACTTGGCCGACAATAGTAGTTTCTGAAGCACATCTGGAGGCGTTCGGTAGTATGTGGATCTTCATGGTGTTGTTGACACACAGAAATGGCATCGGGATTGAATACAACTGGCAGCATGCGGACTTTTCTCCATGGGAGTTATGCCTCAAACTGTCTACGCTTTGATCGTTCCCTGGAAGACCAGTAGTAGTTTCCGAAGCACATCTGGAGGCATAATTCATCCGTGGTCATAGAGAGTGATGATGAGACACAGTGATTGCATCGTGATTGAATACACCAGGCACCATGCGGACTTTTCTCCATGGGAGTAGTGTCTCAAACTGCCTACGCATTGATCGTACCCTGGAAGACCAGTAGTAGTTTTCGAAGCACATCTGGGGCCATTCTGTAATCTGTGGACCTTCAGAAGGTTCATGAAACACAGAAATTGAATCGGAATTGGGTACAACAGGCACCATGCGAAATTTTCTCCATGGGAGTAACGTCTGAAACTGTCTACATTTTGATCGTTCCCTGGAAGACGAGTAGGAGTTTGCGGAGCACACTTGGAGGCATTCTGTAATCTCTGGGGCTTCAGAGTATTCATGAAACACAGAAATTGCATCGGGATTGAATACAGCAGGCTCCATGCGGACTCTTCTCCATGTGACTAATGTCTACAACTGTCTACGCTTTGATCGGTTCCTGGAAGACCAGTGGTAGTTTCCGAAGCACATCTGTTGGCATTCTGTAATCTCTGGACCTTCATAGTGTTGATGAAACACAGAAATTGCATCGGGATTGAATACAGCAGGCTCCATGCGGACTCTTCTCCATGTGACTAATGTCTACAACTGTCTACGCTTAGATCGGTTCCTGGAAGACCAGTGGTAGTTTCCGAAGCACATCTGTTGGCATTCTGTAATCTCTGGACCTTCATAGTGTTGATGAAACACAGAAATTGCATCGGGATTGAATACAAAAGGCACCATGAGGGCTTTTCTCTATGGGAGTATTGTCTCATACTGTCTCATCTTTGATCGGTCCCTGGAAGACCAGTTGCAGTTTGAGAAGCACACCTGGGGGCATTCTCTAATCTGTGGACCTTCAGAGTGTTGATGAAACACGTGACTTGCATCGGAATTGGATACAACAGGGTCCATGCGGACTTTTCTCCATAAGAGTAGTGACTTAAACTATCTACACTTGGATCGCTCCCTGGAAGACCAGTAGTAGTTGTCGAAGAACATCTGGAGGCATACTGTAGTCTGTGGACCTTCAGAATGTAGATGAAAGAAAGATATTGCATCGGGATTGAATACAACAGGCACCATGCGGACTTTTCTCCATTGGAGTAATGTATAAAACAGTCTACCCTTTGATCGATTCCTGGACGACCAGTAGTAGTTTCCGAAGCACATCCGTAGGCATTCTGTAATTTGTGGACATTCAGAGTGTTGATGAAACACAGAAAATGCATGGGGTTTGAATACAAGAGGCACCATGCGGACTTTTCTCCATATGATTAATGTCTAAAACTGTCTACGCTTTGATCGATTCCTGGACGACCAGTAGTAGTTTCCGAAGCACATCTGTAGGCATTCTGTAATCTGTGAACCTTCAGTGAGTTGATGAAACACAAAAAATGCATCGGGATTGAATACAAAAGGCACCATGCGGACTTTTCTCCATGGGAGTAATGTCTAAAATTGTCTACGCTTTGATCGATTCCTGAACGACCAGTAGTAGTTTCCGAAGCACATCTGTAGGCATTCTGTAATCTGTGGACCTTCAGAGTGTTGATGAAACACAGAAAATGCATCGGGATTGAATACAAAAGGCACCATGCGGAATTTTCTCCATTGGAGTAATGTCTCAAACTGTCTACGATTTGATCGTTCCCTATAAGACAAGTAGTAATTTCAAAAGCACATCTGGATTCATTCTGTAATCTGTAGACCTTCAGAGTGTTGATGAAACATATAAATTGCATCGGGATTCATTACATCCGGCACCATAAGTACTTTTCACCATGGGAGTAGTGTCTCAAACTGTCTACGCTTTGTTCGTTGCCTCGGAGACCAGTAGTAGTGGCCGAAGCACATCTGGAAGCATTCTGTAATCTGTTGACCCTTAGAGTATTGATGAAACACAGAAACTGCATCGGGATTGATTAAAAAAGGCACCATGGTGTCATTTCTTCATGGGAGTAATGTCTCAAACTGTCTACAACTTGATCGTTCCGTGCAAGACCAGTAGTAATTTCCGGAGCACACCAATAGCCATTCTGTAATCTCTGTAACTTCAGAGTATTGATGAAACACAGAAATTGCACGGAACTGAATACAATAGGCACTATGCGGACTTTTCTCCATGGGAGAAGTGTCTCAAAGTGACTACGCCTTGATCGATTCCTGGGAGAACAGTATTAATTTCCAAAGAACATCTGGAGGCATTCTGTAATCTGTAGACCTTCTGAGTGTTGATGATACACAGAAATTGCATCGGGATTGAGTACGACAGGCACCATGCGGAATTTTTTCCATTGGGGTAATGTGTCAAACTGTCTACGCTTTGATCGTACCATGGAAGACCAGTAGAAGTTTCCGGAGCACACCTGCAGGCATTCTGTAATCTCTGGACCTTCAGAGTGTTGATGAAACACAGAAATTGCATCTTGATTGAATACAACAGGCACCATGCGGGCTTTTCTCTATGAGAGTATTGTCTCAAACAGTCTATGCTTCGATCGTACCCTGGAAGAACAGTAGTAGTTTACAAAGCACATCTGGAGGCATTCTGTAATCTGTGGACCTTCAGAGTGTTGATGAAACAAAGAAATAGCATCGGGATTGAATACGACAGGTACCATGCGGACTTATTTCCATTGGAGTAATGTCTCAAACTGTCTACGATTTGATCGATCCCTTTAAGACCATTAGTAGTTTCAAAAGCACATCTGAATTCATTCCGTAATCTGTGGACCTTCAGAGTGTTATTGAATAATAGAGATTGCATCGGGATTGAAAACAACAGGCACCATGCGGACTCTTCTCCATGGGACTAATGTCTACAACTGTCTATGTTTTGATCGATTCCTGGAAGACCAGTTGTAGTTTGCGAAGCACATATGTAGGCAATCTGTAATCTGGGAACCTTCAGAGTGTTCATGAGATACAGATATTGTATCGGGACTAAATACACAGGCACTATGCAGACTTTTCTCCATGGGAGTAATGTCTCAAGCTGTCTACGCTTTGATCAAATCCTGGACGACCAGTAGTAGTTTCCGAAGCACATCTGTAGGCATTCTGTAATCTGTGGACCTTCAGAGTGTTGATGAAACACAGAAAAACCACTGGGATTGAATACAAAAGGCACCAAGCGGACTTTTCTCCATGGGAGAAGTGTCTCAAACTGCCCACACTTTGATCGATTCCTGGGAGAACAGTATTAATTTCCAAAGCACATCTGGAGGCATTCTGTAATCTCTGGACTTTCTGAGTGTTGATGATACACAGAAATTGCATCGTGATTGAATACAACGGGCACCATGAGGACTTTTCTCCATGGGAGTAAAGTCTCAAACTGTCTACGCTATTTTCGTTCCTTGGAAGACCAGTAGTAGTTGCCGAAGCACATCTGGAGGCATTCTGTAATCTGTTGACCTTCAGATTGTTGATGAAACAAAAAAATAGCATCGGGATTGAAAACGACAGGCACCATGCGAACTTTTTTCCATTCTAGTAATGTCTCAAACTGTCTACGCTTTGATCGTACCATGGAAGAACAGTAGAAGTTTCCGAAGCACACCTGCAGGCATTCTGTAATCTCTGGACCTTCAGAGTGTTGATGAAACACAGAAATTGCATCTTGATTGAATACAACAGGAACCATGCGGGCTTTTCTCTATGAGAGTATTGTCTCAAACAGTCTATGCTTTGATCGTAAGCTGGAAGAACAGTAGTAGTTTCCGAAGCAAGTCTAGAGGCATTCTATAATCTGTGGACCTTCAGAGTGTTGATGAAACAAAGAAATAGCATTGGGATTGAATATGACAGGCACCATGCGGACCTTTACCCATTGGAGTAATGTCTCAAACTGTCTACGATTTGATAGGTCCCTGGAAGACCATTAGTAGTTTCAAAAGCACATCTGGATTTATTCTGTAATCTGTGGACCTTCAGAGTGATTTTGAATAATAGAAATTGCATCGGGATTGAAAACAACAGGCACCAAGCTGACTCTTTTCCATGGGAATAATGTCTACAACTGTCTACGTTTTGATCCATTCCTGGAAGACCAGTTGTAGTTTCCGAAGCACATATGTTGGCATTCTGTAATCTGGGGACCTTCAGAGTGTTGATGAGACACAGAAATTGTATCGGGACTGAATACACAGGCACTATGCAGACTTTTCTCCATGTGAGTAATGTCTCAAATTGTCTACGCTTTGATCGATTCCTGGACGACCAGTAGTAGTTTCCGAAGCACATCTGTAGGCATTCTGTAATCTGTGGACCTTCAGAGTGTTGATGAAACACAGAAAATGCACCGGGATTGAATGCTAAACGCACCAAGTGGACTTTTCACCATGGGAGTAATGTCTAAAACTGTCTACGCTTTGATCAATTTCTGGACGACCAGTAGTAGTTTCCGAAGCACATCTGTAGGCATTCTGTAATCTGTGGAACTTCAGAGTGTTGATGAAACACAGAAAATGCATCGGGTTTGAATATAAGAGGCACCATGCGGACTTTTCTCCATGGGATTAATGTCTAAAACTGTCTACGCTTTGATCGATTCCTGGACGACCAGTAGTAGTTTCCGAAGCACATCTGTAGGCATTCTGTAATCTGTGAACCTTCAGAGTGTTGATGAAACACAGAAAATGCATCGGGATTGAATACAAAAGGCGCCATGCGGACTTTTCTCCATGGGAGTAATGTCTGAAATTGTCTACGCTTCGATCGATCCCTGGACGACCAGTAGTAGTTTCCGAAGCACATCTGTAGGCATTCTGTAATCTGTGGACCTTCAGAGTGTTGATGAAACACAGAAAATGCATCGGGATTGAATACAAACGGCACCATGCGGATTTTTCTCCATTGGAGTAATGTCTCAAACTGTCTACGATTTGATCGTTCCCTAGAAGACAAGTAGTAATTTCAAAAGCACATCTGGATTCATTCTGTAATCTGTAGACTTTCAGAGTGTTGATGAAACATATAAATTGCATAGGGATTCATTAAAACAGGCACCATAAGGACTTTTCACCATGGGAGTAGTGTCTCAAACTGACTACGCTTTGTTCGTTGCCTCGGAGACCAGTAGTAGTGGCCGAAGCACATCTGGAAGCATTCTGTAATCTGTTGACCTTTAGAGTATTGATGAAACCCAGAAATTGCACGGAAATGAATACAATAGGCACTATGCGGACTTTTCTCCATGGGAGAAGTGTCTCAAACTGCCTACGCTTTGATCGATTTCTGGGAGAACAGTATTAATTTCCAAAGCACATCTGGAGGCATTCTGTAATCTCTGGACCTTCTGAGTGTTGATTATACACAGAAATTGCATCGTGATTGAATACAACAGGCAGCATGTGGACTTTTCTCCATGGGAGTAATGTCTCAAACTGTCTACGCTATGTTCGTTCCTTGGAAGACCAGTAGTAGTTGCCGAAGCACATCTGGAGCCATTCTGCAATCTGTGGACCTTCAGAAGGTTCATGAAACAAAGAAATTGCATCGGAATTGGGTACAACAGGCACCATGCGAAATTTTCTCCATGGGAGTAATGTCTCAAACTGTCTACACTTTGATCGTTCCCTGGAAGACGAGTAGTATTTTCTGGAGCACACTAGGAGGCATTCTGTAATCTATGGACCTACAGAGTATTGATGAAACACAGAAATTGCATCGGGATTGAATACAGCAGGCACCATGCGGACTCTACCCCATCAGACTAATGTCTACAACTGTCTACGGTTTGATCGATTTCTGGAAGACCAGTGTTAGTATCCGAAGCACATCTGTAGGCATTATGTATTCTGTGGACCCTACGAGTGTTGATGAAACACAGAAAATGCATCAGGATTGAATACAAAAGGCACCATGAGGATTTTTCTCCATTGGAGAAATGTCTCAAACTTGCTACGATTTGTTCGTTCCCTAGAAGACAAGTAGTAATTTCAAAAGCACATCTGGATTCATTCTGTAATCTGTGGACCTTCAGAGTGTTGATGAAACATATAAATTGCATTGGGATTCATTACAACAGGCACCATATGGATTTTCCACCATGGGAGTAATGTCTCAGACAGTCTACGCTTTGTTCGTTGCCTCGGAGACCAGTAGTAGTTGCCGAAGCACATCTGGAAGCATTCTGTAATCAGTTGACCTTTAGATTATTGATGAAACACAGAAATTGCATCGTGATTGAATAAAAAAGGCACCATGCTGTCATTTCTTCATGGGAGTAATGTCTCAAACTGTCTACAATTTGATCGTTCCCTGCAAGACCAGTAGTAATTTCCGGAGCACACCTATAGCCTTTCTGTAATCTCTGTAACTTCAGAGAATTGATGGAACACAGAAATTGCACGGAACTGAATACAATTGGCACTATGCGGACTTTTCTCCATGGGAGAAGTGTCTCAAACTGCCTACGATTTGATCGATTCCTGGGAGAACAGTATTAATTTCCAAAGCACATCTGGAGGCATTCTGTAATCTCTGGACCTTCTGAGTGTTGATGATACCCAGAAATTGCATCGTGATTGAATACAACAGGCACCATGCGGACTTTTCTCCATGGGAGTAATGTCTCAACCTGTCTACGCTATGTTCGTTCCTTGGAAGACCAATAGTAGTTGCCGAAGCACATCTGGAGGCATTCTGTAATCTGTTGACCTTCAGGTAGTTGATGAAAATAGAAATTGCATCGGGATTGAATACAACAGGCACTATGCGGACTTTTTGAAACATCCCCTTTGAAAAATTTATACACGACTGTGCTTAAACTGACACACAATAGTTTTTAGTGCAACGCAATCTGACTTTCAATAATCCCTACAAGAGAATAGCCCTGACTAACATTAACCTATATGTTTCACAAATCACTTACCTCACAAAAATCTTCGTTACTCGAACTACTGCAATACAGCGAGCGCCACTACTGCCTGCTAACTAAAAGATTCAAACTACGGAAGTCACTAACTACTGATAGGCACAGTAAGCAAATGAAAGATTTTAATAGAGAACATACAATGTATTTACCTTTATAGTCATAATATATATATATATATATATATATATATATATATATATATATATATATATCAGTTTATGACACCAACTCTTTCAAATTTCAAAACTCTGCCATCTCTCTCCCCACGTCCACCACTGCTGGCGGCTCACCTCCAACTGCGCAACGCTACGCGCTGTTAGCATCCAGCTGCCGCTGCCCAACACTACAATGGCAGACAACAATGCAAACCAGCCACTGACTGCACATGGCACAGCCAGTGATTTTTATACAGAGCGCTACGTGGCGGCGTTACCAATAAAAAAAACCTAAACAGCCTACTTACATAGCCCCCATGCTCCCCACAAAAAAAATTTACAAATTGTTTTGGGCAGTGGCCAATACAGATTTGAAAAATTTTTTCTTAATCACAATGACAAAGAAATGAAAAGCACACACTTATCGATACGATGTTGGTCAAAACTACAATTTTCTCACAGTCCATAAAGACAGTCCTGATCATTCATCAAAGTAAAATTGCAGTGTTTTTCTCAAAGTCTGAGTAGTAAATGAAAATGCACACGGAAGTAGTGGATTTCCTTGCAGTCTTGAAAAGTAGTGTTGTCCTTCCAACAGAAAGACAGTGCTGACTCTTGACATGCAGACAGGTAATGGGCCACAACAGAGCAAACCCACAGCAGAGTCAGTCGAAGTTTTGAAGAATATTGGTAGGTAGGTCATCACAGAGTAGACCCCTTGTAGTCCTGGTAGAGATTATGGTATTGGTGGGCCACCAGAGGTGCAGGCCCACTGCAGTCCTTGTAGAAACAATGGTATCAGTGAGTCATACAATCACCATCGAAGAGTGTTGTGTACAATATAGCAGGTCCATAAACCACCCCTTGTCCACTGACAAAGAATTTGTTTGAAATGTCCTTAGAACCAGCAATGCTTTTATCCAGTCCCTTGTTGAATTATTAACGCACGTGCAAACACTATCAGTCCCCACTTCTCACATATTGTCCATATACTATGACCAACAGAAAAGTGTGCAGTGAAATGTAATTTAGAAGTTACTTAATTTGATGAACTGGTGTCAATTACAATTTTATAACATGAAAATACAATAACAAAGGTACAAAATACATCTTTAAGGAACATAACAATACAGATAACATTTGCAATAGTACAGGCTTTACAAAAGAATCTAAATAGCAAATACATCAGTGTTACAAAAATTACGACATAAGTACATACATAAAAGATCAGATTAACTTTTGAAACATCAACTTCACACATGAGTATTGGAACAAAACAGAATAAATAATGTGTAAACATCTTTACAAAGTAAATAACATGTTATTAATGCAAATTATATTTGAGGATAAGTGTATTCCTCATCATAGTGATTGTAGCTTAGTATTAGAACAGAAAAAATTCTATGAAACAGTACACAGAGGCAGGAAGAAAACAAATACACAAGGATACACAAACACATAGTGGGATAACACAAAAGGAAAGGACAGGGTTTGTTTTCAAGGTAAAATTTGGTACTGCACTCAAACCCAAAACTTCATTCTGTAGATCTTTCGTCGTGTCTCAACATCTGCTTCCTCCAAAAATATCCTATCCAAGCATGGTTTCTGTATTTTGTTCACATCCTCTTTCAAAAATAGTTTTTCTCCACAGTACACTACTTTTTTTTGGCCAAACCATTTTCTTATACCTTCTCAATGCATTTCTTCCAATTCACCATAGTTAGTTTCTTATATATTCTACCCCCTCTTAAGCTAACTTAAATCTACTGAGCTCAAATGCGTAACTAAGGGACGAGGCAATGCAGCAGCACAAAACAGTTAATACAAACAGCAATGACAAAAAAATGCAAGTAAGCAAAGCAAGCAGCAATAAATGTAATAACTTATACCTAAACATGACAAACCCACAAGCAGAAAAAATAGTACACTAAAGACAACAACACAAATAAGGGAAATTTATATTCACATCTTAATGTCTATATAATTAAAGGGGTGCACCACAAAAACTTATTGTAAAAAGAATATTACCATGTACTTGAAAAGAAAATTCTGTATGCAATTCCTGTGAAGGGAAATGTCTTTTTGAGCTCCTTCGTTTTTTTAAGTACATCATGAAGTTATTATTTACTGGATCTGTAGGCTTAAAATATTTATATTAGTACATCCATTAAATTTTGTAGTAACCAAAGCTGCAGTGCAGCTAGAAACTAGGTATTAAACAAAATAGGCAAAGCAAGGAGTGAAACGTCTTTCACTAGCCATATGGCATTTCATAATGCAGTAAACAATCTTTCAACTAGCAAGACAATACTCGTGAAACGTTTCTCGTCGTTTCATTAAGCATTTTAATAATTATCATCAGTTCAGAGCTCCATGGTAAAATTATATGTTTTCAAGATTGAGCCTGTCGTATTTGCGATGCTTTCTACAAAGGAATGAATGTCAATAGCGAGGATAATGGCCTCTTTCTTTTTCACCTAATAGCTTTCTTTTGTCAGACGACTACCTCTCAGCTGGGCGCCCAGAATGCATTACGTCAAGGTCACTTACCTTTCTTACTGAAATATTTACGACAGCAGTTTCCGCTACAATGACAGTCTCATATAAAAAAATTTCACAGGTCAAGAATTTGCGTTACACATCTGTAGAAACAAAATCCTATTGATATAACAGTGTCCAAAAAATTTTCGTCGGCATTGTAATACATTCACACATTTACATACATTTCATAATCTAAAAGTACGATTCTCGGTTTCCAATATCCTCTTTAACCTTACCTAACGTAACCTAACCTAATCTAACGTAAACAAATCAGAGTCCCTAACCACTACTCATTATTCTTACCTTATTACACATATACATATTCGTCGACACTTCTTCAATATTTCATCATAAGGAATACATAGCATAATCAAATTCCTCATATAAGGTAGCATCATCTTATTGATCATAATCATACCGCAACATCATAATACACAGTCATCGTAATAATATCATAAACCTCAGTCAAATTCTCAAAATCCTCGTAGCTTCCTCCAATAATTTCAAAAAATAAAAAAAAAAATTCTCTGCTCATGTCAAAAGTGTCATCTACCGCAAACGTACTTTAAAAATCATGATCCCATACCAAATACATCACTCAAATCTCTCATAGTATCACAATGGTTCCTAAAAAATATGAACAGTTTACAAAGTACAGGCAAATTACAATTTCATAAGTGTGAAGTTATCCACCTGCGTAATTGCGTAAAAATGTGTCACTGATGTAGTAAAAACATGTTTGTTTCTCTGTCAAATAATCAGATAGCTGTGTAATTCTGTGTTACAGAAATACGGTACCGATGTTCTACATCTACATGACTACTCTGCAATTCACATTTTAAGTGCTTGGCAGAGGGTTCATCGAACCACAATCATACTATCTCTCTACTATTCCACTCCCGAACAGCGAGCGGGAAAAACGAACACCTAAACCTTTCTGTTCGAGCTCTGATTTCTCTTATTTTATTTTGATGATCATTCCTACCTATGTAGGTTGGGCTCTACAAAATATTTTCGCATTTGGAAGAGAAAGTTGGTGACTGAAATTTCGTAAAAAGGTCTCGCCGCGAAGAAAAACGTCTATGCTTCAATCACTTCCATCCCAACTCGTGTACCATATCTGCCACACTCTCTCCCCTATAACGTGATAATACAAAACGAGCTGCCTTTTTTTGCACCCTTTCGATGTCCTCCGTCAATCCCACCTGGTAAGCATCCCACACCGTGCAGCAATATTCTAACAGAGGACGAACGAGTGTAGTGTAAGCTGTCTCTTTAGTGGACTTGTTGCATCTTCTAAGTGTCCTGCCAATGAAACGCAACCTTTGGCTCGCCTTCCCGACAATATTATCTATGTGGTCCTTCCAACTGAAGTTGTTCGTAATTTTAACACCCAGGTACTTAGATGAATTGACAGCCTTGAGAATTGTACTATTTATCGAGTAATTGAATTCCAACGGATTTCTTTTGAAACTCATGTGGATCATCTCACACTTTTCGTTATTTAGCGTCAACTGCCACCTGACACACCATACAGCAAACTTTTCTAAATCGCTTTGCAACTGACACTGGTCTTCGGATGACCTTACTAGACGGTAAATTACAGCATCATCTGCGAACAGTCTAAGAGAACTGCTCAGATTGTCACCCAGGTCAATTAAATAGATCAGGAACAGTAGAGGTCCCAGGACGCTTCCCTGGGGAACACCTGATATCACTTCAGTTTTACTCGATGATTTGCCGTCTATTACTACGAACTGCGACCTTCCTGACAGGAAATCACGAATCCAGTGGCATAACTGAGACGATACCCCATAGCTCCGCAGCTTGATTAGAAGTCGCTTATGAGGAACGGTGTCAAAAGCTTTCCGGAAATCTAGCAATACGGAATCAACTTGAGATCCCCTGTCGATAGCGGCCATTACTTCGTGCGAATAAAGAGCTAGCTGCGTTGCACAAGAGCGATTTTTTCTGAAACCATGCTGATTACGTGTCAATAGATCGTTCCCTTCGAGGTGATTCATAATGTCTGAATACAGTATATGCTCCAAGACCCTACTGCAAACTGACGCCAATGATATAGGTCTGTAGTTAAATGGATTACTCCTACTACCCTTCTTGAACACTGGTGCGACCTACAAATACCATATTAGCTAGGGCTCCTTGTGCTTGCCAAACACATGGTACATAAAGTGAGCGTGTACCCCCTGAGGATTAATATAATTCTACCCTCAGGTGTTAGAGGTTGCAGCAATGGAATGAAATGTATCACGAAAAACTTAATTTGTAATTCAACTACGTTGAAAAATAAATGGTTTACGTAAAAAATTAATCACTCAAATGCATGCCCTGTAGTGCTAAATGTGCGTTTTGCTGTGAGATAATCTCTGTGGAAGTGTCGTAGTTATCGTCCTCCGAAAGCGAAGTTCTGCAGAAGTCAATGTACTTATCTCATGCTAAGCAAGAGTGAAATGCTTTGCATATAGATATCGTAGATAATACACTTACTGCCGTGATGAAGTAAGTACTGTACTGTTACGTATTGTAGTGCTACAGAAAAGGCTGTCTCATTGTAGCTATACCACAAAAGTTACAACTAAAATATGTTTTACTTTCTAGAATAATACAGAAAAACTGTGCAGATATAAAACAGATACACCGCAAAAGCAACAATGTAAATCGTGTCACATGTTAGTAGCGTCATGATATAATCGTGTAGCTATCATAGAAACCAAATGCTAAGTCATCTTTAGTCTCACCAAATGTTCTTCAAATAAAGAATGTATTTTTAAGTAAACCAAAATGTAGCGTTATAATCTGATTAGGAGTACTGGTAAATGTTCTAAGTATGTAAGCCTTATAGTCGTTACGTAATCGTGCAACTAACAAGCAAGAATGTACACACACACAATAACACTGTGCCGTCTGTTCACTATAACAATGCACTTGTAAATACTGTCTAAATATGTTCCGTAGGTTCTAGACTGGATACTTAACTGCAAAACATTGTTACATGTTAAGTTTCTCAGTGTGACAAATTGTTCTAGTAGCGTGAATTGAAAATTTTTATGGCAAAGACAAAGTTAAAAAGCAGATTATCTTTCAATAAACAGTTTTACATTTGAAATGTGGTACAATCTTTTACTCTTCATAGTACTCAGAGTTTCAGCTTGAACGCAATTATCATGCAGTATACGTCGGTAAAGAATACTGGAATTTTTCTCAAGGTTAGCGTCTATGTTATTTTTCTCTGCGCGAGCCGGCGCACGACGCTGCCTGCGGTGCGAGTCATTGTCTGCTATCTCTTTGTTGGCTTGCGTCGTTATTGGGATTAGGAGACCTAACTTCTACAAATTCACCTTGCCGAGAGGGCCCAGCTCTGTTTGAATCCCGCCAGTTCTGATGAAATTCCGGTCTGTCGTTATGATTATATCGTCTGTTGTCATGTCCATAGTTTCTTTCTTGTCGGTCACGTGGTGGAGAATTTCTCCCTGAATCGCGCTGGACCGTTGCGTCTTAAGTTATTCTGTCTCCCTTGATAATAATTATTTTGGTTCCCGTATTGTCTGTTTCTCTGATTGTCTCTGTGTTGTCACTACCGCGGTGAGGTGATCTTTCCCTGTAATTATTACTACTTTGCCAACGGTTGCCATACGGGTGGTGTCTATTTTGGTCACGATTTGTATTGTGAGAATAGCCTTGTCGTGTCCAGTTATTATTTCTTTTATCTCGGATTTGTGACGGATGTGACTTGTAATTGTTGTGTTCCTATTTTCGCGTTCCGCGATTGTCAGTGTCAATTCCCAATTCTTGTAACAGTCCCTGAAAAGCTTCAATGTCCTCTTTGCTACGTCCTGCCAAAATAATATGTAGTAAATGTTCAGGCAATTATCAATTTGATTAAGCAAATGCGGATGAGTTCTGAGGGGCTGTATGGGTTTGAAAGATACTGGTTCTTATGTAACATGTCTTCAAAATATTTCACAAGACTGGAAAATTCAGATTGTTCGAAATGTTTCATCATAATGATGCTATGTTTTACTCGGTCTTGTGTAGCTTGAGACCAATATGCTGAAAGGAAGGCATGATAAAATTCTCCTTCATTGTGACAAACGTGAATGACCGATCGCATTCTTACAGCTCGTTCATTCTCTAAGTAGCCACACATAAATTCTAATCTGTGCTCTAATGACCAGTTAGGAGAAAAACAATGGGAGAATTAATGGAGCCACGCTTGTGGATGAATGTCGTTGACAGAATTCTTAAAGGTTTTGAATTCACGTGCAGTAATGAACAGCTTATAGTCAAAATCATCGTGTCGGCGGGTAGCATATCGGTCATTGTTACGGTGTCGACGGTTCCATCTCAAAATTCGGTGCACCTTGCCAATTTCTTTCATAAATTCCGAAATGGCCTGTGTTATTATTTTGTGGTTTTTGCGTATTTCTAAGTCCCTCTTCCCGTGTTGGAGCGCGAGTGTCCTTTGAAATACGTAATTCTTGTATTACCTGTGTCAGCTGATCGTGTACTTCCCGGATTTCTCTTTGGTATTGCGTATTAATTTCATTCTGATTTTGTTTTAATTTCCTAATTTGTTCGCACTCTTCTGTATTATTCAGATCATCATCTACCTTTGCATATATGTTAATGAACTGATCCGAAAGTTCGGCTACTTTCTCCGATAGTGTACTTATTTCCTCATTGTGTTTTTCTGAACCACATTTCATAGCGTCCATTTGTTTTGATATCGTATCTACTGTGTCCTTTAAGTTTTTCTGAGTTATTGCAAGTTGCGTAACCGAATTGGTAGATGCAACTGAGTAAATTTTAGCTTTCAACGTCTCATTATTTTCATGAACAATAGTTTGCAGTTCTTTTATGGCTGATTCTTGATTCTGTGAGATATTTTTATGCCGCGAAAAAATAGGTTGGAAATGCTCACAAATTTGTGTTTTTACGTCATTACAGATTTTTGACATTTCTATTCGATTTTATGCTACTCAGTAGTTAAATCTTCACGTGTTGGTCAAGCGTATGTTCCACTGAGTCTAACTTTTGAAGCTTTTGTTCCATTGTGTCTAACTTTTGAAGATTTTGTTCCATTGTGTCTAACTGTTGCTATGTTTGTCTCTGGTTTTGTTTCATTTGTTGCATTAATTCCAATAATAATGTATTAATGTCTGGAATTTGTCCCTCTATGCTTTTCGGCAGTGCATTTGCACCGGCAACATTCACATTTTGACAAGCAGAAAATGTGTCTTGACTTATTTAAGAAAACGATGAGGATGCAAAACCTGAATGTACAGTATTTGCAAGATTCTGTCCTGTCATTTCGGATTCCTGACGCGAGCTGTTGCCGACCGATCGATCGATAATGCTTCCCTGTTCACTAACTGTTTCACTGCCTACACCATTATTTACAGCCCGCTCCATTTCCCTATGCACAATTACCAAATTAATACTTTGAACATTAGTTAATTCATTACATAGTGGCGCTAACACACTGCTTTCGTCTTCACTGTCATTTCTCAGTTTACTTTGTAGCCTAGTATTACTTTTTTCACACGCCATTATTGTCACAATACTTCACACTACAACACAGAAAAACACAATTTGATGAGCAAAAATAAGAGAACACATTGACATAGCAAATAATATCTAGTTAATTGAAAGCGCAGCTGCGAAATACTTTGTGCAAATCTACATGAATGCCACAACTGTTTTACTGTACAAAAATGAAAGACTACAACTACAAAGGATAGTCTCTCTATGATTACGCGCTAGCAAATAAACAAAAGCTACACTAATTACACAAACTACAAGAAAAAAATCAGAAGATTCCAGTGAGGTTTTCCTGGCAGGGTCGCCGTATGAAATGTCCCCTTTGAAAAATTTATACACGAATGTGCTTAAACTGACACACAATAGTTTTTAGCGCAACGCAATCTGACATTCAATAACCCCTACAAGAGAATGGCCCTGACTAACATTAACCTATATGTTTCACAAATCACTTACCTCACAAAAATCTTCGTTACTCGAACTACTGCAATACAGCGAGCGCCACTACTGCCTGCTAACAAAAAGATTCAAATTACGGAAGTCACTAACTACTGATAGGCACAGTTAGCAAATGAAAGATTTTAATAGAGAACAAACGATGTATTTACTTTTATAGACATAATATATATATATCAGTTCATGACACCAATTCTTACAAATTTCAAAACTCCGCCATCTCTCTCCCCACGTCCACCACTGCTGGTGGCTCACCTCCAACTGCGCAACGCTACACGCTGTTAGCATCCAGCTGCCGCATCCAAACACTACAATGGCAGACAACAATGCAAACCAGCCACAGACTGCACATTGCACAGCCAGTGATTTTTATACAGAGCGCTACGTGGCGGCGGCGTTACCAATAAAAAAACCTAAACAGCCTACTTACATTTTCCCCATGGGAGTAGTGTCTCAAACTGTCTACGCATTGTTCGTTCCCTGGAAGATCAATAGTAGGTTCCCAAGCACATCTGGAGGCATTCTGTAATCTGTGGACATTCAGAGTGTTGATGAAACACAGAAAATGCATCGGGTTTGAATACAACAGGCACCACGCGGAATTTTCTCCATGGGAGTAATGTCTCAAACTGTCTACGCTTTGATCGCTCCCTGGAAGACCAGAAGTAGTTTCTCAAGCACATCTGGAGGCATTCTGTAATCTGTGGAGATTCAGAGTGTTGATGAAACACAGAAATTCCATCGGGATTGAATACAACAGGAACCATTCGGAATTTTCTCCATGGGAGTAATTTTTTCAAACTGTCTCCGCTTTGATCGATTCCTGGACGACCAGTGTAGTTTTCGAAACCCATCTGGAGGCATTCTGTAATCTGTCGACATTCAGACTGTTGACGAAACACAGAAATTGCATCGGTATTGAATACAACAGGCACCATGCGGACTTTTGTCCATGGGAGTAATGTCTCAAACAGTCTACGCTTTGATCGATACCTGGAAGACCAGTAGTAGTTTTCGAAGCACATCTGGATGCGTTCTGTAATACACTCCTGGAAATGGAAAAAAGAACACATTAACACCGGTGTGTCAGACCCACTATACTTGCTCCGGACACTGCGAGAGGGCTGTACAAGCAATGATCACACGAACGGGACAGCAGACACACCAGGAATCGCGGTGTTGGCCGTCGAATGGCGCTAGCTGCGCAGCATTTGTCCACCGCCTCCGTCAGTGTCAGCCAGTTTGCCGTGACATACGGAGCTCCATCGCAGTCTTTAACACTGGTAGCATGCTTCGACAGCGTGGACGTGAACCGTATGTGCAGTTGACGGACTTTGAGCGAGGGCGTATAGTGGGCATGCGCGAGGCCGGGTGGACATACCGCCGAATTGCTCAACACGTGGGGCGTGAGGTCTCCTCAGTACATCGATGTTGTCGCCAGTGGTTTGCGGAATGTGCACGTGTCCGTCGACCTGGGACCGGACCGCAGCGACGCACGGATGCACGCCAAGACTGTTGGATCCTACGCAGTGCCGTAGGGGACCTCACCGCCACTTCCCAGCAAATTAGGGACACTGCTGCTCCTGGGGTATCGGCGAGGACCATTCGCAACCGTCTCCATGAAGCTGGGCTACGGTCCCGCACACAGTTAGGCCGTCTTCCGCTCACGCCCCAACATCGTGCAGCCCGCCTCCAGTTGTGTCGCGACAGGCGTGAATGGAGGGACGAATGGAGATGTGTCGTCTTCAGCGATCAGAGTCGCTTCTGCCTTCGTGCCAATGATGGTCGTATGCGTGTTTGGCGCCGTGCAGGTGAGCGCCACAATCAGGACTGCATACGACCGAGGCACACAGAGCCCACACCCGGCATCATGGAGTGGGAGCGATCTCCTACACTGGCCGTACACCTCTGGTGATCGTCGAGGGGACACTGAATAGTGCACGGTACATGCAAACCGTCATCGAACCCATCGTTCTACAATTCCTAGACCGGTAAGGGAACTTGCTGTTCCAACAGGACAATGCACGTCCGCATGTATCCCGTGCCACCCAACGTGCTCTAGAAGGTGTAAGTTAACTACCCTGGCCAGCAAGATCTCCGGATCTGTCCCCCATTGAGCATGTTTGGGACTGGATGAAGCGTCGTCTCACGTGGTCTGCACGTCCAGCACGAACGATGGTCCAACTGAGGCGCCAGGTGGAAATGGCATGGCAAGCCGTTCCACAGGACTACATCCAGCATCTCTACGATCGTCTCCATGGGAGAATAGCAACCTGCATTGCTGCGAAAGGTGGATATACTCTGTACTAGTGCCGACATTGTGCATGCTCTGTTGCCTGTGTCTATGTGCCTGTGGTTCTGCCAGTGTGATCATGTGATGTATCTGACCCCAGGAATGTGTCAATAAAGTTTCCCCTTCCTGGGACAATGAATTCACGGTATTCTTATTTCAATATCGAGGAGTGTATGTGGACATTCAGAGTGTTGAAGAACCAAAGAAATTGCTTCGGGATTGAATACAACAGGCACCATGCCTACTTTTCTCCATGGTAGTAATGTCTCAAATTGTCTACGCTTTGATCGTACCCTGGAAGACCAGTAGTAGTTTCCCAAGCACATCTGGAGGCATTCGGTAAACTGTGGAGCTTCTGAGTGTTGATGAAACACAGAAATTGCTTTGGGACTGAATACAACAGGCACCATGCGGACTTTTCTCCATGGGAGTAATGTCTCAAACTGTCTACGCTTTGATCGCTCCCTGGAAGACCAGTAGTAGTTGCCGAAGCACATCTGGAGGCATTCTGTAATTTGTGGACCTTCAGAGTATTGATGAAACACAGAAATTGCATCGGGATTGAATACAACAAGCACCATGCGGACTTTTCCCCATGGGAGTAATGTCTCAAACTGTCTACGTTTTGATCGTTCCCTGGAAGACCAGAAGTAGTTTCCCAAGCACATCTGGAATCATTCTGTAATCTGTGGACCTTCAGAGTGTTGATGAAACACAGAAATTGCATCGGGATTGACTACAACAGGCACCATGCGGACTTTTCTCCATGGGAGTAATGTCTCAAACTGTCTACGATCTGATCGTTCCCTGGAAAACCAATAGTAGTTTCTCAAGCACATCTGGAGGCGTCCTGTAATCTTTGGACATTCAGAGTGTTGATGAAACACAGAAATTGTATCTGGTTTTAATACAACAGTCACCATGCGGGATTTCCTCCATGAGAGTAATGTCTAAAACTGTCTTCGATTCCCAATGCACAAAGTGTGTGGTCTTGTTTCCCAGTCTGTATTTGGTCGGGCTCGTAAGAGGTTGAATGGAACGAATGGGTGCGAAAGAGCAAGGGGCAGTGGCTATGTAGAACGAAAACACAATTCCTCAGGGGTGTGAGCGTTTCGAGATAAGTCGCATATATGTTATACTTGGTTGTCAGTGAGCGTTTGGCCTAATGGATAAGGCGTCGAATTTCGGTTCCAAAGATTGCAGGTTCGAATCCTGTCACAGAGGGTGTTTTTCCAGTTCTGAAAAAGAAACATACGGATTTATTGTAGCAATTGAGCAGTACGAAACCGTCTGAATGTTGCAGTTGACCATTTTCTGCTTGAGATGCTCTTGAGCTTGAAACACACATAACAAGACCGGTGTTTGACTGGCACTTGCACATCTAAAATAACGTCGGAAAGTAACTCTTTCGTCTTTTGAGTCACATGAAGTATGTGTGTTAATTTTGACGCCACTAGCTCTGCAGGTTGTCATGCAATTCCTTTACGTCTCAGAAATGATTATGAAATAAAAGTGAAGTACGTGACGAGTGTGACGTTAGGAAAACAATAGGCAGCTTGGAGAGATTCTGTATGGGACGACCCAACCCAAACGACTACTGTGTGACGTGCTACCCGGCAGCTAGTCACCGAGGCAGCCCGGCTAGCTCAGTCGGTGGAGCATGAGTTTCTTCTTCTAAGGGACGTGGGTTCGAGCACCACACTGGGCGGAACGGAATTTTGTTCTGCAGCAGATTTAAATTACCGTTTTTCTGATTAACGTGATGTAATGGAAATAGAAACATTAAAGTTTGCCTACGTCTCCGTCAGTCGCAAGGAAACTGTATTTGAAGGACAAGGTGATTTTGTAGACATGTGTGAAAGACATGTGCTGAAATGCAAATGGTGTTGTTTGGAGAGGACATCGGTTACGAGTCAGATGTGTAGCCAAGCAGTAATGGGTCGCAATTGCTGCAAATATTAGTCGGTAATATGAAATGTTGTCAGCTGAAGTCTGATGATCCAGACGACCGTAAGGACGAAGTACGAAAAAGTACCGGTAGGCCGCGCATCTTTAGCTCAGTGGTAGAGCACTGGTCAAGTAAAGCAGGGGTCGTGAGTTCCATCCTCAGAGGAGAATGACGAATTTTGGAAATCATTTGCGCGTCGTGGCCGTATAGCAAACAGTTTCTGTGATGACGAACAATTAGCGACAGGAGTTTTATTAAGAATTACTCCCAGATGTGATTAAGGCGAATGGCGCAGATGTAGCATTTGCCAAAGCGGTACAGCATAAGGTGAGACGAGGCAGACACAATTACATTTTATAGATGTATTTCTCACATATCTCAGAGCCTCTCCCGGTCGTCGTCGTCGTCTCCGTCGTCGTCGTCGTCGTCGTCGTCGTCGCCGCCGCCGCTTCTGCAGAAGTAGCAAATGGCCATCGTAGCAAATGCGGCGAGGGACGCTCTGCCTTCGATTCCGAATGCACAAAGTGTGTGGTCTTGTTTCCTAGTCTATATTTGGTCGGTCTCGTAAGAGGTTGAATGTAACGAATGGGTGGGAAAGAGCAAGGTACAAGTGGCTGTGTAGAACGAAAACACAATTCCTCAGGGGTGTGAGCGTTTCGAGATGAGTCGTATACAAGGTAAAGTTGGTAGTCAGTGAAAGTGGCGTAATGGATAAGGCGTCCGACTTCATATCCGAAGATTGCAGGTTCGAATCCTGTCACGCTCGTGTTTTTTCAGTTCTGAAAAGAATCATACCGTTTTAATGTAGCAATTGAGCAGTACGAAACCGTCTGAATGTTGCTGTTGACCATTTTCTGCTTGGAGATGCTCTTGAGGTTGATACACACACAACAAGACCGGTGTTAACTAGCGAAATGGTCTTCAGAGTGCCGTCACCGCGAGTTTTGACTGGCACTTGCACGTCTAAAAATGATTCCGCCGCCAGCGGCCGTGCTGTGCGGACGTGCGGTGCGGCTGTTGCGGTGATTACATCGTCGCTGCGAGCGGCCGGCGCTGAGTGATGAGTGCGAACTTTCTGCGTTAGTCATAGTTCACGATCACATTTTTAGATTGACATAATGGATCAGACAACGCGACACGATACTTTGAAGTTGATTTCGATCCGAACTACGTCCGACCGAAATCTTACGAAGTTGAGGCATTTATCGAAGAAACTTTTCAGATCAAAGTGGATGAAATGATTGGAATACACCTGTCGATTGTCAGTCCGACTGTGTTCCTTAAGTTATCCATTTCTGACCAAATAGTAGAAGCATGTGGTAGGGTGGCAGAATTCAAAGATTCAGACGGACACAAAGGACAGGTCACGGTATCGCGTGCCGGAATGGGAATACGAACGGTTCCAATCTTTGAGCTCTCCTTTTAAATAACGCCCGAGGAGATTAACAACAAACTGAAAGACTATGGCGCCATTATCAGCAATGTCGCCGATTAATGGTCTAGCTTGCACAAGTATCCAGTATTAAATGGAGTCAGTCAAGTTAAGATTGACATGCTGAAATATATCCCGTCGTATCTCTGGATTGGTGGATATAGAGCGATCATCATTTACGATGGCCAGCCGAGAACCTGCTCGGGCTGTGGTTCTACCCAACACGTCCGCGCGCAGTGTGTTCAACGGCGTGTGACGCAACTGCCGACTGGGGAGCGAGACCCGCCTAGTCAAATGGCCACTCTACCCGTGACGTACGCCGCCGCACTACGCAGTGACATGTGTTTCGACACGGCGGTAGTTGCTTATGCTGACGTTCCCGATGGTAGCGTAGCCATGGATACTAGCAGCACAGAAGCTACAGGTCCAGCACACTCACAAGACGTGGAAACTAACAGACGTGGAGAACAAGACCAGGCTAAGACGGCAGAAGAAGGCATGTGCAAATCACTCGAAGACGTCGGGCAACACAAAGAAGATACGGTTGCCACGTCGGAGGATAATGACCAGCAGCCTACAACTGTTACACCAAAGAAACGGAAGAAACGTCGAATAGCCCGTCAGGGAGCAGCAGAAGTCGCGCCAATTCTGCGTGAAAAGGCGAAACAAATAGGCCAAGTACTGGCGGAGACGACACAGGCAACTCCTCTGGAAGATCGAACAACAAAAAAGAAGAGTCGAAATGAGGATACTGACCCCGACCGTGGAATCCACATTGAAGACTGTACAGCTAGTCTGAAGGACCTTCCACCTGTACCCAACACGTACACGCGGGAAGTTACGTACACGCGAGTCTGGGCGGATGACATGGAGGAGCAAAGCCATGATGCAGAGATGGCTGACATAGCACAACGTTCAAGACGGACGGCACCCGACCGTCGACAGGATGTGTCCACCCGGCAACAAACCACCATCAAAGATGCTCGTGCGGCAGATGATGATGCCGACTTCTTCTAAGTGGAGCAATCATCCACTTCCCTTGGCAAACAGTACCCCACCTGACATGGTATCGTCGACATGATATATTTACAGGCGTACAGAATTGCAACCTTGAATATAAATAAAATTAGCAGCACCATCAATCTGAGAAATCTCCAAGATTTTCTGTACGCCGGTGATATTGACATCTTAATGCTGCAAGAAGTAACGGCTACCCGTTTGGACGACATCACTGGCTACAACGCCGTCATCAATCCTGGCAATGACAATAGCCTCGGCACAGCGATTATGACTAAAGAGGGGATCCTACTTACAGACGTGGCGCAACTGCCTAACAGTAGAGGTCTTGGTGTCACGATAAACAACACCAGGTTTATCAACATATATGCCTCGTCAGGAACAGGAAACAAGCGCCGCAGGGCCGAATTTTTCAAGGCGGACATCGCCCCCCTTTTCGCGGTGCGATTTGAACAAATAATATTTGCGGGTGACTTTAATTGCGTGCTGAGTCCGAAAGATCAGACGCCAAATTTTAACAAATCTCTGGAGCTGGAGGACATCGTCAGAGACTTCCAACTGTTTGATACGTGGGAACTAAAACACGGTGATAGGCTAGGTTTCACCTATATCACCAGCCATTCTGCCAGTCGTATCGACAGGATTTACGCAACATCCAATTTAAGGAGACACGTTTTACAGTCCGAGCTATGGCCCACGATTTTCTCTGATCATATCGCGTGCATATGTACGGTAAATTTAGAGAAACAAGGCACTTACAGGGCGAGAGGTCAGTGGAAGCTAAACGTTACTCATCTTTCGGATCCTAGATGTCACGCCGCCTTCCACACCACTTGGGCAGAATGTGAAAGGAAGTTCCACTTGTACGGCACGGCGCTGAATTGGTGGCTAAACTGCGCGAAGCCCACAATATTAAAGACAATGAAAACTTACTCCCGTGAAAAAGTCGCCTGGCGGAAGCGGACAGTAGACTTTTACTTCAGCTGTCTGAGAGACTTGTGCGTTCGTGATGCTACAGTCATAACAAATTATGGGCAAATCAACAGAATAAAAGCAAAATTGCTCAACCTGCAGGGACACAATCTCGAAGGCTGTACAATACGAACGCGTTTGCAGAACGGTACACGAGAAGAAACAACATCGATGTACCACATTCTCCAAGAGAACAAAAGACAATAACGGAAAATTCCGACGGAACTCAAAACTTCAGACGGGAGACTCTTGAAAGATCAAGCTGCAATACGAGACGAGATCCATCGACACTTTAGTGAATTGCTGGCCAATACACAGACAGATGAAACAGCGCAGCAAGCTCTCACTGCTAGGACGACAGAGCGACTCACTCCTGAAGAAGCTGATGTGCTCGCAGCGAGAATAACTGACGAAAACGTCGAAGATGCCATCTCGAAGAGCCCAAAGAACAAATCACCTGGACCAAATGGGCTACCCGCTGAATTTTATCAAACTTTTCGCGAACAAATAATTGCTAAATTGACACTCGTATGCAATGAAATACTAAATGCGGACACTGACCTTCCGAAGGAATTCTGTGAAGGTACAGTGGTCTTAGTCCCCAAAACACCAGGAGGCAAAACCGTGGAGAATCTTCGACCCATAGCACTTCTCAGTAGTGATTATAAAATCTTCGCCCGTATCATGATGCAAAGGTTGAATTCTGTTATTCGTACAGTGACAGGAGCCTACCAGACAAGTGTGGGAAAGGACAGAACGATATTTCAGACCTTATGCGACTACAGAGACAGTATAGCGATATCGCAAGCCTGCAACATTCGATGTGCTCTGATGTCGCTTGACTTTGAAAAAGCTTTTGATAAAGTTAATCATTCGCACCTGCTCCGGTGTATGACATCCATGCACTTCCCCCAGAAAATTATAGCCTCCGTGAAAAACATACTGACGAATAGCACGTCAAGAATCAGTGTCAACGGACCACTCAGTCACCCGATCAATATTCAGAGTTCGGGAACACAAGGTTGCCCAATGTCCATGACGCTTTTCGCAATTGCGCTTGAACCTCTCTTAGTATCTCTGACTCGGCAACTCCGTGGATTACATATACACGGACACAAGATCATATGTCAAGCCTACGCGGACGATGTAGGGGTACTTGTGACTGACGAAAGCGATGTGGAAACAGTACTTGAAGTTGTGGCGACCTACGAAATGGCGTCAGGAGCTAAACTCAACCGCAATAAATCTGGTATTATGAATCTTGGTCGGGGTATAGAGATCAGAGCCGCTGGAAGTATCAACACTGTGGAAAAAATCAAATGCCTTGGAATAGAATATACGAGTAATATTCGCCGCACGGCCGCTCTCAATTATCGAAAATTACTTGCCACATTACGGGCAAGCATAAAACAACACAGCTTGCGTAATTTAAATGTAATACAAAAAGTGCAACTGGCCAATACATACATCACTTCCAAAGTCAACTATGTTGCTCAAGTGCTGCCTCTGCCAAAAACCATTGCACACCAAATGCAAGCAGCGCTTGGTTATTTTGTCAGCAGAGGTCAGATATTTAAGGTTTCATATGATACCTTGACGCTACCGACACGCAATGGAGGGCTACAACTGACAGACATCTACCTCAAAGCGCAAGCGCTATACGTTAGCAAAACTTATAAACAGTGGCAACGATCACCGCGGACCATAGTGGCTCACCTCTTACGTGAAATCACCCCAGTCAGCAGAGATCCACCAATCGATGTGCATCACATCTCCCACGAGCTGTACCACTATAAACATTTTCTGGTGGAATACAGCTATGTACGCCATAGAAAACCGGAGAAGGACATATATCGGGTTAAGGAGGTTTACAACACCTTGCTGGAAGGAAAATTGCGCAATCGAATAGAAAACAAGTTTCGACATTATAATTGGAAAAACATATTGGACAACATATCTGACCCCCATCTACCATCCAATGTGCGATCGACGTGGTACCTCGCAGTCAATAGAAAAATCCCAACCAACTCCAAACTACACGTGATACGTCTGGCACACACACCAAACTGTTCCAGCTGCAATGTCGTCGACACTGCAGAACATCGCTTCGTCTGTGAAGATGTGAAAGACGTGTGGAATCTCTTCAGGCAAAAACTAGCACATGTGCTACGTACGTCACCTAACACAATTTCACCGACACACGTCCTTCTGCCTGATGACGAGCCATATCCTAACACTAAAAGAAGGTCAGCCAACAGGCTCAAAGGACTGACAGTCCGTTACATCTCAATGGCTATGACGAAAAGTGAAGCAGATTATTGGATGTACCTGATGACAGAACATCAAAAGCTCGAACGTCAAATCAAATACAAAGACAACTACGCAAATTTCTTGAACCGAATATTGTCTCACCGACAGAGCTGAAGAACGATCAAACGACATGTGGTTCAACCTCAAGATTCCTTTTTTTCCTTTATGAAATTATCTAATTATCTATTAAGCTTCTCATTCATTTTACGACAACAAGGTGGCTATTTCGTTTACCCTTCGCCCTCGTGTCGCAGCACTAATAGGTTGCTGACACACCCATGAGAAGCCATCAGGCTGAAGTAAGCCTGGCTCTAATATAAAAATCGCTCCCACTCAATGATGGAAGAATGTAGCGGAACTATTTCCTTTCCATAACCCCAAAAGAAGGGATTTTATTTACTTGTATACATTTACTTCGTCACTCACCTATCTCATTTGGACCAAACATAGCACAGAAGCTAGCCGAAGAAGGCACAAATGGCGAGCGGAAGGACGGGCTGTAGGGGAGGAAGGAGGCCCGATTTAAAAAGAAAAAAAAAAGTCGGTAGAGCATGAGACTCTTAATCTCAGGGTCACGGGTCCGAGCCCAACGCTGGGCGGAACGGAATTTTGTTCCGCTGCAGATGTAAATTACCGTTCTTCTGATTAACGTGATGTAATGGAAATAGCAACTTTAAACTTTGCCTACGTCTCCGTCAGTCGCAAGGAAACTGTATTTGAAGGTGAAGGTGATTTTGTAGACTTGTGTGAAAGAAATGTTCTGAAATGCAAGTGGTGTTGTTTGGAGAAAACATCGGTTACGTGTCAGATGTGTAGCCAAGCAGTAATGGGTCGCCATAGCTGCAAATATTAGTCGGTAATATGAAGTGTTGTCAGCTGAAGTCTGATGAACCGAACGTCCGTAAGGACGAAGTACGTAAAAGTACCGCTAGGCCGCGACTCTTTAGCTCAGTGGTAGAACACTGGTCCAGTTAGGCAGGGGTCGTGAGATCCATCCTCACAGGAGCAAGACGAATTTTGGAAATCAGTTGCGCGTCGTGCCGTATAGCTAAAAGTTTCTGTGATGACGAACAATTAGCGACAAGCGTTTTATTAAGAATTACTCTCAGATGTGATTAAGGCAAATGGCGCAGACAAATTATTTGCCAAAGCGCTACAGCATAAGGTGGGCCGAGGCAGTCTCAATTACATTTTATAGATGTATTATTCACATATCTCAGAGCGATTCGCGGTCGTCGTCGTTGTCGTCGCCGCCGCTACTGCAGAAGAAGGAAATGGCCATCGTAGCAAATGCGCCGAGGGACGCCCTGCCTTCGATTCCGAATGCACAAAGTGTGTGTTGTCGTTTCCCAGTCTATATTTGGTCGGTCTTTAGCTCTGCAGGTTGTCATTCAATTCCTTTACCTCTCAGAAATGATTATGAAATAAAAGTGAAGTACGTGACGAGTGTGACGTTAGGAAAACATTAGGCAGCATGGAGAGATTCTGTATGGGACCACACGACCCAAACGAGTACTGTGTAACGTGCTAAGAGGTTGAATGTAACGAATAGGTGGGAAAGAGCAAGGGGCAGCGGCTGTGTAGCACGAAAACACAATTCCTCAGGGGTGTGAGCCTTTCGAGATAAGTCGCATATAAGTTATACTTGGTCGTCAGTGACCGTTTGGCCTAACGGATAAGGCGTCGGACTTCAGATCCGAAGATTGCAGGTTCGAATCCTGTCACGGTCGTGTTTTTCCAGTTCTGAAAAAGAAACATACCGTTTTAATGTAGCAATTGAGCAGTACGAAACCGTCTGAATGTTGCTGTTGACCATTTTCTGCTTGGAGATGCTCTTGAGCATGAAACACACACAACAAGACCGGTATTAACTACCGAAATGGTCGGCAGAGTACCGTCACCGCGAGTTTTGACTGGCACTTGCACATCTAAAACAATGTCGGAAAGTAACCCGTTCGGCTTTTGAGTCACATCAAGTATGTGTGTTAATTTTGACGACACTAGCTCTGCATGTTGTCATGCAATTCATTTACCTCTCAGAAATGATTATGAAATAAAAGTGAAGTACGTGACGAGTGTGACGTTAGGAAAACACTAGGCAGCATAGAGAGATTCTGTATGGGACCACCCAACCCAAAAGAGTACTGTGTGACGTGGTACCCGGCAAGTATAACCGAGGTAGCGCCCCTGACTGAGTCGGTAGAGCATGAGACTCTTAATCTCAGGGGCGTCGGTTCCAGCGCCACGCTGAGCGGAGCGGAATTTTGTTCCGCTGCAGATGTAAATTACTGTGTTTCTGATGAAAGTTGATGTAATGGAAATAGCAACTTTTAACTTTGCCTACGTCTCCGTCAGTCTCAAGGAAACTGTAATTGAAGGTGAAGGTGCTTTTGTAGACATGTGTGAATGACATGTTCCGAAATGCAAGTGGTGTTCTTTGGAGAGAACATCGGTTACGTGTCAGATGTGTAGCCAAGCTGTAATGGGTCGCCATAGCTGTAAATATTAGTCTGTAATACGAAGTGTTGTCAGCTGAAGTCTGATAATGCAGACGACCGTAAGAACGAAGTACGCAAAAGTGCCGCTAGGCCGCGCCTGTTTAGCTCAGTGGTAGAGCACTGGTCTAGTAAACTAGGGGTCGTAAGTTCCATCCTCACAGGAGGAAGACGAATTTTGGAAATCAGTTGCCCGTCGTGCTGTATAGCAAACAGTTTCTGTGATGACGGACAATTAGCGACAGGCGTTTTATTAAGAATTACTCTCAGATGTGATTAGGGCGAATGGCGCAGATAAAGCATTTGCCAAAGCGGTACACCATAAGGCGGGACGAGGCAGTCTGAATTACATTTTATAGATGTATTTCTCACATATCTCAGAGCGTCGTCGTCGTCGTCGTCGAATGCACAAAGTGTGTGGTCTTGTTTCCCAGTCTATATTAGGTCGGTCTCGTAAGAGGTTGAATGTAACGAATAGGTGGGAAAGAGCATGGGGCAGCGCCTGTGTAGAACGAATACACAAAACATCAGGGGTGTGAGCGTTTCGAGATGAGTCGTATGCAAGTTATACTTGGTCGTCAGTGACCGTGTGACCTAATGGATAAGGCGTCGGACTTAGGATCTGAAGATTACAAGTTCTAATTCTGTCACTCTCGTGTTCGTTTAGATCCTAACCACATTATCGGAATCTATTTTTCGATCACGAGTAGTGTCGTTCATATTAAAATGACAAACACCGAAGGTTGTGAAGATGTTATTCGCCGCCATACCAATGGACTTAAGTTCAAATACTCTGATGGTCACGTCGGACCAGTAACACTTAAACTCGCAGAGTACGGTCAACGCACGATTAGGGTGTTTGAACTACCTTTTGAAGTGCCGAAGGACGTAGTTGTCTCTGAGTTACAACCATACGGTAACGTCATCTGTTACGTAGAGGAAAAATGGCAAACTTTCACGACCTACCATGTCCTTATTGGTGTGCGTCAGGTAAAAATTGAACTGAAAAAACATATACCATCATACCTGACAATTGGCGGTGTGCGAGCCATTGTCAAGTACGACGGCCAACCCCGAACATGTGCGGGTTGTGGACAAGAAGGCCACGTCAGATCTGCCTGGATGCGACGCCACCTGATCCGAACGCCGGTCGGCGAGGAAGCGTCCCCACATATGACAAGGTTGCCCAGGAAGGTAGCACCTCTGCACAGGGTCTAGTGCTCTGTTGACGTCGTCTGATCAGGCAGATGCAACCGCTACTGAGATTCCTTCTGAGGTGCCACAGACGCCAGATCCTGACCTTCCACATCATCGCAGCACTGTGACTGAAAATGCTGCTGAAATGGACGTTGCTCCGGGAGTGGTACCTACTTCTGCTTTCCTTCAGACTGATCCGGAGTCAGACGAAGGCCACCCGCAATCAGACTCGGAACGACCTGTTCGAAAACAAGGGTCGACACGAAAGAGAAAGAAACGTAGCCGTACACCCCCTGATGAATCCATTCTACGGATGGGTGCCAGAGATGCAGAACCGAAGATGGACGACAAACCGCTCTATGATGTCCAAAAGTCGATGCGAACGGCCCGCCACAGGCGACCACTGGCAACGATCACCTCTCCTTACTGGCGAAGTCGCCCCCACAGGTCGACGTTGAAGAAAGTCTATATGCTGAGCCGAAAACTACGTCTCCTCTCCACATGGATGATGAAAACAGTCGGTACCCTACCGCAGTATCAGTCTCCTGGGCAGACGACGTGGAGATCGAAGGGAATGGGGTGGACAGTGCTGATGATGGGGCGCCCCCATCGGTTGCGCCCGCGCCTGCAAACTCTCCACAATAGCAACCTCTTCAGCGGACCGGCAAGATCGACGACCTCTCGCCCCTGAAGAGGCAGCCCCACCTGTGCCTGTGGGACTCCTACACCAGCATTATAGTGTCGCAACGATTAACCTCGCGACCATTCGTGCGCCCCACAAACTAGCGCTGCTCCGCGATATGATTTATGATGCGGACATTGATATTGCGCTTTTTCAGGAAGTGCATGTCGCCGATTTTTCACCACCACATGGCTTCACGGCGCATCTTTCTCCCGCTTCGGACACCGGTAGTGGTGTTGCCATCATCTTACGAGAAGGTCTTCCTGCCGAAGATGTCCTATACCTCCCCAACGGCAGAGGTATGGCCCTTACTCTCTTTGATGTACGCATCCTCAACATTTATGCGCCGTCGGGCTCCAGCTACCGTCTTGAACGCAATGCCTTCTTCGCAGATGAAGTTGCACCCCTTTTTATGGGACTTCAACTGCACCCAGCGACCTCAGGATCAATTGCCGCGTCACTCACCATGCGCAGCTCTGGAAACAGTCGTGACGCGGCTACAATTTGTCGACACGTGGAGACATGTTCACGGTGATCGTTTGGGCTTTACGTACTACACTGCTCACTCCTCTAGCCGACTGGATCGCATCTACATCTCGCGATCCCTAATTCAACACACACGACAGGCTGAAATCTGGCCTGTTGCTTTCTCAGATCATGAGGCTTACTTCAGTGACGTTGTTCTCACAAGACAGGCAGTATGGCACGGACGTGGACGTGGTTTATGGAAACTGAACACGGCACTTCTTAATTCACCTGACTGTCGACTTCTAATAGAAGACACTTCGATCACATGTAATAGACGCCGTCCCACGTATCCGTCAACCATATCCTGGTGGATCCAGTGTGCAAAACCTGCTCTTCGAAAAACTTTGATCCGATATGGCAAAGATGTTGTTGCCTGGAGGAAGAGCACTACGGACTTTTACTACAGGATCCTACGAGAATGCTCCACGATGCCAGCCTCCCCTGAGCGCCATACAAGGATAAACCATGCTAAGTCCCAAATCTCCAATCTCATGCGAAGGCACTTGGAAGGAGCGATAGTACGATCTCGTACTGCTGATCGCATGCCTCATGAACATCCATCTATGTACCATATCATCCAAGAGCGCCAACATCGTCGCCGAAAATTTATTCCCATCCTAACAGACCAAGATGGGCGTCGCTACGTAACCCAATCTGCAATAGGGAATGTGCTTCACGCCCACTACCAGCAGCTCTACGCCGCAATTCCACATTCCCCAGAGTTGATCGAGGAAGTCTCACAGCTCAACTTCGGTGGTCTCCCAGGAGCTGCGGCGATTGACTTGGTGTCAGAGGTGACTGATGATGAAGTCCGCGATGCGATCCGAGCAGGAACCATCAATCGCTCCCCAGGACCCTACGGTCTTCCCCTCGAATTTTATCGCACCTTCCGTGATTTGTTAGAGTCCACCTTCACCTCCATATGTCGGGAACTGATGTCTCTAGAAGTACCTGTGCCAGACTCTTTCATGGAAGGAATTATTATTCCTGTACATAAACCGCATGGTGGCAACAATATCAGTGATTATCGGCCCCTCACCCTCCTTAACAGTGATATGAAAATCTTCACTCGCCTTTTGGCGGCACGACTTAAAACCGTTGCCCGATATGTTGTGTCGCCAGACCAAGCATCTCTGGGAGGGTATAATAATATCCGCACGGCTTTATGCCGCTACAGGGATATGATCGCCGTTACCCAGGCACAACGCCTCTCTCGGGCACTTGCGTCTTTGGACTTTAGTCAAGCTTTTGATAGGGTTGACCATTCGTTCCTTACGGCCGCTCTCCACCATATGGGTTTCCCAGTCGCCGTTATCACGGTAGTGATGCGCCTTCTGCGGGATGCTTCTTCCAGGATTATGTACAATGGCAGACTCACTCCTCCGATAAAAATAGGTCGATCCGTACGTCAAGGTTGCCCTCTATCAGCGATTTTGTACGCCTTTTCCTTGGAATCCTTGCTATGTGGGCTCAGACAACGTTTGTTAGGGTTGTCCATAGATCGATACCGATTCTGTTGCACGGCCTATGCTGACGATGTAGTCATCTGTTTGCGTAATGCCGACGAGGTTAGAGCTGTTTTGACGTGGGTAGCGACTTATGGTGAGGCGTCAGGTAGCTCTTTAAAGGTACGTAAGTCACAAGTTATGTTCATTGGCACGGGACTCCCTGTGGAGTGTGTTACACCTCTCACCACCGTTGATACCATTCGCTGTTTGGGAATAGACTTTTCATCTGATCTCAGGCGTTCAGCCACCATCAACTGCAGACGCCTCCTTTTAATGATCAGAGCAGGTCTTATGGATCATCGCCTTCGATCCCTAGATATTCTCCAAGGAGCTCGATATGTCAATATATATATCGCATCCCAGTGCCCCATGTAGTACAAGTTCTACCTTTCCCGCTTACTATGGCATGTCGCATGTTGGCAGCGATGGCATCTTTCGTCAGCTCTGGGCTGTTGTTCAAAGTGAACTATGGAACCCTTACTCTTCCCCATGAACGAGGTGGGATAGGTGTGTTTCACGTGCTGGATAGAGCTTGCGCCCTATTTGTGAGCTCCCAGATGACGGTATGGACACGATGCCCAATGAGCCTCGCTGGTCTCCTCCTGACGGCATATACGCCGGTCTCACTGTCAGCCCCAGTGATGATCTAGGACGTTCTGGTCCATTTCTATTATATACGATACTTGTTTCTTGAACTCAGTTATCTACGCCTCACCTTACCAAGACAGCTTTTACTCAAGACAAAGGCAGTATACAATGTCCTCCAATTAGGTCGTCCACCTAACCCGATTGAACAAAAGTTCCCCCAGATAGACTGGCGTCATGTATGGCGCGCGGTTTTCGCCCATTACCTTGACATGAATGTTCAATCTGTCTGGTACCTAACTGTCAATGGTAAGAAAATCAATCAATCACGCCTTCATCGTATCTACCTCGCCCAATCACCTCTCTGTTCCACGTGCGGAGTCCCAGACAATGATGAACATCGGTTTGTTTGCGGACCGGCGGCGGAGGTTTGGCATTTCATTCGTCTTATTGTCGTTTTTCTAACGCGGGACATTCCGGATCGGATTACTCCCCTTTCATTATTATTTCCGGATCGTGAATATTTTCCTCGGACAAAGACCAATGCTGTGAATTGGATTCGCGGACATGCCATTCACTACCTATTTGGACAAACTGTAGACTCTGTACTCGATTTTTGGACATACTTCAATGACAGTCATTATGTCGTTGTCCGTCACCCAAAATACAAACAATTTTTCTCGAACTTCCTTGGGAGTGCTTTCCACGACCCGCCTCGCAGCTGGAATGTATTAAGTCAAGAGAGAGGAACGTTTCCTGCTTGAACCAATGAACATTTCTGAGAAATTGAACAGAACACATAAATTTCGAGAAGACGTGACTCAACATATTACCAGCGGGGCGCAGAAGGCCTCTGATCAATGACACAACAAAACTAAACAAAAACAAAAAAAATAACATAGCAACAATAAAAAAAATAAAATTCAGAAAAAATAAGATTTTGTTTTGTTTGTAAGGACAGCCCTAACCTTGATTTCCTATATTTACCCTGGTAGATAGACAGCTCTCTGGGGTAGGTTCAGTCAGGAGCCAACGCCTGAAGTGGAACAGATTTATCTTCTTTTTTTTTAGGATGAAAAGTGGCGGTGGCACTTGGTTCTTTTTTTTTAGTTCCATTTCATAAAAGAGTTAACTAATGAAAAAAATGAAAAAAAAGTGGTATGGGGTCTGGAACGTTCCAGTGCCTCGGCTGGGGCTATTCGCCCCAGCCGGGCCAGTGTTCAAACCTGGCCGGCGCTGGAATTTTCAGACTTCCACACACTAGCTTTATAATATATATATATATATATATATATATATATATATATATATATATATATATATATATATATATATATATATATATATGTGTGTGTGTGTGTGTGTGTGTGTATAAGGCGTAGGACTTCGGATCCGAATATTGCAGGTTCGAATCCTGTCACGGTCGTGTTTTTCCAGTTCTCAAAAAAAATATCGTTTTAATGTAGCAATTGAGCAGTACGAAACCGTCTGAATGTTGCTGTTGACCATTTTCTGCTTAGAGATCCTCTTGAGCTTGAAACACACATAAAAAGACCGGTGTTAACTAGTGAAATGGTCGGCAGAGTGCCGCCACCGTGAGTTTTGACTGGCACTTGCACATCTAAAACAACGTCGGAAAGTAACTCGTTCAGCTTTTGAGTCACATCAAGTATGTGTGTTAATTTTGACGCCACTAGCTCTGCATGTTGTCATGCAATTCCTTTATCTCTCAGAAATGATTATGAAATAAAAGTGAATTACGTGACGAGTGTGACGTTAAGAAAACATTAGGCAACATGTAGAGATTCCGTTTGGGACCACCCAACCCAAACGAGTACTGAGTGACGTGCTACCCGGCAGGCATTCACCGAGGCAGCAGGCTACCTCAGTCGGGAGAGTGTGGGACTCTTAACCCAGAGTCGTTGGTTTGAGCCCCACGCTGGGCGGAACGGAATTTTGTTCCGCTGCAGATGTAAATTACCGTTTTTCAGATTGACGTGATGTAATGGAAATAGCAAGTTTAAACTTTGCCTACGTCTCCGTCAGTCGCAAGGAAACTGTATTTGAAGGTGAATGTGATTTTGTAGACATGTGTGAAAGACATGTTCTGAAATGCAAGTGTTGTTGTTTGGAGAGCACATCGGTTACGTGTCAGATGTGTAGCCAAGCAGTAATGGGACGCCATAGCTGCAAATATTAGTCGGTAATATGAAGTGTTGTCAGCTGAAGTCTGATGTTGCAGACGACCATAACGACGAAGTACGAAACTTACTGCTTTACCGCGGCGTTTTAGCTCAGTGGCAGAGCACTGGTCTAGTAAACCAGGGGTCGTAAGTTCCCTCCTCACAGGAGGAAGACGAATTTTGGAAATCAGTTGCGCTTCGTGGCCGTGTAGCAAACAGTATCTGTGATGACGAACAATTAGCGACTTGCGTTTTATTAAGAATTACTCTCAGATGTGATTAAGGCGAATGGCGCAGATAAAGCATTTGCCAAAGCGGTACAGCATAAGGTGGGACGAGGCAGTCTGAATTACATTTTATAGATGTATTTCTCACATATCTCAGAGCCTTTCGCGGTCGTCGTCGTCGTCGTCGTCGTCGTCGTCGTCGCCGCTTCTGCAGAAGTAGCAAATGGCCATCGTAGCAAATGCGGCGAGGGACGCCCTGCCTTCGATTCCGAATGCACAAAGTGTGTGGTCTTGTTTCCCAGTCTATATTTGGTCGGTCTCGTAAGAGGTTGAGTGTAACGAATGGGTGGGAAACAGCAAGGGGCAGCGGCAGTGTTGAACGAAAACCCAATTCCTCAGGGGTGTGAGCGTTTCGAGATGAGTCGTATACAAGTTATAGTTGGTCGTCAGTGACCGTGTGGCCTAATGGATCAGGCGTCGGACTTCGGATCTGAAGATTACAGGTTCGAATGCTGTCACGCTCGTGTTTTTCCAGTTCTGAAAAGATACATACCGTTTAATGTCGCAATTGAGCAGTACGAAACCGTCTGAATGTTGTTGTTGACCATTTTCTGCATGGAGATGATCTTGAGCTTGAAACACACACAACAAGACCTGTCTTAACTAGCAAAATGGTCGGCAGAGTGCCGTCAACGCGAGTTTTGACTGGCACTTGCACATTTAAACCAACGTAGGAGAGTAACTCGTTCGGCCTTTGAGTCACTTCAAGTATGTGTGTTAATTTTGACGCCACTAGCTCTGCATGTTGTCATGCAATTCATTTACCTCTCAGAAATGATTATGAAATAAAAGTGAAGTACGTGACGAGTGTGACGTTAGGACAACATTAGGCAGCATGGAGAGATTCTGTATGGGACCACCCAACCCAAACGAGTACTGTGTGACGTGCCACCCGGCAGGTATTCACCGAGGCAGCCTGCAAGCTCAGTCGGCGAAGATCGCTGTGGTCCCGTGGTTAGCGTGAGCAGCTGCGGAACGAGAGGTCCTTGGTTCAAGTCTTCCCTCGAGTGAAAAGTTTAAATTTAGTGCCGAGGCGCGGCCGTCGTGCAGGTCGGACGTGCCTGGAGCGTTGTTTACGTGCTCAGCTGCGGTCCTGCGGTGCGGCACGTGGTGAGTCGAAGGCCGTTGAGGCGCGCATAACATCTTGTTGTTAACGAATAGAACCTAACATGGATCACCCAGAGCGGAAAGATACTATGAGGTTTATGTTTGATGGAAGTTTTTCTCGACCGAAATATTACGACGTCGAACGATTTCTCGATGAAGACGTAAAATTGCCTCCCACCGATAGCATTGGTATCCATTTGTCTATTGTCAGTAGCACAGTTTATATCAAATTGCGTGACCCAAAATTGTGCGACAAAAGCATCGATTCAGCATACACCCACTGCGTCGGCTGCGGAAGTCGGACTTAGTGTGGCCGATGTTACGAATGGCGGAGATGTACCTATGGAAATCTGTACCACTCAGGAAGCCTTGCCGGTCGCTGGCTTGCTAGCCGCGGTGCCCCGTGATGCCTCACGTGAGGAAGCCAGGGTTGACGTTGTGGAGGCGGCCACTACCGCCACTGACAGCCAGCAAGAGACAGAGACTCTTCCTCTTCCTTTAGAGAATGCGGAAGCCTCTGTCAGTAGGTCCTCCCCGAAAAAGCACAAGAAACATCGGATCGCTCGTCCTGCGGCAGCCCAATCGGCACCTTCCTTGCGTGAAAAGGCCAAACACGCGGGCCGCATGATCTGCGATGACACTTCGTTGACCGAAGACTCTCTTCCGTCGTTGGCCTCACCCATGAATATTGACGATGATGTCTCCAACCTTGACACGGGGAGGGCACATATTTGTGCTCCATCGCGGACGGCCTAAGTTGCAGATGTGCAGGGTGACGGCCCGCAATACGGTTCCGGAACTGCTGCAGCAGGCGCGACGACGGCTGTGTCTGTCGATAATTGGGAGGATGATATTGAAGATATGACTGGCAATATCGAGCGTGATGAACCGATGGCAACTGGAGATACGCTGCTTACGTCTCGGCGCAATGCAGCGTCCACGGACGGCGACGTCTAGACTTATTCGACCTCCGAAGCGGACGACTGTTGAAGGGATAAAAATCGTACCTGTTTTCATCTGCAGATGACCAGTCGTCCCACATCGCTCCGTTCACGACAATCCTATAAGATTTCTACCATGAATGTTAACCGCATTGTCTCTCAAGCAAAAATCCACAGCCTTCGACAATATTTACGGGCCGTTCGTACAGGAAGCACTGACTCCGCTCCTAGCCGACGTCCCCGGTTATGACGCCATTGTCAATGTAGGAACGGAGGCAGGTACGATCATTCTGTATCGGGAAGGCATGGAATGTTCTTGTTTGTCCATGTTACCTACCGGACGAGGCATTGCCTCACAGTTCCATGATGTACTCCTTCTTAATGTGTACGCCCCTTCCGGTTCCAACGCGCGAGCGGCGAAGAGGGAGTTTTACACGGGAGAGATACCGAATCTAATCACCGACTTGCGTCTGCGTATTATTATGGGTGGTGACTTTAACTGCATTTTGCGCCGCACCGATCAAACGCCGAACTTTAACTTAAGCCAAGAACTGCTAACACTAGTTACAGAATTGCAGTTAGTCGACACGTGGGCGACCTTACACCCAGATGAAGTTGCCTTTACTCACTTTACGCAGACGTCTTCCAGCAGGTTAGATCGCATATATGTGCAACGCGGTCTTTTAGCCGACGTGGGAACTTGCGAATATTGGCCCGTTAATTTCAGTGACCATATCGCTTACCACATCGTCTTTAATCACTCACCGCAGAAAGTTTATAGAGGCTTCGGACGATGTCAACGCAACTGTCGCCTCTTACAAGACGCCACTTTAGAGCGTGAGATCCTGTCAGCTTGGCACTCCGTAACATCAAGCAGGCCCACGTACCCCACGTGGATTGATTGGTGGACGCTTCATGCAAAGGGGAAACTCATTACTTGCATCAAGCACCACGCCCGGCTTCGTGCGCGCGGTGAGAAGGAAATCACTGAAATCTATTTCTGTGCCCTGCGGGAATTGTACCGGGATTATCATCAGGTGCCTAATAACATCAAGCACGTACGCAGACTCCAAGCCAAGATTACATCCTTGACAGGTTGCACCGCCATCGGCCACCACATTCGAGCACGTGACTTCACAAACTTGCCGCAACAGCACACGTCTGTCCATCATATCGTCCAACTGTTACATGCAGCGCGCAGGAAACTTATTCATAAGTTGCAGGATGCAGACGGTGCTTGTTATACCCTACAGCGAGACATCAAAAACCATGTTACCAACCACTTTGCTGCACTTTACACCCGTGCTGGTGTACCTCATGAGAAAGTGCGAGAATGGTATCATTCTGGACCCCCGCCGTACCGCATTACCGACGACCTCAATCGGGACTTGCTTGCTCCCTTTACCAAAGAAGAACTGAAGGATGCCCTGCTTGCTGCGCCACGAAATAAATCTCCGGGCACGGACGGGCTCTCTGTCGAGTTTTACGTCAAATATTGGCCTATATTAGGGGACAAACTCACGGAGATGTACAATGAAGTACTACATGGGATTGCTCTACCCCCAGCCTTCACAGAGGGGTTAACTGTTTTAATACCTAAGACGCCGACGCCGACCACCACCAAAGATCTGCGGCCCATTACTCTGCTCAGTGCCGACTTTAAGCTTCTGACGCGCGCCCTCAATGCCCGATTACGACAGCTGTTACCCTGTCTTCTGGGACCATACCAAATGAGTGCGATCCGTGGTCGGTGGCTGTCCACCATTTTGCCGCTCTATCGGGATCTCGTCTCCCTCACCTGGGCCACCCGCACTCCTATGGCCATAGCATTTCTTGACTTCGATAAGGCTTACGATCGAGCTGACTATCACTATCTCAGCGGCGTGATGGAATCAATATGCTTTAGTCTTAATTTTATCCACCTCATCAACAACTGTATCAGTGGTACCCGTACACGCTTCCTGATCAATAATACATTGACGGAGTACGTCCAGCTCTCACGGGGTATCAAGCAAGGCTGTCCTCTTTCAACGACGCTCTATGCGATCCTCATGGAACCCTTGTTACGCCATCTACATCATAGCCTCCCTGGATTCCATTTTTATGGTATCAAGTCTGTGGTCCAAGCTTACGCAGACGATGTCAGCGTGCTTCTTAACGACGTCCGCGATGTCACCGCAGTGAAACGCATTCTTGAGGAATTCCAAAGAGATAGTGGTGCCATGTTAAACGTCAATAAATCCGCCGCCTTAACGCTTGGTCAAGAACGACCTATCACAGGCGACGCTTGGCTGCCCTGTGTACAGACTAGAAAACACCTTGGTCTCTACGTCACTGCCCGGCCTCTGGACATGTCTCACAAAAATTTGATACCCCAAATTCAGGCGATAAAAGCACTCCTGCGCGACCAGAACATGCGACACCTCGATCGTCTGCAGCGAGCCTTTTTCGTCAACTCTTATGCCCTCTCCAAATTACAATTTGTAGCCGCCGTCCTACCTATGCCACCCATAGTAGCAAGATCACTCCTAGCGGCGGCCGCCTGGTACGTCTGGAAGCTCAATATTTTTAAGGTTTCCTTCACCACGACAGCACTGCCATGCGATATGGGAGGCCTTGGGCTGAAAAACCCCGGCGTTCATGCCCTGGCTCTGTATCTGAAACGCTCATGGCAGATACTCACCGCCAGCGAGGACACCGTCACGAAGCGGCTCTATCAACTGTCCCGCCCTCGAAACTTATCTCCACCTGTTGACATTGGCCACGTCGGCCCGCGTTTTCAGCATATAGCACTGTATTACCTTGAAATTAGCTATCTCGACGACGAGCTTTTCAAGAAGCCGACAGTAAAACTGTACCGCCACTTACTTCGGCCGTCACTGCCTGGCCCCTTGGAAAAGAAGTATCAGGCTTGCAATTGGTCCCTCGTTTGGGCTAACATCCATAATCCAACGCTTCCGACAGATGTTCGCTCCAAATGGTATGACGTGGTCGCTGAAACAATTCCGACGAAAGAAAAGCGGCACAGGATTAATCTTGCACCCAGTCCCTACTGCGACTTGTGCCACATGGTTGAGACTATTGCACATCTGTTTGTCTGCAAGGATCAAGGGCACATCTGGAATTGGACGGGCAAAAAACTCGCTGTGCTCAACCGGACTCCGCCTCATGCGATTCAGATCCACGACATTCTGCGCCCGGATTACCGACTCTTCCCTGCAGCCAAACATAACAGCTACCTATGGCTCATGGGACATTTTATCCACTATATTCTGTCCGGCAGTGCCCCTAATGTCTTAGATTTTCAAGTATATCTCTCACACCAACACTGGCGCACAACCAACCAATATGGGCACCGGTTTCAGTCAACATTTCAAAATTTTCTTCACATCGTCCTTGAGATGCCGTAGGACGTGGATAACATGCATATCTGTTATAACAATTAGATTTTCCTGTACTACAATCAATGATATACTCACTGCAAAGACTTCCATTTGTCTCATTGAGATTATGAATAAAGCCACGTATGAGATCAAGACTATGTCCTTCCCAGGAGCAGTTATTTCTACGACATATTAAATTTGGTGCATTTTGAATGAAACAAAAGCGCAAAACAGACAGCAGAAACGAGCAAAGAGGATGGATAGGAAACAAACGACTATACAAATTAAAAAAACAAAACAAAAACAAAAAAAGTCGGTAGAGGATGAGGCTCTTAACCTCAGTGTCGTGGGTTCGTGCCTCACGCTGGGCGGAACGGAATTTTGTTCCGCTGCAGATGTAAATTATCGTTTTTCTGGTTAACGTGATGTAATGGAAATAGCAACATTAAACTTTGCCTACGTCTCTGTCAGTCGCAAGGAAACTTTGTTGAAGGTGAAGGTGATTTTGTAGACATGTGTGAAAGACATGTTCTGAAATGCAAGTGTTGTTGTTTGGAGAGCACATCGTTTACGTGTCAGATGTGTAGCCAAGCAGTAATTTGTCGCCATAGCTGCAAATATTAGCCGGTAATATGAAGTGTTGTCAGCTAAAGTCTGATGATGCAGACGACCGTAAGGACGAAGTACCCAAGAGTACCGCTAGGCCGCGCCTCTTTAGCTCAGTGGTAGAGCACTGGTCTAGCAAGCCAGGGGTCGGAAGTTCCCTCCTCACAGGAGGAAGACGAATTTTGGAAATCAGTTGCGCGTCATGGCCGTATAGCAAACAGTATCTGTGATGACGAACAATTAGCGACAGGTGTTTTATTAAGAATTACTCTCGCGAATGGCGCAGATAAAGCATTTGCAAAGCGGTACAGCATACTTTCTTCGGCGGAACTCGAGAGAGTTGCGCCCTTCGAGGATTGATTTCCGCAATCGTCGAAGCGATAGGTTTAGCAGCAGCAGCAGCAGCAGTTCCAGTTCCAGTTCCAGTTCCAGTTCCAGTAGCGGTTCCCGTCGCAGTTCCGGCAGCGCAGGCACAGTGTCAGCAGCAGCAGCAGCCGCCGCCCCCGCAGCGCGACTCCTGTCGCCGGTGCAGCACTTCCTTCCTCCCCGTTCTCGTCGCCGGCTGACGCAGTCTGCCCCGTTCGTCGTCATCGCCGCCGCCTCCGCCAGCCCGCCGCCGAGCCCGTCCGCCCCCGCCGCCGCAGCAGCAGGGCGGGGCCCCGGACCCCGCTCCCCGCCGTCGCAGCAGCAGCCGCCGCCGCCGTCTTCGTCTTCCTGGACTTGTGCAGTGTAGTATAGTGTTCGTCTTCATCTTCGTCTTCGTTTAGTGTTTCTTTTTCCCTCCTCCCGTTCAGTTGTTTCATTTCACCATGACCACCCCTACAACCACCGCCACTATCACAGCCATAACTTACACCTCCCACTCAGCAGCTGCCACCACCATTACTTGGTGTGCTCAAAAAACCCCTGCCCCCTACATCCCAAACCTCCTCACCCTTCCCTCCCCAGCTCCCTTTGTCGCTCCTTCTCCCCCAGCCACCTCACCTGACCCCTTCCCTCCACTCCCCCACGCCACTTCATCCGCTCATGCAGCCCCCGCCAGGGTTGTGGCTCGGAGAGCCACCACCCATGCCGCGCCTTCACCAGCACCAGCACGGGCACCAGCACCTGCGCCCGCACCTGCATCATCTGCAGAACCGGCCCCAGCACCACTGCCGGGACCTGCCTCCTCCCACCATCTCCTGGTTGCTCGTGTACCCCGCCCCTCTTCCCTTCCTGTAAAACGTCCAAGTGGCACCACTGCCTACTCCACTCCCAAGAAATCACAGCCCCTTCCCCCTCCTCCCCCCAAAGATGTCATGGATGTCTCCCCGCCCGCCCCTTGTACTGCTTCCCCTACCACCCCCTCCTACAGATACCTCCTTTCCCATCCATATCCCTCTCTCCTGGAGGCCCGCAACCTCACCTTGCTCCTCCGCCAACACTTTCCTGGCGCCCCTATCTCCCTTCTCACCCCTCGTAGGGACTCCGTCCTTATCGCCTCCTCTAGCCCCACCCTCCACACCGACATCCTATCCTGCATCCCCATTACCCGCTTCGGCCCCAATGCCTCTCTCGCCCCTGCTCCTTCCCCTTCCTCCTCCCATCAACCCCAACCCCCGCGTCGCCCGCCAACCCTCACCGCCGTGATCACTCGGCTTAGTCCGACGATCACGGAGGAGGAGGTGTTGGCAGAGCTTAAGGCGCATCCCTACCTCGATGTTCGTTCCGTTCGCTGGATCCACAACCCTGCCGGCCCCACCCACCTTATGCGGGTTTTTTCTGAGCACGCTCCTTCGATCGACCTTCTCCTTAAGGAGGGTGCCCTCCTCTTCAACCGCCGCTACAAGGTCGACCCTTCCCGCTCCCCTCCCCAGTCCATCAGATGCCAGAGGTGCCTGCACTATAATGCACACCCAACATCTGAGTGCTGCAAGGCCCCTGTCTGCCCGCACTGCAAACAAGCGCACTTCCTCTGGCAGTGCCGCAACCTTCAGTCCCCTCCATCCTGCAACACCTGTAACCTCCCTCACCCCACATACTCCCAGAAATGCAAGGCTCGACCAGCCCCTTCCACTCCTGAACTCGCCGTCCCTGTCCGCCCTCTGGATGACCCTACCCCCCTGGTAACTCACTTCGTCCCCCCCCCCCACCGCCGAGGACATCATCCGCTTTGTCACCATTGTCCTCCAAAACGTCCATCCTTTTCAGCGCCCCCACACCCTCCAGCAGATATCCCTCGCCGCATGCTCCGTGTTCCATCTCAATACCTATGCCACCTACTCCCATAACCAGGCTCACTTCACCTTCTCCCGTCTTGACACCCTCGTCTAAATTCCCATCATGGCGCGACAGCACCGTATCTTGTTCAATAACATCCGCTCCCTTCCTGTCAACAAGAACTTCCTTCTGCATACACTCACGACCCACTGCGTGGATGCCTTCCTCCTGAACGAAACCTTTCTCCAGCCCCACTTCACCGTCCACACCTCCCCCTACCTCCTTCATCGCTCCGACAATCCCCTCCCAATAGCGTGTGGTGGAGTCTCCATTGGCCACCACTGCCAGATCCCTGTTCGGCTCCAACCCCTCCTTCCTGACCCCACAGAACATCTGATCCTCAGCCTCTTCTTCCCCGGCCTCACCATTACCTGTGCCACCATTTATGTCCTCTCCACTGCCCGTATTCCTTTCGACTTCCTTTCCCACATCGACCGTACCTTCTCCTCCTACGTGATTGCTGCCGACCTTAATATCCATAGTCTCTCCGCTGCCCAGCTACAGCGGTGGCATCGGTCCTCGCCACCCTCCAAGGAGATGTCCTTCCTCTTTCCCAACACACCCACCCTGAATCCAATACCACTCCCGATGTTGTCCTAGCCTCCCCCAACCTCCTTGGCCGCATCGCGGTGGACGGCTTTGATCCTATTGGCAGTGACCATCTCCCTGTCCTCCTTACCATATCTGACGGTCGTCGTCCCCGTCCCGACCCTCGCCTTGACCCACCCCCCAAGTATGTCCATGATTACTCCCATGCCGAGTGGAATGCCTACTGGGATACCCTTACTGCCCGAGTCGATAGCCACCCTCTCACCTACCACCAACCTGATGACATCGCCCATGCCGCGTCCTTTCTCCAACAGACCTTGTCTGAGGCCGTGGAGGCCCACATCCCTACCATCGCTATCCACCCGCACCGTCCCACTTTACCCCCACAGGCCGTCCTCCTCCTTCGAGAATCCCGTCGTCTTTACCGTGCCTTCCTTCACACGCGTGACCGGGACACACTACGACGCCACCGGCAACTCCAGAGACACATCTGGAACTTGCTCGCGGCTAAGAAACGCCGGGACTGGCGACAGACATGCACCTGTCTTAATGCTACCCTACCTCTTAACTCGTCCAAGTACTGGTCTGCCTTCCGCCGCCTTTACCGGATCTAAACCCCCCCCCTTACTATCCTCTCCTCCATAATGACCGTCCCTTTCCTGACAACCTTAGTAAGGCCAACCATTTTGCCTCCTACCTCACGTATATCTTTACCGTCCCTGACGATCCCCAGTTCGATTATTCCCTCTTCCCCGATGTCCATGATCGAACTGACACCTCTGTCCCTCCACTCGCTCCTGGCTTCCAATACTTGGACAACATTACACACACCGAACTCAATACCCCTATCACTACTCAAGACATCCTAGCTATACTCCGCACCAAACGCAACACCGCTCCTGGTCACGACCGTGTTACTTACCGTCACCTCCGTGAAGTTCTCGCCTCCTTCCTCTCCACCCTGGCCAGACTGTACAATGTGGTCTTGTCCACCGGCTTCTACCCCGACCTGTGGAAAACCTCCCGGATCCTGATGTTCCTCAAACCTGATAAACCACCTTCCGCTGTCTCCTCCTACCGTCCTATAAGCCTTACCTCGGTCTTCAGCAAGGTCCTGGAATCCATTCTTACCCGCCGCATCCACCAGCACCTCCACCAGCACCGCTTCCTTCTCTCCACCCATTGTGGGTTTTGGCCATCCTTCTCTACCGATGACCTTCTCTTTCACCTCACTCACCTCCTATCAGAATGACTCAACTCCCGTCGCTCTGCCATCTTCCTCTCCCTCGACCTTGAACGCGCATATGACCGTGTATGGCATTCTGGTCTCCTCTTCAAGCTCCAAACCTTTGCCCTTCCCATAAACTGCGTCCGTCTGGTCGCCTCCTTCATCTCCCACCGTCTTTCCTATGTCACCATCCATAACAAGGATTCCTACACCTTCTACCCCTCCGCCGTTGTGCCCCAAGGCTCTGTCCTTTCCCCTCTTCTTTACCTTCTTTATACGGTGGAAATGCCTCCGCCTGCACCCCCCTACACCTTCTCCAGTACGCCGATGACACCGCCTTCCTAGCCCTCGCCCCCACCCTGCAACGCTCCCAGCACCTTCTCCAATCCCATCTTGACCGGTTCACCTCTTGGTGTAACCAGTGGTTGCTCAAGGTCAATCCTTCCAAGACCCAGGCAATCATCGTAGGCAAAACTACCCCTTCCTTCTGTCTCCTTGATTTCTATCTTACCATTTATGGCCGTCCTATTAACCTCACCCCCACCCTCAAGTACCTTGGCGACACCCTTGATCGTCACCTCTCCTGGACCCCTCATCTCCGGACAATCCAAGCCAAGGCACGCTCCCGACTCTGCCTCCTCCAGCTCCTATCTGGCCGCACATGGGGTCTGGACCCGTCCACCGTCCTCCACACCTATAAATCCCTCATCCGTCCTATCCTTTGTTATGCCCATCCCGCCTTGATCTCCGCCCCTCCTACCTTTTACCAATCCCTTCAAATCCTTGAACGCCATGCGATCCGCCTCGCCTACCGCATCCGCCTCCCTTCCCCCATGCGGATCCTCTATGACCTCATCCCCTTCCCACACCTCCTCCTTTTCCTCGAACGGATACGGATCCTCTACACCTCCCGCAACCTTGATCCTCCCCACCCGCTTGTCTCTCCCATCTCTCCCACCCCAACCTGCTGCCGCACCTGTACTCCTGTATCCCACCTGCTCTCCATCTTTACACTCTCCACACCCTCTCCCAAGGTGGCTTCCCCCAACTCACCCTCCCAGATGATGCCCTCCTCCCCTCCATCTACCCCTCCTACCAACTTTGAGCCTTGCCTTCCCTCTCCTCTCCTTATCCTGTGGGCACCCTCTCTCCCTTCTCTCCCTCCCTCCTTCCCTCCCCTCCCCCTCTCCCTGGGCTTCCACACACCACCCCTCCCTCTCCCATCCCCTCCCCATTGGCATCAAACCCTCCCCCATTCCCTCCTACCCTCGCTCCTTCCCTCTGGCAGGTCCCCGGCCTTACTCGTGTGACAAGTGCATCACCAACCGCCGGAGATTGTCGCCGCAGTGATTATGTGTTTTGTCGTCCTGTTAGTGGATCTGTGTCTCTTGTTCCGTGCTCCATCGTTCACGTGTGCTACTTTGTATCTCTCCGTTATGTGCTGTGTGACTTGCTTTTAACTTGACTGCTCCACAGTGAACGGCTTCTGTTATTTTACTCTGTTTGTCTAGTGTTTTTTAACCTCCATGTCCCTTTGTATCTCTTACTGCTTGTACTTTGTTCTTGTCTGTGGCCGAAGAGCGGCTTAGTTACGCCACTTCTGGCCTACCTATGTATAGGTATGAAATAACAATAAAGAAAAAAAAGTACAGCATAAGGTGGGACGAGGCACTCTGAATTAAATTTTATAGATGTATTTCTCTCATATCTCAGAGCCTCTCACGAACGTCGTAGTCGTCGTCGTCGTCGCCGTCGCCGTCGCCGCCGCCGCTTCTGCAGAAGTAGCAAATGGCCATAATAGCAAATGCGGCGAGGGACGCCCTGCCTTCGATTCCGAATGCACAAAGTGTGTGGTCTTGTTTCCCAGTCTATATTTGGTCGGTCTCGTAAGAGGTTGACTGTAACGAATGGGGGGGAAAGAGCAAGGGGCAGCGGCAGTGTTGAACGAAAACACAATTCCTCAGGGGTGTGAGCGTTTCGAGATGAGTCGTATACAAGTTATAGTTGGTCGTCAGTGACCGTGTGGCCTAATGGATCAGGCGTCGGACTTCGGATCTGAAGATCCAACCCAAACGAGTACTGTGTGATATGCTACCCGTTAGGTATTCACCGAGGCAGCCGGCTATCTCAGTCGGTATAGCGTGAGACTCTTAATCGCAGGGTTGTAGGTTCGAGCCCCACGCTGGGCGGAACGGAATTTTGTTTCGCTGCAGATGTAAATTACCGTTTTTCTGGTTAACGTGATGTAATGGAAATAGCAACATTAAACTTTGCCTACGTCTCTGTCAGTCGCAAGGAAATTGTATTTGAAGGTGAAGGTGATTTTGTAGACATGTGTGAAAGACATGTTCTGAAATGCAAGTGTTGTTGTTCGGAGAGCACATCGGTTACGTGTCAGATGTGTAGCCAAGCAGTAATTTGTCGCCATAGCTGCAAATATTAGCCGGTAATATGAAGTATTGTCAGCTGATATCTGATGATGCAGACGACCGTAAGGCCGAAGTACGCAAGAGTACCGCTATGCCGCGCCTCTTTAGCTCAGTGGTAGAGCACTGGTCTAGTAAACCAGGGGTCATAAGTTCCATCCTCAGTGGAGGAAGACGAATTTTGGAAATCATTTTCGCGTCGTGGCCGTATAGCAAACTGTATCTGTGATGACGAACAATTAGCGACAGGCTTTTTTGGGAGCCGTGGGCCCGAACACATCGCGCCCTCGCTCCGACGTATCGTGCGGTGTTTACGTGTGCTTCGCGGTTGGCGGCGGTTCGGCGCGGTGCCTGTTTCTTCGCTGCTGTAGTCAGCTGAACTGTAAGTTACGATGGATTCTTAAGAACGCGAAAATAATATCCAATGTGAGGAGACAGATACTGGCAGAAGTAAAGCTGTGAGTACCGGACGTGAGTCGTGCTTCGGTAGCTCAGTTGGTAGAGCACTTGCCCGCGAAAGGCAAAGGTCCCGAGTTCGAGTCTCGGTCGGGCACACAGTTTTAATCTGCCAGGAAGTTTCAATATCCAATGTGAATTTGACAGAAACGTAACCCGACCCTTTGCTTTCGAAATTCATTCGTGGCTGAAAACTGACTTGAAATTTTCTGAAAGTGATGTGCTAGGCTTGCAATTAGACGCGTTCCTGAACTCTTTCTTCGTCAAACTGAAAAGTCCGGAACTGTGTGATGCCCTCGTCAGTGAAAACGGTGGTGTACGAAAATTTAAACACTCTGATGGGTCAATTAGCAATGTTACTTTGTCGAATGCGGGTTTTGGTATCAGAAATGTGAGAGTATTTAATCTTCCGTTCGAAACTAGAAATGAGACAATAGCTCGTAGCCTTACGCCTTATGGTACAGTTTTGTCTGTTACGAAAGAAAAGTGGTCATCCGCTTATATATATCAAGTGGAAAACGGTATCAGTAGTGTTAAAATGATTGTGAGGAAGCACGTCCCTTCGTTTTTGGTTATGGCCGGCCACCGGGCTTTTATTTCGTATAGTGGTCAGCCGCAAACCTGCTCCTATTGTAATGCCACAGACCATTTTAGGCAAAATTGTCCTTGGCGTCGGCGCCCTGTGGAGCTGCCGCCCCGTGGCCAAGATGACGACGCGTCATACGCGGCCGTGTTGTTAGATGTTCCCCGTTCATTGGCACGTTCCGTGGAAATGGCAACGCCTTTAATTGCTGCGGTCGCGGTGGATACTGATCCCATTGCAACCGGTATTGATTCTGTTCAAGCCATGTCCGTCCCTTCGCAGTCAGTTCCCGTAGCTAGTGTAGTACTTCAGCCTCTGGCTGTGCCTGAAGTTCCGGAACGGACCGGATCAGAACCCGTTCAGGTGGTTACTCCCCCTGTTGTGGTTTTGGATTCGTCCCCATCAAATGCCGTACTTCAAGGTGTTCCGGACGGGGCTACTGCCACACAGGAACCAAAGCCACGGCGAGAAAGTGTTTCGGAGAGGCGTGGTAATACCGAACGCTTCCGCAGTGCCAGTAGTTCACGGATTTTAGAAAAGCGATCCCTTTCTCGCGGAGAACGAAGCCCGTCTCCGGAATGGAAGCAGGTTCCGCGTCCAAAGTCGAAACAAAAGCCAAAATCTGTGCAAAGGTCGGCGCACAAGCCCTTGCCCCGCCCCGTAGTCGAATCTCGGTCGTCGGTTGCGGCAGGACGTCGTCCACAGCGTCCTGTGGCGAGCAGTCAGCCAGCGCCTACGACAAGTGTGTCGGAAGACAGGCGGGAAGAGGTTGTCCGGCAGTTAAAAGAAATGTTGCACCACTCTGATGCAACGTTAGCGATGGACACTACGACGTCTCAGGCAACGAACCCGGCACAACTTTCGTTTAAGCGTAAGGCGGAGGACACCCCCCAGCGGCGCACGCGCCCCTCTTCGCAGGATTCGGCGTCTGCACCTCCCACACAAGAACCGCCTACTTCGGCTGCACCGTCTGCACGTTCTGACTGGGCAGACGATATGGAGGAGGAGGGTGGGTCCACTCCCGCAGTCTAATTTGTTTAAATTTGTGTAGTTTTTTTTTCCCCTGTAGTCTATGGTAGCACGCTCACCATCTGTCGTTGCTACTATAAATCTTAATAAATTGGAGTCATATGTAAAGTTTGCAAGTTTTGTGGGTTTTTTAAATAACGTTGCTGCTGACGTAGTGTTTTTGCAGGAGGTTGTGACAGACCTAATTCACTCGATTCCGGGATATCAAGTCCTCTTGAACTTGGATGTCGAGTGTAATTGTGGTACTGCCATTTTAATTCGGGTTGGTCATGATTTTAGTAATGTTGCTACAATTCCGAATGGTCGTGGTATAGCTTCCACGATTAACAACGTACGATATATTAACGTGTACGCCCCTTCTGGAGCCGACGGACAGCCGCTTCGCCGCGTTTTTTATAGTAGTGATGTTTGTCACCTTTTACAGGGCCCCCACCTGCCTGTAGTCATGAGCGGCGATTTTAGTTGTGTGCTGGACGATAGAGATCAGGAGCCGCGGCCGTATAAGTGCCTTGAATTGCAGACGCTCGTTACGGAGATGAATTTAATTGACTCTTGGTGTTGTTTACACCCACGGGACGTGGGATTTACTTTCTTTTACCCCACGGGTAGGAGTCGGCTTGACAGAATTTATGTTTCTCGGGAGAAACAGCACTGTCTCACGGAGTTCTGTGTTCACCCCGTGATTTTTTCCGATCATTGCGCGTATGTCTGCAGATTTCATTCTCTGTTGGCGATTAAACCCCGCGCAAGTCGGTTATGGAAGTTTAATGTGAGACATATTTCACACCCACAGTTTGCGCCGGTTATCGTGCGTGTGTGGCAGAGGGTGCTGAAATATCGCGGCTTATATGCCTCCACTTTGTCTTGGTGGGTAGAATCTGTTAAGCCGGCTTTACGCAAGACCATCCTGGAATTTAGTCAGAATGTTGCTCATTGGGAGCGATGTACATTGCAATTTTATGAGAGCTGTTTAAATGATGCCATCCACTTGCACACAGATAATCCCGCTCTTCGGATGGCGACAATTCGGCAAATAAAACACCGTCTTCTTAACTTGAAAAGGGACTCATTGCGCGGATCTGTCGTACGGAGTCGGGCCCCCAGGAAGCTTGTCGATGAAGCACCCTCCGTCTTTCACCAGCTGCGCGAACGCCGGCGCGCTACGCGACGTTACGTCACGGAGCTGGAATCAGCTGACGGTGCGCGTCTTTACAGCCAGGCGGCAATTCTTGCCGAGACCCGCCGTCACTTTGTCGAAATTTTCAGTGAGAAACGCACGGATGCTGCTGCCATTTCCGAGCTTCTCCATGACGTTCCATACGTCTTATCAGTAAGGGACCGCCGTCACCTCACTGAAGAATTTACCGTAGAGGAAGTGCGTGATGTCTTAAAACTATGTTCCCCTAATAAATCCCCGGGTGCAGATGGCTTGCCACCGGAATTTTATCTACACTTTTGGCACTTGTTTGGTTCGGCCCTGACTGATGTTTTTAATGAAATTTTAAATGGCGTGGACGTCCCTGCGTCCTTCCTGGAGGGTATTGTGGTATTGGCTCCAAAGGTTACAGTCACAAGGAAACTGTGCAATCTTCGACCGATCACCCTTCTTAATGGCGCTTATAAACTCTTTACCAAATGTGTCTCCTTTCGCTTGAAATTAGTCATGAAAAAACTGATTAGTCCCTTTCAATACTGTGCAGTGCCGAAAAACACTATCTATGGTGCTGTCTCGACGTACCGAGATGCCATTGCCTATGCTTCGACGAATAGAATTCCTTTTGGCATTTTATCCATCGATTTCGCAATGGCATTTGACAGAGTTAGCCACCTATATCTCCGGCGAGTGCTACAGAAATTTGGTTTCGGTGTAAAGTTTATCACTATGATTTTTAACCTTTTCAATAATTCCACCTCACGGATTAGCATCAATGGATTTTTGTCGGAACCTGTGCCACTCCGCTGTTCTGTTAAACAAGGGTGCCCTCTGTCAATGGCACTTTACGCAATTTCCATAGATCCTTTGTTGCGTAATTTGCACAGTTCTTGCAGGGAAATACGGATTGGGGATGAGAAGCACGTTTGTCGCGCTTACGCCGATGACCTTGGCCTCTTGGATCCTCGGCCACAGACTTCGACACAATACGCGTAGTTCTCACCCAGTATGAACGTGCATCCGGTGCGAGCATCAATACCCGAAAGACGGTTTTTCTGCCCGTTTATGCGGCGACGCGGGGCTTCAAACGCCCGTGGTTTACAGTGAAACGGGAACACAAAATTTTGGGTGTTCGTTTTCAACCCAATCTGCTATAGACTGCGTCTTACAACTGGCGCATTGTCTTAAATGGCATACGAGCTATGGCTAGCCTGTGCGCGACTCGCACCCTCGCATTAACACAGCGGGTGCTTTTAATAAATATTTTCTTGCTAAGCAAAGCTTGGTACCTCGCACAGTTATTTCAGGTACCCAAGAATTTGGGCAGAGCCATAACTCAGGCAGTCTAGTGGCTGTTGTGGCGGGGACATATTTTCAAGGTGGCTTACGACACATGTACTTTGCCGCGCGAACAGGGAGGACTCGGCCTTATTCATTTCGCAACGAAAGCCGCGGCGTTGCTCGTTCATCGGACGAGCGTCACCATTGAACAGGATCCGTTTGGCCCAACGGCTGTCTTGTTCGATATTCATCGTCCTCTGTCTGACGTGGCCCCTCTCGACCCGACTACAATACCGTTTCAGCTGCGGTATGTTCGAGAATACATTCAGAAAAGTTATCTCGCCGCCGACGTACTTGACCATCGAACGCGGACTGTGAAAGGTGTCTACCAGGGACTAAGAGGACGGCCAGTCGGCAATAAGATGGAGGCGCGCTACCCGCGGTCTGCGTGGAGGACGGCGTGGGCTCACGTTCACGCTCCTTACCTGTCAGCGGAAGTCAGCAGCTTTTGGTACCAAGTGGTTAACAGAATTATCCCCACCAACGAAAAGCTGCGCCGCATCCATTTATCTCCGTCGAGCTTGTGTGAAGACTGTCGACAAGACGACACGTTAGAACATCGTTTCGTGTGCCTGCGGTCATTGTCGATCTGGAACCTTGCCGCCAGGATGCTCGCACTTATTAACCGGACCAGCGCTGCCAGTTTTTCTGCGGACACGGATTTGATCCCAGACTTTAATCCGTATCCGCCTACGAAGCGTGCCGCTACCGTATGGATCGTGGCTCACACTGTGTTCGCCATCCTGCGTTTAAGACTTACGGGTGACTATGCCATTTTGGTTTATTTGGCTACGCAACATGACCTTACTAAAACCAGGAACGATTATCTTAAACTCTTTGCCAATTTCCTGCAAATTGCACTCGCATTTGCCCACGACAGACTGCTATAATACGGACTTCACTGCTGCAATCTTTATTTCCCTCAGTGCTCTGAACTGTTTTTGAGTACGAAATCATGGTCCTTGCAAATAGAATGCTACAGGAAGAGTGCTTATTGTACAAGAACTGCCATGTGGAAATTACGACGAATGTTCCCAATGTATTATCCTGTGTTCGTGTGTGTTTTGTGTTCGCTGTCGTTTAGTGTTTTTTTCATGTTTTCTCTTTCTCTTTTTTTTCCAACGTCTGATTCCTGCGTCATCGGCGTCCCATCACGAATGCGTTGCGCACGACGCTGCCACGGAGTTATTTGGGTTTCAATAAAGGAGGACTTTTACTTAATTTTAATTTATTTTTAACACGTCGGGGAGAATTGTGTTTTCCTTTTCCTTAGACGACAGACAGTTTGTAAAGGTCGGGAGTGTACTTATTCCTTTGATAATGTGCGTCGATACTTTACCATTAAACATATTTACTGGCCGCCACGAAGCTTTGGAACATAATATCATGGAACGCGTGAAGGGTGTACCGCCCCTATGGCTGAGAGGACTACTCAGGCATTATTTGCTTTTTATTCCCTTTTTTTCAACCTAAATTCTTTATTTTATCGATTTTCGGTGCAATGCGCCTGATACGCTGTCATACTTTTATTTTCTAATTTTTAATTTATGAAGTGTAGGCGCAAAGCGACTGATTCGCTGTCGTCATAAGCATGAGCTTCCACTTCAAGAGGACTTTATTTTTCTTCGATGCTTCGATTGCGGTCAATGAACACAAGAAATTTTCCACTTAGGAATTCAGTGTCTCCGCTTTCATCACTTCAACTGGAACGTGCACGTCTTACACAGGACGTCGACGGCCACGGAACATGTACCGAGAAGTTTCCTCTTTTCAGACTACATGAAGAGTTAACAAATTCGTCTTCTAAGTTTGGAAGAAGCAGCGTATTTTTATTTATAGCTAAAGAAGCTCGCCGAAGAAGGCGTAATTGGAGAGCGCAAGGACGGGCTATAAGGGGAGTTGGGAGGCGCAAAAAAAAAAAAAAAAAAAAACTGGGCGGAACGGAATTTTGTTCCGCTGCAGATGTAAATTACCGTTTTTCTGGTTCACGTAATGGAAATGGCAACATTAAACTTTGCCTATGTCTCTGTCAGTCGCAAGGAAACTATTTCAAGGTGAAGGTGATTTTGTAGACATGTGTGAAAAACATGTTCTGAAATGCAAGTGTTGTTGTTTGGAGAGCACATCGGTTACGAGTCAGATGTGTAGCCAAGCAGTAATGGGTCGCCATAGCTGCAAATATTAGCCGGTAATATGAAGTGTTGTCAGCTTAAGTCTGATGATGCAGACGACCGTAAGGCCTAAGTACGCAAGAGTACCGCTAGGCCGTGCCTCTCTAGCTCAGTGGTAGAGCGCTGGTCTAGTAAACGAGGGGTTATAAGTTCCTTCCTCAGAGGAGGAAGACGAATTTTGGAAATCAGTTTCGCGTCGTGGCCGTATAGCAAGCAGTATCTGTGATGACGAACAATTAGCGACCGGCGTATTATTAAGAATTACTCTCAGATGTGATTAAGGCGAAAGGCGCAGATAAAGCATTTGCCAAAGCGGTAAACCATAAGGTGGGACGAGGCAGTCTCAATTACATTTTATAGATGTATTTCTCACATATCTCAGAGCCTCTCGCGGTCGTCGTCGTCGTCGTCGTCGTCGTCGTCGTCGTCGTCGTCGTCGCCGCCGCTTCTGCAGAAGTAGCAAATGGCCATCGTAGCAAATGTGGCGAGGGGTGCCCTGCCTTCGATTCCGAATGCACAAAGTGTGTGGTCTTGTTTCCCAGTCTATATTTGGTCGGTCACATAGAAGGTTGAATGTAACGAATGGGTGGAAAGAGCATGGGGCAGCGGCTGTGTAGAACGAAAACACTATTCCTCAGGGGTGTGAGCGTTTTGAGATGAGTCCTATACAAGTTATAGTTGGTCGTCAGTGACCGTGTGGCCTAATGGATCAGGCGTCAGACATCGGATCAGAAGTTTACAGGTTCGAATGCTGTCACGCTCGTGTTTTTCCAGTTCTGAAAAGGAAACATACCGTTTGATGTAGCAATTGCGCAGTACGAAACCGTCTGAATGTTGCTGTTGACCATTTTTTGCTTGGAGTTGCTCTTCAGCTTGAAACACACACAACAAGACCGGTGTTAACGAGCGAAATGGTCGGCAGAGTGCCGTCACCGCGAGTTTTGACTGGCACTTGCACATCTAAAACAACGTCGGAAATCAACTCGTTCGGCTTTTGAGTCACATCAAGTATGTGTGTTAATTTTGACGCCACTAGCTCTGCATGTTGTCATGCAATTCCTTTACCACTCAGATATGATTATGAAATTAAAGTGAAGTACGTGACGAGTGTGACGTTAGGAAAACGTTAGGCAGCATGGAGAGATTCTGTATGGGACCACCCAACCCAAACGAGTACTGTGTGACGTGCTACCCGGCAGGTATTAACCGAGGCAGCCGGCTAGCCCAGTCTGTGGAGCGTGAGACTCTTAATCCCCGGGTTGTGGGTTCGAGCCCCACGCTGGGCGGCACGGAATTTTGTTCCGCTGCAGATGTAAATAACCGTTTTTCTGGTTAACGTGATGTAATGGAAATAGCAACATTAAACTTTGCCTACGTCTCTGTCAGTCGCAAGGAAACTGTATTTGAAGGTGAAGGTGATTTTGTAGACATGTATGAAAGACATGTTCTGAAATGCAAGTGTTGTTATTTGGAGAGCCCATCGGTTACGTGTCAGATGTGTAGCCAAGCAGTAATGGGTCGCCATAGCTGCAAATATTAGACGGTAATATGAAGTGTTGTCAGCTGAAGTCTGATGGTGCAGACGACAGTGAGGCCGAAGTACGCTAGAGTACCACTAGGCCGCGCCTCTTTAGCTCAGTGGCAGTTCCGCTTGAGACGCGACAGCGATCGGACGTGCTGTGTATTCGATTCGCCGTTACCCTCGGGTTGTGAATATTTACCTTCTGTGTGTAACGTTTCTTTGTCTTCTGTTTTTCGTTGTTTCTTTGCCTTAGTGTTTGTTTTGTGTCTTGCGTTATATTGCGGCTTTTGCCGCATTAATTAAGTGTTATGGCTTCCCGGTTGTTTCCGCGGAAGTGTACTCTCAGTTTAACAAGTCTACCAGGAATGTCCAACCGACATCGTTGGCAATTCACGAATGGATTGTGGACACGATTGGCATTACATCGGACCAGGTACATATTGCGTATTTTGATACAGAATTATACTGCTTTTTTGTGAAATTGTTGAACCCGGTTTTGCTGGATAAGATATTACTTAAACATGGTGAGCAAGTGTCGTTCCGTCATAGGGATGGTTCTGTTAGCAGTGTTACTGTCTCAAATGCTGAAATTACGTATACCACAGTTCGGGTGTATAATTTACCCCCTGAAGTTGACAACAGCTATCTTAAGGAAGCTTTGCTTGGTTATGGTACTGTTCGGTCAATTCGAAATGAACGTTGGTCTGCACAACATAAGCTGCAATGTTATAATGGTGTCAGATCAGTTGAAATGCATATTGAGTCTAATATACCGTCCCATCTGGTTGTATGTGGTTATCGTGTACATCTTACTTATGAGGGGCAGCTTGGTACATGTTTCCTATTTAATGAACATGGTCATGTTCGAGCTAATTGCCCTAAGCGGGTATTTGTGCTTAAAAATGGCCTAGCACAGCGCCGCAAATTAACGGTTGCCGATCTTGTGCCAGCAGCTTCCTCCACTGTTTCCTATCTGCCTCCTGCAGTAGCTTCTTCACAACAGGTGTCACCCTCCCCTGATGCAGGTTTTCCTCCGCTACCCACTCGCCCAGACGTATCGGCTGCTACTATACCGATTCCGTCTGTTTCCAACAACAAACGCCGTCGTGCTAGTGATACCGGTAGCACTGATGACGAAGCTGCTGTTACGCAGCCGGTTTGCGAATCTCATGAGAGAATTCCAGAATCTCCCATGCCTGTTTCGGATTCTGTTCCCGCTGTGTCTACTGCTTTGCCTGATGACGTCAAACTTGCAGCCAGGCCGTCGCCGCAAGAGCCACAACATTCGGTCGAGGTGTTGTTGACATCCCCACCGCCACAGGCATCACAACATGTTGACGACACTTCGGTGGAGACGGCTGTTTGTCGGAAAACCGCTCCTAGACCTGAGCGCTCCGCATCAGCAGACTCCAAACCTATCTTACCACCTCCTACACTTCCAATACCTACACATTCTGAAACCGGTGCCGATGTTCCTGATGCAGTTTTCCCCATGATGGCTCCTCCTTCTGACTGCTCTCGCCCTGCTAATCCTTCGGACGCTTTGGTTGACGTGCCTGATCTCGAACCCCCCACTCCGCCTGCTCTTGAATCTGGTGTGCATCAGATACGTCGTCGGGTGAAAGTGCCCCCCAATCTCCACGCGGTGCGGAAGAAACATAAGCATGCGAAGGACGACTCTGATTCCGTTGATTCTGGACAATCACCCTCTGCCATGTCTGATGTTGATGATATGGATGTAGTTGCTTCTAGTGTGGTGTAATTTGAGTTTTCTTCCCATTTTTTGGTTGATGTTGCTGGCGTACATGTTTATATCCTTAAATATAAATGGCATTCAATCTGCTCTGAAGTTAGCGTCTCTGCAGCAGTTTATTTATGACTCTGCAGCTGATATTGTTTTCCTGCAGGAAGTCTCCGTTGCACACCTGTTTGTTCCTGGTTTTCGCACTATTATAAATTTTGCACCTGAGTTTTCTGCAGGTACTGCTTTCCTAATTTGTGACGGTATCCCCGTTACCGAAATTGAGCTTTTAGACTCGGGACGGGACATTGGTTGTCGGTTATTTGACACGACCTTGGTTAACATTTACGCCCCCTCTGGTTCTAGCAAGCGGCAGGAAAGGTCTCGTTTTTATAAAGAGTATCTGATTTACCTTTTACGAAAAAATCCTGCGACATTGATATTGGGGGGCGATTTTAATTGTGTGTTACAAGCTAAAGACCAATCCCCTCATTTTAATTATTGTTTCGAGCTACATTCTCTTGTACGTCAATTACGACTACGCGATGCGTGGGAGGTTAAACACCCCACTTTTGTTAAATTTACATTTTTTACTGCCACCTCAAGTAGTCGACTTGATCGATTGTATATTTCTGGATCCCCTTAATGTTTCTGTTTTAGATGTAGATGTTATTCCAGCCAGTTTTACGGATCATTGTGCCCTTGCTGTTATAATTAATTTGGAGCGTCAACCTCTTAAACTTTATAGGCCGCTGTGGAAATTAAATGTCTCCTTGCTCGATGACCCTGACATCGAACCTCTAATACAGACGGCGTGGGACATTTGTTTACGTTCTCTGCGATACTATCCGTCTAAGCTTCACTGGTGGATCCACTGTGTGAAGCCAAAACTACGTCGCACTTTAATGTCCTACAGTTATAATAGAGCGCGAGTTCTGAAACTGACTTTTGAATATTACTATTCGGTGCTTCGCGAACTTTATGATAATTCTACAATGACATGTGCCCACCTTTCTGAGATTCGGAAAATTAAGGCCAAGCTTCTTAGTATTAAGCGGCTTCAGATGGAAGGATTGAAGATTAAATCTAAACCACCGTCCACGTTAGCACATGAAATGACTTCTATGTACCATCTGTTTCGTCACCACAAGAACCGTCGACGTGTATTGATTGACGGCCTTATGGCAGATGATGGTCGCCGGCTTACCTTACAGAATCAAATAACCCATGAACTTACCTGCTACTATGAGACGTTATATACTGCGGCTGATTCTGATCCGATTGATGTTGACGAGATTTTAACTGCTATCCCATCAGTTTTAACAGAGGACCATAATGCGAAATTTTTAGCTCCTTTTACTGCAGACGAAATTTCAGCTTTCATTGCTTGGTCAGCATCTCACAAATCTCCTCGTCCTGATGGCCTACCTAAGGAGTTTTTTGTTCGCTTTTGGCCTATTATAGGGCCCATTCGTTTTTAGAGCTTCTGCTGCACCGGCTCGGTTTTAATGAACAGGCGCTGCTGGTACTTAAGAATATGACGACTGGCATTTCTGCTAAGATTGACATTAATGGGCAGCTAACAAAGGTCATTGATATTCAACGTGGCTTCCCGCAAGGTAGTCCTTTATCCATGACCCTTTATGCTCTCTCCCTTCAACCACTCCTCACACGTCTCAACTCGACACTTCGTGGTCTTACGATCTCTGGGGTTACCCAGACGGCAACAGCTTATGCTGATAATTTGGTTGTTTTGCTTCGTTCCACCGCAGAAGTGCCGCAGTTGAAAATGGAACTCGATAAATTTTCTGCTGCCTCAGGTTCTCGTATCAATCCCCGTAAAAGCAAGCTCCTGAATTTGCGGGGCTTTGAACGTGTGGTTGTTCCGTGGGTTACAGCTGTTGAACACCATACACATTTAGGTATCTATCTTGAACGTTGTCCTATTCGGATGGCTGCAAAAAATTGGCAAGTGGCCATTTCCAAGCTGCAAGGTGTTTTATTAGAACACTCATGGCGTTCGATACCGCTACTGCAAAAAAAGCGTGTATTAGACACTTATGTTTTATGTAAAGTATATTACGTTGCTCAGCTTTTTCCGCTTCCCCGAATGCAGGGTGCAAAAATGGTCCAGCTTACTAACAGATATATTTGGCGGGGGCATATTTTTAAATTACGTTGTGATGTTCTTACGAAGCCGCGTCTTGAGGGCGGCTTGTCGTTCACCGATGTCCGTGTCAAGGCTGCTGCCCTTTATGTTAAGCGAACCCTCCATCTTTTACTATCTGAGTCCCCGACTGTTACTTCGCGATTATTCCATGTCGTTCGTCCTGCGAGCTTGTCACCGCCCATTAACGTTGGGCCTCTAAATGCGAAGCTACGGCATGTTCGGGACTTCTACATTGAGATTAGTTACCTAGATCTCCACTTACAACGTCGTCCTGTTATTACTACGCTAGCCCTGCTTGACAAATGGCACCGGTCTTCTTCTTCCAACCCGATTGTTTTGCATTATCCCAGTTTTAATTGGCGTAACATATGGACGAATATTAGCTTACCCGTTCATTCAGCAACTGTTGCCTCCCTATGGTATAAGGTAGTTAATCAGCTGATTCCTACGAACGAACGCCTTCATCGTATAGGTTTATGTGTCTCTCCGCTTTGTCAAACGTGTGGTTGTGTTGATACACTCCAACACACTCCAACACCGATTTACCTGCGCTGACCGTCATTGCATGTGGCACTGGCTGCGCCGACAATTGGCTTTACTCACCAGGAGCTCCGAATCGGCATTTAAGACTGATATTCTCTGCTGGCCGGACACGGTTTTTTATCCCCGGACCAAGAACAACACCGTTATGTGGGTTCTTGGCCGTTACATTTTTGCAGTGGTTGATGATCATGGTATTACCGATTTTATTTCGTTTACTGGTTACATTCTTCATGAGTACTGGACGCAAAAGTCTTTCCCACACCTTAAGAGGGACTTTGCGAATATGCTTACTATTGTTTTCGAAAAGCAGGGAGTTGGTTAAGATTCAATTTCTATTGATCGCTCCTGCGACTGAATCATTAATGGCACCGGTATAGGGGCATACTGAGCTAACTTCATGACAGGGAAGACATTCTCGCTAGTTCTTAGGTACAATCTTGGCAGGAAGGCAAAATAACTGTTTGGATAGACAACGCTTCATAAGTCCCGTGTTCACATATAGGTATCATAAGACTCCGAACCAAAGACAATTGCAACGTATTGGTGACACTGTGCTTCGGTGCAGGGAGGAGGAGACGTCATGGCCAGGCCTCGGGATACGACCCCTGCCCAACGCGCCTCCACCTACCTGCCCTGGGTCATTACAAAGGAAAAACGAAAAGACAGTGTTAAAAAAATATGAATAAAGAAAAACCTAAAAAGGACATAATAAACATAAACGAAAAAAAACAGCGGTCTAAGGCAAGCAAAAAAAGAAATGTGAAAAAAAAGTGGTTAAGGCGTAAAAAAAAAAAGTGGTAGAGAACTGGTCTACGAAACCAGAGGTCGTAAGTTCCATCCTCAGAGGAGGAAGACGAATTTGGGAAATCAGTTTCGCGTCGTGGCCATATAGCAAACAGTATCTCTGATGACGAACAGTTAGCGACAGGCGTTTTATTAAGAATTACTCTCAGATGTGATTAAGGCGAATGGCGCAGATAAAGCATTTGCCAAAGCGGTACAGCATAAGGTGGGACGAGGCAGTCTGAATTACATTTTATAGATGCATTTCTCATATGTCTCAGAGCCTCTCGCGGTCGTCGTCGTCGTCGATGCCGCCTCTTCTGCAGAAGTAGCAAATGGCCATCGTAGCAAATGCGGCGAGGGACGCCCTGCCTTCGATTCCGAATGCACAAAGTGTGTGGTCTTGTTTCCCAGTCTATATTTGGTCGGTCACGTAAAAGGTCTGAAAAACCGTCTGAATGTTTCTGTTGACCATTTTTTGCTTCGAGTTGCTCTTGAGCTTGAAACACACACTACAAGACTGGTGTTAACTAGCGAAATGGTCGGCAGAGTGCCGTCAACGCAAGTTTTGACTGGCACTTGCACATCTAAAACAACGTCGGAAATCAACTCGTTCGGCTTTTGAGTCACATCAAGTATGTGTGTTAATTTTGACGCCACTAGCTCTGCATGTTGTCATGCAATTCCTTTACCTCTCAGAAATGATTATGAAATAAAAGTGAAGTACGTGACGAGTGTGACGTTAGGAAAACATTAGGCGGTTCCGCTTCAGACGCCGTGCAGTGTGAACGTGCCTAGTCTTCCGCTCCGCCGTAGCGTTACGTATAGTGGGATATCGTTTGTTTACGTGTAGTGTTGTACCTTCTGTAAGTTTTTCTCCGTCGTTGTTTCGTTCCTTGTGTTACTTTCTGTGTGTATTTCAGTGTTTTTGTTTAGCGGTTTAGACCGCGTAGTTTTTTGAAAATGTCGTCTCAGGTTATTCCTCGTCAGGCTACAGTTAGTTTTGCTTTCGACAAGTCCACCCGCCATGTGCAACCTTGTTCCCTTGAGATTCATGATTGGTTAGTAGATACATTTGGCATTAATTCGGATCAGGTGCACACTGCATATTTTGATACAGAACATTATGTTTTCTTTGTTAAATTTATGGACCCCCTTCAGTTTGATAAAATTATTTCCAAATTTGGTCATCAGGTTCTCTTTCGACATCGGGATGATTCTGTCAGTACCGTACTGCTTTCAAATGCTTCCATTACGTACACCAGTGTTCGTGTTTACAACCTTCAGCCGGAGGTGGATAATGTGTATCTTAAGGAGGGTTTACTCAAGTATGGTGATGTTAAGAGTATTCGCCTTGAACGCTGGTCCAGCCAACATCGTCTGCAGTGTTACAGTGGTATTCGTTCCGTCGAAATGCACGTGAAGCAGAATATTCACTCGCACCTGCAGATCGGTGGATATCGTGTCCATGTAACATATAGTGGTCAGGTTGGCACCTGTTTCTTGTGTAATGAGAGTGAACACGTGCGTACCGACTGTCCGCGGAGGGTTTTTGTGTTAAAAAATTCTCTCGAACAGCGTCGCAAGTTAACGGTCGCTGACCTCGTTGCCGGTGGTTCTGCTCTTGGTGTCGAACAGTCCAGTGGTAGTAGCGCCCCGCCGCAGGTTTTGCACGCCCGTGACAATGAATTTCCTCCTTTGCGTGCCAAATCTGATGTTGTTCCGTCTGTTCCTCAGGTGGGTGTGCCGCTTTTGAATAATAAACGGCGTCGCGCACATGATGGAAATAGTACGGATGAGGATCTCCCCGAGATGCCCCAATCCGAGAGACCGACATCCTCCGAGCCACAGAGTAGTGTAGATGCTCCCTGTTCCCCTAAAGTAGCTGTTCCGGTAGCGGCTGCTGACGCCCCTCCGGCTTCCGACGCGGCTTCTCTCGAGTCGGCTCGTCGGTCGGGCCTGTTGGTACCGCCTTCCGAACCGACGTCGTTGTCACAACAAGTTGAGCCGCAATAACTTCCTGCTTCGCTGCCCCATACCTCTGCCAGCGGAGCTGCTCCGCTTCCTTCCCACTTAGCAGCTTCGGAGCTTCCTGCTCACGTTTCGCCTCCGTGTAATCCATGTTTGCCGGAAGCTAGTATTGGTGTAGACCAGTCCGTTTCGTCGGATGTTTCCCCCGCGACCCCGGACCCTGACTGTGGACCGGCGCGGGTGTGTCGGATACAGAACTTGACCCTCCTACGTCACCTTCGGCTGCCGCTTCCTTGCCTGTCAGCCGACGCAAGTTGCGCGTTCAGCCGAACGTCAATGCTGTTCGTAAAAAATCGAAACGTAAGGGATCCGCGGAAGGGGGTAGCAGTCCCCTTCCCTCGGATGCCTCCGTCTCCCCTGCTATGGACTGTGATGTTGATGCGTCGGTGTAGGTGATTTCTTCTCTCGATTTTCTCTTCATGCTTCAAGCATACACCTTTCTTACCTTAAATGTTAACCGTATTGAGTCCCACGTTCGCATTGCCTCTTTGCGGCAGTTTCTCTACGACTCCTGTGCGGACGTAGTATTTTAGCAGGAAGTATTGTTTTCTGATCTCTCTCTACCTGGATTTCAAACTGTTTTTCATGTCGCACCGAAAAATTCAACAGGAACTGCTCTTTTCTTTCGAGAAGGTATTCCTGTTACTGACATTGAATTCCTTGACTCTGGCCGTGGGATTGGTTGTCGTCTTTTTGATCTCTGCCTAGTTGTTTTGTATGCCCCCTCTGGTTCGGGTCGCACTGTGGCTCGATCGCGCTTTTATAGGGAAGAGCTTATTTATCTTTTGCGCAAGAGTCCTCGGAGTCTCCTGCTCGGAGGCGATTTTAATTGTGTTTCACGCCCTGAAGACCAGTCCCCAAATTTCAATTACTGCCGAGATTTACATGACTTGGTTCGTACGATGCACCTGCGTGATGTTTGGGAACACAAATATCCAACCCTGGTGAAATTTACGTATTTTACCGCGTCCTCGTGCAGTAGACTCGACAGATTCTACTTCTCTGATTTTTTATGTGATAACATTCTTTCTGTCGATGTTATTCCTACTAGTTTTTCTGACCATTGTGCTTTTACTGCAACTGCAAATCTTAGTCACCAACCAGCAAAACTTTATCGTTCCCAGTGGATGTTAAATGTTTCCCACCTTGCCGACAGGGCCATTGATGAAGTTGTAAGTGCCGTGTGGGAGCGACGTCTTCGCTCTGTCCCGCGTTACCCCTCCTTACTCGTTTGGTGGACTGCGTTTGCCAAGCCCAAGATTCGTCAGTCTTTGATTTTTTACTGTGCCGCAAGGGCGCTTGATTTTAAGAACACGTATGAATTTTACTACACTGTCCTGCGTGAACTGTATGACGCGGCGGGTCCTTCTCCTCTGCGGATCCATGATGTTCGTCGTATTAAAGCAAAGCTCTTGACCCTCAAACGACGACAGTTGGATGGTCTGCGAGTAAAGTCGAAACCTCACTCTCTTGTTGAAGGTGAACTGACTTCTTTGTACCACCTGCTGCGGCATCAGACTCGACGTCGTCGCACCTTCATCTCTTCTCTTATGGTGGATGATGGACGGCAGCTTATTGCACAGGAGAATATGATGCGTGCTCTTCATCAGTATTACGCTAGTCTCTATTCTGCCGATGATTCTGGTGCGTCACTTTCTGATGATGTCCTTGAGGATCTTCCTGCGACGATCACGCCTGACGCGAACGGCGACTTTCTCCGGGAGTTCCAGGTAGATGATGTTTTCGATTTTATTGCTCGCTCTCCGTCCGGTAAATCGCCGGGTCCTGACGGCCTGCCTATAAAAATTTATCTCCGTTTTTGGCCTCTTTTGGGTGGCACTTTTACGCAGATTTTAAATGAGATTGTCAGGGGGATGGATGTGCCAGCCGATTTTAAAGTAGGGAAAATTGTTTTAATTCCGAAGTCCACTGGTCATTTATCTGCTGCCAATCTTCGTCCGCTCACATTGCTGAATTTTGATTACAAGACAGCTGCTAGAGCGTTCAATAGTCGATTATCTTCTCTGCTGCGGTCTGTGATTGGGGCACATCAATGTTGTTCTCCTGGTAGATCTATTCTGACCCCAGTAGCCGAATATCGGGATGTTGTCTCGGTTGTGGCGGTTACAAACGTTCATTGTGCCTTTGCTTTCCTCGATTTTTACAAGGCCTTTGATCACGTCAGTCATGTGTTTTTAAATCGTGTTTTAGATACAATAGGTTTTAACGCTTCATCACGTGGTGTTCTTGGTAATTTGTATAGGGGAATAACTGCTCGGGTGTCAGTCAATGGGCAGCTGACGCCGCCCATTGCTATCCGCCTAGGGGTACCTCAGGGTAGTCCGCTCTCTATGTCTCTATTCATATTGTCCCTGGAACCGCTGCTTCGGACTCTTGCTTTCAAGCTTCAGGGTATGACCCTCTCTGGTGGGAAGCTCACTGTTAAGGCGTACGCGGACGATGTCGTTGTTCTCCTCCGTCAACGTGATGATATCACATTGTTGAAAGGGGCAGTTCATGCATACTGTTGTGTCTCTGGAGCGCGTCTCAATCAGGGTAAATGTAAGTTCCTTGATATTCGAGGGTTTCGCGATGCTGATGTCCCTTGGGCCACTTTTGTCGATCGCCATACGTCATTGGGGATTAGCATTGATCGGTGTCCCATAAAAATGGCGGCTCTTAATTGGAAATCTGTCATCGAGAAGATACAGGGGGCTCTGATGGTCCATGAGCAGCGCTCTGCTACCATTTTGCAAAAAGTCAGAATTTTAGACACGTACGTGTTATATAAAGCCTATTATGTTGCTCAGCTGTTCCCACTTCCCATTATGGTGGCGAAAAGGTTGCGCCAATTGTCTAGCAGGTTTATATGGAAGGGTCATCCTTTCAAGTTGCGTTACGAGGTTATGACGAAACCGCGTATCTCCGGAGGCTTGGGCCTCACTGACATTACTCGTAAGGCATCTGCCTTGTACGTCCGCCGTACGACTCTCATTGTTACGCAAGAAGTGACTTCAATTACATCCAGACTTTTTACTGTTGTGCGTCCGAAGAGCCTTGCTCCACCTGTCGACGTCGGTCACCTCAATTTTAAGTTGAAACAGGTCCGGGAATTTTATATTGCGGTTAGTTACCTCGGTGACGTCTTCTTGCGACAACCGGTGCCAACGACCAAGAGCTTGATTGCCCGTTGTGAGGGGCTGGCTGGTCCCAATCCAATCGAACTGGCGTCTCCATCAGTGTCCTGGAGGAGCATCTGGAAGAATGTTAGTCTGCCGATCCACTCAATGGCTGTGGCGTCCACGTGGTGTAGGGTAGTTAATGGTTTGGTCCCCACCAACGTACGACTGCACCGTATTGGTCTTTCTGACACGGACAACTGCACTCGGTGTGGTCTCCTGGACACACTTGAGCATCGATTCACCTGCAGTGGGCACCTTGCTAATTGGCTTTGGCTCAGGAAACAACTGGCTTTTGTCACTAGGACTGCCGAAACCGCTTATACCATTGACATCATCGTACGGCCCGATTCTTCCTTTTATCCGCGAACAAAGCTCAACACCATTATGTGGTTGCTTGGACACTTCGTACATTTTGTCAATAGTTGTCATGAAGAGGATGAACACCTAACGTTTCGGCAGTACATCCTTACAGCTTACTGGAACCGATTGCGCTTGCCAGGACTCCGTAAAGATTTTGCAAATATGCTTAGCCTGACATTTGAAAGGGAGGGTGTTGGCTAAGGTCGCCTGTGTGAGCCGATTTCTTTTATACTGTAGCTGGTTTTGCCGCCTTTATGAAATATTATTCTCTACACCTGGACTGAAGTTTACGTGGACCTTTAGGGCAAACAAGAAAAACAAAAGTAAGAGCAAGGACCGAGACAGTAGGGGAAAATACGACGCCATTGTACAGGTGCCATTCGGAAACAGGACGGTGGAATCATCGTGGCCTGGCCTCGGGTTTCGACGCCTGCCCGCTTTGTTTCCGCAGCCTGAATCTGACTGTCACCCCTAAATTTCAAACAATGGCACACGAAAACGATAGTAAAAAAAAAAAAGTGGTAGAGCACTGGTCTAGTAAACCAGGGGTCGTAAGTTCCATCCTCACAGGAGGAAGACGAATTTTGGAAATCAGTTGCGCGTCGTGGCCGTATAGCAAAGAGTATCTGTGATGACGAACAATTAGCGACAGGCGTTTTATTAAGAATATATAATTTAAAAAAAAGTGGTAGAGAACTGGTCTAGTAAACCAGGGGTAGTAAGTTCCATCCTCAGAGGAGGAAGACGAATTTTGGAAATCAGTTTTGCGTCGTGGCCGTATAGCAAACACTATCTGTGATGACGAACAATTAGCGACAGGCGTTTTATTAAGAATTACTCTCAGATGTGATTAAGGCGAATGGGGCAGATAAAGCATTTGCCAAAGCGGTACAGCATAAGGTGGGACGAGGCAGTCTGAATTACATTTTATAGATGTATTTTTCACATGTCTCAGAGACTCTCGCGGTCGTCGTCGTCGTCGTCGTCGTCGTCGTCGTCGTCGCCGCCGCCGCTTCTGCAGAAGTAGCAAATGGCCATCGTAGCAAATGCGGCAAGGGACGCCCTGTCTTCGATTCCGAATGCACAAAGTGTGTGGTCTTGTTTCCCAGTCTATATTTGGTCGGTCTCGTAAAAGGGTGAATGTAACGAATGGGTGGAAAGAGCATGGGGCACCGGCTGTGCAGAACGAAAACACAATTCCTCAGGGGGTGTGAGCGTTTCGAGATGAGTCGTATACAAGTTATAGTTGGTCGTCAGTGACCGTGTGACCTAATGGATCAGGCGTCGCACTTCGGATCTGAAAATTACAGGTTCGAATGCTGTAAAGGTCGTGTTTTTCCAGTTCTGAAAAAGAAACATACCGTTTGATGTAACAATTGAGCAGTACGAAACCGTCTGAATGTTGCTGTTGACCATTTTTTGCTTGGAGTTGCTCTTGAGCTTGAAACACACACAACAAAACCGGTGTTAACTAGCGAAATGGTCGGCAGAGTGCCGTCAACGCAAGTTTTGACTGGCACTTGCACATCTAAAACAACGTCGGAAATCAACTCGTTCGGCTTTTGAGTCACATCAAGTATGTGTGTTAATTATGACGCCACTAGCTCTGCATGTTTTCATGCAATTCCTTTATCTCTCAGAAATGATTATGAAATAAAAGTGAAGTACGTGACGAGTGTGACGTTAGGAAAACATTAGGCAGCATGGAGAGATTCTGTATGGGAACACCCAACATAAACGAGTACTGTGTGACGTGCTACCCTGTATTTATTAACCGAGGCAGCCGGCTAGTTCAGTCGGTAGAGCGTGAAACTCTTAATCCTAGGGTTGTTGGTTCGAGCCCCACGCTGGGCGCGAACGGAATTTTGTTCCGCTGCAGATGTAAATAACCGTTTTTCTGGTTAACGTGATGTAATGGAAATAGCAACATTAAACTTTACCTACGTCTCTGTCCGTCGCAAGGAAACTGTTTTAAAGGTGAATGTGATTTGGTAGACATGTGTGAAAGACATGTTCTGAAATGCAAGTGTTGTTGTTTCGAGAGCACATCGGTTACGTGTCAGATGTGTAGCCAAGCAGTAATGGGTCGCCATAGCTGCAAATATTAGCCGGTAATATGAAGTGTAGTCAGCTGAAGTCTGATGATGCAGACGACCGTGAGGCCAAGTACACAAATGTACCGCTAGGCCGCACCTCTTTAGCTCAGTGGTAGAGAACTGGTCCAGTAAACAAGGGGTAGTAAAATAAATCCTCAGAGGAGGAAGACGAATTTTGGAAATCAGTTTCGCGTAATGGCCGTATAGCAAACAGTATCTGTGATGACGAACAATCAGCGACAGGCGTTTTATTAAGAATTACTCTCAGATGTGATTAAGGCGAATGGCGCAGATAAAGCATTTGCCAAAGCGGTACAGCATAAGGTGGGACGAGGCAGTCTGAATTACATTTTATAGATGTATTTCTCACATATCTCAGAGCCTCTCGCGGACGTCGTCGTCGTCGTCGTCGTCGTCGTCGTCGTCGTCGTCGTCGTCGCCGCCGCCGCTTCTGCAGAAGTAGCAAATGCCGCGAGGGACGCCCTGCCTTCGATTCCGAATGCACAAAGTGTGTGGTCTTGTTTCCCAGTCTATATTTGGTCGGTCTCGTAAAAGGTTGAATGCAACGAATGGGTGGAAAGAGCATGGGGCACCGGCTGTGCAGAACGAAAAGACAATTCCTCAGGGGGTGTGAGCGTTTCGAGATGAGTCGTATACAAGTTATAGTTGGTCGTCAGTGACCGTGTGGCCTAATGGATCAGGCGTCGGACTTCGGATCTGAAGATTACAGGTTCGAATGCTGTAACGGTCGTGTTCTTCCAGTTCTGAAAAGGAAACATACCGTTTGATGTAGCAATTGAGCAGTACGTAACCGTCTGACTGTTACTGTTGACCATTTTTTGCTTTTAGTTGCTCTTGAGCTTGAAACACACACAACAAGACCGGTGATAACTAGCGAAATGGTCGGCAGAGCGCCGTCACGGCTAGTTTTGACTGGCACTTGCACATATAAAACATCGTCGGAAATCAACTCGTTCGTCTTTTGAGTCACATCAAGTATGTGTGTTAATTTTGACGCCACTAGCTCTGCATGTTGTCATGCAATTCCTTTACCTTTCAGTAATGATTATGAAATAAAAGTGAAGTACGTGACGAGTGTGACGTTAGGGAAACATTAGGCAGCATGGAGAGATTCTGTATGGGACCACCCAACCCAAACGAGTACTGTGTGACGTGCTACCCTGTTTTTATTAACCGAGGCAGCCGGCTAGTTAAGTCGGTAGAGCGTGAGACTCTTAATCCTAGGGTTGTTGGTTCGAGCCCCACGCTGGGCGTGAACGGAATTTTGTTCCGCTGCAGATGTAAATAACCGTTTTTCTGGTCAACGTGATGTAATGGAAATAGCAACATTAAACTTTACCTACGTCTCTGTCCGTCGCAAGGAAACTGTATACAAAGGTGAATGTGATTTGGTAGACATGTGTGAAAGACATGTTCTGAAATGCAAGTGTTGTTGTTTGGAGAGCACATCGGTTACGTGTCAGATGTGTAGCCAAGCAGTAATGGGTCGCCATAGCTGCAAATATTAGCCGGTAACATGAAGTGTAGTCAGCTGAAGTCTGATGATGCAGACGACCGTGAGGCCAAAGTACACAAATGTACCGCTAGGCCGCACCTCTTTAGCTCAGTGGTAGAGAACTGGTCTAGTAAACAAGGGGTAGTAAATTCCATCCTCGGAGGAGGAAGACGAATTTTGGAAATCAGTTTCGCGTCATGGCCGTATAGCAAACAGTATCTGTGATGACGAACAATCAGCGACAGGCGTTTTATTAAGAATTACTCTCAGATGTTATTAAGGCGAATGGCGCAGATAAAGCATTTGCCAAAGCGGTACAGCATAAGGTGGGACGAAGCAGTCTGAATTACATTTTATAGATGTATTTCACACATATCTCAGAGCCTCTCGCGGACGTCGTCGTCGTCGTCGTCGTCGTCGTCGCCGCCGATTCTGCAGAAGTAGCAAATGGCCATCGTAGCAAATGCCGCGAGGGACGCCCTGCCTTCGATTCCGAAAGCACAAAGTGTGTGGTCTTGTTTCCCAGTCTATATTTGGTCGGTCTCGTAAAAGGTTGAATGCAACGAATGGGTGGAAAGAGCATGGGGCAGCGGCTGTGCAGAACGAAAACACAATTCCTCAGGGGGTGTGAGCGTTTCGAGATGAGTCGTATACAAGTTATAGTAGGTCGTCAGCGACCGTGTGGCCTAATGGATCAGGCATCGGACTTCGGATCTGAAGATTGCATGTTCGAATGCTGTCACGCTCGTGATTTTCCAGTTCTGAAAAGGAAACATACCGTTTGATGTAGCAATTGAGCAGTACGAAACCGTCTGAATATTGCAGTTGACCATTTTTTGCTTGGAGTTGCTCTTGAGCTTGAAAAACACACAACAAGACCGGTGTTAACTAGCGAAATGGTCGGCAGGGTACCGTCACCGCGAGTTTTGACTGGCACTTGCACATCTAAAACAACGTCGGAAAGTAACTCGTTCGGCTTTTGAGTCACATCAAGTAGTGTGTTAATTTTGACGCCACTAGCTCTGCATGTTGTCATGCAATTCCTTTACCTCTCAGAAATGATTATGAAATGAAAGTGAAGTACGTGACGAGTGTGACGTTAGGAAAACATTAGGCAGCATGGAGAGATTCTGTATGGGACCACCCAACCCAAACGAGTACTGTGTGACGTGCTACCCGGGAGGTATTCAACGAGGCAGCCGGCTACCTAAGTCGGTAGAGCGTGAGACTCTTACTCCCAGGGTTGTGGGTTCGAGCCCCACGCTGGGCGGAACGGAATTTTGTTACGCTGCAGATGTAAATTACCGTTTTTCTGGTTCACGTGATGTAATGGAAATAGCAACATTAAACTTTACTTACGTCTCTGTCAGTCGCAAGGAAACTGTATTTGAAAGTGAAGGTGATTTTGTAGACATGTGTGAAAGACATGTTCTGAAATGCAAGTGTTGTTGTTAAGAGAGCACATCGGTTACGTGTCAGATGTGTAGCCAAGCAATAATGGGTCGCCATAGCTGCAAATATTAGAAGCTAATATGAAGTGTTGTCAGCTGAAGTCTGATGATGCAGGCGACCGTAAGGCCGAAGTACGCAAGAGTACCTCAAGGCCGCGCCTCTTTAGCTCTGTGGTAGAGAACTGGTCCAGTAAACAAGGGGTAGTAAGTTCCATCCTCAGAGGGGGAGGACGAATTTTGGAAATCAGTTTTGCGTCGTGGCCGTATAGCAAACAGTATCTGTGATGACAAATAATTAGCGACAGGCGTTTTATTAAGAATTACTCTCAGATGTGATTAAGGCGAATGGCGCAGATAAAGCATTTGCCAAAGCGGTACAGCATAAGGTGGGACTAGGCAGTCTGAATTACATTTTATAGTTGTATTTCTCACATATCTCAGAGCCTGTCGTCGTTGTCGTCGTCGTCGTCGTTGTCGTCGTCGTCGTCGTTGTCGTCGTCGTCGTCGTTGTCGTCGTCGTCGTCGTCGTCGTCGTCTTCGTCGTCGCCGCCGCCGCCGCCTCTTCTGCAGAAGTAGCAAATGGCCATCGTAGCAAATGCGGCGAGGGACGCCCTGCCTTCGGTTCCGAATGCACAAAGTGTGTGGTCTTGTTTCCCAGTCTATATTTGGTCGGTCTCGTAAAAGTTTGAATGTAACGAATGGGTGAAAAGAGCATGGTGCAGCGGCTGTGTAGATCGAAAACACAATTCCTCAGGGGGTGTGAGCGTTTCGAGATGTGTCGTATACATGTTATAGTTGGTCGTCAGTGACCGTGTGGCCTAATGGATCATTCGTCGGACTTCGGATCTGAAGATTACAGGTTCGAATGCTGTGACGGTCGTGTTCTTCCAGTTCTGAAAAGGAAACATACCGTTTGATGTAGCAATTGAGCAGTACGAAACCGTCTGAATGTTACTGTTGACCACTTTTTGCTTGGAGTTCCTCTTGAGCTTGAAACACACACAACAAGACCGGTGTTAACTAGCGAAATGGTCGGCAGAGTGCCGTCACCGCGAGTTTTGACTGGCACTTGCACATCTAAAACAACGTCGGAAAGTAACTCGTTCGGCTTTTGAGTCACATCAAGTATGTGTGTTAATTTTGACGCCACTAGCTCTGCATGTTGTCATGCCATTCCTTTACCTCTCAGAAATGATTATGAAATAAAAGTGAAGAACGTGACGAGTGTGACCTTAGGAAATCATTAGGCAGCATGGAGAGATTCTGTATGGGACCACCCAACCCAAACGAGTACTGTGTGACGTGCTACCCGGGAGGTATTCACCGAGGCAGCTGGCGAGCTCAGTCGGTAGAGCGTGAGACCCTTAATCACTGTTTCGTGGGTTCGAGCCCCTCCCTGGGCGGAACGGAATTTTGTTCCGCTGCAAATGTAAATTACCGTTTTTCTGATTAACGTGATGTAATGGAAATAGGAACTTTAAACTTTGCCTATGTCTCTGTCATTCGCATGGAAACTGTATTTGAAGGTGAAGGTGATTTTGTAGACATGTATGAAAGACATGTTCTGAAATGCAAGTGTTGTTGTTTGGAGAGCACATCCGTTACGTGTCAGATGTGTAGCCAAGCAGTAATGGGTCGCCATAGCTGCAAATATTGGACGGTAATATGAAGTGTTTTTCAGCTGAAGTCTGATGATGCAGACGACCGTAAGGACGAAGTACCCAAGAGTACCGCTAGGCTGCGCCTCTTTAGCTCAGTGGTAGAGCGCTTGTCTGATAAACCAGGGGTCGTAAGTTCCATCCTCACAGGAGAAAGACGAATTTTGGAAATCAGTTTCGCGTCGTGGAGGTATAGCAAACAGTATCTGTGATGACGAACAATTAGCGACAGACGTTTTATTAAGAATTACTCTCAGATGTGATTAAGGCGGATGGCGCAGATAAAGCATTTGCCAAAGCGGTACAGCATGTAACGTTCCCTCTTTCTGTTTTTTTAGGTTTGATATGTTTGATTGTTATTCTTTATTTCTATTATTCGGAATCTTTATTTTTATTAAATTGAGCCTGAAACTTACGTAATAAATACTTCGGGTGCAGTACGATTTGCTGCATGAACAAAAATTAATTTCGGAAATTTAATCCACTGAATATTAAAAGTAAAGCTTTTCAACAACGCGCGTGACTGACTAGATACATTCAGAGGGTACGTACATTCGCGTGCGAGTGGTTGCGGTCTGATGAGAAATTTTCATTGTGAAATAACTTCGTCGTAACACACTCGGAGATTGCGAACGTACATTCAGAGTAGAGGCACGTACGTTCTATCATTCCCCGTGGCCTGGGTAAAAGAATGGCAATTATTTAAATCTAAGAGTATTTCTTTTGCATCGGACTAGTATTTTTATAAGAAAAAGAAGATTGCAGGTTCTGAATGTCTCGGCAAAACGAATTGGAAGTAATTTGAGCGGCCACGAAAGGAAAGTAGAGAGCACAATCACGCACCTCTACTGTTGAGCAGCGCCGTTTTGAAGATATTCGGTTCCATCTAAAACTCGCCGTCTCTGCTTGACATAAATACTCCATAGGCATGGGAATAAGGCTTGTTGTGCGATGAAAATAATATAAAACACATCTTGCGTCTTTTAACTCTTTCACTTACCACACACACACACACTAGTAATTAGACAGTACGACATCCCACCAGCCCATCAGAACATAAAGCAGGCGTTCATACCAGAAATAAAAAACGAAGGGCGAAATTGTTCCTATGTCTCTCAAAGATAAAACGTTTACCAGATATTTCTCTGGTGTGTCACTGGCACAATTTTTCAGCACCTCTGCGATTAAATCACAATATTTTCAGTTCGTTGACATCGCCCCCTTGGGCGAATTGTCTGAAGAAATGTCAATTTTGCGGACAATGAGCCCAAACACTTTGCACACTGGTAGTCCTTGTCTGTTATTCACAGGTAATGGGATTGCACTGTCAGTGTCTCTCTCCCGATCACTTCATTCTACAAACATGGTTTTATGCCAGTTTTGACACATGACAGTGAGGACAAATCATTTATATAAGGATACACAGAACACATGTAAAACACACATAAACTTACATACTATACACACAAAATTATTACATCGTCCTTGACACAAGATCATCACATTTGGATAATTGTTACATCCTCCTATTACCTTCTTTCTTCTCTCTTTTTTTTGTATTGTATACACAAATTTATTTTATTATTTCTTGGTACATAGCATTATACAAAGGTATTACATTGTTTTATACATAGTCTATCGCTATATAAACAGTCTTCTTTTACACTTGCTGCTCATAAAATTCATAATTCCTAAGACTTTTTTTTTATTAAAAAAATTTTCAGGAAAGTCACATATTTATTAGAGTGTTCGGATCTAGATCGTGGGTTAATAGTCGTGTCTGGGGCAGCAAGAGGTGTTAGCTCTTGCTTAGAGTTGGTTCTGCTTTCCACTGCTTCTCTCTTCTCCTCCACGATCTGCTTAGTGACATCCTTTCCGTATTTTACTATTGTCTCGTCATGGGTAATATAAACAACAAACAAAAATTCACATGGATTAATACTTAGTCTAACTTAATACTAATACATATATATACATATAAACAAAGGCGTTGTTCAAAGGTAACGTGGGGGCGTAAATCATGAGCTGGGGTAGTCAGACTTTATTTCGGGTTTCAGGAATCTGTGTTTCTACATGTCTTGGCACTTCGTTGTGTGTCCAATTAAACGTAGATTTTGCTTTGCATTTAAATTGTCCTTCTATGTTATGCCGTTAGCCAATAATGTGTCATATGCACATAACTGCACTCGCAACAATCAGTTTGGTGGCGCGCTGCGCGCCGTGTGGAACTCGGCAGTTGCGCGGGCCCACCGCCGTAAAGCGATGCCGCGCGTCTCGGTCCAAACTTTTCAGTGTCTCGAGCAGTGTTCACAGAGTTTGCAAAAAAACCAACCGCACTTGTTTCCACTTGCTGTACACCTTGTCTGTGGGAAGGGACCACTCGGTGCCTCCGAAGTCCACTGCACAAATTTAAGTACTGCACTTCACTATTTGGCTAGCAACGGCACACTGTCCTATGTAGTGCACAAACACTTGTACCGCCGCAGTCTTCGTCGATTCACTATGTCTCTTTTACCTCGAAGGAAAAGGTTCGTGATATGAAACGTATTTTCACTTGTCTGTTTGCATATAGCTCACAGGTCACTGACACTGAATAACATTGTGACACTGTCCTGTCCATTCAGAAACAAAACTGTAGCTAATGATATCACTAGCTTGTCTTTTATGAAAAATGCCCACGTTCGTTATTTGTTCCAGCGATTTTTTACTGAACCTTGTCGGCGTACCTTTTTGCTCATAACATTTTTATTACATAAATTGGTAGGTGGTTGTGTTCTCAGAAAGTACGTGCCTCTAATACTATATTTCGCGATCGTGACACTGTCTGATATCTCATAGAGCATAGGAGATCACGTTTGAGAACAACTGCATTTTTTTTACTCTATGTCGTGCTACTGATGCACTTATGTATTGAAATAACAATACTAGGACATGAACGCACTATAAGTGCTTTTAGAAGTTGTCTACAAATGAGGCAAAGTTTGTTCATTCTCTACCCGCGAGTTACTATGTGGGAGGGGGGGGGGGGGTGATTCTTTCATCCTTTCGTCACCCAAGTTTGTAACAACGCATGGTACACACACATCATAAACATAAAGGAATAAAATAATAATAGGAAATGAGTAAACAGACATAAATAAATAACTATACATAAATTGCTAGGTAGTACAAACAACAGATTAATAATGAAGCTTGGCTGCTGTGCGCTACTGCCTCTAAAGTCTGTGCTCGCGTATATGGTGTTTTTTTTTGTGTTCATATTTGTGTTACTTCTTCTCCTTCCATCAAATATCTTCCGCTCAGATTGGTCAAAATATTATAAACACATAAAAAAATATAATCAATGTACTGCATCCCTCTAAAGTCAGCGTACATCCTCCGTATTTTCATACTAAAAAAAATAGATTATTAAAATTCTTTGGCGTTACTTGGTATCACGTAGTGTGTTTCTCAGTGATCTTGGTAATGTTTTATTACGTCAATCGTCAGTCATAGTGACATTAATGTAACTTCATGACTTTTCCCCGCCGGTTGAAGTCTCGCAGTATCTCGCCGAGCGCCACCTGTAAATAATTGTGTTTGTTTCGGCGTTACCTCATTTTTTCGGCTAGTTGGCTACCTGTAACTTACCTTATACATACTCCTTTATTTTTTTTTAATAAGGGACGGTGTTATGTTTGCTTCAGTTAACATTCACAGATTGTATCTCAACATCGTACTTGCATTCAAACATGTATATAAAGATAAAAAAAATTATCTGTATGATAGTAAGTTCACACAAGTTGTTATTCATGTATCCTATCTTTAGGTGCACTTTTCTTAGATCAAGTTACAGTGCGTATGGTATATATATATATATATATATATATATATATATATATATATATATATATATATAGTACCCTACACTTTCATTAGCAGTTAGGAATCCTTTTTTATAATTGCAGCATACAAAAAAAATTTAAGTTTGTGTTTTGTGCGATATATTTATAGATAAAAACTTGTGGTGTGGATACGTCAAAGACACAAAATACTTTCTCAGCAACCTATCGTGTACTTGCGTCACAAAATTAACCTTTGTACCTTAGGGAGTCCAATATTTTTCTTTGTAACTTACCCTGTACCTTACTGCCTTGATACACAAGTGGCAAAAAAAAAAAAAAAAAAAATAACTTACATCTTACTTACAAGTACACTTCGTGTTAAACATCGCTAGTCAAAATGGCTCTGAGCACTATGGGACTTAACTGCTGTGGTCATAAGTCCCCTAGAACTTAGAACTACTTAAACGTAACAAACCTAAGGACACCACACACATCCATGCCCGAGGCAGGATTCGAACCTGCGACCGTAGCATCCCACGGGTTCGGACTCGGCGCCTAGACCCGCGAGACCACCGCGGCCGGCAAACATCGCTAGTCACCAACTGACGTGTATGTCCTAGCTTACCTGTGTCTTGCGTCCACGTTCACTGACAAATGTAAACAGAAATAGTGAAATGCTCTGATTCACTTAGCTGCATTAGATGTATTTTCTTTATCCTAATCGTGCTCGTTCCTTTTGTTTTTTTAACAGTAACTTATTTTATACTTGTGCATTATTAGGTATGACGTATGATACTTAATTATAGTAGAATTTTCTTAAGTCTCTGTGTGCATACAGCCTTTTGATCTTACCACTGTGAGGGTATGCAAGTAAATAACAACCGTCGTGCGGAATATGTGCGATTACGTACGGACGAGTATATTTCATTTGCCACTTAGCGTTTTTCTTAGCTAGCAAGGAAGATTTCACGTGAGTTTTGAGTAACACCTTTTCTCTGATTATAAATCTGGTAACACCATGTAGCCGTTTATCATAATGCTTCTTTCGGCATTGGGCCTGTTGTGTGATAGAGATTAATACTTGCCTTATTTTTTCATTTAGGTCGACGGGTTGTCTAGGAAAAGACGGGATATGGTTTACCCATTCATTATTTTCTTTCTTATTGCATATTAGTTCTGACGGCGTAACTGCAGTGTCGTATATTGGGAGATTGTTTACCACCTGTTCAAAAACATTTTAAATATTCAATCCATTTAGACTGCTTGTTGGCTACGTATGTCGTCATAAACCTATTCAATTCACGGAATATTCTTTCAATAGGGTTTGATTGCGGGCTATACCGGGATATCAGTATTTGTTTAACCTGTTGTTCTTTCAGAAATTTTTTCCAAGCATGGCACGTAAAATTGGTTGCGTTATCTGTTAAGATCGCCTGTGATTTCCCAACAGACGGGAAGTAGTCGTTTAGCATAGTCTGATAATAGGCTTAGCTGCAGTTGTTTTCGTGGCATATAATTTCACATACTTTGAAAATACATCATATACTCAAATAATATATTTTACACCTCCCCTGGCAGAGGGTGAAGGACCCATAGCATCTATGCATACTAGCTCTAGTGGGTTTTTTGGTAAAATAGGATGCAACTCTGTCTCGCAGTTCAGATTGACAGGCTTAACCTTCTGACAAATAATACAAGTTTTCAAAATTTGTTGTGTGCGTCGAAGCATATTGGGAAAGTGACAGTACATATTTAATTTCTTATAGCACTTGCGGGCACCGTAGTGTCCCCAAGCGTAGTGAGTATGCCAAATTAAACTTTTCTTATATGCTTCGTGCACACAAACGCACCATGTATCGCTGTACATGTTCCTCCTGTAAAATAATACATCGTTGTGTAATTTGTAATGTTGTCTTATGGGTAAAGGGGGGTTATTGTTTAACTGGAATCTAACTTTTCTCCACCGGTCACCTTCTTCCTGTAATTTGGCCATATTATTGCACATATCCAAAAAATATTTCCTGAATTTTGTGTCCTTGATGAGCATAACTTTAAATTCTGTGTTCTCGCCTACCAATTCTTCGAACTCAGGTAGTCCTTGTGGTAATCTTGACAGTGCGTCAGCGATTACGTTATCCTTGCCATTCACATATATAATTTCAAAATCATAAGACTGCAAAAATAACGTCCACCGCGCAAGGCGATTGTGTAGCAACCTACAAGTGAGTAAAAAGCTTAATGCCTGATGGTCGCTGTAGATTCGTATATGTTTGCCAAATAGATAATAGTGGAATTTTTTAATAGCCCACAAAATAGAAAGGGCTTCCAATTCTGTTGTGGAATACCTGCGCTCGCATTCTGACAGAGTACGGCTAGCAAAACTAATTATCTTAACATTGTCGGAGCTAGCGCCTATGTCCAGCTGAAATAGACAGGCTCCTAGTCCCGAAAATGAAGCATCCGCCGCTATACAGAAATCTTTGCTCATGTCAGGATGTTCTAGTATTTTAGAATTAACCAAAGCATGTTTTATTTTTTCAAACTCGGTCTGGCATTGAGGCGTCCAGATCCACTGTTTGTCCTTCTTTAAGAGGCCCAATAATGCAGGGCTATTGAGCAATTGGTTCGGCACGAACCTGCGAAAGAAAGAACACAATCCCACAAATGCCTTTAGCTGTCGTTTTGTGCACGGCGCGGGAAAGTTTTTTATGGCTAACAGTTTTTCTGGGTCGGGTCTTATCCCGGCCGGCGAAATAATGTGACCGAGAAATTTTATGTCTTTTCTCACAAATTTTGATTTGCTAAGGTTTGCTGTGACACCTGCCGCTGAAAGCCTCTGTAACATTCTTTCCAAAAGCTCTATATGTTCTTCCCATGTAGGTGTTGGTATTAATATGTCATCTATATAAACTGTGAGTTTGTCAAGGAGGTCAGGTCCTAAAACAGTGTCGAGCGCAGTTATGAAAACGCCGGCACTAACGTTCAATCCGAACGGTAGAACACAATACTGGTAGGACCTACCTGCAAATATGAATGCTGTATACTTCCTACTATCAGGTGATAGTGGGATTTGCCAATATGAACCACGGAGGTCTACACTAGTTAAATATTGCACCCCATGAAAACGCTGCAGCTGTTCTTCCAGGTTTTAAGCTCGGGTGGTTACTGGAACTATAATCTTATTAATTTCCCTTGCGTCGAGAACGAGTCTCACCGAATTGTCGGCTTTCTTGACCACTAATAGTGGACTGCAATAAGGCGATAATGAAGTCTCTATGATATTCCACGAGAGCATTTTCTTTATTTCTTGAGCCACTGCCTCTCTTTGTGACCAAGGTATAGAATAGGTATTCTTACAGAAAGTGTCGTGGGGCCGGACATCCATGCTATACTGATACGTCCTAATGACCCCGGGTCTTTCATCAAACACACGAGCATAGCGTAACAATACACTTCTAAGATCACCCTTCTGTTGTTGTGAGATTTCCGAGCATTCAGATATTTTCTGTTCAATTTCATGCTGCTCTACCTGCTGATACCACAGTTCACTCGAGTCGCTATTTCGTGAAGTATTGACCTATAGGATTTGGATGTGTATATTTCGACAAGCTTTGTCGTTCCTACTCTTGACTTTTATTAAATCCACACTACAGTTCTTTCCGTTAATATATAAATGACACTTTCCAGATTCCAAGTCAATTTTAGCATACTTTTCCCTTAAGAAGTCCATGCCGAAAATGCACCGTTCTGTCAACCCTTCTACAACTAGAAAAATTTACTGAAAAACAATGTCTTCAATCTGCACTTCGACCATGGTTTGCATTTTAATTAACTTGGATTTACCGCCTATGGCTCCTAATATCCGACAATTTTGTACTGGATAGGTCGGTAAAGTCGTGTGGATATTAATCTCTTTAAATAGTGCCTTGGACATCACACTAATTTTCGCACCAGTATCTACAAGGATATGCGTAGGTACTTTTCCTACTACGGCCTGTAAATTAGCTTGTACTATACCATCACCTTCACATGACTGTGGTTCTTCCTCCTTGGTCAATAAATCACGCATATCCGTTTCATCTTGGTACCTGAGCAATTTACTTTCATGACAGCATGGATCGCCCCCACGACAATCTATGGCCAACATTGGGGAGCATAACGAGGCCATGTTTAGTTTAACGCTCCACAGTTCATATCTGTTTGTGTTTCGTTTGCGACTTCAATTATGTTTACCCCTGACGTGTTGCTCCTTGGTTGAGTATTTCTGTCGTGGTTTTGCCCTGAGTTTAGCGAAATAGTGTCACCAGCTCTCTGGTACTTGTACTAATTTTTCTCTGATACTGATCGGTAATTTTGCCTTCAGGATGCGCAGTACGTCTGTGTGTGTGACGGGCTCGTCCCAGAATCGCATTTTGTTTAAGTATTTTTCAAAATACTTCCGGAGTGATCCAAATTTTGCATTGTATGGCTCCGGGTTAAACAGAGCTTTTCTCAATCTCTCTTGTACACCATGGGACCAATACTTAGATAAAAATGCAGCTTCAAATTGTTCTAATGTCTGACAATTTTCCGACATTTCCATTGCCCATAGGGCACCATCCCCTTGAATATATCCAGTTACATACTGTATTTTTTGCTTTTCAGACCAGGTCTTAGGCAACACATTCTTAAATGACTTTATAAAAATTACCGGGTGGACGGATTTTTTTTCTCGGGTAAACACTTGAAACTGCCTGTGTTTTATAAGGCTTTCCTCTAACAGAACAGCCGACAAAGTTGGTTCGGTTGTCTGGTGTCTCTGTCGTTCGTTGCGGTAATGTTGATTACCGTAACGACCTTGGTTTGGTGAAAACATGGGTACATCGGGATAAAGATAACTGTTTGCTGCGTCGTCACTCTTACCTGTGCGTCTGTCATCAAATTCCTCTTCAGAATGTTGTTCTCTTTCGTTCTGTGTATGGTGTTTACTCTTTAGCTGCTTGTCTACATGTTTTTTCCAGTCAGGTAAGTCCTGTTTCAGAGTCTTTTGTAACTGAGCTAGGTCAGTTGGAAGTTTAGTTACAGACGTGTTTTGGGTAGTGTACACCTGTTCTACAGTGTTAGTTATTGCTTTTTTCAGTTCTGTTTCTTATGTATGGTTGATATGTTTGTCTTTTTCCTCTAAAAATTCGTCAAACTGCTGTTTTTGTTGTTTCGTCATGTCATCAACTTGGTCTACAGCCTCCTGCATTTTGACACTAAGCTCGGTCTGCTGAAAACTCATAGCTTCAAAATTTTCGGTTAAGGTACGGATCTGTTCTGGCATATCCTTAACTGTGGACATTAAGTTATCAATGTCTTGGCTCATGTAATTTAAATCTTCGCGTAGTACCTCTATCACTTGATCTGCTCCCTCTCTTTTTAACTGGGTCAGTTGAGTCGTCAGATTATTTTGCATGTCGGTCAGGTTCTTCACGTCATTGTCTATTTTGTCCATTTGTGTCGTTACACTGGCTATCTGGGTAGTGACAGCGTTTATCTGCGCTGTGACATTGTCTGTGTGAGCTTGCATTTGTGCTGCAACATTTTCTACTCGTGTGTTAACAGTACCTATCTGAGCTGCAACATTTTCTGTGTGAGCTTGCATTTGTGCTGCAACATTTTCTACTCGTGTGTTAACAGTACCTATCTGAGCTGCAACATTTTCTGTGTGAGCTTGCATTTGTGACGCAACATTTTCTGCAACTTGAGCTGCAAACTGCGACATTAAATTTGTCTGCATCTCTCTAAACATGCGTATAAGGTCTGTTTCTACTGGGTCTTGTGTATTGTCAGCATTCGTATTTGTTTCTGTAGTCGACATATTGTCGCCCGTCGCCTGCGACTGAGCACTGCCGGTCGCTGCGACTGTGTTTTCGGTATTCGCAGTACTTTCGGCCTCAAAGTTTTGTAAGGGTTGGACTATTGATTCCTCATCTGACGAACTATCCATGATTTTGTCTGAGATCTGAGTTTCACCATGCCGATTCACAACACAAAACAGCGTGCAGCCGAACTTCACTATCACTACAGCTCGTACTACACGTAAATAAATCACAGATGGCTTTGCACTCGTCCGTGAAAATTCACGTAGTAAAATATGTCTCTGGCAAAACAGAAGACTGATAAATGACTCTTACTTTTTTCGCGCTCAATCAATAAGATTGTCCGCCATCTTGTGATGCATTTACATATAATAGAAAATGAACTAATGCAATTTTTACGTAAACTAAAAAGAAATGGAAAAGAATTTGGAAAAAGGAATTGATGCGTTCTACGCAGTGGGTGTCGAAAAAATGAAAAAAAACTGTCCCACATTTACTTTCAACTAAAGCGGATTAGTGCTGTTGTTCTTACCTTACGTGTGTTTTCTGACGGTTTTGTAGTGAGAAGAACTAACATTAAATGGTCCAAAACTTTTTTTCGAAAATTAGTAATTTCGATGTAGTTTTTCGTTTCTGGTACGTAGCTCGCATGACATGCAACAGAAACAATATGTTGTAGTGGCAATAATGGATGGCAAGAAAAAAAACTTAAATATTTCAACTAACAATTCTACTGATTTTTACTGAAATTATGGTCATGGCACTCGGTCGCCATTGTAACGTTCCCTCTTTCTGTTTATTTAGGTTTGATTTGTTTGATTGTTATTCTTTATTTCTATTATTCGGTATCTTTTTTTTTATTAAATTGAGCCTGAAACTTACGTAATAAATACTTCGCGTGAAGTACGATTTGCAGCATAAACAAAAATTAATTTCGGAAATGTAATCCACTGAATATTAAAAGTAAAGCTTTTGAACAACGCGCGTGACTGACTAGATACATTCAGAGGGTACGTACATTCGCGTGCGAGTGGTTGCGGTCTGATGAGAAATTTTCATTGTGAAATAATTTCGTCGTAACACACTCGGAGATTGCGAACGTACATTCTGAGTAGAGGCACGTACGTTTTATCATTCCCCGTGGCCTGGGTAAACGAATGGCAATTATTTAAATCTCAGAGTATTTCTTTTCCATCGGACTAGTATTTTTATAAGAAAAAGAAGATTGCAGGTTCTGAATGTCTCGGCAAAACGAATCGGAAGTAATTTGAGCGGCCACGAAAGGAAAGTAGAGAGCACAATCACGCATCTCTATTGTTGAGCAGCGCCGTTTTGAAGATCTTCGGTTCCATCTAAAACTCGCCTTCTCTGCTTAACATAAATACTCCATAGGCATGGGAATAAGGCTTGTTGTGCGATGAAAATAATATAAAACACATCTTGCGTCTTTTAACTCTTTCACTTACCACACACACACACACTAGTAATTAGACAGTACGACATCCCACCAGCCCATCAGAACAAAAAGAAGTCGTTCATACCTCTCAAAGATAAAAAGTTTACCAGATATTTCTCTGGTGTGTCGCTGGAACAATTTTTCAGCACCTCTGCGATTAAATCACAATATTTTCAGTTCCTTTACAAGCATAAGGTGGGACGAGGCAGTCTGAATTACATTTTATAGATGTATTTCTCACATGTCTCAGAGCCTCTCGCGGTCGTCGTCGCCGCCGTCGCCGCCGCCTCTTCTGCAGAAGTAGCAAATGGCCATCGTAGCAAATGCGGCGAGGGACGCCCTGCCTTCCATTCCGAATGCACAATGTGTATGGCCTGGTTTCCCAGTCTATATTTGGTCGGTCTCGTAAGAGGTTGAATGTAACGAATGGGTGGGAAAGAGCAAGGGGCAGCGGCTGTGTAGAACGAAAACACAATTCCTCAGGGGTTTGAGCGTTTCGAGATGAGTCGTATACAAGTTATAGTTGGTCGTCAGTGACCGTGTGACCTAATGGATCAGGCGTCGGACTTCGGATCTGATGATTACAGGTTCGATTGCTGTCACGCTCGTGTTTTTCCAGTTCTGAAAAAGAAACATACCGTTTTAATGTAGCAATTGAGCAGTACGAAACCGTCTGAATGTTGCTGTTGACCATTTTTTGCTTGGAGTTGCTCTTGAGCTTGAAACACACACAACAAGACCGGTGTTAACTAGCGAAATTGTCGGCAGAGTGCCGTCACCGCGAGTTTTGACTGGCACTTGCACATCTAAAACAACGTCGGAAAGTAACTCGTTCGGCTTTTGAGTCACCTCAAGTATGTGTGTTAATTTTGACGCCACTAGCTCTGCATGTTGTCATGCAATTCCTTTACCTCTCAGAAATGATTATGAAATAAAAGTGAAGTACGTGACGATTGTGACGTTAGGAAAACATTAGGCAGCATGGAGAGATTCTGTATGGGACCACCCAACCCAAACGAGTACTGTGTGACGTGCTACCCGGCAGGTATTCACCGAGGCAGCCTGCTAGCTATTCTGGCTCTAGCTGCCGACGCGTACGGACGTGCCTCCGTTTTCTGCGTGTAGTCAGTGTTTCGCCAGTGTTTACCTTTGCATTTCGGTGTTTTTAAGTTTTGTGATTTTCTTCGTGTGTAACTCGTGTTTTCTTCTGCCTCCTGTGTTCTGTTTTTGTGTTTTCTACCGACGATTATTTGTCGTTTGTGGAGTTTTCGTTAATTACTGGAATCTCCCCTTGATTACTGCATACTATGGCTACAACTGTGAGGAAGAATACTCTGGTTTTTGCCTTCGCTAAGGAAACACGACGTGTTCAGCCGACTGCTCTGGAAATTCATGATTGGCTTGATCAGGTAGTTGGCATAAATTCTGATATGGTGCATACCACTCAGCTAGATAATGACAACTACTGTGTTTTCGTAAAGTTTTTGAATCCCGTTTCGGTCGATAAAATTATTGGAAAATTCGGGTATCATGTCGAATTTTTGCATAGAGACGGCACTACAAGCAAATTGGCTATCAGGAGAACTGATGCTCTTTATAGATCTGTGCGGGTGTTAAATTTACCTATCGAGATAGATAATGAGAAAATCAAGGTTGCCCTGTCTCAATGTGGTGAGGTAAAGGATATAGTTAACGAACGTTGGTCGAAGCAATTTGAAATTCAGAGCTTCAATGGTATTCGTTCGGTAGAGATGGAAGGAAAGACGAATATCCCATCTCATATAACTGTTGACGGGCATAAAGCTCACGTGATTTATACTGGTCAAACCCCTACGTGCCATATATGCAATGAATCGGGTCATTTAAGGCAGGACTGTCCCCGTCGTGTCTTTGTACTAAAAACAAATTTAGTCCAACGCCGCAAGATGACCTTGAGCGAAGTTTTGGCAACCGATAACACAGCCAAACAGGGTGAGGGTTCGGATCCTGTACCTAGTTCTGGAACTATTGCTGTTGATGGCAGTGATTTTCCACCCCTGGTAACACGCTTCAGTGATTCCTCTGCCCTAGAGTTAGACGTACTAACCAAGAAACGACCACTTGAACATACAGATGATCATTCTGATGACGACACCTCCCGACAATCTCCTACTGTACGTAAACAGAAAGCTGGCGATGAAAATCTGCATGTGCCCCAAGACGGAATGCAAGTAGATTTAACTGCAGTTTCTGATACATCTCGCTCACTGCCAGAAAATGCTACGGCAGCTGCCGACAGCGAGAAAGTAGAAGTCCCCCAAGCAGCGACAATCAGCTGTTTACCGACGGGAAGTTCGCGGAAGCGGTAGAACAACAACACCGCGACACCGCAACAGCACAGCAACCGGAACCAGTGTGTAAACAAGTGAAAGTGTTTACTCCTGAACCGGAAAATAAGCAAACACCGTCGCAAGCATCACAATAAACGAAGGTAGTATGTAAACAGCAGGCAGTGTTTACAAACCAGTTCTCTCTAGACACTGCTGCTGAAGCGGCCGCGTCGAGTGTTCCAACAACAAAATCAGGTCAGGGTTTTCAGGGCATCCACCGCCGTACGCTAAAACCACAACCGAATCTTACTGTTTCTCGCACCCAAGCCAAACAAAAAGCGGAGAAGTCAGACGTAAAATCACAGAAAAATATACGATATGAAATTGTCAGAGAAGGTGCTCCAGATGAGCCTCCTGACACACTCAATGTCGAACAGCCCCTCAGTACTAAGGTGCGGGATGACAATGGCAGACAAACTAACGTTTAGCGACCGTGTTACTAGGACTGCTACCAAGTTCTGAATGACTGTAGTTCTAAACCGGATTTCAGCATACCAAAAGTACAACAGTTTTTTGACCAACTTTGTCGGTGGCCAGTAGCAAGTTAGAGATGCAAGCATACTCTATCACAACGATCAATATAAATAAAATTCGAACCTCATTAAAGCTAGCTGCGCTCAAGGAATTTTTGGATGACTCTGGAACCGATATCGCTTTGCTACAGGAGGTTGTAACGACGGAATTTGTAATACCATACACCGCAATTGTTAACGTATCTTGTGAAACACATACAGGAACAGCGGTTCTGCTCAGGGAAGGGATTCCCGTATCTCAAGTGGAGCGGTTGGAATATGGAAGGGCAATTAGTATTAACGTTTTAGGTACCACATTGATTAACTTATACGCGCCCTCAGGAAATAGTAATAGACAGGACAGGGCAGCATTTTATAAAGAGGAACTTATATATTTATTACGTCGAAACCCAAACAGTTTTATAATGGGCGGTGATTTTAACAGTGTGTTAAATCGTAAAGATGAACAACCACATTTTAACCGTTCTTTGGAACTTAAACGCCTAGTAACCGACCTAAAACTTAAGGACGCATGGGAACTAAAATATCCAACGAAGGTTGAATATACGTATATAACACAGACTTCGCGCAGTAGAATAGACAGAATTTATGTTTCCCAAAACTTGGAAAGATGTCTACTAAATTCAGAAATCGTACCTGTATATTTTAGTTACCACTGCAGTATGAAGGCGTGCATTAATTTAGCTCCACAGCCGATTCAGATTTTTAGGAACCAGTGGCATCTAAATGTCTCTCTCTTAAAAGAGCAATATTTGGCAGAAGCGGTAACGGATGCGTGGACCTTATGTCTGCGATCGATCGAGAGGCAGCCCACAGTATTAGACTGGTGGATTAAGGTTGCAAAGCCAAGACTGAGAAAAGTGTGTACCCGATACAGCAGAGAAAGAGCGTGGGAGTTAAAAAACAGTATAGAATTTTATTACAGTTTGTTGCGAGACCTCTATGAACAGGCAAACGTGTCAACCATTGGATTACAAGACATCAGACACACCAAAGCGAAATTACTCGCCATTAAAAGACAACAGATGGAAGGTTTAAAACTGAAGTCAAAGGCGAAGTCGGTGGTAGATGATGAAACAACATCCTTATATCATCTGCTTCGGCATGCAAAGAATAGGCGACGCACTGTTATCAGTCAACTTAAAACCCCCAATGGGACAACACTGACGTCTCAGAAGGAGATTCTAAGTGCAGTATACCAGTACTACTATGCATTATATTCCTCCAGCCCACCTCACGAGAGGTCTCTGCAAGAGTTTCTCAGTGTTTTATCCCCACAACTGACAAGTTCTGAAAACGACGAAATCCTTTCTGAAGTCAGTAACGAAGAGATTCGTGAGACAATAACCAAGTCCCCGGTGAATAAATCTGCTGGACCCGACGGACTCCCTGTAGAATTTTACAGACAGTTCTGGTTTTTAATTGGTGACACGTTTACTTGCATTGTCAATGAGATTTTTAACGAGCAGACGATACTTGCAGATTTTAAAGACAGCAAAATTGTACTTCTACCGAAAAACAAAGGGACGAAAAGTTTAAACAATTACTGCCCTATTTCACTTTTAAACTCTGACTACAGAATAGTATGCAGGATTTTAAAAAAGAGACTTTCCCCTCTGACCGACAAATTAATTAGTCAACAACAGTCATGTGCAGCAAATAGAAGTATTTTTAATACGATTTCTGAATATAGAGACATCATCGCCTTAGCATCGGTTTCCAATATCAAATGTGCTTTACTTTTTATAGATTTTACTAAGGCTTTCGACTCGGTGAATCACCGCTTCCTATTTGAGGTACTGACAAAAATGGGACTCGTCCACCAAACAGTTAATGTTATAAAAAACGTTGCTACTGGTCTGAACGCTAAATAAGCTGTCAACTGTCAGCTGACGCGGCAAATTCAAATAAACCGCGGCATCCCACAGGGAAATCCCTTATCTATGTTTTTGTTTGTTGTGTCGTTAGAGCCCTTTTTAAGAAGTGTTCATGAAAGGTTAAAGGGCATAACTATAACTGGCAGGAAAACTGTAGTGAGAGCCTATGCTGACGATGTTGGTGTCGTCATAAGAGGGCAAGATGATGTAATTCGAATAGGGGCCATTCTTCAAAACTACTGCCGCGCATCGGGTGCGACAACGAACGAAAATAAAAGTACAATCCTGGGAATGCGGGGTCTTGAACGGATACACATCGATTGGGCGAAGTCAGTTACCACCCATAAAACCCTGGGGACAATCCTGACGGCATGTCCAATGAGGATGACAGCCCTCAATTGGAAAGAGGTTTTAACAAAGATTCAAGGGGGACTTATTGAGAACTCACAACGACTTATGAACCAGGTTCAGAGGGTCAGGTTCATTAACTTATGCATTCCCCCAAAGGCATTCTATATGGCACAAGTTTTTCCCTTGCCGAAGTTGATAGCTCAGAAAATAATGTCGAGGGTTGCAAATTTCTTAAGGAAGGGGGAAATCTTCAGGGTTAACCTAAGAACTGCGACTTTACATCCTAGAAATGGAGGCCTCGGCCTGGTGGACATACGCAATAAAGCTTCTGCGCTTTTCATAAAAAGGTCTTTAAACTTATTCCACGCCAACGCCGGCAGTATTACTACACAATTGTTTAAATGTGTCCAACCAGAAAGCCTTCAACCACCGGCAGACGTACAAGAAATTAACCCCCGACTGCGATACGTTAGGATCTTGTACACAGAATTGAGCTATGTTCAGGAGAAACTCAGAACTTCACTGCACATTACAGCCAGAGATATCATGAGACAAAGACAACAATATGAAGGACAAAATAAAATTGCCACGAAATATATGAGTCACAACTGGGATGCAATTTGGGAGAATATTAATTTTAACGGGCTCAATTCACATGTGGTAACGGCATGGTACAAAGCCGTCAATAATATTGTCAGCACCAACGAGCGGCTTTATAAAATTGGGAAAGCTGAAACCCCCTTATGTCAGAAATGTAAACTAGTTGACACTGCGATTCATAGATTTACGTGTGGTGGAAATCTCAACAATTGGCATTGGCTCAGGAAAAGTATTGCACTACTGCAACGCACGTCACCCAGTTCCATTACTCCTATGGTGCTTTTCAGACCTGAAACTAAGTTTTACCCCAAAACTAAAAATAATGCAATACACTGTTTAATGGGACAGTTTGTCCATTACATTATCAATAAAATAGGTGGTGACGACGAAACGGAATTCAAGCTTTTTATGCAAATGGAGTACAGCAAAGATTAAGCAATATGCAGAACACAGGAAAATCTATGGAAACATGTTGATCATTTTATTCAAACGAATAGGTGTTGGTTAAAGCGCACAGTCTAACACTAAATGTACTATTTTAGGGGTAATGAAGAAGTGAAGTATGAATCTACGTTCAAGATGAAGGAAATGCCTTTCTTTTATCCATTCATGTTACGTCTGCCCCCCAATAAGTGTCTCATAAATGCTCGCTGTATATTGCAGTATAATCACATGATTCCTACTCGAATGTCTGTTGACTGAAAACTCGAATGACGGCTTTGCAATGGGATCTCCCCCCCAAGACGTCGTACAACCTGTGCTCCTTACCACAATAAAAAGAGCAGGCGAAAAATATACACAACTATAACCGCTTTCCTACAACAATTAAAATGCACTGAAGGAGCCATTCGGTGGGAGTGATGGTGGGGGCATCGTGGCCAAACATCGATTTCTTTGACCCCTGCCCTCGTTGTCCCCGTCATGCGCCTACTGATATGCATCCTTATAAACAACCTGGCTTAAAAAAAAGAGAGAGAGAGAGAGAGAGAAAGTGGTTCAGGAAAAAAAAAAACAGTCTAAGGCGCCAGAAAAAAAAATTAAACAAAAAAACAAAACAAAAAAGTGGATAAGGAGTTGAATTAAAAGAAAATAAAAGAAAAAGAAATGGATAAGGCATAAAAAAATGGATAAGGAATAAAAAAAAGTGGTAGAGCACTGGTCTAGTAAACCAGGGGTCGTGAGTTCTCAACCTCAGAGGAGGAAGACGAATTTTGGAAATCAGTTGCGCGTCGTGGCCGTATAGCAAACAGTATCTGTGATGACGAACAATTAGCGACAAGCGTTTTATTAAGAATTACGCTTTGCCAAAGCGGTACAGCATAAGGTGGGACGAAGCAGTCTGAATTACAATTTATAGTTGTATTTCTCACATATCTCAGAGCCTTTCGTCGTCGTCGTCGTCGTCGTCGCCGCGCCGCCGCTTCTGCAGAAGTAACAAATGCCCATCGTAGCAAATGCGGCGAGGGACGCCCTGCCTTCAATTCCGAATGCACAAAGTGTGTGGTCTTGTTTCCCAGTCTATATTTGGTCGGTCTCGTAAGAGGTTGAATGTAACGAATGGGTGGGAAAGAGCAAGGGGCAGCGGCTGTGCAGAACGAAAACACAATTCCTCAGGGGTGTTAGCGTTTCGAGATGAGTCGTATACAAGTTGTAGTTGGTCGCCAGTGACTGTCTGGCCTAATGGATCAGGCGTCGGACTTCGTATCTGAAGATTACAGGTTCGAATCCTGTCAAACTCGTGTTTTTCCAGTTCTGAAAAAGAAACATACCGTTTTAATGTAGCAATTGAGCAGTACGAAATCGTCTGAATGTTGCTGTTGACCATTTTTTGCTTGGATTTGCTCTTGAGCTTGAAACACACACAACAAGACTGGTGTTAACTAGCGAAATGTTCGGCAGGGTGCCGTCACCGTGAGTTTTGACTGGCACTTGCACATAAAACAACGTCGGAAAGTAACTCGTTCGGCTTTTGAGTCACATCAAGTATGTGTGTTAATTTTGACGCCACTAGCTCTGCATGCTGTCATGCAATACCTTTACCTCTCAGAAATGATTTTGAAATAAAAGTGAAGTACGTGACGAGTGTGACGTTAGGAAAACATTAGGCAGCATGGAGAGATTCTGTATGGGACCACCCTACCCAAACGAGTACTGTGTGATGTGCTACCCGGCAGGTATTAACCGAGGCAGCCGGCTAGCTAAGTCGGTAGAGCGCGAGACTCTTAACCCCAGGGTTGTGTGTTCGAGCCCCACGCTGAGCGGAACGGGATTTTGTTCCGCCGCTGATGTAAATTACCGTTTTTCTGATTAACGTGACGTAATGTAAATAGCAACTTTAAACTTTGCCTACGTCTCTGTCAGTCGCAAGGAAACTGTATTTGAAGGTGAAGGTGATTTTGTAGACATGTGTGAAAGACATGTTCTGAAATGCAAGTGTTGTTGTTTGGAGAGCACATCGGTTACGTGTCAGATGTGTAGCCAAGCAGTAATTTGTCGCCATAGCTGCAAATATTAGCCGGTAATATGAAGTGTTGTCAGCTGAAGTCTGATGATGCAGGCGACCGTAAGGCCGAAGTACACAAGAGTACCGCTAGGCCGCGCCTCTTTAGCTCAGTGGTAGAGCACTGGTGTAGTAAACCAGGGGTCGTAAGTTCCAGCCCCCAGGGGCTCAGCATTCACTTGCTGAGTACGGGTTTGGCGACCCCGGGGTTTGGGGACTGGTTAGCGCCTCCAGTCTCCTGTCACCGTAACCCCCGAACATGCTTCAGCGACCACCGTACGGCGCGGCGGTGAAATGTTGTGTGCTGCGGGGAATGGTAATCTTGGCTTGACCGCCTGGATTGTGAGGAAGGCCAACCTCTATAAAAAAAACCTCAATCTTTCGGTGTGCTCCGCGCCTAGAAGATGCATGGCTGTTGAGGTGTTACAGTCGCAAGCGGGCAACCTCTGGGGCACCTGCCGCACCCCAGTTGTATAAGGCTTACTCAGGCACGCGGGGCTCTGTCTGCGGTCTTTTAGTTCCCTAGCTGCTCGTGGGACCGCAATGGACCCTTCGACCTCTACATTTCCCCCTACCAGTGGCTTGGGTGGGCCGCTGGTAGGAGAACACACCCCATCGAAAATACGGCTACGCGCTGTGAGTCCTCCAGCGCCTGGTTTTGCTAGAGATTTAACAGAATGTAGTAACGGAGCACATGCTGATAATCAGAATGTGTTTTTGGTTATTAAAAGGAAGGATGGTAGCTTTGAGAGGGTTTCTCCCTTTTACATCCACAAGGGTCTTGAGGGAATTGCAGGAACACTGAAATCTGTAAAGCGGCTGCGCAATGGGACTCAGTTAGTTGAAACTTCTAGTTCCCGTCAAGTCGCTGCCCTTCGGAAAGCAAATTGTCTAGGAGAGTATGCTGTCGAGACCGAGCTCCACTCCACTTTGAATTATAGTAAGGGTGTTGTGACGTGTAGGGACTTGGTGGATATCCCCATAGACGTGCTAAAATCTGAGTGGGCTGACGAAGGAATTGTTGACGTGCAGCACATTATGAAACGAGTCAATGGGGATCTCGTCAAATCTGACTCGTTTATTCTCACATTCAGTTGCCCGAGACTCCCGGAGCATGTTAAAGCGGGGTTCTTACGTTTGCCCGTACGGCCATATTTCCCCAACCCAATGCGCTGTTTTAAATGTCAGCGCTTTGGGCATACTACGTTGGGGTGCAATGGGATAGCCACGTGTGGTAAATGTGGTCAGCCTGCTCATGACGGAGCCGATTGTTCATCGCCTGTGAAGTGCGTGAATTGCTCTGGGGGTCACCCTGTCTGGAGCCGGATCTGCCCCATCTGTCTCGAAGAGCGGAAGGTACAGGAGATTAAAACATCTAAGCGCATCCCCTATGGTGAGGCCAAGAAGATATTTAAGGCCATGCAACCTCCTGTGTTTTCAACATCTTTCGCTTCCGCTCTCAAAAAACCGGTACAACTGGCCACTGTTGCTACACAAACGGAAGTTGCTAGTGTTAGCACTAATACCTGCGCTTGCCAGTGCACTTGTGCTGCTGGGGTTGTTTTGCAATCTGCGGCTCTCCCCGCTACATCGGACAAGGCCGTGGTTGCTGACATTGAGGTACTTCCAGCCTCCCCCCATATGGCGCCTTCTGCCCAGGCGAGTCTACCTCCAACTGTTGACAAGGCTCTGCATTCCAAGCCCCCCAAGACAAAGCCTCAGAAGACGAAGGTTCTGCCACCTGAAGAGACTAGTCAGCGTCGGTCCGATGATGATGCCATCGTACTGTCTGACATCTCCTGTGGGTCGTCATGGGATCTTACGGACATTGATGTCGACCGGGGGCGATCTCCTCGCCCCAGGAATAAATCTCCGGCCAGTACGGTCTCTCCTCCAAAGCACAGAGGCAGGGTGAAAGTTCAGCCACCCTGATCACTGGCTCCCATATTACAGTGGAACCTGAATGGTTTCAGGACACATGTGGCCGAATTACAACTCCTCATACGAGAGTGCCCCTTGTGCTTATGTATCCAAGAGACACAATTTTCGGGCCACTGATTCTCCTTCTTTACGCTGCTATACCGCATATCGAAAAGATGATCTGACGGGGCAAAGGGCAAAGGGTGGTGTTGCGGTTTTTGTCCGTGATGTGCACCCCTCATCTGAGCTCCCTCTCGTCACCGACTTGCAAGCAGTTGCAGTTGACATTCTTGTGGGTCGGAGGCTCACAGTCTGTTCTGTTTATTTACCACCTCCGGATGCGATAGACTCTCAGGCTCTCACGGACCTTATTAGCCAACTCCCTCGCCCATTTCTTCTTCTGGGGGACTTCAACGCTCATAATGTCTTATGGGGCTCTCCGACTACTTGCCCCAGGGGTCGCATTCTGGAAAGCGTCATGATGTCTGAAGAACTGTGCCTCCTCAACACTGGTGCTCCCACTCATTTCTGTACTGCTTCCGGATCGTCATCGGCTATTGACCTTTCCTTTTGCTCTCCAGCACTCGCGGATTCTGCTCTGTGGGAGGCTGCAGCTGACCTCCATTCTAGTGACCACTTCCCGCTCTGGATTCGCCTCCTGGATGACACTGTGGCTTTACCAGTGCCGCCCCGGTGGCACCTTTGCAGAGCTGACTGGACACTTTTCAGCCAACTGGCTGTTTTGGAACACCGTGCCAGCGTCCACGAATGGGTAGACCATGTTGCAGCCGTGATCTCACATGCTGCTGAATTGTCAATCCCACGGTCATCCGGTCATCCCAAGAGGCGTCCTGTCCCTTGGTGGACCACTGAGTGCCACTCAGCCATCCGCGCCCGCCGTGCAGCACTGCGCCGCTTCAAGTGCCGTCCGTGAGTTGACAATCTTGCGGCCTTTCGGGTGGCAAGGGCCAGAGCGCGGCGAGTGATTAAAGAGAGCAAACGACGGTCATGGCAATCGTTCTTGAATTCCATCTCTCGCTCCACTAGTTCTACGAAAGTATGGGAAGCCATCAGGAGGATTTCCGGGAAACTCAGCCACCTACCTGTCACGGCATTGCTGCATCAGGGATGTCTCCTCACGGCGCCGAGAGATATTGCCCAGACACTGGCCATGCATTTTGTGGAATCTACCGCCACTATTAACTGTGATCCAGATTTCTGCCGCTACCGCACTGCCGTCGAAAGGGGTCACTTGGACTTCCGGTCTCTAAATTCTGAACCCTATAACTGCCCCTTCACAATGTGGGAACTGGATTCTGCGCTGTCTGTGGCTCATGATACTGCGCCTGGTCATGATCAAATCCGGTACAGCATGCTGCGGCACCTGTTGCTGCCATCCAAGGAAGTTCTCATTAATTGTTTCAATATGATATGGTTATCTGGCACGTACCCTGACTCGTGGAGGGAGGCAATTTTGATTCCCCTCCTCAAACCGGGGAAGGACCGAACGCATCCCAGTAGTTATCGGAGTATTGCCTTGACGAGCTGTGTTGGAAAGACGTTGGAACGCATGGTCAACCGCCGCCTGGTTTGGCTGCTCGAGACCAGGCAGCTCCTTAGCCCCTCTCAGTGTGGCTTTCGGAGATGTCGTTCCACTATAGACAACTTGACCCTGCTTGAGGCCGCCATCCAGCAGGCCTTTCTATGTAACCAGCATTGTCTAGGGGTCTTCTTTGACATTAATAAGGCGTATGACACTACTTGGCGCCGCCTTATCCTCAATCAACTCCATCAGTGGGGTTTCGTGGCCGTCTCCCCATCTTCGTTCGGTCCTTTCTTTCTCACCGCCTCTTTCGGTATCGGGTTGGTAATGTGCTATCGGATTTGTACATGCAGGGGAATGGTGTTCCTCAGTGCAGCGTTTTAAGTGTCACCCTCTTTGCCGTTGCTATTAACAGTATCACGTCCACTATCCGGAGTCCTGCCCAATGCTCCTTGCTTGTGGACGATTTTGCTGTTCTCTGTTCTTCCTCCAGTCTTGTCAGTGCTAGTCGGCAGTTACAGCTTACGATAAAGCGCTTAGAGGCATGGACTGCAAATACGGGTTTTACCTTTTCTGCAGACAAATCTGTGTGTGTTCATTTTAATCGTTCTCGGCGTCTTTTTACCTCCCCTGAATTGCGTCTGAGGGACACCGTTCTTCCTTTTAGAGACACTGTGAGGTTCCTGGGCCTCACTTTTGATTCCAAGTTGTCGTGGTTGCCTCACCTTAAAGACCTCAAGGTGCGGGCCCTGAAGGCACTGAATATTTTGAAGTGTCTGAGCCATCGGTCCTGGGGAGCAGATCGGGCGCGTCTGCTGCAGTTTTATAGGGCTTCCGTCCGATCGCGTCTTGACTATGCTTGCACCGTGTATGGGTCAGCAAGGCCTTCGTATCTGAAGATCCTTGACGCAGTACACCATGAGGGTATCAGGCTGGCCACTGGTGCCTTCCGTACCAGTCCCATCCCCAGCCTGTGTGCTGAGGCAGGGGAACCGCCGCTCGCCATCCGGCGGAAACTCCTCATGGTGCGACGGGTGTGTCATTTCCTTGCCTGTCCTACCTCCCCTGCGTAACTTACCGTTGCCCGACCGCCTATGGAACGTCTGTTTTCCAGTCGTCGCAGGGCAACAAAACCATTTGGGATTCGTGCCAAGCATTTGCTTGAGTCGCTTGGTGTCCCTGGTTGCTCCAGAGGCCCAGCATCCTTTTAGACTTGTCGGAGAACCGGGGGAACTGCACTCCGGCGTTTGTTTTTACCTCCTTATTTTACGATATTTTAAGCCAGCATCCGGACCATGTACCTGTATTCACAGATGGCTCTAAACAGGGGGACACTGTTGGTTGTGCTGTTGTTTTCCCTGATCGAGTCGTCAAGTTACGGCTTCTTGCGGCGTTTACCATCCTCGATGCCGAATTGTTTGCAATCTTGCGGGCATTGGAGCAGATGAGATGTGTTACCAGTTTTAAGTTCCTCATCTTTTCTGACTCCCTGAGTGCCCTTCAGACCATGCAACACTTGTACCCAGCGGATACGGTCGTCCAGAACATCCATGATGCCCTACTCCACCTGCAACGGCAGGGGAAGGAGGTTTCTTTCTGCTGGGTGCCGGGGCATGTGGGTATTAGGGGAAACGAACTGGCGGATGTGGCTGCCAAAGATGCATGTTCCCTCCCTCACGTTGTTGAATGTGCCGTCCCCCTGCATGCTGTAACCTCCCTTTTGCGTTTTCGTGTTATGCATCAATGGGAAGAGGAGTGGTTGGCAGTTTCTGACAATAAGCTGCGTCTGGTAAAGGCCACTACGCGACCATGGCGTACGTCCTACCAGTCATACAGGCGGGATGAGGTTCTCCTCACTCGCCTCCGCATTGGACACAGTCCCTTCACGCATGGTTTCTTACTCCGGCGGGAGGACCCCCCAATCTGCAGTGCTTGTGGCGTCCAGATTACTGTCCGCCACATTTTACATGACTGTCTTTTATTCTCTGACCAGAGGGCGGTGGTTTCCTTGCCACCGGATTTGCCCTCTATTTTGCAAGACGACGCAGCGACTGTGGTTAAGGTCTTACGGTTTTGTGTCCTGTCCAATCTGTTGCCTCGGATTTTAGGGAGAAGGTTTTAATGTGCTGCTGGGTGACTGGCTCACCCAGGTTTTACGTAAGAGGTCCGACAGTCACGATTACCTCCTTGTTTCCTTTCGGTATCTGTTCTCTTTTCCTTGTGTTTCCTTTCCTTTTTTAGTGTGTTTCTTCTCCTCTTGTTTTGCCTCTGTATGTGCGCATTTGGAACTGCGTCAGGCCTGTGTCTTTTAGCCGTTCTCCTTGTTCGGCGTCCGTCTTCGTCCCTTCGCCCCTTGTGTTACTGTTTCTATGCGTTTGGGCGCTGATGACCACGCTGTTTAGCGCCCGTAAACCTCAAACACACACACACACACTCGTAAGTTCCATCCTCAGAGGAGGAAAACGAATTTTGGAAATCAGTTTCGCGTCGTGGCCGTGTAGCAAACAGTATCTGTGATGACGAACAATTAGCGACAGGCGTTTTATTAAGAATTACTCTCAGGTGTGATTATGGCGAGTGGCGCAGATAAATCATTTGCCAAAGCGGTACAGCATAAGGTGGGATGAGGCAGTCCGAATTACATTTTATAGATGTATTTCTCACATGTCTCAGAGCCTCTCGCGGTCGTCGTCGTCGTCGTCGTCGTCGTCGTCGTCGTCGTCGTCGCCTCTTCTGCAGAAGTAGCAAATGCGGCGAGGGACGCCCTGCCTTCGATTCCAAACGCACAAAGTGTGTGGTCTGGTTTCCCAGTCTATATTTGGTCGGTCTCGTAAGAGGTTGAATGTAACGAATGGGTGGGAAAGAGCAAGGGGCAGCGTCTGTGTGGAACGAAAACACAATTCCTCAGGGGTTTGAGCGTTTCGAGATGAGTCGTATACAAGTTATAGTTGGTCGTCAGTGACCGTGTGGCCTAATGGATCAGGCGTCGGACTTCGGATCTGAAGATTACAGGTTCGAATCCTGTCACGCTCGTGTTTTTCCAGTTCTGAAAAAGAAACATAGCATTTTAATGTAGCAATTGAGCAGTACGAAACCGTCTGAATGTTGCTGTTGACCATTTTTTGCTTCGAGTTGCTCTTGAGCTTGAAACACACACAACAAGACCGGTGGTAACTAGCGAAATGGTCGGCAGAGTGCCGTCACCGCGAGTTTTGACTGGCACTTGCACATCTAAAACAACGTCGGAAAGTAATTGGTTCGGCTTTTGAGTCACATCAAGTATGTGTGTTAATTTTGACGAAACTAGCACTGCATGTTGTCATGCAATTCCTTTACCTCCCAGAAATGATTATGAAATAAAAGTGAAGTACATGACGAGTGTGACGTTAGGAAAACATTAGGCGGTTCCGCTTCAGACGCCGTGCAGTGTGGACGTGCCTAGTCTTCCGCTCCGCCGTAGCTTTACGTATAGTGGGATATCGTTTGTTTACGTGTAGTGTTGTACCTTCTGTAAGTTTTTCTCCGTCGTTGTTTCGTTCCTTGTGTTACTTTCTGCGTGTATTTCAGTGTTTTTGTTTAGCGGTTTAGACCGCGTAGTTTTTGAAAATGTCGTCTCAGGTTATTCCTCGTCAGGCTACAGTTAGTTTTGCTTTCGACAAGTCCACCCGCCATGTGCAACCTAGTTCCCTTGAGATTCATGATTGGTTAGTAGATACCTTTGGCATTAATTCGGATCAGGTGCACTCTGCATATTTTGATACAGAACTTTATGTTTTCTTTGTTAAATTTATGGACCCCCTTCAGGTTGATAAAATTATTTCCAAATTTGGTCATCAGGTTCTCTTTCGGCATCGGGATGATTCTGTCAGTACCGTACTGCTTTCAAATGCTTCCATTACGTACACCAGTGTTCGTGTTTACAACCTTCCGCCTTAGGTGGATAATGTGTATCTTAAGGAGGGTTTACTCAAGTATGGTGATGTTAAGAGTATTCGCCTTGAACGCTGGTCCAGCCAACATCGTCTGCAGTGTTACAGTTGTATTCGTTCCGTCGAAATGCACGTGAAGCAGAATATTCCCTCGCACCTGCAGGTCGGTGGATATCGTGTCCATGTAACATATAGTGGTCAGGTTGGCACCCGTTTCTTGTGTAATGAGAGTGGCCACGTGCGTACCGACTGTCCGCGGAGGGTTTTTGTGTTAAAAAATTCTCTCGAACAGTGTCGCAAGTTAACGGTCGCTGACCTCGTAGCCGGTGGTTCTGCTCTTGGTGTCGAACAGTCCAGTGGTAGTAGCGACCCGCCGCAGGTTTTGCACGCCCCTGACACAGAATTTCCTCCTTTGCGTGCCAAATCTGATGTTGTTCCGCCGGTTCCTCAGGTGGGTGTGCCGCTTTTGAATAATAAACGGCGTCGCGCACATGATGGAAATAGTACGGATGAGGATCTCCCCGAGATGCTCCCTGTTCCCCTGAAGTAGCTGTTCCGGTAGCGGCTGCTGACGCCCCTCCGGCTTCCGACGCGGCTTCTCTCGAGTCGGCTCGTCGGTCGGAACTGTTGGCGCCGACTTCCGAACCGACTTCGTTGTCACAACAAGTTGAGCCGCAACAACTTCCTGCTTCGCTGCCCCATACCTCTGCCAGCGGAGCTGCTCCGCTTCCTTCCAACTTAGCAGCTTCGGAGCTTCCTGCTCACGTTTCGCCTCCGTGTAGTCCATGTTTGCCGGAAGCTAGTATTGGTGTAGACCAGTCCGTTTCGTCGGATGTTTCCCCCGCGACCCCGGACCCTGACTGTGGACCGGCGCGGGTGTGTCGGATACAGAACTTGACCCTCCTACGTCACCTTCGGCTGCCGCTTCCTTGCCTGTCAGCCGACGCAAGTTGCGCGTTCAGCCGAACGTCAATGCTGTTCGTAAAAAATCGAAACGTAAGGGATCCGCGGAAGGGGGTAGCAGTCCCCTTCCCTCGGATGCCTCCGTCTCCCCTGCTATGGACTGTGATGTTGATGCGTCGGTGTAGGTGATTTCTTCTCTCGATTTTCTCTTCATGCTTCAAGCATACACCTTTCTTACCTTAAATGTTAACCGCATTGAGTCCGACGTTCGCATTGCCTCTTTGCGGCAGTTTCTCTACGACTCCTGTGCGGACGTTGTATTTTTGCAGGAAGTATTGTTTTCTGATCTCTCTCTACCTGGATTTCAAACTGTTTTTCATGTCGCACCGAAAAATTCAACAGGAACTGCTCTTTTCTTTCGAGAAGGTATTCCTGTTACTGACATTGAATTCCTTGACTCTGGCCGTGGGATTGGTTGTCGTCTTTTTGATCTCTGCCTAGTTGTTTTGTATGCCCCCTCTGGTTCGGGTCGCACTAGTTTTTCTGACCATTGTGCTTTTACTGCAACTGTAAATCTTAGTCACCAACCAGCAAAACTTTATCGTTCCCAGTGGATGTTAAATGTTTCCCACCTTGCCGACAGGGCCATTGATTAAGTTGTAAGTGCCATGTGGGAGCGATGTCTTCGCTCTGTCCCGCGTTACCCCTCCTTGCTCGTTTGGTGGACTGCGTTTGCCAAGCCCAAGATTCGTCAGTCTTTGATTTTTTACTGTGCCGCAAGGGCGCGTGATTTTAAGAACACGTATGAATTTTACTACACTGTCCTGCGTGAACTGTATGACGCGGCGGGTCCTTCTCCTCTGCGGATCCATGATGTTCGTCGTATTAAAGCAAAGCTCTTGACCCTCAAACGACGACAGTTGGATGGTCTGCGAGTAAAGTCGAAACCTCACTCTCTTGTTGAAGGTGAACTGACTTCTTTGTACCACCTGCTGCGGCATCAGACTCGACGTCGTCGCACCTTCATCTCTTCTCTTATGGTGGATGATGGACGACAGCTTATTGCACAGGAGGATATGACTCGTGCTCTTCATCAGTATTACGCTAGTCTCTATTCTGCCGATGATTCTGGTGCGTCTCTTTCTGATGATGTCCTTGAGGATCTTCCTGCGACGATCACGCCTGACGCGAACGGCGACTTTCTCCGGGAGTTCCAGGTAGATGATGTTTTCGATTTTATTGCTCGCTCTCCGTCCGGTAAATCGCCGGGTCCAGACGGCCTGCCTAAAGAATTTTATCTCCGTTTCTGGCCTCTTTTGGGTGCCACTTTTCCGCAGATTTTAAATGAGATTGTCAGGGGGATGGATGTGCCAGCCGATTTTAAAGTAGGGAAAATTGTTTTAATTCCGAAGTCCACTGGTCATTTATCTGCTGCCAATCTTCGTCCGCTCACATTGCTGAATTTTGATTACAAGACAGCTGCTAGAGCGTTCAATAGTCGATTATCTTCTCTGCTGCGGTCTGTGATTGGGGCACATCAATGTTGTTCTCCTGGTAGATCTATTCTGACCCCAGTAGCCGAATATCGGGATGTTGTCTCGGTTGTGGCGGTTACAAACGTTCATTGTGCCTTAGCTTTCCTCGATTTTTACAAGGCCTTTGATCACGTCAGTCATGTGTTTTTAAATCGTGTTTTAGATACAATAGGTTTTAACGCTTCATCACGTGGTGTTCTTGGTAATTTGTATAGGGGAATAACTGCTCGGGTGTCAGTCAATGCCGGCCGCGGTGGTCTCGCGGTTCAAGGCGCGCAGTCCGGAACCGTGCGACTGCTACGGTCGCAGGTTCGAATCGTGCCTCGGGCATGGATGTGTGTGATGTCCTTAGGTTAGTTAGGTTTAAGTAGTTCTAAGTTCTAGGGGACTGATGACCACAGCAGTTGAGTCCCATAGTGCTCAGAGCCATTTTTTTTTGTCAGTCAATGGGCAGCTGACGCCGCCCATTGCTATCCGCCGAGGGGTACCTCAGGGTAGTCCGCTCTCTATGTCTCTATTCATATTGTCCCTGGAACCGCTGCTTCGGACTCTTGCTTTCAAGCTTCAGGGTGTAATTATGTAATAGGCGTATTTAAACTGTTTTAGCATGTAATTATCTGAAATGTTTCTTATTTAAATTATTTTGTTAATTAAATTGCATTGTGTATTATTGAGAAAGAGCGGGAAACCGCGCATAGATACATTTTGAGAAAGAGCGGGAAACAGCGCGCAGTAATACATCTGTAATGGTAGCAGGGATTGTCTGCACCAAAAACCATTGTTGGCAGCGAGACCGCACTTTTGTAGCATTGAGCGTTGGAAGCGAGCAGTTGCGAGTAAGATGTGAGACGAGGCAGTCGTAGCTAGCGAGACATGAGAGGAGGTCGCTGTAAGCGAGGTATGAATTAACACTTTGAAAGAAGCGGTGTGCTCGCCAGCCACTCGCTATATGTAGCGCAATGCTAGTTTTTAAGAATTTTTGTAAAGAACTATGCCCCTTGTAATTGTTTGTCAAGATCGTTCTCAGAATATAGTTATGTAATTTTGATGGAAAATTAGGTATGTAGCGCAACGCTACTTTTTAAGAATTTTTGTAAAGAACTATACCCCTTGTAATTGTTTGTCAATATCGTTCTCAGAATATAGTTAACTTCTACCAGATTAAATGCATTAAGAATTTTCTATCCCAAAATCATTCACGTAAATGCTTTACGGAATTTATTGTTATCTTAAAAGAAAAGTCTAAACTGAGCTTCAGCTTTTATCAAATCTAAATTAACTTCAACTTAAAGAATTCCAGTCACAAAGTATTATGAAACTCCACCAGCAGCTTATAATTATGTTAAAGAGAAGTAAGTATATTCATTCCACAGTTTGCTGTAGCAGTCAGATGGCGATCCAGTATAAATAATTAAAGGTAAGAATCAGTCTTAATAATTTCAGGTAACGACTGAGGGCCACGGCGACAACACATTTTATGTTTCGTCGTAATAATCAGCAGGTAGTCTTGACAGAGCAGCAGTTAAAAGATTTTAAGAGACGCAGCGTTCAGTCAGCAAGCAAACGTTCATCCAATATTAGACGGGAAGGTTTCACTTGGCGATATCCATTCAGTACGAGATTTTAGTGAATCTACTGTGGATATGAATATACTGACTTTGATAATAGTGTGAATAAGTTACTGTTAAGTGGCGCAACGCATATACTAAAGTGTATAACTTTTATTCACAGGTCATCGGCAATTCTGTTTGCTTTATTGATTCGGCGTTGAAAAGTGTTTGTTCAGTGTTGAATCCGCATTGAACAGTGATATATTTTGTTGCGTGTGATGATTATAGACAATGTCCCGCAGAATAATAACTCGTTCTCAAACTGATAAAACTGTACAAAATACTGACGAGAGATTCTTTTCTGGAATAGGCAGTAATAATGCGTGTGAAAACCCTGATTCTGAAACGTTAGGTGAACAGACATTTAATAACTGTAACAATATGGAAGTGTTTAACGAACAAGTAACTTCAGAAATGCCCACAGACAATGAAACGGTAGTGCAAAATAATTTGGCATTAAATGCAACAGACGGTACACAGTCACAAATTCCGCATAGTAGACATAACAGTTTCAGTAACGAAACCACTACAATGCAGTCAGACAGAGAGACTCCATTAAGCACTGATTTAGATTCAAACGGTACATAGCTACACAACCTGCGTAGCAGATCCAACAGTTCTCATGACCAAAATTCCGAAATTACGGAAAACGTGACGCAGTCACAATCATCTGAGGATGTTCAAATGAACACAGATCTACAGCCTTTAACAACGAATTTAAATACACACAGAAGTCAATCCGAAACGGATCGAATAATGGCATTTTTGCTACAAATGAGACAAGACATGAATCAAAACTTTAACAGAGGGTCACAAGAATTAGAAAAAAGGTCACAAGATCTAAAAAACGAAATTAAGGCAGAACACGTACACACAGATCAGAAATTAGACAACATGTACCAAAATCTAAAACTCGAAATCAAAGTAGAAATTCAAACAGTCGCTGAAAAATGTTCACAATCAACACAAGAATTACGCGACACAATTCAAGAAATATCCGATAACCAAGCAACATTTGCAGTTAGTATACGGGAAACAATGACAGAAAACTTTGCTAAACAAAACGCTCAGATTGATGAACGTTTTAACAATCACACAGAAAACTGTTTGATACGTCACCGTAAACTGGTGCGATCGCAGGATAAAGAACGAAAAGAATTACTACAAACAATCACTAAACAGCGTCAGGACGACAAAAAGAAAGTGTTTGCCCAGGGCAAAACATATGTAGACAATCACATACAGTCGATCTCGGAAGAAATCGAAACGGTCAAAGAAACAAATAATCAAATACAAGACAGGCTTACAGAAATCCAAACACAGACAATCGATGTGAAAACTTCTACAGACACTGAAATCCAGAATGTTAAAGATAAATTAACAGAGGACGTTTAGACACTAACTGACAAAATAGAACACATAGAAATTAACCATGACACAGAAAATTTAAAGGCAGATTTTAAGAAAGTCACCAAAAGCAACCGTAAATTACGAAACGAACTGACAGAAAAGATCAATGAACTCACTACAAGAATAGATCTTTTAGATACTAACAATGACGAGAGATCAGACGACACTGCACCAGTCCCAGTGCAACAGAACTCAAATAGTAATAACACGCCATTTACAAATATACAACAAACTATCACAGATCTAAAATCGCGTAATGATTCATTGCATCAGCAAATAAATTCTCTACAGCAAGAGATAGCGGACGCACAAGAAACAGCCGCACATAATCATTTTCAACAGAACACACACCGTTACGAAATGCCTAAGATCCATAATACATATAATGTTGGTAGACTTCAGAGAGTAAGAGATTTTACCAAGGAAGAAAGACACCCGAATCCATATTCAAGACAATACGACAACACTTGCATTCACAGACAGTTGCCAGTGCTTTGACCATGCTATCCAATTCCTTTTGTACCTTCCTTAATTGTGGTACTAAGAGATGCCAATTTGAATTAAATGTTTCATAATGTAAACTTTCAATTGCTTCATATGATCTGTATTTTGATTTTCACATTTACTCTTGTTCTTGTTGTTAAATTTAAGGGAACCAAATTTTACTTGATGTACAATTCCTACTAAAACCCTTTCTATTTACATATTCTCTTTATTAGAGATAGACAAATCATTTCGTATGACAGCATTTGTGTATACACTTTGTTCAAACTATTTTCTATAATCAAATTTTATACTTATGTTGAGTCCATATGACTCAACAACGTAGTAAAATTTTAAGAAAGCCGAGTAGCGGCATATGTAATTATGTAATAGGTTTATTTAAACTGTTTTAGCATGTAATTATCTGAACTGTTTCTTATTTAAATTGTTTTGTTAATTAAATTGCATTGTGTATTATTGAGAAAGAGCGGGAAACCGCGCATAGATACATTTTGGGAAAGAGCGGGAAACAGCGCGCAGTAATACATCTGTAATGGTAGCAGGGATTGTCTGCACCAAAAACCATTGTTGGCGGCGAGACCGCACTTTTGTAGCATTGAGCGTTGGAAGCGTGCAGTTGCGAGTAAGATGTGAGACGAGGCAGTCGTAGCTAGCGAGACATGAGAGGAGGTCGCTGTAAGCGAGGTATGAATTAACACTTCGAAAGAAGCGGTGTGCTCGCCAGCCACTCGCTATATGTAGCGCAATGCTAGTTTTTAAGAATTTTTGTAAAGAACTATGCCCCTTGTAATTGTTTGTCAAGATCGTTCTCAGAATATAGTTATGTAATTTTGATGGAAAATTAGGTATGTAGCGCAACGCTACTTTTTAAGAATTTTTGTAAAGAACTATACCCCTTGTAATTGTTTGTCAATATCGTTCTCAGAATATAGTTAACTTCTACCAGATTAAATGCATTAAGAATTTTCTATCCCAAAATCATTCACGTAAATGCTTTACGGAATTTATTGTTATCTTAAAAGAAAAGTCTAAACTGAGCTTCAGCTTTTATCAAATCTAAATTAACTTCAACTTAAAGAATTCCAGTCACAAAGTATTATGAAACTCCACCAGCAGCTTATAATTATGTTAAAGAGAAGTAAGTATATTCATTCCACAGTTTGCTGTAGCAGTCAGATGGCGATCCAGTATAAATAATTAAAGGTAAGAAACAGTCTTAATAATTTCAGGTAACGACTGAGGGCCACGGCGACAACACATTTTATGTTTCGTCGTAATAATCAGCAGGTAGTCTTGACAGAGCAGCAGTTAAAAGATTTTAAGAGACGCAGCGTTCAGTCAGCAAGCAAACGTTCATCCAATATTAGACGGGAAGGTTTCAAGGGTATGACCCCCTCTGGTGGGAAGCTCACTGTTAAGGCGTACGCGGACGATGTCGTTGTTCTCCTCCGTCAACGTGATGATATCACATTGTTGAAAGGGGCAGTTCATGCATACTGTTGTGTCTCTGGAGCGCGTCTCAATCAGGGTAAATGTAAGTTCCTTGATATTCGAGGGTTTCGCGATGCTGATGTCCCTTGGGCCACCTTTGTCGATCGCCATACGTCATTGGGGATTAGCATTGATCGGTGTCCCATAAAAATGGCGGCTCTTAATTGGAAATCTGTCACCGAGAAGATACAGGGGGCTCTGATGGTCCATGAGCAGCGCTCTGCTACCATTTTGCAAAAAGTCAGAATTTTAGACATGTACGTGTTATGTAAAGCCTATTATGTTGCTCAGCTGTTCCCACTTCCCATTATGGTGGCAAAAAGGTTGCGCCAATTGTCTAGCAGGTTTATATGGAAGGGTCATCTATTCAAGTTGCGTTACGAGGTTACGACGAAAACCGCGTATCTCCGGAGGCTTGGGCCTCACTGACATTACTCGCAAGGCATCTGCCTTGTACGTCCGCCGTACGACTCCCATTGTTACACAAGAAGTGACTTCAATTACATCCGGACTTTTTACTGTTGTGCGTCCGAAGAGCCTTGCTCCACCTGTCGACGTCGGTCGCCTTAATTTTAAGTTGAAACAGGTCCGGGAACTTTATATTGCGGTTAGTTACCTCGGTGACGTCTTCTTGCGACGACCGGTGCCAACGACCAACAGCTTGATTGCCCGTTGGGAGGGGCTGGCTGGTCCCAATCCAATCGAACTGGCGTGTCCATCAGTGTCCTGGAGGAACATCTGGAAGAATGTTAGTCTGCCGATCCACTCAATGGCTGTGCCGTCCACGTGGTGTAGGGTAGTTAATGGTTTGGTCCCAACCAACGTACGACTGCACCGTATTGGTCTTTCTGACATGGACAACTGCACTCGGTGTGGTCTCCTGGACACACTTGAGCATCGACTCACCTGCAGTGGGCACCTTGCTAATTGGCTTTGACTCAGGAAACAACTGGCTTTTGTAACTAGGACTGCAGAAACCGCTTATACCATTGACATCATCGTACGGCCCGATTCTTCCTTTTATCCGCGAACGAAGCTCAATACCGTTATGTGGTTGCTTGGACACTTCGTACATTTTGTCAATAGTTGGCATGAAGAGGATGAACACCTAACGTTTCTGTAGTACATCCTTACTGCTTACTGGAACCGATTGCGCTTGCCAGGACTCCGTAAAGATTTTGCAAATATGCTTAGCCTGACATTTGAAAGGGAGGGTGTTGGCTAAGGTCGCCTGTGTGAGCCGATTTCTTATATACTGTAGCTGGTTTTGCCGCCTTTATGTAAAATTATTCTCTACACCTGGACTGAAGTTTACGTGGACCTTTAGGGCGAACAAGAAAAACAAAAGTAAGACCAAGAACCAAGACAGTAAACAAAAAAAAAAGGCGTATGATTCCTGCTTTGGGTGCAGGAGGTCCCGGGTACAAATCCCGGACGAGCCCTACCGTTTTGACCGTGCTGAAGAGTAGGTGGAGCTCACCCACTACAATAAAAACAAACCAAAAAAGTGGTAGAGCACTGGTGTAGTAAACCAGGGGTCGTAAGTTCCATCCTCACAGGAGGAAGACGAATTTTGGAAATCAGTTTCGCGTCGTGGCCGTATAGCAAACAGTATCTGTGATGACGAACAATTAGCGACAGACGTTTTATTAAGAATTACTCTCAGATGTGATTAAGGCGAATGGCGCAGATAAAGCATTTGCCAAAGCGGTACAGAATGTAACGTTCCCTCTTTCTGTTTATTTAGGTTTGATATGTTTGATTGTTATTCTTTATTTCTATTATTCGGAATCTTTATTTTTATTAAATTGAGCCTGAAACTTACGTAATAAATACTTCGCGTGAAGTACGATTTGCAGCATAAACAAAAATTAATTTCGGAAATGTAATCCACTGAATATTAAAAGTAAAGCTTTTGAACAACGCGTGTGACTGACTAGATACATTCAGAGGGTACGTACATTCGCGTGCGAGTGGTTGCGGTCTGATGAGAAATTTTCATTGTGAAATAATTTCGTCGTAACACACTCGGAGATTGCGAACGTACATTCTGAGTAGAGGCACGTACGTTTTATCATTCCCCGTGGCCTGGGTAAACGAATGGCAATTATTTAAATCTCAGAGTATTTCTTTTCCATCGGACTAGTATTTTTATAAGAAAAAGAAGATTGCAGGTTCTGAATGTCTCGGCAAAACGAATCGGAAGTAATTTGAGCGGCCACGAAAGGAAAGTAGAGAGCACAATCACGCACCTCTATTGTTGAGCAGCGCCGTTTTGAAGATCTTCGGTTCCATCTAAAACTCGCCTTCTCTGCTTAACATAAATACTCCATAGGCATGGGAATAAGGCTTGTTGTGCGATGAAAATAATATAAAACACATCTTGCGTCTTTTAACTCTTTCACTTACCACACACACACACACTAGTAATTAGACAGTACGACATCCCACCAGCCCATCAGAACATAAAGCAGGCGTTCATACCAGAAATAAAAAACGAAGGGCGAAATTGTTCCTATGTCTCTCAAAGATAAAACGTTTACCAGATATTTCTCTGGTGTGTCACTGGCACAATTTTTCAGCACCTCTGCGATTAAATCACAATATTTTCAGTTCGTTGACATCGCCCCCTTGGGCGAATTGTCTGAAGAAATGTCAATTTTGCGGACAATGAGCCCAAACACTTTGCACACTGGTAGTCCTTGTCTGTTATTCACACGTAATGGGATTGCACTGTCAGTGTCTCTCTCCCGATCACTTCATTCTACAAACATGGTTTTGATGTCAGTTTTGACACATGACAATGAGGACAAATCATTTATATAAGGATACACAGAACACATGTAAAACACACATAAACTTACATACTATACACACAAAATTATTACATCGTCCTTGACACAAGATCATCACATTTGGATAATTGTTACATCCTCCTATTACCTTCTTTCTTCTCTCTTTTTTTTTGTATTGTATACACAAATTTATTTTATTATTTCTTGGTACATAGCATTATTCAAAGGTATTACATTGTTTTATACATAGTCTATCGCTATATAAACAGTCTTCTTTTACACTTGCTGCTCATAAAATTCATAATTCCTAAGACTTTTTTTTTTTATTAAAAAAAATTTTCAGGAAAGTCACATATTTATTAGAGTGTTCGGATCTAGATTGTGGGTTAATAGTCGTGACTGGGGCAGCAAGAGGCGTTAGCTCTTGCTTAGAGTTGGTTCTGCTTTCCACTGCTTCTCTCTTCTACGCCACGATCTGCTTAGTGACATCCTTTCCGTATTTTACTATTGTCTCGTCATGGGTAATATAAACAACAAACAAAAATTCACATGGATTAATACTTAGTCTAACTTAATACTAATACATATATATACATATAAATATAGGCGTTGTTCAAAGGTAACGTGGGGGCGTGAATCATGAGCTGGGGTAGTAGGACTTTATTTCAGGTTTCAGGAATCTGTGTTTCTACATGTCTTGGCACTTCGTTGGGTGTCCAATTAAACGTATATTTTGCTTTGCATTTAAATTGTCCTTCTATGTTATGCCGTTAGCCAATAATGTGTCATATGCACATAACTGCACTCGCAACAATCAGTTTGGTGGCGCGCTGCGCGCCGTGTGGAACTCGGCAGTTGCGCGGGCCCACCGCCGTAAAGCGATGCCGCGCGTCTCGGTCCAAACTTTTCAGTGTCTCGTGCAGTGTTCGCAGAGTTTGCAAAAAAACCAACCGCACTTGTTTCCACTTGCTGTACACCTTGGCTGTGGGAAGGGACCACTCGGTGCCTCCGAAGTCCACTGCACAAAGGTAAGTACTGCACTTCACTATTTGGCTAGCAACGGCACACTGTCCTATGTAGTGCACAAACACTTGTACCGCCGCAGTCTTCGTCGATTCACTATGTCTCTTTTACCTCGAAGGAAAAGGTTCGTGATATGAAACGTATTTTCACTTGTCTATTTGCATATAGCTCACAGGTCACTGACACTGAATAACATTGTCACACTGTCCTGTCTATTCAGAAACAAAACTGTAGCTCATGATATCACTAGTTTGTCTTTTGTGATAAATGCCCACGTTCGTTATTTGTTCCAGCGGTTTTTTACTGAACCTTGTCGGCGTACCTTTTTGCTCATAACATTTTTATTACATAAATAGGTAGGTGATTGTGTTCTCAGAAAGTACGTGCCTCTAATACTATATTTCGCGATCGTGACACTGTCTGATATCTCATAGAGTATAGGAGAACACGTTTGAGAACAACAGCATTTTTTTACTCTGTGTCGTGCTACTGATGCACTTATGTATTGAAATAACAATACTAGGACATGAACGCACTATAAGTGCTTTTAGAAGTTGTCTCCAAATGAGGCAAAGTTTGTTCATTCTCTACCCGCGAGTTACTATGTGGGCGGGGGGGTGGGGATTCTTTCATCCTTTCGTCACCCAAGTTTGTAACAGCGCATGGTACACACACATCATAAACATAAAGGAATAAAATAATAATAGGAAATGAGTAAACAGACATAAATAAATCACTATACATAAATTGCTAGGTAGTACAAACAACAGATTAATAATGAAGCTTCGCTGCTGTGCGCTACTGCCTCTAAAGTCTGTGCTCGCGTATATGGTGTTTTTTTTGTGTTCATATTTTTGTTACTTCTTCTCCTTCCATCAAATATCTTCTGCTCAGATTGGTCAAAATATTATAAACACATAAAAAAATATAATCAATGTACTGCATCCCTCTAAAGTCAGCGTACATCCTCCGTATTTTCATACTAAAAAAAATAGATTATTAAAATTCTTTGGCGTTACTTGGTATCACGTAGTGTGTTTCTCAGGGATCTTGGTAATGTTTTATTACGTCAATCGTCAGTCATAGTGACATTAATGTAACTTCATGACTTTTCCCTGCCGATTGAAGTCTCGCAGTATCTCGCCGAGCGCCACCTGTAAATAATTGTGTTTGTTTAGGCGTTACCTCATTTTTTCGGCTAGTTGGCTACCTGTAACTTACCTTATACATACTTCTTTATTTTTTTATAAGGGACGGTGTTATGTTTGCTTCAGTTAACATTCACAGATTGTATCTCAACATCGTACTTGCATTCAAACATGTATATAAAGTTAAAAAAAAATTATCTGTATGACAGTAAGATCACACAAGTTGTTATTCATGTATCCTATCTTTAGGAGCACTTTTCTTAGATCAAGTTAAAGTGCGTATGGTATATATATATAGTACCCTACACTTTCATTAGCAGTTAGGAATCCTTTTGTATAATTGCAGCATAAAAAAATTTAAGGTCGTGTTTTGTGCGATATATTTATAGATAAAAACTCGTGGTGTGGATACATCAAAGACACAAAATACTTTCTCAGCAACCTATCGTGTACTTGCGTCACAAAATTAACCTTTGTACCTTAGGGAGTCCAATATTTTTCTTTGTAACTTACCCTGTACCTTACTGCCTTGATACACAAGTGGCAAAAAAAAAGAATAAATAACTTACATCTATTTTGCTGTGAGGTCTGTGCCAATTGTTCGCTCCAGATATACTCCGTACATAAACTTAAAACTAAAATACCACTGTGACCAAACAAAGAAACATTCCGTCAAAACTTACAAGTACACTTCGTGTTAAACATCGCTAGTCACCAACTGACGTGTATGTCCTAGCTTACCTGTGTCTTGCGTCCACGTTCACTGACAAATGTAAACAGAAATAGTGAAATGCTCTGATTCACTTAGCTGCAGTAGATGTATTTTCTTTATCCTAATCGTGCTCGTTCCTTTTGTTTTTTTACCGTAACTTATTTTATACTTGTGCATTATTAGATATGACGTATGATACTTAATTATAGTAGAATTTTCTTAAGTCTCTGTGTGCATACAGCCCTTTGATCTTACCACTGTGAGGGTATGCAAGTAAATAACAACCGTCGTGCGGAATATGTGCGATTACGTACGGACGAGTATATTTCATTTGCCACTTAGCGTTTTTCTTAGCTAGCAAGGAAGATTTCATGTGAGTTTTGAGTAACACCTTTTCTCTGATTATAAATCTGGTAACACCATGTAGCCGTTTATCATAATGCTTCTTTCGGCATTGGGCTTGTTGTGTGATAGAGATTAATACTTGCCTTATTTTTTCATTTAGGTCGACGGGTTGTCTAGGAAAAGACGGGATAGGGTTTACCCATTCATTATTTTCTTTCTTATTGCATATTAGTTCTGACGGCGTAACTGCAGTGTCGTATATTGGGAGATTGTTTACCACCTGTTCAAAAACGTTTAAGTATTCAATCCATTTAGACTGCTTGTTGGCTACGTATGTCGTCATAAACCTATTCAATTCACGGAATATTCTTTCAATAGGGTTTGATTGCGGGCTATACCGGGATATCAGTATTTGTTTAACCTGTTGTTGTTTCAGAAATTTTTTCCAAGCATGGCACGTAAAATTGGTTGCGTTATCTGTTAAATCGCCTGTGGTTTCCCAACAGACGGGAAGTAGTCGTTTAGCATACGTCTGATAATAGGCTTAGCTGCAGTTGTTTTTGTGGCATATAATTTCACATACTTTGAAAATACATCATATACTCAAATAATATATTTTACGCCTCCCCTGGCAGAGGGTAAAGGACCCATAGCATCTATGCATACTAGCTCTAGTGGGTTTTTTGGTAAAATAGGATGCAACTCTGTCTCGCAGTTCAGATTGACAGGCTTAACCTTCTGACAAATAATACAAGTTTTCAAAATTTGTTGTGTGCGTCGAAGCATATTGGGAAAGTAACAGTACATATTTAATTTCTTATAGCACTTGCGGGCACCGTAGTGTCCCCAAGCGTAGTGAGTATGCCAAATTAAACTTATCTCATATGCTTCGGGCACACAAACGCACCATGTATCGCTGTACATGTTCCTTCTGTAAAATAATACATCCTTGTGTAATTTGTAATCTTGTCTTATGGGTAAAGGGGGGTTATTGTTTAACTGGAATCTAACTGTTCTCCACCGGTCATCTTTTTCCTGTAATTTGGCCATATTATTGCACATATCCAAAAAATATTTCCTGAATTTTGTGTCCTTGATGAGCATAACTTTAAATTCTGTGTTCTCTCCTACCAATTCTTCGAACTCAGGTAGTCCTTGTGGTAATCTTGACAGTGCGTCAGCGATTACGTTATCCTTGCCATTCACATATATAATTTCAAAATCATAAGACTGCAAAAATAACGTCCACCGCGCAAGGCGATTGTGTAGCAACCTACAAGTGAGTAAAAAGCTTAATGCCTGATGGTCGCTGTAGATTCGTATATGTTTGCCAAATAGATAATAGTGGAATTTTTTAATAGCCCACAAAATAGAAAGGGCTTCCAATTCTGTTGTGGAATACCTGCGCTCGCATTCTGACAGAGTACGGCTAGCAAAACTAATTATCTTAACATTGTCGGAGCTAGCGCCTATGTCCAGCTGAAATAGACAGGCTCCTAGTCCCGAAAATGAAGCATCCGCCGCTATACAGAAATCTTTGCTCATGTCAGGATGTTCTAGTATTTTAGAATTAACCAAAGCATGTTTTATTTTTTCAAACTCGGTCTGGCATTGAGGCGTCCAGATCCACTGTTTGTCCTTCTTTAAGAGGCCCAATAATGCAGGGCTATTGAGCAATTGGTTCGGCACGAACCTGCGAAAGAAAGAACACAATCCCACAAATGCCTTTAGCTGTCGTTTTGTGCACGGCGCGGGAGAGTTTTTTATGGCTAACAGTTTTTCTGGGTCGGGTCTTATCCCTGCCGGCGAAATTATGTGACCGAGAAATTTTATGTCTTTTCTCACAAATTTTGATTAGCTAAGGTTTGCTGTGACACCTGCCGCTAAAATCCTCTGTAACATTCTTTCCAAAAGCTCTATATGTTCTTCCCATGTAGGTGTTGCTATTAATATGTCATCTATATAAACTGTGAGTTTGTCAAGAAGGTCAGGTCCTAAAACAGTGTCGAGCGCAGTTATGAAAACGCCGGCACTAACGTTCAATCCGAACGGTAGAACACAATACTGGTAGGACCTACCTGCAAATATGAATGCTGTATACTTCCTACTATCAGGTGATAGTGGGATTTGCCAATATGAACTACGGAGGTCTACACTAGTTAAATATTGCACCCCATGAAAACGCTGCAGCTGTTCTTCCAGGTTTTCAGCTCGGGTGGTTACTGGAACTATAATCTTATTAATTTCCCTTGCGTCGAGAACGAGTCTCACCGAATTGTCGGCTTTCTTGACCACTAATAGTGGACTGCAATAAGGCGATAATGAAGTCTCTATGATATTCCACGAGAGCATTTTCTTTATTTCTTGAGCCACTGCCTCTCTTTGTGACCAAGGTATAGAATAGGAATTCTTACAGAAAGTGTCGTGGGGCCGGACATCCATGCTATACTGATACGTCCTAATGACCCCGGGTCTTTTATCAAGCACACGAGCATAGCGTAACAATACACTTCTAAGATCACCCTTCTGTTGTTGTGAGATTTCCGAGCATTCAGATATTTTCTGTTCAATTTCATGCTGCTCTACCTGCTGATACCACAGTTCACTCGAGTCGCTATTTCGTGAAGTATTGACCTATAGGATTTGGATGTGTATTTTTCGACAAGCTTTGTCGTTCCTACTCTTGACTTTTATTAAATCCACACTACAGTTCTTTCCGTTAATATATAAATGACACTTTCCAGATTCCAAGTCAATTTTAGCATACTTTTCCCTTAAGAAGTCCATGCCGAAAATGCACCGTTCTGTCAACCCTTCTACAACTAGAAAAACGGAATTTTGTTCCGCTGCAGATGTAAATTACCGTTTTTCTGATTAACGAGATTTAATGGAAATAGCAACTTTAAACTTTGCCTACGTCTCTGTCAGTCGCAAGGAAACTGTATTTGAAGGTGAAGGTGATTTTGTAGACATGTGTGAAAGACATGTTCTGAAATGCAAGTGTTGTTGTTTGGAGAGCACATCGGTTACGTGATAGATGTGTAGCCAAGCAGTAATTTGTCGCCATAGCTGCAAATATTAGCCGGTAATATGAAGTGTTGTCAGCTAAAGTCTGATGATGCAGACGACCGTATGGACGAAGTATCCAAGAGTACCGCTAGGCCGCGCCTATTTAGCTCAGTGGTAGAGCACTGGTCTAATAAAGCAGGGGTCGTAAGTTCCATCCTCACAGGAGAAAGATGAATTTTGGAAATCAGTTGCGCGTCGTGGCCGTATAGCAAACAGTAATTGTGATGACGAACAATTAGCGACAGGCTTTTTTTTAAGAATTACTCTCAGATGTGATTAAGGCGAATGGCGCAGATAAAGCATTTGCCAAAGCGGTACAGCATAAGGTGGGACGAGGCAGTCTGAATTACATTTTATAGATGTATTTCTCACATATCTCAGAGCCTCTCGCGATCTTCGTCGTCGTCGTCCTTGTAGTCGTCGTCGTCGTCGTCGTCGCCGCCGCCGCCGCTTCTGCACAAGTAGCAAATGGCCATCGTAGCAAATGCGGCGAGGGACGCCCTGCCTTCGATTCCCAATGCACAAAGTGTGTGGTCTTGTTTCCCAGTCTATATTTGGTCGGTCTCGTCAGAGGTTGAATGTAACGAATGGGTGGGAAAGAGCAAGGGGCAGCGGCTGTGTAGAACGAAAACACAAATCCTCAGGGGTGTGAGCGTTTCGAGATGAGTCGTATACATGTAAATGTTGGTCGTCAGTGACCGTGTGGCCTAATGGATAAGGCGTCGGACTTCGGATCTGAAGATTACAGGTTCGAATGCTGTCATGCTTGTGTTTTTCCAGTTCTGAAAAAGAAACATACCGTTTTAATGTAGCAATTGAGCAGTACGAAACCGTCTGAATGTTGCTGTTGACCATTTTTTGCTTGCAGATGCTCTTGAGCTTGAAACACACACAACAAGACCGGTGTTAACTAGCGAAATGGTCGGCAGAGTGCCGACACAGCGAGTTTTGACTATCACTTGCACATCTAAAACAACGTCGGAAAGTAACTCGTTCGGCTTTTGAGTCACATAAAGTATGTGTGTTAATTTTGACGCCACTAGCTCTGCTTGTTGTCATGCAATTTCTTTGCCTCTCAGAAATGATTATGACATAAAAGTGAAGTACGTGACGAGTGTGACGTTAGGAAAACATTAGGCAGCATGGAGAGATTCTGTATGGGACCACCCAACCCAAACGAGTACTGTGTGACGTGCTACCCGGCAGGTATTCACCGAGGTAGCCGGCTAGCTCAGTCGGTAGAGCGTCAGACTCTTAATCCCAGGGTCGTGGGTTCGAGCCAGACGCTGGGCGGAACGGAATTTTGTTCCGCTGCAGGTGTAAATTACCGTTTTTCTGATTAATGAGATTTAATGGAAATAGCAACTTTAAACTTTGCCTACGTCTCTGTCAGTCGCAAGGAAACTGTATTTGAAGGTGAAGGTGATTTTGTAGACATGTGTGAAAGACATGTTCTGAAATGCAAGTGTTGTTGTTTGGAGAGCACATCGGTTACGTGTCAGATGTGTAGCCAAGCAGTAATTTGTCGCCATAGCTGCAAATATTAGCCGGTAATATGAAGTGTTGTCAGCTAAAGTCTGATGATGCTGACGACCGTAAGGACGAAGTACCCAAAAGTACCGCTAGGCCCCCCTCTTTAGCTCAGTGGTAGAGCATTGTCTAATAACCCAGGGGTCGTAAGTTCCATCCTCACAGGAGAAGCATGAATTTTGGAAATCAGTTGCGCGTCGTGGCCGTATAGCAAACAGTACCTGTGATGACGAACAATTAGCGACAGGCGTTTTTTTAAGAATTACTCTCAGATGCGATTAAGGCGAATGGCTCAGATAAAGCATTTGCCAAAGCGGTACAGCATAATGTGGGACGAGGCAGTCTGAATTACATTTTATAGATGTATTTCTCACATATCTCAGAGCCTCTCGCGATATTCGTCGTCGTCGCCGCCGCCGCTTCTGCAGAAGTAGCAAATGGCCATCGTAGCAAATGTGGCGAGGGACGCCCTGCCTTCGATTCCGAATGCACAAAGTGTGTGGTCTTGTTTCTCAGTCTATATTTGGTCGGTCACGTGGGGAAGAAGTTGAATGTAACGAATGGGTGGGAAAGAGCAAGGGGCAGCGGCTGTGTAGAACGAAAACACAAATCCTCAGGGGTGTGAGCGTTTCGAGATGAGTCGTATACATGTAAATGTTGGTCGTAAGTGACCGTGTGGCCTAATGGATAAGGCGTCGGACTTCGGATCTGAAGATTACAGGTTCGAATGCTGTCACGCTTGTGTTTTTCCAGTTCTGAAAAAGAAACATACCGTTTTAATGTAGCAATTGAGCAGTACGAAACCGTCTGAATGTTGCTGTTGACCATTTTTTGCTTGGAGATGCTCTTGAGCTTGAAACACACACAACAAGACCGGTGTTAACTAGCGAAATGTTCGGCAGATTGCCGACACAGCAAGTTTTGACTATCACTTGCACATCTAAAACAACGTCGGAAAGTAACTCGTTCGGCTTTTGAGTCACATAAAGTATGTGTGTTAATGTTGACGCCACTAGCTCTGCTTGTTGTCATGCAATTTCTTTGCCTCTCAGAAATGATTATGACATAACAGTGAAGTACGTGACGAGTGTGACGTTAGGAAAACATTAGGCAGCATGGAGAGATTCTGTATGGGACAACCCAACCCAAACGAGTACTGTGTGACGTGCTACCCGGCAGGTATTCACCGAGGTAGCCGGCTAGCTCAGTCGGTAGAGCGTCAGACTCTTAATCCCAGGGTCGTGGTTTCTAGCCAGACGCTGGGCGGAACGGAATTTTGTTCCGCTGCAGGTGTAAATTACCGTTTTTCTGATTAATGAGATTTAATGGGAATAGCAACTTTAAACTTTGCCTACGTCTCTGTCAGTCGCAAGGAAACTGTATTTGAAGGTGAAGGTGATTTTGTAGACATGTGTGAAAGACATGTTCTGAAATGCAAGTGTTGTTGTTTGGAGAGCACATCGGTTACGTGTCAGATGTGTAGCCAAGCAGTAATTTGTCGCCATAGCTGCAAATATTAGCCGGTAATATGAAGTGTTGTCAGCTAACGTCTGATGATGCTGACGACCGTAAGGACGAAGTACTCAAGAGTATCGCTAGGCCCCCCTCTTTAGCTCAGTGGTAGAGCATTGGTCTAATAACCCAGGGGTCGTAAGTTCCATCCTCACAGGAGAAACATGAATTTTGGAAATCAGTTGCGCGTCGTGGCCGTATAGCAAACAGTACCTGTGATGACGAACAATTAGCGACAGGCGTTTTTTTAAGAATTACTCTCAGATGCGATTAAGGCGAATGGCGCAGATAAAGCATTTGCCAAAGCGGTACAGCATAAGGTGGGACGAGGCAGTCTGAATTACATTTTATAGATGTATTTCTCACATATCTCAGAGCCTCTCGCGATATTCGTCGTCGTCGCCGCCGCCGCTTCTGCAGAAGTAGCAAATGGCCATCGTAGCAAATGCGGCGAGGGACGCCCTGCCTTCGATTCCGAATGCACAAAGTGTGTGGTCTTGTTTCTCAGTCTATATTTGGTCGGTCACGTGGGGAAGAAGTTGAATGTAACGAATGGGTGGGAAAGAGCAAGGGGCAGCGGCTGTGTAGAACGAAAACACAAATCCTCAGGGGTGTGAGCGTTTCGAGATGAGTCGTATACATGTAAATGTTGGTCGTAAGTGACCGTGTGGCCTAATGGATAAGGCGTCGGACTTCGGATCGGAAGATTACAGGTTCGAATGCTGTCACGCTTGTGTTTTTCCAGTTCTGAAAAAGAAACATACCGTTTTAATGTAGCAATTGAGCAGTACGAAACCGTCCGAATGTTGCTGTTGACCATTTTTTGCTTGGAGATGCTCTTGAGCTTGAAACTCACACAACAAGACCGGTGTTAACTAGCGAAATGGTCGGCAGAGTGCCGACACAGCGAGTTTTGACAATCACTTGCACATCTAAAACAACGTCGGAAAGTAACTCGTTCGGCTTTTGAGTCACATAAAGTATGTGTGTTAATTTTGACGCCACTAGCTCTGCTTGTTGTCATGCAATTTCTTTGCCTCTCAGAAATGATTATGACATAAAAGTGAAGTACGTGACGAGTGTGACGTTAGGAAAACATTAGGCAGCATGGAGAGATTCTGTATGGGACCACCCAACCCAAACGAGTACTGTGGAGATGCTCTTGAGCTTGAAACACACACAACAAGACCGGTGTTAACTAGCGAAATGGTCGGCAGAGTGCCGACACAGCGAGTTTTGACAATCACTTGCACATCTAAAACAACGTCGGAAAGTAACTCGTTCGGCTTTTGAGTCACATAAAGTATGTGTGTTAATTTTGACGCCACTAGATCTGCTTGTTGTCATGCAATTTCTTTGCCTCTCAGAAATGATTATGACATAAAAGAGAAGTACGTGACGAGTGTGACGTTAGGAAAACATTAGGCAGCATGGAGAGATTCTGTATGGGACCACCCAACCCAAACGAGTACTGTGTTTCGTGCTACCCTCCAGGTATTCACGGAGGTAGCCGGCTAGCTCAGTCGGTAGAGCGTCAGACTCTTAATCCCAGGTTCGTGGGTTCGAGCCAGACGCTGGGCGGAAACGGAATTTTGTTCCGCTGCAGTTGTAAATTACAGTTTTTCTGATTAACGAGATTTAATGGAAATAGCAACCTTAAACTTTGCCTACGTCTCTGTCAGTCGCAAGGAAACTGTATTTGAAGGTGAAGGTGATTTTGTAGACATGTGTGAAAGACATGTTCTGAAATGCAAGTGTTGTTGTTTGGAGAGCACATCGGTTACGTGTCAGATGTGTAGCCAAGCAGTAATTTCTCGCCATAGCTGCAAATATTAGCCGGTAATATGAAGTGTTGTCAGCTAAAAGTCTGATGATGCAGACGACCGTAAGGACGAAGTACCCAAGAGTACCGCTAGGCCGCGCCTATTTAGCTCAGTGGTAGAGCACTGGTCTAATAAAGCAGGGGTCGTAAGTTCCATCCTCACAGGAGAAAGATGAATTTTGGAAATCAGTTGCGCGACATGGCCGTTTAGCAAACATTACCTGTGATGACGAACAATTAGCGACAGGCGTATTTTAAGAATTACTCTCAGATGTGATTAAGGCGAATGGCGCAGATAAAGCATTTGCCAAGGCGGTACAGCATAAGGTGGGACGAGGCAGTCTGAATTACATTTTATAGATGTATTTCTCACATATCTCAGAGCCTCTCGCGATATTCGTCGTCGTCGTCGTCGCCGCAGCCGCTACTGCAGAAGTAGCAAATGGCCATCGTAGCAAATGCGGCGAGGGACGCCCTGCCTTCGATTCCGAATGCACAAAGTGTGTGGTCTTGTTTCTCAGTCTATATTTGGTCGGTCTCGTCAGAGGTTGAACTTAACGAATGGGTGGGAAAGAGCAAGGGGCAGCGGCTGTGTAGAACGAAAACACAAATCCTCAGGGGTGTGAGCGTTTCGAAATGAGTCGTATACATGTAAATGTTGGTTGTCAGTGACCGTGTGGCCTAATGGATAAGGCGGCGGACTTCGGATCGGAAGATTACAGGTTCGAATGCTGTCTGCTTGTGTTTTCCCAGTTCTGAAAAAGAAACATACCGTTTTAATGTAGCAATTGAGCAGTACGAAACCGTCTGAATGTTGCTGTTGACCATTTTTTGCTTCGAGATGCTCTTGAGCTTGAAACACACACAACAAGACCGGTGTTAACTAGCGAAATGGTCGGCAGAGTGCCGACACAGCGAGTTTTGACAATCACTTGCACATCTAAAACAACGTCGGAAAGTAACTCGTTCGGCTTTTGAGTCACATAAAGTATGTGTGTTAATTTTGACGCCACTAGCTCTGCTTGTTGTCATGCAATTTCTTGGCCTCTCAGAAATGATTATGACATAAAAGTGAAGTACGTGACGAGTGTGACGTTAGGAAAACATTAGGCAGCATGGAGAGATTCTGTATGGGACCACCCAAACCCAAACGAGTACTGTGTGACGTGCTACCCGGCAGGTATTCAACGAGGTAGCCGGCTAGCTCAGTCGGTAGAGCGTCAGACTCTTAATCCCAGGGTCGTGGGTTCGAGCCAGACGCTGGGCGGAACGGAATTTTGTTCCGCTGCAGGTGTAAATTACCGTTTTTCTGATTAACGAGATTTAATGGAAATAGCAACTTTAAACTTTGCCTACGTCTCTGTCAGTCGCAAGGAAACTGTATTTGAAGGTGAAGGTGATTTTGTAGACATGTGTGAAAGACATGTTCTGAAATGCAAGTGTTGTTGTTTGGAGTGCACATCGGTTACGTGTCAGATGTGTAGCCAAGCAGTAATTTGTCGCCATAGCTGCAAATATTAGCCGGTAATATGAAGTGTTGTCAGCTAAAGTCTGATGATGCAGACGACCGTAAGGACGAAGTACCCAAGAGTACCGCTAGGCCGCGCCTATTTAGCTCAGTGGTAGAGCACTGGTCTAATAAACCAGGGGTCTTAAGTTCCATCCTCACAGTAGAAAGATGAATTTTGGAAATCAGTTGCGCGTCGTGGCCGTATAGCAAACAGTACCTGTGATGACGAACAATTAGCGACAGGCGTATTTTAAGAATTACTCTCAGATGTGATTAAGGCGAATGGCGCAGATAAAGCATTAGCCAAAGCGGTACAGCATAAGGTGGGACGAGGCAGTCTGAATTACATTTTATAGATGTATTTCTCACATATCTCATAGCCTCTCGCGATATTCGTCTTCGTCGTCTTCGCCGCCGCCGCTTCCGCAGAAGTAGCAAATGGCCATCGTAGCAAATGCGGCGAGGGACGCCCTGCCTTCGATTCCGAAAGCACAAAGTGTGTGGTCTTGTTTCTCAGTCTATATTTGGTCGGTCTCGTCAGAGGTTGAATGTAACGAATGGGTGGGAAAGAGCAAGGGGCAGCGGCTGTGTAGAACGAAAACACAAATCCTCAGGGGTGTGAGCGTTTCGAGATGAGTCGTATACATGTAAATGTTGGTCGCCAGTGACCGTTTGGCCTAATGGATAAGGCGTCGGACTTCGGATCTGAAGATTACAGGCTCGAATGCTGTCACGCTTGTGTTTTTCCAGTTCTGAAAAAGAAACATACCGTTTTAATGTAGCAATTGAGCAGTACGAAACCGTCCGAATGTTGCTGTTGACCATATTTTCCTTGGAGATGCTCTTGAGCTTGAAACACACACAACAAGACCGGTGTTAACTAGCGAAATGGTCGGCAGAGTGCCGACACAGCGAGTTTTGACTATCACTTGCACATTTAAAACAACGTCGGAAAGTAACTCGTTCGGCTTTTGAGTCACATAAAGTATGTGTGTTAATTTTGACGCCACTAGCTCTGCTTGTTGTCATGCAATTTCTTTGCCTTTCAGAAATGATTATGACATAAAAGTGAAGTACGTGACGAGTGTGACGTTAGGAAAACATTAGGCAGCATGGGGAGTTTCTATATGGGACACCCAACCCAAACGAGTACTGTGTGACGTGCTACCCGGCAGTTATTCACCGAGGTAGCCGGCTAGCTCAGTCGGTAGAGCGTCAGACTCTTAGTCCCAGGGTGGTGGGTTCGAGCCAGACGCTGGGCGGAACGGAATTTTGTTCCGCTGCAGGTGTAAATTACCGTTTTTCTGATTAACGAGATTTAATGGAAATAGCAACTTTAAACTTTGCCTACGTCTCTGTCAGTCGCTAGGAAACTGTATTTGAAGGTGAAGGTGATTTTGTAGACATGTGTGAAAGACATGTTCCGAAATGCAAGTGTTGTTGTTTGGAGAGCACATCGGTTACGTGTCAGATGTGTAGCCAAGCAGTAATTTGTCGCCATAGCTGCAAATATTAGCCGGTAATATGAAGTGTTGTCAGCTAAAGTCTGATGATGCAGACGACCGTAAGGACGAAGTATCCAAGAGTACCGCTAGGCCGCGCCTATTTAGCTCAGTGGTAGAGCACTGGTCTAATAAAGCAGGGGTCGTAAGTTCCATCCTCAAAAGAGGAAAGATGAATTTTGGAAATCAGTTGCGCGTCGTGGCCGTATAGCAAACAGTACCTGTGATGACGAACAATTAGCGACAGGCGTATTTTAAGAATTACTCTCGGATGTGATTAAGGCGAATGGCGCAGATAAAGCATTTGCCAAAGCGGTACAGCATAAGGTGGGACGAGGCAGTCTGAATTACATTTTATAGATGTATTTCTAACATATCTCAGAGCCTCTCGCGATCTTCGTCGTCGTCGTCGTCGTCTTCGCCGCCGCCGCATCTGCAGAAGTAGCAAATGGCCATCGTAGCAAATGCGGCGAGGGACGCCCTGCCTTCGATTCCGAAAGCACAAAGTGTGTGGTCTTGTTTCTCAGTCTATATTTGGTCGGTCTCGTCAGAGGTTGAATGTAACGAATGGGTGGGAAAGAGCAAGGGGCAGCGGCTGTGTAGAACGAAAAAACAAATCCTCAGGGGTGTAAGCGTTTCGAGATGAGTCGTATACATGTAAATGGTGGTCGTCAGTGACCGTGTGGCCTAATGGATAAGGCGTCGGACTTCGGATGTGATGATTACAGGCTCGAATGCTGTCACGCTTGTGTTTTTCCAGTTCTGAATAAGAAACATACCGTTTTAATGTAGCAATTGAGCAGTACGAAACCGTCTGAATGTTGCTGTTGACCAATTTTTGCTTGGAGATGCTCTTGAGCTTGAAACACACAGAACAATACCGGTGTTAACTAGCGAAATGGTCGGAAGAGTGCCGACACAGCGAGTTTTGACTATCACTTGCACATCTAAAACAACGTCGGAAAGTAACTCGTTCGGCTTTTGATCCACATAAAGTATGTGTGTTAATTTTGACGCCACTAGCTCTGCTTGTTGTCATGCAATTTCTTTGCCTCTCAGAAATGATTATGACATAAAAGTGAAGTACGTGACGAGTGTGACGTTAGGAAAACATTAGGCAGCATGGAGAGTTTCTATATGGGACACCCAACCCAAACGAGTACTGTGTGACGTGCTACCCGGCAGTTATTCACCGAGGTAGCCGGCTAGCTCAGTCGGTAGAGCGTCAGACTCTTAGTCCCAGGGTGGTGGGTTCGAGCCAGACGCTGGGCGGAACGGAATTTTGTTCCGCTGCAGGTGTAAATTACCGTTTTTCTGATTAACGAGATTTAATGGAAATAGCAACTTTAAACTTTCCCTACGTCTCTGTCAGTCGCTAGGAAACTGTATTTGAAGGTGAAGGTGATTTTGTAGACATGTGTGAAAGACATGTTCCGAAATGCAAGTGTTGTTGTTTGGAGAGCACATCGGTTACGTGTCAGATGTGTAGCCAAGCAGTAATTTGTCGCCATAGCTGCAAATATTAGCCGGTAATATGAAGTGTTGTCAGCTAAAGTCTGATGATGCAGACGACCGTAAGGACGAAGTATCCAAGAGTACCGCTAGGCCGCGCCTATTTAGCTCAGTGGTAGAGCACTGGTCTAATAAAGCAGGGGTCGTAAGTTCCATCCTCAAAAGAGGAAAGATGAATTTTGGAAATCAGTTGCGCGTCGTGGCCGTATAGCAAACAGTACCTGTGATGACGAACAATTAGCGACAGGCGTATTTTAAGAATTACTCTCGGATGTGATTAAGGCGAATGGCGCAGATAAAGCATTTGCCAAAGCGGTACAGCATAAGGTGGGACGAGGCAGTCTGAATTACATTTTATAGATGTATTTCTAACATATCTCAGAGCCTCTCGGGATCTTCGTCGTCGTCGTCGTCGTCTTCGCCGCCGCCGCATCTGCAGAAGTAGCAAATGGCCATCGTAGCAAATGCGGCGAGGGACGCCCTGCCTTCGATTCCGAAAGCACAAAGTGTGTGGTCTTGTTTCTCAGTCTATATTTGGTCGGTCTCGTCAGAGGTTGAATGTAACGAATGGGTGGGAAAGAGCAAGGGGCAGCGGCTGTGTAGAACGAAAAAACAAATCCTCAGGGGTGTAAGCGTTTCGAGATGAGTCGTATACATGTAAATGGTGGTCGTCAGTGACCGTGTGGCCTAATGGATAAGGCGTCGGACTTCGGATGTGATGATTACAGGCTCGAATGCTGTCACGCTTGTGTTTTTCCAGTTCTGAATAAGAAACATACCGTTTTAATGTAGCAATTGAGCAGTACGAAACCGTCTGAATGTTGCTGTTGACCATTTTTTGCTTGGAGATGCTCTTGAGCTTGAAACACACAGAACAATACCGGTGTTAACTAGCGAAATGGTCGGAAGAGTGCCGACACAGCGAGTTTTGACTATCACTTGCACATCTAAAACAACGTCGGAAAGTAACTCGTTCGGCTTTTGATCCACATAAAGTATGTGTGTTAATTTTGACGCCACTAGCTCTGCTTGTTGTCATGCAATTTCTTTGCCTCTCAGAAATGATTATGACATAAAAGTGAAGTACGTGACGAGTGTGACGTTAGGAAAACATTAGGCAGCATGGAGAGATTCTGTATGGTACTACCCAACCCAAACGAGTACTGCGTGACGTGCTACCCGGCAGGTATTCATCGAGGTAGCCGGCTAGCTCAGTCGGTAGAGGGTCAGACTCTTAATCCCAGGGTCGTGGGTTCGAGCCAGACGCTGCTCGGAACGTAATTTTGTTTCGCTGCAGATGTATATTACCGTTTTTCTGATTAACGAGATTTAATGGAAGTAGCAACTCTAAACTTTGCCTACGTCTCTGTCAGTCGCAAGGAAACTGTATTTGAAGGTGAAGGTGATTTTGTAGACATGTGTGAAAGACATGTTCTGAAATGCAAGTGTTGTTGTTTGGAGAGCACATCGGTTACGTGTCGGATGTGTAGCCAAGCAGTAATTTGTCGCCATAGCTGCAAATATTAGCCGGTAATATGAAGTGTTGTCAGCTAAGGTCTGATGATGCTGACGACCGTAAGGACGAAGTACCCAAGAGTACCGCCAGGCCGCGCCTCTTTAGCTCAGTGGTAGAGCACTGGTCTAATAAACCAGGGGTCGTAAGTTCCATCCTCACAGGAGAAAGATGAATTTTGGAAATCAGTTGCGCGTCGTGGCCGTATAGCAAACAGTACCTGTGATGACGAACAATTAGCAACAGGCGTTTTTTTAAGAATTACTCTCAGATGCGATTAAGGCGAATGGCGCAGATAAAGCATTTGCCAAAGCGGTACAGCATAAGGTGGGACGAGGCAGTCTGAATTACATTTTATAGATGTATTTCTCACATATCTCAGAGCCTCTCGCGATATTCGTCGTCGTCGTCGTCGTCGTCGTCGTCGTCGTCGCCGCCGCGGCCGCTTCTGCAGAAGTAGCAAATGGCCATCGTAGCAAATGCGGCGAGGGACGCCCTGCCTTCGATTCCGAATGCACAAAGTGTGTGGTCTTGTTTCTCAGTCTATATTTGGTCGGTCTCGTCAGAGGTTGAATGTAACGAATGGGTGGGAAAGAGCAAGGGGCAGCGGCTGTGTAGAACGAAAACACAAATCCTCAGGGGTGTGAGCGTTTCGAGATGAGTCGTATCCATGTAAATGTTGGTCGTCAGTGACCGTGTGGCCTTATGGATAAGGCGTCGGACTTCGGATCGGAAGATTACAGGTTCGAATGCTGTCACGCTTGTGTTTTTCCAGTTCTGAAAAAGAAACATACCGTTTTAATGTAGCAATTGAGCAGTACGAAACCGTCTGAATGTTGCTGTTGACCATTTTTTGCTTCGAGATGCTCTTGAGCTTGAAACACACACAACAAGACCGGTGTTAACTAGCGAAATGGTCGGCAGAGTGCCGACACAACGAGTTTTGACAATCACTTGCACATCTAAAACAACGTCGGAAAGTAACTCGTTCGGCTTTTGAGTCACATAAAGTATGTGTGTTAATTTTGACGCCACTAGCTCTGCTTGTTGTCATGCACTTTCTTTGCCTCTCAGAAATGATTATGACATAAAAGTGAAGTACGTGACGAGTGTGACGTTAGGAAAACATTAGGCAGCATGGAGAGATTCTGTATGGGACCACCCAACCCAAACGAGTACTGTGTGACGTGCTAACCGGCAGGTATTCACCGAGGTAGCCGGCTAGCTCAGTCGGTAGAGCGTCAGACTCTTAATCCCAGGGTCGTGGGTTCGAGCCAGACGCTTTGCGAAACGGAATTTTGTTCTGCTGCAGGTGTAAATTACCGTTTTTCTGATTAACGAGATTTAATGGAAATAGCAACTTTAAACTTTGCCTACGTCTCTGTCAGTCGCAAGGAAACTGTATTTGAAGGTGAAGGTGATTTTGTAGACATGTGTGAAAGACATGTTCTGAAATGCAAGTGTTGTTGTTTGGAGAGCACATGGGTTACGTGTCAGATGTGTAGCCAAGCAGTAATTTGTCGCCATAGCTGCAAATATTAGCCGGTAATATGAAGTGTTGTCACCTAAAGTCTGATGATGCAAACGACCGTAAGGACGAAGTATCCAAGAGTACCGCTAGGCCGCGCCTATTTAGCTCAGTGGTAGAGCACTGGTCAAATAAACCGGGGGTCGTAAGTTCCATCGTCACAGGAGAAAGATGAATTTTGGAAATCAGTTGCGCGTCGTGGCCGTATAGCAAACAGTACCTGTGATGACGAACAATTAGCGACAGGCGTATTTTAAGAATTACTCTCAGATGTGATTAAGGCGAATGGCGCATTTAAAGCATTTGCCAAAGCGGTACAGCATAGATTCTTCGGCGGACCTCGGAAGAGTTCCGCCCTTCGATACCTTGCAGAGTACTGCTACGTATCGAAGTGTTAGGGCTTCGCAGAAGTCGCAGTCGCAGTCGCAGTCGCAGTTCCGGAACCGCCAGCAGCAGCAGCAGCAGCAGCAGCAGTTTCCAGTGCCGCCAGTTTTGCAGTAGCAGTCGTCGCCGGACCCAGCCGCAGCTTCCGGACCCAGCCGCCGCCGCCGCCGCCGCCGCCGCAGCTTCCGGCCCCCGCCGCCGCCGCCGCCGCCGCCGCCGCCGCAGCTTCCGGCCCCCGCCGCCGCCGCCGCCGCCGCCGCCGCCAGGACCCAGTGCTTCGTCTTCCTCTCCTGCTTTCGTTGTCGTCGCTATTCTCGTCTTCGTCTTTGCCTTCATCCTTTCGCTCCTCGACGTCTCTCATCTGTCATCTGTAATCTGTTCCTGACTTTGTCCCTTGTCTGTCCCCATTCTTCTTTTCTGTGTTTCCAGTTTTCCTTACTGCCATCATGACCACCCCCACCACCACCGCCACTACCACCGCCATCGTCTATACGACGCCCTCCCTCGCTGCCACTACTCTTACTTGGTGTGCTCAGTCGCCCCCGTCCTACTCTATCCCGCCCCTCCTCACCCTTCCCACCCCAGCCCCCTTTGTCGCCCCATCCCCTGCTCCTTCTCCCCAAGCCTCCACACACGACCCCTTTCCCCCACTCCCCCACACCACTCATGCGGCCCCTGCCAGGGTTGTGTCTCGTCGGGCTACGACCCATGCCGCACCATCGCCGGCGCCAGCACCACCACCTGCAGCAGCGCCACAACCAGCAGCAGCACCAACAGCAGCACCAACAGCAGCACCAGCACCAGCACCGACACCGGGACCTGCCGCTTCCCGTCATCTCCCCGTCACTCCTGTGCCCCACACCTCCTCCCATCCTGTCCCCGCTGTTAAACGTCCCAGTGGCACCCCCGCCTCCTCTGCACCCAAGAAGTCCCAGCATCTTCCCCCTCCCCCACCCCTAGATGCCATGGATGTCTCCCCTCCAGCCCCCTCTACTTCCTCTTCTAACTCCCCCTCCTACAAGTATCTCCTCTCCCGTCCTGATCCCTCTCTCCTGGAGGCCCGCAACCTGACCTTGCTCCTCCGCCAATACTTCCCTGCAGCCCCCATCTCCCTTCTTACCCCCCGTAGGGACTCTGTCTTGATCACCTCCCCAAGCCCTACCCTACACTCCGACATCCTCTCCCGAATTCCTCTCACCCGATTTGGACCTAATGCCTCCCTTGCCCCTGCTCCTTCCCCTTCCTCCCCCCGTCAACCCCAACCCCCACGTCGCCCGCCGACCCTCACCGCCGTGATCACTCGGCTTAGCCCGACGATCACGGAGGAAGAGGTGCTGGCGGAGTTGAAGGCCCACCCGTACCTGGAGGTGCGAGCTGTTCGCCGCATTTTCAACTCTGCGGGCCCCACTCGCCTTATGCGAGTTTTCTCCGAACACGCTCCCTCCATCGACCATCTCCTTAAGGAGGGTGCCCTCCTCTTCCACCGCCAGTATAAGGTTGACCCCTCCCGCTCCCCACCACAATCCATTCGCTGCCAGAGGTGTCTGCGTTATAACGCACACCCAACATCAGAGTGCCGCGAGGCCCCAGTCTGCCCGCATTGTAAGCAAGCGCACTTCCTCCGGCAGTGCCCCAACCTTCAGTCTCCTCCCTCCTGCAATACCTGCAACCTCCAACACCCTACCTACTCCCAGAAATGCAAGGCTCGACCTCCTCCATCCGCTCCTGAACTCACTGTTCCTCTCCGCCCTTTGGATGACCCCACCCCTCCTGGCAATTCCCTCCGTCCTCCCCCCACCGCAGAGGACATCATCAGGTTCGTCACAATAGTGCTCCAGAACGTCCATCCCTTTCAGCGTCCCCACACCCTCCACCAGATTTCCCTCGCTGCCCGTTCAGTGTTCCACCTCAACACCTACGCCACCTATTCCCACAACCAGGCCCATTTCACCTTCTCCCGTCTCGACACCCTCGTTTAAATTCCCATTATGGCACGACAGCACCGTATCCTGTTCAATAACATCCGCTCCCTTCCCACCAACAAGCACCTCCTTATGCATACCCTTACGACCCACCGTGTGGATGCCTTCCTTCTGAACGAAACCTTTCTTCAGCCCCACCACACCGTCCACACCTCGCCCTACCTCCTTCACCGGTCTGACAATCCACTCCAGATAGCGCGTGGCGGAGTTGCCATTGGCCACCACCGCCAGATCCCTGTCCGGCTCCAACCCCTCCTTCCTGACCCCACAGAACACTTGATCCTTAGTCTCTTCTTCCCCGGCCTTACCCTTACCTGTGCCACCATCTATGTCCGCCCCGCTGCACCTATTCCTTTCGACTTCCTTTCCCACATCGACCGTACCTTCTCCTCCTACGTGATCGCCGCCGACCTTAACATCCATAGTCGTTCTGCCGCCCAGTTACGGCGGTGGCATCGGTTCCTTGCCACCCTCCAAGGCGACGTCCTTCCAATTCCCCAACACACCCGCCCTGAATCCAATACCACTCCCGATGTCGTCCTAGCCTCCCCCACCCTGCTTGGCCGCATAGCGGTGGACGTCCTTGATCCCATTGGCAGTGACCATCTCCCTGTCCTCCTCACTGTATCAGACGGTCGTCGCCCCCGTCCCGACCCGCGCCATGACCCTCCCCCGAAATATGTCCATGACTACTCCCGTGCCAACTGGAATGCCTACCGGGACTCCCTTGCTCTCCAGGTCGATAGCCACCCCCTCACCTACCACCAACCTGATGACGTTACCCGTGCTGCCTCCTTTCTCCAGCAGACCTTGTCTGAGGCCGTGGAGGCCCACGTCCCTACCATTGCCATCCATCCGCACCGCCCCACCTTACCCCCACAGGCCGTCCTTCTCCTGCGTGAATCCCGCCGGCTCTACCGTGCCTTCCTTCACACACGTGACCAGGACACACTACGACGCCACCGGCAACTACAGCGACACATCAGGAACTTACTCACGGCAAAGAAACGCCGGGACTGGCGACAGACATGCACCCGTCTTAATGCCACCTTACCTATCAACTCGTCCAAGTACTGGTCAGCCTTCCGCCGCCTTACCGGATCTAAACCCTCTCCCTACTACCCTCTCCTTCATGATGACCACCCCTTCCCTGATGCCCTTAGTAAGGCCAACCATTTCGCCTCCTACCTCTCCGATATCCTTACCATCCCTGACGATCCCCAGTTCGATTATTCCCTCTTTCCTGATGTCCGTGATCGAACTGATACCTCTGTCCCCCCGCTTGCTCCTGGCTTCCAGTACTTGGACAACATCACACACACAGAACTAAATACCCCAATCACCACTCAAGATATCATTGCTACACTTCGCCCTAAACGCAACACTGCTCCCGGTCACGATCGTGTTACTTACCGTCACCTCCGTGAAGCTCCTGCCTCCTTCCTCTCCACATTGGCCAGGCTCTACAATGTGGTCCTGTCCACCGGCTACTACCCCGACCTGTGGAAAACCTCCCGGATCCTGATGTTCCTCAAGCCCGACAAACCGCCTTCCGCTGTCTCCTCCTACCGTCCCATCAGCCTTACCTCGGTCTTCAGCAAGGTCCTGGAATCCATTCTTACCCGCCGCCTACACAAGCACCTTCACCAACACCGCCTCCTCCCCCCTACCCAATGTGGCTTTCGGCCGTCCTTCTCAGCCGATGACCTCCTCCTTCACCTCACTCACCTCCTCTCCGAACAACTCAATTCCCGTCGTTCCGCCATCTTCCTTTCCCTCGACCTCGAACGCGCATATGACCGTGTGTGGCATTCCGGTCTCCTTTTCAAGCTCCAAACCTTTGCTCTTCCTCTCAACTATGTCCGTCTGGTCGCTTCCTTCCTTTCCCACCGTCCTTCCTATGTCACCATCCACAACACTGATTCCTACACCTTCTACCCCTCCGCCGGTGTGCCCCAAGGTTCCGTCCTTTCCCCTCTTCTCTACCTCCTTTACACGGCAGACATGCCTCCACCTGCACCTCCCCTACACCTTCTCCAGTACGCCGATGACACTGCCTTCCTTGCCCTCGCTCCCACCCTGCAACGCTCCCAGCACCTTCTCCAATCCTATCTTGACCGGTTCACCACTTGGTGTAACCAGTGGTTGCTCAAGGTCAATCCTTCCAAGACCCAGGCGATCATTGTAGGCAAAACCACTCGTTCCTTCCGTCTCCTTGATTTCTATCTTACTATTTATGGCCGTCCCATCACCCTCACACCTACTCTCAAGTACCTTGGTGTCACCCTCGACCGTCGCCTCTCCTGGAACCCACATCTCCGGACGATCCAAGCCAAGGCACGCTCCCGCCTCCGCCTCCTTAAGCTCCTTTCTGGCCGTACATGGGGTCTGGACCCTTCCACCATCCTCTACACCTACAAGTCCCTCATCCGTCCTATCCTTTGCTATGCTCATCCCGCCTGGATCTCTGCCCCTCCTACCTTCTACAAGTCCATTCAGATCCTAGAACGCCATGCGCTCCGCCTCGCCTATCGCATCCGTCTCCCTTCCCCCACGCGGATCCTCTATGACCTGATTCCCTTCCCGCACCTCCTCCTTTTCCTCGAACGGTTACGGATCCTCTACACCTCCCGCAAGCTTGATCCTCCACACCCTCTTGTCTCTCCCATCCTCTCCCACCCCAACCCGCTGCCGCGCCTGCATTCCTATATCCCACCTGCTCTCCATCTTTACACCCTCCACACCCTCTCCCTCGGTGGCTTCCGTCAACTCCCCCTCCCTGATGAAGCCCTCCTCCCCTCCATCTACCCCTCCTACCAACTTTGAGCCTTACCTTCCCTCTCCTCTCCTTTTCCTGTGGGCACCCTCTCTCCCTTCTCTCCCTCCCTCCCCTCCCCTTTCTCCTTGGGCTTCCACTCCCCCTACCCTCCCCCTTCTCCTCCATCCCTCTCCTCCACTGGCATCTTCCCCTCCCCCTCTCTCTCCTCTTCCCCACACCTTTTCCCCTTGGCAGGCCACGACTCTGCTGTCTTCCATCAGTTACTTTCATCGTCCTACGCCGAAGACCATCGCATGTGTTTGTGCCTCGACTCTCCTGCAGTGTGTTTGTGTTTCGTCGTTTGTGCTCCGCTGGTTCACGTGTGGCCATCTGCCATCTGCGTTTGTGCACCGTGTTTCTCCGCTTTTATCCATTGTGCTACGCACGTGACCGACTCCGTTTTAACTCTGTTTTGTCTACTGTTTGTACCCCGCCGTCTTGATTGTTTTTATATCTCACTCATCTCTGTTCTGTGTATACTCTGAGGCCGAAGAGCGGCATACTTGGTCCGCTGCCGGCCTACCTGTTTGCCACAGGTATTAAAATCACAATAAAGGAAAAAAAAAAAAAAAAAAAAAACGGTACAGCATAAGGTGGGACGAGGCAGTCTGAATTACATTTTATAGATGTATTTCTCACATATCTCATAGCCTCTCGCGATATTCGTCGTCGTCGTCGTCTTCGCCGCCGCCGCTTCTGCAGAAGTAGCAAATGGCCATCGTAGCAAATGCGGCGAGGGACGCCCTGCCTTCGATTCCGAATGCACAAAGTGTGTGGTCTTGTTTCTCAGTCTATATTTGGTCGGTCTCGTCAGAGGTTGAATGTAACGAATGGGTGGGAAAGAGCAAGGGGCAGCGGCTGTGTAGAACGAAAACACAAATCCTCAGGGGTGTGAGCGTTTCGAGATGAGTCGTATACATGTAAATGTTGGTCGTCAGTGACCGTTTGGCCTAATGGATAAGGCGTCGGACTTCGGATCTGAAGATTACAGGCTCGAATGCTGTCACGCTTGTGTTTTTCCAGTTCTGAAAAAGAAACATACCGTTTTAATGTAGCAATTGAGCAGTACGAAACCGTCCGAATGTTGCTGTTGATCATATTTTCCTTGGAGATGCTCTTGAGCTTGAAACACACACAACAAGACCGGTGTTAACTAGCGAAATGGTCGGCAGAGTGCCGACACAGCGAGTTTTGACTATCACTTGCACATTTAAAACAACGTCGGAAAGTAACTCGTTCGGCTTTTGAGTCACATAAAGTATGTGTGTTAATTTTGACGCCACTAGCTCTGCTTGTTGTCATGCAATTTCTTTGCCTTTCAGAAATGATTATGACATAAAAGTGAAGTACGTGACGAGTGTGACGTTAGGAAAACATTAGGCAGCATGGAGAGTTTCTATATGGGACACCCAACCCAAACGAGTACTGTGTGACGTGCTACCCGGCAGTTATTCACCGAGGTAGCCGGCTAGCTCAGTCGGTAGAGCGTCAGACTTTTAGTCCCAGGGTGGTGGGTTCGAGCCAGATGCTGGGCGGAACGGAATTTTGTTCCGCTGCAGGTGTAAATTACCGTTTTTCTGATTAACGAGATTTAATGGAAATAGCAACTTTAAACTTTGCCTACGTCTCTGTCAGTCGCTAGGAAACTGTATTTGAAGGTGAAGGTGATTTTGTAGACATGTGTGAAAGACATGTTCTGAAATGCAAGTGTTGTTGTTTGGAGAGCACATCGGTTACGTGTCGGATGTGTAGCCAAGCAGTAATTTGTCGCCATAGCTGCAAATATTAGCCGGTAATATGAAGTGTTGTCAGCTAAGGTCTGATGATGCTGACGACCGTAAAGACGAAGTACCCAAGAGTACCGCCAGGCCGCGCCTCTTTAGCTCAGTGGTAGAGCACTGGTCTAATAAATCAGGGGTCGTAAGTTCCATCCTCACAGGAGAAAGATGAATTTTGGAAATCAGTTGCGCGTCGTGGCCGTATAGCAAACAGTACCTGTGATGACGAACAATTAGCGACAGGCGTTTTTTTAAGAATTACTCTCAGATGCGATTAAGGCGAATGGCGCAGATAAAGCATTTGCCAAAGCGGTACAGCATAAGGTGGGACGAGGCAGTCTGAATTACATTTTATAGATGTATTTCTCACATATCTCAGAGCCTCTCGCGATATTCGTCGTCGTCGCCGCCGCCGCTTCTGCAGAAGTAGCAAATGGCCATCGTAGCAAATGCGGCGAGGGACGCCCTGCCTTCGATTCCGAATGCACAAAGTGTGTGGTCTTGTTTCTCAGTCTATATTTGGTCGGTCTCGTCAGGGGTTGAATGTAACGAAAGGGTGGGAAAGAGCAAGGGGCAGCGGCTGTGTAGAACGAAAACACAAATCCTCAGGGGTGTGAGCGTTTCGAGATGAGTCGTATACGTGTAAATGTTTGTTGTCAGTGACCGTGTGGCCTAATGGATAAGGCGTCGGACTTCGGATCTGAAGATTACAGGTTCGAATGCTGTCACGCTCGTGTTTTCCAGTTCTGAAAAAGAAACATACCGTTTTAATGTAGCAATTGAGCAGTACGAAACCGTCTGAATGTTGCTGTTGACCATTTTTTGCTTGGAGATGCTCTTGAGCTTGAAACACACACAGCAATACCGGTGTTAACTAGCGAAATGGTCGGCAGAGTGCCGACACCGCGAGTTTTGACTGGCACTTGCACATCTAAAACAACGTCGGAAAGTAACTCGCTCGGCTTTTGAGTCACATAAAGTATGTGTGTTAATTTTGACGCCAGTAGCTCTGCTTGTTGTCATGCAATTTCTTTGCCTCTCAGAAATGATTATGACATAAAAGTGAAGTATGTGACGAGTGTGACGTTAGGAAAACTTTAGGCAGCATGGAGAGATTCTGTATGGGACCACCCAACCCAAACGAGTACTGTGTGACGTGCTACCCGGCAGGTATTCATCGAGGTAGCCGGCTAGTTCAGTCGGTGGAGCGTGAGAATCTTAATCCTAGGTTTGTTGGTTCGAGCCCCACGCTGGGCGCGAACGGATTTTTGTTCCGCTGCAGATGTAAATTACCGTTTTTCTGATTAACGAGATTTAATGGAAATAGCAACATTAAACTTTGCCTACGTCTCTGTCAGTCGCAAGGAAACTGTATTTGAAGGTGAAGGTGATTTTGTAGACATGTGTGAAAGACATGTTCTGAAATGCAAGTGTTGTTGTTTGGAGAGCACATCGGTTACGTGTCAGATGTGTAGCCAAGTAGTAATTTGTCGCCATAGCTGCAAATATTAGCCGGTAATATGAAGTGTTGTCAGCTAAAGTCTGATGATGCAGACGACCGTAAGGACGAAGTACCCAAGAGTACCGCTAGGCCGCGCCTCTTTAGCTCAGTGGTCGCCAGCCGCTGTGGTCTCGCGGTTCTAGGCGCGCAGTCCGGAACCGTGCGACTGCTACGGTCGCAGGTTCGAATCCTGCCTCGGGCATGAATGTGTGTGATGTCCTTAGGTTAGTTAGGTTTAAGTAGTTCTAAGTTCTAGGGGACTAATGACCACAGCAGTTGAGTCCCATAGTGCTCAGAGCCATTTGAACCAATATTTAAAAACGTTGCGAGTCAGCCGCCGAGCGGGACGGACGTGTGGCGGAGCTGGACGTCTGGCTGTAGTAAACACAGGCTGAGTCGCTGCGTTTGAGGTTAGTGGTGCTGCTAAGCCGCTATTCGTGTTGCACTTGTATTCATGAAGTTCTAGAATGAAAAAGGTCGAATTATTTGAGGAAAGACACAATCAAGTTTACTTTCGATCGAAATTTCGTTCGACCTAAAGCATTTGAAATTAAAGCATGGTTTATCGAAAAAGTATTGATTAACGGTGGTGATGTTGTCGGAGTTTATCTCTCGTTTGTGACAAATGCTGTGTATCTGAAGATGAAAAGTCCAGACTTATGTAGTTCCATTGTGGATCGTTGCGGAGGTAGCGTGAAGTTTAATCATTCTGATGGGAATGTGAGTGACGTTGCTGTTAGTCATGCTGGGTACGGGATTCGTACGATCAGAGTGTTTGAGCTCCCTTTTGAAATTCCGCCCGAAGAACTTAATGTTGCCCTTCGGCCTTATGGCAGAATTATTTCCAATGTGGCAGAAAGGTGGTCTGAAGCTCATATGTTTCCTGTCTTGAACGGCGTAAGGCAAATTAAGATTGAATTACAGAAGCATGTCCCCTCTTATCTTAATATTTGTGGGTATCGTGCTTTGATTATCTATGATGGGCAACCGCGGACTTGCGCTTTATGCAATTCCACGGAACACATTCGTGCAGAATGTTCACGGAGGCGTGTCCCGCAGTTACCGCGTGACGAGATGCCGAGTTCCGGCCCTGTTGTTGGTATGAAGTTGTCATACGCTACCGCTGCTGACTTCCGCAGCCGAGGCGAGTCGGTGCCGCCTGTGCGCGGGGAGCCTGCTGCCTCGCGGGCGGTTGTCGATGATACTCCGGCTTCAAGCTCTAGATTTGCGGATGGTCTGCCGATCAGCTCCGCGCCCCTCGAATCTATGCCGACGCCAACTTTTTCCAACTCTCCCACTGTGGTTGCTCGTTCTTCCGCGGACTCGGCCGAAGATCCCAGAATACCCGCAACGGAGGTTTCCTTGCGTCGTCAGGATTCCCACCAACGTGAGGATATTGCCACTAGCTTCCGAGGAGTGGACGCTCCAGGCATCCACTCTGGGGGAACCATGAACGAAGATAGCAATCTGGACATTGGTTTCACGTTGGCGCCCACAGAAGACACTTGCGTCAAGGAAACCACAACGAGCGATAGTGTAGAATTGGAGACTGGGTTGCTACCAGTGGGAGCCATGGAAAAAGATGCGCCTCCTTCTGCCGTTGTGGAATGCGATACGCGGACTTTTGTCCGAAAAAAGGAACAGGCGACGTCAGACGTATCATCCGGTACTTCTCCTGACAGGTCGCAAACTTCATCTCCTGCTAGATCGCCGAAGAGATCTTCGAAGAAAGGCAAGAAGAGGAGATTGGCACACAAAGCAGCAGAGAGTTTAGCTCCTGCATTGCGGGAAAAGTTAAAACATTTAAGGGATAATGAACGACTACGAGAACAATGCCCAGTAGCACGAGTTAACGAGTGTACTGAAGCGGAGATGAGTCGTGCCGATGCAGATGATCTTCAACAACAACCTAGCGCACCGCTTGGCGTCGCAGGTTTGCAGACCGGCACTACTATGGATTTAGACCGAACTGTCTCAGGAAAAGGACTTGATTGGGCCGATGCCCAAGACGATCGCACCGACCACGGAATGGAGATGGACCTGACACATGCTGGTGGCATTTAATTTTTTTTTTATGTCTATTTTTCTTTCTGACAGACAGAATGGAACGGTACAGACGTGACTCTGCATGGGGTATACTTCATTAGCCAATTTCTTTTACCTGCACCTATGCCAACGGAACTGACATATAATGTGACCACGATCAATATAAATCGGATTCGCAGTGAAACGAAAGTTGCTTCTTTAAAAGATTTCCTTTACCAGTCGGATACTGATATAGCCCTCCTACAGGAATTTAATGTCCACAACTTTTATGTCCCAGGTTTTCAAGAGATTTTAAATATTGCACCGGAAGCCACATGTGGGACTGCGATCCTTGTCAAAGATGGTATTGATGTGAAGGATATCTGTCTGTTAGAAAATGGGAGGGGCATCAGTTGTAAAATTTTTACTACTACTGTTTTAAATGTATATGTCCCCTCTGGTAACAACGCTAGAGATGATAGGGCTAATTTTTTTAAGAACGATATGGTCTATTTACTTAAGGGGAATCCGGCGGAAGCTTTAATCGGTGGTGACTTTAATTGTGTACTTCACAAAAAGGATCAGCGACCAAATTTTAACTTCTCCAGGGAACTGGCGGCTTTGGTGACAAACATGAAGTGGACAGACGTGTGGGAAAGCAAATACCCCACGTTAGTCAAATTTACGTACATCAGTAGTCGCTCGCAAAGCAGAATAGACAGAATATACGTCACAGCAAACCTGGAAAATAAAATCAGTAGTATCGAAGTAATTCCCACTACCTTTTCGGACCATCTCGCAGTGAAATGCAGCATTCGGTTTTAGAAGCAAGGAACGTATTGGGGTCGCCCCTTATGGAAGCTGAATACCCATATGTTGTTCGAGGGTGCCCTATCAAGAACAGTAGCGGAGGTATGGCAGGCTGCTCTACGTATGCGCCATAAATACAGCTCTCGCCTTGCGTGGTGGACCTCATGTGCTAAAAAGAAATTGAGATCATCCCTAATAGCTTACGGGAGGGAGCGAGCGATGTGGTCTCGCAATACCGTTGAATTTTACTATACATGCTTAAGGGAACTATCAGCTCAGCAGATGACTGATGAGGTTTTCATTGAAATAAAGAAGATCAAGGCTCACCTCATAAGTCTCAAGCGACAACAGCTGGAGGGTTTAAAAATTAAATCTCGTGTCCCGACAACGGTGGAGGACGAAAACGCATCGCTGTACCACTTACTCGAACATGAAAGAAATAGAAGACGAGCGTTTATTGCTTGTCTTAGAGTGGGCGATAACCGGGTGCTGACGGAACACTCTGACATTTTAAATGCAGTTTATGGATTTTATCGTACGTTATATACTGATACCCGGTATAATCTAGACTGTGCGAACGATTTGCTACGAACTACAGGTATCGACAACGTTCTCAATGACGAGGACAATGTGTCCCTTACCACTGCGATCACATGTGAGGAGGTGTTTGATATACTTAAATATTTGCCTACCCGTAAGTCCCCAGGGCCTGATGGCTTGCCTGTAGAGTTTTATTGTAAATTTTGGCCTCTCATCGGTAATCAATTCACAGAAGTGATAAATGAAGTGTTGCAAGGTGTTACTGTTCCACGCGAGTTCAAAGAAAGCGTAACTGTGCTAATACCAAAGGGAAGGAACGCGACAGTTAAAGATCTCAATCAATTGAGACCAATATGTTTGATGAACTCGGATTATAAAATAATTGCACGTGTACTGAAGGAAAGACTGAGACCTCTAATGGAGAAGATCATAGGTGACCACCAAACCTGTCTCTCGGGGCGGAATATTTTTAAAACTGTTTGTGAATATAGGGATGTCTCTGCAATTTTTGCAACGTCATCCTCACCAGGAGGCCTTGCCTTTATCGACTTCTCAAAGGCTTTTGACAGGGTCAACCACTTATTTTTGTTCAGAACGTTGACCTATGTGGGTTTTAGTCAACATTTTGTGCAAGTTTTAATTAACATTGTTGAAGGCATCCACACACAAGTGTCTGTAAATGGGCATTTCACTCCACCCATTGAAATTCGCAACGGCGTCCCGCAGGGAAGTCCTTTGTCAATGCTCCTGTATGTTGTTGCACTGGAGCCTTTACTAAGGAGACTCGATGTCGATCTTGAGGGCATCACGATATCTGGCGTTAACAACGTCACCAATGCATATGCTGATGACGTTGGAGTGGTTATTCGTAGTAACGAAGATTTAGAGAAATTAACTACGAATATTCAGATCTTTTGTGAAGCTACAGGCGCTAGGGTTAACGAGGTGAAGAGTTCGTTTTTAAATCTTAAAGGTCTTCAAGATGTCCGTTTGGAATGGGCACGCTCCGTCGATCGTCACACCGCTCTGGGTGTCACCTTTTACCGATGTCCGCTTCAGACCATGACCTACAATTGGAAGAAAGTACTGGATACAATCAGAGGAGCCACAATACTCAATCAGACCAGACATCTGAACATTAAACAACGAATCAGAATAATTAATTGGTCCATTTTATCAAAAGCTATATATATATAGGTCAAATATGGCCAGTTTCGAAACCCATTGCCAAACGTATAATGAGTATCATTTGCCGATTTATATGGACAGGGAATATTTTTAGAGTAGCAGTCGGTACAGTTACGTTACCTTCCGCTGAAGGTGGCCTAGGTTTAACAGATATATGGCGGAAGACTACGGCGTTATATATAAAGAGGACCCTACAAATTACAGAAAAACATCCACATAGTATTACAGCCAGGCTGTATCGACTCCTACAGCCAGAAAATTTACGTCCACCCATAAATATAGGCGGAATTAATTATAAATTGAAATATATTCGCCAGTTCTTTTTAGAGATTAGCTACATGGACAGTATTGTCACGAATCCACAATCAAGGAATTGCAGGAAATTAATGGAACTCTTAACAACGAAAGAACATGTCAACAAAATGGAGTGCAGATATCCCGACAAAGACTGGAAAAGAATTTGGAAAAATATTAGTAATCGTGAACTGTCTTCCGACATTCAGGCAACCTGGTACCGAGTTGTTAATAACGTAGTTTCCACTAACGAAAAGTTGCACTCCATTGGTCTTAGTGACACGATTGTGTGCACCCGATGTGACGCAGTTGACACATTGATCCACCGCTTTCTCTGTGGCGGATACGCCGAAATATGGAGGGGACTCCAACGGCGGGTAGCCTTTATAACCAGAACTGTTAGTACTGAGATCAATGTTGAAAAATTACTCTTCCCCGATGGTGTTTTCTTCCCTGTCCAGAAAACCAATGCTGTGTTGTGGTTGTTTGGCAATTATGTACATTACGTTATATCTGAACACGGCAATGACCGTGTTTTAGAATACGAATTATACGAACGAGCAAAATATTATCAGATATGTACGCGCAGGGACCACAAAAAAACTTTTGGTAACATGTTACACATTCTGTTTCAGAGACAAGGGATTGGATAAACATCTTAATAGCCCTCGTCTACGAAAAATGTAGTCACAGGCCAAAGTAGGGGATCGCTGTTGAGGGTGAAGTACGGTGGGGACTTCGTGTGCCCCAGGGCCGCTACGGTAGCCATGAAGACCTCGGACAGAACCCCGAAACGGCACTGCGGCTTCACACTTACTGCTGGATGAACCCCATATCTCCAGCAACTACTTTCATCTATGATGATTTTCCAGGATCTCGGTAATATCGGAAGGTGGTTTCGTTGCACACAATGCAGTTGAAGCTTCTTGCACGTGTTCCTCAGTTACAATCTTTCTATTTTGTTTAATTTTTTTCAGTATGAAGCAAGAGTGACAATTTATTAATTCCCAAGAAGCCTTAATTTTTCAATTTTCAGTTCTACGGAGGAGAAGCCTCACATGGCGAAGAAGCCAAACATCATTTCATTTCCCTAACTGTCACAGTAAATTTGAAAAAAAAAAATCAGTCGATATAGCATAGAAGCTCGCCGAAGAAGGCATAAAAGGAGAGCGAATGGATGGGCTGTGTGGGGAGAAGGGAGGCCCAAATAAAAAAAAAACAAAAAAATAAAAAAAGGCAAAAAAAAGTGGTAGAGCACTGGTCTAATAAACCAGGGGTCGTAAGTTCCATCCTCACAGGAGAAAGATGAATTTTGGAAATCAGTTGCGCGTCGTGGCCGTATAGCAAACAGTACCTGTGATGACGAACAATTAGCGACAGGCGTTTTTTTAAGAATTACTCTCAGATGTGATTAAGGCGAATGGCGCAGATAAAGCATTTGCCAAAGCGGTACAGCATAAGGTGGGACGAGGCAGTCTGAATTACATTTTATAGATGTATTTCTCACATATGTCAGACCCTCTCGCGATATTCGTCGTCGTCGCCGTCGCCGCTTCTGCAGAAGTAGTAAATGGCCATCGTAGCAAATGCGGCGAGGGACGCCCTGCCTTCGATTCCGAATGCACAAAGTGTGTGGTCTTGTTTCTCAGTCTATATTTGGTCGGTCTCGTCAGAGGTTGAATGTAACGAATGGGTGGGAAAGAGCAAGGGGCAGCGGCTGTGTAGAACGAAAACACAAATCCTCAGGGGTGTGAGCGTTTCGAGATGAGTCGTATACGTGTAAATGTTTGTTGTCAGTGACCGTGTGGCCTAATGGATAAGGCGTCGGACTTCGGATCTGAAGATTACAGGTTCGAATGCTGTCACGCTCGTGTTTTCCAGTTCTGAAAAAGAAACATACCGTTTTAATGTAGCAATTGAGCAGTACGAAACCGTCTGAATGTTGCTGTTGACCATTTTTTGCTTGGAGATGCTCATGAGCTTGTACCACACACAGCAAGACCGGTGTTAACTAGCGAAATGGTCGGCAGAGTGCCGACACCGCGAGTTTTGACTGGCACTTGCACATCTAAAACAACGTCGGAAAGTAGCTCGTTCGGCTTTTGAGTCACATAAGGTATGTGTGTTAATTTTGACGCCACTAGCTGTGCTTGTTGTCATGCAATTTCTTTGCCTCTCAGAAATGATTATGACATAAAAGTGAAGTACGTGACGAGTGTGACGTTAGGAAAACATTAGGCAGCATGGAGAAATTCTGTATGGTACTACCCAACCCAAACGAGTACTGCGTGACGTGCTACCCGGCAGGTATTCATCGAGGTAGCCGGCTAGCTCAGTCGGTAGAGGGTCAGACTCTTAATCCCAGGGTCGTGGGTTCGAGCCAGACGCTGGGCGGAACGTAATTTTGTTTCGCTGCAGATGTATATTACCGTTTTTCTGATTAACGAGATTTAATGGAAGTAGCAACTCTAAACTTTGCCTACGTCTCTGTCAGTCGCAAGGAAACTGTATTTGAAGGTGAAGGTGATTTTGTAGACATGTGTGAAAGACATGTTCTGAAATGCAAGTGTTGTTGTTTGGAGAGCACATCGGTTACGTGTCAGATGTGTAGCCAAGCAGTAATTTGTCGCCATAGCTGTAAATATTAGCCGGTAATATGAAGTGTTGTCAGCTAAAGTCTGATGATGCAGACAACCGAAAGGACGAAGTACACAAGAATACCGCTAGACCGCGCCTCTTTAGCTCAGTGGTAGAGCACTGGTCTAATGAACCAGGGGTCGTTAGTTCCATCCTCACAGGAGAAAGATGAATTTTCAAAATCAGTTGCGCGACATGGCCGTATAGCAAACCGTACCTGTGATGACGAACAATTAGCGACAGGCGTTTTTTAAGAATTACTCTCAGATGCGATTAAGGCGAATGGCGCAGATAAAGCATTTGCCAAAGCGGTGCAGCATAAGGTGGGACGAGGCAGTCTGAATTACATTTTATAGATGTATTTCTCACATATCTCAGAGCCTCTCGCGATCTTCGTCGTCGTCGTTGGTCGTCGTCGTCGTCGTCGTCGTCGCTTCTGCAGAACTAGCAAATGGCCATCGTAGCAAATGCGGCGAGGGACGCCCTGCCTTCGATTCCGAATGCACAAAGTGTGTGGTCTTGTTTCTCAGTCTATATTTGGTCGGTCTCGTCAGAGGTTGAATGTAACGAATGGGTGGGAAAGAGCAAGGGGCAGCGGCTGTGTAGAACGAAAACACACATCCTCAGGGGTGTGAGCGTTTCGAGATGAGTCGTATACGTGTAAATGTTTGTTGTCAGTGACCGTGTGGCCTAATGGATAAGGCGTCGGACTTCGGATCTGAAGATTACAGGTTCGAATGCTGTCACGCTCGTGTTTTCCAGTTCTGAAAAAGAAACATACCGTTTTAATGTAGCAATTGAGCAGTACGAAACCGTCTGAATGTTGCTGTTGACCATTTTTTGCTTGGAGATGCTCATGAGCTTGAAACACACACAGCAAGACCGGTGTTAACTAGCGAAATGGTCGGCAGAGTGCCGACACCGCGAGTTTTGACTGACACTTGCACATCTAAAACAACGTCGGAAAGTAACTCGTTCGGCTTTTGAGTCACATAAGGTATGTGTGTTAATTTTGACACCACAAGCTCTGCTTGTTGTCATGCTATTTCTTTGCCTCTCAGAAATGATTATGACATAAAAGTGAAGTACGTGACGAGTGTGACGTTAGGAAAACATTAGGCAGCATGGAGAGATTCTGTATGGGACCACCCAACCCAAACGAGTACTGTGTGACGTGCTACCCGGCATGTATTCACCGAGGTAGCCGGCTAGCTCAGTCGGTAGAGCGTCAGACTCTTAATCCCGGGGTCGTGGGTTCGAGCCAGACGCTGGGCGAAACGGAATTTTGTTCCGCTGCAGGTGTAAATTAAAGTTTTTCTGATTAACGAGATTTAATGGAAATAGCAACTTTAAACTCTGCCTACGTCTCTGTCAGTCGCAAGGAAACTGTATTTGAAGGTGAAGGTGATTTTGTAGACATGTGTGAAAGACATGTTCTGAAATGCAAGTGTTGTTGTTTGGAGAGCACATCGGTTACGTGTCAGATGTGTAGCCAAGCATTAATTTGTCGCCATAGCTGCAAATATTAGCCGGTAATATGAAGTGTTGTCAGCTATAGTCTGATGATGCAGACGACCGTAAGGACGAAGTACCCAAGAGTCCCGCTAGGCCGCGCCTCTTTAGCTCAGTGGTAGAGCACTGGTCTAATAAACCAGGGGTCTTAAGCTCCATCATCACAGAAGAAAGATGAATTTTGGAAATCAGTTGCGCGTCGTGGCCGTATAGCAAACAGTACCTGTGATGACGAACAATTAGCGACAGGCGTTTTTTTAAGAATTACTCTAAGATGTGATTAAGGCGAATGGCGCAGATAAAGCATTTGCCAAAACGGTACAGCATAAGGTGGGACGAGGCAGTCTGAATTACATTTTATAGATGTATTTCTCACATATCTCAGAGCCTCTCGCGATATTCGTCGTCGTCGCCGCCGCCGCTTCTGCAGAAGTAGCAAATGGCCATCGTAGCAAATGCGGCGAGGGACGCCCTGCCTTCGATTCCGAATGCACAAAGTGTGTGGTCTTGTTTCTCAGTCTATATTTTGTCGGTCTCGTCAGAGGTTGAATGTAACGAATGGGTGGGAAAGAGCAAGGGGCAGCGGCTGTGTAGAACGAAAACACAAATCCTCAGGGGTGTGAGCGTTTCGAGATGAGTCGTATACGTGTAAATGTTGGTTGTCAGTGACCGTGTGGCCTAATGGATAAGGCGTCGGACTTCGGATGTGAAGATTACAGGTTCGAATGCTGTCACGCTTGTGTTTTTTCAGTTCTGAAAAAGAAACATACCGTTTTAATGTAGCAATTGAGCAGTACGAAACCGTCTGAATGTTGCTGTTGACCATTTTTTGCTTGGAGATGCTCTTGAGCTTGAAACACACACAGCAAGACCGGTGTTAACTAGCGAAATGGTCGGCAGAGTGCCGACACCGCGAGTTTTGACTGGCACTTGCACATCTAAGACAACGTCGGAAAGTAACTCGTTCGGCTTTTGAGTCACATAAAGTATGTGTGTTAATTTTGACGCCACTAGCTCTGCTTGTTGTCATGCAATTTCTTTGCCTCTCAGAAATGATTATGACATAAAAGTGAAGTACGTGACGAGTGTGACGTTAGGAAAACATTAGGCAGCATGGAGAGATTCTGTATGGGACCACCCAACCCAAACGAGTACTGTGTGACGTGCTACCCGGCAGGTATTCATCGAGGCAGCCGGCTAGCTCAGTCGGTAAAGCGTCAGACTCTTAATACCATGGTCGTGGGTTCGAGCCAGACGCTGGGCAGAACGGAATTTTGTTCCGCTGCAGATTTAAATTACCGTTTTTCTGATTAACGAGATTTAATGGAAATAGCAACATTAAACTTTGCCTACGTCTCTGTCAGTCGCAAGGAAACTGTATTTGAAGGTGAAGGTGATTTTGTAGACATGTGTGAAAGACATGTTCTGAAATGGAAGTGTTGTTGTTTGGAGAGCACATCGGTTACGTGTCAGATGTGTAGCCAAGCAGTAATTTGTCGCCATAGCTGCAAATATTAGCCGGTAATATGAAGTGTTGTCAGCTAAAGTCTGATGATGCAGACGACCGTAAGGACGAAGTACCCAATAGAACCGCTAGGCCGCGCCTCTTTAGCTCAGTGGTAGAGCACTGGTCTACTAAACCAGGGGTCGTAAGTTCCATCTTCACAGGAGAAACATGAATTTTGGAAATCAGTTGCGCGTCGTGGCCTTATAGCAAACAGTACCTGTGATGACGAACAATTAGCGACAGGCGTTTTTTTAAGAATTACCCTCAGATGCGATTAAGGCGAATGGCGCAGATAAAGCATTTGCCAAAGCGGTACAGCATAAGGTGGGACGAGGCAGTCTGAATTACATTTTATAGATGTATTTCTCACATATCTCAGAGCCTCTCGCGATATTCGTCGTCGTCGCCGCCGCCGCTTCTGCAGAAGTAGCAAATGGCCATCGTAGCAAATGCGGCGAGGGACGCCCTGCCTTCGATTCCGAATGCACAAAGTGTGTGGTCTTGTTTCTCAGTCTATATTTGGTCGGTCTCGTCAGAGGTTGAATGTAACGAATGGGTGGGAAAGAGCAAGGGGCAGCGGCTGTGTAGAACGAAAACACAAATCCTCAGGGGTGTGATCGTTTCGAGATGAGTCGTATACGTGTAAATGTTTGTTGTCAGTGACCGTGTGGCCTAATGGATAAGGCGTCGGACTTCGGATCTGAAGATTACAGGTTCGAATGCAGTCACGCTCGTGTTTTCCAGTTCTGAAAAAGAAACATACCGTTTTAATGTAGCAATTGAGCAGTACGAAACCGTCTGAATGTTGCTGTTGACCATTTTTTTCTTGGAGATGCTCATGAGCTTGAAACACACACAGCAAGACCGGTGTTAACTAGCGAAATGGTCGGCAGAGTGCCGACACCGCGAGTTTTGACTGGCACTTGCACATCTAAAACAACGTCGGAAAGTAACTCGTTCGGCTTTTGAGTCACATAAAGTATGTGTGTTAATTTTGACGCCACTAGCTCTGCTTGTTGTCATGCAGTTTCTTTGCCTCTCAGAAATGATTATGACATAAAAGTGAAGTACGTGACGAGTGTGACGTTAGGAAAACATTAGGCAGCATGGAGAGATTCTGTATGGGACCACCCAACCCAAACGAGTACTGTGTGACGTGCTACCCGGCAGGTATTCACCGAGGTAGCCGGCTAGCTCAGTACGGTAGAGCGTCAGACTCTTAGTCCCAGGGTCGTGGGTTCGAGCCAGACGCTGGGCGGAACGGAATTTTGTTCCGCTGCAGTTGTAAATTACCGTTTTTCTGATTAACGAGATTTAATGGAAATAGCAACTTTAAACTTTGCCTACGTCTCTGTCAGTCGCAAGGAAACTGTATTTGAAGGTGAAGGTGATTTTGTAGACATGTGTGAAAGACATGTTCTGTAATGCAAGTGTTGTTGTTTGGAGAGCACATCGGTTACGTGTCAGATGTGTAGCCAAGCAGTAATTTGTCGCCATAGCTGCAAATATTAGCCGGTAATATGAAGTGTTGTCAGCTAAAGTCTAATGATGCAGACGACCGTAAGGACGAAGTACCCAAGAGTACCGCTAGGCCGCGCCTCTTTAGCTCAGTGGTAGAGCACTGGTCTAATAAACCAGGGGTCGTAAGTTCCATCCTCACAGGAGAAAGATGAATTTTGGAAATCAGTTGCTCGTCGTGGCCGTATAGCAAACAGTACCTGTGATGACGAACAATTGGCGTCAGGCGTTTTTTTAAGAATTACTCTCAGATGTGATTAAGGCGAATGGCGCAGATAAAGCATTTGCCAAAGCGGTACAGCATAAGGTGGGACGAGGCAGTCTGAATTACATTTTATAGATGTATTTCCCACATATATCAGAGCCTCTCGCGATATTCGTCGTCGTCGTCGTCGTCGTCGTCGTCGTCGTCGTCGTCGTCGTCGTCGTCGTCGTCGTCGTCGCCGCCGCCGCTTCTGCAGAAGTAGCAAATGGCCATCGTAGCAAATGCGGCGAGGGACGCCCTGCCTTCGATTCCGAATGCACAAAGTGTGTGGTCTTGTTTCTCAGTCTATATTTGGTCGGTTTCGTCAGAGGTTGAATGTAACGAATGGGTGGGAAAGAGCAAGGGGCAGCGTCTGTGTAGAACGAAAACACAAATCCTCAGGGGTGTGAGCGTTTCGAGATGAGTCGTATACGTGTAAATGTTTGTTGTCAGTGACCGTGTGGCCTAATGGATAAGGCGTCGGACTTCGGATCTGAAGATTACAGGTTCGAATGCTGTCACGCTCGTGTTTTCCAGTTCTGAAAAAGAAACATACCGTTTTAATGTAGCAATTGAGCAGTACGAAACCGTCTGAATGTTGCTGTTGACCATTTTTTGCTTGGAGATGCTCATGAGCTTGAAACACACACAGCAAGACCGGTGTTAACTAGCGAAATGGTCGGCAGAGTGCCGACACCGCGAGTTTTGACTGGCACTTGCACATCTAAAACAACGTCGGAAAGTAACTCGTTCGGCTTTTGAGTCACATAAAGTATGTGTGTTAATTTTGACGCCACTAGCTCTGCCTGTTGTCATGCAGTTTCTTTGCCTCTCAGAAATGATTATGACATAAAAGTGAAGTACGTGACGAGTGTGACGTTAGGAAAACATTAGGCAGCATGGAGAGATTCTGTATGGGACCACCCAACCCAAACGAGTACTGTGTGACGTGCTAACCGGCAGGTATTCACCGAGGTAGCCGGCTAGCTCAGTCGGTAGAGCGTCAGACTCTTAATCCCAGGGTCGTGGGTTCGAGCCAGACGCTGGGCGAAAAGGAATTTTGTTCTGCTGCAGGTGTAAATTACCGTTTTTATGATTAACGAGATTTAATGGAAATAGCAACTTTAAACTTTGCCTACGTCTCTGTCAGTCGCAAGGAAACTGTATATGAAGGTGAAGGTGATTTTGTAGACATGTGTGAAAGACATGTTCTGAAATGCAAGTGTTGTTGTTTGGAGAGCACATCGGTTACGTGTCAGATGTGTAGCCAAGCAGTAATTTGTCGCCATAGCTGCAAATATTAGCCGGTAATATGAAGTGTTGTCAGCTAAAGTCTGATGATGCAGACGTCCGTAAGGACGAAGTACCCAAGAGTACCGCTAGGCCGCGCCTCTTTAGCTCAGTGGTAGAGCATTGGTCTAATAAACCAGGGGTCTTAAGTTCCATCCTCACAGGAGAAAGATGAGTTTTGGAAATCAGTTGCGCGACGTGGCCGTTTAGCAAACAGTACCTGTGATGACGAACAATTAGCGACAGGCGTTTTTTAAGAATTACTCTCAGATGCGATTAAGGCGAATGGCGCAGATAAAGCATTTGCCAAGGCGGTACAGCATAAGGTGGGACGAGGCAGTCTGAATTAAATTTTATAGATGTATTTCTCACATATCTCAGAGCCTCTCGCGATATTCGTCGTCGTCGTCGTCGTCGTCGTCGTCGTCGTCGTCGTCGTCGTCGTCGTCGTCGCCGCCGCCACTTCTGCAGAAGTAGCAAATGACCATCGTAGCAAATGCGGCGAGGGACGCCCTGCCTTCGATTCCGAATGCACAAAGTGTGTGGTCTTGTTTGTCAGTCTATATTTGGTCGGTCTCGTCAGAGGTTGAATGTAACGAATGGGTGGGAAAGAGCAAGGGGCAGCGGCTGTGTAGAACGAAAACACAAATCCTCAGGGGTGTGAGCGTTTCGAGATGAGTCGTATACGTGTATATGTTTGTTGTCAGTGACCGTGTGGCCTAATGGATAAGGCGTCGGACTTCGGATCTGAAGATTACAGGTTCGAATGCTGTCACGCTTGTGTTTTCCAGTTCTGAAAAAGAAACATACCGTTTTAATGTAGCAATTGAGCAGTACGAAACCGTCTGAATGTTGCTGTTGACCATTTTTTGCTTGGAGATGCTCATGAGCTTGAAACACACACAGCAAGACCGGTGTTAACTAGCGAAATGGTCGGCAGAGTGCCGACACCGCGAGTTTTGACTGGCACTTGCACATCTAAAACAACGTCGGAAAGTAACTCGTTCGGCTTTTGAGTCACATAAAGTATGTGTGTTAATTTTGACGCCACTAGCTCTGCCTGTTGTCATGCAGTTTCTTTGCCTCTCAGAAATGATTATGACATAAAAGTGAAGTACGTGACGAGTGTGACGTTAGGAAAACATTAGGCAGCATGGAGAGATTCTGTATGGGACCACCCAACCCAAACGAGTACTGTGTGACGTGCTAACCGGCAGGTATTCACCGAGGTAGCCGGCTAGCTCAGTCGGTAGAGCGTCAGACTCTTAATCCCAGGGTCGTGGGTTCGAGCCAGACGCTGGGCGAAAAGGAATTTTGTTCTGCTGCAGGTGTAAATTACCGTTTTTCTGATTAACGAGATTTAATGGAAATAGCAACTTTAAACTTTGCCTACGTCTCTGTCAGTCGCAAGGAAACTGTATTTGAAGGTGAAGGTGATTTTGTAGACATGTGTGAAAGACATGTTCTGAAATGCAAGTGTTGTTGTTTGGAGAGCACATCGGTTACGTGTCAGATGTGTAGCCAAGCAGTAATTTGTCGCCATAGCTGCAAATATTAGCCGGTAATATGAAGTGTTGTCAGCTAAAGTCTGATGATGCAGACGACCGTAAGGACGAAGTACCCAAGAGTACCGCTAGGCCGCGCCTCTTTAGCTCAGTGGTAGAGCACTGGTCTAATAAACCAGGGGTCTTAAGTTCCATCGTCACAGGAGAAAGATGAATTTTGGAAATCAGTTGCGCGACATGGCCGTTTAGCAAACAGTACCTGTGATGACGAACAATTAGCGACAGGCGTTTTTTAAGAATTACTCTCAGATGCGATTAAGGCGAATGGCGCAGATAAAGCATTTGCCAAAACGGTACAGCATAAGGTGGGACGAGGCAGTCTGAATTACATTTTATAGATGTATTTCTCACATATCTCAGAGCCTCTCGCCATATTCGTCGTCGTCGTCGTCCTCGTCGTCGTCGTCGTCGTCGCCGCCGCCGCTTCTGCAGAAGTAGCAAATGGCCATCGTAGCAAATGCGGCGAGGGACGCCCTGCCTTCGATTCCGAATGCACAAAGTGTGTGGTCTTGTTTCTCAGTCTATATTTGGTCGGTTTCGTCAGAGGTTGAATGTAACGAATGGGTGGGAAAGAGCAAGGGGCAGCGGCTGTGTAGAACGAAAACACAAATCCTCAGGGGTGTGAGCGTTTCGAGATGAGTCGTATACGTGTAAATGTTTGTTGTCAGTGACCGTGTGGCCTAATGGATAAGGCGTCGGACTTCGGATCTGAAGATTACAGGTTCGAATGCTGTCACGCTCGTGTTTTCCAGTTCTGAAAAAGAAACATACCGTTTTAATGTAGCAATTGAGCAGTACGAAACCGTCTGAATGTTGCTGTTGACCATTTTTTGCTTGGAGATGCTCATGAGCTTGAAACACACACAGCAAGACCGGTGTTAACTAGCGAAATGGTCGGCAGAGTGCCGACACCGCGAGTTTTGACTGGCACTTGCACATCTAAAACAACGTCGGAAAGTAACTCGTTCGGCTTTTGAGTCACATAAAGTATGTGTGTTAATTTTGACGCCACTAGCTCTGCCTGTTGTCATGCAGTTTCTTTGCCTCTCAGAAATGATTATGACATAAAAGTGAAGTACGTGACGAGTGTGACGTTAGGAAAACATTAGGCAGCATGGAGAGATTCTGTATGGGACCACCCAACCCAAACGAGTACTGTGTGACGTGCTAACCGGCAGGTATTCACCGAGGTAGCCGGCTAGCTCAGTCGGTACAGCGTCAGACTCTTAATCCCAGGGTCGTGGGTTCGAGCCAGACGCTGGGCGAAAAGGAATTTTGTTCTGCTGCAGGTGTAAATTACCGTTTTTATGATTAACAAGATTTAATGGAAATAGCAACTTTAAACTTTGCCTACGTCTCTGTCAGTCGCAAGGAAACTGTATATGAAGGTGAAGGTGATTTTGTAGACATGTGTGAAAGACATGTTCTGAAATGCAAGTGTTGTTGTTTGGAGAGCACATCGGTTACGTGTCAGATGTGTAGCCAAGCAGTAATTTGTCGCCATAGCTGCAAATATTAGCCGGTAATATGAAGTGTTGTCAGCTAAAGTCTGATGATGCAGACGTCCGTAAGGACGAAGTACCCAAGAGTACCGCTAGGCCGCGCCTCTTTAGCTCAGTGGTAGAGCATTGGTCTAATAAACCAGGGGTCTTAAGTTCCATCCTCACAGGAGAAAGATGAGTTTTGGAAATCAGTTGCGCGACGTGGCCGTTTAGCAAACAGTACCTGTGATGACGAACAATTAGCGACAGGCGTTTTTTAAGAATTACTCTCAGATGCGATTAAGGCGAATGGCGCAGATAAAGCATTTGCCAAGGCGGTACAGCATAAGGTGGGACGAGGCAGTCTGAATTAAATTTTATAGATGTATTTCTCACATATCTCAGAGCCTCTCGCGATATTCGTCGTCGTCGTCGTCGTCGTCGTCGTCGTCGTCGTCGTCGTCGTCGCCGCCGCCACTTCTGCAGAAGTAGCAAATGGCCATCGTAGCAAATGCGGCGAGGGACGCCCTGCCTTCGATTCCGAATGCACAAAGTGTGTGGTCTTGTTTGTCAGTCTATATTTGGTCGGTCTCGTCAGAGGTTGAATGTAACGAATGGGTGGGAAAGAGCAAGGGGCAGCGGCTGTGTAGAACGAAAACACAAATCCTCAGGGGTGTGAGCGTTTCGAGATGAGTCGTATACGTGTATATGTTTGTTGTCAGTGACCGTGTGGCCTAATGGATAAGGCGTCGGACTTCGGATCTGAAGATTACAGGTTCGAATGCTGTCACGCTTGTGTTTTCCAGTTCTGAAAAAGAAACATACCGTTTTAATGTAGCAATTGAGCAGTACGAAACCGTCTGAATGTTGCTGTTGACCATTTTTTGCTTGGAGATGCTCATGAGCTTGAAACACACACAGCAAGACCGGTGTTAACTAGCGAAATGGTCGGCAGAGTGCCGACACCGCGAGTTTTGACTGGCACTTGCACATCTAAAACAACGTCGGAAAGTAACTCGTTCGGCTTTTGAGTCACATAAAGTATGTGTGTTAATTTTGACGCCACTAGCTCTGCCTGTTGTCATGCAGTTTCTTTGCCTCTCAGAAATGATTATGACATAAAAGTGAAGTACGTGACGAGTGTGACGTTAGGAAAACATTAGGCAGCATGGAGAGATTCTGTATGGGACCACCCAACCCAAACGAGTACTGTGTGACGTGCTAACCGGCAGGTATTCACCGAGGTAGCCGGCTAGCTCAGTCGGTACAGCGTCAGACTCTTAATCCCAGGGTCGTGGGTTCGAGCCAGACGCTGGGCGAAAAGGAAATTTGTTCTGCTGCAGGTGTAAATTACCGTTTTTATGATTAACGAGATTTAATGGAAATAGCAACTTTAAACTTTGCCTACGTCTCTGTCAGTCGCAAGGAAACTGTATATGAAGGTGAAGGTGATTTTGTAGACATGTGTGAAAGACATGTTCTGAAATGCAAGTGTTGTTGTTTGGAGAGCACATCGGTTACGTGTCAGATGTGTAGCCAAGCAGTAATTTGTCGCCATAGCTGCAAATATTAGCCGGTAATATGGAAGTGTTGTCAGCTAAAGTCTGATGATGCAGACGTCCGTAAGGACGAAGTACCCAAGAGTACAGCTAGGCCGCGCCTCTTTAGCTCAGTGGTAGAGCACTGGTCTAATAAACCAGGGGTCTTAAGTTCCATCCTCACAGGAGAAAGATGAATTTTGGAAATCAGTTGCGCGTCGTGGCCGTATAGCAAACTGTACCTGTGATGACGAACAATTAGCGACAGGCGTTTTTTAAGAATTACTCTCAGATGCGATTAAGGCGAATGGCGCAGATAAAGCATTTGCCAAGGCGGTACAGCATAAGGTGGGACGAGGCAGTCTGAATTACATTTTATAGATGTATTTCCCACATATCTCAGAGCCTCTCGCGATATTTGTCGTCGTCGTCGCCGCCGCCGCCGCCGCTTCTGCAGAAGTAGCAAATGGCCATCGTAGCAAATGCGGCGAGGGACGCCCTGCCTTCGATTCCGAATGCACAAAGTGTGTGGTCTTGTTTCTCAGTCTATATTTGGTCGGTCTCGTCAGAGGTTGAATGTAACGAATGGGTGGGAAAGAGCAAGGGGCAGCGGCTGTGTAGAACGAAAACACAAATCCTCAGGGGTGTGAGCGTTTCGAGATGAGTCGTATACGTGTAAATGTTTGTTGTCAGTGACCGTGTGGCCTAATGGATAAGGCGTCGGACTTCGGATCTGAAGATTACAGGTTCGAATGCTGTCACGCTCGTGTTTTCCAGTTCTGAAAAAGAAACATACCGTTTTAATGTAGCAATTGAGCAGTACGAAACCGTCTGAATGTTGCTGTTGACCATTTTTTGCTTGGAGATGCTCATGAGCTTGAAACACACACAGCAAAACCGGTGTTAACTAGCGAAATGGTCGGCAGAGTGCCGACACCGCGAGTTTTGACTGGCACTTGCACATCTAAAACAACGTCGGAAAGTAACTCGTTCGGCTTTTGAGTCACATAAAGTATGTGTGTTAATTTTGACGCCACTAGCTCTGCCTGTTGTCATGCAGTTTCTTTGCCTCTCAGAAATGATTATGACATAAAAGTGAAGTACGTGACGAGTGTGACGTTAGGAAAACATTAGGCAGCATGGAGAGATTCTGTATGGGACCACCCAACCCAAACGAGTACTGTGTGACGTGCTAACCGGCAGGTATTCACCGAGGTAGCCGGCTAGCTCAGTCGGTAGAGCGTCAGACTCTTAATCCCAGGGTCGTGGGTTCGAGGCAGACGCTGGGCGAAAAGGAATTTTGTTCTGCTGCAGGTGTAAATTACCGTTTTTATGATTAACGAGATTTAATGGAAATATCAACTTTAAACTTTGCCTACGTCTCTGTCAGTCGCAAGGAAACTGTATATGAAGGTGAAGGTGATTTTGTAGACATGTGTGAAAGACATGTTCTGAAATGCAAGTGTTGTTGTTTGGAGAGCACATCGGTTACGTGTCAGATGTGTAGCCAAGCAGTAATTTGTCGCCATAGCTGCAAATATTAGCCGGTAATATGAAGTGTTGTCAGCTAAAGTCTGATGATGCAGACGTCCGTAAGGACGAAGTACCCAAGAGTACCGCTAGGCCGCGCCTCTTTAGCTCAGTGGTAGAGCATTGGTCTAATAAACCAGGGGTCTTAAGTTCCATCCTCACAGGAGAAAGATGAGTTTTGGAAATCAGTTGCGCGACGTGGCCGTTTAGCAAACAGTACCTGTGATGACGAACAATTAGCGACAGGCGTTTTTTAAGAATTACTCTCAGATGCGATTAAGGCGAATGGCGCAGATAAAGCATTTGCCAAGGCGGTACAGCTCGACCACATTCTTCGGCGGACCTCGGAAGAGTTCCGCCCTTCGATACCTTGCAGAGTACTGCTACGTATCGAAGTGCTAGGGCTTCGCAGAATTCGCAGTCGCAGTCGCAGTCGCAGTCGCAGTCGCAGTTCCGGAACCGCCAGCAGCAGCAGCAGCAGCAGCAGCAGTTTCCAGTGCCGCCAGTTTTGCAGTAGCAGTCGTCGCCGGACCCAGCCGCAGCTTCCGGACCCAGCCGCCGCCGCCGCCGCCGCCGCCGCAGCTTCCGGCCCCCGCCGCCGCCGCCGCCGCCGCCGCCGCCGCAGCTTCCGGCCCCCGCCGCCGCCGCCGCCGCCGCCGCCGCCAGGACCCAGTGCTTCGTCTTCCTCTCCTGCTTTCGTTGTCGTCGCTATTCTCGTCTTCGTCTTTGCCTTCATCCTTTCGCTCCTCGACGTCTCTCATCTGTCATCTGTAACCTGTTCCTGACTTTGTCCCTTGTCTGTCCCCATTCTTCTTTTCTGTGTTTCCAGTTTTCCTTACTGCCATCATGACCACCCCCACCACCACCGCCACTACCACCGCCATCGTCTATACGACGCCCTCCCTCGCTGCCACTACTCTTACTTGGTGTGCTCAGTCGCCCCCGTCCTACTATATCCCGCCCCTCCTCACCCTTCCCACCCCAGCTCCCTTTGTCGCCCCATCCCCTGCTCCTTCTCCCCAAGCCTCCACACACGACCCCTTTCCCCCACTCCCCCACACCACTCATGCGGCCCCTGCCAGGGTTGTGTCTCGTCGGGCTACGACCCATGCCGCACCATCGCCGGCGCCAGCACCACCACCTGCAGCAGCGCCACAACCAGCAGCGGCACCAACAGCAGCACCAACAGCAGCACCAGCACCAGCACCGACACCGGGACCTGCCGCTTCCCGTCATCTCCCCGTCACTCCTGTGCCCCACGCCTCCTCCCATCCTGTCCCCGCTGTTAAGCGTCCCAGTGGCACCCCCGCCTCCTCTGCACCCAAGAAGTCCCAGCATCTTCCCCCTCCCCCACCCCTAGATGCCATGGATGTCTCCCCTCCAGCCCCCTCTACTTCCTCTTCTAACTCCCCCTCCTACAAGTATCTCCTCTCCCGTCCTGATCCCTCTCTCCTGGAGGCCCGCAACCTGACCTTGCTCCTCCGCCAATACTTCCCTGCAGCCCCCATCTCCCTTCTTACCCCCCGTAGGGACTCTGTCTTGATCACCTCCCCAAGCCCTACCCTACACTCCGACATCCTCTCCCGAATTCCTCTCACCCGATTTGGACCTAATGCCTCCCTTGCCCCTGCTCCTTCCCCTTCCTCCCCCCGTCAACCCCAACCCCCACGTCGCCCGCCGACCCTCACCGCCGTGATCACTCGGCTTAGCCCGACGATCACGGAGGAAGAGGTGCTGGCGGAGTTGAAGGCCCACCCGTACCTGGAGGTGCGAGCTGTTCGCCGCATTTTCAACTCTGCGGGCCCCACTCGCCTTATGCGAGTTTTCTCCGAACACGCTCCCTCCATCGACCATCTCCTTAAGGAGGGTGCCCTCCTCTTCCACCGCCGGTATAAGGTTGACCCCTCCCGCTCCCCACCACAATCCATTCGCTGCCAGAGGTGTCTGCGTTATAACGCACACCCAACATCAGAGTGCCGCGAGGCCCCAGTCTGCCCGCATTGTAAGCAAGCGCACTTCCTCCGGCAGTGCCCCAACCTTCAGTCTCCTCCCTCCTGCAATACCTGCAACCTCCAACACCCTACCTACTCCCAGAAATGCAAGGCTCGACCTCCTCCATCCGCTCCTGAACTCACTGTTCCTCTCCGCCCTTTGGATGACCCCACCCCTCCTGGCAATTCCCTCCGTCCTCCCCCCACCGCAGAGGACATCATCAGGTTCGTCACAATAGTGCTCCAGAACGTCCATCCCTTTCAGCGTCCCCACACCCTCCACCAGATTTCCCTCGCTGCCCGTTCCGTGTTCCACCTCAACACCTACGCCACCTATTCCCACAACCAGGCCCATTTCACCTTCTCCCGTCTCGACACCCTCGTTTAAATTCCCATTATGGCACGACAGCACCGTATCCTGTTCAATAACATCCGCTCCCTTCCCACCAACAAGCACCTCCTTATGCATACCCTTACGACCCACCGTGTGGATGCCTTCCTTCTGAACGAAACCTTTCTTCAGCCCCACCACACCGTCCACACCTCGCCCTACCTCCTTCACCGGTCTGACAATCCACTCCAGATAGCGCGTGGCGGAGTTGCCATTGGCCACCACCGCCAGATCCCTGTCCGGCTCCAACCCCTCCTTCCTGACCCCACAGAACACTTGATCCTTAGTCTCTTCTTCCCCGGCCTTACCCTTACCTGTGCCACCATCTATGTCCGCCCCGCTGCACCTATTCCTTTCGACTTCCTTTCCCACATCGACCGTACCTTCTCCTCCTACGTGATCGCCGCCGACCTTAACATCCATAGTCGTTCTGCCGCCCAGTTACGGCGGTGGCATCGGTTCCTTGCCACCCTCCAAGGCGACGTCCTTCCAATTCCCCAACACACCCGCCCTGAATCCAATACCACTCCCGATGTCGTCCTAGCCTCCCCCACCCTGCTTGGCCGCATAGCGGTGGACGTCCTTGATCCCATTGGCAGTGACCATCTCCCTGTCCTCCTCACTGTATCAGACGGTCGTCGCCCCCGTCCCGACCCGCGCCATGACCCTCCCCCGAAATATGTCCATGACTACTCCCGTGCCAACTGGAATGCCTACCGGGACTCCCTTGCTCTCCAGGTCGATAGCCACCCCCTCACCTACCACCAACCTGATGACGTTACCCGTGCTGCCTCCTTTCTCCAGCAGACCTTGTCTGAGGCCGTGGAGGCCCACGTCCCTACCATTGCCATCCATCCGCACCGCCCCACCTTACCCCCACAGGCCGTCCTTCTCCTGCGTGAATCCCGCCGGCTCTACCGTGCCTTCCTTCACACACGTGACCAGGACACACTACGACGCCACCGGCAACTACAGCGACACATCAGGAACTTACTCACGGCAAAGAAACGCCGGGACTGGCGACAGACATGCACCCGTCTTAATGCCACCTTACCTATCAACTCGTCCAAGTACTGGTCAGCCTTCCGCCGCCTTACCGGATCTAAACCCTCTCCCTACTACCCTCTCCTTCATGATGACCACCCCTTCCCTGATGCCCTTAGTAAGGCCAACCATTTCGCCTCCTACCTCTCCGATATCCTTACCATCCCTGACGATCCCCAGTTCGATTATTCCCTCTTTCCTGATGTCCGTGATCGAACTGATACCTCTGTCCCCCCGCTTGCTCCTGGCTTCCAGTACTTGGACAACATCACACACACAGAACTAAATACCCCAATCACCACTCAAGATATCATTGCTACACTTCGCCCTAAACGCAACACTGCTCCCGGTCACGATCGTGTTACTTACCGTCACCTCCGTGAAGCTCCTGCCTCCTTCCTCTCCACATTGGCCAGGCTCTACAATGTGGTCCTGTCCACCGGCTACTACCCCGACCTGTGGAAAACCTCCCGGATCCTGATGTTCCTCAAGCCCGACAAACCGCCTTCCGCTGTCTCCTCCTACCGTCCCATCAGCCTTACCTCGGTCTTCAGCAAGGTCCTGGAATCCATTCTTACCCGCCGCCTACACAAGCACCTTCACCAACACCGCCTCCTCCCCCCTACCCAATGTGGCTTTCGGCCGTCCTTCTCAGCCGATGACCTCCTCCTTCACCTCACTCACCTCCTCTCCGAACAACTCAATTCCCGTCGTTCCGCCATCTTCCTTTCCCTCGACCTCGAACGCGCATATGACCGTGTGTGGCATTCCGGTCTCCTTTTCAAGCTCCAAACCTTTGCTCTTCCTCTCAACTATGTCCGTCTGGTCGCTTCCTTCCTTTCCCACCGTCCTTCCTATGTCACCATCCACAACACTGATTCCTACACCTTCTACCCCTCCGCCGGTGTGCCCCAAGGTTCCGTCCTTTCCCCTCTTCTCTACCTCCTTTACACGGCAGACATGCCTCCACCTGCACCTCCCCTACACCTTCTCCAGTACGCCGATGACACTGCCTTCCTTGCCCTCGCTCCCACCCTGCAACGCTCCCAGCACCTTCTCCAATCCTATCTTGACCGGTTCACCACTTGGTGTAACCAGTGGTTGCTCAAGGTCAATCCTTCCAAGACCCAGGCGATCATTGTAGGCAAAACCACTCGTTCCTTCCGTCTCCTTGATTTCTATCTTACTATTTATGGCCGTCCCATCACCCTCACACCTACTCTCAAGTACCTTGGTGTCACCCTCGACCGTCGCCTCTCCTGGAACCCACATCTCCGGACGATCCAAGCCAAGGCACGCTCCCGCCTCCGCCTCCTTAAGCTCCTTTCTGGCCGTTCATGGGGTCTGGACCCTTCCACCATCCTCTACACCTACAAGTCCCTCATCCGTCCTATCCTTTGCTATGCTCATCCCGCCTGGATCTCTGCCCCTCCTACCTTCTACAAGTCCATTCAGATCCTAGAACGCCATGCGCTCCGCCTCGCCTATCGCATCCGTCTCCCTTCCCCCACGCGGATCCTCTATGACCTGATTCCCTTCCCGCACCTCCTCCTTTTCCTCGAACGGTTACGGATCCTCTACACCTCCCGCAAGCTTGATCCTCCACACCCTCTTGTCTCTCCCATCCTCTCCCACCCCAACCCGCTGCCGCGCCTGCATTCCTATATCCCACCTGCTCTCCATCTTCACACCCTCCACACCCTCTCCCTCGGTGGCTTCCGTCAACTCCCCCTCCCTGATGATGCCCTCCTCCCCTCCATCTACCCCTCCTACCAACTTTGAGCCTTCCCTTCCCTCTCCTCTCCTTTTCCTGTGGGCACCCTCTCTCCCTTCTCTCCCTCCCTCCCCTCCCCTTTCTCCTTGGGCTTCCACTCCCCCTACCCTCCCCCTTCTCCTCCATCCCTCTCCTCCACTGGCATCTTCCCCTCCCCCTCTCTCTCCTCTTCCCCACACCTTTTCCCCTTGGCAGGCCACGACTCTGCTGTCTTCCATCAGTTACTTTCATCGTCCTACGCCGAAGACCATCGCATGTGTTTGTGCCTCGACTCTCCTGCAGTGTGTTTGTGTTTCGTCGTTTGTGCTCCGCTGGTTCACGTGTGGCCATCTGCCATCTGCGTTTGTGCACCGTGTTTCTCCGCTTTTATCCATTGTGCTACGCACGTGACCGACTCCGTTTTAACTCTGTTTTGTCTACTGTTTGTACCCCGCCGTCTTGATTGTTTTTATATCTCACTCATCTCTGTTCTGTGTATACTCTGAGGCCGAAGAGCGGCATACTTGGTCCGCTGCCGGCCTACCTGTTTGTCACAGGTATTAAAATCACAATAAAGGAAAAAAAAAAAAAAAAAAAAAAAAAAAAAAAAGGTACAGCATAAGGTGGGACGAGGCAGTCTGAATTACATTTTATAGATGTATTTCTCACATATCTCAGAGCCTCTCGCCATATTCGTCGTCGTCGTCGTCGTCGTCGTCGTCGTCGTCGTCGTCGTCGCCGCCGCCGCTTCTGCAGAAGTAGCAAATGGCCATCGTAGCAAATGCGGCGAGGGACGCCCTGCCTTCGATTCCGAATGCACAAAGTGTGTGGTCTTGTTTCTCAGTCTATATTTGGTCGGTTTCGTCAGAGGTTGAATGTAACGAATGGGTGGGAAAGAGCAAGGGGCAGCGGCTGTGTAGAACGAAAACACAAATCCTCAGGGGTGTGAGCGTTTCGAGATGAGTCGTATACGTGTAAATGTTTGTTGTCAGTGACCGTGTGGCCTAATGGATAAGGCGTCGGACTTCGGATCTGAAGATTACAGGTTCGAATGCTGTCACGCTCGTGTTTTCCAGTTCTGAAAAAGAAACATACCGTTTTAATGTAGCAATTGAGCAGTACGAAACCGTCTGAATGTTGCTGTTGACCATTTTTTGCTTGGAGATGCTCATGAGCTTGAAACACACACAGCAAGACCGGTGTTAACTAGCGAAATGGTCGGCAGAGTGCCGACACCGCGAGTTTTGACTGGCACTTGCACATCTAAAACAACGTCGGAAAGTAACTCGTTCGGCTTTCGAGTCACATAAAGTATGTGTGTTAATTTTGACGCCACTAGCTCTGCCTGTTGTCATGCAGTTTCTTTGCCTCTCAGAAATGATTATGACATAAAAGTGAAGTACGTGACGAGTGTGACGTTAGGAAAACATTAGGCAGCATGGAGAGATTCTGTATGGGACCACCCAACCCAAACGAGTACTGTGTGACGTGCTAACCGGCAGGTATTCACCGAGGTAGCCGGCTAGCTCAGTCGGTAGAGCGTCAGACTCTTAATCCCAGGGTCGTGGGTTCGAGCCACACGCTGGGCGAAAAGGAATTTTGTTCTGCTGCAGGTGTAAATTACCGTTTTTATGATTAACGAGATTTAATGGAAATAGCAACTTTAAACTTTGCCTACGTCTCTGTCAGTCGCAAGGAAACTGTATATGAAGGTGAAGGTGATTTTGTAGACATGTGTGAAAGACATGTTCTGAAATGCAAGTGTTGTTGTTTGGAGAGCACATCGGTTACGTGTCAGATGTGTAGCCAAGCAGTAATTTGTCGCCATAGCTGCAAATATTAGCCGGTAATATGAAGTGTTGTCAGCTAAAGTCTGATGATGCAGACGACCGTAAGGACGAAGTACCCAAGAGTACCGCTAGGCCGCGCCTCTTTAGCTCAGTGGTAGAGCACTGGTCTAATAAACCAGGGGTCTTAAGTTCCATCGTCACAGGAGAAAGATGAATTTTGGAAATCAGTTGCGCGACATGGCCGTTTAGCAAACAGTACCTGTGATGACGAACAATTAGCGACAGGCGTTTTTTAAGAATTACTCTCAGATGCGATTAAGGCGAATGGCGCAGATAAAGCATTTGCCAAAACGGTACAGCATAAGGTGGGACGAGGCAGTCTGAATTACATTTTATAGATGTATTTCTCACATATCTCAGAGCCTCTCGCCATATTCGTCGTCGTCGTCGTCGTCGTCGTCGTCGTCGTCGTCGTCGTCGTCGTCGTCGTCGTCGTCGCCGCCGCCGCTTCTGCAGAAGTAGCAAATGGCCATCGTAGCAAATGCGGCGAGGGACGCCCTGCCTTCGATTCCGAATGCACAAAGTGTGTGGTCTTGTTTCTCAGTCTATATTTGGTCGGTTTCGTCAGAGGTTGAATGTAACGAATGGGTGGGAAAGAGCAAGGGGCAGCGGCTGTGTAGAACGAAAACACAAATCCTCAGGGGTGTGAGCGTTTCGAGATGAGTCGTATACGTGTAAATGTTTGTTGTCAGTGACCGTGTGGCCTAATGGATAAGGCGTCGGACTTCGGATCTGAAGATTACAGGTTCGAATGCTGTCACGCTCGTGTTTTCCAGTTCTGAAAAAGAAACATACCGTTTTAATGTAGCAATTGAGCAGTACGAAACCGTCTGAATGTTGCTGTTGACCATTTTTTGCTTGGAGATGCTCATGAGCTTGAAACACACACAGCAAGACCGGTGTTAACTAGCGAAATGGTCGGCAGAGTGCCGACACCGCGAGTTTTGACTGGCACTTGCACATCTAAAACAACGTCGGAAAGTAACTCGTTCGGCTTTCGAGTCACATAAAGTATGTGTGTTAATTTTGACGCCACTAGCTCTGCCTGTTGTCATGCAGTTTCTTTGCCTCTCAGAAATGATTATGACATAAAAGTGAAGTACGTGACGAGTGTGACGTTAGGAAAACATTAGGCAGCATGGAGAGATTCTGTATGGGACCACCCAACCCAAACGAGTACTGTGTGACGTGCTAACCGGCAGGTATTCACCGAGGTAGCCGGCTAGCTCAGTCGGTAGAGCGTCAGACTCTTAATCCCAGGGTCTTGGGTTCGAGGCAGACGCTGGGCGAAAAGGAATTTTGTTCTGCTGCAGGTGTAAATTACCGTTTTTATGATTAACGAGATTTAATGGAAATAGCAACTTTAAACTTTGCCTACGTCTCTGTCAGTCGCAACGAAACTGTATATGAAGGTGAAGGTGATTTTGTAGACATGTGTGAAAGACATGTTCTGAAATGCAAGTGTTGTTGTTTGGAGAGCACATCGGTTACGTGTCAGATGTGTAGCCAAGCAGTAATTTGTCGCCATAGCTGCAAATATTAGCCGGTAATATGAAGTGTTGTCAGCTAAAGTCTGATGATGCAGACGTCCGTAAGGACGAAGTACCCAAGAGTACCGCTAGGCCGCGCCTCTTTAGCTCAGTGGTAGAGCATTGGTCTAATAAACCAGGGGTCTTAAGTTCCATCCTCACAGGAGAAAGATGAGTTTTGGAAATCAGTTGCGCGACGTGGCCGTTTAGCAAACAGTACCTGTGATGACGAACAATTAGCGACAGGCGTTTTTTAAGAATTACTCTCAGATGCGATTAAGGCGAATGGCGCAGATAAAGCATTTGCCAAGGCGGTACAGCATCACGTTCTTCGGCGTAACTCGAGAGGGTTGCGCCCTTCGATATTATTGTCGTTAATTTCGAAGTGCTAGGAGTTTCAGTGCTCGCTGCAGCTGCCGTTGTCCCGAGCCTTTGCCGCCGTTGGTCCCAGCCGCCGCTGCCGCCGCCGCCGGTTCCCACCACCGCCGCCGCCGCCGCCGCCGCCGCCGCCGGTCTCCCGCCGACGCCGGTTGCCGCCATCGTATCCGGTTCCTGCCGCTGCTGCCGCTGCTGCTGTTGCCAACCGCCGCCGCCGCCGCCGCCGCCGCCGCCGGTTCCCGCCGCCGCCGCCGCCGCCGCCGCCGGTCTCCCGCCGACGTCGCCGCCGGTTGCCGCCACCGTATCCGGTTCCTGCCGCTGCTGCTGTTGCCGACCGCCGCTGCCGCCGCCGCCGCCGCCGCTCCCTGCCCGTCTTTCTTTCTGTCGTCTCTGCTTACGTCTTACCCTTCCTCTTCGTCAGTCTCTTGTCCTTGTCCTTTGACTGTCCCCTGTTATTTTTCCTCTTTTCCCCTCTCCCACTTATCCTCTCACCATGACAACCCCCACAACTACCGCCACTACCACTGCAATCGTGTACACGTCCCCCTCACTTGCTGCCACCACCATCACGTGGTGTGCTCATTCACCGCCTCCCCCATATATTCCCCCCCTCCTCACTCTTCCCACCCCCGCTCCTTTTGTTGCTCCCTCCCCTGTTCCTACCCCCCATGCCTCACGTGACCCATTCCCTCCCCTCCCACATGTGACTCATGCCACCCCCGCCAGGGTTGTTGCCCGTCGGGCCACCACCCACGCCACACCATCATCATCGTCATCACCATCACCATCACCATCACCATCGCCCTCGCCATCGCCAGTGCCAACCACTGCCACTGCATCTTCTGTGGCGCCAGCTCCAGCCCCAGCGCCAGCGCCAGCACCACCACCAGTGCCTGCACCGCCGGTGGGACCTGCCGTCTCCCGCCATCTCCCGGTCGTCCCCATCCCCCACACCTCTTCCCGTCCCTCTCCCGCTGTGAAACGTCCCAGCGGCACCCCAGCCTCTTCTGCTCCCAAGAAGTCGCAGACTCTCCCCCCTCCAACCCCCCAGGATGCCATGGATACCACCTCACCTTCCCTATCTACTCCCTCCTCTACCTCCCCCTCCTACAGGTACCTCCTTTCTCACCCTGATCCCTCTCTCCTGGAGGCCCGCAATCTTACCCTTCTCCTCCGCCAGCACTTCCCCGGAGCCCCGATCTCCCTTCTCACCCCCCGTCGGGACTCCGTCCTGATCACATCCCCCAGCCCCACCCTCCACTCCGACATCCTCTCCCGCATTCCCCTCAAACGGTTTGGTCCCCATGCCTCCCTTGCCCCTGCTCCCCCCCCCTCCTCATCCCGACAACCCCAGCCGCCCCGTCGCCCACCGACCCTCACTGCCGTGATCACTCGGCTTAGCCCAATGATCACGGAGGAGGAGGTGTTGGCGGAGCTGAAGGCCCATCCCTATCTAGAGGTTCGAGCTGTCCGCCGGATTCACAATCCAGCCGGCCCCACCCGCCTCATGCGGGTGTTCTCCGAGCATGCTCCCTCCATAGACCTCCTCCTCAAGGAGGGTGCCCTCCTTTTCAACCGCCGTTATAAGGTCGACCCCTCCCGCTCCCCTCCACAGTCCATCCGCTGCCAGAGGTGCTTGCGCTATAATGCACATCCTACATCTGAGTGCCGCGAGGCCCCCGTCTGCCCGCACTGCAAAGAAGCGCACTTCCTCCGGCAGTGCCCCAACCTTCAGTCCCCCCCCTCCTGTAACACCTGTAACCTCCAACACCCAACCTACTCCCAAAAGTGCAAGGCCCGACCCCCTCCCTCCGCTCCTGAACTCACTGTCCCTGTCCGCCCCTTGGATGGCCCCACCCCTCCCGGCAATTCCCTCCGTCCCCCCCCCCACAGCTGAGGACATCATCCGCTTTGTAACCGTTGTCCTTCAGAACATCCACCCCTTTCAGCGCCCCCACACCCTCCAGCAGGTATCCCTTGCCGCCCGTTCCGTCTTCCAGCTCAACACTTACGCCACCTACTCCCATAACCAGGCCCATTTTACCTTCTCCCGTCTCGACACCCTCGTCTAAATTCCCACTATGGCGCGACAGCAACGTATCCTGTTTAACAACATCCGTTCCCTTCCTGTCAACAAGAATCTCCTTATGCATACCCTCACCACCCACCGCGTGGATGCCTTCCTCCTAAACGAAACATTCCTCCAGCCCCACCATACTGTCCATACCTCGCCCTACCTCCTTCACCGCTCTGACAACCGCCTCCCGATAGCGCGTGGCGGAGTTGCCATTGGCCACCATCGCCAGATCCCTGTTCGGCTCCAACCCCTCCTTCCCAACCCCACGGAACACCTGATCCTTAGTCTATTCTTCCCCGGCCTCACCGTTACCTGCGCCACCATCTATGTCCGCCCCTCTGCCCCTATTCCTTTTGACTTCCTTTCCCACATCGACCGTACCTTCTCCTCCTACGTGATTGCCGCAGATCTCAATATCCATAGTCGCTCCGCCACCCAGTTACGGCGGTGGCATCGGTTCCTCGCCACCATCCAAGGAGATGTCCTTCCTCTTCCCCAACACACCCGCCCTGAATCCAATACCACACCCGATGTCGTCCTAGCCTCCCCCAATCTCCTTGGCCGCATAGCGGTGGACGTCCTCGACCCTATTAGCAGTGACCATCTCCCTGTCCTTCTTACCATATCAGACGGTCGTCGCCCCCGTCCCGATCCTCGCCTTGACCCTCCCCCCAAGTATGTCCATGATTACTCCCGTGCCGACTGGAATGCATACCGGGATACCCTTACTACCTGGGTCGATAGCCACCCCCTCACCTACCACCGCCCACATGACATAACCCATGCCGCATCCTTTCTCCAGCAGACCTTGTCTGAGGCCGTGGAGGCCCACATCCCTACCGTCGCCATCCACCCGCACCGTCCCACTTTACCCCCACAGGCCGTCCTCCTCCTTCGAGAATCCCGTCGTCTCTACCGTGCCTTCCTCCACACGCGTGACCGGGACATACTACAACGCCACCGGCAACTCCAGAGACACATCCGGAACTTGCTCGCGGCTAAGAAACGCCGGGACTGGCGACAGACATGCACCCGTCTTAATGCTACCCTACCTATTAACTCGTCCAAATACTGGTCAGCCTTCCGCCGCCTTACTGGATCAAAACCCCCCCCTTACTATCCTCTCCTTCATAATGACAATCCCTTTCCTGACAACCTTAGTAAGGCCAACCATTTTGCCTCCTACCTCACTGATGTCTTTACCATCCCTGACGATCCCCTGTTCGATTATTCCCTCTTCCCCGATGTCCGCGATCGAACTGACACCTCTATCCCTCCACTAGCTCCTGGTATCCAGTACTTGGACAACATTACACACACTGAACTCAATACCCCTATAACTACTCAAGACATCATCGATATACTCCGCACCAAACGCAACACTGCTCCTGGTCACGACCGTGTTACTTACCGTCACCTCCGTGAAGCTCCCGCCCCCTTCCTCTCCACCCTGGCCAGGCTGTACAATGTGGTCTTGTCCACCGGCTTCTACCCCGACCTGTGGAAAACCTCCCGGATCCTGATGTTCCTCAAACCCGATAAACCACCTTCCGCTGTCTCCTCCTACCGTCCTATAAGCCTTACCTCGGTCTTCAGCAAGGTCCTGGAATCCATTCTAACCCGCCGCATCCACCAGCATCTCCACCGGCACCGCTTCCTTCCCTCCACCCAATGTGGCTTTCGACCATCCTTCTCTGCCGATGACCTTCTCCTTCACCTCACTCACCTCCTCTCCGAACAACTCAACTCCCGTCGCTCCGCCATATTCCTCTCCCTTGACCTTGAACGCGCCTATGACCGAGTGTGGCATTCTGGTCTCCTCTTCAAGCTCCAAACCTTTGCTCTTCCTATTAACTACGTCCGTCTGATCGCCTCCTTCATTTCCCACCGCCCTTCCTATGTCACTATCCACAACACTGATTCCTACACCTTCTACCCCTCTGCCGGTGTGCCCCAAGGTTCCGTCCTTTCCCCTCTTCTTTACGTTCTTTATACGGCAGACATGCCTCCACCTGCACCCCCCCTTCACCTTCTCCAGTACGCCGATGACACCGCCTTCCTTGCCCTTGCCCCCACCCTGCAACGCTCCCAACACCTTCTCCAATCCCATCTTGACCGGTTCACCTCTTGGTGTAACCAGTGGTTGCTCAAGGTCAATCCTTCCAAGACCCAGGCAATCATCGTAGGCAAAACCACCCCTTCCTTCCGTCTCCTTGATTTCTATCTTACCATTTATGGCCGTCCTATTAACCTCACACCCACCCTCAAGTACCTTGGCGTCACCCTTGACCGTCGCCTCTCCTGGACCCCTCATCTCCGGACAATCCAAGCCAAGGCACGCTCCCGACTCCACCTCCTGAAGCTCCTTTCTGGCCGCACATGGGGTCTGGACCCCTCCACCGTCCTCCACACCTATAAATCTCTCATCCGCCCTATCCTCTGTTATGCCCATCCCGCCTGGATCTCTGCCCCGCCTACCTTTTACAAATCCCTTCAAATCCTTGAACGGCATGCACTCCGCCTCGCCTATCGCATCCGCCTCCCTTCCCCCACGCGGCTCCTCTATGACCTCATCCCCTTCCCACACCTCCTTCTCTTCCTCCAACGGATGCGGATCCTCTACACCTCCCGCAAGCTTGATCCTCCCCACCCGCTTGTCTCTTCCATCCTCTCCCACCCCAACCCACTGCCGCGCCTGTACTCCTGTATCCCACCTGCTCTCCATCTTCACACTCTCCACACCCTCTCCCAAGGTGGCTTCCGCCGACTCCCCCTCCCGGATGATGCCCTCCTCCCCTCCATCTACCCCTCCTACCAACTTTGAGCCTTGCCTTCCCCTCTCCTCTCATTTTCCTGTGGGCACCCTCTCTCCCTTCTCTCCCTCCCTCTCTCCCTCCTTTCATCCTTACCTCCCCTCCCCCTCTCCCTGGGCTTCCACCCCCCCTTTTTTCGTTTTCTCCCCTCCTCCTCCCTGGCATCCTATCTCCCCCTCCCTCCTTCCCTCCCCCTGTTTTTTCCCTTGGCAGGCCCCCAGCTTTTCGGTGTGGACAGTGCCCCTGCAAACGCCGAAGCCCATCTCCGCAGTGTCCGTGTCTTTCGTCCCGTCTGTGCCTCGAGTGTTTCTTCGTTTTCTGCTCCACCGTTCACCTGTGCTAGTGTTCTCTGTTCCGTGCTGTGCTGCCCGTCTTTTTAAAACTGAAACAGTGCTGCGTCGGTGAACGACTTCATTTCTTTTTATTCTCTGTTGTCTTCTGATTTTTGTCCTCCATGTCTGTGTTTTGAGATTATGTCTTCCTGTTTTTATCTCTTGTATGTTTCTTGTGGCCGAAGAGCGGCATATTAGGCCGCTGCCGGCCTACCTTTGTAGGTATAAAATGACAATAAAGAAAAAAAAAAAAAAAAAAAAAAAGGTACAGCATAAGGTGGGACGAGGCAGTCTGAATTAAATTTTATAGATGTATTTCTCACATATCTCAGAGCCTCTCGCGATATTCGTCGTCGTCGTCGTCGTCGTCGTCGTCGTCGTCGTCGTCGTCGCCGCCGCCGCCGCTTCTGCAGAAGTAGCAAATGGCCATCGTAGCAAATGCGGCGAGGGACGCCCTGCCTTCGATTCCGAATGCACAAAGTGTGTGGTCTTGTTTCTCAGTCTATATTTGGTCGGTCTCGTCAGAGGTTGAATGTAACGAATGGGTGGGAAAGAGCAAGGGGCAGCGGCTGTGTAGAACGAAAACATAAATCCTCAGGGGTGTGAGCGTTTCGAGATGAGTCGTATACGTGTAAATGTTTGTTATCAGTGACCGTGTGGCCTAATGGATAAGGCGTCGGACTTCGGATCTGAAGATTACAGGTTCGAATGCTGTCACGCTCGTGTTTTCCTGTTCTGAAAAAGAAACATACCGTTTTAATGTAGCAATTGAGCAGTACGAAACCGTCTGAATGTTGCTGTTGACCATTTTTTGCTTGGAGATGCTCATGAGCTTGAAACACACACAGCAAGACCGGTGTTAACTAGCGAAATGGTCGGCAGAGTGCCGACACCGCGAGTTTTGACTGGCACTTGCACATCTAAAACAACGTCGGAAAGTCACTCGTTCGGCTTTTGAGTCACATAAAGTATGTGTGTTAATTTTGACGCCACTAGCTCTGCTTGTTGTCATGCAATTTCTTTGCCTCTCAGAAATGATTATGACATAAAAGTGAAGTACGTGACGAGTGTGACGTTAGGAAAACATTAGGCAGCATGGAGAGATTCTGTGTGGGACCACCCAACCCAAACGAGTACTGTGTGACGTGCTAGCCGGCAGGTATTCATCGAGGTAGCCGGCTAGCTCAGTCGGTAGAGCGTCAGACTCTTAATCCCAGGGTCGTGGGTTCGAGCCAGACGCTGGGCGAAAAGGAATTTTGTTCTGCTGCAGGTGTAAATTACCGTTTTTCTGATTAACGAGATTTAATGGAAATAGAAACTTTAAACTTTGCCTACGTCTCTGTCAGTCGCAAGGAAACTGTATTTGAAGGTGAAGGTGATTTTGTAGACATGTGTGAAAGACATGTTCTGAAATGCAAGTGTTGTTGTTTGGAGAGCACATCGGTTACGTGTCAGATGTGTAGCCAAGCAGTAATTTGTCGCCATAGCTGCAAATATTAGCCCGGTAATATGAAGTGTTGTCAGCTAAAGTCTGATGATGCAGACGTCCGTAAGGACGAAGTTCCCAAGAGTACAGCTAGGCCGCGCCTCTTTAGCTCAGTGGTAGAGCACTGGTCTAATAAACCAGGGGTCTTAAGTTCCATCCTCACAGGAGAAAGATGAATTTTGGAAATCAGTTGCGCGTCGTGGCCGTATAGCAAACTGTACCTGTGATGACGAACAATTAGCGACAGGCGTTTTTTAAGAATTACTCTCAGATGCGATTAAGGCGAATGGCGCAGATAAAGCATTTGCCAAGGCGGTACAGCATAAGGTGGGACGAGGCAGTCTGAATTACATTTTATAGATGTATTTCCCACATATCTCAGAGCCTCTCGCGATATTTGTCGTCGTCGTCGCCGCCGCCGCCGCCGCTTCTGCAGAAGTAGCAAATGGCCATCGTAGCAAATGCGGCGAGGGACGCCCTGCCTTCGATTCCGAATGCACAAAGTGTGTGGTCTTGTTTCTCAGTCTATATTTGGTCGGTCTCGTCAGAGGTTGAATGTAACGAATGGGTGGGAAAGAGCAAGGGGCAGCGGCTGTGTAGAACGAAAACACAAATCCTCAGGGGTGTGAGCGTTTCGAGATGAGTCGTATACGTGTAAATGTTTGTTATCAGTGACCGTGTGGCCTAATGGATAAGGCGTCAGACTTCGGATCTGAAGATTACAGGTTCGAATGCTGTCACGCTCGTGTTTTCCTGTTCTGAAAAAGAAACATACCGTTTTAATGTAGCAATTGAGCAGTACGAAACCGTCTGAATGTTGCTGTTGACCATTTTTTGCTTGGAGATGCTCATGAGCTTGAAACACACACAGCAAGACCGGTGTTAACTAGCGAAATGGTCGGCAGAGTGCCGACACCGCGAGTTTTGACTGGCACTTGCACATCTAAAACAACGTCGGAAAGTCACTCGTTCGGCTTTTGAGTCACATAAAGTATGTGTGTTAATTTTGACGCCACTAGCTCTGCTTGTTGTCATGCAATTTCTTTGCCTCTCAGAAATGATTATGACATAAAAGTGAAGTACGTGACGAGTGTGACGTTAGGAAAACATTAGGCAGCATGGAGAGATTCTGTATGGGACCACCCAACCCAAACGAGTACTGTGTGACGTGCTAGCCGGCAGGTATTCATCGAGGTAGCTGGCTAGCTCAGTCGGTAGAGCGTCAGACTCTTAATCCCAGGGTCGTGGGTTCGAGCCAGACGCTGGGCGAAAAGGAATTTTGTTCTGCTGCAGGTGTAAATTACCGTTTTTCTGATTAACGAGATTTAATGGAAATAGAAACTTTAAACTTTGCCTACGTCTCTGTCAGTCGCAAGGAAACTGTATTTGAAGGTGAAGGTGATTTTGTAGACATGTGTGAAAGACATGTTCTGAAATGCAAGTGTTGTTGTTTGGAGAGCACATCGGTTACGTGTCAGATGTGTAGCCAAGCAGTAATTTGTCGCCATAGCTGCAAATATTAGCCCGGTAATATGAAGTGTTGTCAGCTAAAGTCTGATGATGCAGACGTCCGTAAGGACGAAGTACCCAAGAGTACAGCTAGGCCGCGCCTCTTTAGCTCAGTGGTAGAGCACTGGTCTAATAAACCAGGGGTCTTAAGTTCCATCCTCACAGGAGAAAGATGAATTTTGGAAATCAGTTGCGCGTCGTGGCCGTATAGCAAACTGTACCTGTGATGACGAACAATTAGCGACAGGCGTTTTTTAAGAATTACTCTCAGATGCGATTAAGGCGAATGGCGCAGATAAAGCATTTGCCAAGGCGGTACAGCATAAGGTGGGACGAGGCAGTCTGAATTACATTTTATAGATGTATTTCCCACATATCTCAGAGCCTCTCGCGATATTTGTCGTCGTCGTCGCCGCCGCCGCCGCTTCTGCAGAAGTAGCAAATGGCCATCGTAGCAAATGCGGCGAGGGACGCCCTGCCTTCGATTCCGAATGCACAAAGTGTGTGGTCTTGTTTCTCAGTCTATATTTGGTCGGTCTCGTCAGAGGTTGAATGTAACGAATGGGTGGGAAAGAGCAAGGGGCAGCGGCTGTGTAGAACGAAAACACAAATCCTCAGGGGTGTGAGCGTTTCGAGATGAGTCGTATACGTGTAAATGTTTGTTGTCAGTGACCGTGTGGCCTAATGGATAAGGCGTCGGACTTCGGATCTGAAGATTACAGGTTCGAATGCTGTCACGCTCGTGTTTTCCAGTTCTGAAAAAGAAACATACCGTTTTAATGTAGCAATTGAGCAGTACGAAACCGTCTGAATGTTGCTGTTGACCATTTTTTGCTTGGAGATGCTCATGAGCTTGAAACACACACAGCAAGACCGGTGTTAACTAGCGAAATGGTCGGCAGAGTGCCGACACCGCGAGTTTTGACTGGCACTTGCACATCTAAAACAACGTCGGAAAGTAACTCGTTCGGCTTTTGAGTCACATAAAGTATGTGTGTTAATTTTGACGCCACTAGCTCTGCCTGTTGTCATGCAGTTTCTTTGCCTCTCAGAAATGATTATGACATAAAAGTGAAGTACGTGACGAGTGTGACGTTAGGAAAACATTAGGCAGCATGGAGAGATTCTGTATGGGACCACCCAACCCAAACGAGTACTGTGTGACGTGCTAACCGGCAGGTATTCACCGAGGTAGCCGGCTAGCTCAGTCGGTAGAGCGTCAGACTCTTAATCCCAGGGTCGTGGGTTCGAGGCAGACGCTGGGCGAAAAGGAATTTTGTTCTGCTGCAGGTGTAAATTACCGTTTTTATGATTAACGAGATTTAATGGAAATATCAACTTTAAACTTTGCCTACGTCTCTGTCAGTCGCAAGGAAACTGTATATGAAGGTGAAGGTGATTTTGTAGACATGTGTGAAAGACATGTTCTGAAATGCAAGTGTTGTTGTTTGGAGAGCACATCGGTTACGTGTCAGATGTGTAGCCAAGCAGTAATTTGTCGCCATAGCTGCAAATATTAGCCGGTAATATGAAGTGTTGTCAGCTAAAGTCTGATGATGCAGACGTCCGTAAGGACGAAGTACCCAAGAGTACCGCTAGGCCGCGCCTCTTTAGCTCAGTGGTAGAGCATTGGTCTAATAAACCAGGGGTCTTAAGTTCCATCGTCACAGGAGAAAGATGAATTTTGGAAATCAGTTGCGCGACGTGGCCGTTTAGCAAACAGTACCTGTGATGACGAACAATTAGCGACAGGCGTTTTTTAAGAATTACTCTCAGATGCGATTAAGGCGAATGGCGCAGATAAAGCATTTGCCAAGGCGGTACAGCATAAGGTGGGACGAGGCAGTCTGAATTAAATTTTATAGATGTATTTCTCACATATCTCAGAGCCTCTCGCGATATTCGTCGTCGTCGTCGTCGTCGTCGTCGTCGTCGTCGTCGTCGCCGCCGCCGCCGCCGCCGCCGCCGCTTCTGCAGAAGTAGCAAATGGCCATCGTAGCAAATGCGGCGAGGGACGCCCTGCCTTCGATTCCGAATGCACAAAGTGTGTGGTCTTGTTTATCAGTCTATATTTGGTCGGTCTCGTCAGAGGTTGAATGTAACGAATGGGTGGGAAAGAGCAAGGGGCAGCGGCTGTGTAGAACGAAAACACAAATCCTCAGGGGTGTGAGCGTTTCGAGATGAGTCGTATACGTGTAAATGTTTGTTGTCAGTGACCGTGTGGCCTAATGGATAAGGCGTCGGACTTCGGATCTGAAGATTACAGGTTCGAATGCTGTCACGCTCGTGTTTTCCTGTTCTGAAAAAGAAACATACCGTTTTAATGTAGCAATTGAGCAGTACGAAACCGTCTGAATGTTGCTGTTGACCATTTTTTGCTTGGAGATGCTCATGAGCTTGAAACACACACAGCAAGACCGGTGTTAACTAGCGAAATGGTCGGCAGAGTGCCGACACCGCGAGTTTTGACTGGCACTTGCACATCTAAAACAACGTCGGAAAGTCACTCGTTCGGCTTTTGAGTCACATAAAGTATGTGTGTTAATTTTGACGCCACTAGCTCTGCTTGTTGTCATGCAATTTCTTTGCCTCTCAGAAATGATTATGACATAAAAGTGAAGTACGTGACGAGTGTGACGTTAGGAAAACATTAGGCAGCATGGAGAGATTCTGTATGGGACCACCCAACCCAAACGAGTACTGTGTGACGTGCTACCCGGCAGGTATTCACCGAGGTAGCCGGCTAGCTCAGTCGGTAGAGCGTCAGACTCTTAATCCCAGGGTCGTGGGTTCGAGCCAGACGCTGGGCGAAAAGGAATTTTGTTCTGCTGCAGGTGTAAATTACCGTTTTTCTGATTAACGAGATTTAATGGAAATAGCAACTTTAAACTTTGCCTACGTCTCTGTCAGTCGCAAGGAAACTGTATTTGAAGGTGAAGGTGATTTTGTAGACATGTGTGAAAGACATGTCCTGAAATGCAAGTGTTGTTGTTTGGAGAGCACATCGGTTACGTGTCAGATGTGTAGCCAAGCAGTAATTTGTCGCCATAGCTGCAAATATTAGCCGGTAATATGAAGTGTTGTCAGCTAAAGTCTGATGATGCAGACGACCGTAAGGACGAAGTACCCAAGAGTACCGCTAGGCCGCGCCTCTTTAGCTCAGTGGTAGAGCACTGGTCTAATAAACCAGGGGTCTTAAGTTCCATCGTCACAGGAGAAAGATGAATTTTGGAAATCAGTTGCGCGACATGGCCGTTTAGCAAACAGTACCTGTGATGACGAACAATTAGCGACAGGCGTTTTTTAAGAATTACTCTCAGATGCGATTAAGGCGAATGGCGCAGATAAAGCATTTGCCAAAACGGTACAGCATAAGGTGGGACGAGGCAGTCTGAATTACATTTTATAGATGTATTTCTCACATATCTCAGAGCCTCTCGCCATATTCGTCGTCGTCGTCGTCGTCGTCGTCGTCGTCGTCGTCGTCGTCGTCGTCGTCGTCGTCGTCGCCGCCGCCGCCGCCGCTTCTGCAGAGGTAGCAAATGGCCATCGTAGCAAATGCGGCGAGGGACGCCCTGCCTTCGATTCCGAATGCACAAAGTGTGTGGTCTTGTTTCTCAGTCTATATTTGGTCGGTTTCGTCAGAGGTTGAATGTAACGAATGGGTGGGAAAGAGCAAGGGGCAGCGGCTGTGTAGAACGAAAACACAAATCCTCAGGGGTGTGAGCGTTTCGAGATGAGTCGTATACGTGTAAATGTTTGTTGTCAGTGACCGTGTGGCCTAATGGATAAGGCGTCGGACTTCGGATCTGAAGATTACAGGTTCGAATGCTGTCACGCTCGTGTTTTCCAGTTCTGAAAAAGAAACATACCGTTTTAATGTAGCAATTGAGCAGTACGAAACCGTCTGAATGTTGCTGTTGACCATTTTTTGCTTGGAGATGCTCATGAGCTTGAAACACACACAGCAAGACCGGTGTTAACTAGCGAAATGGTCGGCAGAGTGCCGACACCGCGAGTTTTGACTGGCACTTGCACATCTAAAACAACGTCGGAAAGTAACTCGTTCGGCTTTTGAGTCACATAAAGTATGTGTGTTAATTTTGACGCCACTAGCTCTGCCTGTTGTCATGCAGTTTCTTTGCCTCTCAGAAATGATTATGACATAAAAGTGAAGTACGTGACGAGTGTGACGTTAGGAAAACATTAGGCAGCATGGAGAGATTCTGTATGGGACCACCCAACCCAAACGAGTACTGTGTGACGTGCTAACCGGCAGGTATTCACCGAGGTAGCCGGCTAGCTCAGTCGGTAGAGCGTCAGACTCTTAATCCCAGGGTCGTGGGTTCGAGGCAGACGCTGGGCGAAAAGGAATTTTGTTCTGCTGCAGGTGTAAATTACCGTTTTTATGATTAACGAGATTTAATGGAAATATCAACTTTAAACTTTGCCTACGTATCTGTCAGTCGCAAGGAAACTGTATATGAAGGTGAAGGTGATTTTGTAGACATGTGTGAAAGACATGTTCTGAAATGCAAGTGTTGTTGTTTGGAGAGCACATGGGTTACGTGTCAGATGTGTAGCCAAGCAGTAATTTGTCGCCATAGCTGCAAATATTAGCCGGTAATATGAAGTGTTGTCAGCTAAAGTCTGATGATGCAGACGTCCGTAAGGACGAAGTACCCAAGAGTACCGCTAGGCCGCGCCTCTTTAGCTCAGTTGTAGAGCATTGGTCTAATAAACCAGGGGTCTTAAGTTCCATCCTCACAGGAGAAAGATGAGTTTTGGAAATCAGTTGCGCGACGTGGCCGTTTAGCAAACTGTACCTGTGATGACGAACAATTAGCGACAGGCGTTTTTTAAGAATTACTCTTAGATGCGATTAAGGCGAATGGCGCAGATAAAGCATTTGCCAAAGCGGTACAGCATAAGGTGGGACGAGGCAGTCTGAATTACATTTTATAGATGTATTTCTCACATATCTCAGAGCCTCTCGCGATCTTCGTCGTCGTCGTCGTCGTCGTCGTCGTCGTCGTCGTCGTCGTCGTCGTCGTCGTCGCCGCCGCCGCCGTCGCCGCTTCTGCAGAAGTAGCAAATGGCCATCGTAGCAAATGCGGCGAGGGACGCCCTGCCTTTGATTCCGAATGCACAAAGTGTGTGGTCTTGTTTCTCAGTCTATATTTGGTCGGTTTCGTCAGAGGTTGAATGTAACGAATGGGTGGGAAAGAGCAAGGGGCAGCGGCTGTGTAGAACGAAAACACAAATCCTCAGGGGTGTGAGCGTTTCGAGATGAGTCGTATACGTGTAAATGTTTGTTGTCAGTGACCGTGTGGCCTAATGGATAAGGCGTCGGACTTCGGATCTGAAGATTACAGGTTCGAATGCTGTCACGCTCGTGTTTTCCAGTTCTGAAAAAGAAACATACCGTTTTAATGTAGCAATTGAGCAGTACGAAACCGTCTGAATGTTGCTGTTGACCATTTTTTGCTTGGAGATGCTCATGAGCTTGAAACACACACAGCAAGACCGGTGTTAACTAGCGAAATGGTCGGCAGAGTGCCGACACCGCGAGTTTTGACTGGCACTTGCACATCTAAAACAACGTCGGAAAGTAACTCGTTCGGCTTTTGAGTCACATAAAGTATGTGTGTTAATTTTGACGCCACTAGCTCTGCCTGTTGTCATGCAGTTTCTTTGCCTCTCAGAAATGATTATGACATAAAAGTGAAGTACGTGACGAGTGTGACGTTAGGAAAACATTAGGCAGCATGGAGAGATTCTGTATGGGACCACCCAACCCAAACGAGTACTGTGTGACGTGCTAACCGGCAGGTATTCACCGAGGTAGCCGGCTAGCTCAGTCGGTAGAGCGTCAGACTCTTAATCCCAGGGTCGTGGGTTCGAGGCAGACGCTGGGTGAAAAGGAATTTTGTTCTGCTGCAGGTGTAAATTACCGTTTTTATGATTAACGAGATTTAATGGAAATATCAACTTTAAACTTTGCCTACGTATCTGTCAGTCGCAAGGAAACTGTATATGAAGGTGAAGGTGATTTTGTAGACATGTGTGAAAGACATGTTCTGAAATGCAAGTGTTGTTGTTTGGAGAGCACATCGGTTACGTGTCAGATGTGTAGCCAAGCAGTAATTTGTGCCATAGCTGCAAATATTAGCCGGTAATATGAAGTGTTGTCAGCTAAAGTCTGATGATGCAGACGTCCGTAAGGACGAAGTACCCAAGAGTACCGCTAGGCCGCGCCTCTTTAGCTCAGTTGTAGAGCATTGGTCTAATAAACCAGGGGTCTTAAGTTCCATCCTCACAGGAGAAAGATGAGTTTTGGAAATCAGTTGCGCGACGTGGCCGTTTAGCAAACTGTACCTGTGATGACGAACAATTAGCGACAGGCGTTTTTTAAGAATTACTCTTAGATGCGATTAAGGCGAATGGCGCAGATAAAGCATTTGCCAAAGCGGTACAGCATAAGGTGGGACGAGGCAGTCTGAATTACATTTTATAGATGTATTTCTCACATATCTCAGAGCCTCTCGCGATCTTCGTCGTCGTCGTCGTCGTCGTCGTCGTCGTCGTCGTCGTCGTCGTCGTCGTCGTCGTCGTCGTCGTCGTCGTCGCCGCCGCCGCTTCTGCAGAAGTAGCAAATGGCCATCGTAGCAAATGCGGCGAGGGACGCCCTGCCTTCGATTCCGAATGCACAAAGTGTGTGGTCTTGTTTATCAGTCTATATTTGGTCGGTCTCGTCAGAGGTTGAATGTAACGAATGGGTGGGAAAGAGCAAGGGGCAGCGGCTGTGTAGAACGAAAACACAAATCCTCAGGGGTGTGAGCGTTTCGAGATGAGTCGTATACGTGTAAATGTTTGTTATCAGTGACCGTGTGGCCTAATGGATAAGGCGTCAGACTTCGGATCTGAAGATTACAGGTTCGAATGCTGTCACGCTCGTGTTTTCCTGTTCTGAAAAAGAAACATACCGTTTTAATGTAGCAATTGAGCAGTACGAAACCGTCTGAATGTTGCTGTTGACCATTTTTTGCTTGGAGATGCTCATGAGCTTGAAACACACACAGCAAGACCGGTGTTAACTAGCGAAATGGTCGGCAGAGTGCCGACACCGCGAGTTTTGACTGGCACTTGCACATCTAAAACAACGTCGGAAAGTCACTCGTTCGGCTTTTGAGTCACATAAAGTATGTGTGTTAATTTTGACGCCACTAGCTCTGCTTGTTGTCATGCAATTTCTTTGCCTCTCAGAAATGATTATGACATAAAAGTGAAGTACGTGACGAGTGTGACGTTAGGAAAACATTAGGCAGCATGGAGAGATTCTGTATGGGACCACCCAACCCAAACGAGTACTGTGTGACGTGCTAGCCGGCAGGTATTCATCGAGGTAGCCGGCTAGCTCAGTCGGTAGAGCGTCAGACTCTTAATCCCAGGGTCGTGGGTTCGAGCCAGACGCTGGGCGAAAAGGAATTTTGTTCTGCTGCAGGTGTAAATTACCGTTTTTCTGATTAACGAGATTTAATGGAAATAGAAACTTTAAACTTTGCCTACGTCTCTGTCAGTCGCAAGGAAACTGTATTTGAAGGTGAAGGTGATTTTGTAGACATGTGTGAAAGACATGTTCTGAAATGCAAGTGTTGTTGTTTGGAGAGCACATCGGTTACGTGTCAGATGTGTAGCCAAGCAGTAATTTGTCGCCATAGCTGCAAATATTAGCCCGGTAATATGAAGTGTTGTCAGCTAAAGTCTGATGATGCAGACGTCCGTAAGGACGAAGTACCCAAGAGTACAGCTAGGCCGCGCCTCTTTAGCTCAGTGGTAGAGCACTGGTCTAATAAACCAGGGGTCTTAAGTTCCATCCTCACAGGAGAAAGATGAATTTTGGAAATCAGTTGCGCGTCGTGGCCGTATAGCAAACTGTACCTGTGATGACGAACAATTAGCGACAGGCGTTTTTTAAGAATTACTCTCAGATGCGATTAAGGCGAATGGCGCAGATAAAGCATTTGCCAAGGCGGTACAGCATAAGGTGGGACGAGGCAGTCTGAATTACATTTTATAGATGTATTTCCCACATATCTCAGAGCCTCTCGCGATATTTGTCGTCGTCGTCGCCGCCGCCGCCGCTTCTGCAGAAGTAGCAAATGGCCATCGTAGCAAATGCGGCGAGGGACGCCCTGCCTTCGATTCCGAATGCACAAAGTGTGTGGTCTTGTTTCTCAGTCTATATTTGGTCGGTCTCGTCAGAGGTTGAATGTAACGAATGGGTGGGAAAGAGCAAGGGGCAGCGGCTGTGTAGAACGAAAACACAAATCCTCAGGGGTGTGAGCGTTTCGAGATGAGTCGTATACGTGTAAATGTTTGTTGTCAGTGACCGTGTGGCCTAATGGATAAGGCGTCGGACTTCGGATCTGAAGATTACAGGTTCGAATGCTGTCACGCTCGTGTTTTCCAGTTCTGAAAAAGAAACATACCGTTTTAATGTAGCAATTGAGCAGTACGAAACCGTCTGAATGTTGCTGTTGACCATTTTTTGCTTGGAGATGCTCATGAGCTTGAAACACACACAGCAAGACCGGTGTTAACTAGCGAAATGGTCGGCAGAGTGCCGACACCGCGAGTTTTGACTGGCACTTGCACATCTAAAACAACGTCGGAAAGTAACTCGTTCGGCTTTTGAGTCACATAAAGTATGTGTGTTAATTTTGACGCCACTAGCTCTGCCTGTTGTCATGCAGTTTCTTTGCCTCTCAGAAATGATTATGACATAAAAGTGAAGTACGTGACGAGTGTGACGTTAGGAAAACATTAGGCAGCATGGAGAGATTCTGTATGGGACCACCCAACCCAAACGAGTACTGTGTGACGTGCTAACCGGCAGGTATTCACCGAGGTAGCCGGCTAGCTCAGTCGGTAGAGCGTCAGACTCTTAATCCCAGGGTCGTGGGTTCGAGGCAGACGCTGGGCGAAAAGGAATTTTGTTCTGCTGCAGGTGTAAATTACCGTTTTTATGATTAACGAGATTTAATGGAAATATCAACTTTAAACTTTGCCTACGTCTCTGTCAGTCGCAAGGAAACTGTATATGAAGGTGAAGGTGATTTTGTAGACATGTGTGAAAGACATGTTCTGAAATGCAAGTGTTGTTGTTTGGAGAGCACATCGGTTACGTGTCAGATGTGTAGCCAAGCAGTAATTTGTCGCCATAGCTGCAAATATTAGCCGGTAATATGAAGTGTTGTCAGCTAAAGTCTGATGATGCAGACGTCCGTAAGGACGAAGTACCCAAGAGTACCGCTAGGCCGCGCCTCTTTAGCTCAGTGGTAGAGCATTGGTCTAATAAACCAGGGGTCTTAAGTTCCATCGTCACAGGAGAAAGATGAATTTTGGAAATCAGTTGCGCGACGTGGCCGTTTAGCAAACAGTACCTGTGATGACGAACAATTAGCGACAGGCGTTTTTTAAGAATTACTCTCAGATGCGATTAAGGCGAATGGCGCAGATAAAGCATTTGCCAAGGCGGTACAGCATAAGGTGGGACGAGGCAGTCTGAATTAAATTTTATAGATGTATTTCTCACATATCTCAGAGCCTCTCGCGATATTCGTCGTCGTCGTCGTCGTCGTCGTCGTCGTCGTCGTCGTCGTCGTCGCCGCCGCCGCCGCCACCGCCGCCGCTTCTGCAGAAGTAGCAAATGGCCATCGTAGCAAATGCGGCGAGGGACGCCCTGCCTTCGATTCCGAATGCACAAAGTGTGTGGTCTTGTTTATCAGTCTATATTTGGTCGGTCTCGTCAGAGGTTGAATGTAACGAATGGGTGTGAAAGAGCAAGGGGCAGCGGCTGTGTAGAACGAAAACACAAATCCTCAGGGGTGTGAGCGTTTCGAGATGAGTCGTATACGTGTAAATGTTTGTTGTCAGTGACCGTGTGGCCTAATGGATAAGGCGTCGGACTTCGGATCTGAAGATTACAGGTTCGAATGCTGTCACGCTCGTGTTTTCCTGTTCTGAAAAAGAAACATACCGTTTTAATGTAGCAATTGAGCAGTACGAAACCGTCTGAATGTTGCTGTTGACCATTTTTTGCTTGGAGATGCTCATGAGCTTGAAACACACACAGCAAGACCGGTGTTAACTAGCGAAATGGTCGGCAGAGTGCCGACACCGCGAGTTTTGACTGGCACTTGCACATCTAAAACAACGTCGGAAAGTCACTCGTTCGGCTTTTGAGTCACATAAAGTATGTGTGTTAATTTTGACGCCACTAGCTCTGCTTGTTGTCATGCAATTTCTTTGCCTCTCAGAAATGATTATGACATAAAAGTGAAGTACGTGACGAGTGTGACGTTAGGAAAACATTAGGCAGCATGGAGAGATTCTGTATGGGACCACCCAACCCAAACGAGTACTGTGTGACGTGCTACCCGGCAGGTATTCACCGAGGTAGCCGGCTAGCTCAGTCGGTAGAGCGTCAGACTCTTAATCCCAGGGTCGTGGGTTCGAGCCAGACGCTGGGCGAAAAGGAATTTTGTTCTGCTGCAGGTGTAAATTACCGTTTTTCTGATTAACGAGATTTAATGGAAATAGCAACTTTAAACTTTGCCTACGTCTCTGTCAGTCGCAAGGAAACTGTATTTGAAGGTGAAGGTGATTTTGTAGACATGTGTGAAAGACATGTCCTGAAATGCAAGTGTTGTTGTTTGGAGAGCACATCGGTTACGTGTCAGATGTGTAGCCAAGCAGTAATTTGTCGCCATAGCTGCAAATATTAGCCGGTAATATGAAGTGTTGTCAGCTAAAGTCTGATGATGCAGACGACCGTAAGGACGAAGTACCCAAGAGTACCGCTAGGCCGCGCCTCTTTAGCTCAGTGGTAGAGCACTGGTCTAATAAACCAGGGGTCTTAAGTTCCATCGTCACAGGAGAAAGATGAATTTTGGAAATCAGTTGCGCGACATGGCCGTTTAGCAAACAGTACCTGTGATGACGAACAATTAGCGACAGGCGTTTTTTAAGAATTACTCTCAGATGCGATTAAGGCGAATGGCGCAGATAAAGCATTTGCCAAAACGGTACAGCATAAGGTGGGACGAGGCAGTCTGAATTACATTTTATAGATGTATTTCTCACATATCTCAGAGCCTCTCGCCATATTCGTCGTCGTCGTCGTCGTCGTCGTCGTCGTCGTCGTCGCCGCCGCCGCCGCTTCTGCAGAGGTAGCAAATGGCCATCGTAGCAAATGCGGCGAGGGACGCCCTGCCTTCGATTCCGAATGCACAAAGTGTGTGGTCTTGTTTCTCAGTCTATATTTGGTCGGTTTCGTCAGAGGTTGAATGTAACGAATGGGTGGGAAAGAGCAAGGGGCAGCGGCTGTGTAGAACGAAAACACAAATCCTCAGGGGTGTGAGCGTTTCGAGATGAGTCGTATACGTGTAAATGTTTGTTGTCAGTGACCGTGTGGCCTAATGGATAAGGCGTCGGACTTCGGATCTGAAGATTACAGGTTCGAATGCTGTCACGCTCGTGTTTTCCAGTTCTGAAAAAGAAACATACCGTTTTAATGTAGCAATTGAGCAGTACGAAACCGTCTGAATGTTGCTGTTGACCATTTTTTGCTTGGAGATGCTCATGAGCTTGAAACACACACAGCAAGACCGGTGTTAACTAGCGAAATGGTCGGCAGAGTGCCGACACCGCGAGTTTTGACTGGCACTTGCACATCTAAAACAACGTCGGAAAGTAACTCGTTCGGCTTTTGAGTCACATAAAGTATGTGTGTTAATTTTGACGCCACTAGCTCTGCCTGTTGTCATGCAGTTTCTTTGCCTCTCAGAAATGATTATGACATAAAAGTGAAGTACGTGACGAGTGTGACGTTAGGAAAACATTAGGCAGCATGGAGAGATTCTGTATGGGACCACCCAACCCAAACGAGTACTGTGTGACGTGCTAACCGGCAGGTATTCACCGAGGTAGCCGGCTAGCTCAGTCGGTAGAGCGTCAGACTCTTAATCCCAGGGTCGTGGGTTCGAGGCAGACGCTGGGCGAAAAGGAATTTTGTTCTGCTGCAGGTGTAAATTACCGTTTTTATGATTAACGAGATTTAATGGAAATATCAACTTTAAACTTTGCCTACGTATCTGTCAGTCGCAAGGAAACTGTATATGAAGGTGAAGGTGATTTTGTAGACATGTGTGAAAGACATGTTCTGAAATGCAAGTGTTGTTGTTTGGAGAGCACATGGGTTACGTGTCAGATGTGTAGCCAAGCAGTAATTTGTCGCCATAGCAGCAAATATTAGCCGGTAATATGAAGTGTTGTCAGCTAAAGTCTGATGATGCAGACGTCCGTAAGGACGAAGTACCCAAGAGTACCGCTAGGCCGCGCCTCTTTAGCTCAGTTGTAGAGCATTGGTCTAATAAACCAGGGGTCTTAAGTTCCATCCTCACAGGAGAAAGATGAGTTTTGGAAATCAGTTGCGCGACGTGGCCGTTTAGCAAACTGTACCTGTGATGACGAACAATTAGCGACAGGCGTTTTTTAAGAATTACTCTTAGATGCGATTAAGGCGAATGGCGCAGATAAAGCATTTGCCAAAGCGGTACAGCATAAGGTGGGACGAGGCAGTCTGAATTACATTTTATAGATGTATTTCTCACATATCTCAGAGCCTCTCGCGATCTTCGTCGTCGTCGTCGTCGTCGTCGTCGTCGTCGTCGTCGTCGTCGTCGTCGTCGTCGTCGCCGCCGCCGCCGTCGCCGCTTCTGCAGAAGTAGCAAATGGCCATCGTAGCAAATGCGGCGAGGGACGCCCTGCCTTTGATTCCGAATGCACAAAGTGTGTGGTCTTGTTTCTCAGTCTATATTTGGTCGGTTTCGTCAGAGGTTGAATGTAACGAATGGGTGGGAAAGAGCAAGGGGCAGCGGCTGTGTAGAACGAAAACACAAATCCTCAGGGGTGTGAGCGTTTCGAGATGAGTCGTATACGTGTAAATGTTTGTTGTCAGTGACCGTGTGGCCTAATGGATAAGGCGTCGGACTTCGGATCTGAAGATTACAGGTTCGAATGCTGTCACGCTCGTGTTTTCCAGTTCTGAAAAAGAAACATACCGTTTTAATGTAGCAATTGAGCAGTACGAAACCGTCTGAATGTTGCTGTTGACCATTTTTTGCTTGGAGATGCTCATGAGCTTGAAACACACACAGCAAGACCGGTGTTAACTAGCGAAATGGTCGGCAGAGTGCCGACACCGCGAGTTTTGACTGGCACTTGCACATCTAAAACAACGTCGGAAAGTAACTCGTTCGGCTTTTGAGTCACATAAAGTATGTGTGTTAATTTTGACGCCACTAGCTCTGCCTGTTGTCATGCAGTTTCTTTGCCTCTCAGAAATGATTATGACATAAAAGTGAAGTACGTGACGAGTGTGACGTTAGGAAAACATTAGGCAGCATGGAGAGATTCTGTATGGGACCACCCAACCCAAACGAGTACTGTGTGACGTGCTAACCGGCAGGTATTCACCGAGGTAGCCGGCTAGCTCAGTCGGTAGAGCGTCAGACTCTTAATCCCAGGGTCGTGGGTTCGAGGCAGACGCTGGGCGAAAAGGAATTTTGTTCTGCTGCAGGTGTAAATTACCGTTTTTATGATTAACGAGATTTAATGGAAATATCAACTTTAAACTTTGCCTACGTATCTGTCAGTCGCAAGGAAACTGTATATGAAGGTGAAGGTGATTTTGTAGACATGTGTGAAAGACATGTTCTGAAATGCAAGTGTTGTTGTTTGGAGAGCACATCGGTTACGTGTCAGATGTGTAGCCAAGCAGTAATTTGTGCCATAGCTGCAAATATTAGCCGGTAATATGAAGTGTTGTCAGCTAAAGTCTGATGATGCAGACGTCCGTAAGGACGAAGTACCCAAGAGTACCGCTAGGCCGCGCCTCTTTAGCTCAGTTGTAGAGCATTGGTCTAATAAACCAGGGGTCTTAAGTTCCATCCTCACAGGAGAAAGATGAGTTTTGGAAATCAGTTGCGCGACGTGGCCGTTTAGCAAACTGTACCTGTGATGACGAACAATTAGCGACAGGCGTTTTTTAAGAATTACTCTTAGATGCGATTAAGGCGAATGGCGCAGATAAAGCATTTGCCAAAGCGGTACAGCATAAGGTGGGACGAGGCAGTCTGAATTACATTTTATAGATGTATTTCTCACATATCTCAGAGCCTCTCGCGATCTTCGTCGTCGTCGTCGTCGTCGTCGTCGTCGTCGTCGTCGTCGTCGTCGTCGTCGTCGTCGTCGTCGTCGTCGCCGCCGCCGCTTCTGCAGAAGTAGCAAATGGCCATCGTAGCAAATGCGGCGAGGGACGCCCTGCCTTCGATTCCGAATGCACAAAGTGTGTGGTCTTGTTTATCAGTCTATATTTGGTCGGTCTCGTCAGAGGTTGAATGTAACGAATGGGTGGGAAAGAGCAAGGGGCAGCGGCTGTGTAGAACGAAAACACAAATCCTCAGGGGTGTGAGCGTTTCGAGATGAGTCGTATACGTGTAAATGTTTGTTGTCAGTGACCGTGTGGCCTAATGGATAAGGCGTCGGACTTCGGATCTGAAGATTACAGGTTCGAATGCTGTCACGCTCGTGTTTTCCTGTTCTGAAAAAGAAACATACCGTTTTAATGTAGCAATTGAGCAGTACGAAACCGTCTGAATGTTGCTGTTGACCATTTTTTGCTTGGAGATGCTCATGAGCTTGAAACACACACAGCAAGACCGGTGTTAACTAGCGAAATGGTCGGCAGAGTGCCGACACCGCGAGTTTTGACTGGCACTTGCACATCTAAAACAACGTCGGAAAGTAACTCGTTCGGCTTTCGAGTCACATAAAGTATGTGTGTTAATTTTGACGCCACTAGCTCTGCTTGTTGTCATGCAGTTTCTTTTCCTCTCAGAAATGATTATGACATAAAAGTGAAGTACGTGACGAGTGTGACGTTAGGAAAACATTAGGCAGCATGGAGAGATTCTGTATGGGACCACCCAACCCAAACGAGTACTGTGTGACGTGCTACCCGGCAGGTATTCACCGAGGTAGCCGGCTAGCTCAGTCGGTAGAGCGTCAGTCTCTGAATCCCAGGGTCGTGTGTTCGAGCCAGACGCTGGGCGAAACGGAATTTTGTTCTGCTGCAGGTGTAAATTACCGTTTTTATGATTAACGAGATTTAATGGAAATAGCAACTTTAAACTTTGCCTACGTCTCTGTCAGTCGCAAGGGAACTGTATTTGAAGGTGAAGGTGATTTTGTAGACATGTGTGAAAGACATGTTCTGAAATGCAAGTGTTGTTGTTTGGAGAGCACATGGGTTACGTGTCAGATGTGTAGCCAAGCAGTAATTTGTCGTCATAGCTGCAAATATTAGCCGGTAATATGAAGTGTTGTCAGCTAAAGTCTAATGATGCAGACGACCGTAAGGACGAAGTACCCAAGAGTACCGCTAGGCCGCGCCTCCTTAGCTCAGTGCTAGAGCACTGGCCTAATAAACCAGGGGTCGTAAGTTCCATCCTCACAGGAGAAAGATGAATTTTGGAAATCAGTTGCGCGTCGTGGCCGTATAGCAAACAGTACCTGTGATGACGAACAATTAGCGACAGGCGTTTTTTTAAGAATTACTCTCAGATGTGATTAAGGCGAATGGCGCAGATAAAGCATTTGCCAAAGCGGTACAGCATAAGGTGGGACGAGGCAGTCTGAATTACATTTTATAGATGTATTTCTCACATATCTCAGAGCCTCTCGCGATATTCGTCGTCGTCGTCACCGCCGCCGCTTCTGCAGAAGTAGCAAATGGCCATCGTAGCAAATGCGGCGAGGGACGCCCTGCCTTCGATTCCGAATGCACAAAGTGTGTGGTCTTGTTTCTCAGTCTATATTTGGTCGGTCTCGTCAGAGGTTGAATGTAACGAATGGGTGGGAAAGAGCAAGGGGCAGCGGCTGTGTAGAACGAAAACACAAATCCTCAGGGGTGTGAGCGTTTCGAGATGAGTCGTATACGTGTAAATGTTTGTTGTCAGCGACCGTGTGGCCTAATGGATAAGGCGTCGGACTTCGGATCTGAAGATTACAGGTTCGAATGCTGTCACGCTCGTGTTTTCCAGTTCTGAAAAAGAAACATACCGTTTTAATGTAGCAATTGAGCAGTACGAAACCGTCTGAATGTTGCTGTTGACCATTTTTTGCTTGGAGATGCTCATGAGCTTGAAACACACACAGCAAGACCGGTGTTAACTAGCGAAATGGTCGGCAGAGTGCCGACACCGCGAGTTTTGCCTGGCACTTGCACATCTAAAACAACGTCGGAAAGTAACTCGTTCGGCTTTTGAGTCACATAAAGTATGTGTGTTAATTTTGACGCCACTAGCTCTGCTTGTTGTCATGCAGTTTCTTTGCCTCTCAGAAATGATTATGACATAAAAGTGAAGTACGTGACGAGTGTGACGTTAGGAAAACATTAGGCAGCATGGAGAGATTCTGTATGGGACCACCCAACCCAAACGAGTACTGTGTGACGTGCTACCTTACAGGTATTCACAGAGGTCGCAGGCTAGCTCTCTTGGTAGAGCGTCAGGCTCTTAATCCCAGGGTCGTGGGTTCGAGCCAGACGCTGGGCGAAACGGATTTTTGTTCCGCAGCAGGTGTAAATTACCGTTTTTCTGATTAACGAGATTTAATGGAAATAGCAACTTTAAACTTTGCCTACGTCTCTGTCAATCGCAAGGAAATTGTATTTGAAGGTGAAGGTGATTTTGTAGACATGTGTGAAAGACATGTTCTGAAATGCAAGTGTTGTCGTTTGGAGAGCACATCGGTTACGTGTCAGATGTGTAGCCAAGCAGTAATTTGTCGCCATAGCTGCAAATATTAGCCGGTAATATGAAGTGTTGTCAGCTAAAGTCTGATGATGCAGACGTCCGTAAGGACGAAGTACCCAAGAGTACCGCTAGGCCGCGCCTCTTTAGCTCAGTGGTAGAGCACTGGTCTAATAAACCAGGGGTTATAAGTTCCATCCTTACAGGAGAAATATGAATTTTGGAAATCAGTTGCGCGACGTGGCCGTTTAGCAAACAGTACCTGTGATGACGAACAATTAGCGACAGGAGTTTTTTAAGAATTACTCTCAGATGCGATTAAGGCGAATGGCGCAGATAAAGCATTTGCCAAAGCGGTACAGCATAATGTGGGACGAGGCAGTCTGAATTACATTTTATAGATGTATTTCTCACATATCTCAGAGCCTCTCGCGATCTTTGTCGTCGTCGTCGTCGTCGTCGCCGCCGCCGCTTCCGCAGAAGTAGCAAATGGCCATCGTAGCAAATGCGGCGAGGGACGCCCTGCCTTCGATTCCGAATGCACAAAGTGTGTGGTCTTGTTTCTCAGTCTATATTTGGTCGGTCTCGTCAGAGGTTGAATGTAACGAATGGGTGGGAAAGAGCAAGGGGCAGCGGCTGTGTAGAACGAAAACACAAATCCTCAGGGGTGTGAGCGTTTCGAGATGAGTCGTATACGTGTAAATGTTTGTTGTCAGTGACCGTGTGGCCTAATGGATAAGGCGTCGGACTTCGGATCTGAAGATTACAGGTTCGAATGCTGTCACGCTCGTGTTTTCCAGTTCTGAAAAAGAAACATACCGTTTTAATGTAGCAATTGAGGAGTGCGAAACCGTCTGAATGTTGCTGTTGACCATTTTTTGCTTGGAGATGCTCATGAGCTTGAAACACACACAGCAAGACCGGTGTTAACTAGCGAAATGGTCGGCAGAGTGCCGACACCGCGAGTTTTGACTGGCACTTGCACATCTAAAACAACGTCGGAAAGTAACTCGTTCGGCTTTTGAGTCACATAAAGTATGTGTGTTAATTTTGACGCCACTAGCTCTGCTTGTTGTCATGCAATTTCTTTGCCTCTCAGAAATGATTATGACATAAAAGTGAAGTACGTGACGAGTGTGACGTTAGGAAAACATTAGGCAGCATGGAGAGATTCTGTATGGGACCACCCAACCCAAACGAGTACTGTGTGACGTGCTACCTGGCAGGTATTCACCGAGGTCGCAGGCTAGCTCACTCGGTAGAGCGTCAGACTCTTAATCCCAGGGTCGTGGGTTCGAGCCAGACGCTGGGCGAAACGGAATTTTGTTCCGCAGCAGGTGTAAATTACCGTTTTTCTGATTAACGAGATTTAATGGAAATAACAACTTTAAACTTTGCCTACGTCTCTGTCAGTCGCAAGGAAACTGTATTTGAAGGTGAAGGTGATTTTGTAGACATGTGTGAAAGACATGTTCTGAAATGCAAGTGTTGTTGTTTGGAGAGCACATCGGTTACGTGTCAGATGTGTAGCCAAGCAGTAATTTGTCGCCATAGCTGCAAATATTAGCCGGTAATATGAAGTGTTGTCAGCTAAAGTCTGATGATGCAGACGTCCGTAAGGACGAAGTACCCAAGAGTACCGCTAGGCCGCGCCTCTTTAGCTCAGTGGTAGAGCATTGGTCTAATAAACCAGGGGTCTTAAGTTCCATCCTCACAGGAGAAAGATGAGTTTTGGAAATCAGTTGCGCGACGTGGCCGTTTAGCAAACAGTACCTGTGATGACGAACAATTAGCGACAGGCGTTTTTTAAGAATTACTCTCAGATGCGATTAAGGCGAATGGCGCAGATAAAGCATTTGCCAAGGCGGTACAGCATAAGGTGGGACGAGGCAGTCTGAATTAAATTTTATAGATGTATTTCTCACATATCTCAGAGCCTCTCGCGATATTCGTCGTCGTCGTCGTCGTCGTCGTCGTCGTCGTCGTCGTCGTCGTCGCCGCCGCCGCCGCTTCTGCAGAAGTAGCAAATGGCCATCGTAGCAAATGCGGCGAGGGACGCCCTGCCTTCGATTCCGAATGCACAAAGTGTGTGGTCTTGTTTCTCAGTCTATATTTGGTCGGTCTCGTCAGAGGTTGAATGTAACGAATGGGTGGGAAAGAGCAAGGGGCAGCGGCTGTGTAGAACGAAAACACAAATCCTCAGGGGTGTGAGCGTTTCGAGATGAGTCGTATACGTGTAAATGCTTGTTATCAGTGACCGTGTGGCCTAATGGATAAGGCGTCGGACTTCGGATCTGAAGATTACAGGTTCGAATGCTGTCACGCTCGTGTTTTCCTGTTCTGAAAAAGAAACATACCGTTTTAATGTAGCAATTGAGCAGTACGAAACCGTCTGAATGTTGCTGTTGACCATTTTTTGCTTGGAGATGCTCATGAGCTTGAAACACACACAGCAAGACCGGTGTTAACTAGCGAAATGGTCGGCAGAGTGCCGACACCGCGAGTTTTGACTGGCACTTGCACATCTAAAACAACGTCGGAAAGTCACTCGTTCGGCTTTTGAGTCACATAAAGTATGTGTGTTAATTTTGACGCCACTAGCTCTGCTTGTTGTCATGCAATTTCTTTGCCTCTCAGAAATGATTATGACATAAAAGTGAAGTACGTGACGAGTGTGACGTTAGGAAAACATTAGGCAGCATGGAGAGATTCGGTATGGGACCACCCAACCCAAACGAGTACTGTGTGACGTGCTACCCGGCAGGTATTCACCGAGGTAGCCGGCTAGCTCAGTCGGTAGAGCGTCAGACTCTTAATCCCAGGGTCGTGGGTTCGAGCCAGACGCTGGGCGAAAAGGAATTTTGTTCTGCTGCAGGTGTAAATTACCGTTTTTCTGATTAACGAGATTTAATGGAAATAGCAACTTTAAACTTTGCCTACGTCTCTGTCAGTCGCAAGGAAACTGTATTTGAAGGTGAAGGTGATTTTGTAGACATGTGTGAAAGACATGTCCTGAAATGCAAGTGTTGTTGTTTGGAGAGCACATCGGTTACGTGTCAGATGTGTAGCCAAGCAGTAATTTGTCGCCATAGCTGCAAATATTAGCCGGTAATATGAAGTGTTGTCAGCTAAAGTCTGATGATGCAGACGACCGTAAGGACGAAGTACCCAAGAGTACCGCTAGGCCGCGCCTCTTTAGCTCAGTGGTAGAGCACTGGTCTAATAAACCAGGGGTCTTAAGTTCCATCGTCACAGGAGAAAGATGAATTTTGGAAATCAGTTGCGCGACATGGCCGTTTAGCAAACAGTACCTGTGATGACGAACAATTAGCGACAGGCGTTTTTTAAGAATTACTCTCAGATGCGATTAAGGCGAATGGCGCAGATAAAGCATTTGCCAAAACGGTACAGCATAAGGTGGGACGAGGCAGTCTGAATTACATTTTATAGATGTATTTCTCACATATCTCAGAGCCTCTCGCGATCTTCGTCGTCGTCGTCGTCGTCGCCGCCGCCGCCGCTTCTGCAGAAGTAGCAAATGGCCATCGTAGCAAATGCGGCGAGGGACGCCCTGCCTTCGATTCCGAATGCACAAAGTGTGTGGTCTTGTTTATCAGTCTATATTTGGTCGGTCTCGTCAGAGGTTGAATGTAACGAATGGGTGGGAAAGAGCAAGGGGCAGCGGCTGTGTAGAACGAAAACACAAATCCTCAGGGGTGTGAGCGTTTCGAGATGAGTCGTATACGTGTAAATGTTTGTTGTCAGTGACCGTGTGGCCTAATGGATAAGGCGTCGGACTTCGGATCTGAAGATTACAGGTTCGAATGCTGTCACGCTCGTGTTTTCCTGTTCTGAAAAAGAAACATACCGTTTTAATGTAGCAATTGAGCAGTACGAAACCGTCTGAATGTTGCTGTTGACCATTTTTTGCTTGGAGATGCTCATGAGCTTGAAACACACACAGCAAGACCGGTGTTAACTAGCGAAATGGTCGGCAGAGTGCCGACACCGCGAGTTTTGACTGGCACTTGCACATCTAAAACAACGTCGGAAAGTAACTCGTTCGGCTTTCGAGTCACATAAAGTATGTGTGTTAATTTTGACGCCACTAGCTCTGCTTGTTGTCATGCAGTTTCTTTTCCTCTCAGAAATGATTATGACATAAAAGTGAAGTACGTGACGAGTGTGACGTTAGGAAAACATTAGGCAGCATGGAGAGATTCTGTATGGGACCACCCAACCCAAACGAGTACTGTGTGACGTGCTACCCGGCAGGTATTCACCGAGGTAGCCGGCTAGCTCAGTCGGTAGAGCGTCAGTCTCTGAATCCCAGGGTCGTGTGTTCGAGCCAGACGCTGGGCGAAACGGAATTTTGTTCTGCTGCAGGTGTAAATTACCGTTTTTATGATTAACGAGATTTAATGGAAATAGCAACTTTAAACTTTGCCTACGTCTCTGTCAGTCGCAAGGGAACTGTATTTGAAGGTGAAGGTGATTTTGTAGACATGTGTGAAAGACATGTTCTGAAATGCAAGTGTTGTTGTTTGGAGAGCACATGGGTTACGTGTCAGATGTGTAGCCAAGCAGTAATTTGTCGTCATAGCTGCAAATATTAGCCGGTAATATGAAGTGTTGTCAGCTAAAGTCTAATGATGCAGACGACCGTAAGGACGAAGTACCCAAGAGTACCGCTAGGCCGCGCCTCCTTAGCTCAGTGCTAGAGCACTGGCCTAATAAACCAGGGGTCGTAAGTTCCATCCTCACAGGAGAAAGATGAATTTTGGAAATCAGTTGCGCGTCGTGGCCGTATAGCAAACAGTACCTGTGATGACGAACAATTAGCGACAGGCGTTTTTTTAAGAATTACTCTCAGATGTGATTAAGGCGAATGGCGCAGATAAAGCATTTGCCAAAGCGGTACAGCATAAGGTGGGACGAGGCAGTCTGAATTACATTTTATAGATGTATTTCTCACATATCTCAGAGCCTCTCGCGATATTCGTCGTCGTCGTCACCGCCGCCGCTTCTGCATAAGTAGCAAATGGCCATCGTAGCAAATGCGGCGAGGGACGCCCTGCCTTCGATTCCGAATGCACAAAGTGTGTGGTCTTGTTTCTCAGTCTATATTTGGTCGGTCTCGTCAGAGGTTGAATGTAACGAATGGGCGGGAAAGAGCAAGGGGCAGCGGCTGTGTAGAACGAAAACACAAATCCTCAGGGGTGTGAGCGTTTCGAGATGAGTCGTATACGTGTAAATGTTTGTTGTCAGCGACCGTGTGGCCTAATGGATAAGGCGTCGGACTTCGGATCTGAAGATTACAGGTTCGAATGCTGTCACGCTCGTGTTTTCCAGTTCTGAAAAAGAAACATACCGTTTTAATGTAGCAATTGAGCAGTACGAAACCGTCTGAATGTTGCTGTTGACCATTTTTTGCTTGGAGATGCTCATGAGCTTGAAACACACACAGCAAGACCGGTGTTAACTAGCGAAATGGTCGGCAGAGTGCCGACACCGCGAGTTTTGCCTGGCACTTGCACATCTAAAACAACGTCGGAAAGTAACTCGTTCGGCTTTTGAGTCACATAAAGTATGTGTGTTAATTTTGACGCCACTAGCTCTGCTTGTTGTCATGCAGTTTCTTTGCCTCTCAGAAATGATTATGACATAAAAGTGAAGTACGTGACGAGTGTGACGTTAGGAAAACATTAGGCAGCATGGAGAGATTCTGTATGGGACCACCCAACCCAAACGAGTACTGTGTGACGTGCTAACTTACAGGTATTCACAGAGGTCGCAGGCTAGCTCTCTTGGTAGAGCGTCAGGCTCTTAATCCCAGGGTCGTGGGTTCGAGCCAGACGCTGGGCGAAACGGATTTTTGTTCCGCAGCAGGTGTAAATTACCGTTTTTCTGATTAACGAGATTTAATGGAAATAGCAACTTTAAACTTTGCCTACGTCTCTGTCAATCGCAAGGAAACTGTATTTGAAGGTGAAGGTGATTTTGTAGACATGTGTGAAAGACATGTTCTGAAATGCAAGTGTTGTCGTTTGGAGAGCACATCGGTTACGTGTCAGATGTGTAGCCAAGCAGTAATTTGTCGCCATAGCTGCAAATATTAGCCGGTAATATGAAGTGTTGTCAGCTAAAGTCTGATGATGCAGACGTCCGTAAGGACGAAGTACCCAAGAGTACCGCTAGGCCGCGCCTCTTTAGCTCAGTGGTAGAGCACTGGTCTAATAAACCAGGGGTTATAAGTTCCATCCTTACAGGAGAAATATGAATTTTGGAAATCAGTTGCGCGACGTTGCCGTTTAGCAAACAGTACCTGTGATGACGAACAATTAGCGACAGGAGTTTTTTAAGAATTACTCTCAGATGCGATTAAGGCGAATGGCGCAGATAAAGCATTTGCCAAAGCGGTACAGCATAATGTGGGACGAGGCAGTCTGAATTACATTTTATAGATGTATTTCTCACATATCTCAGAGCCTCTCGCGATCTTTGTCGTCGTCGTCGTCGTCGTCGTCGTCGCCGCCGCCGCTTCCGCAGAAGTAGCAAATGGCCATCGTAGCAAATGCGGCGAGGGACGCCCTGCCTTCGATTCCGAATGCACAAAGTGTGTGGTCTTGTTTCTCAGTCTATATTTGGTCGGTCTCGTCAGAGGTTGAATGTAACGAATGGGTGGGAAAGAGCAAGGGGCAGCGGCTGTGTAGAACGAAAACACAAATCCTCAGGGGTGTGAGCGTTTCGAGATGAGTCGTATACGTGTAAATGTTTGTTGTCAGTGACCGTGTGGCCTAATGGATAAGGCGTCGGACTTCGGATCTGAAGATTACAGGTTCGAATGCTGTCACGCTCGTGTTTTCCAGTTCTGAAAAAGAAACATACCGTTTTAATGTAGCAATTGAGGAGTGCGAAACCGTCTGAATGTTGCTGTTGACCATTTTTTGCTTGGAGATGCTCATGAGCTTGAAACACACACAGCAAGACCGGTGTTAACTAGCGAAATGGTCGGCAGAGTGCCGACACCGCGAGTTTTGACTGGCACTTGCACATCTAAAACAACGTCGGAAAGTAACTCGTTCGGCTTTTGAGTCACATAAAGTATGTGTGTTAATTTTGAAGCCACTAGCTCTGCTTGTTGTCATGCAATTTCTTTGCCTCTCAGAAATGATTATGACATAAAAGTGAAGTACGTGACGAGTGTGACGTTAGGAAAACATTAGGCAGCATGGAGAGATTCTGTATGGGACCACCCAACCCAAACGAGTACTGTGTGACGTGCTACCTGGCAGGTATTCACCGAGGTCGCAGGCTAGCTCACTCGGTAGAGCGTCAGACTCTTAATCCCAGGGTCGTGGGTTCGAGCCAGACGCTGGGCGAAACGGAATTTTGTTCCGCAGCAGGTGTAAATTACCGTTTTTCTGATTAACGTGATTTAATGGAAATAACAACTTTAAACTTTGCCTACGTCTCTGTCAGTCGCAAGGAAACTGTATTTGAAGGTGAAGGTGATTTTGTAGACATGTGTGAAAGACATGTTCTGAAATGCAAGTGTTGTTGTTTGGAGAGCACATCGGTTACGTGTCAGATGTGTAGCCAAGCAGTAATTTGTCGCCATAGCTGCAAATATTAGCCGGTAATATGAAGTGTTGTCAGCTAAAGTCTGATGATGCAGACGTCCGTAAGGACGAAGTACCCAAGAGTACCGCTAGGCCGCGCCTCTTTAGCTCGGTGGTAGAGCACTGGTCTAATAAACCAGGGTTCTTAAGTTCCGTCCTCACAGGAGAAAGATGAATTTTGGAAATCAGTTGCGCGACGTGGCCGTTTAGCAAACAGTACCTGTGATGACGAACAATTAGCGACAGGCGTTTTTTAAGAATTACTCTCAGATGCGATTAAGGCGAATGGCGCAGATAAAGCATTTGCCAAAGCGGTACAGCATAAGGTGGGACGAGGCAGTCTGAATTACATTTTATAGATGTATTTCTCACATATCTCACAGCCTCACGCGATCTTCGTCGTCGTCGTCGTCGTCGTCGTCGTCGTCGTCGTCGCCGCTGCCGCCGCTTCTGCAGAAGTAGCAAATGGCCATCGTAGCAAATGCGGCGAGGGACGCCCTGCCTTCGATTCCGAATGCACAAAGTGTGTGGTCTTGTTTCTCAGTCTATATTTGGTCGGTCTCGTCAGAGGTTGAATGTAACGAATGGGTGGGAAAGAGCAAGGGGCAGCGGCTGTGTAGAACGAAAACACAAATCCTCAGGGTAGTGAGCGTTTCGAGATGAGTCGTATACGTGTAAATGTTTGTTGTCAGTGACTGTGTGGCCTAATGGATAAGGCGTCGGACTTCGGATCTGAAGATTACAGGTTCGAATGCTGTCACGCTCGTGTTTTCCAGTTCTGAAAAAGAAACATACCGTTTTAATGTAGCAATTGAGCAGTACGAAACCGTCTGAATGTTGCTGTTGACCATTTTTTGCTTGGAGATGCTCATGAGCTTGAAACACACGCAGCAAGACCGGTGTTAACTAGCGAAATGGTCGGCAGAGTGCCGACACCGCGAGTTTTGACTGGCACTTGCACATCTAAAACAACGTCGGAAAGTAACTCGTTCGGTTTTTGAGTCACATAAAGTATGTGTGTTAATTTTGACGCCACTAGCTCTGCTTGTTGTCATGCAGTTTCTTTGCCCCTCAGAAATGATTATGACATAAAAGTGAAGTACGTGACGAGTGTGACGTTAGGAAAACATTAGGCAGCATGGAGAGATTCTGTATGGGACCACCCAACCCAAACGAGTACTGTGTGACGTGCTACCTGGCAGGTATTCACCGAGGTCGCAGGCTAGCTCACTCGGTAGAGCGTCAGACTCTTAATCCCAGGGTCGTGGGTTCGAGCCAGACGCTGGGCGAAACGGAATTTTGTTCCGCAGCAGGTGTAAATTACCGTTTTTCTGATTAACGTGATTTAATGGAAATAACAACTTTAAACTTTGCCTACGTCTCTGTCAGTCGCAAGGAAACTGTATTTGAAGGTGAAGGTGATTTTGTAGACATGTGTGAAAGACATGTTCTGAAATGCAAGTGTTGTTGTTTGGAGAGCACATCGGTTACGTGTCAGATGTGTAGCCAAGCAGTAATTTGTCGCCATAGCTGCAAATATTAGCCGGTAATATGAAGTGTTGTCAGCTAAAGTCTGATGATGCAGACGTCCGTAAGGACGAAGTACCCAAGAGTACCGCTAGGCCGCGCCTCTTTAGCTCGGTGGTAGAGCACTGGTCTAATAAACCAGGGTTCTTAAGTTCCGTCCTCACAGGAGAAAGATGAATTTTGGAAATCAGTTGCGCGACGTGGCCGTTTAGCAAACAGTACCTGTGATGACGAACAATTAGCGACAGGCGTTTTTTAAGAATTACTCTCAGATGCGATTAAGGCGAATGGCGCAGATAAAGCATTTGCCAAAGCGGTACAGCATAAGGTGGGACGAGGCAGTCTGAATTACATTTTATAGATGTATTTCTCACATATCTCACAGCCTCACGCGATCTTCGTCGTCGTCGTCGTCGTCGTCGTCGTCGTCGTCGTCGTCGTCGTCGTCGCCGCTGCCGCCGCTTCTGCAGAAGTAGCAAATGGCCATCGTAGCAAATGCGGCGAGGGACGCCCTGCCTTCGATTCCGAATGCACAAAGTGTGTGGTCTTGTTTCTCAGTCTATATTTGGTCGGTCTCGTCAGAGGTTGAATGTAACGAATGGGTGGGAAAGAGCAAGGGGCAGCGGCTGTGTAGAACGAAAACACAAATCCTCAGGGTAGTGAGCGTTTCGAGATGAGTCGTATACGTGTAAATGTTTGTTGTCAGTGACTGTGTGGCCTAATGGATAAGGCGTCGGACTTCGGATCTGAAGATTACAGGTTCGAATGCTGTCACGCTCGTGTTTTCCAGTTCTGAAAAAGAAACATACCGTTTTAATGTAGCAATTGAGCAGTACGAAACCGTCTGAATGTTGCTGTTGACCATTTTTTGCTTGGAGATGCTCATGAGCTTGAAACACACGCAGCAAGACCGGTGTTAACTAGCGAAATGGTCGGCAGAGTGCCGACACCGCGAGTTTTGACTGGCACTTGCACATCTAAAACAACGTCGGAAAGTAACTCGTTCGGTTTTTGAGTCACATAAAGTATGTGTGTTAATTTTGACGCCACTAGCTCTGCTTGTTGTCATGCAGTTTCTTTGCCCCTCAGAAATGATTATGACATAAAAGTGAAGTACGTGACGAGTGTGACGTTAGGAAAACATTAGGCAGCATGGAGAGATTCTGTATGGGACCACCCAACCCAAACGAGTACTGTGTGACGTGCTACCTTACAGGTATTCACAGAGGTCGCAGGCTAGCTCTCTTGGTAGAGCGTCAGGCTCTTAATCCCAGGGTCGTGGGTTCGAGCCAGACGCTGGGCGAAACGGATTTTTGTTCCGCAGCAGGTGTAAATTACCGTTTTTCTGATTAACGAGATTTAATGGAAATAGCAACTTTAAACTTTGCCTACGTCTCTGTCAATCGCAAGGAAACTGTATTTGAAGGTGAAGGTGATTTTGTAGACATGTGTGAAAGACATGTTCTGAAATGCAAGTGTTGTCGTTTGGAGAGCACATCGGTTACGTGTCAGATGTGTAGCCAAGCAGTAATTTGTCGCCATAGCTGCAAATATTAGCCGGTAATATGAAGTGTTGTCAGCTAAAGTCTGATGATGCAGACGTCCGTAAGGACGAAGTACCCAAGAGTACCGCTAGGCCGCGCCTCTTTAGCTCAGTGGTAGAGCACTGGTCTAATAAACCAGGGGTTATAAGTTCCATCCTTACAGGAGAAATATGAATTTTGGAAATCAGTTGCGCGACGTGGCCGTTTAGCAAACAGTACCTGTGATGACGAACAATTAGCGACAGGAGTTTTTTAAGAATTACTCTCAGATGCGATTAAGGCGAATGGCGCAGAAAAAAGCATTTGCCAAAGCGGTACAGCATAATGTGGGACGAGGCAGTCTGAATTACATTTTATAGATGTATTTCTCACATATCTCAGAGCCTCTCGCGATCTTTGTCGTCGTCGTCGTCGTCGTCGCCGCCGCCGCCGCCGCTTCCGCAGAAGTAGCAAATGGCCATCGTAGCAAATGCGGCGAGGGACGCCCTGCCTTCGATTCCGAATGCACAAAGTGTGTGGTCTTGTTTCTCAGTCTATATTTGGTCGGTCTCGTCAGAGGTTGAATGTAACGAATGGGTGGGAAAGAGCAAGGGGCAGCGGCTGTGTAGAACGAAAACACAAATCCTCAGGGGTGTGAGCGTTTCGAGATGAGTCGTATACGTGTAAATGTTTGTTGTCAGTGACCGTGTGGCCTAATGGATAAGGCGTCGGACTTCGGATATGAAGATTACAGGTTCGAATGCTGTCACGCTCGTGTTTTCCAGTTCTGAAAAAGAAACATACCGTTTTAATGTAGCAATTGAGGAGTGCGAAACCGTCTGAATGTTGCTGTTGACCATTTTTTGCTTGGAGATGCTCATGAGCTTGAAACACACACAGCAAGACCGGTGTTAACTAGCGAAATGGTCGGCAGAGTGCCGACACCGCGAGTTTTGACTGGCACTTGCACATCTAAAACAACGTCGGAAAGTAACTCGTTCGGCTTTTGAGTCACATAAAGTATGTGTGTTAATTTTGACGCCACTAGCTCTGCTTGTTGTCATGCAATTTCTTTGCCTCTCAGAAATGATTATGACATAAAAGTGAAGTACGTGACGAGTGTGACGTTAGGAAAACATTAGGCAGCATGGAGAGATTCTGTATGGGACCACCCAACCCAAACGAGTACTGTGTGACGTGCTACCTGGCAGGTATTCACCGAGGTCGCAGGCTAGCTCACTCGGTAGAGCGTCAGACTCTTAATCCCAGGGTCGTGGGTTCGAGCCAGACGCTGGGCGAAACGGAATTTTGTTCCGCAGCAGGTGTAAATTACCGTTTTTCTGATTAACGAGATTTAATGGAAATAACAACTTTAAACTTTGCCTACGTCTCTGTCAGTCGCAAGGAAACTGTATTTGAAGGTGAAGGTGATTTTGTAGACATGTGTGAAAGACATGTTCTGAAATGCAAGTGTTGTTGTTTGGAGAGCACATCGGTTACGTGTCAGATGTGTAGCCAAGCAGTAATTTGTCGCCATAGCTGCAAATATTAGCCGGTAATATGAAGTGTTGTCAGCTAAAGTCTGATGATGCAGACGTCCGTAAGGACGAAGTACCCAAGAGTACCGCTAGGCCGCGCCTCTTTAGCTCAGTGCTAGAGCAGTGGTCTAATAAACCAGGGGTCGTAAGTTCCATCCTCACAGGAGAAAGATGAATTTTGGAAATCAGTTGCGCGTCGTGGCCGTATAGCAAACAGTACCTGTGATGACGAACAATTAGCGACAGGCGTTTTTTTAAGAATTACTCTCAGATGTGATTAAGGCGAATGGCGCAGATAAAGCATTTGCCAAAGCGGTACAGCATAAGGTGGGACGAGGCAGTCTGAATTACATTTTATAGATGTATTTCTCACATATCTCACAGCCTCACGCGATCTTCGTCGTCGTCGTCGTCGTCGTCGTCGTCGTCGTCGTCGCCGCTGCCGCCGCTTCTGCAGAAGTAGCAAATGGCCATCGTAGCAAATGCGGCGAGGGACGCCCTGCCTTCGATTCCGAATGCACAAAGTGTGTGGTCTTGTTTCTCAGTCTATATTTGGTCGGTCTCGTCAGAGGTTGAATGTAACCAATTGGTTGGAAAAAGCAAGGGGCAGCGGCTGTGTAGAACGAAAACACAAATCCTCAGGGGTGTGAGCGTTTCGAGATGAGTCGTATACGTGTAAATGTTTGTTGTCAGTGACCGTGTGGGCTAATGGATAAGGCGTCGGACTTCGCATCTGAAGATTACAGGTTCGAATGCTGTCACGCTCGTGTTTTCCAGTTCTGAAAAAGAAACATACCGTTTTAATGTAGCAATTGAGCAGTACGAAACCGTCTGAATGTTGCTGTTGACCATTTTTTGCTTGGAGATGCTCATGAGCTTGAACCACACACAGCAAGACCGGTGTTAACTAGCGAAATGGTCGGCAGAGTGCCGACACCGCGAGTTTTGACTGGCACTTGCACATCTAAAACAACGTCGGAAAGTAACTCGTTCGGCTTTTGAGTCACATAAAGTATGTGTGTTAATTTTGACGCCACTAGCTCTGCTTGTTTGTCATGCAATTTCTTTGCCTCTCAGAAATGATTATGACATAAAAGTGAAGTACGTGACGAGTGTGACGTTAGGAAAACATTAGGCAGCATGGAGAGATTCTTTATGGGACCACCCAACCCAAACGAGTACTGTGTGACGAGCTACCCGGCTGGTATTCACCGAGGTCGCCGGCTTGCTCAGTCGGTAGGAAGTCAGACTCTTAATCCCAGGGTCATGGGTTCGAGCCAGATGCTGGGCGAAACGGAATTTTTTTCTGCTGCAGGTGTAAATTGCCGTTTTTCTGATTAACGAGATTTAATGAAATAGCAACTTTAAACTTTGCCTACGTCTCTGTCAGTCGCAAGGATACTGTATTTGAAGGTGAAGGTGATTTTGTAGACATGTGTGAAAGACATGTTCTGAAATGCAAGTGTTGTTGTTTGGAGAGCACATGGGTTACGTGTCAGATGTGTAGCCAAGCAGTAATTTGTCGCCATAGCTGCAAATATTAGCCGGTAATATGAAGTGTTGTCAGCTAAAGTCTAATGATGCAGACGACCGTAAGGACGAAGTACCCAAGAGTACCGCTAGGCCGCGCCTCTTTAGCTCAGTGGTAGAGCAGTGGTCTAATAAACCAGGGGTCGTAAGTTCCATCCTCACAGGAGAAAGATGAATTTTGGAAATCAGTTGCGCGTCGTGGCCGTATAGCAAACAGTACCTGTGATGACGAACAATTAGCGACAGGCGTTTTTTTAAGAATTACTCTCAGATGTGATTAAGGCGACTGGCGCAGATAAAGCATTTGCCAAAGCGGTACAGCATAAGGTGGGACGAGGCAGTCTGAATTACATTTTATAGATGTATTTCTCACATATCTCAGAGCCTCTCGCGATCTTCGTCGTCGTCGTCGTCGCCGCCGCCGCTTCTGCAGAAGTAGCAAATGGCAATCGTAGCAAATGCGGCGAGGGACGCCCTGCCTTCGATTCCGAATGCACAAAGTGTGTGGTCTTGTTTCTCAGTCTATATTTGGTCGGTCTCGTCAGAGGTTGAATGTAACGAATGGGTGAGAAAGAGCAAGGGGCAGCCGCTGTGTAGAACGAAAACACAAATCCTCAGGGGTGTGAGCGTTTCGAGATGAGTCGTATACGTGTAAATATTTGTTGTCAGTGACCGTGTGGCCTAATGGATAAGGCGTCGGACTTCGGATCTGAAGATTACAGGTTCGAATGCTGTCACGCTCGTGTTTTCCAGTTCTGAAAAAGAAACATACCGTTTTAATGTAGCAATTGAGCAGTACGAAACCGTCTGAATGTTGCTGTTGACCATTTTTTGCTTGGAGATGCTCATGAGCTTGAAACACACACAGCAAGACCGGTGTTAACTAGCGAAATGGTCGGCAAAGTGCCGACACCGCGAGTTTTGACTGGCACTTGCACATCTAAAACAACGTCGGAAAGTAACTCGTTCGGCTTTTGAGTCACATAAAGTATGTGTGTTAATTTTGACGCCACTAGCTCTGCTTGTTTGTCATGCAATTTCTTTGCCTCTCAGAAATGATTATGACATAAAAGTGAAGTACGTGACGAGTGTGACGTTAGGAAAACATTAGGCAGCATGGAGAGATTCTGTATGGGACCACCCAACCCAAACGAGTACTGTGTGACGAGCTACCCGGCTGGTATTCACCGAGGTCGCCGGCTTGCTCAGTCGGTAGGACGTCAGACTCTTAATCCCAGGGTCATGGGTTCGAGCCAGATGCTGGGCGAAACGGAATTTTTTTCTGCTGCAGGTGTAAATTGCCGTTTTTCTGATTAACGAGATTTAATGAATTAGCAACTTTAAACTTTGCCTACGTCTCTGTCAGTCGCAAGGATACTGTATTTGAAGGTGAAGGTGATTTTGTAGACATGTGTGAAAGACATGTTCTGAAATGCAAGTGTTGTTGTTTGGAGAGCACATGGGTTACGTGTCAGATGTGTAGCCAAGCAGTAATTTGTCGCCATAGCTGCAAATATTAGCCGGTAATATGAAGTGTTGTCAGCTAAAGTCTAATGATGCAGACGACCGTAAGGACGAAGTACCCAAGAGTACCGCTAGGCCGCGCCTCTTTAGCTCAGTGGTAGAGCAGTGGTCTAATAAACCAGGGGTCGTAAGTTCCATCCTCACAGGAGAAAGATGAATTTTGGAAATCAGTGGCGCGTCGTGGCCGTATAGCAAACAGTACCTGTGATGACGAACAATTAGCGAAGGGCGTTTTTTTAAGAATTACTCTCAGATGTGATTAAGGCGACTGGCGCAGATAAAGCATTTGCCAAAGCGGTACAGCATAAGGTGGGACGAGGCAGTCTGAATTACATTTTATAGATGTATTTCTCACATATCTCAGAGCCTCTCGCGATCTTCGTCGTCGTCGTCGCCGCCGCCGCTTCTGCAGAAGTAGCAAATGGCAATCGTAGCAAATGCGGCGAGGGACGCCCTGCCTTCGATTCCGAATGCACAAAGTGTGTGGTCTTGTTTCTCAGTCTATATTTGGTCGGTCTCGTCAGAGGTTGAATGTAACGAATGGGTGGGAAAGAGCAAGGGGCAGCGGCTGTGTAGAACGAAAACACAAATCCTCAGGGGTGTGAGCGTTTCGAGATGAGTCGTATACGTGTAAATATTTGTTGTCAGTGACCGTGTGGCCTAATGGATAAGGCGTCGGACTTCGGATCTGAAGATTACAGGTTCGAATGCTGTCACGCTCGTGTTTTCCAGTTCTGAAAAAGAAACATACCGTTTTAATGTAGCAATTGAGCAGTACGAAACCGTCTGAATGTTGCTGTTGACCATTTTTTGCTTGGAGATGCTCATGAGCTTGAAACACACACAGCAAGACCGGTGTTAACTAGCGAAATGGTCGGCAAAGTGCCGACACCGCGAGTTTTGACTGGCACTTGCACATCTAAAACAACGTCGGAAAGTAACTCGTTCGGCTTTTGAGTCACATAAAGTATGTGTGTTAATTTTGACGCCACTAGCTCTGCTTGTTGTCATGCAATTTCTTTGCCTCTCAGAAATGATTATGACATAAAAGTGAAGTACGTGACGAGTGTGACGTTAGGAAAACATTAGGCAGCATGGAGAGATTCTGTATGGGACCACCCAACCCAAACGAGTACTGTGTGACGTGCTACCCGGCTGGTATTCACCGAGGTCGCCGGCTTGCTCAGTCGGTAGAGCGTCAGACTCTTAATCCCAGGGTCGTGGGTTCGAGCCAGATGCTGGGCGAATCGGAATTTTGTTCTGCTGCAGGTGTAAATTACCGTTTTTCTGATTAACGAGATTTAATGGAAATAGCAACTTTAAACTTTGCCTACGTCTCTGTCGGTCGCAAGGAAACTGTATTTGAAGGTGAAGGTGATTTTGTAGACATGTGTGAAAGACATGTTCTGAAATGCAAGTGTTGTTGTTTGGAGAGCACATGGGTTACGTGTCAGATGTGTAGCCAAGCAGTAATTTGTCGCCATAGCTGCAAATATTAGCCGGTAATATGAAGTGTTGTCAGCTAAAGTCTAATGATGCAGACGACCGTAAGGACGAAGTACCCAAGAGTACCGCTAGGCCGCGCTCTTTAGCTCAGTGCTAGAGCACTGGTCTAATAAACCAGGGGTCGTAAGTTCCATCCTCACAGGAGAAAGACGAATTTTGGAAATCAGTTGCGCGTCGTGGCCGTATAGCAAACAGTACCTGTGATGACGAACAATTAGCGACAGGCGTTTTTTTAAGAATTACTCTCAGATGTGATTAAGGCGAATGGCGCAGATAAAGCATTTGCCAAAGCGGTACAGCATAAGGTGGGACGAGGCAGTCTGAATTACATTTTATAGATGTATTTCTCACATATCTCACAGCCACTCGCGATCTTCGTCGTCGTCGTCGTCGTCATCGTCGTCGTCGCGGCCGCCGCTTCTGCAGAAGTAGCAAATGGCCATCGTAGCAAATGCGGCGAGGGACGCCCTGCCTTCGATTCCGAATGCACAAAGTGTGTGGTCTTGTTTCTCAGTCTATATTTGGTCGGTCTCGTCAGAGGTTGAATGTAACGAATGAGTGGGAAAGAGCAAGGGGCAGCGGCTGTGTAGAGCGAAAACACAAATCCTCAGGGGTGTGAGCGTTTCGAGATGAGTCGTATACGTGTAAATGTTTGTTGTCAGTGACCGTGTGGCCTAATGGATAAGGCGTCGGACTTCGGATCTGAAGATTACAGGTTCGAATGCTGTCACGCTCGTGTTTTCCAGTTCTGAAAAAGAAACACACCGTTTTAATGTAGCAATTGAGCAGTACGAAACCGTCTGAATGTTGCTGTTGACCATTTTTTTGCTTGGAGATGCTCATGAGCTTACACACAGCAAGACCGGTGTTAACTAGCGAAATGGTCGACAGAGTGCCGACACCGCGAGTATTTGACTGGCACTTGCACATCTAAAACAACGTCGGAAAGTAACTCGTTCGGCTTTTGAGTCACATAAAGTATGTGTGTTAATTTTGACGCCACTAGCTGTGCTTGTTGTCATGCAATTTCTTTGCCTCTCAGAAATGATTATGACATAAAAGTGAAGTACGTGACGAGTGTGACGTTAGGAAAACATTAGGCAGCATGGAGAGATTCTGTATGGGACCACCCAACCCAAACGATTACTGTGTGACGTGCTACCCGGCTGGTATTCACCGAGGTCGCCGGCTTGCTCAGTCGGTAGAGCGTCAGACTCTTAATCCCAGGGTCGTGGGTTCGAGCCAGATGCTGGGCGAATCGGAATTTTGTTCTGCTGCAGGTGTAAATTACCGTTTTTCTGATTAACGAGATTTAATGGAAATAGCAACTTTAAACTTTGCCTACGTCTCTGTCGGTCGCAAGGAAACTGTATTTGAAGGTGAAGGTGATTTTGTAGACATGTGTGAAAGACATGTTCTGAAATGCAAGTGTTGTTGTTTGGAGAGCACATGGGTTACGTGTCAGATGTGTAGCCAAGCAGTAATTTGTCGCCATAGCTGCAAATATTAGCCGGTAATATGAAGTGTTGTCAGCTAAAGTCTAATGATGCAGACGACCGTAAGGACGAAGTACCCAAGAGTACCGCTAGGCCGCGCTCTTTAGCTCAGTGCTAGAGCACTGGTCTAATAAACCAGGGGTCGTAAGTTCCATCCTCACAGGAGAAAGACGAATTTTGGAAATCAGTTGCGCGTCGTGGCCGTATAGCAAACAGTACCTGTGATGACGAACAATTAGCGACAGGCGTTTTTTTAAGAATTACTCTCAGATGTGATTAAGGCGAATGGCGCAGATAAAGCATTTGCCAAAGCGGTACAGCATAAGGTGGGACGAGGCAGTCTGAATTACATTTTATAGATGTATTTCTCACATATCTCACAGCCTCTCGCGATCTTCGTCGTCGTCGTCGTCGTCGTCGTCGTCGTCGCGGCCGCCGCTTCTACAGAAGTAGCAAATGGCCATCGTAGCAAATGCGGCGAGGGACGCCCTGCCTTCGATTCCGAATGCACAAAGTGTGTGGTCTTGTTTCTCAGTCTATATTTGGTCGGTCTCGTCAGAGGTTGAATGTAACGAATGGGTGGGAAAGAGCAAGGGGCAGCGGCTGTGTAGAACGAAAACACAAATCCTCAGGGGTGTGAGCGTTTCGAGATGAGTCGTATACGTGTAAATATTTGTTGTCAGTGACCGTGTGGCCTAATGGATAAGGCGTCGGACTTCGGATCTGAAGATTACAGGTTCGAATGCTGTCACGCTCGTGTTTTCCAGTTCTGAAAAAGAAACATACCGTTTTAATGTAGCAATTGAGCAGTACGAAACCGTCTGAATGTTGCTGTTGACCATTTTTTGCTTGGAGATGCTCATGAGCTTGAAACACACACAGCAAGACCGGTGTTAACTAGCGAAATGGTCGGCAGAGTGCCGACACCGCGAGTTTTGACTGGCACTTGCACATCTAAAACAACGTCGGAAAGTAACTCGTTCGGCTTTTGAGTCACATAAAGTATGTGTGTTAATTTTGACGCCACTAGCTCTGCTTGTTGTCATGCAATTTCTTTGCCTCTCAAAAATGATTATGACATAAAAGTGAAGTACGTGACGAGTGTGACGTTAGGAAAACATTAGGCAGCATGGAGAGATTCTGTATGGGACCACCCAACCCAAATGAGTACTGTGTGACGTGCTACCCGGCTGGTATTCACCGAGGTCGCCGGCTTGCTTAGTCGGTAGAGCGTCAGACTCTTAAACCCAGGGTCGTGGGTTCGAGCCAGGTGCTGGGCGAAACGGAGATTTTGTTCTGCTGCAGGTGTAAATTACCGTTTTTCTGATTAACGGGATTTAATGGAAATAGCAACTTTAAACTTTGCCTACGTCTCTGTCAGTCGCAAGGAAACTGTATTTGAAGGTGAAGGTGATTTTGTAGACATGTGTGAAAGACATGTTCTGAAATGCAAGTGTTGTTGTTTGGAGAGCACATGGGTTACGTGTCTGATGTGTAGCCAAGCAGTAATTTGTCGCCATAGCTGCAAATATTAGCCGGTAATATGAAGTGTTGTCAGCTAAAGTCTAATGATGCAGACGACCGTAAGGACGAAGTACCCAAGAGTACCGCTAGGCCGCGCCTCTTTAGCTTAGTGGTAGAGCACTGGTCTAATAAACCAGGGGTCGTAAGTTCCATCCTCACAGGAGAAAGATGAATTTTGGAAATCAGTTGCTCGTCGTGGCCGTATAGCAAACAGTACCTGTGATGACGAACAATTAGCGACAGGCGTTTTTTTAAGAATTACTCTCAGATGTGATTATGGCGAATGGCGCAGATAAAGCATTTGCCAAAGCGGTACAGCATAAGGTGGGACGAGGCAGTCTGAATTACATTTTATAGATGTATTTCTCACATATCTCAGAGCCTCTCGCGATCTTCGTCGTCGTCGTCGTCGTCGTCGCCGCCGCCGCTTCTGCAGAAGTAGCAAATGGCCATCGTAGCAAATGCGGCGAGGGACGCCCTGCCTTCGATTCCGAATGCACAAAGTGTGTGGTCTTGTTTCTCAGTCTATATTTGGTCGGTCTCGTCAGAGGTTGAATGTAACGAATGGGTGGGAAAGAGCAAGGGGCAGCGGCTGTGTAGAACGAAAACACAAATCCTCAGGGGTGTGAGCGTTTCGAGATGAGTCGTATACGTGTAAGTGTTTGTTGTCAGTGACCGTGTGGCCTAATGGATAAGGCGTCGGACTTCGGATCTGAAGATTACAGGTTCGAATGCTGTCACGCTCGTGTTTTCCAGTTCTGAAAAAGAAACATACCGTTTTAATGTAGCAATTGAGCAGTACGAAACCGTCTGAATGTTGCTGTTGACCATTTTTTTGCTTGGAGATGCTCATGAGCTTGAAACACACACAGCAAGACCGGTGTTAACTAGCGAAATGGTCGACAGAGTGCCGACACCGCGAGTATTTGACTGGCACTTGCACATCTAAAACAACGTCGGAAAGTAACTCGTTTGGCTTTTGAGTCACATAAAGTATGTGTGTTAATTTTGACGCCACTAGCTGTGCTTGTTGTCATGCAATTTCTTTGCCTCTCAGAAATGATTATGACATAAAAGTGAAGTACGTGACGAGTGTGACGTTAGGAAAACATTAGGCAGCATGGAGAGATTCTGTATGGGACCACCCAACCCAAACGATTACTGTGTGACGTGCTACCCGGCTGGTATTCACCGAGGTCGCCGGCTTGCTCAGTCGGTAGAGCGTCAGACTCTTAATCCCAGGGTCGTGGGTTCGAGCCAGATGCTGGGCGAAACGGAATTTTGTTCTGCTGCAGGTGTAAATTACCGTTTTTCTGATTAACGAGACTTAATGGAAATAGCAACTTTAAACTTTGCCTACGTCTCTGTCGGTCGCAAGGAAACTGTATTTGAAGGTGAAGGTGATTTTGTAGACATGTGTGAAAGACATGTTCTGAAATGCAAGTGTTGTTGTTTGGAGAGCACATGGGTTACGTGTCAGATGTGTAGCCAAGCAGTAATTTGTCGCCATAGCTGCAAATATTAGCCGGTAATATGAAGTGTTGTCAGCTAAAGTCTAATGATGCAGACGACCGTAAGGACGAAGTACCCAAGAGTACCGCTAGGCCGCGCCTCTTTAGCTCAGTGGTAGAGCACTGGTCTAATAAACCAGGGGTCGTAAGTTCCATCCTCACAGGAGAAAGATGAATTTTGGAAATCAGTTGCTCGTCGTGGCCGTATAGCAAACAGTACCTGTGATGACGAACAATTAGCGACAGGCGTTTTTTTAAGAATTACTCTCAGATGTGATTAAGGCGAATGGCGCAGATAAAGCATTTGCCAAAGCGGTACAGCATAAGGTGGGACGAGGCAGTCTGAATTACATTTTATAGATGTATTTCTCACATATCTCAGAGCCTCTCGCGATCTTCGTCGTCGTCGTCGTCGTCGTCGTCGTCGCCGCCGCCGCTTCTGCAGAAGTAGCAAATGGCCATCGTAGCAAATGCGGCGAGGGACGCCCTGCCTTCGATTCCGAATGCACAAAGTGTGTGGTCTTGTTTCTCAGTCTATATTTGGTCGGTCTCGTCAGAGGTTGAATGTAACGAATGGGTGGGAAAGAGCAAGGGGCAGCGGCTGTGTAGAACGAAAACACAAATCCTCAGGGGTGTGAGCGTTTCGAGATGAGTCGTATACGTGTAAATGTTTGTTGTCAGTGACCGTGTGGCCTAATGGATAAGGCGTCGGACTTCGGATCTGAAGATTACAGGTTCGAATGCTGTCACGCTCGTGTTTTCCAGTTCTGAAAAAGAAACATACCGTTTTAATGTAGCAATTGAGCAGTACGAAACCGTCTGAATGTTGCTGTTGACCATTTTTTGCTTGGAGATGCTCATGAGCTTGAAACACACACAGCAAGACTGGTGTTATCTAGCGAAATGGTCGGCAGTGTGCCGACACCGCGAGATTTGACTGGCACTTGCACATCTAAAACAACGTCGGAAAGTAACTCGTTCGGCTTTTGAGTCACATAAAGTATGTGTGTTAATTTTGACGCCACTAGCTCTCTTGTTGTCATGCAATTTCTTTGCCTCTCAGAAATGATTATGACATAAAAGTGAAGTACGTGACGAGTGTGACGTTAGGAAAACATTAGGCAGCATGGAGAGATTCTGTATGGGACCACCCAACCCAAACGAGTACTGTGTGACGTGCTACCCGGCTGGTATTCACCGAGGTCGCCGGCTTGCTCAGTCGGTAGAGCGTCAGACTCTTAATCCCAGGGTCGTGGGTTCGAGCCAGATGCTGGGCGAAACGGAATTTTGTTCTGCTGCAGGTGTAAATTACCGTTATTCTGATTAACGAGATTTAATGGAAATAGCAACTTTAAACTTTGCCTACGTCTCTGTCAGTCGCAAGGAAACTGTATTTGAAGGTGAAGGTGATTTTGTAGACATGTGTGAAAGACATGTTCTGAAATGCAAGTGTTGTTGTTTGGAGAGCACATGGGTTACGTGTCAGATGTGTAGTCAAGCAGTAATTTGTCGCCATAGCTGCAAATATTAGCCAGTAATATGAAGTGTTGTCAGCTAAAGTCTAATGATGCAGACGACCGTAAGGACGAAGTACCCAAGAGTACTGCTAGGCCGCGCCTCTTTAGCTCAGTGGTAGAGCACTGGTCTAATAAACCAGGGGTCGTAAGTTCCATCCTCACAGGAGAAAGACGAATTTTGGAAATCAGTTGCGCGTCGTGGCCGTATAGCAAACAGTACCTGTGATGACGAACAATTAGCGACAGGCGTTTTTTTAAGAATTACTCTCAGATGTGATTAAGGCGAATGGCGCAGATAAAGCATTTGCCAAAGCGGTACAGCATAAGGTGGGGCGAGGCAGTCTGAATTACATTTTATAGATGTATTTCTCACATATCTCAGAGCCTCTCGCGATATTCGTCGTCGTCGTCGTCGTCGTCGTCGTCGTCGTCGCGGCCGCCGCTTCTGCAGAAGTAGCAAATGGCCATCGTAGCAAATGCGGCGAGGGACGCCCTGCCTTCGATTCCGAATGCACAAAGTGTGTGGTCATGTTTCTCAGTCTATATTTGGTCGGTCTCGTCAGAGGTTGAATGTAACGAATGGGTGGGAAAGAGCAAGGGGCAGCGGCTGTGTAGAACGAAAACACAAATCCTCAGGGGTGTGAGCGTTTCGAGATGAGTCGTATACGTGTAAATATTTGTTGTCAGTGACCGTGTGGCCTAATGGATAAGGCGTCGGACTTCGGATCTGAAGATTACAGGTTCGAATGCTGTCACGCTCGTGTTTTCCAGTTCTGAAAAAGAAACATACCGTTTTAATGTAGCAATTGAGCAGTACGAAACCGTCTGAATGTTGCTGTTGACCATTTTTTGCTTGGAGATGCTCATGAGCTTGAAACACACACAGCAAGACCGGTGTTAACTAGCGAAATGGTCGGCAGAGTGCCGACACCGCGAGTTTTGACTGGCACTTGCACATCTAAAACAACGTCGGAAAGTAACTCGTTCGGCTTTTGAGTCACATAAAGTATGTGTGTTAATTTTGACGCCACTATCTCTGCTTGTTGTCATGCAATTTCTTTGCCTCTCAGAAATGATTATGACATAAAAGTGAAGTACGTGACGAGTGTGACGTTAGGAAAACATTAGGCAGCATGGAGAGATTCTGTATGGGACCACCCAACCCAAATGAGTACTGTGTGACGTGCTACCCGGCTGGTATTCACCGAGGTCGCCGGCTTGCTCAGTCGGTAGAGCGTCAGACTCTTAAACCCAGGGTCGTGGGTTCGAGCCAGGTGCTGGGCGAAACGGAGATTTTGTTCTGCTGCAGGTGTAAATTACCGTTTTTCTGATTAACGGGATTTAATGGAAATAGCAACTTTAAACTTTGCCTACGTCTCTGTCGGTCGCAAGGAAACTGTATTTGAAGGTGAAGGTGATTTTGTAGACATGTGTGAAAGACATGTTCTGAAATGCAAGTGTTGTTGTTTGGAGAGCATATGGGTTACGTGTCAGATGTGTAGCCAAGCAGTAATTTGTCGCCATAGCTGCAAATATTAGCCGGTAATATGAAGTGTTGTCAGCTAAAGTCTAATGATGCAGGCGACCGTAAGGACGAAGTACCCAAGAGTACCGCTAGGCCGCGCCTCTTTAGCTTAGTGGTAGAGCACTGGTCTAATAAACCAGGGGTCGTAAGTTCCATCCTCACAGGAGAAAGATGAATTTTGGAAATCAGTTGCTCGTCGTGGCCGTATAGCAAACAGTACCTGTGATGACGAACAATTAGCGACAGGCGTTTTTTTAAGAATTACTCTCAGATGTGATTATGGCGAATGGCGCAGATAAAGCATTTGCCAAAGCGGTACAGCATAAGGTGGGACGAGGCAGTCTGAATTACATTTTATAGATGTATTTCTCACATATCTCAGAGCCTCTCGCGATCTTCGTCGTCGTCGTCGTCGTCGTCGTCGCCGCCGCCGCTTCTGCAGAAGTAGCAAATGGCCATCGTAGCAAATGCGGCGAGGGACGCCCTGCCTTCGATTCCGAATGCACAAAGTGTGTGGTCTTGTTTCTCAGTCTATATTTGGTCGGTCTCGTCAGAGGTTGAATGTAACGAATGAGTGGGAAAGAGCAAGGGGCAGCGGCTGTGTAGAACGAAAACACAAATCCTCAGGGGTGTGAGCGTTTCGAGATGAGTCGTATACGTGTAAATGTTTGTTGTCAGTGACCGTGTGGCCTAATGGATAAGGCGTCGGACTTCGGATCTGAAGATTACAGGTTCGAATGCTGTCACGCTCGTGTTTTCCAGTTCTGAAAAAGAAACATACCGTTTTAATGTAGCAATTGAGCAGTACGAAACCGTCTGAATGTTGCTGTTGACCATTTTTTTGCTTGGAGATGCTCATGAGCTTGAAACACACACAGCAAGACCGGTGTTAACTAGCGAAATGGTCGACAGAGTGCCGACACCGCGAGTATTTGACTGGCACTTGCACATCTAAAACAACGTCGGAAAGTAACTCGTTCGGCTTTTGAGTCACATAAAGTATGTGTGTTAATTTTGACGCCACTAGCTGTGCTTGTTGTCATGCAATTTCTTTGCCTCTCAGAAATGATTATGACATAAAAGTGAAGTACGTGACGAGTGTGACGTTAGGAAAACATTAGGCAGCATGGAGAGATTCTGTATGGGACCACCCAACCCAAACGATTACTGTGTGACGTGCTACCTGGCTGGTATTCACCGAGGTCGCCGGCTTGCTCATTCGGTAGAGCGTCAGACTCTTAATCCCAGGGTCGTGGGTTCGAGCCAGATGCTGGGCGAAACGGAATTTTGTTCTGCTGCAGGTGTAAATTACCGTTTTTCTGATTAACGAGACTTAATGGAAATAGCAACTTTAAACTTTGCCTACGTCTCTGTCGGTCGCAAGGAAACTGTATTTGAAGGTGAAGGTGATTTTGTAGACATGTGTGAAAGACATGTTCTGAAATGCAAGTGTTGTTGTTTGGAGAGCACATGGGTTACGTGTCAGATGTGTAGCCAAGCAGTAATTTGTCGCCATAGCTGCAAATATTAGCCGGTAATATGAAGTGTTGTCAGCTAAAGTCTAATGATGCAGACGACCGTAAGGACGAAGTACCCAAGAGTACCGCTAGGCCGCGCCTCTTTAGCTCAGTGGTAGAGCACTGGTCTAATAAACCAGGGGTCGTAAGTTCCATCCTCACAGGAGAAAGATGAATTTTGGAAATCAGTTGCTCGTCGTGGCCGTATAGCAAACAGTACCTGTGATGACGAACAATTAGCGACAGGCGTTTTTTTAAGAATTACTCTCAGATGTGGTTAAGGCGAATGGCGCAGATAAAGCATTTTTTTTTTTTTTTTTTTAAAAAAAACTTTATTAATAATACAACAACATTAATTTAATTATACAACATCTTAATATATAACTAAGTATGATACAAAAAGTCAAATACAAGAAACTATTCCCATACTATTAACCCACCACCTCAAATAATTAGTGGGTCCTTATTACAAACTACTAATTGGCAGTGTATTACTTGTGTGGCACTAACTACGGGCATGATTAATAAGTTACTTGTTAGACTACCTTACATGACTATTCTAGTGTGATCTGCAGTGTTACAGTATGTGCCAGAAGTTATGCATACAAACCTACTGTTATTTAGCCTGCCCACCGAGCTAACCCCAGTGGGCGTGCCCCTGGCACTGGGCTGGCTACGACTTTAACTTCACTGCAGTCCCTACCTTGTTAGTATGTTAGTATTTCTAGTTCTTACTTAAACTACTTTCTACTCAAAAAATAGTTGTGCGATAATTCCAATTCCGGGTAGTGCACCTGCCATCCTTGTCCGAAGACGCGGCGGATTCCAGCCATGAAATGGCTGGCCAGATCCGCGCCTGGCGGTAGTGCAGGTGCAACTCGGTCAAGTTCGGTTTGGTACTTGATTAGTTCCTTGCCCTAATAAAGTCCCTCATGACTTTCATCGAGATCTCATTTGCCAGACTGTTGAGGACTCTGAAAGTGTCGGCACGCCGCAGCAAGGTATATGTATCTTGGCTAGGAAGTTGCGCTCTAAGTTCACTTGCCACTCCATCATACAACGTGCAGTTGTAGATGACGTGTTCGGGAGTTCCTTCCGGAGCACCACAGTCGCACGCTGGTGTCGCCTGTTTACCAAATCGGCAAAGGTATGCCGGATATGGCCCATGTCCTGTCAGGAAGTGCAGCAGACCCCTACTTGGCTGAAAGTATCCCATTTTTAATCTTTCTGCAACATCTGGAAGTAGCTCAAAAACTCGTCTCCCAGTTCCTTCCCCTTCCCACTGACTCTGCCATAGTTCCTCCCCCCTTCTCTTGATTGCGTATTTGTCCCCTACTTGCACACCCATGATTTCCCTAGTCTTTTCAACTTTCCCCTTTGTTACCCAATACCACGCTGCCTGCTCCCTAATTTTTATATCAAGGGGACATAATCCCATAATAACTAGCAACGCCCCCCCAGGAGTAGTTCTGTATGCCCCAGCAGATCTTAGTAGCATACTTCGCTGCACCCTCCTCACGGCCATGGCAGGCGCCACCCTCGTGAGCCTGTGTGCCCAGACCCCGCTGGCATACCCTACTAAGGAAGTCAGAATACTATTATGATATAATTTTATTAGGTGGGGGGGTAAGTGAAATCTTTTATGTCCTATGTTTATTAAGTTATTAAGGATTTCTATCGCGCGCTGTGCAATCATTTCTATGTGCGTCGCGTAATTCCATTTTTCGTCTATTATTACTCCAAGATACCTAGCTTCGCGTCGCCGGAGAACTGGGGCTCCCGCAATCCTGACAGTTGGATTTCTTATCAGACTGCCTTTTAGTAGAAGATATGTTGATTTGTGTGGTGCAATTCTCATTTTTGCCTCTCGGCACCATTCCTGGAGAATTTGCATTGACCTTTCCACTTTTGGCTCTAAGTCTTCTCGGCTACGGCCACCTACCAGCAGGAGGAGGTCGTCAGCGTAGGCTATCACGTCTAGCACATCTCTACATTGTTGTAACCTGACTAACAGGGGCTCTATGTTTACGTCCCAAAAGAGTGGCCCCAGGACCGATCCCTGGGGGCACCCCTTCGTACAGGTCTTACTTACTCTCTCGCTAGGCGATGATAGCCAGACCTCCCTGTCCATGCAATAGCTCCTCAGACAGCCATACAGGGGCCCTGGACACTCCATCTCACGCAAACGTGAGAAGAGCGAGGGCCACCAGAGGTTGTCAAAGGCGCCACTGATGTCCACCATGATGCCTACGACATACCTGTGCGTGGATGAGCCACAGACCTCAGCCGCCAGGGCGATTGCGTCAGACGCTGATCGCCCCGGCCTAAAGCCGAACTGCCTGTCACTCATTCCACGCAGCATCCTATGTGCGGTCAGTCTGTCCGCCAGCAGCCTCTCCAGCAGCTTCCCCATGGTGTCTAACAGGCATATAGGTCTATAGGATTTGGGATCCATAGGGTCCTTGTCCTTTCCTTTTTGTATGATTACTACATTTGCAGTCTTCCATACTCTCGGAAATTTCCCAGCTGTGAGACACTCATTGAAGAGCCGCGTTAGAGGAGCCACCAGCTGTGGGGCGAGGAACTGTACCACCTCTGCTACAATGCCGTCCGGTCCTGGCGCCTTCCCCTTCTTTAATGATTTGATATGTGCTGCGACTTCTGCTTCAGAGAAAGGGTACACTCTAGTATTATTGGTATATTCTAGAGAATCCTCCCTGCGGATTTGCCTTTGAGAGTCATCATCATCATGTTCATCATCGTCCGGTAGCAGAGTGCGCAGGAGAACTTCAGCAGTTTCCTTCCACGACTCTGTCACTCGGTCTCCATCTCGGATGGTCGAGAGAACCGCGGGGGATTTAACCTTTTCCCTTACGAGTTTGTAGGGTATTCCCCAGGGATCGGTATCGAGCTGATTTAGCACATACTTCTCCCAACTCCTTGTTCTTACTTCCTTTAATTCCCTTTGAAAATTTTCTTTCTCATCTCTGTAGCGCTGCAGCCAGTATTGCTTCTCTTGCCAGACGGCACTTCGCTGGTAGTACCTCCTCGCCCGTCTAACAGACCGACGCATACCTTCCAGTTCGGCAGTCCATGGTGATGGTGAGGCCGCCACGGCCCTCCTCCTGGTTGGCACGGCGACCTTTACCGCCCTAACGATGGAGCCTACCAGTTCTTCGGCGTACCTGTCGACATCCAGGCCACCCTCAGGCAACGGAGGAACGTCACACTCCTGAGCCAGGCATTCCCAATTTGTCTTGTGATAGTTATATTGAATCTCCCACCCCAGGTCCCAGCGGCACTCTTCATCTCCTATGCAAAAAGTAATCAGGTTGTGATCGCTTGTGGTAGCGTACTCTATCACATTCCAGCTGTGGATGAGGTTTATAGCATTCGGTGATGCTAACGTCACATCGATGTTGGTGCCTTGTCCCCCTCCTCCTGCATAGGTGGGGGGGTTCCCTGCTTTATTTACTACCACCAGCTGTGACGCCATTATTGCTTCCTCTGCCCTTTCACCATTTTCGTCCCTAGTGCCGCTGTGCCATAGGGGGGATTTCGCGTTCATGTCTGCTGTGACTATTACCTTACGCCCACGTAACGCCATCATTACCCTGGAGAGATGTTCTATGAAATGTTCGAAATTTCCCCCGTACTGAAAGTACATATTGACAATATATAATATCCCGGCGGGTGACTGCAACTCGATGACGTTACAGTGGCAATCAGAGAGTTGCGCTATTTTTGTGGCTCTGAGGGCCTTATTTGTTATTACTATTAACGCCCTTGGCTCCTCTCCTGTAAAGATGGTTTGCCATGTTTTCGACATGAATGATATTTGCCCGGCCCAGTAGTATGGCTCCTGTAGACAGAGTACATCTAGTCTCCTCTCCTCCACTACTTTTCGGAGTTCCTGCATGACCAACCGACTATTATGAGTGTTTAGCTGCCCTACCGTGATTGAATTTAGGGTTGTCATTAAGGAAAATAAGTGTGAAAGTAACATTCAGGCCATGATTTGTTAAAGTCGAATGCTACTCTACCATTAGCTAGGACAGCCTGTGCATAAATTTCGTCCAGCTTGAATTCTTCACCTCTTCTCTCAAATACTTTCTTCACCAGGTCACGCAGGGCTCCGAAATCAGTGGGAAGATTCACTGACTTCAGCTGTATTCTATCTACAGCCTCCATCGCCGTGAAGGTGACCATTCTGCCATGTTCATGACCTACGCGTACGACGTGCCTCAAAGCTGTAGTGAGGATCGCTGGTTGCTCCAGACGCGATAGCTGCATCGCGAACTCCAAGTTGGGATAGATCCGTCTTGGGTCCGCTCCTACAGCCGGTTTATCGTCTTGCAGCTGTGCCATACTTGTGCTCGTAGTGGTGCTTGTGACTGTGCTGTCTTGCAGGGTAAAAGTTGGAAGACTCCCTGGGACAGGAGCAGAGCTGTTCCTTCTGGGTAAAGATTGAGGCTGTGAGCCTGGGTTAACTGCTTTTCCGTCATGCTCCTCATTTTCTTCTTCAGGTTCTGTTTGAATACAAAGATCAACCATTTTTACTTCCTGTGTCCCTTTTAATTCAAGCTTTGAGACGAAAGTTTCAGCTTCAGGGTTTAATTTTGAGTGAGGAGCTGGAGATGTTGAGGGTGGAGACTCACTAGCAGCCCAGAAGTCGTCTACAATTACCTCAATTTCTTTTATTTCGTGCATTATTTCTCTTATCTCTTCGAATCTCGGATCAGAGTCAGTTTGTGTACTGAAGTCAATCATCGTTGCTTTTCGTTCTTGCATTTGTTTTAGAGACTTCAAAAATTTATTAAACCTTTCTGCCCTTCCAGCGTCCCTTTTTCTTTTGCTGGGAGACTTCCTTTTGATGTTCGTCCTTCTTATGTTACCAGCATCAGCCATAGTCAATTCGGGATATGAGTCTCTGCTCTAGCAGTTTGTAGGTCGGGCAGTTTCTTCCTGCCATACCACAGGTTTTCTTTCCTCTCCGTGTGCAGGGAATGCACACCACGGACTTCTTACATTCCTTCCTCATATGTTCCTCCTCTCCGCATCTGGAGCAAGCAGGTTTCCTACTACAGTATTTGTGTATGTGATCAATATCCCCACAGTTCTGACACCGGGGGACAACAAGGTAGTCCTTGACATTAACAGAGTGAAAACCTATGTATACCCTGCCCATAGCTGTCAATTTCCTCCATAGGGATCCTGTGACTTCTGCTACGTGGTGGACTGTATCTTTATCCTTAGGCCCAGTTTTAAACCTAAGTTTAAAGTCTTTTAGGAAAGTTTCCATGTTGCTTTCTGAGTCAAAGTTTTGCTCATAGATCGTCTTACACAGGTCCTCGTCCGTTATGGACTTTGGCACATCATAAAGAATGACCAAGGGGTTCTTCTTACGGGGGGGTTCACATCTGACTGCCTTACATAGCTGTTGATTCGCCAAAAGCTTGTTCTTGTCCTCCTCAGTGGCAACGTCGACAATCACTACATTCTTTGTAGCCTTAATCCTGTTAATTTTAATTTTGTCCTTAACTGGGTTGACTGAAGTCGCGAAGACTTCTTGGACCTTCTTTATGTTCTGGCCAGGCATTGGTCTCAAAAAGACCGCTGTTTCCGGCCGCTTGGACACTTTGACGATAGTAGATAAAGCATTTGCCAAAGCGGTACAGCATAAGGTGGGACGAGGCAGTCTGAATTACATTTTATAGATGTATTTCTCACATATCTCAGAGCCTCTCGCGATCTTCGTCGTCGTCGTCGTCGTCGTCGTCGTCGCCGTCGCCGCCGCCGCTTCTGCAGAAGTAGCAAATGGCCATCGTAGCAAATGCGGCGAGGGACGCCCTGCCTTCGATTCCGAATGCACAAAGTGTGTGGTCTTGTTTCTCAGTCTATATTTGGTCGGTCTCGTCAGAGGTTGAATGTAACGAATGGGTGGGAAAGAGCAAGGGGCAGCGGCTGTGTAGAACGAAAACACAAATCCTCAGGGGTGTGAGCGTTTCGAGATGAGTCGTATACGTGTAAATGTTTGTTGTCAGTGACCGTGTGGCCTAATGGATAAGGCGTCGGACTTCGGATCTGAAGATTACAGGTTCGAATGCTGTCACGCTCGTGTTTTCCAGTTCTGAAAAAGAAACATACCGTTTTAATGTAGCAATTGAGCAGTACGAAACCGTCTGAATGTTGCTGTTGACCATTTTTTGCTTGGAGATGCTCATGAGCTTGAAACACACACAGCAAGACCGGTGTTATCTAGCGAAATGGTCGGCAGAGTGCCGACACCGCGAGATTTGACTGGCACTTGCACATCTAAAACAACGTCGGAAAGTAACTCGTTCGGCTTTTGAGTCACATAAAGTATGTGTGTTAATTTTGACGCCACTAGCTCTGCTTGTTGTCATGCAATTTCTTTGCCTCTCAGAAATGATTATGACATAAAAGTGAAGTACGTGACGAGTGTGACGTTAGGAAAACATTAGGCAGCATGGAGAGATTCTGTATGGGACCACCCAACCCAAACGAGTACTGTGTGACGTGCTACCCGGCTGGTATTCACCGAGGTCGCCGGCTTGCTCAGTCGGTAGAGCGTCAGACTCTTAATCCCAGGGTCGTGGGTTCGAGCCAGATGCTGGGCGAAACGGAATTTTGTTCTGCTGCAGGTGTAAATTACCGTTATTCTGATTAACGAGATTTAATGGAAATAGCAACTTTAAACTTTGCCTACGTCTCTGTCAGTCGCAAGGAAACTGTATTTGAAGGTGAAGGTGATTTTGTAGACATGTGTGAAAGACATGTTCTGAAATGCAAGTGTTGTTGTTTGGAGAGCACATGGGTTACGTGTCAGATGTGTAGTCAAGCAGTAATTTGTCGCCATAGCTGCAAATATTAGCCAGTAATATGAAGTGTTGTCAGCTAAAGTCTAATGATGCAGACGACCGTAAGGACGAAGTACCCAAGAGTACCGCTAGGCCGCGCCTCTTTAGCTCAGTGGTAGAGCACTGGTCTAATAAACCAGGGGTCGTAAGTTCCATCCTCACAGGAGAAAGATGAATTTGGGAAATCAGTTGCGCGTTGTGGCCGTATAGCAAACAGTACCTGTGATAACGAACAATTAGCGACAGGCGTTTTTTTAAGAATTACTCTCAGATGTGATTAAGGTGAATGGCGCAGATAAAGCATTTGCCAAAGCGGGACAGCATAAGGTGGGACGAGGCAGTCTGAATTACATTTTATAGATGTATTTCTCACATATCTCAGAGCCTCTCGCGATCTTTGTCGTCGTCGTCGTCGTCGTCGCCGCCGCCGCTTCTGCAGAAGTAGCAAATGTCCATCGTAGCAAATGCAGCGAGGGACGCCCTGCCTTCGATTCCGAATGCACAAAGTGTGTGGTCTTGTTTCTCAGTCTATATTTGGTCGGTCTCGTCAGAGGTTGAATGTAACGAATGGGTGGGAAAGAGCAAGGGGCAGCGGCTGTGTAGAACGAAAACACAAATCCTCAGGGGTGTGAGCGTTTCGAGATGAGTCGTATACGTGTAAATGTTTGTTGTCAGTGACCGTGTGGCCTAATGGATAAGGCGTCGGACTTGGGATCTGAAGATTACAGGTTCGAATGCTGTCACGCTCGTGTTTTCCAGTTCTGAAAAAGAAACATACCGTTTTAATGTAGCAACTGAGCAGTACGAAACCGTCTGAATGTTGCTGTTGACCATTTTTTGCTTGGAGATGCTCATGAGCTTGAAACAGACACAGCAAGACCGGTGTTAACTAGCGAAATGGTCGGCAGAGTGCCGACACCGCAAGTTTTGACTGGCACTTGCACATCTAAAACAACGTCGGAAAGTAACTCGTTCGGCTTTTGAGTCACATAAAGTATGTGTGTTAATTTTGACGCCACTAGCTGTGCTTGTTGTCATGCAATTTCTTTGCCTCTCAGAAATGATTATGACATAAAAGTGAAGTACGTGACGAGTGTGACGTTAGGAAAACATTAGGCAGCATGGAGAGATTCTGTATGGGACCACCCAACCCAAACGAGTACTGTGTGACGTGCTACCCGGCTGGTAGTCACCGAGGTCGCCGGCTTGCTCAGTCGGTATAGCGTCAGACTCTTAATCTCAGGGTCGTGGGTTCGAGCCAGATGCTGGGCGAAACGGAATTTTGTTCTGCTGCAGGTGTAAATTACCGTTTTTCTGATTAACGAGATTTAATGGAAATAGCAACTTTAAACTTTGCCTACGTCTCTGTCAGTCGCAAGGAAACTGTATTTGAAGGTGAAGGTGATTTTGTAGACATGTGTGAAAGACATGTTCTGAAATGCGAGTGTTGTTGTTTGGAGAGCACATGGGTTACGTGTCAGATGTGTAGCCAAGCAGTAATTTGTCGCCATAGCTGCAAATATTAGCCGGTAATATGAAGTGTTGTCAGCTAAAGTCTAATGATGCAGACGACCGTAAGGACGAAGTACCCAAGAGTACCGCTAGGCCGCGCCTCTTTAGCTCAGTGGTAGAGCACTGGTCTAATAAACCAGGGGTCGTAAGTTCCATCCTCACAGGAGAAAGATGAATTTGGGAAATCAGTTGCGCGTTGTGGCCGTATAGCAAACAGTACCTGTGATGACGAACAATTAGCGACAGGCGTTTTTTTAAGAATTACTCTCAGATGTGATTAAGGTGAATGGCGCAGATAAAGCATTTGCCAAAGCGGGACAGCATAAGGTGGGACGAGGCAGTCTGAATTACATTTTATAGATGTATTTCTCACATATCTCAGAGCCTCTCGCGATCTTTGTCGTCGTCGTCGTCGTCGTCGTCGTCGTCGTCGTCGTCGTCGCCGCCGCCGCCGCCGCCGCCGCTTCTGCAGAAGTAGCAAATGTCCATCGTAGCAAATGCAGCGAGGGACGCCCTGCCTTCGATTCCGAATGCACAAAGTGTGTGGTCTTGTTTCTCAGTCTATATTTGGTCCGTCTCGTCAGAGGTTGAATGTAACGAATGGGTGGGAAAGAGCAAGGGGCAGCGGCTGTGTAGAACGAAAACACAAATCCTCAGGGGTGTGAGCGTTTCGAGATGAGTCGTATACGTGTAAATGTTTGTTGTCAGTGACCATGTGGCCTAATGGATAAGGCGTCGGACTTCGGATCTGAAGATTACAGGTTCGAATGCTGTCACGCTCGTGTTTTCCAGTTCTGAAAAAGAAACATACCGTTTTAATGTAGCAACTGAGCAGTACGAAACCGTCTGAATGTTGCTGTTGACCATTTTTTGCTTGGAGATGCTCATGAGCTTGAAACAGACACAGCAAGACCGGTGTTAACTAGCGAAATGGTCGGCAGAGTGCCGACACCGCAAGTTTTGACTGGCACTTGCACATCTAAAACAACGTCGGAAAGTAACTCGTTCGGCTTTTGAGTCACATAAAGTATGTGTGTTAATTTTGACGCCACTAGCTGTGCTTGTTGTCATGCAATTTCTTTGCCTCTCAGAAATGATTATGACATAAAAGTGAAGTACGTGACGAGTGTGACGTTAGGAAAACATTAGGCAGCATGGAGAGATTCTGTATGGGACCACCCAACCCAAACGAGTACTGTGTGACGTGCTACCCGGCTGGTAGTCACCGAGGTCGCCGGCTTGCTCAGTCGGTATAGCGTCAGACTCTTAATCCCATGGTCGTGGGTTCGAGCCAGATGCTGGGCGAAACGGAATTTTGTTCTGCTGCAGGTGTAAATTACCGTTTTTCTGATTAACGAGATTTAATGGAAATAGCAACTTTAAACTTTGCCTACGTCTCTGTCAGTCGCAAGGAAACTGTATTTGAAGGTGAAGGTGATTTTGTAGACATGTGTGAAAGACATGTTCTGAAATGCGAGTGTTGTTGTTTGGAGAGCACATGGGTTACGTGTCAGATGTGTAGCCAAGCAGTAATTTGTCGCCATAGCTGCAAATATTAGCCGGTAATATGAAGTGTTGTCAGCTAAAGTCTAATGATGCAGACGACCGTAAGGACGAAGTACCCAAGAGTACCGCTAGGCCGCGCCTCTTTAGCTCAGTGGTAGAGCACTGGTCTAATAAACCAGGGGTCGTAAGTTCCATCCTCACAGGAGAAAGATGAATTTTGGAAATCAGTTGCTCGTCGTGGCCGTATAGCAAACAGTACCTGTGATGACGAACAATTAGCGACAGGCGTTTTTTTAAGAATTACTCTCAGATGTGATTAAGGCGAATGGCGCAGATAAAGCATTTGCCAAAGCGGTACAGCATAAGGTGGGACGAGGCAGTCTGAATTACATTTTATAGATGTATTTCTCACATATCTCAGAGCCTCTCGCGATCTTTGTCGTCGTCGTCGTCGTCGTCGTCGTCGCCGCCGCCGCCGCTTCTGCAGAAGTAGCAAATGGCCATCGTAGCAAATGCGGCGAGGGACGCCCTGCCTTCGATTCCGAATGCACAAAGTGTGTGGTCTTGTTTCTCAGTCTATATTTGGTCGGTCTCGTCAGAGGTTGAATGTAACGAATGGGTGGGAAAGAGCAAGGGGCAGCGGCTGTGTAGAACGTAAACACAAATCCTCAGGGGTGTGAGCGTTTCGAGATGAGTCGTATACGTGTAAATGTTTGTTGTCAGTGACCGTGTGGCCTAATGGATAAGGCGTCGGACTTCGGATCTGAAGATTACAGGTTCGAATGCTGTCACGGTCGTGTTTTCCAGTTCTGAAAAAGAAACATACCGTTTTAATGTAGCAATTGAGCAGTACGAAACCGTCTGAATGTTGCTGTTGACCATTTTTTGCTTGGAGATGCTCATGAGCTTGAAACACACACAGCAAGACCGGTGTTAACTAGCGAAATGGTCGGCAGAGTGCCGACACCGCGAGTTTTGACTGGCACTTGCACATCTAAAACAACGTCGGAAAGTAACTCGTTCGGCTTTTGAGTCACATAAAGTATGTGTGTTAATTTTGACGCCACTAGCTGTGCTTGTTGTCATGCAATTTCTTTGCCTCTCAGAAATGATTATGACATAAAAGTGAAGTACGTGACGAGTGTGACGTTAGGAAAACATTAGGCAGCATGGAGAGATTCTGTATGGGACCACCCAACCCAAACGAGTACTGTGTGACGTGCTACCCGGCTGGTATTCACCGAGGTCGCCGGCTTGCTCAGTCGGTATAGCGTCAGACTCTTAATCCCAGGGTCGTGGGTTCGAGCCAGATGCTGGGCGAAACGGAATTTTGTTCTGCTGCAGGTGTAAATTACCGTTTTTCTGATTAACGAGATTTAATGGAAATAGCAACTTTAAACTTTGCCTACGTCTCTGTCAGTCGCAAGGAAACTGTATTTGAAGGTGAAGGTGATTTTGTAGACATGTGTGAAAGACATGTTCTGAAATGCAAGTGTTGTTGTTTGGAGAGCACATGGGTTAGGTGTCAGATGTGTAGCCAAGCAGTAATTTGTCGCCATAGCTGCAAATATTAGCCGGTAATATGAAGTGTTGTCAGCTAAAGTCTAATGATGCAGACGACCGTAAGGACGAAGTACCCAAGAGTACCGCTAGGCCGCGCCTCTTTAGCTCAGTGGTAGAGCACTGGTCTAATAAACCAGGGGACGTAAGTTCCATCCTCACAGGAGAAAGATGAATTTTGGAAATCAGTTGCTCGTCGTGGCCCTATAGCAAACAGTACCTGTGATGACGAACAATTAGCGACAGGCGTTTTTTTAAGAATTACTCTCAGATGTGATTAAGGCGAATGGCGCAGATAAAGCATTTGCCAAAGCGGTACAGCCTGATTCCTACACCTTCTACCCCTCCGCCGGTGTGCCCCAAGGTTCCGTCCTTTCCCCTCTTCTCTACCTCCTTTACACGGCAGACATGCCTCCACCTGCACCTCCCCTACACCTTCTCCAGTACGCCGATGACACTGCCTTCCTTGCCCTCGCTCCCACCCTGCAACGCTCCCAGCACCTTCTCCAATCCTATCTTGACCGGTTCACCACTTGGTGTAACCAGTGGTTGCTCAAGGTCAATCCTTCCAAGACCCAGGCGATCATTGTAGGCAAAACCACTCGTTCCTTCCGTCTCCTTGATTTCTATCTTACTATTTATGGCCGTCCCATCACCCTCACACCTACTCTCAAGTACCTTGGTGTCACCCTCGACCGTCGCCTCTCCTGGAACCCACATCTCCGGACGATCCAAGCCAAGGCACGCTCCCGCCTCCGCCTCCTTAAGCTCCTTTCTGGCCGTACATGGGGTCTGGACCCTTCCACCATCCTCTACACCTACAAGTCCCTCATCCGTCCTATCCTTTGCTATGCTCATCCCGCCTGGATCTCTGCCCCTCCTACCTTCTACAAGTCCATTCAGATCCTAGAACGCCATGCGCTCCGCCTCGCCTATCGCATCCGTCTCCCTTCCCCCACGCGGATCCTCTATGACCTGATTCCCTTCCCGCACCTCCTCCTTTTCCTCGAACGGTTACGGATCCTCTACACCTCCCGCAAGCTTGATCCTCCACACCCTCTTGTCTCTCCCATCCTCTCCCACCCCAACCCGCTGCCGCGCCTGCATTCCTATATCCCACCTGCTCTCCATCTTTACACCCTCCACACCCTCTCCCTCGGTGGCTTCCGTCAACTCCCCCTCCCTGATGATGCCCTCCTCCCCTCCATCTACCCCTCCTACCAACTTTGAGCCTTACCTTCCCTCTCCTCTCCTTTTCCTGTGGGCACCCTCTCTCCCTTCTCTCCCTCCCTCCCCTCCCCTTTCTCCTTGGGCTTCCACTCCCCCTACCCTCCCCCTTCTCCTCCATCCCTCTCCTCCACTGGCATCTTCCCCTCCCCCTCTCTCTCCTCTTCCCCACACCTTTTCCCCTTGGCAGGCCACGACTCTGCTGTCTTCCATCTGTTACTTTCATCGTCCTACGCCGAAGACCATCGCATGTGTTTGTGCCTCGACTCTCCTGCAGTGTGTTTGTGTTTCGTCGTTTGTGCTCCGCTGGTTCACGTGTGGCCATCTGCCATCTGCGTTTGTGCACCGTGTTTCTCCGCTTTTATCCATTGTGCTACGCACGTGACCGACTCCGTTTTAACTCTGTTTTGTCTACTGTTTGTACCCCGCCGTCTTGATTGTTTTTCTATCTCACTCATCTCTGTTCTGTGTATACTCTGAGGCCGAAGAGCGGCATACCTGGTCCGCTGCCGGCCTACCTGTTTGTCACAGGTATTAAAATCACAATAAAGGAAAAAAAAAAAAAAAAAAAAAAAAAAAGCGGTACAGCATAAGGTGGGACGAGGCAGTCTGAATTACATTTTATAGATGTATTTCTCACATATCTCAGAGCCTCTCGCGATCTTTGTCGTCGTCGTCGTCGTCGTCGTCGCCGCCGCCGCCGCTTCTGCAGAAGTAGCAAATGGCCATCGTAGCAAATGCGGCGAGGGACGCCCTGCCTTCGATTCCGAATGCACAAAGTGTGTGGTCTTGTTTCTCAGTCTATATTTGGTCGGTCTCGTCAGAGGTTGAATGTAACGAATGGGTGGGAAAGAGCAAGGGGCAGCGGCTGTGTAGAACGAAAACACAAATCCTCAGGGGTGTGAGCGTTTCGAGATGAGTCGTATACGTGTAAATGTTTGTTGTCAGTGACTGTGTGGCCTAATGGATAAGGCGTCGGACTTCGGATCTGAAGATTACAGGTTCGAATGCTGTCACGCTCGTGTTTTCCAGTTCTGAAAAAGAAACATACCGTTTTAATGTAGCAATTGAGCAGTACGAAACCGTCTGAATGTTGCTGTTGACCATTTTTTGCTTGGAGATGCTCATGAGCTTGAAACACACACAGCAAGACCGGTGTTAACTAGCGAAATGGTCGGCAGAGTGCCGACACCGCAAGTTTTGACTGGCACTTGCACATCTAAAACAACGTCGGAAAGTAACTCGTTCGGCTTTTGAGTCACATAAAGTATGTGTGTTAATTTTGACGCCACTAGCTGTGCTTGTTGTCATGCAATTTCTTTGCCTCTCAGAAATGATTATGACATAAAAGTGAAGTACGTGACGAGTGTGACGTTAGGAAAACATTAGGCAGCATGGAGAGATTCTGTATGGGACCACCCAACCCAAACGAGTACTGTGTGACGTGCTACCCGGCTGGTATTCACCGAGGTCGCCGGCTTGCTCAGTCGGTAGAGCGTCAGACTCTTAATCCCAGGGTCGTGGGTTCGAGCCAGATGCTGGGCGAAACGGAATTTTGTTCTGCTGCAGGTGTAAATTACCGTTTTTCTGATTAACGAGATTTAATGGAAATAGCAACTTTAAACTTTGCCTACGTCTCTGTCAGTCGCAAGGAAACTGTATTTGAAGGTGAAGGTGATTTTGTAGACATGTGTGAAAGACATGTTCTGAAATGCAAGTGTTGTTGTTTGGAGAGCACATGGGTTACGTGTCAGATGTGTAGCCAAGCAGTAATTTGTCGCCATAGCTGCAAATATTAGCCGGTAATATGAAGTGTTGTCAGCTAAAGTCTAATGATGCAGACGACCGTAAGGACGAAGTACCCATGAGTACCGCTAGGCCGCGCCTCTTTAGCTCAGTGGTAGAGCACTGGTCTAATAAACCAGGGGTCGTAAGTTCCATCCTCACAGGAGAAAGATGAATTTTGGAAATCAGTTGCGCGTCGTGGCCGTATAGCAAACAGTACCTGTGATGACGAACAATTAGCGACAGGCGTTTTTTTAAGAATTACTCTCAGATGTGATTAAGGCGAATGGCGCAGATAAAGCATTTGCCAAAGCGGTACAGCATAAGGTGGGACGAGGCAGTCTGAATTACATTTTATAGATGTATTTCTCACATATCTCAGAGCCTCTCGCGATATTCGTCGTCGTCGTCGTCGTCGTCGCCGCCGCCGCCGCCGCCGCCGCCGCTTCTGCAGAAGTAGCAAATGGCCATCGTAGCAAATGCGGCGAGGGACGCCCTGCCTTCGATTCCGAATGCACAAAGTGTGTGGTCTTGTTTCTCAGTCTATATTTGGTCGGTCTCGTCAGAGGTTGAATATAACGAATGGGTGGGAAAGAGCAAGGGGCAGCGGCTGTATAGATCGAAAACACAAATCCTCAGGGGTGTGAGCGTTTCGAGATGAGTCGTATACGTGTAAATGTTTGTTGTCAGTGACCGTGTGGCCTAATGGATAAGGCGTCGGACTTCGGATCTGAAGATTACAGGTTCGAATGCTGTCACGCTCGTGTTTTCCAGTTCTGAAAAAGAAACATACCGTTTTAATGTAGCAATTGAGCAGTACGAAACCGTCTGAATGTTGCTGTTGACCATTTTTTGCTTGGAGATGCTCATGAGCTTGAAACACACACAGCAAGACCGGTGTTAACTAGCGAAATGGTCGGCAGAGTGCCGACACTGCGAGTTTTGACTGGCACTTGCACATCTAAAACAACGTCGGAAAGTAACTCGTTCGGCTTTTGAGTCACATAAAGTATGTGTGTTAATTTTGACGCCACTAGCTGTGCTTGTTGTCATGCAATTTCTTTGCCTCTCTGAAATGATTATGACATAAAAGTGAAGTACGTGACGAGTGTGACGTTAGGAAAACATTAGGCAGCATGGAGAGATTCTGTATGGGACAACCCAACCCAAACGAGTACTGTGTGACGTGCTACCCGGCTGGTATTCACCTAGGTCGCCGGCTTGCTCAGTCGGAAGAGCGTCAGACTCTTAATCCCAGGGTCGTGGGTTCGAGCCAGATGCTGGGCGAAACGGAATTTTGTTCTGCTGCAGGTGTAAATTACCGTTTTTCTGATTAACGAGATTTAATGGAAATAGCAACTTTAAACTTTGCCTACGTCTCTGTCAGTCGCAAGGAAACTGTATTTGAAGGTGAAGGTGATTTTGTAGACATGTGTGAAAGACATGTTCTGAAATGCAAGTGTTGTTGTTTGGAGAGCACATGGGTTACGTGTCAGATGTGTAGCCAAGCAGTAATTTGTCGCCATAGATGCAAGTATTAGCCGGTAATATGAAGTGTTGTCAGCTAAAGTCTAATGATGCAGACGACCGTAAGGACGAAGTACCCAAGAGTACCGCTAGGCCGCGCCTCTTTAGCTCAGTGGTAGAGCACTGGTCTAATAAACCAGGGGTCGTAAGTTCCATCCTCACAGGAGAAAGATGAATTTTGGAAATCACTTGCGCGTCGTGGCCGTATAGCAAACAGTACCTGTGATGACGAACAATTAGCGACAGGCGTTTTTTTAAGAATTACTCTCAGATGTGATTAAGGCGAATGGCGCAGATAAAGCATTTGCCAAAGCGGTACAGCATAAGGTGGGACGAGGCAGTCTGAATTACATTTTATAGATGTATTTCTCACATATCTCAGAGCCTCTCGCGGTCGTCGTCGTCGTCGTCGTCGTCGTCGTCGTCGTCGTCGTCGCCGCCGCCGCTTCTGCAGAAGTAGCAAATGGCCATCGTAGCAAATGCGGCGAGGGACGCCCTGCCTTCGATTCCGAATGCACAAAGTGTGTGGTCTTGTTTCTCAGTCTATATTTGGTCGGTCTCGTCAGAGGTTGAATGTAACGAATGGGTGGGAAAGAGCAAGGGGCAGCGGCTGTGTGGAACGAAAACACAAATCCTCAGGGGTGTGAGCGTTTCGAGATGAGTCGTATACGTGTAAATGTTTGTTGTCAGTGACCGTGTGGCCTAATGGATAAGGCGTCGGACTTCGGATCTGAAGATTACAGGTTCGAATGCTGTCACGCTCGTGTTTTCCAGTTCAGAAAAAGAAACATACCGTTTTAATGTAGCAATTGAGCAGTACGAAACCGTCTGAATGTTGCTGTTGACCATTTTTTGCTTGGAGATGCTCATGAGCTTGAAACACACACAGCAAGACCGGTGTTAACTAGCGAAATGGTCGGCAGAGTGCCGACACTGCGAGTTTTGACTGGCACTTGCACATCTAAAACAACGTCGGAAAGTAACTCGTTCGGCTTTTGAGTCACATAAAGTATGTGTGTTAATTTTGACGCCACTAGCTGTGCTTGTTGTCATGCAATTTCTTTGCCTCTCAGAAATGATTATGACATAAAAGTGAAGTACGTGACGAGTGTGACGTTAGGAAAACGTTAGGCAGCATGGAGAGATTCTGTATGGGACCACCCAACCCAAACGAGTACTGTGTGACGTGCTAACCGGCAGGTATTCACCGACGTAGCCGGCTAGCTCAGTCGGTATAGCGTCAGACTCTTAATCCCAGGGTCGTGGGTTCGAGCCAGATTCTGGGCGAAACGGAATTTTGTTCTGCTGCAGGTGTAAATTACCGTTTTTCTGATTAACGAGATTTAATGGAAATAGCAACTTTAAACTTTGCCTACGTCTCTGTCAGTCGCAAGGAAACTGTATTTGAAGGTGAAGGTGATTTTGAAGACATGTGTGAAAGACATGTTCTGAAATGCAAGTGTTGTTGTTTGGAGAGCACATCGGTTACGTGTCAGATGTGTAGCCAAGCAGTAATTTCTCGCCATAGCTGCAAATATTAGCCGGTAATATGAAGTGTTGTCAGCTAAAGTCTAATGATGCAGACGACCGTAAGGACGAAGTACCCAAGATCACCGCTATGCCGCGCCTCTTTAGCTCAGTGGTAGAGCACTGGTCTAATAAACTAGGGGTCGTAAGTTTCATCCTCAAAGGAGAAGGGTGAATTTTGGAAATCAGTTCCACGGCGTGGCCGTATAGCAAACAGTACCTGTGATGACGAACAATTAGCGACAGGCGTTTTTTTAAGAATTACTCTCAGATGTGATTAAGGCGAATGGCGCAGATAAAGCATATGCCAAAGCGGTACAGCATATTTACATTCTTCGGCGGACCTCGGAAGAGTTCCGCCCTTCGATACCTTGCAGAGTACTGCTACGTATCGAAGTGCTAGGGCTTCGCAGAAGTCGCAGTCGCAGTCGCAGTCGCAGTCGCAGTTCCGGAACCGCCAGCAGCAGCAGCAGCAGCAGTTTCCAGTGCCGCCAGTTTTGCAGTAGCAGTCGTCGCCGGACCCAGCCGCAGCTTCCGGACCCAGCCGCCGCCGCCGCCGCCGCCGCCGCAGCTTCCGGCCCCCGCCGCCGCCGCCGCCGCCGCCGCCGCCGCAGCTTCCGGCCCCCGCCGCCGCCGCCGCCGCCGCCGCCGCCAGGACCCAGTGCTTCGTCTTCCTCTCCTGCTTTCGTTGTCGTCGCTATTCTCGTCTTCGTCTTTGCCTTCATCCTTTCGCTCCTCGACGTCTCTCATCTGTCATCTGTAATCTGTTCCTGACTTTGTCCCTTGTCTGTCCCCATTCTTCTTTTCTGTGTTTCCAGTTTTCCTTACTGCCATCATGACCACCCCCACCACCACCGCCACTACCACCGCCATCGTCTATACGACGCCCTCCCTCGCTGCCACTACTCTTACTTGGTGTGCTCAGTCGCCCCCGTCCTACTATATCCCGCCCCTCCTCACCCTTCCCACCCCAGCTCCCTTTGTCGCCCCATCCCCTGCTCCTTCTCCCCAAGCCTCCACACACGACCCCTTTCCCCCACTCCCCCACGCCACTCATGCGGCCCCTGCCAGGGTTGTGTCTCGTCGGGCTACGACCCATGCCGCACCATCGCCGGCGCCAGCACCACCACCTGCAGCAGCGCCACAACCAGCAGCAGCACCAACAGCAGCACCAACAGCAGCACCAGCACCAGCACCGACACCGGGACCTGCCGCTTCCCGTCATCTCCCCGTCACTCCTGTGCCCCATGCCTCCTCCCATCCTGTCCCCGCTGTTAAGCGTCCCAGTGGCACCCCCGCCTCCTCTGCACCCAAGAAGTCCCAGCATCTTCCCCCTCCCCCACCCCTAGATGCCATGGATGTCTCCCCTCCAGCCCCCTCTACTTCCTCTTCTAACTCCCCCTCCTACAAGTATCTCCTCTCCCGTCCTGATCCCTCTCTCCTGGAGGCCCGCAACCTGACCTTGCTCCTCCGCCAATACTTCCCTGCAGCCCCCATCTCCCTTCTTACCCCCCGTAGGGACTCTGTCTTGATCACCTCCCCAAGCCCTACCCTACACTCCGACATCCTCTCCCGAATTCCTCTCACCCGATTTGGACCTAATGCCTCCCTTGCCCCTGCTCCTTCCCCTTCCTCCCCCCGTCAACCCCAACCCCCACGTCGCCCGCCGACCCTCACCGCCGTGATCACTCGGCTTAGCCCGACGATCACGGAGGAAGAGGTGCTGGCGGAGTTGAAGGCCCACCCGTACCTGGAGGTGCGAGCTGTTCGCCGCATTTTCAACTCTGCGGGCCCCACTCGCCTTATGCGAGTTTTCTCCGAACACGCTCCCTCCATCGACCATCTCCTTAAGGAGGGTGCCCTCCTCTTCCACCGCCGGTATAAGGTTGACCCCTCCCGCTCCCCACCACAATCCATTCGCTGCCAGAGGTGTCTGCGTTATAACGCACACCCAACATCAGAGTGCCGCGAGGCCCCAGTCTGCCCGCATTGTAAGCAAGCGCACTTCCTCCGGCAGTGCCCCAACCTTCAGTCTCCTCCCTCCTGCAATACCTGCAACCTCCAACACCCTACCTACTCCCAGAAATGCAAGGCTCGACCTCCTCCATCCGCTCCTGAACTCACTGTTCCTCTCCGCCCTTTGGATGACCCCACCCCTCCTGGCAATTCCCTCCGTCCTCCCCCCACCGCGGAGGACATCATCAGGTTCGTCACAATAGTGCTCCAGAACGTCCATCCCTTTCAGCGTCCCCACACCCTCCACCAGATTTCCCTCGCTGCCCGTTCCGTGTTCCACCTCAACACCTACGCCACCTATTCCCACAACCAGGCCCATTTCACCTTCTCCCGTCTCGACACCCTCGTTTAAATTCCCATTATGGCACGACAGCACCGTATCCTGTTCAATAACATCCGCTCCCTTCCCACCAACAAGCACCTCCTTATGCATACCCTTACGACCCACCGTGTGGATGCCTTCCTTCTGAACGAAACCTTTCTTCAGCCCCACCACACCGTCCACACCTCGCCCTACCTCCTTCACCGGTCTGACAATCCACTCCAGATAGCGCGTGGCGGAGTTGCCATTGGCCACCACCGCCAGATCCCTGTCCGGCTCCAACCCCTCCTTCCTGACCCCACAGAACACTTGATCCTTAGTCTCTTCTTCCCCGGCCTTACCCTTACCTGTGCCACCATCTATGTCCGCCCCGCTGCACCTATTCCTTTCGACTTCCTTTCCTACATCGACCGTACCTTCTCCTCCTACGTGATCGCCGCCGACCTTAACATCCATAGTCGTTCTGCCGCCCAGTTACGGCGGTGGCATCGGTTCCTTGCCACCCTCCAAGGCGACGTCCTTCCAATTCCCCAACACACCCGCCCTGAATCCAATACCACTCCCGATGTCGTCCTAGCCTCCCCCACCCTGCTTGGCCGCATAGCGGTGGACGTCCTTGATCCCATTGGCAGTGACCATCTCCCTGTCCTCCTCACTGTATCAGACGGTCGTCGCCCCCGTCCCGACCCGCGCCATGACCCTCCCCCGAAATATGTCCATGACTACTCCCGTGCCAACTGGAATGCCTACCGGGACTCCCTTGCTCTCCAGGTCGATAGCCACCCCCTCACCTACCACCAACCTGATGACGTTACCCGTGCTGCCTCCTTTCTCCAGCAGACCTTGTCTGAGGCCGTGGAGGCCCACGTCCCTACCATTGCCATCCATCCGCACCGCCCCACCTTACCCCCACAGGCCGTCCTTCTCCTGCGTGAATCCCGCCGGCTCTACCGTGCCTTCCTTCACACACGTGACCAGGACACACTACGACGCCACCGGCAACTACAGCGACACATCAGGAACTTACTCACGGCAAAGAAACGCCGGGACTGGCGACAGACATGCACCCGTCTTAATGCCACCTTACCTATCAACTCGTCCAAGTACTGGTCAGCCTTCCGCCGCCTTACCGGATCTAAACCCTCTCCCTACTACCCTCTCCTTCATGATGACCACCCCTTCCCTGATGCCCTTAGTAAGGCCAACCATTTCGCCTCCTACCTCTCCGATATCCTTACCATCCCTGACGATCCCCAGTTCGATTATTCCCTCTTTCCTGATGTCCGTGATCGAACTGATACCTCTGTCCCCCCGCTTGCTCCTGGCTTCCAGTACTTGGACAACATCACACACACAGAACTAAATACCCCAATCACCACTCAAGATATCATTGCTACACTTCGCCCTAAACGCAACACTGCTCCCGGTCACGATCGTGTTACTTACCGTCACCTCCGTGAAGCTCCTGCCTCCTTCCTCTCCACATTGGCCAGGCTCTACAATGTGGTCCTGTCCACCGGCTACTACCCCGACCTGTGGAAAACCTCCCGGATCCTGATGTTCCTCAAGCCCGACAAACCGCCTTCCGCTGTCTCCTCCTACCGTCCCATCAGCCTTACCTCGGTCTTCAGCAAGGTCCTGGAATCCATTCTTACCCGCCGCCTACACAAGCACCTTCACCAACACCGCCTCCTCCCCCCTACCCACTGTGGCTTTCGGCCGTCCTTCTCAGCCGATGACCTCCTCCTTCACCTCACTCACCTCCTCTCCGAACAACTCAATTCCCGTCGTTCCGCCATCTTCCTTTCCCTCGACCTCGAACGCGCATATGACCGTGTGTGGCATTCCGGTCTCCTTTTCAAGCTCCAAACCTTTGCTCTTCCTCTCAACTATGTCCGTCTGGTCGCTTCCTTCCTTTCCCACCGTCCTTCCTATGTCACCATCCACAACACTGATTCCTACACCTTCTACCCCTCCGCCGGTGTGCCCCAAGGTTCCGTCCTTTCCCCTCTTCTCTACCTCCTTTACACGGCAGACATGCCTCCACCTGCACCTCCCCTACACCTTCTCCAGTACGCCGATGACACTGCCTTCCTTGCCCTCGCTCCCACCCTGCAACGCTCCCAGCACCTTCTCCAATCCTATCTTGACCGGTTCACCACTTGGTGTAACCAGTGGTTGCTCAAGGTCAATCCTTCCAAGACCCAGGCGATCATTGTAGGCAAAACCACTCGTTCCTTCCGTCTCCTTGATTTCTATCTTACTATTTATGGCCGTCCCATCACCCTCACACCTACTCTCAAGTACCTTGGTGTCACCCTCGACCGTCGCCTCTCCTGGAACCCACATCTCCGGACGATCCAAGCCAAGGCACGCTCCCGCCTCCGCCTCCTTAAGCTCCTTTCTGGCCGTACATGGGGTCTGGACCCTTCCACCATCCTCTACACCTACAAGTCCCTCATCCGTCCTATCCTTTGCTATGCTCATCCCGCCTGGATCTCTGCCCCTCCTACCTTCTACAAGTCCATTCAGATCCTAGAACGCCATGCGCTCCGCCTCGCCTATCGCATCCGTCTCCCTTCCCCCACGCGGATCCTCTATGACCTGATTCCCTTCCCGCACCTCCTCCTTTTCCTCGAACGGTTACGGATCCTCTACACCTCCCGCAAGCTTGATCCTCCACACCCTCTTGTCTCTCCCATCCTCTCCCACCCCAACCCGCTGCCGCGCCTGCATTCCTATATCCCACCTGCTCTCCATCTTTACACCCTCCACACCCTCTCCCTCGGTGGCTTCCGTCAACTCCCCCTCCCTGATGATGCCCTCCTCCCCTCCATCTACCCCTCCTACCAACTTTGAGCCTTACCTTCCCTCTCCTCTCCTTTTCCTGTGGGCACCCTCTCTCCCTTCTCTCCCTCCCTCCCCTCCCCTTTCTCCTTGGGCTTCCACTCCCCCTACCCTCCCCCTTCTCCTCCATCCCTCTCCTCCACTGGCATCTTCCCCTCCCCCTCTCTCTCCTCTTCCCCACACCTTTTCCCCTTGGCAGGCCACGACTCTGCTGTCTTCCATCAGTTACTTTCATCGTCCTACGCCGAAGACCATCGCATGTGTTTGTGCCTCGACTCTCCTGCAGTGTGTTTGTGTTTCGTCGTTTGTGCTCCGCTGGTTCACGTGTGGCCATCTGCCATCTGCGTTTGTGCACCGTGTTTCTCCGCTTTTATCCATTGTGCTACGCACGTGACCGACTCCGTTTTAACTCTGGTTTGTCTACTGTTTGTACCCCGCCGTCTTGATTGTTTTTATATCTCACTCATCTCTGTTCTGTGTATACTCTGAGGCCGAAGAGCGGCATACTTGGTCCGCTGCCGGCCTACCTGTTTGTCACAGGTATTAAAATCACAATAAAGGAAAAAAAAAAAAAAAGGTACAGCATAAGGTGGGACGAGGCAGTCTGAATTACATTTTATAGATGTATTTCTCACATATCTCAGAGCCTCTCGCGATATTCGTCGTCGTCGTCGTCGTCGTCGTCGTCGTCGTCGTCGCCGCCGCCGCCGCTTCTGCAGAAGTAGCAAATGGCCATCGTAGCAAATGCGGCGAGGGACGCCCTGCCTTCGATTCCGAATGCACAAAGTGTGTGGTCTTGTTTCTCAGTCTATATTTGGTCGGTCTCGTCAGAGGTTGAATGTAACGAATGGGTGGGAAAGAGCAAGGGGCAGCGGCTGTATAGAACGAAAACACAAATCCTCAGGGGTGTGAGCGTTTCGAGATGAGTCGTATACGTGTAAATGTTTGTTGTCAGTGACCGTGTGGCCTAATGGATAAGGCGTCGGACTTCGGATCTGAAGATTACAGGTTCGAATGCTGTCACGCTCGTGTTTTACAGTTCTGAAAAAGAAACATACCGTTTTAATGTAGCAATTGAGCAGTACGAAACCGTCTGAATGTTGCTGTTGACCATTTTTTGCTTGGAGATGCTCATGAGCTTGAAACACACACAGCAAGACCGGTGTTAACTAGCGAAATGGTCGGCAGAGTGCCGACACTGCGAGTTTTGACTGGCACTTGCACATCTAAAACAACGTCGGAAAGTAACTCGTTCGGCTTTTGAGTCACATAAAGTATGTGTGTTAATTTTGACGCCACTAGCTGTGCTTGTTGTCATGCAATTTCTTTGCCTCTCTGAAATGATTATGACATAAAAGTGAAGTACGTGACGAGTGTGACGTTAGGAAAACATTAGGCAGCATGGAGAGATTCTGTATGGGACCACCCAACCCAAACGAGTACTGTGTGACGTGCTACCCGGCTGGTATTCACCTAGGTCGCCGGCTTGCTCAGTCGGAAGAGCGTCAGACTCTTAATCCCAGGGTCGTGGGTTCGAGCCAGATGCTGGGCGAAACGGAATTTTGTTCTGCTGCAGGTGTAAATTACCGTTTTTCTGATTAACGAGATTTAATGGAAATAGCAACTTTAAACTTTGCCTACGTCTCTGTCAGTCGCAAGGAAACTGTATTTGAAGGTGAAGGTGATTTTGTAGACATGTGTGAAAGACATGTTCTGAAATGCAAGTGTTGTTGTTTGGAGAGCACATGGGTTACGTGTCAGATGTGTAGCCAAGCAGTAATTTGTCGCCATAGCTGCAAATATTAGCCGGTAATATGAAGTGTTGTCAGCTAAAGTCTAATGATGCAGACGACCGTAAGGACGAAGTACCCAAGAGTATCGCTAGGCCGCGCCTCTTTAGCTCAGTGCTAGAGCACTGGTCTAATAAACCAGGGGTCGTAAGTTCCATCCTCACAGGAGAAAGATGAATTTTGGAAATCAGTTGCTCGTCGTGGCCGTATAGCAAACAGTACCTGTGATGACGAACAATTAGCGACAGGCGTTTTTTTAAGAATTACTCTCAGATGTGATTAAGGCGAATGGCGCAGATAAAGCATTTGCCAAAGCGGTACAGCATAAGGTGGGACGAGGCAGTCTGAATTACATTTTATAGATGTATTTCTCACATATCTCAGAGCCTCCCGCGATCTTCGTCGTCGTCGTCGTCGTCGTCGTCGTCGTCGGCGGCGGCGGCGCCGCCGCCGCCGTCGCCGCTTCTGCAGAAGTAGCAAATGGCCATCGTAGCAAATGCGGCGAGGGACGCCCTGCCTTCGATTCCGAATGCACAAAGTGTGTGGTCTTGTTTCTCAGTCTATATTTGGTCGGTCTCGTCAGAGGTTGAATGTAACGAATGGGTGGGAAAGAGCAAGGGGCAGCGGCTGTGTAGAACGAAAACACAAATCCTCAGGCCTGTGAGCGTTTCGAGATGAGTCGTATACGTGTAAATGATTGTTGTCAGTGACCGTGTGGCCTAATGGATAAGGCGTCGGACTTCGGATCTGAAGATTACAGGTTCGAATGCTGTCACGCTCGTGTTTTCCAGTTCTGAAAAAGAAACATACCGTTTTAATGTAGCAATTGAGCAGTACGAAACCGTCTGAATGTTGCTGTTGACCATTTTTTGCTTGGAGATGCTCATGAGCTTGAAACACACACAGCAAGACCGGTGTTAACTAGCGAAATGGTCGGCAGAGTGCCGACACTGCGAGTTTTGACTGGCACTTGCACATCTAAAACAACGTCGGAAAGTAACTCGTTCGGCTTTTGAGTCACATAAAGTATGTGTGTTAAATTTGACGCCACTAGCTCTGCTTGTTGTCATGCAATTTCTTTGCCTCTCAGAAATGATTATGACATAAAAGTGAAGTACGTGACGAGTGTGACGTTAGGAAAACATTAGGCAGCATGGAGAGATTCTGTATGGGACCACCCAACCCAAACGAGTACTGTGTGACGTGCTAACCGGCAGGTATTCACCGAGGTAGCCGGCTAGCTCAGTCGGTAGAGCGTCAGACTCTTAATCCCAGGGTCGTGGGTTCGAGCCAGATGCTGGGCGAAACGGAATTTTGTTCTGCTGCAGGTGTAAATTACCGTTTTTCTGATTAACGAGATTTAATGGAAATAGCAACTTTAAACTTTGCCTACGTCTCTGTCAGTCGCAAGGAAACTGTATTTGAAGGTGAAGGTGATTTTGTAGACATGTGTGAAAGACATGTTCTGAAATGCAAGTGTTGTTGTTTGGAGAGCACATCGGTTACGTTTCAGATGTGTAGCCAAGCAGTAATTTCTCGCCATAGCTGCAAATATTAGCCGGTAATATGAAGTGTTGTCAGCTAAAGTCTAATGATGCAGACGACCGTAAGGACGAAGTACCCAAGATCACCGCTATGCCGCGCCTCTTTAGCTCAGTGGTAGAGCACTGGTCTAATAAACTAGGGGTCGTAAGTTTCATCCTCACAGGAGAAGGGTGAATTTTGGAAATCAGTTCCGCGGCGTGGCCGTATAGCAAACAGTACCTGTGATGACGAACGATTAGCGACAGTCGTTTTTTTAAGAATTACTCTCAGATGTGATTAAGGCGAATGGCGCAGATAAAGCATTTGCCAAAGCGGTACAGCATAAGGTGGGACGAGGCAGTCTGAATTACATTTTATAGATGTATTTCTCACATATCTCAGAGCCTCTCGCGATCTTCGTCGTCGTCGTCGTCGTCGTCGTCGTCGCCGCCGCCGCTTCTGCAGAAGTAGCAAATGGCCATCGTAGCAAATGCGGCGAGGGACGCCCTGCCTTCGATTCCGAATGCACAAAGTGTGTGGTCTTGTTTCTCAGTCTATATTTGGTCGGTCTCGTCAGAGGTTGAATGTAACGAATGGGTGGGAAAGAGCAAGGGGCAGCGGCTGTGTAGAACGAAAACACAAATCCTCAGGGGTGTGAGCGTTTCGAGATGAGTCGTATACGTGTAAATGTTTGTTGTCAGTGACCGTGTGGCCTAATGGATAAGGCGTCGGATTTCGGATCTGAAGATTACAGGTTTGAATGCTGTGACGCTCGTGTTTTCCAGTTCTGAAAAAGAAACATACCGTTTTAATGTAGCAATTGAGCAGTACGAAACCGTCTGAATGTTGCTGTTGACCATTTTTTGCTTGGAGATGCTCATGAGCTTGAAACACACACAGCAAGACCGGTGTTAACTAGCGAAATGGTCGGCAGAGTGCCGACACCGCGAGTTTTAACTGGCACTTGCACATCTAAAACAACGTCGGAAAGTAACTCGTTCGGCTTTTGAGTCACATAAAGTATGTGTGTTAATTTTGACGCCACTAGCTCTGCTTGTTGTCATGCAATTTCTTTGCCTCTCAGAAATGATTATGACATAAAAGTGAAGTACGTGACGAGTGTGACGTTAGGAAAACATTAGGCAGCATGGAGAGATTCTGTATGGGACCACCCAACCCAAACGAGTACTGTGTGACGTGCTACCCGGCTGGTATTCACCGAGGTCGCCGGCTTGCTCAGTCGGTAGAGCGTCAGACTCTTAATCCCAGGGTCGTGGGTTCGAGCCAGATGCTGGGCGAAACGGAATTTTGTTCTGCTGCAGGTGTAAATTACCGTTATTCTGATTAACGAGATTTAATGGAAATAGCAACTTTAAACTTTGCCTACGTCTCTGTCAGTCGCAAGGAAACTGTATTTGAAGGTGAAGGTGATTTTGTAGACATGTGTGAAAGACATGTTCTGAAATGCAAGTGTTGTTGTTTGGAGAGCACATGGGTTACGTGTCAGATGTGTAGCCAAGCAGTAATTTGTCGCCATAGCAGCAAATATTAGCCGGTAATATGAAGTGTTGTCAGCTAAAGTCTAATGATGCAGACGACCGTAAGGACGAAGTACCCAAGAGTACCGCTAGGCCGCGCCTCTTTAGCTCAGTGGTAGAGCACTGGTCTAATAAACTACGGGTCGTAAGTTCCATCCTCACAGGAGAAAGATGAGTTTTGGAAATCAGTTGCGCGTCGTGGCCGTATAGCAAACAGTACCTGTGATGACGAACAATTAGCGACAGGTTTTTTTTTAAGAATTACTCTCAGATGTGATTAAGGCGAATGGCGCAGATAAAGCATTTGCCAAAGCGGTACAGCATAAGGTGGGACGAGGCAGTCTGAATTACATTTTATAGATGTATTTCTCACATATCTCAGAGCCTCTCGCGATCTTCGTCGTCGTCGTCGTCGTCGTCGTCGTCGTCGTCGTCCTCGTCGCCGCCGCCGCTTCTGCAGAAGTAGCAAATGGCCATCGTAGCAAATGCGGCGTGGGACGCCCTGCCTTCGATTCCGAATGCACAAAGAGTGTGGTCTTGTTTCTCAGTCTATATTTGGTCGGTTTCGTCAGAGGTTGAATGTAACGAATGGGTGGGAAAGAGCAAGGGGCAGCGGCTGTGTAGAACGAAAACACAAATCCTCAGGGGTGTGGGCGTTTCGAGATGAGTCGTATACGTGTAAATGTTTGTTGTCAGTGACCGTGTGGCCTAATGGATAAGGCGTCGGACTTCGGATCTGAAGATTACAGGTTCGAATGCTGTCACGCTCGTGTTTTCCAGTTCTGAAAAAGAAACATACCGTTTTAATGTAGCAATTGAGCAGTACGAAACCGTCTGAATGTTGCTGTTGACCATTTTTTGCTTGGAGATGCTCATGAGCTTGAAACACACACAGCAAGACCGGTGTTAACTAGCGAAATGGTCGGCAGAGTGCCGACACCGCGAGTTTTGACTGGCACTTGCACATCTAAAACAACGTCGGAAAGTAACTCGTTCGGCTTTTGAGTCACATGAAGTATGTGTGTTAATCTTGACGCCACTAGCTCTGCTTGTTGTCATGCAATTTCTTTGCCTCTCAGAAATGATTATGACATAAAAGTGAAGTACGTGACGAGTGTGACGTTAGGAAAACATTAGGCAGCATGGAGAGATTCTGTATGGGACCACCCAACCCAAACGAGTACTGTGTGACGTGCTACCCGGCTGGTATTCACCGAGGTCGCCGGCTTGCTCAGTCGGTAGAGCGTCAGACTCTTAATCCCAGGGTCGTGGGTTCGAGCCAGATGCTGGGCGAAACGGAATTTTGTTCTGCTGCAGGTGTAAATTACCGTTTTCCTGATTAACGAGATTTAATGGAAATAGCAACTTTAAACTTTGCCTACGTCTCTGTCAGTCGCAAGGAAACTGTATTTGAAGGTGAAGGTGATTTTGTAGACATGTGTGAAAGACATGTTCTGAAATGCAAGTGTTGTTGTTTGGAGAGCACATGGGTTACGTGTCAGATGTGTAGCCAAGCAGTAATTTGTCGCCATAGCTGCAAATATTAGCCGGTAATATGAAGTGTTGTCAGCTCAAGTCTAATGATGCAGACGACCGTAAGGACGAAGTACCCAAGAGTACCGCTAGGCCGCGCCTCTTTAGCTCAGTGGTAGAGCACTGGCTAATAAACCAGGGGTCGTAAGTTCCATCCTCACAGGCGAAAGATGAATTTTGGAAATCAGTTGCGCGTCGTGGCCGTATAGCAAACAGTACTTGTGATGACGAACAATTAGCGACAGGCGTTTTTTTAAGAATTACTCTCAGATGTGATTAAGGCGAATGGCGCAGATAAAGCATTTGCCAAAGTGGTACAGCATAAGGTGGGACGAGGCAGTCTGAATTACATTTTATAGATGTATTTCTCACATATCTCAGAGCCTCTCGCGATCTTCGTCGTCGTCGTCGTCGTCGTCGTCGTCGTCGTCGTCGTCGTCGTCGTCGTCGTCGGCGCCGCCGCCGCCGCCGCTTCTGCAGAAGTAGCAAATGGCCATCGTAGCAAATGCGGCGAGGGACGCCCTGCCTTCGATTCCGAATGCACAAAGTGTGTGGTCTTGTTTCTCAGTCAATATTTGTTCGGTCTCGTCAGAGGTTGAATGTAACGAATGGGTGGGAAAGAGCAAGGGGCAGCGGCTGTGTAGAACGAAAACACAAATCCTCAGGGGTGTGAACGTTTCGAGATGAGTCGTATACGTGTAAATGTTTGTTGTCAGTGACCGTGTGGCCTAATGGATAAGGCGTCGGACTTCGGATCTGAAGATTACAGGTTCGAATGCTGTCACGCTCGTGTTTTCCAGTTCTGAAAAAGAAACATACCGTTTTAATGTAGCAATTGAGCAGTACGAAACCGTCTGAATGTTGCTGTTGACCATTTTTTGCTTGGAGATGCTCATGAGCTTGAAACACACACAGCAAGACCGGTGTTAACTAGCGAAATGGTCGGCAGAGTGCCGACACTGCGAGTTTTGACTGGCACTTGCACATCTAAAACAACGTCGGAAAGTAACTCGTTCGGCTTTTGAGTCACATAAAGTATGTGTGTTAAATTTGACGCCACTAGCTCTGCTTGTTGTCATGCAATTTCTTTGCCTCTCAGAAATGATTATGACATAAAAGTGAAGTACGTGACGAGTGTGACGTTAGGAAAACATTAGGCAGCATGGAGAGATTCTGTATGGGACCACCCAACCCAAACGAGTACTGTGTGACGTGCTAACCGGCAGGTATTCACCGAGGTAGTCGGCTAGCTCAGCCGGTAGAGCGTCAGACTATTAATCCCAGGGTCGTGGGTTCGAGCCAGACGCTGGGCGGAACGGAATTTTGTTCCGCTGCAGGTGTAAATTACCGTTTTTCTGATTAACGAGATTTAATGGAAATAGCAACTTCAAACTTTGCCTACGTCTCTGTCAGTCGCAAGGAAACTGTATTTGAAGGTGAAGGTGATTTTGTAGACATGTGTGAAAGACATGTTCTGAAATGCAAGTGTTGTTGTTTGGAGAGCACATCGGTTACGTTTCAGATGTGTAGCCAAGCAGTAATTTCTCGCCATAGCTGCAAATATTAGCCGGTAATATGAAGTGTTGTCAGCTAAAGTCTAATGATGCAGACGACCGTAAGGACGAAGTACCCAAGATCACCGCTATGCCGCGCCTCTTTAGCTCAGTGGTAGAGCACTGGTCTAATAAACTAGGGGTCGTAAGTTTCATCCTTACAGGAGAAGGGTGAATTTTGGAAATCAGTTCCGCGGCGTGGCCGTATAGCAAACAGTACCTGTGATGACGAACGATTAGCGACAGGCGTTTTTTTAAGAATTACTCTCAGATGTGATTAAGGCGAATGGCGCAGATAAAGCATTTGCCAAAGCGGTACAGCATAAGGTGGGACGAGGCAGTCTGAATTACATTTTATAGATGTATTTCTCACATATCTCAGAGCCTCTCGCGATCTTCGTCGTCATCGTCGTCGTCGTCGTCGCCGCCGCCGCTTCTGCAGAAGTAGCAAATGGCCATCGTAGCAAATGCGGCGAGGGACGCCCTGCCTTCGATTCCGAATGCACAAAGTGTGTGGTCTTGTTTCTCAGTCTATATTTGGTCGGTCTCGTCAGAGGTTGAATGTAACGAATGGGTGGGAAAGAGCAAGGGGCAGCGGCTGTGTAGAACGAAAACACAAATCCTCAGGGGTGTGAGCGTTTCGAGATGAGTCGTATACGTGTAAATGTTTGTTGTCAGTGACCGTGTGGCCTAATGGATAAGGCGTCGGATTTCGGATCTGAAGATTACAGGTTTGAATGCTGTGACGCTCGTGTTTTCCAGTTCTGAAAAAGAAACATACCGTTTTAATGTAGCAATTGAGCAGTACGAAACCGTCTGAATGTTGCTGTTGACCATTTTTTGCTTGGAGATGCTCATGAGCTTGAAACACACACAGCAAGACCGGTGTTAACTAGCGAAATGGTCGGCAGAGTGCCGACACCGCGAGTTTTAACTGGCACTTGCACATCTAAAACAACGTCGGAAAGTAACTCGTTCGGCTTTTGAGTCACATAAAGTATGTGTGTTAATTTTGACGCCACTAGCTCTGCTTGTTGTCATGCAATTTCTTTGCCTCTCAGAAATGATTATGACATAAAAGTGAAGTACGTGACGAGTGTGACGTTAGGAAAACATTAGGCAGCATGGAGAGATTCTGTATGGGACCACCCAACCCAAACGAGTACTGAGTGACGTGCTACCCGGCTGGTATTCACCGAGGTCGCCGGCTTGCTCAGTCGGTAGAGCGTCAGACTCTTAATCCCAGGGTCGTGGGTTCGAGCCAGATGCTGGGCGAAACGGAATTTTGTTCTGCTGCAGGTGTAAATTACCGTTATTCTGATTAACGAGATTTAATGGAGATAGCAACTTTAAACTTTGCCTACGTCTCTGTCAGTCGCAAGGAAACTGTATTTGAAGGTGAAGGTGATTTTGTAGACATGTGTGAAAGACATGTTCTGAAATGCAAGTGTTGTTGTTTGGAGAGCACATGGGTTACGTGTCAGATGTGTAGCCAAGCAGTAATTTGTCGCCATAGCTGCAAATATTAGCCGGTAATATGAAGTGTTGTCAGCTAAAGTCTAATGATGCAGACGACCGTAAGGACGAAGTACCCAAGAGTACCGCTAGGCCGCGCCTCTTTAGCTCAGTGGTAGAGCACTGGCTAATAAACCAGGGGTCGTAAGTTCCATCCTCACAGGCGAAAGATGAGTTTTGGAAATCAGTTGCGCGTCGTGGCCGTATAGCAAACAGTACCTGTGATGACGAACAATTAGCGACAGGCGTTTTTTTAAGAATTACTCTCAGATGTGATTAAGGCGAATGGCGCAGATAAAGCATTTGCCAAAGTGGTACAGCATAAGGTGGGACGAGGCAGTCTGAATTACATTTTATAGATGTATTTCTCACATATCTCAGAGCCTCTCGCGATCTTCGTCGTCGTCGTCGTCGTCGTCGTCGTCGTCGTCGTCGTCGTCGTCGTCGTCGTCGCCGCCGCCGCCGCCGCCGCTTCTGCAGAAGTAGCAAATGGCCATCGTAGCAAATGCGGCGAGGGACGCCCTGCCTTCGATTCCGAATGCACAAAGTGTGTGGTCTTGTTTCTCAGTCTATATTTGGTCGGTCTCGTCAGAGGTTGAATGTAACGAATGGGTGGGAAAGAGCAAGGGGCAGCGGCTGTGTAGAACGAAAACACAAATCCTCAGGGGTGTGAGCGTTTCGAGATGAGTCGTATACGTGTAAATGTTTGTTGTCAGTGACCGTGTGGCCTAATGGATAAGGCGTCGGACTTCGGATCTGAAGATTACAGGTTCGAATGCTGTCACGCTCGTGTTTTCCAGTTCTGAAAAAGAAACATACCGTTTTAATGTAGCAATTGAGCAGTACGAAACCGTCTGAATGTTGCTGTTGAACATTTTTTGCTTGGAGATGCTCATGAGCTTGAAACACACACAGCAAGACCGGTGTTAACTAGCGAAATGGTCGGCAGAGTGCCGACACCGCGAGTTTTGACTGGTACTTGCACATCTAAAACAACGTCGGAAAGTAACTCGTTCGGCTTTTGAGTCACATAAATTATGTGTGTTAATTTTGACGCCACTAGCTCTGCTTGTTGTCATGCATTTCTTTGCCTCTCAGAAATGATTATGACATAAAAGTGAAGTACGTGACCAGTGTGACGTTAGGAAAACATTAGGCAGCATGGAGAGATTCTGTATGGGACCACCCAACCCAAACGAGTACTGTGTGACGTGCTACCCGGCATGTATTCACCGAGGTAGCCGGCTAGCTCAGTCGGTAGAGCGTCAGACTCTTAATCCCATGGTCGTGGGTTCGAGCCAGACGCTGTTCGAAACGGAATTTTGTTCCGCTGCAGGTGTGCTCGAGCACGGTGGTCTGCTGCACACAAATTCCCTGTTTTGAATGGTGTGCGCCAATTAAAAGTCGAATTGCAGAAGCACATTCCATCGTTTATAAACGTCTGCGGATATAGAGCTGTTGTGATGTACGATGACCAACCGAAAACGTGTGCTGTCTGCAATTTACCAGGCCACGTTCGTGCAGAATGTGTTCAAAGGCGAGTGGCGCAACTGCCTGCTGGCGATGCCGTCAGGCCCCCTGCTATGTCAACGCTGCCCGTGACATATGTCGCCGTAGCGCGCGGTTTTGCAAGTGCCACTGCGCCCCCCGAAGTTACTACGAATACCGACCCACAAGCGACCGACCAACCGACCGACTCAGGTGTAGCATCTGTAGACACTCAACCCTCCTGCGAAGACATATCTGCTCCTGCCCTTGTCGCCGTGGAATCGCCCAATGAGGCAATGGATACGGACGCGACCTCAGTCGCTTCGGGTAGTGCTCCTCTGCATCCTGGAGCTTCTTTAGGAGGTATCAAAAGCGTATCAGGTGCACAGAAAACGGACTCGCAACCAGCCGTTTCTAGTGGTGCTCTTCCGAATCCTGCAGCTGCCTTAGGCACTGACCACAGCCCGTCAAGTGCAATGAAATCAGACCTGGCGTCAGTCACTTCGAGTAGTGCTACTTTGCAACCTGAGGCTTCTTCAGGTACCGTCCAAAGTCCACCACGAGACGCATCTCCCAAGAAATCTAAAAAACGGAGGATCGCGCGTCAAGGTGCAGAGCAGTCTGCACCACAACTGCGTGAACAGGCGAAGCAAATAGGGGGCAAAATTCGTCAATCTGCATCTGAGAACTTGCAGTGCAATCAGCAGTCATCTAACGAAGACCCTGTGTCTTTGGATAGTACCTCCGGTTCTGCCAGTTTGCCCTCCGATGACGTAGCAATTACCCGAACCGAAGATAAAAATCACCAGCAAACACCTGAATATAGTGCACCACTTAATGACGAACCGATGACAGGGCTGTCGAATCCGTGGGCAGACGATGTCGACGACACTACAAAGGAGGACGAAATTATGGACACCACAGGAACCGTTACAGTCACCACGATGGCCACACCACGCGATGACGTCGTCTTGAATGTCATCGCCGCGACGGATACTGTCCCAGACACGGAGAAGCCGACTGATCCCTTCCCAAGTCATGAATATTTCTAGTCTGAACGGTTTTGCTGACTTGTGTCCACATGTCTCTCGGGTCAGATTTCTTAATGTTTTTTCGAAATGATATGTTGCCAGAGTTTTTCCTAATTACACTCCCGTCTTGGCTAACGTAGTTCCGTTGCAGGCCTATAAGATCGCTACGCTGAACATCAATAAAATTTGTAGCCCATTTAATTTACAAAATTGAAAAGATTTCCTGTATGCAGCTGATGTGGACATTTTGTTTTTACAAGAAGTAACAAACATCGAACTTGACTTCATACAGGGGTATAATGCTATAGTCAATCCTGGAATTGGATGTGATTTGGGTACCGCATTTCTTTTCAAAGAGGGCGTCGTCATTACAGACGTAACAAAACTGCCTAACGGCAGAGGCATTGCCGGCACGCTTTATAACACCAGGATTATTAATGTCTATGCCCCATCTGGTTCTACCAATCGGTGCCAACGAGCACAGTTTTTTAAGGAGGGAATTGTTCCTTTGTTTGGTGTACACTGCACCCATACCATCCTTGGAGGCGACTTTAACAGTGTCATACATGCCAAAGACCAAACTCCAAACTACAACAAATCGCCGGACCTGGAACGTATCGTCACCGACCTCCGTTTAACTGATTCGTGGGAGCAAAAGCACGGCGCGGCACCCGGCTTTACCCACCTCACTAATCATTCAGCGAGCCGGTTGGATCGAATATATGTCTCGCCCAATCTGAAACACCGCATCCTGCAGTCTGAAGTTTGGCCAACCGTTTTTTCGGACCACGCTGCATATATATGCACATTAAATTTGGAACGACAAGGAACCTGTCGATATAAAGGGCCATGGAAACTTAATGTTTCACACTTAAAAGATCCTGCCTGTCGAGAAGCCTTTCTCACCACTTGGAGAGCCTGCGAGACCAAACTCAGCTCTTACCACTCGACCTTGGATTGGTGGCTCAAATGCGCCAAACCTCAGATCCGGAGATGTTTCATCAACTACTCCCGGGAGAAGAGCTTTTGGCGGAAAAGAACGATAGAATTTTACTTTCATTGTCTCCGAGAACTCTACCTGCAAGGTGCTACAGCTATTGGGAACCAGGGGAGAATTAAAAAATTCCAGGCAAAAATACTGACATTAAGGAGACAACAGCTTGAAGGATACCAAATAAGGTCAAGAGCAGAGACTGTGGCGCAAAAAGAAGCCACTTCGATATATCATGTGATTCGTGAAACTAAACGAGGATTCCGCAAAATACTGACGGAGCTTAAAACTGATAATGGAACCACCTTGACAATGCACAACGACATAAAAGCAGAAATACTAACCCATTTCGACAACTTGTTTTCACATAAAGAGGTAGACGAAAAAGCACAGGACGATTTACTGACCCACCTGCAAGGACGCGTTGGTAACGCGTACGCGGAAGCTCTAATAGCGGAGGCGACCGAAGACGATGTACACTATGCTGTCCATCAAAGTGCAAAAAATAAATCCCCTGGAGCTGACGGCATACCAGCAGAATTTTATCAAGTCTTCTGGGAACATATAAAACATAGAATTACATGCATCTGTAATGAACTTCTGAACCTCAATAAGGAGATACCGAAAGATTTTCGCGAAGGTATGATAGTTTTAATCGCAAAAAAATCGGCTGGCAAGAAAATTGGAAATTTGAGACCAATCACTCTGCTGAACAGTGACTATAAAATTTTTTCGCGGCTCTTAGCCCACAGACTTAAAAATGTAATGGCCAGCGTCACCGGCCCATATCAGTCTAGCGTGGGCAAAGATAGGAAAATTCAGCAGACGCTGTCCGACTACCGCGACATAATTTCAATAGCAGAAGTATGTCGACTAAAATGTGCCATCGTGTCGTTAGATTTCGATAAAGCCTTCGACAGGATCAGCCACTCCTACCTCCTGAAAACGATGGGCGCAATGGGTTTTCCGCCGAGATTCGTCGACCTCATACGACGTTTGGTAACGAATAACTCCTCCAGAATCATCATAAATGGACAGCCTAGCCGGTCAGTCGAGATCGCATGTTCCGTCAGGCAAGGTTGTCCGTTGTCCATGGCACTTTTTGCCATGGCCATCGAACCTTTGCTCGCTACCTTGACTCAGCGGTTACAAGGATTGCAAATACGAGGAAACAAAATAATATGTAAAGCTTATGCGGACGATGTTGGGTTTCTCGTTATGAATGTAGCGGAAGTCGAGACGGCAATGCACATAATAGAAAAATACGAACGAGCGTCAGCCGCGAGGTTAAACAAAACCAAGTCCGGCATATTCAATATCGGATGTGGCATTGGCATGCGCACACACGGTCAGTTACGTGAGCTAACAGCCTTGAAGTGTCTCGGCATTGATTTCCGAAAAAATATACGTCAAACTATTGCGGCCAACTATAGACAAGTACTAACTACCATACGAGCTAGTGTACGGACACATAGTATTCGACAATTAAATGAAATTCAGAGAGTGTCTTTAGCGAACGTCTCTATTACTTCCAAAGTCAATTATGTCGCCCAGATACTGCCAATACCCGCCGGCATCGCCAAACAAATTATGTCAGCAATAGGCTATTTTGTGAGCCGTGGCCATATATTTAAAATCCAGTATGACACTCTGACGCTCGCCACTAATAATGGCGGCTTAAACTTAACGAATGTTACTACAAAGTCGCAGGCTCTGTACATCTCCAATACATTTCAACAATGGAGACAATCCGGCAGCTGTATCGCCGCGCACTTGCTATCTGAAATAGCTCCAGATGACCTCTCTCCACCCATTAATGTGCAGCACATACCGAGCGGACTTTACCATTTACGATGGTTTTTAATAGAATATAGCTACCGACGTTCAAGAATTCCGGAAAAAGACATGACAAACGTAAAAAAAATATATGGCAAATTGATGGGAGAAAAGAAGAACAACAAAATAGAACAAAACTATCCATGTTCTAACTGGAAAGTGATATGGGCAAATATTCATAACCGTAACTTAGCTACTCATCTGAAAGCAACATGGTACTTTGTTGTAAATAGGAAAGTTGCAACAAACTCGAAACTTCATTCGATCCACTTAGCGGATTCACCTTTGTGTGCAAAGTGTAGTTTAATTGATAACGAAGAACATCGTTTCGTGTGCGACAAGGTTAAAGATATCTGGCTGAATGTCCGACGAAAGCTGGCACTCATCCTTCGAACGTCACCTAACGCTATAACGCCTGCGGACTTTTTGACACCGGATGATGTACCCTTTCCTAACACGAAACGCAACGCAGTCAATTGGCTGAAAGCGGCAACGGTCCATTACCTCTTCACGAAGGAAGAGAAAAGCCAAGAGGATTTTTGGATCTCTCTGCTAACTGAGCATCACATGTTACTGAAGACTAGTAAATATAAAGAAACATACGCAAATTTTTTAATCAAGACCTTGATGTAAAAGAATTAACAAGAAATATCTGCGGACACATAAGACAAACGTAAGAGAGTGTTCACCACTACTAACTTACTTAACAATCGTGAAAAAAAAAAAAAAAAATTATTTTAGTTTTTACCGGAATTGCCGTTCTTTGAGTTCAACGTTTATTAATTTATTTTTCAAGAAGCCATTATAAATAGTTGCTTCTCACCGAATATGGTTTGTTTTTTAAGCATTTTCAGAGAGAAGAGGCAGTTTCGAAATGCCCTCTGACGTTTCTTTGTCAAGGAAGACTATTTGCTTTACGGTGACAACAAAAAACAGCGATGAAGAAGGAAACAAACTGAACATAACTTCTGTTTCTACCTACTGAAGACTTCATTCTTTTTTCACATTATCAATAAGCCCAAAGAAGGGGTACATTAGTTTCTCCACGATAAAGGGATTAACTTCGTCTCATCAGTTTATGGTAATGTACATGGCGTGAGAAGCCGACGCCGATGAAGGCGAATTATGGAGAGCGCAAGGATGGGCTAAAAGGGGTGATGGGAGGCCCACTAAAAAAAAAAAAAAAAAAAAAAAAAAAAAAAAAAAAGTGGTAGAGCACTGGTCTAATAAACCAGGGGTCGTAAGTTCCATCCTCACAGGAGAAAGATGAATTTTGGAAATCACTTGCGCGTCGTGGCCGTATAGCAAACAGTACCTGTGATGACGAACAATTAGCGACAGGCGTGTTTTTAAGAATTACTCTCAGATGTGATTAAGGCGAATGGCGCAGATAAAGCATATGCCAAAGCGGTACAGCATAAGGTGGGACGAGGCAGTCTGAATTACATTTTATAGACGTATTTCTCACATATCTCAGAGCCTCTCGCGATATTCGTCGTCGTCGTCGTCGTCGTCGTCGTCGTCGCCGCCGCCGCCGCTTCTGCAGAAGTAGCAAATGGCCATCGTAGCAAATGCGGCGAGGGACGCCCTGCCTTCGATTCCGAATGCACAAAGTGTGTGGTCTTCTTTCTCAGTCTATATTTGGTCGGTCTCGTCTGAGGTTGAATGTAACGAATGGGTGGGAAAGAGCAAGGGGCAGCGGCTGTGTAGAACGAAAACACAAATCCTCAGGGGTGTGAGCGTTTCGAGATGAGTCGTATACGTGTAAATGTTTGTTGTCAGTGACTGTGTGGCCTAATGGATAAGGCGTCGGACTTCGGATGTGAAAATTACAGATTCGAATGCTGTCACGCTCGTGTTTTCCAGTTCTGAAAAAGAAACATACCGTTTTAATGTAGCAATTGAGCAGTACGAAACCGTCTGAATGTTGCTGTTGACCATTTTTTGCTTGGAGATGCTCATGAGCTTGAAACACACACAGCAAGACCGGTGTTAACTAGCGAAATGGTCGGCAGAGTGCCGACACCGCGAGTTTTGACTGGCACTTGCACATCTAAAACAACGTCGGAAAGTAACTCGTTCGGCTTTTGAGTCACATAAAGTATGTGTGTTAATTTTGACGCCACTAGCTCTGCTTGTTGTCATGCAATTTCTTTGCCTCTCAGAAATGATTATGACATAAAAGTGAAGTACGTGACGAGTGTGACGTTAGGAAAACATTAGGCAGCATGGAGAGATTCTGTATGGGACCACCCAACCCAAACGAGTACTGTGTGACGTGCTACCCGGCAGGTATTCACCAAGGTAGCCGGCTAGCTCAGTCGGTAGAGCGTCAGACTCTTAATCCCAGGGTCGTGGGTTCGAGCCAGACGCTGGGCGAAACGGAATTTTGTTCTGCTGCTGGTGTAAATTACCGTTTTTCTGATTAACGAGATTTAATGGAAATAGCAACTTTAAACTTTGCCTACGTCTCTGTCAGTCGCAAGGAAACTGTATTTGAAGGTGAAGGTGATTTTGTAGACATGTGTGAAAGACATGTTCTGAAATGCAAGTGTTGTTGTTTGGAGAGCACATGGGTTACGTGTCAGATGTGTAGCCAAGCAGTAATTTGTCGCCATAGCTGCAAATATTAGGCGATAATATGAAGTGTTGTCACCTTAAGTCTAATGATGCAGACGACCGTAAGGACGAAGTACCCAAGAGCACCGCTATGCCGCGCCTCTTTAGCTCAGTTGTAGAGCACTGGTCTAATAAACCAGGGGTCGTAAGTTCCATCCTCACAGGAGAAAGATGAATTTTGGAAATCAGTTGCGCGTCGTGGCCGTATAGCAAACAGTACCTGTGATGACGAACAATTAGCGACAGGCGTTTTTTAAAGAATTACTCTCAGATGTGATTAAGGCGAATGGCGCAGATAAAGCATTTGCCAAAGCGGTACAGCATAAGGTGGGACGAGGCAGTCTGAATTACATTTTATAGATGTATTTCTCACATATCTCAGAGCCTCTCGCGATATTCGTCGTCGTCGTCGTCGTCGTCGTCGTCGTCGCCGCCGCCGCTTCTGCAGAAGTAGCAAATGGCCATCGTAGCAAATGCGGCGAGGGACGCCCTGCCTTCGATTCCGAATGCACAAAGTGTGTGGTCTTGTTTCTCAGTCTATATTTGGTCGGTCTCGTCTGAGGTTGAATGTAACGAATGGGTGGGAAAGAGCAAGGGGCAGCGGCTGTGTAGAACGAAAACACAAATCCTCAGGGGTGTGAGCGTTTCGAGATGAGTCGTATACGTGTAAATGTTTGTTGTCAGTGACTGTGTGGCCTAATGGATAAGGCGTCGGACTTCGGATCTGAAGATTACAGGTTCGAATGCTGTCACGCTCGTGTTTTCCAGTTCTGAAAAAGAAACGTACCGTTTTAATGTAGCAACTGAGCAGTACGAAACCGTCTGAATGTTGCTGTTGACCATTTTTTGCTTGGAGATGCTCATGAGCTTGAAACACACACAGCAAGACCGGTGTTAACTAGCGAAATGGTCGGCAGAGTGCCGACACCGCGAGTTTTGACTGGCACTTGCACATCTAAAACAACGTCGGAAAGTAACTCGTTCGGCTTTTGAGTCACATAAAGTATGTGTGTTAATTTTGACGCCACTAGCTCTGCTTGTTGTCATGTAATTTCTTTGCCTCTCAGAAATGATTATGACATAAAAGTGAAGTACGTGACGAGTGTGACGTTAGGAAAACATTAGGCAGCATGGAGAGATTCTGTATGGGACCAACCAACCCAAACGAGTACTGTGTGACGTGCTAACCGGCAGGTATTCACCGAGGTAGCCGGCTAGCTCGGTCGGTAGAGCGTCAGACTCTTAATCCCAGGGTCGTGGGTTCGAGCCAGATGCTGGGCGAAACGGAATTTTGTTCTGCTGCAGGTGTATATTACCGTTTTTCTGATTAACGAGATGTAATGGAAATAGCAACTTTAAACTTTGCCTACGTCTCTGTCAGTCGCAAGGAAACTGTATTTGAAGGTGAAGGTGATTTTGTAGACATGTGTGAAAGACATGTTCTGAAATGCAAGTGTTGTTGTTTGGAGAGCACATCGGTTACGTGTCAGATGTGTAGCCAAGCAGTAATTTGTCGCCATAGCTGCAAATATTAGCCGATAATATGAAGTGTTGTCACCTTAAGGCTAATGATGCAGACGACCGTAAGGACGAAGTACCCAATAGCACAGCTATGCCGCGAATCTTTAGCTCAGTTGTAGAGCACTGGTCTAATAAACTACGGGTCGTAAGTTCCATCCTCACAGGAGAAGTATGAATTTTGGAAATCAGTTGCGCGTCGTGGCCGTATAGCAAACAGTACCTGTGATGACGAACAATTAGCGACAGGCGTTTTTTTAAGAATTACTCTCAGATGTGATTAAGGCGAATGGCGCAGATAAAGCATTTGCCAAAGCGGTACAGCATAAGGTGGGACGAGGCAGTCTGAATTACATTTTATAGATGTATTTCTCACATATCTCAGAGCCTCTCGCGATATTCGTCGTCGTCGTCGTCGTCGTCGTCGCGGCCGCCGCTTCTGCAGAAGTAGCAAATGGCCATCGTAGCAAATGCGGCGAGGGACGCCCTGCCTTCGATTCCGAATGCACAAAGTGTGTGGTCTTGTTTCTCAGTCTATATTTGGTCGGTCTCGTCAGAGGTTGAATGAAACGAATGGGTGGGAAAGAGCAAGGGGCAGCGGCTGTGTAGAACGAAAACACAAATCCTCAGGGGTGTGAGCGTTTCGAGATGAGTCGTATACGTGTAAATGTTTGTTGTCAGTGACCGTGTGGCTTAATGGATAAGGCGTCGGACTTCGGATCTGAAGATTACAGGTTCGAATGCTGTCACGCTCGTGTTTTCCAGTTCTGAAAAGGAAACATACCGTTTTCATGTAGCAATTGAGCAGTACGAAACCGTCTGAATGTTGCTGTTGACCATTTTTTGCTTGGAGATGCTCATGAGCTTGAAACACACACAGCAAGACCGGTGTTAACTAGCGAAATGGTCGGCAGAGTGCCGACACCGCGAGTTTTGACTGGCACTTGCACATCTAAAACAACGTCGGAAAGTAACTCGTTCGGCTTTTGAGTCACATAAAGTATGTGTGTTAATTTTGACGCCACTAGCTCTGCTTGTTGTCATGCAATTTCTTTGCCTCTCAGAAATGATTATGACATAAAAGTGAAGTACGTGACGAGTGTGACGTTAGGAAAACATTAGGCAGCATGGAGAGATTCTGTATGGGACCACCCAACCCAAACGAGTACTGTGTGACGTGCTACCCGGCATGTATTCACCGAGGTAGCCGGCTAGCTCAGTCGGTAGAGCGTCAGACTCTTAATCCCATGGTCGTGGGTTCGAGCCAGACGCTGTTCGAACGGAATTTTGTTCCGCTGCAGGTGTAAATTACCGTTTTTCTGATTAACGAGATTTAATGGAAATAGCAACCTTAAACATTGCCTACGTCTCTGTCAGTCGCAAGGAAACTGTATTTGAAGGTGAAGGTGATTTTGTAGACATGTGTGAAAGACATGTTCTGAAATGCAAGTGTTGTTGTTTGGAGAGCACATCGGTTGCCTGTCAGATGTGTAGCCAAGCAGTAATTTGTCGCCATATCTGCAAATATTAGCCGATAATATGAAGTGTTGTCACCTTAAGTCTAATGATGCAGACGACCGTAAGGACGAAGTACCCAACAGCACCGCTATGCTGCGCCTCTGTAGCTCAGTGGTAGAGCACTGGTCTAATAAACCAGGGGTCGTAAGTTCCATCCTCACAGGAGAAGTATGAATTTTGGAAATCAGTTGCGCGTCGTGGCCGTATAGCAAACAGTACCTGTGATGACGAACAATTAGCGACAGGCGTTTTTTTAAGAATTACTCTCAGATGTGATTAAGGCGAATGGCGCAGATAAAGCATTTGCCAAAGCGGTACAGCATAAGGTGGGACGAGGCAGTCTGAATTACATTTTATAGATGTATTTCTCACATATCTCAGAGCCTCTCGCGATATTCGTCGTCGTCGTCGTCGTCGTCGTCGTCGCGGCCGCCGCTTCTGCAGAAGTAGCAAATGGCCATCGTAGCAAATGCGGCGAGGGACGCCCTGCCTTCGATTCCGAATGCACAAAGTGTGTGGTCTTGTTTCTCAGTCTATATTTGGTCGGTCTCGTCAGAGGTTGAATGAAACGAATGGGTGGGAAAGAGCAAGGGGCAGCGGCTGTGTAGAACGAAAACACAAATCCTCAGGGGTGTGAGCGTTTCGAGATGAGTCGTATACGTGTAAATGTTTGTTGTCAGTGACCGTGTGGCTTAATGGATAAGGCGTCGGACTTCGGATCTGAAGATTACAGGTTCGAATGCTGTCACGCTCGTGTTTTCCAGTTCTGAAAAAGAAACATACCGTTTTAATGTAGCAATTGAGCAGTACGAAACCGTCTGAATGTTGCTGTTGACCATTTTTTGCTTGGAGATGCTCATGAGCTTGAAACACACACAGCAAGACCGGTGTTAACTAGCGAAATGGTCGGCAGAGTGCCGACACCGCGAGTTTTGACTGGCACTTGCACATCTAAAACAACGTCGGAAAGTAACTCGTTCGGCTTTTGAGTCACATAAAGTATGTGTGTTAATTTTGACGCCACTAACTCTGCTTGTTGTCATGCAATTTCTTTGCCTCTCAGAAATGATTATGACATAAAAGTGAAGTACGTGACGAGTGTGACGTTAGGAAAGCATTAGGCAGCATGGAGAGATTCTGTATGGGACCACCCAACCCAAACGAGTACTGTGTGACGTGCTAACCGGCAGGTATTCACCGAGGTAGCCGGCTAGCTCAGTCGGTAGAGCGTCAGACTCCTAATGCCAGGGGCGTGGGTTCGAGCCAGACGCTGGGCGAAACGGAATTTTGTTCTGCTGCAGGTGTAAATTACCGTTTTTCTGATTAACGAGATTTAATGGAAATAGCAACTTTAAACTTTGCCTACGTCTCTGTCAGTCGCAAGGAAACTGTATTTGAAGGTGAAGGAGATTTTGTAGACATGTGTGAAAGACATGTTCTGAAATGCAAGTGTTGTTGTTTGGAGAGCACATGGGTTACGTGTCAGATGTGTAGCCAAGCAGTAATTTGTCGCCATATCTGCAAATATTAGCCGATAATATGAAGTGTTGTCACCTTAAGTCTAATGATGCAGACGACCGTAAGGACGAAGTACCCAACAGCACCGCTATGCTGCGCCTCTTTAGCTCAGTGGTAGAGCACTGGTCTAATAAACCAGGGGTCGTAAGTTCCATCCTCACAGGAGAAGTATGAATTTTGGAAATCAGTTGCGCGTCGTGGCCGTATAGCAAACAGTACCTGTGATGACGAACAATTAGCGACAGGCGTTTTTTTAAGAATTACTCTCAGATGTGATTAAGGCGAATGGCGCAGATAAAGCATTTGCCAAAGCGGTACAGCATAAGGTGGGACGAGGCAGTCTGAATTACATTTTATAGATGTATTTCTCACATATCTCAGAGCCTCTCGCGATATTCGTCGTCGTCGTCGTCGTCGTCGTCGTCGTCGTCGTCGTCGTCGTCGTCGCCGCCGCCGCTTCTGCAGAAGTAGCAAATGGCCATCGTAGCAAATGCGGCGAGGGACGCCCTGCCTTCGATTCCGAATGCACAAAGTGTGTGGTCTTGTTTCTCAGTCTATATCTGGTCGGTCTCGTCAGAGGTTGAATGTAACGAATGGGTGGGAAAGAGCAAGGGGCAGCGGCTGTGTAGAACGAAAACACAAATCCTCAGGGGTGTGAGCGTTTCGAGATGAGTCGTATACGTGTAAATGTTTGTTGTCAGTGACCGTGTGGCTTAATGGATAAGGCGTCGGACTTCGGATCTGAAGATTACAGGTTCGAATGCTGTCACGCTCGTGTTTTCCAGTTCTGAAAAAGGAACATACCGTTTTAATGTAGCAATTGAGCAGTACGAAACCGTCTGAATGTTGCTGTTGACCATTTTTTGCTTGGAGATGCTCATGAGCTTGAAACACACACAGCAAGACCGGTGTTAACTAGCGAAATGGTCGGCAGAGTGCCGACACCGCGAGTTTTGACTGGCACTTGCACATCTAAAACAACGTCGGAAAGTAACTCGTTCGGCTTTTGAGTCACATAAAGTATGTGTGTTAATTTTGACGCCACTAGCTCTGCTTGTTGTCATGCAATTTCTTTGCCTCTCAGAAATGATTATGACATAAAAGTGAAGTACGTGACGAGTGTGACGTTAGGAAAACATTAGGCAGCATGGAGAGATTCTGTATGGGACCACCCAACCCAAACGAGTACTGTGTGACGTGCTACCCGGCAGGTATTCACCGAAATCGCCGGCTAATCCCAGGGGCGTGGGTTCGAGCCAGATGCTGGGCGAAACGGAATTTTGTTCTGCTGCAGGTGTAAATTACCGTTTTTCTGATAAACGAGATGTAATGGAAATAGCAACTTTAAACTTTGCCTACGTCTCTGTCAGTCGCGAGGAAACTGTATTTGAAGGTGAAGGTGATTTTGTAGACATGTGTGAAAGACATGTTCTGAAATGCAAGTGTTGTTGTTTGGAGAGCACATCGGTTACGTGTCAGATGTGTAGCCAAGCAGTAATTTGTCGCCATAGCTGCAAATATTAGCCGATAATATGAAGTGTTGTCACCTTAAGTCTAATGATGCAGACGACCGTAAGGACGAAGTACCAAAGAGTACCGCTATGCCGCGCCTCTTTTGCTCAGTGGTAGAGCACTGGTCTAATTAACCAGGGGTAGTAAGTTCCATCCTCACAGGGGAAGGATGAATTTTGGAAATCAGTTGCGCGTCGTGGCCGTATAGCAAACAGTACCTGTGATGACGAACAATTAGCGACAGGCGTTTTTTTAAGAATTACTCTCAGATGTGATTAAGGCGAATGGCGCAGATAAAGCATTTGCCAAATCGGTACAGCATAAGGTGGGACGAGGCAGTCTGAATTACATTTTATAGATGTATTTCTCACATATCTCAGAGCCTCTCGCGATATTCGTCGTCGTCGTCGTCGTCGCCGCCGTCGTCGTCGTCGTCGTCGTCGTCGTCGTCGGCGCCGCCGCCGCTTCTGCAGAAGTAGCAAATGGCCATCGTAGCAAATGCGGCGAGGGACGCCCTGCCTTCGATTCCGAATGCACAAAGTGTGTGGTCTTGTTTCTCAGTCTATATTTGGTCGGTCTCGTCAGAGGTTGAATGAAACGAATGGGTGGGAAAGAGCAAGGGGCAGCGGCTGTGTAGAACGAAAACACAAATCCTCAGGGGTGTGAGCGTTTCGAGATGAGTCGTATACGTGTAAATGTTTGTTGTCAGTGACCGTGTGGCTTAATGGATAAGGCGTCGGACTTCGGATCTGAAGATTACAGGTTCGAATGCTGTCACGCTCGTGTTTTCCAGTTCTGAAAAAGAAACATACCGTTTTAATGTAGCAATTGAGCAGTACGAAACCGTCTGAATGTTGCTGTTGACCATTTTTTGCTTGGAGATGCTCATGAGCTTGAAACACACACAGCAAGACCGGTGTTAACTAGCGAAATGGTCGGCAGAGTGCCGACACCGCGAGTTTTGACTGGCACTTGCACATCTAAAACAACGTCGGAAAGTAACTCGTTCGGCTTTTGAGTCACATAAAGTATGTGTGTTAATTTTGACGCCACTAGCTCTGCTTGTTGTCATGCAATTTCTTTGCCTCTCAGAAATGATTATGACATAAAAGTGAAGTACGTGACGAGTGTGACGTTAGGAAAACATTAGGCAGCATGGAGAGATTCTGTATGGGACCACCCAACCCAAACGAGTACTGTGTGACGTGCTAACCGGCTGGTATTCACCGAGGTAGCCGGCTAGCTCAGTCGGTAGAGCGTCAGACTCTTAATCCCAGGGGCGTGGGTTCGAGCCAGACGCTGGGCGGAACGGAATTTTGTTCTGCTGCAGGTGTAAATTACCGTTTTTCTGATTAACGAGATTAAATGGAAATAGCAACTTTAAACTTTGCCTACGTCTCTGTCAGTCGCAAGGAAACTGTATTTGAAGGTGAAGGAGATTTTGTAGACATGTGTGAAAGACATGTTCTGAAATGCAAGTGTTGTTGTTTGGATAGCAAATGGGTTACGTGTCAGATGTGTAGCCAAGCAGTAATTTGTCGCCATATCTGCAAATAATAGCCGATAATATGAAGTGTTGTCACCTTAAGTCTAATGATGCAGACGACCGTAAGGACGAAGTACCCAACAGCACCGCTATGCTGCGCCTCTTTAGCTCAGTGGTAGAGCACTGGTCTAATAAACCAGGGGTCGTAAGTTCCATCCTCACAGGAGAAGTATGAATTTTGGAAATCAGTTGCGCGTCGTGGCCGTATAGCAAACAGTACCTGTGATGACGAACAATTAGCGACAGGCGTTTTTTTAAGAATTACTCTCAGATGTGATTAAGGCGAATGGCGCAGATAAAGCATTTGCCAAAGCGGTACAGCATAAGGTGGGACGAGGCAGTCTGAATTACATTTTATAGATGTATTTCTCACATATCTCAGAGCCTCTCGCGATATTCGTCGTCGTCGTCGTCGTCGTCGTCGTCGCGGCCGCCGCTTCTGCAGAAGTAGCAAATGGCCATCGTAGCAAATGCGGCGAGGGACGCCCTGCCTTCGATTCCGAATGCACAAAGTGTGTGGTCTTGTTTCTCAGTCTATATCTGGTCGGTCTCGTCAGAGGTTGAATGTAACGAATGGGTGGGAAAGAGCAAGGGGCAGCGGCTGTGTAGAACGAAAACACAAATCCTCAGGGGTGTGAGCGTTTCGAGATGAGTCGTATACGTGTAAATGTTTGTTGTCAGTGACCGTGTGGCCTAATGGATAAGGCATCGGACTTCGGATCTGAAGATTACAGGTTCGAATGCTGTCACGCTCGTGTTTTCCAGTTCTGAAAAAGAAACATACCGTTTTAATGTAGCAATTGAGCAGTACGAAACCGTCTGAATGTTGCTGTTGACCATTTTTTGCTTGGAGATGCTCATGAGCTTGAAACACACACAGCAAGACCGGTGTTAACTAGCGAAATGGTCGGCAGAGTGCCGACACTGCGAGTTTTGACTGGCACTTGCACATCTAAAACAACGTCGGAAAGTAACTCGTTCATCTTTTGAGTCACATAAAGTATGTGTGTTAATTTTGACGCCACTAGCTCTGCTTGTTGTCATGCAATTTCTTTTCCTCTCAGAAATGATTATGACATAAAAGTGAAGTACGTGACGAGTGTGACGTTAGGAACACATTAAGCAGCATGGAGAGATTCTGTATGGGACCACCCAACCCAAACGAGTACTGTGTGACGTGCTAACCGGCAGGTATTCACCGAGGTAGCCGGCTAGCTCAGTCGGTAGAGCGTCAGACTCTTAATCCCAGGGTCGTGGGTTCGAGCCAGATGCTGGGCGAAACGGAATTTTGTTCTGCTGCAGGTGTAAATTACCGTTTTTCTGATTAACGAGATGTAATGGAAATAGCAACTTTAAACTTTGCCTACGTCTCTGTCAGTCGCAAGGAAACTGTATTTGAAGGTGAAGGTGATTTTGTAGACATGTGTGAAAGACATGTTCTGAAATGCAAGTGTTGTTGTTTGGAGAGCACATCGGTTACGTGTCAGATGTGTAGCCAAGCAGTAATTTGTCGCCATAGCTGCAAATATTAGCCGATAATATGAAGTGTTGTCACCTTAAGTCTAATGATGCAGACGACCGTAAGGACGAAGTACCCAAGAGTACCGCTATGCCGCGCCTCTTTTGCTCAGTGGTAGAGCACTGGTCTAATAAACCAGGGGTAGTAAGTTCCATCCTCACAGGAGAAGGATGAATTTTGGAAATCAGTTGCGCGTCGTGGCCGTATAGCAAACAGTACCTGTGATGACGAACAATTAGCGACAGGCGTTTTTTTAAGAATTACTCTCAGATGTGATTAAGGCGAATGGCGCAGATAAAGCATTTGCCAAAGCGGTACAGCATAAGGTGGGACGAGGCAGTCTGAATTACATTTTATAGATGTATTTCTCACATATCTCAGAGCCTCTCGCGATATTCGTCGTCGTCGTCGTCGTCGCGGCCGCCGCTTCTGCAGAAGTAGCAAATGGCCATCGTAGCAAATGCGGCGAGGGACGCCCTGCCTTCGATTCCGAATGCACAAAGTGTGTGGTCTTGTTTCTCAGTCTATATTTGGTCGGTCTCGTCAGAGGTTGAATGTAACGAATGGGTGGGAAAGAGCAAGGGGCAGCGGCTGTGTAGAACGAAAACACAAATCCTCAGGGGTGTGAGCGTTTCGAGATGAGTCGTATACGTGTAAATGTTTGTTGTCAGTGACCGTGTGGCCTAATGGATAAGGCGTCGGACTTCGGATCTGAAGATTACAGGTTCGAATGCTGTCACGCTCGTGTTTTCCAGTTCTGAAAAAGAAACATACCGTTTTAATGTAGCAATTGAGCAGTACGAAACCGTCTGAATGTTGCTGTTGACCATTTTTTGCTTGGAGATGCTCATGAGCTTGAAACACACACAGCAAGACCGGTGTTAACTAGCGAAATGGTCGGCAGAGTGCCGACACTGCGAGTTTTGACTGGCACTTGCACATCTAAAACAACGTCGGAAAGTAACTCGTTCGGCTTTTGAGTCACATAAAGTATGTGTGTTAATTTTGACGCCACTAGCTCTGCTTGTTGTCATGCAATTTCTTTTCCTCTCAGAAATGATTATGACATAAAAGTGAAGTACGTGACGAGTGTGACGTTAGGAAAACATTAGGCAGCATGGAGAGATTCTGTATGGGACCACCCAACCCAAACGAGTACTGTGTGACGTGCTACCCGGCAGGTATTCACCGAGGTAGCCGGCTAGCTCAGTCGGTAGAGCGTCAGACTCTTAATCCCAGGGGCGTGGGTTCGAGCCAGACGCTGGGCGAAACGGAATTTTGTTCTGCTGCAGGTGTAAATTACCGTTTTTCTGATTAACGAGATTTAATGGAAATAGCAACTTTAAACTTTGCCTACGTCTCTGTCAGTCGCAAGGAAACTGTATTTGAACGTGAAGGAGATTTTGTAGACATGTGTGAAAGACATGTTCTGAAATGCAAGTGTTGTTGTTTGGATAGCACATGATTTACGTGTCAGATGTGAAGCCAAGCAGTAATTTGTCGCCATAGCTGCAAATATTAGCCGGTAATATGAAGTGTTGTCACCTAAAGTCTAATGATGCAGACGACCGTAAGGACGAAGTACCCAAGATCATCGCTACTCCGCGCCTCTATAGCTGAGTGGTAGAGCACTGGTCTAATAAACCAGGGGTCGTAAGTTCCATCCTCACAGGAGAAGGGTGAATTTTGGAAATCAGTTGCTCGTCGTGGCCGTATAGCAAACAGTACCTGTGATGACGAACAATTAGCGACAGGCGTTTTTTTAAGAATTACTCTCAGATGTTATTAAGGCGAATGGCGCAGATCAAGCATTTGCCAAAGCGGTACAGCATAAGGTGGGACGAGGCACCCTGAATTACATTTTATAGATGTATTTCTCACATATCTCAGAGCCTCTCGCGATATTCGTCGTCGTCGTCGTCGTCGTCGTCGTCGTCGTCGTCGTCGTCGTCGCCGTCGCCGCCGCCGCTTCTGCAGAAGTAGCAAATGGCCATCGTAGCAAATGCGGCGAGGGACGCCCTGCCTTCGATTCCGAATGCACAAAGTGTGTGGTCTTGTTTCTCAGTCTATATTTGGTCGGTCTCGTCAGAGGTTGAATGTAACGAATGGGTGGGAAAGAGCAAGGGGCAGCGGCTGTGTAGAACGAAAACACAAATCCTCAGGGGTGTGAGCGTTTCGAGATGAGTCGTATACGTGTAAATGTTTGTTGTCAGTGACCGTGTGGCCTAATGGATAAGGCGTCGGACTTCGGATCTGAAGATTACAGGTTCGAATGCTGTCACGCTCGTGTTTTCCAGTTCTGAAAAAGAAACATACCGTTTTAATGTAGCAATTGAGCAGTACGAAACCGTCTGAATGTTGCTGTTGACCATTTTTTGCTTGGAGATGCTCATGAGCTTGAAACACACACAGCAAGACCGGTGTTAACTAGCGAAATGGTCGGCAGAGTGCCGACACCGCGAGTTTTGACTGGCACTTGCACATCTAAAACAACGTCGGAAAGTAACTCGTTCGGCTTTTGAGTCACATAAAGAATGTGTTAATTTTGACGCCACTAGCTCTGCTTGTTGTCATGCAACTTCTTTGCCTCTCAGAAATGATTATGACATAAAAGTGAAGTACGTGACGAGTGTGACGTTAGGAAGACATTAGGCAGCATGGAGAGATTCTGTATGGGACCACCCAACCCAAACGAGTACTGTCTGACGTGCTACCCGGCAGGTATTCACCGAGGTAGCCGGCTACCTCAGACGGTAGAGCGTCAGACTCTTCATCCCACGGACGTGGGTTCGAGCCAGACGCTGGGCGAAACCGAATTTTGTTCCGCTACAGGTGTAAATTACCGTTTTTTTGATTAACGAGATTTAATGGAAATAGCAACTTTAAACTTTGCATACGTCTCTGTCAGTCGCAAGGAAACTGTATTTGAAGGTGAAGGTGATTTTGTAGACATGTGTGAAAGACATGTTCTGAAATGCAAGTGTTGTTGTTTGGAGAGCACATCGGTTACGTGTCAGATGTGTAGCCAAGCAGTAATTTCTCGCCATAGCTGCAAATATTAGCCGGTAATATGAAATGTTGTCACCTAAAGTCTAATGATGCAGACGACCGTAAGGACGAAGTACCCAAGATCACCGCTATGCCGCGCCTCTTTAGCTCAGAGGTAGAGCACTGGTCTAATAAACCAGGGGTCGTAAGTTCCATCCTCACAGGAGAAGGGTGAATTTTGGAAATCAGTTCCGCGGCGTGGCCGTATAGCAAACAGTACCTGTGATGACGAACAATTAGCGACAGGCGTTTTTTTAAGAATTACTCTCAGATGTGATTAAGGCGAATGGCGCAGATAAAGCATTTGCCAAAGCGGTACAGCATAAGGTGGGACGAGGCAGTCTGAATTACATTTTATAGATGTATTTCTCACATATCTCAGAGCCTCTCGCGATATTCGTCGTCGTCGTCGTCGTCGTCGTCGTCGTCGCCGTCGCCGCCGCCGCTTCTGCAGAAGTAGCAAATGGCCATCGTAGCAAATGCGGCGAGGGACGCCCTGCCTTTGATTCCGAATGCACAAAGTGTGTGGTCTTGTTTCTCAGTCTATATTTGGTCGGTCTCGTCAGAGGTTGAATGTAACGAATGGGTGGGAAAGAGCAAGGGGCAGCGGCTGTGTAGAACGAAAACACAAATCCTCAGGGGTGTGAGCGTTTCGAGATGAGTCGTATACGTGTAAATGTTAGTTGTCAGTGACCGTGTGGCCTAATGGATAAGGCATCGGACTTCGGATCTGAAGATTACAGGTTCGAATGCTGTCACGCTCGTGTTTTCCAGTTCTGAAAAAGAAACATACCGTTTTAATGTAGCAATTGAGCAGTACGAAACCGTCTGAATGTTGCTGTTGACCATTTTTTGCTTGGAGATGCTCATGAGCTTGAAACACACACAGCAAGACCGGTGTTAACTAGCGAAATGGTCGGCAGAGTGCCGACACCGCGAGTTTTGACTGGCACTTGCACATCTAAAACAACGTCGGAAAGTAACTCGTTCGGCTTTTGAGTCACATAAAGTATGTGTGTTAATTTTGACGCCACTAGCTCTGCTTGTTGTCATGCAATTTCTTTGCCTCTCAGAAATGATTATGACATAAAAGTGAAGTACGTGACGAGTGTGACGTTAGGAAAACATTAGGCAGCATGGAGAGATTCTGTATGGGACCACCCAACCCAAACGAGTACTGTGTGACGTGCTAACCGGCAGGTATTCACCGAATTAGCCGGCTAGCTCACTCGGTAGAGCGTCAGACTCTTAATCCCAGAGTCGTTGGTTCGAGCCAGACGCTGGGCGAAACGGAATTTTGTTCTGCTGCTGGTGTAAATTACCGTTTTTCTGATTAACGAGATTTAATGGAAATAGCAACTTTAAACTTTGCCTACGTCTCTGTCAGTCGCAAGGAAACTGTATTTGAAGGTGAAGGTGATTTTGTAGACATGTGTGAAAGACATGTTCTGAAATGCAAGTGTTGTTGTTTGGAGAGCACATCGGTTACGTGTCAGAAGTGTAGCCAAGCAGTAATTTGTCGCCATAGCTGCAAATATTAGCCGATAATATGAAGTGTTGTCACCTTAAGTCTAATGATGCAGACGACCGTAAGGACGAAGTACCCAAGAGTACCGCTATGCCGCGCCTCTTTTGCTCAGTGGTAGAGCACTGGTCTAATAAACCAGGGGTCGTAAGTTCCATCCTCACAGGAGAAGGATGAATTTTGGAAATCAGTTCCGCGGCGTGGCCGTATAGCAAACAGTACCTGTGATGACGAACAATTAGCGACAGGCGTTTTTTTAAGAATTACTCTCAGATGTGATTAAGGCGAATGGCGCAGATAAAGCATTTGCCAAAGCGGTACAGCATAAGGTGGGACGGGGCAGTCTGAATTACATTTTATAGATGTATTTCTCACATATCTCAGAGCCTCTCGCGATATTCGTCGTCGTCGTCGTCGTCACCGCCGCCGCTTCTACAGAAGTAGCAAATGGCCATCGTAGCAAATGCGGCGAGGGACGCCCTGCCTTCGATTCCGAATGCACAAAGTGTGTGGTCTTGTTTCTCAGTCTATATTTGGTCGGTCTCGTCAGAGGTTGAATGTAACGAATGGGTGGGAAAGAGCAAGGGGCAGCGGCTGTGTAGAACTAAAACACAAATCCTCAGGGGTGTGAGCGTTTCGAGATGAGTCGTATACGTGTAAATGTTTGTTGTCAGTGACCGTGTGGCCTACTGGATAAGGCGTCGGACTTCGGATCTGAAGATTACAGGTTCGAAAGCTGTCACGCTCGTGTTTTCCAGTTCTGAAAAAGAAACATACCGTTTTAATGTAGCAATTGAGCAGTACGAAACCGTCTGAATGTTGCTGTTGACCATTTTTTGCTTGGAGATGCTCATGAGCTTGAAACACACACAGCAAGACCGGTGTTAACTAGCGAAATGGTCGGCAGAGTGCCGACACCGCGAGTTTTGACTGGCACTTGCACATCTAAAACAACGTCGTAAAGTAACTCGTTCGGCTTTTGAATCACATAAAGTATGTGTGTTAATTTTGACTTCACTAGCTCTGCTTGTTGTCATGCAATTTCTTTGCCTCTCAGAAATGATTATGACATAAAAGTGAAGTACGTGACGAGTGTGACGTTAGGAAAACATTAGGCAGCATGGAGAGATTCTGTATGGGACCACCCAACCCAAACGAGTACTGTGTGACGTGCTAACCGGCAGGTGTTCACCGAGGTAGCCGGCTAGCTCAGTCGGTAGAGCGTCAGACTCTTAATCCCAGCGTCGTGGGTTCGAGCCAGATGCTGGGCGAAACGGAATTTTGTTCTGCTGCAGGTGTAAATTACCGTTTTTCTGATTAACGAGATGTAATGGAAATAGCAACTTTAAACTTTGCCTACGTCTCTGTCAGTCGCAAGGAAACTGTATTTGAAGGTGAAGGTGATTTTGTAGACATGTGTGAAAGACATGTTCTGAAATGCAAGTGTTGTTGTTTGGAGAGCACATCGGTTACGTGTCAGATGTGTAGCCAAGCAGTAATTTGTCGCCATAGCTGCAAATATTAGCCGGTAATATGAAGTGTTGTCAGCTAAGGTCTGATGATGCAGACGACCGTAAGGACGAAGTACCCAAGAGGACCGCTAGGCCGCGCCTCTTTAGCTCAGTGGTAGAGCACTGGTCTAATAAACCAGGGGTCGTAAGTTCCATCCTCACAGGAGAAAGATAAATTTTGGAAATCAGTTGCGCGACGTGGCCGTTTAGCAAACAGTACCTGTGATGACGAACAATTAGCGACAGGCGTTTTTTAAGAATTACTCTCAGGTGCGATTAAGGCGAATGGCGCAGATAAAGCATTTGCCAAAGCGGTACAGCATAAGGTGGGACGAGGCAGTCTGAATTACATTTTATAGATGTATTTCTCACATATCTCAGAGCCTCTCGCGATATTCGTCGTCGTCGTCGTCGTCGTCGTCGCCGCCGCCGCTTCTGCAGAAGTAGCAAATGGCCATCGTAGGAAATGCGGCGAGTTACGCCCTGCCTTCGATTCCGAATGCACAAAGTGTGTGGTCTAGTTTCCCAGTCTATATTTGGTCGGTCTCGTCAGAGGTTGAATGTAACGAATGGGTGGGAAAGAGCAAGGGGCAGCGGCTGTGTAGAACGAAAACACAAATCCTCAGGGGTGTGAGCGTTTCGAGATGAGTCGTATACATGTAAATATTGGTCGTCAGTGACCATGTGGCCTAATAGATAAGGCGTCGGACTTCGGATCTGAAGACTACAGGTTCGAATGCTGTCACGCTTGTGTTTTTCCTGTTCTTAAAAAGAAACATACCGTTTTAATGTAGCAATTGAGCTGTACGAAACCGTCTGAATGTTGCTGTTAACCATTTTTTGCTTGGAGATGCTCTTGAGCTTGAAACACACACAACAAGACCGGTGTTAACTAGCGAAATGGTCGGCAGAGTGCCGACACAGCGAGTCTTGACTATCACTTGCACATCTAAAACAACGTCGGAAAGTAACTCGTTCGGCTTTTGAGTCACATAAAGTATGTGTGTTAATTTTGACGCCACTAGCTCTGCAAGTTGTCATGCAATTTCTTTGCCTCTCAGAAATGATTATGACATAAAAGTGAAGTACGTGACGAGTGTGACGTTAGGAAAACATTAGGCAGCATGGAGAGATTCTGTATGGGACCACCCAACCCAAACGAGTACTGTGTGACGTACTAACCGGCAGGTATTCACCGAGGTAGAGCGTCAGACTCTTAATCCCAGGGTCGTGGGTTCGAGCCAGACTCTGGGCGAAACGGAATTTTGTTCCGCTGCAGGTGTAAATTACCGTTTTTCTGATTAACGAGATTTAATGGAAATAGCAACTTTAAACTTTGCCTACGTCTCTGTCAGTCGCAAGGAAACTGTATTTGAAGGTGAAGGTGATTTTGTAGACATGTGTGAAAGACATGTTCTGAAATGCAAGTGTTGTTGTTTGGAGAGCACATGGGTTACGTGTCAGATGTGTAGCCAAGCAGTAATTTGTCGCCATAGCTGCAAATATTAGCCGGTAATATGAAGTGTTGTCACCTAAAGTCTAATGATGCAGACGACCGTAAGGACGAAGTAACCAAGAGTACCGCTAGGCCGCGCCTCTTTAGCTCAGTGGTAGAGCAGTGGTCTAGTAAACCAGGGGTCGTAAGTTCCATCTTCATAGGAGAAAGATGAATTTTGGAAATCAGTTGCGCGTAGTGGCCGTTTAGCAAACAGTACCTGTGATGACGAACAATTAGCGACAGGCGTTTTTTAAGAATTACTCTCAGGCGCGATTAAGGCGAATGGCGCAGATAAAGCATTTGCCAAAGCGGTACAGCATAAGGTGGGACGAGGCAGTCTGAATTACATTTTATAGATGTATTTCTCACATATCTCAGAGCCTCTCGCGATATTCGTCGTCGTCGTCGCGGCCGCCGCTTCTGCAGAAGTAGCAAATGGCCATCGTAGCAAATGCGGCGAGGGACGCCCTGCCTTCGATTCCGAATGCACAAAGTGTGTGGTCTTGTTTCTCAGTCTATATTTGGTCGGTCTCGTCAGAGGTTGAATGTAACGAATGGGTGGGAAAGAGCAAGGGGCAGCGGCTGTGTAGAACGAAAACACAAATCCTCAGGGGTGTGAGCGTTTCGAGATGAGTCGTATACATGTAAATATTGGGCGTCAGTGACCGTGTGGCCTAATAGATAAGGCGTCGGACTTCGGATCTGAAGACTACAGGTTCGAATGCTGTCACGCTTGTGTTTTTCCTGTTCTGAAAAAGAAACTTACCGTTTTAATGTAGCAATTGAGCAGTACGAAACCGTCTGAATGTTGCTGTTAACCATTTTTTGCTTGGAGATGCTCTTGAGCTTGAAACACACACAACAAGACCGGTGTTAACTAGCGAAATGGTCGGCAGAGTGCCGACACACCGAGTCTTGACTATCACTTGCACATCTAAAACAACGTCGGAAAGTAACTCGTTCGGCTTTTGAGTCACATAAAGTATGTGTGTTAATTTTGACGCCACTAGCTCTGCTTGTTGTCATGCAATTTCTTTGCCTCTCAGAAATGATTATGACATAAAAGTGAAGTACGTGACGAGTGTGACGTTAGGAAAACATTAGGCAGCATGGAGAGATTCTGTATGGGACCACCCAACCCAAACGAGTACTGTGTGACGTGCTACACGGCATGTATTCACCGAGGTAGCCGGCTAGCTCAGTCGGTAGAGCGTCAGACTCTTAATCCCAGGGTCGTGGGTTCGAGCCAGACGCTGTTCGAAACGGAATTTTGTTCCGCTGCAGGTGTAAATTACCGTTTTTCTGATTAACGAGATTTAATGGAAATAGCAACTTTAAACTTTGCCTACGTCTCTGTCGGTCGCAAGGAAACTGTATTTGAAGGTGAAGGTGATTTTGTAGACATGTGTGAAAGACATGTTCTGAAATGCAAGTGTTGTTGTTTGGAGAGCACATGGGTTACGTGTCAGATGTGTAGCCAAGCAGTAATTTGTCGCCATAGCTGCAAATATTAGCCGGTAATATGAAGTGTTGTCACCTAAAGTCTAATGATGCAGACGACCGTAAGGACGAAGTACCCAAGAGGACCGCTAGGCCGCGCCTCTTTAGCTCAGTGGTAGAGCACTGGTCTAATAAACCAGAGGTCGTAAGTTCCATCCTCACAGGAGAAAGATGAATTTTGGAAATCAGTTGCGCGACGTGGCCGTTTAGCAAACAGTACCTGTGATGACGAACAATTAGCGACAGGCGTTTTTTTAAGAATTACTCTCAGATGTGATTAAGGCGAATGGCGCAGATAAAGCATTTGCCAAAGCGGTACAGCATAAGGTGGGACGAGGCAGTCTGAATTACATTTTATAGATGTATTTCTCACATATCTCAGAGCCTCTCGCTATCTTCGTCGTCGTCGGTCGTCGGTCGTCGGTCGTCGTCATCGTCGTCGTCGTCATCGTCGCGGCCGCCGCTTCTGCAGAAGTAGCAAATGGCCATCGTAGCAAATGCGGCGAGGGACGCCCTGCCTTCGATTCCGAATGCACAAAGTGTGTGGTCTTGTTTCTCAGTCTATATTTGGTCGGTCTCGTCAGAGGTTGAATGTAACGAATGGGTGGGAAAGAGCAAGGGGCAGCGGCTGTGTAGAACGAAAACACAAATCCTCAGGGGTGTGAGCGTTTCGAGATGAGTCGTATACATGTAAATATTGGTCGTCAGTGACCATGTGGCCTAATAGATAAGGCGTCGGACTTCGGATCTGAAGACTACAGGTTCGAATGCTGTCACGCTTGTGTTTTTCCTGTTCTGAAAAAGAAACATACCGTTTTAATGTAGCAATTGAGCAGTACGAAACCGTCAGAATGTTGCTGTTAACCATTTTTTGCTTGGAGATGCTCTTGAGCTTGAAACACACACAACAAGACCGGTGTTAACTAGCGAAATGGTCGGCAGAGTGCCGACACAGCGAGTCTTGACTATCACTTGCACATCTAAAACAACGTCGGAAAGGAACTCGTTCGGCTTTTGAGTCACATAAAGTTTGTGTGTTAATTTTGACGCCACTAGCTCTGCAAGTTGTCATGCAATTTCTTTGCCTCTCAGAAATGATTATGACATAAAAGTGAAGTACGTGACGAGTGTGACGTTAGGAAAACATTAGGCAGCATGGAGAGATTCTGTATGGGACCACCCAACCCAAACGAGTACTGTGTGACGTGCTACCCGGCAGGTATTCACCGAGGTAGCCGGCTACCTCAGTCGGTAGAGCGTCAGACTCTTCATCCCACGGACTTGGGTTCGAGCCAGACGCTGGGCGAAACGGAATTTTGTTCCGCTACAGGTGTAAATTACCGTTTTGTTTTATTAACCAGATTTAATGGAAATAGCAACTTTAAACTTTGCCTACGTCTCTGTCAGTCACAAGGAAACTGTATTTGAAGGTGAAGGTGATTTTGTAGACATGTGTGAAAGACATGTTCTGAAATGCAAGTGTTGTTGTTTGGAGAGCACATGGGTTACGTGTCAGATGTGTAGCCAAGCAGTAATTTGTCGCCATAGCTGCAAATATTAGCCGGTTATATGAAGTGTTGTCACCTAAAGTCTAATGATGCAGACGACCGTAAGGACGAAGTAACCAAGAGAACCGCTAGGCCGCGCCTGTTTAGCTCAGTGGTAGAGCAGTGGTCTAGTAAACCAGGGGTCGTAAGTTCCATCTTCATGGGAGAAAGATGAATTTTGGAAATCAGTTGCGCGACGTGGCCGTTTAGCAAACAGTACCTGTGATGACGAACAATTAGCGACAGGCGTTTTTTAAGAATTACTCTCAGGCGCGATTAAGGCGAATGGCGCAGATAAAGCATTTGCCAAAGCGGTACAGCATAAGGTGGGACGAGGCAGTCTGAATTACATTTTATAGATGTATTTCTCACATATCTCAGAGCCTCTCGCGATATTCGTCGTCGTCGTCGTCGTCGCGGCCGCCGCTTCTGCAGAAGTAGCAAATGGCCATCGTAGCAAATGCGGCGAGGGACGCCCTGCCTTCGATTCCGAATGCACAAAGTGTGTGGTCTTGTTTCTCAGTCTATATTTGGTCGGTCTCGTCAGAGGTTGAATGTAACGAATGGGTGGGAAAGAGCAAGGGGCAGCGGCTGTGTAGAACGAAAACACAAATCCTCAGGGGTGTGAGCGTTTCGAGATGAGACGTATAGGTGTAATTGTTTGTTGTCAGTGACCGTGTGGCCTAATGGATAAGGCGTCGGACTTCGGATCTGAAGATTACAGGTTCGAATGCTGTCACGCTCCTGTTTTCCAGTTATGAAAAAGAAACATACCGTTTTAATGTAGCAATTGAGCAGTACGAAACCGTCTGAATGTTGCTGTTGACCATTTTTTGCTTGGAGATGCTCATGAGCTTGAAACACACAAAGCAAGACCGGTGTTAACTAGTGAAATGGTCGGCAGAGTGCCGACACCGCGAGTTTTGACTGGCACTTGCACATCTAAAACAACGTCGGAAAGTAACTCGTTCGGCTTTTGAGTCACATAAAGTATGTGTGTTAATTTTGACGCCACTAGCTCTGCTTGTTGTCATGCAATTTCTTTGCCTCTCAGAAATGATTATGACATAAAAGTGAAGTACGTGACGAGTGTGACGTTAGGAAAACATTAGGCAGCATGGAGAGATTCTGTATGGGACCACCCAACCCAAACGAGTACTGTGTGACGTGCTACCCGGCATGTATTCACCGAGGTAGTCGGCTAGCTCAGTCGGTAGAGCGTCAGACTCTTAATCCCAGGGTCGTAGGTTCGAGCCAGACCATGGGCGAAACGGAATTTTGTTCCGCTGCAGGTGTAAATTACCGTTTTTCTGATTAACGCGATTTAATGGAAATAGCAACTTTAAACTTTGCCTACGTCTCTTTCAGTCGCAAGGAAACTGTATTTGAAGGTGAAGGTGATTTTGTAGACATGTGTGAAAGACATGTTCTGAAATGCAAGTGTTGTTGTTTGGAGAGCACATGGGTTACGTTTCAGATGTGTAGCCAAGCAGTAATTTGTCGCCATAGCTGCAAATATTAGCCGGTAATATGAAGTGTTGTCACCTAAAGTCTAATGATGCAGACGACCGTAAGGACGAAGTAACCAAGAGCACCGCTACGCCGCCCCTCTTTAGCTCAGTGGCATTCCGCCGCCAGCGGCCGTGCTGTGCGGACGTGCGGTGCGGCTGTTGCGGTGTTTACATCGTCGCTGCGAGCGGCCGGCGCTGTGTGGTGAGTGCGCGCCTTCTGCGTTAGTCATAGTTCACGATCACATTTTTAGATTGACATAATGGATCAGACAACGCGACGCGATACTTTGAAGTTGATTTTCGATCCGAACTACACCCGACCGAAATCTTACGAAGTTGAGGCATTTATCGAAAAAACTTTTCAGATCAAAGTGGATGAATTGATTGGAATACACCTGTCGATTGTCAGTCCGACTGTGTTCCTTAAGTTATCCAGTTCTGACAAGTGCGACCAAATTGTAGAAGCATGTGGTGGGGTGGCAAAATTCAAACATTCAGACGGACACATAGGGCAGGTCACGGTTTCGCGTGCCGGAATGGGAATACGAACGGTTCGAATCTTTGAGCTCCCCTTTGAAATAACGCCCGAGGAGATTAACAACAAACTGAGAGACTATGGCACCATTATCAGCAATGTCGCCGAAAAATGGTCTAGCTTGCACAAGTATCCAGTATTAAATGGAGTCAGGCAAGTTAAGATTGACATGCTGAAACATATCCCGTCGTATCTCTGGATTGGTGGATATAGAGCGATCATCATTTACGATGGCCAGCCGAGAACCTGCTCGGGCTGTGGTTCTACGCAACACGTCCGCGCGCAGTGTGTTCAACGGCGTGTGACGCAACTGCCGACTGGGGAGCGAGACCCGCCTAGTCAAATGGCCACGCTACCCGTGACGTACGCCGCCGCACTACGCAGTGAGGTCGCCCCAGACATGTGTATCGACACGGCGGTAGTTGCTTATGCCGACGTTCCCGATGGTAGCGTAGCCATGGATACTAGCAGCACAGAAGCTACAGGTCCAGCACACTCACAATACGAGGAAACTGACAGGCGTGGAGAACAAGACCAGGCTAAGACGTCAGAGGAAAGCATGTGCAAATCACTCGAAGAAGTCGGGCAACACAAAGAAGATACGGTTGCCACGTCGGAGGATAATGACCAGCAGCCTATAACTGTTTCACCAAAGAAACGGAAGAAACGTCGAATAGCCCGTCAGGGAGCAGCAGAAGCCGCGCCAATTCTGCGCGAAAAGGCGAAACAAATAGGCCAAGAACTGGCGGAGACGACACAGGCAACTCCTCTGGAAGATCGAACAATAAAAAAGAAGACTCGAAATGAGGACACTGACCCCGACCGTGGAATCCACATTCAAGACGGTACAGCTAGTCTGAAGGACCTTCCACCTGTACCCAACACGTACACGCGGGAATTTACGTGCACGCGAGACTGGGCGGATGACATGGAGGAGCAAAGCCATGATGCAGAGATGGCTGACATAGCACAACCTTCAGGACGGACGGCACCCGACCGTCGACAGGATGTGTCCACCCGGCAACAAACCACCATCAAAGATACTCGTGCGGCAGATGATGATGCCGACTTCTTCTAAGTGGAACAAGCATCCACTTCCCTTGGCAAACAGTACCCCACCTGACACGGTATAGTCGACATGACGGCTTTACAGGCGTACAGAATTGCAACCTTGAATATAAATAAAATTAGCAGCACCCTCAATCTGAGAAATCTCCAAGATTTTCTGTACGCCGCTGATATTGACATCTTAATGCTGCAAGAAGTAACGGCTATCCGTTTGGACGACATCACTGGCTACAACGCCGTCATCAATCCTGGCAATGACAATAGCCTCGGCACAGCGATTATGACTAAAGAGGGGATCCTACTTACAGACGTGGCGCAACTGCCTAACAGTAGAGGTCTCGCTGTCACGATAAACAACACCAGGTTTATCAACATATATGCCCCGTCAGGAACCGGAAACAAGCGCCGCAGGGCCGAATTTTTCAAAGAGGACATCGCCCCCCTTTTCGCGGTGCGATTTGACCAAATAATTTTTGCGGGTGACTTTAATTGCGTGCTGAGTCCCAAGGATCAGACGCCAAATTTTAACAAATCTCTGGAGCTGGAGGACATCGTCAGAGACTTCCAACTGTTTGATACTTGGGAACTAAAACACGGTGATAGGCTAGGTTTCACCTATATCACCAGCCATTCTGCCAGTCGTATCGACAGAATTTACGCAACATCCAATTTAAGGAGACACGTTTTACAGTCTGAGCTATGGCCCACGATTTTCTCTGATCATATCGCGTACATATGTACCATAAATTTAGAGAAACAAGGCACTTACAGGGCGAGAGGTCAGTGGAAGCTAAACGTTACTCATCTTTCGGATCCTGGATGTCACGCCGCCTTCCACACCATTTGGGCAGAATGTGAAAGGAAGTTCCACTTGTACGGCACGGCGCTGAATTGGTGGCTAAACTGCGCGAAGCCCGCAATAATAAAGACAATGAAAACTTACTCCCGTGAAAAAGTCGCCTGGCGGAAACGGACAGTAGAGTTTTACTTCAGCTGTCTGAGAGACTTGTGCGTTCGTGATGCTACAGTCATAACAAATTATGGGCAAATCAACAGAATAAAAGCAAAATTGCTCAACCTGCAGAGACACCATCTCGAAGGGTGTAAAATACGAACGCGTTTGCAGAACGGTACACGAGAAGAAACAACATCGATGTACCACATTCTCCAAGAGAACAAAAGACAAAAACTTAAAATTCTGACGGAACTCACAACTTCAGACGGGAGACTCTTGACAGATCAAGCTGCAATACGAGACGAGATCCATCGACACTTTAGTGAATTGCTGGCCAATACACAGACAGATGAAACGGCGCAGCAAGCTCTCACTGCTAGGACGACAGAGCGACTCACTCCAGAAGAAGCTGATGTGCTCGCAGCGAGAATAACGGACGAAGACGTCGAAGATGCCATCTCGAAGAGCCCAAAGAACAAATCACCTGGACCAGATGGGCTACCCGCTGAATTTTATCAAACTTTTCGCGAACAAATAATTGCTAAATTGACACTCGTATGCAATGAAATACTAAATGCGGACACTGACCTTCCGAAGGAATTCTGTGAAGGTACAGTGGTCTTAGTCCCCAAAACACCAGGAGGCAAAACCGTGGAGAATCTTCGACCCATAACACTTCTCAATAGTGATTATAAAATCTTCGCCCGTATCATGATGCAAAGGTTCAATTCTGTTATTCGTACAGTGACAGGAGCCTACCAGACAAGTGTGGGAAAGGACAGAACGATATTTCAGACCTTATGCGACTACAGAGACATTATAGCGATATCGGAAGCCTGCAAAATTCGCTGTGCTCTGATGTCGCTTGACTTTGAAAAAGCTTTTGATAAAGTTAATCATTCGTACCTGCTCCGGTGTATGACATCCATGCACTTCCCCCAGAAAATTATAGCCTCCGTGAAAAACATACTGACGAATAGCACGTCAAGAATCATTGTCAACGGACAACTCAGTCACCCGATCAATATTCAGAGTTCGGTAAGACAAGGTTGCCCAATGTCCATGACGCTTTTCGCGATTGCGCTTGAACCTCTCTTAGTATCTCTGACTCGGCAACTCCGTGGATTACATATACACGGACAGAAGATCATATGTCAAGCCTACGCGGACGATGTAGGGGTACTTGTGACTGACGAAAGAGAGGTGGAAACAGTACTTGCAGTTGTGGCGACCTACGAAATGGCGTCAGGAGCTAAACTCAACCGCAATAAATCTGGTATTATGAATCTTGGTCGGGGTATAGAGATCAGAGCCGCTGGAAGTATCAACACTGTGGAAAAAATCAAATGCCTTGGAATAGAATATACGAGTAATATCCGCCGCACGGCCGCTCTCAATTATCGAAAATTACTTGCCACCTTACGGGCAAGCATAAAACAACACAGCTTGCGTAATTTAAACGTAATACAAAAAGTGCAACTGGCCAATACATACATCACTTCCAAAGTCAACTATGTTGCTCAAGTGCTGCCTCTGCCACGAACCATTGCACACCAAATGCAAGCAGCGCTTGGATATTTTGTCAGTAGAGGTCAGATATTTAAGGTTTCATATGATACCTTGACGCTACCGACACGCAATGGAGGGCTACAACTGACAGACATCTACCTTAAAGCGCAAGCGCTATACGTTAGCAAAACTTATAAACAGTGGCAACGATCGCCGCGGAACTTAGTGGCTCATCTCTTACGTGAAATCACCCCAGTCAGCAGAGATCCACCAATCGATGTGCATCACATCTCCCACGAGCTGTACCACTATAAACATTTTCTGGTGGAATACAGCTATGTACGCCATAGAATACCGGAGAAGGACATATATCGGGTTAAGGAGGTTTACAACACCTTGCTGGAAGGAAAATTGCGCAATCAAATAGAAAACAAGTTTCGACATTATAATTGGAAAAACATATGGGACAACATATCTGACCCCCATCTACCATCCAATGTGCGATCGACGTGGTACCTCGCAGTCAATAGAAAAATCCCAACCAACTCCAAACTGCACGCGATACGTCTGGCACACACACCAAACTGTTCCAGCTGCAATGTCGTCGACAATGCAGAACATCGCTTCCTCTGTGAAGATGTGAAAGACGTGTGGAATCTCTTCAGGCAAAAACTAGCACATGTGCTACGTACGTCACCTAACACTATTTCACCGACACACGTCCTTCTGCCTGATGACGTGCCATATCCTAACACTAAAAGAAGGTCAGCCAACTGGCTCAAAGGACTGACAGTCCATTACATCTCAACGGCTATGACGAAAAGTGAAGCAGATTATTGGATGTACCTGATGACAGAACGTCAAAAGCTCGAACGACAAATGAAATACAAAGACAACTACGCAAATTTTTTGAACCGAACATTGTCTCACCGACAGAGCTGAAGAACGATCAAACGACATGTTGTTCAACCTCAGGATTCCTTTTTTTTTTCCTTTATGAAATTATCTATTAAGCTTCTCATTCATTTTACGCCAACAAGGTGGCTATTTCGTTTATCCTTCGCCCTCGTGTCACAGCACTAATAGGTTGCTGACACACACATGAGAAGCCATCAGGCTGAAGTAAGCCTGGCTCTCCTATAAAAATCGCTCCCACACAACGATGGAAGAATGTAACAGAACTATTTGATTTCCATAACCCCAAAAGAAGGGATTTTATTTACTTGTATACATTTACTTCGTCACTCACCTATCTCATATGGACCAAACATAGCACAGAAGCTAGCCGAAGAAGGCACAAATGGCGAGTGGAAGGACGGGCTGTAAAAAAAAAAAAATAAAAGAGAAGAAAAAAAAAAAAAAAAACTAAAAAAAAAAAGAAAAAAAAGAAAAAAAAAAAAAAAAAGTGGTAGAGCACTCGTCTAATAAACCAGGGGTCGTAAGTTCCATCCTCACAGGAGGAAGATGAATTTTGGAAATCAGTTGCGCGACGTGGCCGTTTAGCAAACAGTACCTGTGATGACGAACAATTAGCGACAGGCGTTTTTTAAGAATTACTCTCAGGTGCGATTAAGGCGAATGGCGCAGATAAAGCATTTGCCAAAGCGGTACAGCATAAGGTGGGACGAGGCAGTCTGAATTACATTTTATAGATGTAGTTCTCACATATCTCAGAGCCTCTCGCGATATTCGTCGTCGTTGTCGCCGCCGCCGCTTCTGCAGAAGTAGCAAATGGCCATCGTAGCAAATGCGGCGAGGGACGCCCTGCCTTCGATTCCGAATGCACAAAGTGTGTGGTCTAGTTTCTCAGTCTATATTTGGTCGGTCTCGTCAGAGGTTGAATGTAACGAATGGGTGGGAAAGAGCAAGGGGCTGCGGCTGTGTAGAACGAAAACACAAATCCTCAGTGGTGTGAGCGTTTCGAGATGAGTCGTATACGTGTAAATGTTTGTTGTCAGTGACCGTGTGGCCTAATGGATAAGCCGTCGGACTTCGGATCTGAAGATTACAGGTTCGAATGCTGTCACGCTCGTGTTTTCCAGTTCTGAAAAAGAAACATACCGTTTTAATGTAGCAATTGAGCAGTACGAAACCGTCTGAATGTTGCTGTTGACCATTTTTTGCTTGGAGATGCTCATGAGCTTGAAACACACACAGCAAGACCGGTGTTAACTAGCGAAATGGTCGGCAGAGTGCCGACACCGCGAGTTTTGACTGGCACTTGCACATCTAAAACAACGTCGGAAACTAACTCGTTCGGCTTTTGAGTCACATAAGGTATGTGTGTTAATTTTGACGCCACTAGCTCTGCTTGTTGTCATGCAATTTCTTTGCCTCTCAGAAATGATTATGACATAAAAGTGAAGTACGTGACGAGTGTGACGTTAGGAAAACATTAGGCAGCATGGAGAGATTCTGTATGGGACCACCCAACCCAAACGAGTACTGTGTGACGTGCTACCCGGCATGTATTCACCGAGGTAGCCGGCTAGCTCAGTCGGTAGAGCGTCAGACTCTTAATCCCAGGGTCGTAGGTTCGAGCCAGACCATGGGCGAAACGGAATTTTGTTCCGCTGCAGGTGTAAATTACCGTTTTTCTGATTAACGAGATTTAATGGAAATAGCAACTTTAAACTTTGCCTACGTCTCTGTCAGTCGCAAGGAAACTGTATTTGAAGGTGAAGGTGATTTTGTAGACATGTGTGAAAGACATGTTCTGAAATGCAAGTGTTGTTGTTTGGAGAGCACATGGGTTACGTGTCAGATGTGTAGCCAAGCAGTAATTTGTCGCCATAGCTGCAAATATTAGCCGGTAATATGAAGTGTTGTCACCTAAAGTCTAATGATGCAGACGACCGTAAGGACGAAGTAACCAAGAGTACCGCTAGGCGGCGCCTCTTTAGCTCAGTGGTAGAGCAGTGGTCTAGTAAACCAGGGGTCGTAAGTTCCATCTTCATAGGAGAAAGATGAATTTTGGAAATCAGTTGCGCGACGTGGCCGTTTAGCAAACAGTACCTGTGATGACGAACAATTAGCGACAGGCGTTTTTTAAGAATTACTCTCAGGTGCGATTAAGGCGAATGGCGCAGATAAAGCATTTGCCAAAGCGGTACAGCATAAGGTGGGACGAGGCAGTCTGAATTACATTTTATAGATGTATTTCTCACATATCTCAGAGCCTCTCGCGATATTCGTCGTCGTCGTCGCGGCCGCCGCTTCTGCAGAAGTAGCAAATGGCCATCGTAGCAAATGCGGCGAGGGACGCCCTGCCTTCGATTCCGAATGCACAAAGTGTGTGGTCTTGTTTCTCAGTCTATATTTGGTCGGTCTCGTCAGAGGTTGAATGTAACGAATGGGTGGGAAAGAGCAAGGGGCTGCGGCTGTGTAGAACGAAAACACAAATCCTCAGGGGTGTGAGCGTTTCGAGATGAGTCGTATACATGTAAATATTGGTCGTCAGTGACCGTGTGGCCTAATAGATAAGGCGTCGGACTTCGGATCTGAAGACTACAGGTTCGAATGCTGTCACGCTTGTGTTTTTCCTGTTCTGAAAAAGATACTTACCGTTTAATGTAGCAATTGAGCAGTACGAAACCGTCTGAATGTTGCTGTTGACCATTTTTTGCTTGGAGATGCTCATGAGCTTGAAACACACACAGCAAGACCGGTGTTAACTAGCGAAATGGTCGGCAGAGTGCCGACACCGCGAGTTTTGACTGGCACTTGCACATCTAAAACAACGTCGGAAAGTAACTCGTTCGGCTTTTGAGTCACATAAAGTATGTGTGTTAATTTTGACGCCACTAGCTCTGCTTGTTGTCATGCAATTTCTTTGCCTCTCAGAAATGATTATGACATAAAAGTGAAGTACGTGACGAGTGTGACGTTAGGAAAACATTAGGCAGCATGGAGAGATTCTGTATGGGACCACCCAACCCAAACGAGTACTGTGTGACGTGCTACCCGGCAGGTATTCACCGAGGTAGCCGGCTAGCTCAGTCGGTAGAGCGTCAGACTCTTAATCCCACGGACGTGGGTTCGAGCCAGACGCTGGGCGAAACGGAATTTTGTTCCGCTACTGGTGTAAATTACCGTTTTTTTGATTAACGAGATATAATGGAAATAGCAGCTTTAAACTTTGCCTACGTCTCTGTCAGTCGCAAGGAAACTGTATTTGAAGGTGAAGGTGATTTTGTAGACATGTGTGAAAGACATGTTCTGAAATGCAAGTGTTGTTGTTTGGAGAGCACATCGGTTACGTGTCAGATGTGTAGCCAAGCAGTAATTTGTCGCCATAGCTGTAAATATTAGCCGGTAATATGAAGTGTTGTCAGCTAAAGTCTGATGATGCAGACGACCGTAAGGACGAAGTACCCAAGAGAACCTCTAGGCCTCGCCTCTTTAGCTCAGTGGTAGAGCACTGGTCTAATAAACCAGGGGTCGTAAGTTCCATCCTCACAGGAGAAAGATGAATTTTGGAAATCAGTTGCGCGACGTGGCCGTTTAGCAAACAGTACCTGTGATGACGAACAATTAGCGACAGGCGTTTTTTAAGAATTACTCTCAGGTGCGATTAAGGCGAATAGCGCAGATAAAGCATTTGCCAAAGCGGTACAGCATAAGGTGGGACGAGGCAGTCTGAATTACATTTTATAGATGTATTTCTCACATATCTCAGAGCCTCTCGCGATATTCGTCGTCGTCGTCGTCGTCGTCGTCGTCGTCGCGGCCGCCGCTTCTGCAGAAGTAGCAAATGGCAATCGTAGCAAATGCGGCGAGGGACGCCCTGCCTTCGATTCCGAATGCACAAAGTGTGTGGTCTTGTTTCTCAGTCTATATTTGGTCGGTCTCGTCAGAGGTTGAATGTAACGAATGGGTGGGAAAGAGCAAGGGGCAGCAGGCTGTGTAGAACGAAAACACAAATCCTCAGGGGTGTGAGCGTTTCGAGATGAGTCGTATACGTGTAAATGTTTGTTGTCAGTGACCGTGTGGCCTAATGGACCAGTTCGGCGCTAGCGGCCGTGCGGAGCGGAGGTCCGATACTTCCGCCTGTGCGGCGTGTGCGAGTGTTTGTTTACTTGTGGACTTAGTCTGCGCGCGGGCTAATAACAACGATCATGGCGAACAAGTACAGAAAAACTACATTACGATTCAATTTCTGCAATGACTACGAAAGACCAAAGGCTTTAGCAGTGGAACGATTCATACGTGAGGACGTCAAGATACCGCCAAACGATATTGTCGGAATTCACCTGTCCATCGTTAGTCCCACGGTGTATGTTAAGATGGTAAATGACGCGGCGTGTGAGAGAATTCTACGGGCGACAAAAGCAGGTCTCCGATTTTGCCATAGTGACGGGAATGTCGGCACGGTAACTGTAGAACATGCTGGTCTGGGTGTACGGACAATACGTGTTTTTGAGCTGCCATTTGAATTCCCGGCTGACGAAGTTATTGAGGCTTTTAAGCCATACGGCACGGTACATGGTCACACAGCAGAACGCTGGACACAATTCGCCACGTACCCCGTGCTTAACGGAGTGAGACAGATCACTATTGATCTTCAGAAGCATGTACCGTCCTATCTGACAATTGGTGGTTGTAGGGCGGTGGTGATTTACGATGGGCAACCACGTACGTGTTCTGGCTGTGGCCAGGAGGGACACCTCAGGTCGAACTGTATGCAACGGCGGATTACGCAAGTGCCTTCAGATGTGCGGGAGCCGTCGCCAGAGATGACAGTACTACCGATCACCTATGCCAAAGCCCTCACTGCGTCCGCTGATGACCGAAAGGACACAGCCCCGGTGGAAGTTCCCGATGGCACTCTCCGAAACCTTGTAGCAGACGTCGGGATGACAGAGGATGCTGCTCCATCTAGCATACAATCTACGGCGCAACACCAGTTGACACCGAACTCCTACCAAGCACACCGATAGTACACGAAGCAGTTCCAGCCACTACGGATGCTGTTCCGTCTGGAACGCACTCTGTGACGACAACATCAGTTTCGACCGAACTCCCGCCAACTACAACGATGGGACTCGAAACACTTCCAGTTCCTACGGATGCTTTTCTGTCGGGCAGCCGTGATTCCCTACAATCTGAGGACACGGAAGGAAGATCACGCAAACAACGTTCCCCGAAAAGGAGGAAACGGCGTCGTCGCACGACATCTCCTAGGGATGACTCCCCTTGCCCCGACGACGATGCGCCTGTGGAGCAAGACGACACAACAGCCTCTACGAAGCAGGATGAGGCAATGGAAACTGTTCGATCAGACCCGCAGCGGTCTGTCACATTGACGGTAGCGGGACGTGGTGATGCTGAAGAGGAACGACAACCAGTTGGCTCTCCAGACGAAGATGCTGTGGCTATGGACACGAATATATCACTGCCTGCAAAGATGTGGTATGACGATATTGAGGAGGCGCGGACGTCATACAGAGGCAGCCGGCACTCACAAAGACGGCCTAGTAATTGCTGAAGGTGAAGAGAGAGGGGCGAGAGAACGTCTTCTAACTGAGCCCCCAGCGCCGATGCAGGGAGATATTGTTGCGCCTCGACAGAGTGGGATTCAACGCCATGCGAACCGTATTGCGACATTAAATATAAATGACGTGCGTTCACCAACCAAAATACACCTACTGAAGGAAACGATTTGGGCATCTGATGCGGATATTGCTTTGCTGCAGGAAGTCCACATAGCTGCACTCCCACACATCGCAGGCTACCAATCCTATTCGTCACATGGAGATCACAATGGGAGTGGGGTGGCAGTTTACGTGCGAGATGGCTTACCCGTGGAAAACGTGTGTTACCTTCCGTCGGCCCGGGAATGGCTTTCACGACGTTTGGGACACGCATCATCAGTCTTTATGCACCGTCGGGAAACAATCGGCGGCGGGAAAGGGCGCGATTTTATGCAGAAGATATTGCACCACTTTTCCATGGACGTTATGAATGTGTAATAATTGGTGGAGATTTCAACTGTATTCTCAGCCAGAAAGACCAATGGCCGCAAGCAAACATCAGCCAGGAGTTGCGAATCGTTGTCAGCGACCTTGTACTTAGTGACACGTGGGAATTACGACATGGAGATGCACCGGCATACACCTATGCGACCAGTCATTCGGCGAGCAGATTAGATCGCATTTATATCTCACGGGCTCATGCAAATGATGTCCAGGACGCGGAACGCTGGCCATTGGCATTTTCCGATCACAGCGCTTACATCTGTACGGCGCTTCTTCCCCGTAGAGAGGTGTGGAACAGCAAGGCCCCGTGGAAATTAAACATTCAACATCTACATGATGCCGAATGTCGTCAACGGATCCTTGAGACATGGACGATGTGCGAGCGAAAGGTTGGAAGGTATGCGACGAAGCTTGATTGGTGGCTGACTTGTGCTAAACCGGCGCTTCGCCGTACGTTCATCTCATATAGCAGGGAGATGGCCGAATGGCGCCGCCGTACGACCGACTTTTATTTTGCAGCGCTGCGCGAACTGGACGATGATCCGCCGGGACCGGACGTCTGGATCGAACGCAAAAGGATAAAAGCTAAATTAGTGGCTTTAGCTCGGAAACATCTTCAGGGAACCATGGTGCGCGCCAGATGTCACGATACGATACGACACGAGATTCCCTCTAGCACCACGTCGTGAATGAACGAAAGCACCGACGACGCGTTTTGGTACGGGAGTTAATTACCCGCGAAGACCGAAGAGTGACGCGTCAAGCGGACATTGTCTCTGCATTCGTCGACCATTACCAACACATCTATCGGGAGGAAGCAGCCCGTGTTGATGACCTCGCACGTATAGCCACATACGTCTCCCGTACACTAACGGTGGAAGACGCTGGAACCTTATTGGAAGCTATTAGCTGTGAGGAAGTACATGATGCGATCGCAAAGGGTGCGTTGAATTGCTCCCCAGGCATTGATGGACTTCCTGCTGAATTTTATCGAGAATTTCGCAACGAAATGGCACCGCGATGGACGGAAATGTACAACGAGTTGTTAAATTCCGATGTACCTATTCCACCGGCTTTTATGGAAGGCCTCTTGGTGCCAGTACATAAACCGAAGCCAGGAATTATGGTCACACATTATCGCCCCATCACCCTGCTTAATGCAGACTATAAGATCTTTGCACGGATGCTAGCGTCCCGATGTCGTATGTTAATTCGTAGCGTTCTCTCCCCAGAACAGACGACACCGGGTGGATCGGTGAATGTGCAAACAGCTACTAGCGAATGCCGTGATGTAATAGCGCTGGCGGAGGAGTGCCGGCTTAAAGCGGCGATGGTGGCGGTTGATTTTGACAGTGCTTTTGATAAGGTGCGCCACAACTATCTGTACGCTGTACTGGAACAAATGGGATTTCCAGACTGTTTTACTGGTCTCATTAGAAGGATTTATGGGAGCGCACAATCCTTGGTACATGTTAATGGGCGTATAGCAGGACCCATTCAAATTCGACGTTCCATTCGCCAGGGCTGCCCTCTTTCGATGCTGCTGTTCGCGATAGCGTTGGAACCATTAATTGGGAGGCTAACAAATTCTCTTTCTGGGGTGGAACTGCGGTGCTACACCTTCAAATGTCATGCTTATGCGGACGACCTCCTGCTGCTCGTTCGTTCTGAGGAAGAGGTGAAGACGGTTCTTGAACTGTTGTTGGACCACAGTGTGACGGCGGGTAGTGCAGTGAACATGAACAAATCGGCAGCAATGCCGGTTGGAAAGGGCCTTACGCCGGAAGAAATCAGTCCATTTCCTTATGTGCAACAATTCCGCTATCTCGGCATAGACTTTACCTCATCAGTGAAACATACTGCGGCAGTTAACTACCGACGTATTTTACAGACAACACGTACCATGGTCCGCCAACATCTCCTACGACGCCTTGATCCTTTGCAGCGAGTCGAATATCTGAACACTTATGTGGTTTCTCGAATGTTGCATATTTCGCAGATCCTGCCCCTACCACTCACGCTCGGGCATCGACTTCAATCAGCACTAGGCTATTTTGTGATGATTGGGTCGCCCCTCAAGGTGCGATACGCAACGCTCACGCTCCCTACGGAGAAGGGGGGACTCGGACTTACGAATGTTCGCTGCCGAGCAACGGCGCTCCTTCTAGCCACGATGTACAAGCAATGGCGTAGCGGGCGTGATTCCCTTACATCCCGCCTACTGGATCTCCTAGTTCCAGCGTCCCTCACACCTCCGGTGGCGGTGGGCAACATTACGCCACATTTTGCGCATGTATCAACATTTATCGTGGAACTTAGTTATATCAGAGACGAGCTTCCGCGCACGAGACCACCATGCGCGAAGGATTTTTATGTTTGGCTGCTACGACGGATAAGTCGTAATGTCATTGAACTGAAACACCCCACGTTGCATTGGCCGAAGATTTGGAGACATGTGCACCAAAAATTCTTTCCTACCTTCGTTCGGGCACTGTGGTTCTCTGTCACCTGTGGCAAGTTCAACACCAACCAACGACTCCATGCAATTGGACTAGTGGACACTCCAATGTGCCCGAAATGTCGCCAAGTGGATGACGACCATCACCGCTTAACTTGTATCGCGGTGGAGGACGTATGGCTCCTAGGACGACAGATGGTGGCTTGCTACCTCCGTGTGACCCCGCAACATATTACACCTGCTTCCTTCTTACATCCGGAGAGTGACTACTTTCCGGCGACTAAATCACAGTCGATCATCTGGGACAAAGGTTGGACGATCGCGTACCTCTATGAGGATGCTGCCAAGTCGCGACTCGATTTTGGTATTTCTTACAGCAAGCCCACTATGAGGTTCATAGATGGTCACACTATCGGAAAACCTTTGCCAACAATCTTCAGGCAGTCTTCCTCGACCCCCCACGCAGTTGGGATGTGCCGGATGCAGTCGGTGTGCACATTTGACAGCTGATAATGAACCTCACGCTTCTCTCAACGCTCCATATGTAATGCACATACTATACCATGAAATGATCTACATGATCTACATGTTCCTTTTAACAGGGTGATTGTGGAAAATAAATAAATATAATAAATAAAAACAACATCCCTGTATCCCTTTTCCTTTACATTTTGTGATTTATTGTACAATGATTTTCTTTTGTTTTTGTTTTTGCAGAGGATGCATTAAAAAAAAAAAAAGTCAGTAGTGTGCTATGCTCCCATGTGGCCGATCTGCGTTAGATTCTACGTACCTTGCGGTGCGGTTTCATTTTGTTTTTTAATTGTATTAAAAATTGTAACGATTCTTAAATAAAGTTAATGATTTAAAGTATTATCAGTTAAATAACAAAAAAAAAGTTGGTAGAGCACTAAAAAAAAAAAATGGATAAGGCGTCCGACTTCGGATCTGAAGATTACAGGTTCGAATGCTGTCACGCTCGTGTTTTCCAGTTCTGAAAAAGAAACATACCGTTTTAATGTAGCAATTGAGCAGTACGAAACCGTCTGAATGTTGCTGTTGACCATTTTTTGCTTGGAGATGCTCATGAGCTTGAAACACACAGCAAGACCGGTGTTAACTAGCGATATGGTCGGCAGAGTGCCGACACAGCGAGTTTTGACTATCACTTGCACATCTAAAACAACGTCGGAAAGTAACTCGTTCGGCTTTTGAGTCACATGAAGTATGTGTGTTAATTTTGACGCCACTAGCTCTGCTTGTTGTCATGCAATTTCTTTGCCTCTCAGAAATGATTATGACATAAAAGTGAAGTACGTGACGAGTGTGACGTTAGGAAAACATTAGGCAGCATGGGGAGATTCTGTATGGGACCACCCAACCCAACGAGTACTGTGTGACTTGCTACCCGGCAGGTATTCACCGAGGTAGCCGGCTAGCTCAGTTGGTATAGCGGCAGACTCTTAATCCCAGGGTCGTGGGTTCGAGCCAGACGCTGGGCGAAACGGAATTTTGTTCCGCTGCAGGTGTAAATTACCGTTTTTCTGGTTAACGAGATTTAATGGAAATAGCAACTTTAAACTTTGCCTACGTCTCTGTCAGTCGCAAGGAAACTGTATTTGAAGGTGAAGGTGATTTTGTAGACATGTGTGAAAGACATGTTCTGAAATGCAAGTGTTGTTGTTTGGAGAGCACATCGGTTACGTGTCAGATGTGTAGCCAAGCAGTAATTTGTCGCCATAGCTGCAAATATTTGCCGGTAATATGAAGTGTTGTCAGCTAAAGTCTGATGATGCAGACGACCGTAAGGACGAAGTACCCAAGAGTACCGCTAGGCCACGCCTATTTAGCTCAGTGGTAGAGCACTGGTCTAATAAACCAGGGGTCGTAAGTTCCATCCTCACAGGAGAAAGATGAATTTTGGAAATCAGTTGCGCGACGTGACCGTATAGCAAACAGTACCCGTGATGACGAACAATTAGCGACAGGCGTTTTTTAAGAATTACTCTCAGATGCGATTAAGGCGAATGGCGCAGATAAAGCATTTGCCAAAGCGGTACAGAATAAGGTGGGACGAGGCAGTCTGAATTATATTTTATAGATGTATTTCTCACATATCTCAGAGCCTCTCGCGATCTTCGTCGTCGTCGTCGTCGTCGTCGTCGTCGCCGCCGCCGCTTCTGCAGAAGTAGCAAATGGCCATCGAAGCAAATGCGGCGAGGGACGCCCTGCCTTCGATTCCGAATGCACAAAGTGTGTGGTCTTGTTTCTCAGTCTATATTTGGTCGGTCTCGTCAGAGGTTGAATGTAACGAATGGGTGGGAAAGAGCAAGGGGCAGCGGCTGTGTAGAACGAAAACACAAATCCTCAGGGGTGTGAGCGTTTCGAGATGAGTCGTATACGTGTAAATGTTTGTTGTCAGTGACCGTGTGGCCTAATGGATAAGGCGTCGGACTTCGGATCTGAAGATTACAGGTTCGAATGCTGTCACGCTCGTGTTTTCCAGTTCTGAAAAAGAAACATACCGTTTTAATGTAGCAATTGAGCAGTACGAAACCGTCTGAATGTTGCTGTTGACCATTTTTTGCTTGGAGATGCTCTTGAGCTTGAAACACACGCAACAACACCGGTGTTAACTAGCGAAATGGTCGGCAGAGTGCCGACACCGCGAGTTTTGACTGGCACTTGCACATCTAAAACAACGTCGGAAAGTAACTCGTTCGGCTTTTGAGTCACATAAAGTATGTGTGTTAATTTTGACGCCACTAGCTCTGCTTGTTGTCATGCAATTTTTTTGCCTCTCACAAATGATTATGACATAAAAGAGAAGTACGTGACGAGTGTGACGTTAGGAAAACATTAGGCAGCATGGAGAGATTCTGTATGGGACCACCCAACCCAAACGAGTACTGTGTGACGTGCTACCTGGAAGGTATTCATCGATGTAGCCGGCTAGCTCAGTCGGTAGAGCGTCAGACTCTTAATCCCAGGGTCGTGGGTTCGAGCCACACGCTGGGCGGATCGGAATTTTGTTCCGCAGCAGATGTATATTACCGTTTTTCTGATTAACGAGATTTAATGGAAATAGCAACATTAAACTCAGTCGCAAGGAAACTGTATTTGAAGGTGAAGGTGATTTTGTAGACATGTGTAATAGGCGTATTTAAACTGTTTTAGCATGTAATTATCTGAACTGTTTCTTATTTAAATTGTTTTGTTAATTAAATTGCATTGTGTATTATTGAGAAAGAGCGGGAAACCGCGCATAGATACATTTTGAGAAAGAGCGGGAAACAGCGCGCAGTAATACATCTGTAATGGTAGCAGGGATTGTCTGCACCAAAAACCATTGTTGGCGGCGAGACCGCACTTTTGTAGCATTGAGCGTTGGAAGCGAGCAGTTGCGAGTAAGATGTGAGAAGAGGCAGTCGTAGCTAGCGAGACATGAGAGGAGGTCGCTGTAAGCGAGGTATGAATTAACACTTTGAAAGAAGCGGTGTGCTCGCCAGCCACTCGCTATATGTAGCGCAATGCTAGTTTTTAAGAATTTTTGTAAAGAACTATGCCCCTTGTAATTGTTTGTCAAGATCGTTCTCAGAATATAGTTATGTAATTTTGATGGAAAATTAGGTATGTAGCGCAACGCTACTTTTTAAGAATTTTTGTAAAGAACTAAACCCCTTGTAATTGTTTGTCAAGATCGTTCTCAGAATATAGTTAACTTCTACCAGATTAAATGCATTAAGAATTTTCTATCCCAAAATCATTCACGTAAATGCTTTACGGAATTTATTGTTATCTTAAAAGAAAAGTCTAAACTGAACTTCAGCTTTTATCAAATCTAAATTAACTTCAACTTAAAGAATTCCAGTCACAAAGTATTATGAAACTCCACCAGCAGCTTATAATTATGTTAAAGAGAAGTAAGTATATTCATTCCACAGTTTGCTGTAGCAGTCAGATGGCGATCCAGTATAAATAATTAAAGGTAAGAATCAGTCTTAATAATTTCAGGTAACGACTGAGGGCCACGGCAACAACACATTTTATGTTTCGTCGTAATAATCAGCAGGTAGTCTTGACAGAGCAGCAGTTAAAAGATTTTAAGAGACGCAGCGTTCAGTCAGCAAGCAAACGTACATCCAATATTAGACGGGAAGGTTTCACTTGGCGATATCCATTCAGTACGACATTTTAGTGAATCTACTGTGGATATGAATATACTGACTTTGATAATAGTGTGAATAAGTTACTGTTAAGTGGCGCAACGCATATACTAAAGTGTATAACTTTTATTCACAGGTCATCGGCAATTCTGTTTGCTTTATTGATTCGGCGTTGAAAAGTGTTTGTTCAGTGTTGAATCCGCTTTGAACAGTGATATATTTTGTTGCGTGTGATGATTATAGACAATGTCCCGCAGAATAATTACTCGTTCTCAAACTGATAAAACTGTACAAAATACTGACGAGAGATTCTTTTCTGGAATAGGCAGTAATAATACGTGTGAAAACCCTGATTCTGAAACGTTAGGTGATCAGACATTTAATAACTGTAACAATATGGAAGTGTTTAACGAACAAGTAACTTCAGAAATGCCCACAGACAATGAAACGGTAGTGCAAAATAATTTGGCATTAAATGCAACAGACGGTACACAGTCACAAATTCCGCATAGTAGACATAACAGTTTCAGTAACGAAACCACTACAATGCAGTCAGACAGAGAGACTCCATTAAGCACTGATTTAGATTCAAACGATACACAGCTACACAACCTGCGTAGCAGATCCAACAGTTCTCATGACCAAAATTCCGAAATTACGGAAAACGTGACGCAGTCACGATCATCTGAGGATGTTCAAATGAACACAGATCTACAGCCTTTAACAAAGAATACAAATACACACAGAAGTCAATCCGAAACGGATCCAATAATGGCATTTATGCTACAAATGAGACAAGACATGAATCAAAACTTTAACAGAGGGTCACAAGAATTAGAAAAAAGGTCACAAGATCTAAAAAACGAAATTAAGCCAGAACACGCACACACAGATCAGAAATTAGACAACATGTACCAAAATCTAAAACACGAAATCAAAGTAGAAATTCAAACAGTCGCCGAAAAATGTTCATAATCAACACAAGAATTACTCGACAAAATTCAAGAAATATCCGATAACCAAGCAACATTTGCAGTTAGTATATGGGAAACAATGACAGAAAACTTTGCTAAACAAAACGCTCAGATTGATGAACGTTTTAACAATCACACAGAAAACTGTTTGATACGTCACCGTAAACTGGTGCGATCGCAGGATAAAGAACGAAAAGAATTACTACAAACAATCACTAAACAGCGTCAGGACGACAAAAAGAAAGTGTTTGCCCAGGGCAAAACATATGTAGACAATCACATACAGTCGATCTCGGAAGAAATCGAAACAGTCAAAGAAACAAATAATCAAATACAAGACAGGCTTACAGAAATCCAAACACAGACAATCGATGTGCAAACTTCTACAGACACTGAAATCCAGAATGTTAAAGATAAATTAACAGAGGACGTTCAGACACTAACTGACAAAATAGAACACATAGAAATTAACCATGACACAGAAAATTTAAAGGCAGATTTTAAGAAAGTCACCAAAAGCAACCGTAAATTACGAAACGAACTGACAGAAAAGATCAATGAAATCACTACAAGAATAGATCTTTTAGATACTAACAATGACGAGAGATCAGACGACACTGCACCAGTCCCAGTGCAACAGCACTCTAATAGTAATAACACGCCATTGACAAATATACAACAAACTATCACAGATCTAAAATCTCGTAATGATTCATTGCATCAGCAAATAAATTCTCTACAGCAAGAGATAGCGGACGCACAAGAAACCGCCGCACATAATCATTTTCAACAGAACACACACCGTTACGAAATGCCTCAGATCCATAATACATATAATGTTGGTAGACTTCAGAGAGTAAGAGATTTTACCCAGGAAGAAAGACACCCGAATCCATATTCAAGACAATACGACAACACTTACACACACAGACATGACAGTTTTGATCACAAACATTTTCTTTCAGTTAGAAAGTTTAAAACATTTAAAAACGACAGGGCGCAAATACATCCATTGGATTTTATCCAACAGTTCAGGGGAGCACTTCCACCATCATGGCCAGTACAACATAAGTTAGAATTTATTGTCAGTTTTCTTGAAGGAGAACCAGCACGACGAATGCGACCAATTGCTAGACAATGTTTTTCCGTAGAAGCATTTGAGGAAGCATTTTTATCAGCATATTGGTCTGACACTACACAAAACAGCATCAAAGATCGGCTACTTAGTTTGCCAAACTTTGAAAATTCTACCTTTCCAACAATCACACAATTTTTCGAGTACATGGTGGAACAGAACCAGTACCTCAACGAGCCATACAGTCAATCGGCATTAATACAGCTTTGCATTTCAAAACTGCCCAGAGCTTTGAAAGTGTCATTACTGACAGGGCAACAAAAGGACAATGTATCCGCTTTTAGAGACATCTTACAACTATTAGAAGCACACCAGGCAGACTACGCATTTGTTAACAAAAATTTTTCACGACAGAACGGAAAACAAACAAACTCAGCTACTTTTGAACAAACACGATTTGGTAATAACAATCCGAGTAAACGCTTTCGCAGCGAAAATGACAACGAAAACAGGAGTAATGAAAAACATTATACTGACACGGTAAATTTATATTCAGGACAGCAACAGAATCCGAGACTTAACACGCAACCGAATAGGTCAAATTTCCATATGAATCATCGCTCAGATAATGCGACCGGGGAAGGCCATTACGCGGGTCGACCGCTAAATGAACAAAAACAAACGTTTCTACGGGGTGCAGGTGGGCTGCCGTACAGTCACAGTTATAACGACAGGAGAAAAGAAAACGAACACAGACCGCCGAGGACGTTCCACAATGACAATTTTAACGGAAACTACAACAGGGCCCAACAGCTGCGTTACCGTATGAATGTACCAGACACCAGATTTCATCCACCAGACACTGCTAATAATCAAAACGGCAGAACTGTACAGTTGATAGAACACATACCAAACTCCCAAGCTGAAAATCACATATCGGAAGAATTATGACTAGAGAAAACCTGCAATGAATCTCTTAATGTCGATACTATGAAATCACACAGAGAAAACATAACGACCGAAAATGCCATTACATTTGACGACGTGAGAGACACATTGTTACAGGAAAAACCAATCCTACAGAAAACAATATATCACCCAATAATAGAGATAAATTTACAGTCGCACAATATTTTAGCGATAATTGATTCAGGTTCACCTATGTGCGTAATTAACGAAGACACATTTAACAGATGCAATAGCAATAATGATTACCCAGTATTTCCTTTAAACAGAACGAAGGTCAAGGGAGCTTTTGAAGGAAAAGGCATTGAAGTTAAAAGACAGACACAATTAACATTTGTTTTTGCAGGGGAAACGTTCCACAGTGATTGTTGGATAGTTCCGAATTTAACAACAGACATGATATTAGGAATAAATTTTCTTGTTCAGTACGATGTGAAGATTGACTTCAAATCGTCATACCTCACACTACAAAAGGAAAACAGGGAAGTGATCGTAAGATTTCAAAACACAGTATCCTCCGAAGAACAAAATATGCACAGGATCGAGATTATTACTGATTCTCAAGATAACGATTGTTATATCGCACTATACACGAACACACTTAATAATGACTTGGTAGCGGAACAGGAGTACAATATGTTCGAGACAATTACACGCAAGGTAGACAACAGTGTAGCAAAATGCGATGCAGAACGCACAGAACTTGAAAATATTCTGGTACAACACAAAGCAGTTTTTGCCAATGTTCCAGGAACAATGACAGGATTTATGTACGAATTTCAGGTGAAACCACACGAGACTTTCAAAGCAAAGCATTATCCAATCCCACACATACACACAGAAGCAGTTAAGAAAGAATTACGAGCAATGATCGATCAAGGAATAATAGAACCAGCAGCCAGCCAATATATAAATCCTCTACACATTGTTGAAAAGAAGGATGGATCACTACGTTTAGTTTTAGATTCACGTCAAGTTAATAAAATAATCATTACAGAAACCGACCGACCACAGACGTTAGAAGAGTTACTGCAAAAATTTCATGGCACCTGCATTTATACTACACTCGACCTCAAATCAGGGTTTTGGCAAATCCAACTACACCCAAATTGCAGAAAATATACGGCATTCCTTTGCTTTGGGGAATGCTATCAATTTTGTAAACTTCCGTTTGGACTAACGATTTCGTCTGCCGCCTTTATACGAGGCATGAATACTATTCTACCACAAGATCTGAAAAACAAAATTACTACATATGTCGATGACATTTTAATTGCAGCAGAAAACTGGGAACAACACAATCATATTCTTCAACAATTACTGAATACATTCGAGCAGAATGGTATAACTATAAACTTGCGTAAATCTGAATTTGGTAAAGCGTCAATAAAATTTCTAGGGCACATTATTTCACAAACAGGTATCGCACCAGACCCTGACAAATTGCAAGCACTGAAAGACATCGATGTGCCAACAAACAAAAAGGAACTTCGGAGCTTTTTAGGTCTTATCAATTATTTTAGAAAATTTATCCACTACAAAGCATTAGACACGCCCTTGCTATACCAGCTTACAAGTAAAAACACACTTTGGTCATGGAATGAAGACGTTGAAGCTGAATTCGAGAACTTGAAAGAAGCATTATTAAAAGCACCTTTGTTATCACACCCTGACGCAACACAAAACTTTTCCGTTGCAACAGATAGTTCAACCACAGCACTAGGATTACATATTTTCCAAGAAATAAAGGAAGAAGATAAGACAGTCGTGAAACACATTGCTTTTGCAAGCAGGATACTTTCTCCAGCAGAGCGCAATTATTCTGTAACAGAATTAGAGACACTATGTGTAATTTACGCTTTTAAGCGATTCCGTCATTTTCTATATGGCCGACATACAACAATATATACCGATCACCAAGCAATCCAGTTTTTATTGTCAGCAAAACTTACGCACGATAGATTAATCCGCTGGAAATTATACTTACAAGAATTTGATTTTACCATGATACACATTCCAGGCACGCAGAATACTGTTGCCGACGCATTGTCGAGGTCCATTCACAATAAACGCATGGAGAAAGAAAATACCTTTTGCTACAACTACCATAGTATTATGTATATTAAACAAGTAGCTTTCGAAAACTTTATATCAGCAGCATTACAGGATATAGAGAGAGAACAGCAGAAAGATGAAACACTGAAAGAGATTGTAACGCTTTGGAAAGACAGAAGTAACGCTAAAGTCAGACTTCATTATACTGTACATCAAAATATACTCTTTATTCGATCATACCGAGACGGTAATAATTGGCTTTTATGCATTCCGGAAGGGATCGTAAATAAACTGATATGGTATACACATCTAAGTTATGGACACTACGGAGCGAGGAAATGCTTTCTGATTCTGCGACAAAATTGCCACTTTAATAACATGGAAAAACACATAAGAAAAGTAATAGCATCATGCAAGATATGTCAAAAAGCTAAATCATCAACAGTGTCACACATTCCACCATTGTATCCCATCATACCGGTTAAGTTAAGACACATGGCAGAAGTGGATCTTTTCGGTCCAATCCCCAGAACAAATAATGGTTATAGTTATATTTTTGTAGCTGTAGAACTAACATCCAAATTTGTAACATTTTCTCCACTAAGGAAAGCAACAGCAAGAACAGTATCAAGAGCGTTTGTAAGAGATTTTCTATCAGTAGTAGGACGTGTACAGAAGGTTATTTCGGATAACGGTCCGCAGTTTAGGTCAGACGTATGGAAGAAAATGTTAGAAAGTAAGAACATAACACCTATTTACATATCAAGATATCACAGTTCTTCCAACCCATCAGAAAGAATAATGAAAGAGATCGGGAAGTTATGCAGAATTTATTGTCATAAAAGATATACAACATGGGATAAATATATTTTACAGTTTCAAGAAGTGATAAATGCAATACCCAATGAATCTACGATGCTATCACCAACCGTAATACTGACAAATAAAGACCCACCGAACAAAATTACCGAACTAATTACTTTTCCTAAGACGCGTAGGCTTCGACATTGTGAAATAATAGACACAGCATTAGCAAACACTAAAAGAGCTGCAGATCGGCGGAAGAAACAACAGAAGCAGGTAAGTCGACTACAGAAGTACGAGATTGGCGACAAAGTACTGATTCGCACTCATTTTCTTTCCAACAAAGGTAAGCACAGATGCCGTAAATTCGAACTTCTGTATGCAGGCCCTTACAGAGTTCGTAATATTCCACACGCTAATGTAGTGCATGTGGAAACGCTACGTAAGAAGAAATCATTAGGGAATCATCATGTATCCAACGTGAAACATTTCTTGACTTAAATTTTTGCATTTCAGCTGACGAAAGGACGGCGTGACACGTAAGTATGCAACAATGGTAGTTTCAGCGCGCTTCAGTAACAAACAAAGCCGCGACACGCAGCGGGCCGCTAATATTTCACCGTACCTTAAAGAACACAGCAGTAGTTAATGATGCTACGCCAGCCAAGACAAATAAAAACACGAGAAACATTTCCTGACTTCAAGAGAACATGCAGACAACGACACGACGTATGAATTTGTGCACTGAGAGCTCATAAATGAAAGAATTTTTTTTTATAACGTGACATAATTACTTAAGAAAATGTCGATTTTTGCAATAGTTAAACTGATAATGTAGATCGTTCATTAATCAATTATTTTAGTGGTAACATTAACATGTACTCTTTATTCCAGAATGCAGCATTGTTGTCACACGTCATCAAAATGAAATGTAGTTTTAGTTAGAATAAGGATGTGAATCTTTAGGTCACGCAGATAGCTGACGCTAATTGTCATTACAGAAATTTTATAGGTCATGCCGGGAGCTGACGTGATTTTGCAGCAGTTAATATTATGAAAGTGTTTTATAGGTCATGCCAGGAGCGGACGAGAAGTACCAGAAGATGTTTATTGAAGTCATGCCGTGCACTGACGATAATTAATACTGAATGTTTTATAATAAGTCATGCTGTGTGCTGACGTTAATTAATTCTGAATGTTTATAACAGGTTATGCATAGAGTTGACACAGATGCAGAAGAAGAATGTGTATGTTATGTTAGTATATAAGAAATGTATAATGTTAAGAAATAATTTTGCTAGCATGTGACACATTGCAACACTATGGATGGGGACCACACATTACAATGTCTAACCAGAATAATGTTTACCTTAATTTTCAGCTGCAAAAGAATACTTTAAATAATTTTATGACAGTAATTTTATTGTATATTATGAGCTGACATTTGACGACTCATAACTGACGACTACACCCCTGAATGGAAGATAAAATTTTAGGACAGTAAGTCAAGAAATGCATTGTCAACAAAATTTATAATTAATGATGTAAGAAACTAAGATATGTAAATACAGAATAAGTAGTAATGTACTTGTCTATAACAAATCTGTATACTATCAAATACTGAATAAGTAGGAACTTTTATGTCTTTTATATATGGGAATAATTTTCTGGAAGAATTCTTAAATTAAAACTACATATTGTTACAAATTACGACACAACATATTTTGTCATCGGGAAAATTATTTGGTAGTCAAATTATGGTACCAACAATGTCCGTGAACCCATTGCCAAAACAATTTTACCCGTACCTTAATTCCTGTGCATCCCCATGGTTATTGAGCACAGAATCAGTGAATTGTGAAACACGTGACTTCAACCAATGATGTTCTCGACGAGGTGTTTGCATACCTAGATGCACACCACAGCCCGATGTATGTCAATTGGTGCCTGCATTCCTAGATACACACCACAGTATGATGTACGACAATAGGTGTATGCATACCAAGATGCACACCACCAACCTTAATGGACCATTGGAGATGGAACTTAATCCTGATGTGGCTACGGCAACTCAGGCTATTCGACGACGTACTTAGTGTTTGGGTACACTAAAACTATGGAGCATGGCGATGATGGAACCACATGGCGAAACCTGGTGTTGTGCTATGTGAGGGGAAGGAACAGACCTTTGAGTGCATTCACAGACAGTTGCCAGTGCTTTGACCATGCTATCCAATTCCTTTTGTACCTTCCTTAATTGTGGTACTAAGAGATGCCAATTTGAATTAAACGTTTCATAATGTAAACTTTCAATTGCTTCATATGATCTGTATATTGATTTTCACATTTACTCTTATTCTTGTTGTTAAATTTAAGGGAACCAAATTTTACTTGATATACAATTCCTACTAAAACCCTTTCTATTTACATATTCTCTTTATTAGAGATAGACAAATCATTTCGTATGACAGCATTTGTGTATACACTTTGTTCAAACTATTTTCTATAATCAAATTTTATACTTATGTTGAGTCCATATGACTCAACAACGTAGTAAAATTTTAAGAAAGCCGAGTAGCGGCATATGTAATTATGTAATAGGCGTATTTAAACTGTTTTAGCATGTAATTATCTGAACTGTTTCTTATTTAAATTGTTTTGTTAATTAAATTGCATTGTGTATTATTGAGAAAGAGCGGGAAACCGCGCATAGATACATTTTGAGAAAGAGCGGGAAACAGCGCGCAGTAATACATCTGTAATGGTAGCAGGGATTGTCTGCACTTTTGTAGCATTGAGCGTTGGAAGCGAGCAGTTGCGAGTAAGATGTGAGACGAGGCAGTCGTAGCTAGCGAGACATGAGAGGAGGTCGCTGTAAGCGAGGTATGAATTAACACTTTGAAAGAAGCGGTGTGCTCGCCAGCCACTCGCTATATGTAGCGCAATGCTAGTTTTTAAGAATTTTTGTAAAGAACTATGCCCCTTGTAATTGTTTGTCAAGATCGTTCTCAGAATATAGTTATGTAATTTTGATGGAAAATTAGGTATGTAGCGCAACGCTACTTTTTAAGAATTTTTGTAAAGAACTATACCCCTTGTAATTGTTTGTCAAGATCGTTCTCAGAATATAGTTAACTTCTACCAGATTAAATGCATTAAGAATTTTCTATCCCAAAATCATTCACGTAAATGCTTTACGGAATTTATTGTTATCTTAAAAGAAAAGTCTAAACTGAGCTTCAGCTTTTATCAAATCTAAATTAACTTCAACTTAAAGAATTCCAGTCACAAAGTATTATGAAACTCCACCAGCAGCTTATAATTATGTTAAAGAGAAGTAAGTATATTCATTCCACAGTTTGCTGTAGCAGTCAGATGGCGATCCAGTATAAATAATTAAAGGTAAGAATCAGTCTTAATAATTTCAGGTAACGACTGAGGGCCACGGCGACAACACATTTTATGTTTCGTCGTAATAATCAGCAGGTAGTCTTGACAGAGCAGCAGTTAAAAGATTTTAAGAGACGCAGCGTTCAGTCAGCAAGCAAACGTTCATCCAATATTAGACGGGAAGGTTTCACTTGGCGATATCCATTCAGTACGAGATTTTAGTGAATCTACTGTGGATATGAATATACTGACTTTGATAATAGTGTGAATAAGTTACTGTTCAGTGGCGCAACGCATATACTAAAGTGTATAACTTTTATTCACAGGTCATCGGCAATTCTGTTTGCTTTATTGATTCGGCGTTGAAAAGTGTTTGTTCAGTGTTGAATCCGCATTGAACAGTGATATATTTTGTTGCGTGTGATGATTATAGACAATGTCCCGCAGAATAATTACTCGTTCTCAAACTGATAAAACTGTACAAAATACTGACGAGAGATTCTTTTCTGGAATAGGCAGTAATAATACGTGTGAAAACCCTGATTCTGAAACGTTAGGTGAACAGACATTTAATAACTGTAACAATATGGAAGTGTTTAACGAACAAGTAACTTCAGAAATGCCCACAGACAATGAAACGGTAGTGCAAAATAATTTGGCATTAAATGCAACAGACGGTACACAGTCACAAATTCCGCATAGTAGACATAACAGTTTCAGTAACGAAACCACTACAATGCAGTCAGACAGAGAGACTCCATTAAGCACTGATTTAGATTCAAACGGTACATAGCTACACAACCTGCGTAGCAGATCCAACAGTTCTCATGACCAAAATTCCGAAATTACGGAAAACGTGACGCAGTCACAATCATCTGAGGATGTTCAAATGAACACAGATCTACAGCCTTTAACAAAGAATACAAATACACACAGAAGTCAATCCGAAACGGATCGAATAATGGCATTTTTGCTACAAATGAGACAAGACATGAATCAAAACTTTAACAGAGGGTCACAAGAATTAGAAAAAAGGTCACAAGATCTAAAAAACGAAATTAAGGCAGAACACGTACACACAGATCAGAAATTAGACAACATGTACCAAAATCTAAAACACGAAATCAAAGTAGAAATTCAAACAGTCGCAGAAAAATGTTCACAATCAACACAAGAATTACGCGACACAATTCAAGAAATATCCGATAACCAAGCAACATTTGCAGTTAGTATACGGAAAACAATGACAGAAAACTTTGCTAAACAAAACGCTCAGATTGATGAACGTTTTAACAATCACACAGAAAACTGTTTGATACGTCACCGTAAACTGGTGCGATCGCAGGATAAAGAACGAAAAGAATTACTACAAACAATCACTAAACAGCGTCAGGACGACAAAAAGAAAGTGTTTGCCCAGGGCAAAACATATGTAGACAATCACATACAGTCGATCTCGGAAGAAATCGAAACGGTCAAAGAAACAAATAATCAAATACAAGACAGGCTTACAGAAATCCAAACACAGACAATCGATGTGAAAACTTCTACAGACACTGAAATCCAGAATGTTAAAGATAAATTAACAGAGGACGTTCAGACACTAACTGACAAAATAGAACACATAGAAATTAACCATGACACAGAAAATTTAAAGGCAGATTTTAAGAAAGTCACCAAAAGCAACCGTAAATTACGAAACGAACTGACAGAAAAGATCAACGAACTCACTACAAGAATAGATCTTTTAGATACTAACAATGACGAGAGATCAGACGACACTGCACCAGTCCCAGTGCAACAGAACTCAAATAGTAATAACACGCCATTTACAAATATACAACAAACTATCACAGATCTAAAATCGCGTAATGATTCATTGCATCAGCAAATAAATTCTCTACAGCAAGAGATAGCGGACGCACAAGAAACAGCCGCACATAATCATTTTCAACAGAACACACACCGTTACGAAATGCCTAAGATCCATAATACATATAATGTTGGTAGACTTCAGAGAGTAAGAGATTTTACCAAGGAAGAAAGACACCCGAATCCATATTCAAGACAATACGACAACACTTGCATTCACAGACAGTTGCCAGTGCTTTGACCATGCTATCCAATTCCTTTTGTACCTTCCTTAATTGTGGTACTAAGAGATGCCAATTTGAATTAAATGTTTCATAATGTAAACTTTCAATTGCTTCATATGATCTGTATATTGATTTTCACATTTACTCTTGTTCTTGTTGTTAAATTTAAGGGAACCAAATTTTACTTGATGTACAATTCCTACTAAAACCCTTTCTATTTACATATTCTCTTTATTAGAGATAGACAAATCATTTCGTATGACAGCATTTGTGTATACACTTTGTTCAAACTATTTTCTATAATCAAATTTTATACTTATGTTGAGTCCATATGACTCAACAACGTAGTAAAATTTTAAGAAAGCCGAGTAGCGGCATATGTAATTATGTAATAGGCGTATTTAAACTGTTTTAGCATGTAATTATCTGAACTGTTTCTTATTTAAATTGTTTTGTTAATTAAATTGCATTGTGTATTATTGAGAAAGAGCGGGAAACCACGCATAGATACATTTTGGGAAAGAGCGGGAAACAGCGTGCAGTAATACATCTGTAATGGTAGCAGGGATTGTCTGCACCAAAAACCATTGTTGGCGGCGAGACCGCACTTTTGTAGCATTGAGCGTTGGAAGCGTGCAGTTGCGAGTAAGATGTGAGACGAGGCAGTCGTAGCTAGCGAGACATGAGAGGAGGTCGCTGTAAGCGAGGTATGAATTAACACTTTGAAAGAAGCGGTGTGCTCGCCAGCCACTCGCTATATGTAGCGCAATGCTAGTTTTTAAGAATTTTTGTAAAGAACTATGCCCCTTGTAATTGTTTGTCAAGATCGTTCTCAGAATATAGTTATGTAATTTTGATGGAAAATTAGGTATGTAGCGCAACGCTACTTTTTAAGAATTTTTGTAAAGAACTATACCCCTTGTAATTGTTTGTCAAGATCGTTCTCAGAATATAGTTAACTTCTACCAGATTAAATGCATTAAGAATTTTCTATCCCAAAATCATTCACGTAAATGCTTTACGGAATTTATTGTTATCTTAAAAGAAAAGTCTAAACTGAGCTTCAGCTTTTATCAAATCTAAATTAACTTCAACTTAAAGAATTCCAGTCACAAAGTATTATGAAACTCCACCAGCAGCTTATAATTATGTTAAAGAGAAGTAAGTATATTCATTCCACAGTTTGCTGTAGCAGTCAGATGGCGATCCAGTATAAATAATTAAAGGTAAGAATCAGTCTTAATAATTTCAGGTAACGACTGAGGGCCACGGCGACAACACATTTTATGTTTCGTCGTAATAATCAGCAGGTAGTCTTGACAGAGCAGCAGTTAAAAGATTTTAAGAGACGCAGCGTTCAGTCAGCAAGCAAACGTTCATCCAATATTAGACGGGAAGGTTTCAAGGGTATGACCCCCTCTGGTGGGAAGCTCACTGTTAAGGCGTACGTGGACGATGTCGTTGTTCTCCTCCGTCAACGTGATGATATCACATTGTTGAAAGGGGCAGTTCATGCATACTGTTGTGTCTCTGGAGCGCGTCTCAATCAGGGTAAATGTAAGTTCCTTGATATTCGAGGGTTTCGCGATGCTGATGTCCCTTGGGCCACTTTTGTCGATCGCCATACGTCATTGGGGATTAGCATTGATCGGTGTCCCATAAAAATGGCGGCTCTTAATTGGAAATCTGTCACCGAGAAGATACAGGGGGCTCTGATGGTCCATGAGCAGCGCTCTGCTACCATTTTGCAAAAAGTCAGAATTTTAGACATGTACGTGTTATGTAAAGCCTATTATGTTGCTCAGCTGTTCCCACTTCCCATTATGGTGGCAAAAAGGTTGCGCCAATTGTCTAGCAGGTTTATATGGAAGGGTCATCTATTCAAGTTGCGTTACGAGGTTATGACGAAAACCGCGTATCTCCGGAGACTTGGGCCTCACTGACATTACTCGCAAGGCATCTGCCTTGTACGTCCGCCGTACGACTCCCATTGTTACACAAGAAGTGACTTCAATTACATCCGGACTTTTTACTGTTGTGCGTCCGAAGAGCCTTGCTCCACCTGTCGACGTCGGTCGCCTTAATTTTAAGTTGAAACAGGTCCGGGAACTTTATATTGCGGTTAGTTACCTCGGTGACGTCTTCTTGCGACGACCGGTGCCAACGACCAACAGCTTGATTGCCCGTTGGGAGGGGCTGGCTGGTCCCAATCCAATCGAACTGGCGTGTCCATCAGTGTCCTGGAGGAACATCTGGAAGAATGTTAGTCTGCCGATCCACTCAATGGCTGTGCCGTCCACGTGGTGTAGGGTAGTTAATGGTTTGGTCCCAACCAACGTACGACTGCACCGTATTGGTCTTTCTGACATGGACAACTGCACTCGGTGTGGTCTCCTGGACACACTTGAGCATCGACTCACCTGCAGTGGGCACCTTGCTAATTGGCTTTGGCTCAGGAAACAACTGGCTTTTGTAACTAGGACTGCAGAAACCGCTTATACCATTGACATCATCGTACGGCCCGATTCTTCCTTTTATCCGCGAACGAAGCTCAATACCGTTATGTGGTTGCTTGGACACTTCGTACATTTTGTCAATAGTTGGCATGAAGAGGATGAACACCTAACGTTTCTGTAGTACATCCTTACTGCTTACTGGAACCGATTGCGCTTGCCAGGACTCCGTAAAGATTTTGCAAATATGCTTAGCCTGACATTTGAAAGGGAGGGTGTTGGCTAAGGTCGCCTGTGTGAGCCGATTTCTTATATACTGTAGCTGGTTTTGCCGCCTTTATGTAAAATTATTCTCTACACCTGGACTGAAGTTTACGTGGACCTTTAGGGCGAACAAAAAAAACAAAAGTAAGACCAAGAACCAAGACAGTAAACAACAAAAAAAAAGGCGTATGATTCCTGCTTTGGGTGCAGGAGGTCCCGGGTTCAAATCCCGGACGAGCCCTACCGTTTTGACCGTGCTGAAGAGTAGGTGGAGCTCACCCACTACAATAAAAACAAAACAAAAAAGTGGTAGAGCACTGGTGTAGTAAACCAGGGGTCGTAAGTTCCATCCTCACAGGAGGAAGACGAATTTTGGAAATCAGTTTCGCGTCGTGGCCGTATAGCAAACAGTATCTGTGATGACGAACAATTAGCGACAGACGTTTTATTAAGAATTACTCTCAGATGTGATTAAGGCGAATGGCGCAGATAAAGCATTTGCCAAAGCGGTACAGAATGTAACGTTCCCTCTTTCTGTTTATTTAGGTTTGATATGTTTGATTGTTATTCTTTATTTCTATTATTCGGAATCTTTATTTTTATTAAATTGAGCCTGAAACTTACGTAATAAATACTTCGCGTGAAGTACGATTTGCAGCATAAACAAAAATTAATTTCGGAAATGTAATCCACTGAATATTAAAAGTAAAGCTTTTGAACAACGCGTGTGACTGACTAGATACATTCAGAGGGTACGTACATTCGCGAGCGAGTGGTTGCGGTCTGATGAGAAATTTTCATTGTGAAATAATTTCGTCATAACACACTCGGAGATTGCGAACGTACATTCTGAGTAGAGGCACGTACGTTCTATCATTCCCCGTGGCCTGGGTAAACGAATGGCAATTATTTAAATCTCAGAGTATTTCTTTTCCATCGGACTAGTATTTTTATAAGAAAAAGAAGATTGCAGGATCTGAATGTCTCGGCAAAACGAATCGGAAGTAATTTGAGCGGCCACGAAAGGAAAGTAGAGAGCACAATCACGCACCTCTATTGTTGAGCAGCGCCGTTTTGAAGATCTTCGGTTCCATCTAAAACTCGCCTTCTCTGCTTAACATAAATACTCCATAGGCATGGGAATAAGGCTTGTTGTGCGATGAAAATAATATAAAACACATCTTGCGTCTTTTAACTCTTTCACTTACCACACACACACACACTAGTAATTAGACAGTACGACATCCCACCAGCCCATCAGAACATAAAGCAGGCGTTCATACCAGAAATAAAAAACGAAGGGCGAAATTGTTCCTATGTCTCTCAAAGATAAAACGTTTACCAGATATTTCTCTGGTGTGTCACTGGCACAATTTTTCAGCACCTCTGCGATTAAATCACAATATTTTCAGTTCGTTGACATCGCCCCCTTGGGCGAATTGTCTGAAGAAATGTCAATTTTGCGGACAATGAGCCCAAACACTTTGCACACTGGTAGTCCTTGTCTGTTATTCACACGTAATGGGATTGCACTGTCAGTGTCTCTCTCCCGATCACTTCATTCTACAAACATGGTTTTGATGTCAGTTTTGACACATGACAATGAGGACAAATCATTTATATAAGGATACACAGAACACATGTAAAACACACATAAACTTACATACTATACACACAAAATTATTACATCGTCCTTGACACAAGATCATCACATTTGGATAATTGTTACATCCTCCTATTACCTTCTTTCTTCTCTCTTTTTTTTGTATTGTATACACAAATTTATTTTATTATTTCTTGGTACATAGCATTATGCAAAGGTATTACATTGTTTTATACATAGTCTATCGCTATATAAACAGTCTTCTTTTACACTTGCTGCTCATAAAATTCATAATTCCTAAGACTTTTTTTATTAAAAAAATTTTTCAGGAAAGTCACATATTTATTAGAGTGTTCGGATCTAGATTGTGGGTTAATAGTCGTGTCTGGGGCAGCAAGAGGCGTTAGCTCTTGCTTAGAGTTGGTTCTGCTTTCCACTGCTTCTCTCTTCTACGCCACGATCTGCTTAGTGACATCCTTTCCGTATTTTACTATTGTCTCGTCATGGGTAATATAAACAACAAACAAAAATTCACATGGATTAATACTTAGTCTAACTTAATACTAATACATATATATACATATAAATGTAGGCGTTGTTCAAAGGTAACGTGGGGGCGTGAATCATGAGCTGGGGTAGTAGGACTTTATTTCGGGTTTCAGGAATCTGTGTTTCTACATGTCTTGGCACTTCGTTGGGTGTCCAATTAAACGTATATTTTGCTTTGCATTTAAATTGTCCTTCTATGTTATGCCGTTAGCCAATAATGTGTCATATGCACATAACTGCACTCGCAACAATCAGTTTGGTGGCGCGCTGCGCGCCGTGTGGAACTCGGCAGTTGCGCGGGCCCACCGCCGTAAAGCGATGCCGCGCGTCTCGGTCCAAACTTTTCAGTGTCTCGTGCAGTGTTCGCAGAGTTTGCAAAAAAACCAACCGCACTTGTTTCCACTTGCTGTACACCTTGGCTGTGGGAAGGGACCACTCGGTGCCTCCGAAGTCCACTGCACAAAGGTAAGTACTGCACTTCACTATTTGGCTAGCAACGGCACACTGTTTTATGTAGTGCACAAACACTTGTACCGCCGCAGTCTTCGTCGATTCACTATGTCTCTTTTACCTCGAAGAAAAGGTTCGTGATATGAAACGTATTTTCACTTGTCTATTTGCATATAGCTCACAGGTCACTGACACTGAATAACATTGTCACACTGTCCTGTCCATTCAGAAACAAAACTGTAGCTCATGATATCACTAGTTTGTCTTTTGTGATAAATGCCCACGTTCGTTATTTGTTCCAGCGGTTTTTTACTGAACCTTGTCGGCGTACCTTTTTGCTCATAACATTTTTATTACATAAATTGGTAGGTGATTGTGTTCTCAGAAAGTACGTGCCTCTAATACTATATTTCGCGATCGTGACACTGTCTGATATCTCATAGAGTATAGGAGAACACGTTTGAGAACAACAGCATTTTTTTACTCTGTGTCGTGCTACTGATGCACTTATGTATTGAAATAACAATACTAGGACATGAACGCACTATAAGTGCTTTTAGAAGTTGTCTCCAAATGAGGCAAAGTTTGTTCATTCTCTACCCGCGAGTTACTATGTGGGCGGGGGGGTGGGGATTCTTTCATCCTTTCGTCACCCAAGTTTGTAACAGCGCATGGTACACACACATCATCAACATAAAGGAATAAAATAATAATAGGAAATGAGTAAACAGACATAAATAAATCACTATACATAAATTGCTAGGTAGTACAAACAACAGATTAATAATGAAGCTTGGCTGCTGTGCGCTACTGCCTCTAAAGTCTGTGCTCGCGTATATGGTGTTTTTTTTGTGTTCATATTTGTGTTACTTCTTCTCCTTCCATCAAATATCTTCTGCTCAGATTGGTCAAAATATTATAAACACATAAAAAAATATAATCAATGTACTGCATCCCTCTAAAGTCAGCGTACATCCTCCGTATTTTCATACTAAAAAAAATAGATTATTAAAATTCTTTGGCGTTACTTGGTATCACGTAGTGTGTTTCTCAGGGATCTTGGTAATGTTTTATTACGTCAATCGTCAGTCATAGTGACATTAATGTAACTTCATGACTTTTCCCTGCCGATTGAAGTCTCGCAGTATCTCGCCGAGCGCCACCTGTAAATAATTGTGTTTGTTTAGGCGTTACCTCATTTTTTCGGCTAGTTGGCTACCTGTAACTTACCTTATACATACTTCTTTATTTTTTTTATAAGGGACGGTGTTATGTTTGCTTCAGTTAACATTCACAGATTGTATCTCAACATCGTACTTGCATTCAAACATATATATAAAGTTAAAAAAAAGTTATCTGTATGACAGTAAGATCACACAAGTTGTTATTCATGTATCCTATATTTAGGAGCACTTTTCTTAGATCAAGTTAAAGTGCATATGGTATATATATATATATATATATATATATATATATATATATATATATATATATATAGTACCCTACACTTTCATTAGCAGTTAGGAATCCTTTTGTATAATTGCAGCATAAAAAAATTTAAGGTCGTGTTTTGTGCGATATATTTATAGATAAAAACTCGTGGTGTGGATACATCAAAGACACAAAATACTTTCTCAGCAACCTATCGTGTACTTGCGTCACAAAATTAACCTTTGTACCTTAGGGAGTCCAATATTTTTCTTTGTAACTTACCCTGTACCTTACTGCCTTGATACACAAGTGGCAAAAAAAAAAGAATAAATAACTTACATCTATTTTCCTGTGAGGTCTGTGCCAATTGTTCGCTCCAGATATACTCCGTACATAAACTTAAAACTAAAATACCACTGTGACCAAACAAAGAAACATTCCGTCAAAACTTACAAGTACACTTCGTGTTAAACATCGCTAGTCACCAACTGACGTGTATGTCCTAGCTTACCTGTGTCTTGCGTCCACGTTCACTGACAAATGTAAACAGAAATAGTGAAATGCTCTGATTCACTTAGCTGCATTAGATGTATTTTCTTTATCCTAATCGTGCTCGTTCCTTTTGTTTTTTTACAGTAACTTATTTTATACTTGTGCATTATTAGATATGACGTATGATACTTAATTATAGTAGAATTTTCTTAAGTCTCTGTGTGCATACAGCCCTTTGATCTTACCACTGTGAGGGTATGCAAGTAAATAACAACCGTCGTGCGGAATATGTGCGATTACGTACGGACGAGTATATTTCATTTGCCACTTAGCGTTTTTCTTAGCTAGCAAGGAAGATTTCATGTGAGTTTTGAGTAACACCTTTTCTCTGATTATAAATCTGGTAACACCATGTAGCCGTTTATCATAATGCTTCTTTCGGCATTGGGCCTGTTGTGTGATAGAGATTAATACTTGCCTTATTTTTTCATTTAGGTCGACGGGTTGTCTAGGAAAAGACGGGATAGGGTTTACCCATTCATTATTTTCTTTCTTATTGCATATTAGTTCTGACGGCGTAACTGCAGTGTCGTATATTGGGAGATTGTTTACCACCTGTTCAAAAACGTTTAAGTATTCAATCCATTTAGACTGCTTGTTGGCTACGTATGTCGTCATAAACCTATTCAATTCACGGAATATTCTTTCAATAGGGTTTGATTGCGGGCTATACCGGGATATCAGTATTTGTTTAACCTGTTGTTCTTTCAGAAATTTTTTCCAAGCATGGCACGTAAAATTGGTTGCGTTATCTGTTAAGATCGCCTGTGGTTTCCCAACAGACGGGAAGTAGTCGTTTAGCATACGTCTGATAATAGGCTTAGCTGCAGTTGTTTTTGTGGCATATAATTTCACATACTTTGAAAATACATCATATACTCCAATAATATATTTTACGCCTCCCCTGGCAGAGGGTAAAGGACCCATAGCATCTATGCATACTAGCTATAGTGGGTTTTTTGGTAAAATAGGATGCAACTCTGTCTCGCAGTTCAGATTGACAGGCTTAACCTTCTGACAAATAATACAAGTTTTCAAAATTTGTTGTGTGCGTCGAAGCATATTGGGAAAGTAACAGTACATATTTAATTTCTTATAGCACTTGCGGGCACCGTAGTGTCCCCAAGCGTAGTGAGTATGCCAAATTAAACTTATCTCATATGCTTCGGGCACACAAACGCACCATGTATCGCTGTACATGTTCCTTCTGTAAAATAATACATCCTTGTGTAATTTGTAATGTTGTCTTATGGGTAAAGGGGGGTTATTGTTTAACTGGAATCTAACTTTTCTCCACCGGTCATCTTCTTCCTGTAATTTGGCCATATTATTGCACATATCCAAAAAATATTTCCTGAATTTTGTGTCCTTGATGAGCATAACTTTAAATTCTGTGTTCTCTCCTACCAATTCTTCGAACTCAGGTAGTCCTTGTGGTAATCTTGACAGTGCGTCAGCGATTACGTTATCCTTGCCATTCACATATATAATTTCAAAATCATAAGACTGCAAAAATAACGTCCACCGCGCAAGGCGATTGTGTAGCAACCTACAAGTGAGTAAAAAGCTTAATGCCTGATGGTCGCTGTAGATTCGTATATGTTTGCCAAATAGATAATAGTGGAATTTTTTAATAGCCCACAAAATAGAAAGGGCTTCCAATTCTGTTGTGGAATACCTGCGCTCGCATTCTGACAGAGTACGGCTAGCAAAACTAATTATCTTAACATTGTCGGAGCTAGCGCCTATGTCCAGCTGAAATAGACAGGCTCCTAGTCCCGAAAATGAAGCATCCGCCGCTATACAGAAATCTTTGCTCATGTCAGGATGTTCTAGTATTTTAGAATTAACCAAAGCATGTTTTATTTTTTCAAACTCGGTCTGGCATTGAGGCGTCCAGATCCACTGTTTGTCCTTCTTTAAGAGGCCCAATAATGCAGGGCTATTGAGCAATTGGTTCGGCACGAACCTGCGAAAGAAAGAACACAATCCCACAAATGCCTTTAGCTGTCGTTTTGTGCACGGCGCGGGAAAGTTTTTTATGGCTAACAGTTTTTCTGGGTCGGGTCTTATCCCTGCCGGCGAAATTATGTGACCGAGAAATTTTATGTCTTTTCTCACAAATTTTGATTAGCTAAGGTTTGCTGTGACACCTGCCGCTAAAATCCTCTGTAACATTCTTTCCAAAAGCTCTATATGTTCTTCCCATGTAGGTGTTGCTATTAATATGTCATCTATATAAACTGTGAGTTTGTCAAGAAGGTCAGGTCCTAAAACAGTGTCGAGCGCAGTTATGAAAACGCCGGCACTAACGTTCAATCCGAACGGTAGAACACAATACTGGTAGGACCTACCTGCAAATATGAATGCTGTATACTTCCTACTATCAGGTGATAGTGGGATTTGCCAATATGAACTACGGAGGTCTACACTAGTTAAATATTGCACCCCATGAAAACGCTGCAGCTGTTCTTCCAGGTTTTCAGCTCGGGTGGTTACTGGAACTATAATCTTATTAATTTCCCTTGCGTCGAGAACGAGTCTCACCGAATTGTCGGCTTTCTTGACCACTAATAGTGGACTGCAATAAGGCGATAATGAAGTCTCTATGATATTCCACGAGAGCATTTTCTTTATTTCTTGAGCCACTGCCTCTCTTTGTGACCAAGGTATAGAATAGGAATTCTTACAGAAAGTGTCGTGGGGCCGGACATCCATGCTATACTGATACGTCCTAATGACCCCGGGTCTTTTATCAAACACACGAGCATAGCGTAACAATACACTTCTAAGATCACCCTTCTGTTGTTGTGAGATTTCCGAGCATTCAGATATTTTCTGTTCAATTTCATGCTGCTCTACCTGCTGATACCACAGTTCACTCGAGTCGCTATTTCGTGAAGTATTGACCTATAGGATTTGGATGTGTATTTTTCGACAAGCTTTGTCGTTCCTACTCTTGACTTTTATTAAATCCAAACTACAGTTCTTTCCGTTAATATATAAATGACACTTTCCAGATTCCAAGTCAATTTTAGCATACTTTTCCCTTAAGAAGTCCATGCCGAAAATGCACCGTTCTGTCAACCCTTCTACAACTAGAAAAATTGACTGAAAAACAATGTCTTCAATCTGCACTTCGACCATGGTTTGCATTTTAATTAACTTGGATTTACCGCCTATGGCTCCTAATATCCGACAATTTTGTACTGGATAGGTAGGTAAAGTCGTGTGGATATTATTCTCTTTAAATAGTGCCTTGGACATCACACTAATTTTCGCACCAGTATCTACAAGGATATGCGTAGGTACTTTTCCTACTACGGCCTGTAAATTAGCTTGTACTATACCATCACCTTCACATGACTGTGGTTCTTCCTCCTTGGTCAATAAATCACGCATATCCGTTTCATCTTGGTACCTGAGCAATTTACTATCATGACAGCATGGATCGCCCCCACGACAATCTATGGCCAACATTGGGGAGCATAATGAGGCCATGTTTAGTTTAACGCTCCACAGTTCATATCTGTTTGTGTTTCGTTTGCGACTTCAATTATGTTTACCCCTGACGTGTTGCTCCTTGGTTGAGTATTTCTGTCGTGGTTTTGCCCTGAGTTTAGCGAAATAGTGTCACCTAGCGTTTCTGATTGATAGGCTTGGCTGTTAGCAGGATATTGCCACTGCCTACTTTGATGATCTCCCGTGTGGTTGCGGCTAAATTCAGGCTGGAAATTATTATAACTATTTCCCCACTGGTTCCTATTGACATTTCTGTACCAGTTACGTTTTCGGTAACCGGAATAACCAGAAAAATTCCTATCCCCGTTTTTTCCTTTTCTATTGTATTGCGGATGGCAGGTCTGATTGTAGCAGTTGTAATTTCCTCCCGAACTCGGGCCTGGCATCTGTGCTGTAGGGGCGCGATCGACAAAAGCCGGTCGCGATTCAGCCGCGCACGCTACATTGTTGACGCCGTAATGCGGCTGGCGCTGTATAAGCTGGTTGCTACCGCTGCCACGAAAATTGTTTTGGTAGGCTTGATTTTGCCTAGCATCCTCATTAATTATATCGATAGAATCTAATACAGATAGGAAATATTCGAGATTGCTCTCTGGTACTTGTACTAATTTTTCTCTGATACTGATCGGTAATTTTGCCTTCAGGATGCGCAGTCCGTCTGTGTGTGTGACGGGCTCGTCCCAGAATCGCGTTTTGTTTAAGTATTTTTCAAAATACTTCCGGAGTGATCCAAATTTTGCATTGTATGGCTCCGGGTTAAACAGAGCTTTTCTCAATCTCTCTTGTACACCATGGGACCAATACTTAGATAAAAATGCAGCTTCAAATTGTTCTAATGTCTGACAATTTTCCGACATTTCCATTGCCCATAGGGCACCATCCCCTTGAATATATCCAGTTACATACTGTATTTTTTGCTTTTCAGACCAGGTCTTAGGCAACACATTATTAAATGACTTTATAAAAATTACCGGGTGGACGGATTTTTTTTCTGGGATAAACACTTGAAACTGCCTGTGTTTTATAAGGCTTTCCTCTAACAGAACAGCCGACAAAGTTGGTTCGGTTGTCTGGTGTCTCTGTCGTTCGTCGCGGTAATGTTGATTACCGTAACGACCTTGGTTTGGTGAAAACATGGGTACATCGGTATAAAGAAAACTGTTTGCTGCGTCGTCACTCTTACCTGTCCGTCTGTCATCAAATTCCTCTTCTGAATCTTGTTCTCTTTCGTTCTGTGTATGTTGTTTACTCTTTAGTTGCTCGTCTACATGTTTTTTCCAGTCAGGTAAGTCCTGTTTCAGAGTCTTTTGTAACTGAGCTAGGTCAGTTGGAAGTTTAGTTACAGACGTGTTTTGGGTAGTGTACTCCTGTTCTACAGTGTTAGTTATTGCTTTTTTCAGTTCTGTTTCTAATGTACAGTTGATATGTTTGTCTTTTTCCTCTAAAAATTCGTCAAACTGCTGTTTTTGTTGTTTCGTCATGTCATCAACTTGGTCTACAGCCTCCTGCATTTTGACACTAAGCTCGGTCTGTTGAAAACTCATAGCTTCAAAATTTTCGGTTAAGGTACGGATCTGTTCTGGCATATCCTTAACTGTGGACTTTAAGTTATCAATGTCTTGGCTCATGTAATTTAAATCTTCGCGTAGTACCTCTATCACTTGATCTGCTCCCTCTCTTTTTAACTGGGTCAGTTGAGTCGTCAGATTATTTTGCATGTCGGTCAGGTTCTTCACGTCATTGTCTATTTTGTCCATTTGTGTCGTTACACTGGCTATCTGGGTAGTGACAGCGTTTATCTGCGCTGTGACATTGTCTGTGTGAGCTTGCATTTGTGCTGCAACATTTTCTACTCGTGTGTTAACAGTACCTATCTGAGCTGCAACATTTTCTGTGTGAGCTTGCATTAGTGCTGCAACATTTTCTACTCGTGTGTTAACAGTACCTATCTGAGCTGCAACATTTTCTGTGTGAGCTTGCATTTGTGACGCAACATTTTCTACAACTTGAGCTGCAAACTGCGACATTAAATTTGTCTGCATCTCTCTAAACATGCGTATAAGGTCTGTTTCTACTGGGTCTTGTGTATTGTCAGCATTCGTATTTGTTTCTGTAGTCGACATATTGTCGCCCGTCGCCTGCGACTGAGCACTGCCGGTCGCTGCGACTGTGTTTTCGGTATTCGCAGTACTTTCGGCCTCAAAGTTTTGTAAGGGTTGGACTATTGATTCCTCATCTGACGAACTATCCATGATTTTGTCTGAGATCTGAGTTTCACCATGCCGATTCACAACACAAAACAGCGTGCAGCCGAACTTCACTATCACTACTGCTCGTACTACACGTAAATAAATCACAGATGGCTTTGCACTCGTCCGTGAAAATTCACGTAGTAAAATATGTCTCTGGCAAAACAGAAGACTGATAAATGACTCTTACTTTTTTCGCGCTCAATCAATAAAATTGTCCGCCATCTTGTGATGCATTTACATATAATAGAAAATGAACTAATGCAATTTTTACGTAAACTAAAAAGAAATGGAAAAGAATTTGGAAAAAGGAATTGATGCGTTCTACGCAGTGGGTGTCGAAAAAATGAAAAAAAACTGTCCCACATTTACTTTCAACTAAAGCGGATTAGTGCTGTTGTTCTTACCTTACGTGTGTTTTCTGACGGTTTTGTAGTGAGAAGAATTAACATTAAATGGTCCAAAACTTTTTTTCGAAAATTAGTAATTTCCATGTGGTTTTTCGATTCTGGTACGTAGCTCGCATCACATGCAACAGAAACAATATGTTGTAGTGGCAATAATGGATGGCAAGAAAAAAGCTTAAATATTTCAACTAACAATTCTACTGATTTTTACTGAAATTATGGTCATGGCACTCGGTCGCCATTGTAACGTTCCCTCTTTCTGTTTATTTAGGTTTGATTTGTTTGGTTGTTATTCTTTATTTCTATTATTCGGAATCTTTTTTTTTATTAAATTGAGCCTGAAACTTACGTAATAAATACTTCGCGTGAAGTACGATTTGCAGCATAAACAAAAATTAATTTCGGAAATGTAATCCACTGAATATTAAAAGTAAAGCTTTTGAACAACGCGCATGACTGACTAGATACATTCAGAGGGTACGTACATTCGCGTGCGAGTGGTTGCGGTCTGATGAGAAATTTTCATTGTGAAATAATTTCGTCGTAACACACTCGGAGATTGCGAACGTACATTCAGAGTAGAGGCACGTACGTTCTATCATTCCCCGTGGCCTGGGTAAACGAATGGCAATTATTTAAATCTCAGAGTATTTCTTTTCCATCGGACTAGTATTTTTATAAGAAAAAGAAGATTGCAGGTTCTGAATGTCTCGGCAAAACGAATCGGAAGTAATTTGAGCGGCCACGAAAGGAAAGTGGAGAGCACAATCACGCACCTCTATTGTTGAGCAGCGCCGTTTTGAAGATCTTCGGTTCCATCTAAAACTCGCCTTCTCTGCTTAACATAAATACTCCATAGGCATGGGAATAAGGCTTGTTGTGCGATGAAAATAATATAAAACACATCTTGCGTCTTTTAACTCTTTCACTTACCACACACACACACACTAGTAATTAGACAGTACGACATCCCACCAGCCCATCAGAACAAAAAGTAGTCGTTCATACCTCTCAAAGATAAAAAGTTTACCAGATATTTCTCTGGTGTGTCACTGGAACAATTTTTCAGCACCTCTGCGATTAAATCACAATATTTTCAGTTCCTTTACAAGCATAAGGTGGGACGAGGCAGTCTGAATTACATTTTATAGATGTATTTCTCACATGTCTCAGAGCCTCTCGCGGTCGTCGTCGCCGCCGTCGCCGCCGCCTCTTCTGCAGAAGTAGCAAATGGCCATCGTAGCAAATGCGGCGAGGGACGCCCTGCCTTCCATTCCGAATGCACAAAGTGTATGGTCTGGTTTCCCAGTCTATATTTGGTCGGTCTCGTAAGAGGTTGAATGTAACGAATGGGTGGGAAAGAGCAAGGGGCAGCGGCTGTGTAGAACGAAAACACAATTCCTCAAGGGTTTGAGCGTTTCGAGATGAGTCGTATACAAGTTATAGTTGGTCGTCAGTGACCGTGTGGCCTAATGGATCAGGCGTCGGACTTCGGATCTGATGATTACAGGTTCGAATGCAGTCACGCTCGTGTTTTTCCAGTTCTGAAAAAGAAACATACCGTTTTAATGTAGCAATTGAGCAGTACGAAACCGTCTGAATGTTGCTGTTGACCATTTTTTGCTTGGAGTTGCTCTTGAGCTTGAACACACACAACAAGACCGGTGTTAACTAGCGAAATGGTCGGCAGGGTGCCGTCACCGCGAGTTTTGACTGGCACTTGCACATCTAAAACAACGTCGGAAGGTAACTCGTTCGGCTTTTGAGTCACATCAAGTATGTGTGTTAATTTTGACGCCACTAGCTCTGCATGTTGTCATGCAATTCCTTTACCTCTCAGAAATGATTATGAAATAAAAGTGAAGTACGTGACGAGTGTGACGTTAGGAAAACATTAGGCAGCATGGAGAGATTCTGTATGGGACCACCCAACCCAAACGAGTACTGTGTGACGTGCTACCCGGCAGGTATTCACCGAGGCAGCCTGCTAGGTATTCTGGCTCTAGCTGCCGACGCGTACGGTCGTGCCTCCGTTTGCTGCGAGTAGTCAGTGTTTCGCCAGTGTTTACCTTTGCATTTCGGTGTTTTTGAGTTTTGTGATTTTCTTCGTGTGTAACTCGTGTTTTCTTCTGCCTCCTGTGTTCTGTTTTTGTGTTTTCTACCGACGATTATTTGTCGTTTGTGAACTTTTCGTTAATTACTGGAATCTCCCCTTCATTACTGCATACTATGGCTACAACTGTGAGGAAGAATACGCTGGTTTTTGCCTTCGCTAAGGAAACACGACGTGTTCAGCCGACTGCTCTGGAAATTCATGATTGGCTTGATCAGGTACTTGGCATAAATTCTGATATGGTGCATACCACTCAGCTAGATACTGACAACTACTGTGTTTTCGTAAAGTTTTTGGATCCCGTTTCGGTCGATAAAATTATTGGAAAATTCGGGTATCATGTCGAATTTTTGCATAGAGACAGCACTACAAGTAAATTGGCTATCAGGAGAGCTTATGCTCTTTATAGATCTGTGCGGGTGTTAAATTTACCTATCGAGATAGATAATGAAAAAATCAAGGTTGCCCTGTCTCAATGTGGTGAGGTAAAGGATATAGTTAACGAACGTTGGTCGAAGCAATTTAAAATTCAGAGCTTCAATGGTATTCGTTCGGTAGAGATGGAAGTAAAGACGAATATCCCATCTCATATAACTGTTGACGGGCATAAAGCACACGTGATTTATACTGGTCAAACCCCTACGTGCCATATATGCAATGAATCGGGTCATTTAAGGCATGACTGTCCGCGTCGTGTCTTTGTACTAAAAACAAATTTAGTCCAACGCCGCAAGATGACCTTGAGCGAAGTTTTGGCAACCGATAACACAGCCAAACAGGGTGAGGGATCGGATCCTGTAGCTAGTTCTGGAACTATTGCTGTTGATGGCAGTGATTTTCCACCCCTGGTAACACGCTTCAATTGTGATTCCTCTGCCCGTGAGTTAGACGTACTAACCAAGAAACGACCACTTGAACATATAGATGATCATTCTGATGACGACACCTCCCGACAATCTCCTACTGTACGTAAACAGAAAGCTGGCGATGAAAATCTGCATGTGCCCCAAGACGGAATGCAAGTAGATTTAATTGCAGTTTCTGATACATCTCGCTCACTGCCAGAAAATGCAACGGCAGCTGCCGACAGCGAGAAAGTAGAAGTCCCCCAAGCAGTGACAACTTGCCCAGCTGTAAACAGCGATAATCAGCTGTTTACCGACAGGAAGTTCGCGGAAGCGGTAGAACAACAACACCGCGACACCGCAACAGCACAGCAAACGGCACCAGAGTGTAAACAAGTGAAAGTGTTTACTCCTGAACCGGAAAATAAGCAAACACCGTCGCAAGCATCACAATAAACGAAGGTAGTATGTAAACAGCAGGCAGTGTTTACAAACCAGTTCTCTCTAGACACTGCTGCTGAAGCGGCCGCGTCGAGTGTTCCAACAACAAAATCAGGTCAGGGTTTTCAGGGCATCCACCGCCGTACGCTAAAACCACAACCGAATCTTACTGTTTCTCGCACCCAAGCCAAACAAAAAGCGGAGAAGTCAGACGTAAAATCACAGAAAAATATACGATATGAAATTGTCAGAGAAGGTGCTCCAGATGAGCCTCCTGACACACTCAATGTCGAACAGCCCCTCAGTACTAAGGTGCGGGATGACAATGGCAGACAAACTAACGTTTAGCGACCGTGTTACTAGGACTGCTACCAAGTTCTGAATGACTGTAGTTCTAAACCGGATTTTAGCATACCAAAAGTACAACAGTTTTTTGACCAACTTTGTCGGTGGCCAGTAGCAAGTTAGAGATGCAAGCATACTCTATCACAACGATCAATATAAATAAAATTCGAACCTCATTAAAGCTAGCTGCGCTCAAGGAATTTTTGTATGACTCTGGAACCGATATCGCTTTGCTACAGGAGGTTGTAACGACGGAATTTGTAATACCATACACCGCAATTGTTAACGTATCTTGTGAAACACATACAGGAACAGCGGTTCTGCTCAGGGAAGGGATTCCCGTATCTCAAGTGGAGCGGTTGGAATATGGAAGGGCAATTAGTATTAACGTTTTAGGTACCACATTGATTAACTTATACGCGCCCTCAGGAAATAGTAATAGACAGGACAGGGCAGCATTTTATAAAGAGGAACTTATATATTTATTACGTCGAAACCCAAACAGTTTTATAATGGGCGGTGATTTTAACAGTGTGTTAAATCGTAAAGATGAACAACCACATTTTAACCGTTCTTTGGAACTTAAACGCCTAGTAACCGACCTAAAACTTAAGGACGCATGGGAACTAAAATATCCAACGAAGGTTGAATATACGTATATAACACAGACTTCGCGCAGTAGAATAGACAGAATTTATGTTTCCCAAAACTTGGAAAGATGTCTACTAAATTCAGAAATCGTACCTGTATATTTTAGTGACCACTGCAGTATGAAGGCGTGCATTAATTTAGCTCCACAGCCGATTCAGATTTTTAGGAACCAGTGGCATCTAAATGTCTCTCTCTTAAAAGAGCAATATTTGGCAGAAGCGGTATCGGATGCGTGGACCTTATGTCTGCGATCGATCGAGAGGCAGCCCACAGTATTAGACTGATGGATTAAGGTTGCAAAGCCGAGACTGAGAAAAGTGTGTACCCGATACAGCAGAGAAAGAGCGTGGGAGTTAAAAAACAGTATAGAATTTTATTACAGTTTGTTGCGAGACCTCTATGAACAGGCAAACGTGTCAACCATTAGATTACAAGACATCAGACACACCAAAGCGAAATTACTCGCCATTAAAAGACAACAGATGGAAGGTTTAAAACTGAAGTCAAAGGCGAAGTCGGTGGTAGATGATGAAACAACATCCTTATATCATCTGCTTCGGCATGCAAAGAATAGGCGACGCACTGTTATTAGTCAACTTAAAACCCCCAATGGGACAACACTGACGTCTCAGAAGGAGATTCTAAGTGCAGTATACCAGTACTACTATGCATTATATTCCTCCAGCCCACCTCACGAGAGGTCTCTGCAAGAGTTTCTCAGTGTTTTATCCCCACAACTGACAAGTTCTGAAAACGACGAAATCCTTTCTGAAGTCAGTAACGAAGAGATTCGTGAGACAATAACCAAGTCCCCGGTGAATAAATCTGCTGGACCCGACGGACTCCCTGTAGAATTTTACAGACAGTTCTGGTTTTTAATTGGTGACACGTTTACATGCATTGTCAATGAGATTTTTAACGAGCAGACGATACTTGCAGATTTTAAAGACAGCAAAATTGTACTTCTACCAAAAAACAAAGGGACGAAAAGTTTAAACAATTACCGCCCTATTTCACTTTTAAACTCTGACTACAAAATAGTATGCAGGATTTTAAAAAAGAGACTTTCCCCTCTGACCGACAAATTAATTAGTCAACATCAGTCATGTGCAGCAAATAGAAGTATTTTTAATACGATTTCTGAATATAGAGACATCATCGCCTTAGCATCGGTTTCCAATATCAAATGTGCTTTACTTTTTATAGATTTTACTAAGGCTTTCGACTCGGTGAATCACCGCTTCCTATTTGAGGTACTGACAAAAATGGGACTCGTCCACCAAATAGTTAATGTTATAAAAAACGTTGCTACTGGTCTGAACGCTAAATTAGCTGTCAACTGTCAGCTGACGCGGCAAATTCAAATAAACCGCGGCATCCCACAGGGAAATCCCTTATCTATGTTTTTGTTTGTTGTGTCGTTAGAGCCCTTTTTAAGAAGTGTTCATGAAAGGTTAAAGGGCATAACTATAACTGGCAGGAAAACTGTAGTGAGAGCCTATGCTGACGATGTTGGTGTCGTCATAAGAGGGCAAGATGATGTAATTCGAATAGGGGCCATTCTTCAAAACTACTGCCGCGCATCGGGTGCGACAACGAACGAAAATAAAAGTACAATCCTGGGAATGCGGGGTCTTGAACGGATACACATCGATTGGGCGAAGTCAATTACCGCCCATAAAACCCTGGGGACAATCCTGACGGCATGTCCAATGAGGATGACAGCCCTCAATTGGAAAGAGGTTTTAACAAAGATTCAAGGGGGACTTATTGAGAACTCACAACGACTTATGAACCAGGTTCAGAGGGTCAGGTTCATTAACTTATGCATTCTCTCAAAGGCATTCTATATGGCACAAGTTTTTCCCTTGCCGAAGTTGATAGTTCAGAAAATAATGTCGAGGGTTGCAAATTTCTTATGGAAGGGGGAAATCTTCAGGGTTAACCTAAGAACTGCGACTTTACATCCTAGAAATGGAGGCCTCGGACTGGTGGACATACGCAATAAAGCTTCTGCGCTTTTCATAAAAAGGTCTTTAAACTTATTCCACGCCAACGCCGGCAGTATTACTACACAATTGTTTAAATGTGTCCAACCAGAAAGCCTTCAACCACCGGCAGACGTACAAGAAATTAACCCCCGACTGCGATACGTTAGGATCTTGTACACAGAATTGAGCTATGTTCAGGAGAAACTCAGAACTTCACTGCACATTACAGCCAGAGATATCATGAGACAAAGACAACAATATGAAGGACAAAATAAAAGTGCCACGAAATATATGAGTCACAACTGGGATGCAATTTGGGAGAATATTAATTTTAACGGGCTCAATTCACATGTGGTAACGGCATGGTACAAAGCCGTCAATAATATTGTCAGCACCAACGAGCGGCTTTATAAAATTGGGAAAGCTGAAACCCCCTTATGTCAGAAATGTAAACTAGTTGACACTGTGATTCACTGATTTACGTGTGGTGGAAATCTCAACAATTGGCATTGGCTCAGGAAAAGTATTGCACTACTGCAACGCCCGTCACCCAGTTCCATTACTCCTATGGTGCTTTTCAGACCTGAAACTAAGTTTTACCCCAAAACCAAAAATAATGCAATACACTGTTTATTGGGACAGTTTGTCCATTACATTATCAATAAAATAGGTGGTGACGACGAAACGGAATTCAAGCTTTTTATGCAAATGGAGTACAGCAAAGATTAAGCAATATGCAGAACACAGGAAAATCTATGGAAACATGTTGATCATTTTATTCAAACGAATAGGTGTTGGTTAAAGCGCACAGTCTAACACTAAATGTACTATTTTAGGGGTAATGAAGAAGTGAAGTATGAATCTACGTTCAAGATGAAGGAAATGCCTTTCTTTTATCCATTCATGTTACGTCTGCCCCCCAATAAGTGTCTCATAAATGCTCGCTGTATATTGCAGTATAATCACATGATTCCTACTCGAATGTCTGTTGACTGAAAACTCGAATGACGGCTTTGCAATGGGATCTCCCCCCCAGACGTCGTACAACCAGTTCTCCTTACCACAATAAAAAGAGCAGGCGAAAAATATACACGACTATAACCGCTTTCCTACAACAATTAAAATGCACTGAAGGAGCCATTCGGTGGGAGTGATGGTGGGGGCATCGTGGCCAAACTTCGATTTCTTTGACCCCTGCCCTCGTTGTCCCCGTCATGCGCCTACTGATATGCATCCTCATAAACAACAATAAAAAGTGGTCGAAGGCGCCAGACTAAAGGAAAAGTGGCTAGGATACCTGGATTAAAAAAAAAAGAGAGAGAGAAAAAAAGTGGTTCAGGAAAAAAAAACAGTCTAAGGCGCCAGAAAAAAAAATTAAACAAAAAAACAAAACAAAAAAGTGGTTAAGGAGTTGAATTAAAAGAAAATAAAAGAAAAAGAAATGGATAAGGCATAAAAAAATGGATAAGGAATTAAAAAAAAAGTGGTAGAGCACTGGTCTAGCAAACCAGGGGTCGTGAGATCTCATCCTCAGAGGAGGAAGACGAATTTTGGAAATCAGTTGCGCGTCGTGGCCGTATAGCAAACAGTATCTGTGATGACGAACAATTAGCGACAAGCGTTTTATTAAGAATTACGCTTTGCCAAAGCGGTACAGCATAAGGTGGGACGAGGCAGTCTGAATTACATTTTATAGATGTATTTCTCACATATCAGAGCCTTTCGTCGTCGTCGTCGTAGTCGTCGCCGCGCCACCGCTTCTGCAGAAGTAGCAAATGCCCATCGTAGCAAATGCGGCGAGGGACGCCCTGCCTTCGATTCCGAATGCACAAAGTGTGTGGTCTGGTTTCCCAGTCTATATTTGGTCGGTCTCGTAGGAGGTTGAATGTAACGAATGGGTGGGAAAGAGCAAGGGGCAGCGGCTGTGTAGAACGAAAACACAATTCCTAAGGGTTGTGAGCGTTCCGAGATGAGTCGTATAGAAGCTATAGTGGGTCGTCAGTGATCGTGTGGCCTAATGGATCAGGCGTCGAACTTCCGATCTGAAGATTACAGGTTCGAATGCTGTCACGCCCGTGTTTTCCTGTTCTGAAAAAGAAACATACCGTTTTAATGTAGAAATTGAGCAGTATGAAACCGTCTGAAAGTTGTTGTTGACCATTTTTTGCTTGGAGATGCTCTTGAGCTTGAAACACACACAACAAGACCGGAGTTAACTAGCGAAATGATTAGCAGAGTGCCGTCACCGAGAGTTTTGACTGGCACTTGCACATCTAAAACAACGTCGGAAAGTAACTCGTTCGGCTTTTGAGCCACATCAAGTATGTGCGTTAATTTTGACACCACTAGCTCTGCATGTTGTCATGCAATTCCTTTACCTCTCAGAAATGATTGTGAAATAAAAGTGAAGTACGTGACGAGTGTGACGTTAGGAAAACATTAGGCAGCATGGAGAGATTCTGTATGGGACCACCCAACCCAAACGAGTACTGTGTGACGTGCTACCCGGCAGGTATTCATCGAGGTAGCCGGCTATCTCAGTCGGTAGAGCGTCCGACTCTTAATCCCAGGGTCGTGGGTTCGAGCCAGACACTGGGCGGAACGGAATTTTGTTCCGCTGCAGATGTAAATTACCGTTTTTCTTATTAACGTGATGTAATGGAAATAGCAACTTTAAACTTTGCCTACGTCTCCGTCAGTCGCAAGTAAACTGTATTTGAAGGTGAAGGTGATTTTGTAGACATGTATGAAAGACATGTTCTGAAATGCAAGTGTTGTTGTTTTGAGAGCACATCGGTTACGTGTCAGATGTGTAGCCAAGCAGTAATGGGTCGACATAGCTGAAAATATTGGACGTTAATATGAAGTGTTGTCAGCTGAAGTCTGATGATGCAGACGACCGTGAGGCCGAAGTACGCAAGAGTACCGCTAGGCCGCGCCTCTTTATCTCAGTGGTAGAGCACTGGTCTCCTAAACCAGGGGTCGTAAGTTCCATCCTCACAGGAGGAAGACGAATTTTGGAAATCAGTTGCTCGTCGTGGCTGTATAGCAAACAGTATCTGTGATGACGAACAATTAGCGACAGGCGTTTTATTAAGAATTACTCTCAGATGTGATTAAGGCGAATTTCGCAGATAAAGCATTTTTTTTTGTAAAAAAAAATTCTTTATTTCCAATAAAAGAATGTTAATTTTACATCTAGCCCACTGCCTTATTTGATTAGTGGGCCAAGTTAGTTATACAAAGATAATTAGCAGCTAATTCTAAGTCCTATGTAGTAACTAGTTAGTATGTAAGTGATCAGGAGTAAGCAATGGGCAAACGTTAATGTTAGTCTACTACAAACATGTAATCTTAAGATTAGTTACTAAATCCTACAGCGTTACAGTTGTGTCAGCTAAGTAATATAATCTTACTATAGAGCCTTGCTCATTGAGCTAACCCCAATGAGCGTGCCCCTGACACTGGGCAGGCCAAGATGGTAATCGCTGCAGGTTTCTAATACTAATGTCTTAAAACTAAGTCCTACAACTAACTTATCCTACGGTCAAGTCCGGTGCGTTGTCTGGTTCGGTTAGGCTGCACCCCACTCCCCCAGAATCCTGTGGCGCAGCGGATTCAGACTGAGGAAGTCGGCCTTTCCGCGCCCAGGCGGTTTGGGAGTAGGGTATCGAACTCTATCTGTGTCCTGGTTTATCTCTTTCTTGTACTAATATAGTTCTTTCAGGTAGTCCTTTAAGACTTTCTGAGATACCGCGTTAGCCAGTTTATTGATGATATGGAAAGTGTCACGATGTCTGATTAGTCTATATGTATCGTTGTGTGGTAGTTGGTCCCGCAGTATTGAGGCCACATCATTGAAAAGGGGGCCCTCGTAGACTACATGGTCAGGAGTATCCTCCGGAACACCACAGTCACACGCAGGTGTCGCCTTTTTACCGAATCGACATAGATATGTCGAGTACGGTCCATGTCCAGTGAGGAAGTGGATGAGTCCCTGGGATGGATCGAAATGTGACATTCCCATCTTTTCCCTGACATCTGGTAGGAGCTCAAAGGTTCGACGCCCTGTTTCTTCGTTTTCCCACGAATGTTGCCATAGCAGCTCCCCTTTTTTCCTAATCTCTACTTTATTTTCAGTCCTGATGCCCAGAATTTCCTCTGTTTTTTCCAAATTCCCCTTTTTAGTCCAGTACCAAGCGGCCTGCTCCCGAATTTTGATATCCAAGCGGCAAAGCCCCATTATAACTAACAGGACTCCTCCCGGTGTAGTTCTGTATGCCCCCACTGATCTCAGAATCATATTTCTCTGCACTCTCCTCACTGTCATGGCGGGCACCACCCTCGTGAGCCTGTGTGCCCAGACTCCGGAGCCGTAACCCACTATAGATGTTAGTATACTGTTATGATAAAGTTTGATGAGATGTGGTGGAAGATGAAACCGCTTGTGCCCAATGGAGATGAGGTTGTTGAGTACCTGTAAAGCTCTTTGAGTTACGGTTTCGAAGTGTCTACCAAAAGTCCACCTTTCATCAATGATGATACTAAGGTAGCGTGTCTCACGTCGCCGGAGAACTGGTGATCCATCTATCCTAACAGTTAGTTTACGAGCTAATTGTCCCTTTAGAAGAAGGTATGTAGACTTAGCCGGTGAAATATTCATTTTAGTGTTACGGCACCACAGTTGAAGTGTGTTTATTGTTCTATCGATCTTAGGCTCTATGTCTTCTCGGCTACGGCCGCCGACCAGTAGGAGGAGGTCATCTGCGTAGGCTATCACCTCCAGCACTTCATCACTTTGCTGTAATGTGTCTGGTAAGGGTTCCATGTGGATGTCCCAGAACAGCGGACCCAGTACGGAACCCTGGGGACATCCCTTGGTGATAGTTTTCCTTACTCTTGTGCTAGTAGATGATAGCCAGACCTCCCGATCTTCACAATAGCTCCTCAGACAGCCATATAGCGGCCCTGGACACTCCTTCTCCCTTAAGCAGGAGAAGAGCGAAGGCCACCACAGGTTGTCGAAGTCGCCACTTATGTCCACCATGATGCCAACAACGTACTTGTACGGGGTAGAGCCGCAGACCTCGGCCGCCAGGGCGATTGCGTCAGATGCCGATCGTCCAGGTCTGAAGCCAAACTGCCTGTTGATCATTCCGCACAGCACTCGGTGTGCAGCCAGTCTATCAGCCAGAAGTCTCTCCAGAATCTTCCCAAGCAGATCAAGCAGGCAGATAGGTCTGTAAGATTTAGTTTCTGCTGGGTCTTTGTCAGCTCCTTTCTTTATAATTACCACATTTGCCCTCTTCCATATTCGAGGGAACTTTTTCTGCCTGAGGCATTCGTTATATAAATGAGTTAGAGGGGCGACTATCTGGGGGGCCAAGAATTGCACCACCTCCGCCACAATACCGTCTGGCCCAGGAGCTTTTCCTCCCTTCAGGGAGTTTATAAGGGCAGCTACCTCTTCTTCAGAGAATGGATAGACTGCCATATCATTTTCATATGCATTGTTGTTATTCTCCCGCAGCTGCCGTTGTTCGTCTGTCTCATCCGCAGTATCATCAGGCAACAGGGAGTGGAGAAGGACCTCAGCAGTTTCCTGCCAAGACCCCATCATTCGGTATCCATGCCTGACGGTTGAGAGCTCCATCGGAGAACGGATTTTTTCCCGGACAAGCCTGTAGGGAACTCCCCATGGGTCTAGTGCTAATTGGTTCAGAACAAAGTGTTCCCAACTCTTTGTTCTAACTTCCCGTAGCTGTTTTTGGAAGTTATCTTTGGCTTCCCGGTAAAGCTGCAGCCATCTTTGCCTTTCTGGTCAGACGACACTGCACTGGTAGTGCCTCCTGAGCCTTCTGACCGACCGGCGCATCTCCTCTAGTTCAGCAGACCATGGTGATGGAGAGGCCGCCATGGCCCTCCTCCTAGTAGGTACGGCTGCTTTGACTGCTCGAGTTATTACTGAAACCAGTTCTTTGGCTCTGTTGTCAACGTCAAGGTCTCTGTGGTCGTCACCTTCTGATAACGGAGGAATGTCGCACTCCCCAGCAAGTCTCTCCCAGTCGGCTCTATTGTAATTATATTGTATTTCCCACCCTATGGCCAAACGGCTCTCGCCATCTCCTATGTTGAAAGTAATGAGATTATGGTCACTTGTAGTGGCATTCTCCACTACTTTCCATTGCTGGATTAGGTGTGCTGCATTTGGCGTAGCCAGGGTCACATCGATGTTTGTGCCTTGGCCACCTCCCGCCGCATAGGTCGGAGGGTTGCCAGGCTTGTTAGCCACCACAAGCAGCAAGGCCATGATGGCCTCTTCTGACTTCTCTCCATTGGGATCTCTGGTGCCGCTGTACCATAGGGGGGATTTGGCATTCATATCGGCAGTCACAAATGCTTTCCGCCCCCGCAACGCCGTGATAGCTGTGGTGAGGTGTGCTAGGTGTCTTTCAATATCATCACCATATTGGAAGTACATGTTGATCACAATAATAGCTCCTGATGGAGACTGCAGCTCCACGACGTTGCAGTGGCTGGTTGTGAACTGCGTTAGGACTGTAGCCCTTATCAGTTTGTTTGTAATAATTATTGCCGCTTTTGGGTCTTCTCCTCTGCAGACGACTTGCCAGGTCGCAGCTGTGAAAGCTATCTTCCCGTTTAGGGAGTACGGCTCTTGCAGACAGACCACATCCAGTCTCCTCTCCTCCACTTCCCTTCGTAACTCCTGCATGACAAGTCTGCTGTTATGAGTGTTGAGTTGGCCAATGGTGATTTCCGTCATGTAGTTGTCTATGGAGTGTATGTATGAATTCTGTCATGAGGCCATGTTTTGTTCCAGTCAAATGTGATACATCCATTTGCCAGAACTGCTTGTCGATAAATTTCGTTCAGGTCGAATTTTTCACCACGTCTGTCAAAGACTTTCTTTAGTAGGTCACGCAGGGCTCAGAAGTCAGTGGGGAGATTCAATGACTTGAGTTGAATTCTGTCCACAGCCTCCATTACCGAGAAGGTGACTCTCTGTCCATATTCATGTCCCACCCGAACCACATGTCTCAAGGCAGTGGTCAGGGTAGTCGGCTGCTCCAGCCTCGCCAGTTGCATGGTGAGTTCAAGGTTTGGATAGACTCTAACTGGATCGACAGGTGGCAGCCTCACTACAGGATCTTTTGTTGCAGCTGGTTCACTTGAACTAGTTATTTTATTTTCTTGAACTGGTTGTTTTGTTGTTATATTTATTTCTGCTGAGACTGCCACAGTCTCTGGTACAGGATGCCGTTGCTGTAGGTCTTTAGTCGGCCTTGTTTCCCTGCTTGGGGAGGAGGGTAGCGTGACTGCCAGAGGCCTAGTTTGTGTCCCTCTATCCGTAGTGGTAGAGTCAGTTTGAGTGCCTATGTCTACGGTTCTGGTTGTGGTGCCCATGTGCGACCTCAAGAAAAGCTTGAAGGCACTCGCCCTCATGGCATCCCTCCTCCTTTTGCTTGGGGATTTTCTTTTGGGCATCCTGTTGGCTTTGGTTTGATCAGCCATAGTCTATTCTTGAAATAAGCCTTTGTTCCAGAAGTCTGTAGGTGGGGCAGCTACGTCCCAAGTTGCGACAGGGTTTTTTCCCCCGTCTCTTGCAGGGGATGCAAACTGCCGCAGCCCTACAGTCCTTCCTGACATGGCCATCCTCGCCACATTTCGAGCAGGCCGACCCCCTGGTACAGTGCCTCAAAACGTGGTCGAGATCTCCACAATTGTGGCAACGCGGTACGACCAGATAGTCGCGTGTATTTATGGCATGAAAGCCGACGTATAGTTTGCCCACTGCTGTAATTTTTTTCCACATTTGAGCGGAGACCTCGGCAACTTGATGGACCACATAACGGACCCGAGGCCCAGTTTTGAATCTCAAATTGAAATTTGCTTTGAATTCTTCTTCTGTCATATCTTCGAAACTCTGAGCCTTTATAGATTTTTGCACTTCTTCATTTGTCATAATTGTTGGTACATCATATAAGATGACCAATGGGTTCCTTTTCCTTGGTTGCTCGCATTTGACCACCGAGTTTAGTTTTGCATTGCTTAATAGGTTCTCTTTGTCCTCTTCTGATGCGACTTCAACAATAACAGAGTTACTGCTGGGTTTGACCTTATTTATTTTAATTTGGTCTTTTGCTGGATTGATAGTGGTCGTAAGCAATTCCGGGATTCTTTTTACGCTAGTGTCCTGACCAGGCAGGGTCCTTAGGAAAACCGTTGTGTCTGATCTTTTAGTGACTTTTGCAATGACATCCTTTGTAGTCTGCGGTTTTGGTGGCGCTTGTGCGACCACCGCCGCCCAAGTCTTTCCGGGTTGTTTTCTTAGTCTTTCATTTTTTTTTGTAAGTTCTTCGACGCGGCCTTCAAGCTTGGCGTTTGCGATAGCCCAAGCCACCAGTTCATTTTTGATTATAGTCAAAGCCGCTTGACTAATTTTGCCATTTTTGATGTGTTGCTCAAGGAGCAATGTTATTCTTGTGTGTCTTTGTAAGACATTTTCCTCAATTGCCTGTCCCGACTCGTCCTGAGGAGCGGGTTCAGACATCACAGAAGCTCGCGTTGGCGCACTCGAATCACTCGTTTCTGGTGTAGCCATGATGAACGAGTGATAAAAAAGGGGGGTGGGAGCCCGTCTCTTGCCCCAGACCGGCTCCTCTGGCATGGGGGGGGGGGGGGGGGGGGTGGACTTCTGCAGCTCGCTCACCGACCTCGCCCCTAGGTCAAGAGCACTCCAGAGCTGCTGGGTTCAGCGCGCCGTTTCCAGCGCACTGGTCCCCCTCGGTGACTCCGTCATCAGCGATTTCACGCGACGCACCCCGGCAATTGCACCTCGCACTCCGGAGAGGCGGATGCACCTCTCGCCCTTCGCCGCCTACTTGCCCGAGTTTCCACCTCTCGGCCAGGCACCCACTCCTACTCAGGTGGCGGGCCGGTCCCCCAGGCGTTCGGCGGTCTGGACCCATCTAACCTGGCCCAGGCGATGTTACCACCACCTGGGTTTGGCAGAACACGCCCCAGATACCCAGGGGCGCGGCGAAGCACCCTTGCCGACACGCGCCGCGATCCCACGCCGACAAACGAGGTCACCGGCATGCAGAGCACCTGTTGGTCTGTGCCCTGCGAAAAGAAGAGACTGATGTACGGTCCCTCGACACAGCTCCCACTGTGCCATGCACCCTTCGCTTTCGCATCGGGTTGGGTCGCAGCTCTCCCTTTTGTCGCAAGGCAGAATGCCAAGCTTAACGTCTGGCACCACGGGAAGGCGGAAAGAGCCACTTGGGAAGGAGAGGCTATAAGAGACACATCACTTCCCCTGTGAGGACTACCGCGGCAAGCCCGTCTGGAAGCGATACGCCCGTCTGGAAGCGATACGCCCCAGTGCGAGCCTCCGTGCCTTACGGCGCGCCGGCTACGGGCGGGCCCGCGCCGAACGCGCCGTCGAGCGACCGACCTCACGCCAGCCAGATAAAGCATTTGCGAAAGCGGTAGAGCATAAGGTGGGACGAGGCAGTCTGAATTACGTTTTATAGATATATTTTTCACATATTTCAGAGCCTCTCGCGGTCGTCGTCGTAATCGTCGTCGTCGTCGCCGCCGCCGCTTCTGCAGAAGTAGCAAATGGCCATCGTAGCAAATGCGGCGAGGGACGCCCTGCCTTCGATTCCGAATGCACAAAGTGTGTGGTCTTGTTTCCCAGTGTATATTTGGTCGGTCTCGTAAGAGGTTGAATGTAACGAATGGGTGGGAAAGAGCAAGGGGCAACGGCTGTGCAGAACGAAAACACAATTCCTCAGGGGTGTGAGCGTTTCGAGATGAGTCGTATACAAGTTAGAGTAGGTCGCCAGTGACCGTGTGGCCTAATGGATCAGGCGTCGGACTTCGGATCTGATGATTACATTTTCGAATGCTGTCACGCTCGTGTTTTTCCAGTTCTGAAAAAGAAACATACCGTTTTAATGTAGCAATTGAACAGTACGAAACCGTCTGAATGTTGCTGTTGACCATTTTTTGCTTGGAGTTGCTCTTGAGCTTGAAACACACAGAACAAGACCGGTGTTAACCTGCGAAATGGTCGGCAGGGTGCCGTCACCACGAGTTTTGACTGGCACTTGCACATCTAAAACAACGTCGGAAAGCAACTCGTTCGGCTTTTGAGTCACATCAAGTATGTGTGTTAATTTTGACGCCACTAGCTCTGCATGTTGTCATGCAATTCATTTACCTCCCAGAAATGATTATGAAATAAAAATGAAGTACGTGACGAGTGTGACGTTAGGAAAATATTAGGCAGCATGGAGAGATTCTGTATGGGACCACCCAAGCCAAACGAGTACTGTGTGACGTGCTACCCGGCAAGTGTTAACAGAGACAGCCGGCTAGCTAGGTCGGTAGAGCGTGAGACTCTTAATCCAAGGGTTGTGGGTTTGAGCCCCACGCTGGGCGGTATGGGATTTTCTTCCACTGCAGATGTAAATTACCGTTTTTCTGATTAACGTAATGTAATGTAAATAGTAACTTTAAACTTTGCCTACGTCTCTGTCAGTCGCAAGGAAACTGTATTTGATGGTGAAGGTGATTTTGTAGACATGTGTGAAAGACATGTTCTGAAATGCAAGTGTTGTTGTTTGGAGAGCACATCGGTTACGTGTCAGATGTGTAGCCAAGAAGTAATGGGTCGCCATAGCTGCAAATATTAGAAGCTAATATGAAGTGTTGTCAGCTGAAGTCTGATGATGCAGGTGACCGTAAGGCCGAAGTACTCAAGAGTGCCGCTAGGCTGCGCCTCTTTAGGTCAGTGGTATTCCGCCGCCAGCGGCCGTGCTGTGCGGACGTGCGGTGCGGCTGTTGCGGTGTTTACATCGTCGCTGCGAGCGGCCGGCGCTATGTGGTGAGTGCGCGCTTTCTGCGTTAGTCATAGTTCACGATCACATATTTAGATTGACATAATGGATCAGACAACGCGACAGGATACTTTGAAGTTGATTTTCGATCCGAACTACGCCCGACCGAAATCTTACGAATTTGAGGCATTTATCGAAGAAACTTTTCAGATCAAAGTGGATGAATTGATTGGAATACACCTGTCGATTGTCAGTCCGACTGTGTTCCTTAAGTTATCCAGTTCTGACAAGTGCGACCAAATTGTAGAAGCATGTGGTGGGGTGGCAAAATTCAAACATTCAGACGGACACATAGGGCAGGTCACGGTTTCGCGTGCCGGGATGGGAATACGAACGGTTCGAATCTTTGAGCTCCCCTTTGAAGTAACGCCCGAGGAGATAAACAACAAACTGAGAGACTATGGCGCCATTATCAGCAATGTCGCCGAAAAATGGTCTAGCTTGCACAAGTATCCAGTATTAAATGGAGTCAGGCAAGTTAAGATTGACATGCTGAAACATATCCCGTCGTATCTCTGGATTGGTGGATATAGAGCGATCATCATTTACGATGGCCAGCCGAGAACCTGCTCGGGTTGTGGTTCGACCCAACACGTCCGCGCGCAGTGTGTTCAACGGCGTGTGACGCAACTGCCGACTGGGGAGCGAGACCCGCCTAGTCAAATGGCCACGCTACCCGTGACGTACGCCGCCGCACTACGCAGTGACGTCGCCTCAGACATGTGTTTCGACACGGCGATAGTTGCTTATGCCGACGTTCCCGATGGTAGCGTAGCCATGGATACTAGCAGCACAGAAGCTACAGGTCCAGCACACTCACAAGACGAGGAAACTGACAGGCGTGGAGAACAAGACCAGGCTAAGACGGCAGAAGAAGGCATGTGCAAATCACTCGAAGAAGTCGGGCAACACAAAGAAGATACTATTGCCACGTCGGAGGATAATGACCAGCAGCCTACAACTGTTTCACCAAAGAAACGGAAGAAACGTCGAATAGCCCGTCAGGGAGCAGCAGAAATCGCGCCAATTCTGCGTGAAAAGGCGAAACAAATAGGCCAAGAACTGGCGGAGACGACACAGGCAACTCCTCCGGAAGATCGAACAACAAAAAGGAAGACTCGAAATGAGGACACTGACCCCGACCGTGGAATCCACATTCAAGACGGTACAGCTAGTCTGAAGGACCTTCCACCTGCACCCAACACGTGCACGCGGGAAGTTACGTGCACGCGAGACTGGGCGGATGACATGGAGGAGCAAAGCCATGATGCAGAGATGGCTGACATAGCACAACGTTCAGGACGGACGGCACCCGACCGTCGACAGGATGTGTCCACCCGGCAACAAACCACCATCAAAAATACTCGTGCGGCAGATGATGATGCCGACTTCTTCTAAATGGAGCAAGCATCCACTTCCCTTGGCAAACAGTACCCCACCTGACACGGTATAGTCGACATGACGGCTATACAGGCGTACAGAATTGCAACCTTGAATATAAATAAAATTAGCAGCACCCTCAATCTGAGAAATCTCCAAGATTTTCTGTACGCCGCTGATATTGGCATCTTAATGCTGCAAGAAGTAACGGCTATCCGTTTGGACGACATCACTGGCTACAACGCCGTCATCAATCCTGGCAATGACAATAGCCTCGGCACAGCGATTATGACTAAAGAGGGGATCCTACTTACAGACGTGGCGCAACTGCCTAACAGTAGAGGTCTCGCTGTCACGATAAACAACACCAGGTTTATCAACATATATGCCCCGTCAGGAACAGGAAACAAGCGTCGCAGGGCCGAATTTTTCAAAGAGGACATCGCCCCCCTTTTCGTGGTGCGATTTGACCAAATAATTTTTGCGGGTGACTTTAATTGCGTGCTGAGTCCAAGGATCAGACGCCAAATTTTAACAAATCTCTGGAGCTGGAGGACATCGTCAGAGACTTCCAACTGTTTGATACTTGGGAACTAAAACACGGTGATAGGCTAGGTTTCACCTATATCACCAGCCATTCTGCCAGTCGTATCGACAGAATTTACGCAACATCCAATTTAAGGAGACACGTATTACAGTCCGAGCTATGGCCCACGATTTTCTCTGATCATATCGCGTACAAATGTACGGTAAATTTAGAGAAACAAGGCACTTACAGGGCGAGAGGTCAGTGGAAGCTAAACGTTACTCACTTTCGGATCCTGGATGTCACGCCGCCTTCCACACCACTTGGGCAGAATGTGAAAGGAAGTTCCACTTGTACGGCACGGCGCTGAATTGGTGGCTAAACTGCGCGAAGCCCGCAATAATAAAGACAATGAAAACTTACTCCCGTGAAAAAGTAGTCTGGCGGAAGCGGACAGTAGAGTTTTACTTCAGCTGTCTGAGAGACTTGTGCGTTCGTGATGCTACAGTCATAACAAATTATGGGCAAATCAACAGAATAAAAGCAAAATTGCTCAACCTGCAGAGACACCATCTCGAAGGCTGTAAAATACGAACGCGTTTGCAGAACGGTACACGAGAAGAAACAACATCGATGTACCACATTCTCCAAGAGAACAAAAGACAAAAACTTAAAATTCTGACGGAACTCAAAACTTCAGACGGGAGACTCTTGACAGATCAAGCTGCAATACGAGACGAGATCCATCGACACTTTAGTGAATTGCTGGCCAATACACAGACAGATGAAACGGCGCAGCAAGCTCTCACTGCTAGGACGACAGAGCGACTCACTCCAGAAGAAGCTGATGTGCTCGCAGCGAGAATAACGGACGAAGACGTCGAAGATGCCATCTCGAAGAGCCCAAAGAACAAATCACCTGGACCAGATGGGCTACCCGCTGAATTTTATCAAACTTTTCGCGAACAAATAATTGCTAAATTGACACTCGTATGCAGTGAAATACTAAATGCGGACACTGACCTTCCGAAGGAATTCTGTGAAGGTACAGTGGTCTTAGTCCCCAAAACACCAGGAGGCAAAACCGTGGAGAATCTTCGACCCATAACACTTCTCAATAGTGATTATAAAATCTTCGCCCGTATCATGATGCAAAGGTTCAATTCTGTTATTCGTACAGTGACAGGAGCCTACCAGACAAGTGTAGGAAAGGACAGAACGATATTTCAGACCTTATGCGACTACAGAGACATTATAGCGATATCGGAAGACTGCAACATTCGCTGTGCTCTGATGTCGCTTGACTTTGAAAAAGCTTTTGATAAAGTTAATCATTCGTACCTGCTCCGGTGTATGACATCCATGCACTTCCCCCAGAAAATTATAGCCTCCGTTAAAAACATACTGACGAATAGCACGTCAATAATCAGTGTCAACGGCAACTCAGTCACCCGATCAATATTCAGAGTTCGGTAAGACAAGGTTGCCCAATGTCCATGACGCTTTTCGCGATTGCGCTTGAACCTCTCTTAGTATCTCTGACTCGGCAACTCCGTGGATTACATATACACGGACACAAGATCATATGTCAAGCCTACGCGGACGATGTAGGGGTACTTGTGACTGACGAAAGAGAGGTGGAAACAGTACTTGAAGTTGTGGCGACCTACGAAATGGCGTCAGGAGCTAAACTCAACCGCAATAAATCTGGTATTATGAATCTTGGTCGGGGTATAGAGATCAGAGCCGCTGGAAGTATCAACACTGTGGAAAAAATCAAATGCCTTGGAATAGAATATACGAGTAATATCCGCCGCACGGCCGCTCTCAATTATCGAAAATTACTTGCCACCTTATTGGCAAGCATAAAACAACACAGCTTGCGTAATTTAAACGTAATACAAAAAGTGCAACTGGCCAATACATACATCACTTCCAAAGTCAACTATGTTGCTCAAGTGCTGCCTCTGCCACGAACCATTGCACACCAAATGCAAGCAGCGCTTGGTTATTTTGTCAGCAGAGGTCAGATATTTAAGGTTTCATATGATACCTTGACGCTACCGACACGCAATGGAGGGCTACAACTGACAGACATCTACCTTAAAGCGCAAGCGCTATACGTTAGCAAAACTTATAAACAGTGGCAACGATCACCGCGGACCTTAGTGGCTCATCTCTTACGTGAAATCACCCCAGTCAGCAGAGATCCACCAATCGATGTGCATCACATCTCCCACGAGCTGTACCACTATAAACACTTTCTGGTGGAATACAGCTATGTACGCCATAGAATACCGGAGAAGGACATATATCGGGTTAAGGAGGTTTACAACACCTTGCTGGAAGGAAAATTGCGCAATCGAATAGAAAACCAGTTTCGACATTATAATTGGAAAAACATATGGGACAACATATCTGACCCCCATCTACCATCCAATGTGCGATCGACGTGGTACCTCGCAGTCAATAGAAAAATCCCAACCAACTCCAAACTGCACGCGATACGTCTGGCACATACACCAAACTGTTCCAGCTGCAATGTCGTCGACACTGCAGAACATCGCTTCGTCTGTGAAGATGTGAAAGACGTGTGGAATCTCTTCAGGCAAAAACTAGCACATGTGCTACGTACGTCACCTAACACAATTTCACCGACACACGTCCTTCTGCCTGTTGACGTGCCATATCCTAACACTAAAAGAAGGTCAGCCAACTGGCTCAAAGGACTGACAGTCCATTACATCTCAACGGCTATGACGAAAAGTGAAGCAGATTATTGGATGTACCTGATGACAGAACATCAAAAGCTCGAACGACAAATGAAATACAAAGACAACTACGCAAATTTCTTGAACCGAACATTGTCTCACCGACAGAGCTGAAGAACGATCAAACGACATGTTGTTCAACCTCAGAATTCCTTTTTTTTTTTCCTTTATGAAATTATCTATTAAGCTTCTCATTCATTTTACGCCAGCAAGGTGGCTATTTCGTTTACCCTTCGCCCTCGAGTCGCAGCACTAATAGGTTGCTGACACACCCATGAGAAGCAATCAGGCTGAAGTAAGCCTGGCTCTAATATAAAAATCGCTCCCACTCAATGATGGAAGAATGTAGCGGAACTATTTCCTTTCCATAACCCCAAAAGAAGGGATTTTATTTACTTGTATACATTTACTTCGTCACTCACCTATCTCATATGAAAACAAAAAAAAAAAGAAAAAAGTAAAACAAAAAGAAAAAAAAAGAAAAAAAATTAAAGAAAATAAAAAAATAAAAAAAATAAAAGAAAAAAATAATAATAATAAAAAAAGAGAAAAAAAAGAAAAAAGAAAAAAAAGTGGTAGAGCACTGGTCTTACAAACCAGGGGTCGTAAGTTCCATCCTCACAGGAGAAAGATGAATTTTGGACATCAGTTGTGCGTCGTGGCCGTATAGCAAACAGTACCTGTGATGACGAACAATTAGCGACAGGCGTTTTTTTAAGATTTACTCTCAGATGTGATTAAGGCGAATGGCGCAGATAAAGCATTTGCCAAAGCGGTACAGCATAAGGTGGGACGAGGCAGTCTGAATTACATTTTATAGATGTATTTCTCACATATCTCAGAGCCTCTCGCGATCTTCGTCGTCGTCGTCGTCGTCGTCGTCGTCGTCGTCGTCGTCGCCGCCGCCGCCGCTTCTGCAGAAGTAGCAAATGGCCATCGTAGCAAATGCGGCGAGGGACGCCCTGCCTTCGATTCCGAATGCACAAAGTGTGTGGTCTTGTTTCTCAGTCCATATTTGGTCGGTCTCGTCAGAGGTTGAATGTAACGAATGGGTGGGAAAGAGCAAGGGGCAGCGGCTGTGTAGAACGAAAACACAAATCCTCAGGGGTGTGAGCGTTTCGAGATGAGTCGTATACATGTAAATGTTGGTCGTCAGTGACTGTGTGGCCTAATTGATAAGGCGTCGGACTTCGCATCTGAAGATTACAGGTTCGAATGCTGTCACGCTCGTGTTTTCCAGTTCTGAAAAAGAAACATACCGTTTTAATGTAGCAATTGAGCAGTACGAAACCGTCTGAATGTTGCTGTTGACCATTTTTTGCTTGGAGATGCTCTTGAGCTTGAAACACACACAGCAAGACCGTTGTTAACTAGCGAAATGGTCGGCAGAGTGCCGACACCGCGAGTTTTGACTGGCACTTGCACATCTAAAACAACGTCGGAAAGTAACTCGTTCGGCTTTTGAGTCACATAAAGTATGTGTGTTAATTTTGACGCCACTAGCTCTGCTTGTTGTCATGCAATTTCTTTGCTTCTCAGAAATGATTATGACATAAAAGTGAAGTACGTGACGAGTGTGACGTTAGGAAAACATTAGGCAGCATGGAGAGATTCTGTATGGGACCACCCAACCCAAACGATTACTGTGTGACGTGCTACCCGGGAGGTATTCAACGAGGTAGCCGGCTAGCTCAGTCGGTAGAGCGTCAGACTCTTAATCTCAGGGTCGTGGGTTCGAGCCAGACGCTGGGCGGAACGGAACTTTGTTCCGCTGCAGATGTAAATTACCGTTTTTCTGATTAACGAGATTTAATGGAAATAGCAACATTAAACTTTGCCTACGTCTCTGTCAGTCGCAAGGAAACTGTATTTGAAGCTGAAGGTGATTTTGTAGACAGGTGTGAAAGACATGTTCTGAAATGCAAGTGTTGTTGTTTGGAGAGCACATCGGTTACGTGTCAGATGTGTAGCCAAGCAGTAATTTGTCGCCATAGCTGCAAATATTAGGCGATAATATGAAGTGTTGTCAGCTAAAGTCTAATGATGCAGACGACCGTAAGGACGAAGTACCCAAGAGCACCGGTATGCCGCGCCTCTTTAGCTCAGTAGTAGAGCACTGGTCTAATAAACCAGGGGTCGTAAGTTCCATCCTCACAGGAGAAAGATGAATTTTGGAAATCAGTTGCGCGTCGTGGCCGTATAGCAAACAGTACCTGTGATGACGAACAATTAGCGACAGGCGTTTTTTTAAGAATTACTCTAAGATGTGATTAAGGCGAATGGCGCAGATAAAGCATTTGCCAAAGCGGTACAGCATAAGGTGGGACGAGGCAGTCTGAATTACATTTTATAGATGTATTTCTCACATATCTCAGAGCCTCTCGCGATCTTCGTCGTCGTCGTCGTCGTCGTCGTCGTCGTCGCCGCCGCCGCTTCTGCAGAAGTAGCAAATGGCCATCGTAGCAAATGCGGCGAGGGACGCCCTGCCTTCGATTCCGAATGCACAAAGTGTGTGGTCTTGTTTCTCAGTCTATATTTGGTCGGTCTCGTCAGAGGTTGAATGTAACGAATGGGTGGGAAAGAGCAAGGGGCAGCGGCTGTGTAGAACGAAAACACAAATCCTCAGGGGTGTGAGCGTTACGAGATGAGTCGTATACGTGTAAATGTTTGTTGTCAGTGACCGTGTGGCCTAATGGATAAGGCGTCGGACTTCGGATTTGAAGATTACTGGTTCGAATGCTGTCACGCTCGTGTTTTCCAGTTCTGAAAAAGAAACATACCGTTTTAATGTAGCAATTGAGCAGTACGAAACCGTCTGAAAGTTACTGTTGACCATTTTTTGCTTGGAGATGCTCTTGAGCTTGAAACACACACAGCAAGACCGGTGTTAACTAGCGAAATGGTCAGCAGAGTGCCGACACCGCAAGTTTTGACTGGCACTTGCACATCTAAAACAACGTCGGAAAGTAACTCGTTCGGCCTTAGAGTCACATAAAGTAAGTGTGTTAAATTTGCGCCACTAGCTCTGCTTGTTGTCATGCAATTTCTTTGCTTCTCAGAAATGATTATGACATAAAAGTGAAGTACGTGACGAGTGTAACGTTAGGAAAACATTAGGCAGCATGGAGAGATTCTGTATGGGACCAACAAACCCAAACGATTACTGTGTGACATGCTACCCGGCAGGTATTCCGCGAGGTAGCTGGCTAGCTCAGTCGGTAGAGCGTCAGACTCTTAACACCAGGGTCTTGGGTTCGAGCCAGGCGATGGGCGAATCGGAATTTTGTTCCGCTGCAGGTAAAAATTACCGTTTTTCTGATTAACGAGATTAAATGGAAATAGCAACTTTAAACTTTGCCTATGCCTCTTTCAGTCGCAAGGAAACTGTATTTGAAGCTGAAGGTGATTTTGTAGACAGGTGTCAAAGACATGTTCTGAAATGCAAGTGTTGTTGTTTGGAGAGCACATCGGTTACGTGTCAGATGTGTAGCCAAGCAGTAATTTGTGGCCATAGCTGCAAATATTAGCCGGTAATATGAAGTGTTGTCAGCTAAAGTCTGATGATGCAGACGACCGTAAGGACGAAGTACCCAAGAGCACCGCTATGCCGCGCCTCTTTAGCTCAGTGGTAGAGCACTGGTCTAATAAACCAGGGGTCGTAAGTTCCATCCTCACAGGAGAAAGATGAATTTTGGAATTCAGTTGCGCGTCGTGATCGTATAGCAAACAGTACCTGTGATGACGAACAATTAGCGACAGGCGTTTTTTTAAGAATTACTCTCAGATGTGATTAAGGCGAATGGCGCAGATAAAGCGGTACAGCATAAGGTGGGACGAGGCAGTCTGAATTACTTTTTATAGATGTATTTTTCACATATCTCAGAGCCTCTCGCGATAATCGTCGTCGTCGTCGTCGTCGTCGCCGCCGCCGCCGCTTCTGCAGAAGTAGCAAATGGCCATCGTAGCAAATGCGGCGAGGGACGCCCTGCCTTCGATTCCGAATGCACAAAGTGTGTGGTCTTGTTTCTCAGTCTATATTTGGTCGGTCTCGTCAGAGGCTGAATGTAACGAATGGGTGGGAAAGAGCAAGGGGCAGCGGCTGTGTAGAACGAAAACACAAATCCTCAGGGGTGTGAGCGTTTCGAGATGAGTCGTATACATGTAAATGTTGGTCGTCAGTGACTGTGTGGCCTAATGGATAAGGCGTCGGACTTCGTATCTGAAGATTACAGGTTCGAATGCTGTCACGCTTGTGCTTTTCCAGTTCTGAAAAAGAAACATACCGTTTTAATGTAGCAATTGAGCAGTACGAAACCGTCTGAATGTTGCTGTTGACCATTTTTTGCTTGGAGATGCTCTTGAGCTTGAAACACACACAGCAAGACCGGTGTTAACTAGCGAAATGGTCGGCAGAGTGCCGACACCGCGAGTTTTGACTGGCACTTGCAGATCTAAAACAACGTCGGAAAGTAACTCGTTCGGCATTTGAGTCACATAAAGTAAGTGTGTTAATTTTGACGCCACTAGCTCTGCTTGTTGTCATGCAATTTCTTTGCTTCTCAGAAATGATTATGACATAAAAGTGAAGTACGTGACGAGTGTGACGTTAGGAAAACATTAGGCAGCATGGAGAGATTCTGTATGGGACCACCCAACCCAAACGATTACTGTGTGACGTGCTACCCGGCAGGTATTCATCGAGGTAGCCGGCTAGCTCAGTCGGTAGAGCGTCAAACTCTTAATCCCAGGGTCGTGGGTTCGAGTCAGACGCTGGGCGGAACGGAATTTTGATCCGCTGCAGATGTAAATTACCATTTTTCTGATTAACGAGATTTAATGGAAATAGCAACATTAAACTTTGCCTACGTCTCTGTCAGTCGCAAGGAAACTGTATTTGAAGGTGAAGATGATTTTGTAGACATGTGTGAAAGACATGTTCTGAAATGCAAGTGTTGTTGTTTGGAGAGCACATCAGTTACGTGTCAGATGTGTAGCCAAGCAGTAATTTGTCGCCATAGCTGCAAATATTAGCCGGTAATATGAAGTGTTGTCAGCTAAAGTCTGATGATGCAAACGACCGTAAGGACGAAGTACCCAAGAGTACAGCTAGGCCGCGACTCTTTAGCTCAGTGGTCGCCGGCACGGTAGCTCAGCGTGTTCGGTCAGAGGGTTACGCGCCCTCTGTAATAAAAAAACTGAGTCAATCGATCAAAAACGAACATAAATGGATGACTTACGACGTCCGCCCCGAGCAGATGCAACGAACAAAAGCGAACAAAATGAGATTAAAAAAAAAAAAAAAAAAGTGGTAGAGCCCTGGTCTAATAAACCAGGGGTCGTAAGTTCCATCCTCACAGGAGAAATATGAATTTTGGAAATCAGTTGCGCGTCGTGGCCGTATAGCAAACAGTACCTGTGATGACGAACAATTAGCGACAGGCGTTTTTTTAAGAATTACTCTCAGATGTGATTAAGGCGAATGGCGCAGATAAAGCATTTGCCAAAGCGGTACAGCATAAGGTGGGACGAGGCAGTCTGAATTACATTTTATAGATGTATTTCTCACATATCTCAGAGCCTCTCGCGATCTTCGTCGTCGTCGTCGCCGCCGCCGCTTCTGCAGAAGTAGCAAATGGCCATCGTAGCAAATGCGGTGAGGGACGCCCTGCCTTCGATTCCGAATGCACAAAGTGTGTGGTCTTGTTTCTCAGTCTATATTTGGTCGGTCTCGTCAGAGGTTGAATGTAACGAATGGGTGGGAAAGAGCAAGGGGCAGCGGCTGTGTAGAACGAAAACACAAATCCTCAGGGGTGTGAGCGTTTCGAGATGAGTCGTATACGTGTAAATGTTTGTTGTCAGTGACCGTGTGGCCTAATGGATAAGGCGTCGGACTTCGGATCTGAAGATTACAGGTTCGAATGCTGTCACGCTCGTGTTTTCCAGTTCTGAAAAAGAAACATACCGTTTTAATGTAGCAATTGAGCAGTACGAAACCGTCTGAATGTTGCTGTTGACCATTTTTTGCTTGGAGATGCTCTTGAGCTTGAAACACACACAGCAAGACCGGTGTTAACTAGCGAAATGGTCGGCAGAGTGCCGACACCGCGAGTTTTGACTGGTACTAGCACATCTAAAACAACGTCGGAAAGTAACTCGTTCGGCTTTTGAGTCACATAAAGTATGTGTGTTAATTTTGACGCCACTAGCTCTGCTTGTTGTCATGCAATTTCTTTGCCTCTCAGAAATGATTATGACATAAAAGTGAAGTACGTGACGAGTGTGACGTTAGGAAAACATTAGGCAGCATGGAGAGATTCTGTATGGGACCACCCAACCCAAACGAGTACTGTGTGACGTGATACCCGGCAAGTACTCACCGAGGTAGCCCTCTAGCTCAGTCGGTAGAGCGTCAGACTCTTCATCCCAGGGTCGTGGGTTCGAGCCAGACGCTGGGCGGAACGGATTTTTCTTCCGCTGCAGGTGTAAATTACCGTTTTTCTGATTAACGAGATTTAATGGAAATATCAACTTTAAACTTTGCCTATGTCTCTGTCAGTCGCAAGGAAACTGTATTTGAAGGTGAAGGTGATTTTGTAGACATGTGTGAAAGACATGTTCTGAAATGCAAGTGTTGTGGTTTGGAGAGCACATCGGTTACGTGTCAGATGTGTAGCCAAGCAGTAATTTGTCGCCATAGCTGCAAATATTAGCCGGTAATATGAAGTGTTGTCAGCTAAAGTCTGATGATGCAGACGACCGTAAGGACGAAGTACCCAAGTGTGCCGCTAGGCCGCGCCTCTTTAGCTCAGTGGAAGAGCACTGGTCTAATAAACCAGGGGTCGTAAGCTCCATCCTCACAGGAGAAAGATGAATTTTGGAAATCAGTTGCGCGTCGTGGCCGTATAGCAAACAGTACCTGTGATGACGAACAATTAGCGACAGGCGTTTTTTTAAGAATTACTCTCAGATGTGATTAAGGCGAATGGCGCAGATAAAGCATTTACCAAAGCGGTACAGCATAAGGTGGGACGAGGCAGTCTGAATTACATTTTATAGATGTATTTCTCACATATCTCAGAGCCTCTCGCGATATTCGCCGTCGTCGTCGTCGTCGTCGCGGCCGCCGCTTCTGCAGAAGTAGCAAATGGCCATCGTAGCAAATGCGGCGAGGGACGCCCTCCCTTCGATTCCGAATGCACAAAGTGTGTGGTCTTGTTTCTCAGTCTATATTTGGTCGGTCACGTCAGAGGTTGAATGTAACGAATGGGTGGGAAAGAGCAAGGGGCAGCGGCTGTGTAGAACGAAAACACAAATCCTCAGGGGTGTGAGCGTTTCGAGATGAGTCGTATACATGTATATGTTGGTCGTCAGTGACCGTGTGGCCTAATGGATAAGGCGTCGGACTTCGGATCTGGAGATTACAGGTTCGAATGCTGTCACGCTTGTGTTTTTCCAGTTATGAAAAAGAAACATAACGTTTTAATGTAGCAATTGAGCCGTACGAATCCGTCTGAATGTTGCTGTTGACCATTTTTTGCTTGGAGATGCTCTTGAGCTTGAAACACACACAACAAGACCGGTGTTAACTAGCGAAATGGTCGGCAGAGTGCCGACACAGCGAGTTTTGACTATCACTTGCACATCTAAAACAACGTCGGAAAGTAACTCGTTCGGCTTTTGAGTCACATAAAGTATGTGTGTTAATTTTGACGCCACTAGCTCTGCATGTTGTCATGCAATTTCTTTACCTCTCAGAAATGATTATAACATAAAAGTGAAGTACGTGACGAGTGTGACGTTAGGAAAACATTAGGCATCATGGAGAGATTCTGTATGGGACCACCCAACCCAAACGAGTACTGTGTGACGTGCTACCCGGCAGGTATTCACCGAGGTAGCCGGCTAGCTCAGTCGGTAGAGCGTCAGACTCTTAATCCCAGGGTCGTGGGTTCGAGCCAGACGCTGGGCGGAAAGGAATTTTGTTCCGCTGCAGGTGTAAATTACCGTTTTTCTGATTAACGAGATTTAATGGAAATAGCAACTTTAAACTTTGCCTACGTCTCTGTCAGTCGCAAGGAAACTGTATTTGAAGGTGAAGGTGATTTTGTAGACATGTGTGAAAGACATGTTCTGAAATGCAAGTGTTGTTGTTTGGAGAGCACATCGGTTACGTGTCAGATGTGTAGCCAAGCAGTAATTTGTCGCCATAGCTGCAAATATTAGCCGGTAATATGAAGTGTTGTCAGCAAAAGTCTGATGATGCAGACGACCGTAAGGACGAAGTACCCTAGAGTACCGCTAGGCCGCGCCTCTTTAGCTCAGTGGTAGAGCACTGGTCTAATAAACCAGAAGTCGTAAGTTTCTTCCTCACAGGAGAGAGATGAATTTTGGAAATCAGATGCGCGTCGTGGCCGTATAGCAAACAGTACCTGTGATGACGAACAATTAGCGACAGGCGTTTTTTTAAGAATTACTCTCAGATGCGATTAAGGCGAATGGCGCAGATAAAGCATTTGCCAAAGCGGTACAGCATAAGGTGGGACGAGGCAGTCTGAATTACATTTTATAGATGTATTTCTCACATATCTCAGAGCCTCTCGCGATATTCGTCGTCGTCGTCGTCGTCGTCGTCGTCGTCGTCGTCGTCGTCGCCGCCGCCGCCGCCGCTTCTGCAGAAGTAGCAAATGGCAATCGTAGCAAATGCGGCGAGGGACGCCCTGCCTTCGATTCCGAATGCACAAAGTGTGTGGTCTTGCTTCTCAGTCTATATTTGGTCGGTCACGTCAGAGGTTGAATGTAACGAATGGGTGGGAAAGAGCAAGGGGCAGCGGCTGTGTAGAACGAAAACACAAATCCTCAGGGGTGTGAGCGTTTCGAGATGAGTCGTATACATGCAAATGTTGGTCGTCAGTGACCGTGTGGCCTAATGGATAAGGCGTCGGACTTCGGATCTGAAGATTACTGGTTCGAATGCTGTCACGCTTGTGTTTTTCCAGTTATGAAAAAGAAACATAACGTTTTAATGTAGCAATTGAGCCGTACGAATCCGTCTGAATGTTGCTGTTGACCATTTTTTGCTTGGAGATGCTCTTGAGCTTGAAACACACACAACAAGACCGGTGTTAACTAGCGAAATGGTCGGCAGAGTGCCGACACAGCGAGTTTTGACTATCACTTGCACATCTAAAACAACGTCGGAAAGTAACTCGTTCGGCTTTTGAGTCACATAAAGTATGTGTGTTAATTTTGACGCCACTAGCTCTGCATGTTGTCATGCAATTTCTTTACCTCTCAGAAATGATTATAACATAAAAGTGAAGTACGTGACGAGTGTGACGTTAGGAAAACATTAGGCATCATGGAGAGATTCTGTATGGGACCACCCAACCCAAACGAGTACTGTGTGACGTGCTACCCGGCAGGTATTCACAGAGGTAGCCGGCTAGCTCAGTCGGTAGAGCGTCAGACTCTTAATCCCAGGGTCGTGGGTTCGAGCCAGACGCTGGGCGGAAAGGAATTTTGTTCCGCTGCAGGTGTAAATTACCGTTTTTCTGATTAACGAGATTTAATGGAAATAGCAACTTTAAACTTTGCTTATGTCTCTGTCAGTCGCAAGGAAACTGTATTTGAAGGTGAAGGTGATTTTGTAGACATGTGTGAAAGACATGTTCTGAAATGCAAGTGTTGTTGTTTGAAGAGCACATCGGTTACGTGTCAGATGTGTAGCCAAGCAGTAATTTGTCGCCATAGCTGCAAATATTAGCCGGTAATATGAAGTGTTGTCAGCTAAAGTCTGATGATGCAGACGACCGTAAGGACGAAGTACCCAAGATTACCGCTAAGCCGCGCCTCTTTAGCTCAGTGGTAGAGCACTGGTCTAATAAACCAGGGGTCGTAAGTTTCTACCTCACAGGAGAGAGATGAATTTTGGAAATCAGATGCGCGTCGTGGCCGTATAGCAAACAGTACCTGTGATGACGAACAATTAGCGACAGGCGTTTTTTTAAGAATTACTCTCAGATGCGATAAAGGCGAATGGCGCAGATAAAGCATTTGCCAAAGCGGTACAGCATAAGGTGGGACGAGGCAGTCTGAATTACATTTTATAGATGTATTTCTCACATATCTCAGAGCCTCTCGCGATATTCGTCGTCGACGTCGTCGTCGTCGTCGTCGTCGTCGTCGTCGCCGCCGCCGCCACTTCTGCAGAAGTAGCAAATGGCAATCGTAGCAAATGCGGCGAGGGACGCCCTGCCTTCGATTCCGAATGCACAAAGTGTGTGGTCTTGCTTCTCAGTCTATATTTGGTGGGTCACGTCAGAGGTTGAATGTAACGAATGGGTGGGAAAGAGCAGGGGCAGCGGCTGTGTAGAACGAAAACACAAATCCTCAGGGGTGTGAGCGTTTCGAGATGAGTCGTATACATGCAAATGTTGGTCGTCAGTGACCGTGTGGCCTAATGGATAAGGCGTCGGACTTCGGATCTGAAGATTACAGGTTCGAATGCTGTCACACTTGTGTTTTCCAGTTCTGAAAAAGAAACATAACGTTTTAATGTAGCAATTGAGCAGTACGAAACCGTCTGAATGTTGCTGTTGACCATTTTTTGCTTGGAGATGCTCTTGAGCTTGAAACACACACAACAAGACCGGTGTTAACTAGCGAAATGGTCGGCAGAGTGCCGACACAGCGAGTTTTGACTATCACTTGCACATCTAAAACAACGTCGGAAAGTAACTCGTTCGGCTTTTGAGTCACATAAAGTATGTGTGTTAATTTTGACGCCACTAGCTCTGCATGTTGTCATGCAATTTCTTTACCTCTCAGAAATGATTATAACATAAAAGTGAAGTACGTGACGAGTGTGACGTTAGGAAAACATTAGGCATCATGGAGAGATTCTGTATGGGACCACCCAACCCAAACGAGTACTGTGTGACGTGCTACCCGGCAGGTATTCACCGAGGTAGCCGGCTAGCTCAGTCGGTAGAGCGTCAGACTCTTAATCCCAGGGTCGTGGGTTCGAGCCAGACGCTGGGCGGAAAGGAATTTTGTTCCGCTGCAGGTGTAAATTACCGTTTTTCTGATTAACGAGATTTAATGGAAATAGCAACTTTAAACTTTGCCTATGTCTCTGTCAGTCGCAAGGAAACTGTATTTGAAGGTGAAGGTGATTTTGTAGACATGTGTGAAAGACATGTTCTGAAATGCAAGTGTTGTTGTTTGAAGAGCACATCGGTTACGTGTCAGATGTGTAGCCAAGCTGTAATTTGTCGCCATAGCTGCAAATATTAGCCGGTAATATGAAGTGTTGTCAGCTAAAGTCTGATGATGCAGACGACCGTAAGGACGAAGTACCCAAGAGTACCGCTAAGCCGCGCCTCTTTAGCTCAGTGGTAGAGCACTGGTCTAATAAACCAGGGGTCGTAAGTTTCTTCCTAGCAGGAGAGAGATGAAATTTGGAAATCAGTTGCGCGTCGTGGCCGTATAGCAAACAGTACCTGTGATGACGAACAATTAGCGACAGGCGTTTTTTTAAGAATTACTCTCAGATGCGATAAAGGCGAATGGCGCAGATAAAGCATTTGCCAAAGCGGTACAGCATAAGGTGGGACGAGGCAGTCTGAATTACATTTTATAGATGTATTTCTCACATATCTCAGAGCCTCTCGCGATATTCGTCGTCGACGTCGTCGTCGTCGTCGTCGTCGCCGCCGCCGCCGCTTCTGCAGAAGTAGCAAATGGCAATCGTAGCAAATGCGGCGAGGGACGCCCTGCCTTCGATTCCGAATGCACAAAGTGTGTGGTCTTGTTTCTCAGTCTATATTTGGTCGGTCACGTCAGAGGTTGAATGTAACGAATGTGTGGGAAAGAGCAAGGGGCAGCGGCTGTGTAGAACGAAAACACAAATCCTCAGGGGTGTGAGCGTTTCGAGATGAGTCGTATACATGTAAATGTTGGTCGTCAGTGACAGTGTGGCCTAATGGATAAGGCGTCGGACTTCGGATCTGAAGATTACAGGTTCGAATGCTGTCACGCTTGTGTTTTCCAGTTCTGAAAAAGAAACATAACGTTTTAATGTAGCAATTGAGCAGTACGAAACCGTCTGAATGTTGCTGTTGACCATTTTTTGCTTGGAGATGCCCTTGAGCTTGAAACACACACAACAAGACCGGTGTTAACTAGCGAAATGGTCGGCAGAGTGCCGACACAGCGAGTTTTGACTATCACTTGCACATCTAAAACAACGTCGGAAAGTAACTCGTTCGGCTTTTGAGTCACATAAAGTATGTGTGTTAATTTTGACGCCACTAGCTCTGCATGTTGTCATGCAATTTCTTTACCTCTCAGAAATGATTATAACATAAAAGTGAAGTACGTGACGAGTGTGACGTTAGGAAAACATTAGGCATCATGGAGAGATTCTGTATGGGACCACCCAACCCAAACGAGTACTGTGTGACGTGCTACCCGGCAGGTATTCACCGAGGTAGCCGGCTAGCTCAGTCGGTAGAGCGTCAGACTCTTAATCCCAGGGTCGTGGGTTCGAGCCAGACGCTGGGCGGAAAGGAATTTTGTTCCGCTGCAGGTGTAAATTACCGTTTTTCTGATTAACGAGATTTAATGGAAATAGCAACTTTAAACTTTGCCTATGTCTCTGTCAGTCGCAAGGAAACTGTATTTGAAGGTGAAGGTGATTTTGTAGACATGTGTGAAAGACATGTTCTGAAATGCAAGTGTTGTTGTTTGAAGAGCACATCGGTTACGTGTCAGATGTGTAGCCAAGCTGTAATTTGTCGCCATAGCTGCAAATATTAGCCGGTAATATGAAGTGTTGTCAGCTAAAGTCTGATGATGCAGACGACCGTAAGGACGAAGTACCCAAGAGTACCGCTAAGCCGCGCCTCTTTAGCTCAGTGGTAGAGCACTGGTCTAATAAACCAGGGGTCGTAAGTTTCTTCCTCAAGGGAGAGAGATGAATTTTGGAAATCAGATGCGCGTCGTGGCAGTATAGCAAACAGTACCTGTGATGACGAACAATTAGCGACAGGCGTTTTTTTAAGAATTACTCTCAGATGCGATAAAGGCGAATGGCGCAAATAAAGCATTTGCCAATGCGGTACAGCATAAGGTGGGACGAGGCAGTCTGAATTACATTTTATACATGTATTTCTCACATATCTCAGAGCCTCTCGCGATATTCGTCGTCGTCGTCGTCGTCGTCGTCGTCGTCGTCGTCGTCGCCGCCGCTTCTGCAGAAGTAGCAAATGGCAATCGTAGCAAGTGCGGCGAGGGACGCCCTGCCTTCGATTCCGAATGCACAAAGTGTGTGGTCTTGTTTCTCAGTCTATATTTGGTCGGTCACGTAAGAGGTTGAATGTAACGAATGGGTGGGAAAGAGCAAGGGGCAGCGGCTGTGTAGAACGAAAACACAAATCCTCAGGGGTGTGAGCGTTTCGAGATGAGTCGTATACATGTAAATGTTGGTCGTCAGTGACCGTGTGGCCTAATGGATAAGGCGTCGGACTTCGGATCTGAAGATTACAGGTTCGAATGCTGTCACGCTTGTGTTTTTCCAGTTCTGAAAAAGAAACATAACGTTTTAATGTAGCAATTGAGCAGTACGAAACCGTCTGAATGTTGCTGTTGACCATTTTTTGCTTGGAGATGCTCTTGAGCTTGAAACACACATAACAAGACCGGTGTTAACTAGCGAAATGGTCGGCAGAGTGCCGACACAGCGAGTTTTGACTATCACTTGCACATCTAAAACAACGTCGGAAAGTAACTCGTTCGGCTTTTGAGTCACATAAAGTATGTGTGTTAATTTTGACGCCACTAGCTCTGCATGTTGTCATGCAATTTCTTTACCTCTCAGAAATGATTATGACATAAAAGTGAAGTACGTGACGAGTGTGACGTTAGGAAAACATTAGGCATCATGGAGAGATTCTGTATGGGACCACCCAACCCAAACGATTACTGTGTCACGTGCTACCCGGTAGGTATTCACCGAGGTAGCCGGCTAGCTCAGTCGTAGAGCGTCAGACTCTTAATCCCAGGGGCGTGGGTTCGAGCCAGACGCTGGGCTTAACGGAATTTCGTTCCGCTGCAGGTGTAAATTACCGTTTTTCTGATTAACGATATTTAATGGAAATAGCAACTTTAAACTTTGCCTACGTCTCTGTCAGTCGCAAGGAAACTGTATTTGAAGGTGAAGGTGATTTTGTAGACATGTGTGAAAGACATGTTCTGAAAAGCAAGTGTTGTTGTTTGGAGAGCACATCAGTTACGTGTCAGATGTGTAGCCAAGCAGTAATTTGTCGCCATAGCTGCAAATATTAGCCGGTAATATGAAGTGTTGTCAGCTAAAGTCTGATGATGTAGACGACCGTAAGGACGAAGTACCCAAGAGTACCGCTAGGCCGCGCCACTTTAGCTCAGTGGTAGAGCAATGGTCTAATAACCAGGGGTCGTGAGTTCCATTCTCACAGGAGAAAGATGAATTTTGGAAATCAGTTGCGCGTCGTGGCCGTATAGCAAAGAGTACCTGTGATGACGAACAATTAGCGACAGGCGTTTTTTTAAGAATTACTCTCAGATGCGATTAAGGCGAATGGCGCAGATAAAGCATTTGCCAAAGCGGTACAGCATAAGGTGGGACGGGGCAGTCTGAATTACATTTTATAGATGTATTTCTCACATATCTCAGAGCCTCTCGCGATATTCGTCGTCGTCGCCGCCGCCGCCGCTTCTGCAGAAGTAGCAAATGGCAATCGTAGCAAATGCGGCGAGGGACGCCCTGCCTTCGATTCCGAATGCACAAAGTGTGTGGTCTTGTTTCTCAGTCTATATTTGATCGGTCACGTCAGAGGTTGAATGTAACGAATGTGTGGGAAAGAGCAAGGGGCAGCGGCTGTGTAGAACGAAAACACAAATCCTCAGGGGTGTGAGCGTTTCGAGATGAGTCGTATACATGTAAATGTTGGTCGTCAGTGACTGTGTGGCCTAATGGATAAGGCGTCGGACTTCGGATCTGAAGATTACAGGTTCGAATGCTGTCACGCTTTTGTTTTTCCAGTTCTGAAAAAGAAACATAACGTTTTAATGTAGCAATTGAGCAGTACGAAACCGTCTGAATGTTGCTGTTGACCATTTTTTGCTTGGAGATGCTCTTGAGCTTGAAACACACACAACAAGACCGGTGTTAACTAGCGAAATGGTCGGCAGAGTGCCGACACAGCGAGTTTTGACTATCACTTGCACATCTAAAACAACGTCGGAAAGTAACTCGTTCGGCTTTTGAGTCACATAAAGTATGTGTGTTAATTTTGACGCCACTAGCTCTGCATGTTGTCATGCAATTTCTTTACCTCTCAGAAATGATTATGACATAAAAGTGAAGTACGTGACGAGTGTGACGTTAGGAAAACATTAGGCATCATGGAGAGATTCTGTATGGGACCACCCAACCCAAACGATTACTGTGTCACGTGCTACCCGGTAGGTATTCACCGAGGTAGCCGGCTAGCTCAGTCGTAGAGCGTCAGACTCTTAATCCCAGGGGCGTGGGTTCGAGCCAGACGCTGGGCTTAACGGAATTTTGTTCCGCTGCAGGTGTAAATTACCGTTTTTCTGATTAACGATATTTAATGGAAATAGCAACTTTAAACTTCGCCTATGTCTCTGACAGTCGCAAGGAAACTGTATTTGAAGGTGAAGGTGATTTTGTAGACATGTGTGAAAGACATGTTCTGAAATGCAAGTGTTGTTGTTTGGAGAGCACATCATTTACGTGTCAGATGTGTAGCCAAGCAGTAATTTGTCGCCATAGCTGCAAATATTAGCCGGTAATATGAAGTGTTGTCAGCTAAAGTCTGATGATGTAGACGACCGTAAGGACGAAGTACCCAAGAGTACCGCTAGGCCGCGCCACTTTAGCTCAGTGGTAGAGCAATGGTCTAATAACCAGGGGTCGTAAGTTCCATTCTCACAGGAGAAAGATGAATTTTGGAAATCAGTTGCGCGTCGTGGCCGTATAACAAACAGTACCTGTGATGACGAACAATTAGCGACAGGCGTTTTTTTAAGAATTACTCTCAGATGCGATTAAGGCGAATGGCGCAGATAAAGCATTTGCCAAAGCGGTACAGCATAAGGTGGGACGAGGCAGTCTGAATTACATTTTATAGATGTATTTCTCACATATCTCAGAGCCTCTCGCGATATTCGTCGTCGTCGTCGTCGTCGTCGTCGTCGTCGTCGCCGTCGCCGCCGCCGCCGCCGCCGCTTCTGCAGAAGTAGCAAATGGCAATCGTAGCAAATGCGGCGAGGGACGCCCTGCCTTCGATTCCGAATGCACAAAGTGTGTGGTCTTGTTTCTCAGTCTATATTTGGTCGGTCACGTAAGAGGTTGAATGTAACGAATGGGTGGGAAAGAGCAAGGGGCAGCGGCTGTGTAGAACGAAAACACAAATCCTCAGGGGTGTGAGCGTTTCGAGATGAGTCGTATACATGTAAAGGTTGGTCGTCAGTGACCGTGTGGCCTAATGGATAAGGCGTCAGACTTCGGATCTGAAGATTACAGGTTCGAATGCTGTCACGCTTGTGTTTTTCCAGTTCTGAAAAAGAAACATAACGTTTTAATGTAGCAATTGAGCAGTACGAAACCGTCTGAATGTTGCTGTTGACCATTTTTTGCTTGGAGATGCTCTTGAGCTTGAAACACACACAACAAGACCGGTGTTAACTAGCGAAATGGTCGGCAGAGTGCCGACACAGCGAGTTTTGACTATCACTTGCACATCTAAAACAACGTCGGAAAGTAACTCGTTCGGCTTTTGAGTCACATAAAGTATGTGTGTTAATTTTGACGCCACTAGCTCTGCATGTTGTCATGCAATTTCTTTACCTCTCAGAAATGATTATGACATAAAAGTGAAGTACGTGACGAGTGTGACGTTAGGAAAACATTAGGCATCATGGAGAGATTCTGTATGGGACCACCCAACCCAAACGATTACTGTGTCACGTGCTACCCGGTAGGTATTCACCAAGGTAGCCGGCTAGCTCAGTCGTAGTGCGTCAGACTCTTAATCCCAGGGGCGTGGGTTCGAGTCAGACGCTGGGCTTAACGGAATTTTGTTCCGCTGCAGGTGTAAATTACCGTTTTTCTGATTAACGATATTTAATGGAAATAGCAACTTTAAACTTTGCCTACGTCTGTGTCAGTCGCAAGGAAACTGTATTTGAAGGTGAAGGTGATTTTGTAGACATGTGTGAAAGACATGTTCTGAAATGCAAGTGTTGTTGTTTGGAGAGCACATCATTTACGTGTCAGATGTGTAGCCAAGCAGTAATTTGTCGCCATAGCTGCAAATATTAGCCGGTAATATGAAGTGTTGTCAGCTAAAGTCTGATGATGTAGACGACCGTAAGGACGAAGTACCCAAGAGTACCGCTAGGCCGCGCCACTTTAGCTCAGTGGTAGAGCAATGGTCTAATAACCAGGGGTCGTAAGTTCCATTCTCACAGGAGAAAGATGAATTTTGGAAATCAGTTGCGCGTCGTGGCCGTATAGCAAACAGTACCTGTGATGACGAACAATTAGCGACAGGCGTTTTTTTAAGAATTACTCTCAGATGCGATTAAGGCGAATGGCGCAGATAAACCATTTGCCAAAGCGGTACAGCATAAGGTGGGACGAGGCAGTCTGAATTACATTTTATAGATGTATTTCTCACATATCTCAGAGCCTCTCGCGATATTCGTCGTCGTCGTCGTCGTCATCGCCGCCGCCGCCGCTTCTGCAGAAGTAGCAAATGGCAATCGTAGCAAATGCGGCGAGGGACGCCCTGCCTTCGATTCCGAATGCACAAAGTGTGTGGTCTTGTTTCTCAGTCTATATTTGGTCGGTCACGTCAGAGGTTGAATGTAACGAACGGGTGGGAAAGAGCAAGGGGTAGGGGCTGTGTAGAACGAAAACACAAATCCTCAGGGGTGTGAGCGTTTCGAGATGAGTCGTATACATGTAAATGTTGGTCGTCAGTGACCGTGTGGCCTAATGGATAAGGCGTCGGACTTCGGATCTGAAGATTACAGGTTCGAATGCTGTCACGCTTGTGTTTTTCCAGTTCTGAAAAAGAAACATAACGTTTTAATGTAGCAATTGAGCAGTACGAAACCGTCTGAATGTTGCTGTTGACCATTTTTTGCTTGGAGATGCTCTTGAGCTTGAAACACACACAACAAGACCGGTGTTAACTAGCGAAATGGTCGGCAGAGTGCCGACACAGCGAGTTTTGACTATCACTTGCACATCTAAAACAACGTCGGAAAGTAACTCGTTCGGCTTTTGAGTCACATAAAGTATGTGTGTTAATTTTGACGCCACTAGCTCTGCATGTTGTCATGCAATTTCTTTACCTCTCAGAAATGATTATGACATAAAAGTGAAGTACGTGACGAGTGTGACGTTAGGAAAACATTAGGCATCATGGAGAGATTCTGTATGGGACCACCCAACCCAAACGATTAATGTGTCACGTGCTACCCGGTAGGTATTCACCGAGGTAGCCGGCTAGCTCAGTCGTAGAGCGTCAGACTCTTAATCCCAGGGGCGTGGGTTCGAGCCAGACGCTGGGCTTAACGGAATTTTGTTCCGCTGCAGGTGTAAATTACCGTTTTTCTGATTAACGATATTTAATGGAAATAGCAACTTTAAACTTTGCCTACGTCTCTGTCAGTCGCAAGGAAACTGTATTTGAAGGTGAAGGTGATTTTGTAGACATGTGTGAAAGACATGTTCTGAAATGCAAGTGTTGTTGTTTGGAGAGCACATCAGTTACGTGTCAGATGTGTAGCCAAGCAGTAATTTGTCGCCATAGCTGCAAATATTAGCCGGTAATATGAAGTGTTGTCAGCTAAAGTCTGATGATGCAGACGACCGTAAGGACGAAGTACCCAAGAGTACCGCTAAGCTACGCCTCTTTAGCTCAGTGGTAGAGCACTGGTCTAATAAACCAGGGGTCGTAAGTTCCTTCCTCACAGGAGAAAGATGAATTTTTGAAATCAGTTGCGCGTCGTGGCCGTATAGCAAACAGTACCTGTGATGACGAACAATTAGCGACAGGCGTTTTTTTAAGAATTACTCTCAGATGCGATAAAGGCGAATGGCGCAGATAAAGCATTTGCCAAAGCGGTACAGCATAAGGTGGGACGAGGCAGTCTGAATTACATTTTATAGATGTATTTCTCACATATCTCAGAGCCTCTCGCGATAATCGTCGTCGTCGTCGTCGTCGTCGTCGTCGTCGTCGTCGTCGCCGCCGACGCCGCTTCTGCAGAAGTAGCAAATGGCAATCGTAGCAAATGCGGCGAGGGACGCCCTGCCTTCGATTCCGAATGCACAAAGTGTGTGGTCTTGTTTCTCAGTCTATATTTGGTCGGTCACGTCAGAGGTTGAAAGTAACGAATGGGTGGGAAAGAGCAAGGGGCAGCGGCTGTGTAGAACGAAAACACAAATCCTCAGGGGTGTGAGCGTTTCGAGATGAGTCGTATACATGTAAATGTTGGTCGTCAGTGACCGTGTGGCCTAATGGATAAGGCGTCGGACTTCGGATCTGAAGATTACAGGTTCGAATGCTGTCACGCTTGCGTTTTTCCAGTTCTGAAAAACAAACATAACGTTTTAATGTAGCAATTGAGCAGTATGAAACCGTCTGAATGTTGCTGTTGACCATTTTTTGCTTGGAGATGCTCTTGAGCTTGAAACACACACAACAAGACCGGTGTTAACTAGGAAATGGTCGGCAGAGTGCCGACACAGCGAGTTTTGACTATCACTTGCAGATCTAAAACAACGTCGGAAAGTAACTCGTTCGGCTTTTGAGTCACATAAGGTATGTGTGTTAATTTTGACGCCACTAGCTCTGCATGTTGTCATGCAATTTCTTTACCTCTCAGAAATGATTATGACATAAAAGTGAAGTACGTGACGAGTGTGACGTTAGGAGAACATTAGGCATCATGGAGAGTTTCTGTATGGGACCACCCAACCCAAACGAGTACTGTGTGACGTGCTACCCGGCAGGTATTCACCGAGGTAGCCGGCTAGCTCAGTCGGTAGAGCGTCAGACTCTTAATCCCAGGGTCGTGGGTTCGAGCCAGACGCTGGGCGGAACGGAATTTTGTTCCGCTGCAGGTGTAAATTACCGTTTTTCTGATTAACGAGATTTAATGGAAATAGCAACTTTAAACTTTGCCTACGTCTCTGTCAGTCGCAAGGAAACTGTATTTGAAGGTGAATGTGATTTTGTAGACATGTGTGAAAGACATGTTCTGAAATGCAAGTGTTGTTGTTTGGAGAGCACATCGGTTACGTGTCAGATGTGTAGCCAAGCAGTAATTTGTCGCCATAGCTGCAAATATTAGCCGGTAATATGAAGTGTTGTCAGCTAAAGTCTGATGATGCAGACGACCGTAAGGACGAAGTACCCAAGAGTACCTATAGGCCGCGCCTCTTTAGCTCAGTGGTAGAGCACTGGTCTAATAAACCAGGGGTCGTAAGTTTCTTCCTCACAGGAGAAAGATGAATTTTGGAAATCAGTTGCGCGTCGTATCCGTATAGCAAACAGTACCTGTGATGACGAACAATTAGCGACAGGCGTTTTTTTAAGAATTACTCTCAGATGCGATTAAGGCGAATGGCGCAGATAAAGCATTTGCCAAAGCGGTACAGCATAAGGTGGGACGAGGCTGCCTGAATTACATTTTATAGAAGTATTTCTCACATATCTCAGAGCCTCTCGCGATAATCGTCGTCGTCGTCGTCGTCGTCGTCGCCGCCGCCGCCGCTTCTGCAGAAGTAGCAAATGGCAATCGTAGCAAATGCGGCGAGGGACGCCCTGCCTTCGATTCCGAATGCACAAAGTGTGTGGTCTTGTTTCTCAGTCTATATTTGGTCAGTCACGTCAGAGGTTGAATGTAACGAATGGGTGGGAAAGAGCAAGGGGCAGCGGCTGTGTAGAACGAAAACACAAATCCTCAGGGGTGTGAGCGTTTCGAGATGAGTCGTATACATGTAAATGTTGGTCGTCAGTGACCGTGTGGCCTAATGGATAAGGCGTCGGACTTCGGATCTGAAGATTACAGGTTCGAATGCTGTCACGCTTGCGTTTTTCCAGTTCTGAAAAACAAACATAACGTTTTAATGTAGCAATTGAGCAGTATGAAACCGTCTGAATGTTGCTGTTGACCATTTTTTGCTTGGAGATGCTCTTGAGCTTGAAACACACACAACAAGACCGGTGTTAACTAGGAAATGGTCGGCAGAGTGCCGACACAGCGAGTTTTGACTATCACTTGCACATCTAAAACAACGTCGGAAAGTAACTCGTTCGGCTTTTGAGTCACATAAAGTATGTGTGTTAATTTTGACGCCACTAGCTCTGCATGTTGTCATGCAATTTCTTTACCTCTCAGAAATGATTATGACATAAAAGTGAAGTACGTGACGAGTGTGACGTTAGGAAAACTTTTGGCATCATGGAGAGTTTCTGTATGGGACCACCCAACCCAAACGAGTACTGTGTGACGTGCTACCCGGCAGGTATTCACCGAGGTAGCCGGGTAGCTCAGTCGGTAGAGCGTCAGACTCTTAAACCCAGGGTCGTGGGTTCGAGCCAGACGCTGGGCGGAACGGAATTTTGTTCCGCTGCAGGTGTAAATTACCGTTTTTCTGATTAACGAGATTTAATGGAAATAGCAACTTTAAACTTTGCCTACGTCTCTGTCAGTCGCAAGGAAACTGTATTTGAAGGTGAAGGTGATTTTGTAGACATGTGTGAAAGACATGTTCTGAAATGCAAGTGTTGTTGTTTGGAGAGCACATCGGTTACGTGTCAGATGTGTAGCCAAGCAGTAATTTGTCGCCATAGCTGCAAATATTAGCCGGTAATATGAAGTGTTGTCAGCTAAAGTCTGATGATGCAGACGTCCGTAAGGACGAAGTACCCAAGAGTACCGCTAGGCCGCGCCTCTTTAGCTCAGTTGTAGAGCATTGGTCTAATAAACCAGGGGTCTTAAGTTCCATCCTCACAGGAGAAAGATGAGTTTTGGAAATCAGTTGCGCGACGTGGCCGTTTAGCAAACTGTACCTGTGATGACGAACAATTAGCGACAGGCGTTTTTTTAAGAATTACTCTCAGATGCGATTAAGGCGAATGGCGCAGATAAAGCATTTGCCAAAGCGGTACAGCATAAGGTGGGACGAGGCTGCCTGAATTACATTTTATAGATGTATTTCTCACATATCTCAGAGCCTCTCGCGATAATCGCCGTCGTCGTCGTCGTCGTCGTCGCCGCCGCTTCTGCAGAAGTAGCAAATGGCAATCGTAGCAAATGCGGCGAGGGACGCCCTGCCTTCGATTCCGAATGCACAAAGTGTGTGGTCTTGTTTCTCAGTCTATATTTGGTCGGTCACGTCAGAGGTTGAATGTAACGAATGGGTGGGAAAGAGCAAGGGGCAGCGGCTGTGTAGAACGAAAACACAAATCCTCAGGGGTGTGAGCGTTTCGAGATGAGTCGTATACATGTAAATGTTGGTCGTCAGTGATCGTGTGGCCTAATGGATAAGGCGTCGGACTTCGGATCTGAAGATTACAGGTTCGAATGCTGTCACGCTTGTGTTTTTCCAGTTCTGAAAAAGAAACATAACGTTTTAATGTAGCAATTGAGCAGTACGAAACCGTCTGAATGTTGCTGTTGACCATTTTTTGCTTGGAGATGCTCTTGAGCTTGAAACACACACAACAAGACCGGTGTTAACTAGCGAAATGGTCGGCAGAGTGCCGACACAGCGAGTTTTGACTATCACTTGCACATCTAAAACAACGTCGGAAAGTAACTCGTTCGGCTTTTGAGTCACATAAAGTATGTGTGTTAATTTTGACGCCACTAGCTCTGCATGTTGTCATGCAATTTCTTTACCTCTCAGAAATGATTATGACATAAAAGTGAAGTACGTGACGAGTGTGACGTTAGGAAATCATTAGGCATCATGGAGAGATTCTGTATGGGACCACCCAACCCAAACGAGTACTGTGTGACGTGCTAACCGGCAGGTATTCACCGAGGTAGCCGGGTAGCTCAGTCGGTAGAGCGTCAGACTCTTAATCCCAGGGTCGTGGGTTCGAGCCAGACGCTGGGCGGAACGGAATTTTGTTCCGCTGCAGGTGTAAATTACCGTTTTTCTGATAAACGAGTTTTAATGGAAATAGCAACTTTAAACTTTGCCTACGTCTCTGTCAGTCGCAAGGAAACTGTATTTGAAGCTGAAGGTGATTTTGTAGACATGTGTGAAAGACATGTTCTGAAATGCAAGTGTTGTTGTTTGGAGAGCACATCGGTTACGTGTCAGATGTGTAGCCAAGCAGTAATTTGTCGCCATAGCTGCAAATATTAGCCGGTAATATGAAGTGTTGTCAGCTAAAGTCTGATGATGCAGACGACCGTAAGGACGAAGTACCCAACAGTACCGATAGGCCGCGCCTCTTTAGCTCAGTGGTAGATCACTGGTCTAATAAACCAGAGGTCGTAAGTTCCTTCCTCACAGGAGAAAGATGAATTTTGGAAATCAGTTGCGCGTCGTGGCCGTATAGCAAACAGTACCTGTGATGACGAACAATTAGCGACAGGCGTTTTTTTAAGAATTACTCTCAGATGCGATTAAGGCGAATGGCGCAGATAAAGCATTTGCCAAAGCGGTACAGCGTAAGGTGGGACGAGGCAGTCTGAATTACATTTTATAGATGTATTTCTCACATATCTCAGAGCCTCTCGCGATATTCGTCGTCGTCGTCGTCGTCATCGCCGCCGCCGCCGCTTCTGCAGAAGTAGCAAATGGCAATCGTAGCAAATGCGGCGAGGGACGCCCTGCCTTCGATTCCGAATGCACAAAGTGTGTGGTCTTGCTTCTCAGTCTATATTTGGGTGGTCACGTCAGAGGTTGAATGTAACGAATGGGTGGGAAAGAGCAAGGGGCAGCGGCTGTGTAGAACGAAAACACAAATCCTCAGGGGTGTGAGCGTTTCGAGATGAGTCGTATACATGTAAATGTTGGTCGTAAGTGACCGTGTGGCCTAATGGATAAGGCGTCGGACTTCGGATCGGAAGATTACAGGTTCGAATGCTGTCACGCTTGTGTTTTTCCAGTTCTGAAAAAGAAACATAACGTTTTAATGTAGCAATTGAGCAGTACGAAACCGTCTGAATGTTGCTGTTGACCATTTTTTGCTTGGAGATGCTCTTGAGCTTGAAACACACACAACAAGACCGGTGTTAACTAGCGAAATGGTCGGCAGAGTGCCGACACAGCGAGTTTTGACTATCACTTGCACATCTAAAACAACGTCGGAAAGTAACTCGTTCGGCTTTTGAGTCACATAAAGTATGTGTGTTAATTTTGACGCCACTAGCTCTGCATGTTGTCATGCAATTTCTTTACCTCTCAGAAATGATTATGACATAAAAGTGAAGTACGTGACGAGTGTGACGTTAGGAAAACATTAGGCATCATGGAGAGATTCTGTATGGGACCACCCAACCCAAACGAGTACGGTGTGACGTGCTACCCGGCAGGAATTCACCGAGGTAGCCGGCTAGCTCAGTCGGTAGAGCGTCAGACTCTTAATCCCAGGGTCGTGGGTTCGAGCCAGACGCTGGGCGGAACGGAGTTTTGGTCCGCTGCAGGTGTAAATTACCGTTTTTCTGATTAACGAGATTTAATGGAAATAGCAACTTTAAAATTTGCCTACGTCTCTGTCAGTCGCAAGGAAACTGTATTTGAAGGTGAAGGTGATTTTGTAGACATGTGTGAAAGACATGTTCTGAAATGCAAGTGTTGTTGTTTGGAGAGCACATCGGTTACGTGTCAGATGTGTAGCCAAGCAGTAATTTGTCGCCATAGCTGCAAATATTAGCCGGTAATATGAAGTGTTGTCAGCTAAAGTCTGATGATGCAGACGACCGTAAGGACGAAGTACCCAAGAGTACCGCTAGGCCGCGCCTCTTTAGCTCAGTGGTAGAGCACTGGTCTAATAAACCAGGGGTCGTAAGTTTCTTCCTCACAGGAGAAAGATGAATTTTGGAAATCAGTTGCGCGTCGTTGCCGTATAGCAAACAGTACCTGTGATGACGAACAATTAGCGACAGGCGTTTTTTTAAGAATTACTCTCAGATGCGATTAAGGCGAATGGCGCAGATAAAGCATTTGCCAAAGCGGTACAGCATAAGGTGGGACGAGGCTGCCTGAATTACATTTTATAGATGTATTTCTCACATATCTCAGAGCCTCTCGCGATAATCGTCGTCGTCGTCGTCGTCGCCGTCGCCGCCGCCGCTTCTGCAGAAGTAGCAAATGGCAATCGTAGCAAATGCGGCGAGGGACGCCCTGCCTTCGATTCCGAATGCACAAAGTGTGTGGTCTTGTTTCTCAGTCTATATTTGGTCGGTCACGTCAGAGGTTGAATGTAACGAATGGGTGGGAAAGAGCAAGGGGCAGCGGCTGTGTAGAACGAAAACACAAATCCTCAGGGGTGTGAGCGTTTCGAGATGAGTCGTATACATGTAAATGTTGGTCGTCAGTGTCCGTGTGGCCTAATGGATAAGGCGTCGGACTTCGGATCTGAAGATTACAGGTTCGAATGCTGTCACGCTTGTGTTTTTCCAGTTCTGAAAAAGAAACATAACGTTTTAATGTAGCAATTGAGCAGTACGAAACCGTCTGAATGTTGCTGTTGACCATTTTTTGCTTGGAGATGCTCTTGAGCTTGAAACACACACAACAAGACCGGTGTTAACTAGCGAAATGGTCGGCAGAGTGCCGACACAGCGAGTTTTGACTATCACTTGCACATCTAAAACAACGTCGGAAAGTAACTCGTTCGGCTTTTGAGTCACATAAAGTATGTGTGTTAATTTTGACGCCACTAGCTCTGCATGTTGTCATGCAATTTCTTTACCTCTCAGATATGATTATGACATAAAAGTGAAGTACGTGACGAGTGTGACGTTAGAAAATCATTAGGCATCATGGAGAGATTCTGTATGGGACCACCCAACCCAAACGAGTACTGTGTGACGTGCTAACCGGCAGGTATTCACCGAGGTAGCCGGCTAGCTCAGTCGGTAGAGCGTCAGACTCTTAATCCCAGGGTCGTGGGTTCGAGCCAGACGCTGGGCGGAACGGAATTTTGTTCCGCTGCAGGTGTAAATTACCGTTTTTCTGATTAACGAGTTTTAATGGAAATAGCAACTTTAAACTTTGCCTACGTCTCTGTCAGTCGCAAGGAAACTGTATTTGAAGCTGAAGGTGATTTTGTAGACATGTGTGAAAGACATGTTCTGAAATGCAAGTGTTGTTGTTTGGAGAGCACATCGGTTACGTGTCAGATGTGTAGCCAAGCAGTAATTTGTCGCCATAGCTGCAAATATTAGCCGGTAATATGAAGTGTTGTCAGCTAAAGTCTGATGATGCAGACGACCGTAAGGACGAAGTACCCAACAGTACCGATAGGCCGCGCCTCTTTAGCTCAGTGGTAGAGCACTGGTCTAATAAACCAGAGGTCGTAAGTTCCTTCCTCACAGGAGAAAGATGAATTTTGGAAATCAGTTGCGCGTCGTGGCCGTATAGCAAACAGTACCTGTGATGACGAACAATTAGCGACAGGCGTTTTTTTAAGAATTACTCTCAGATGCGATTAAGGCGAATGGCGCAGATAAAGCATTTGCCAAAGCGGTACAGCATAAGGTGGGACGAGGCAGTCTGAATTACATTTTATAGATGTATTTCTCACATATCTCAGAGCCTCTCGCGATATTCGTCGTCGTCGTCGTCGTCATCGCCGCCGCCGCCGCTTCTGCAGAAGTAGCAAATGGCAATCGTAGCAAATGCGGCGAGGGACGCCCTGCCTTCGATTCCGAATGCACAAAGTGTGTGGTCTTGCTTCTCAGTCTATATTTGGGTGGTCACGTCAGAGGTTGAATGTAACGAATGGGTGGGAAAGAGCAAGGGGCAGCGGCTGTGTAGAACGAAAACACAAATCCTCAGGGGTGTGAGCGTTTCGAGATGAGTCGTATACATGTAAATGTTGGTCTTCAGTGACCGTGTGGCCTAATGGATAAGGCGTCGGACTTCGGATCTGAAGTTTACAGGTTCGAATGCTGTCACGCTTGTGTTTTTCCAGTTCTGAAAAAGAAACATAACGTTTTAATGTAGCAATTGAGCAGTACGAAACCGTCTGAATGTTGCTGTTGACCATTTTTTGCTTGGAGATGCTCTTGAGCTTGAAACACACACAACAAGACCGGTGTTAACTAGAAAATGGTCGGCAGAGTGCCGACACAGCGAGTTTTGACTATCACTTGCACATCTAAAACAACGTCGGAAAGTAACTCGTTCGGCTTTTGAGTCACATAAAGTATGTGTGTTAATTTTGACGCCACTAGCTCTGCATGTTGTCATGCAATTTCTTTACCTCTCAGAAATGATTATGACATAAAAGTGAAGTACGTGACGAGTGTGACGTTAGGAAAACATTAGGCATCATGGAGAGATTCTGTATGGGACCACCCAACCCAAACAAGTACGGTGTGACGTGCTACCCGGCAGGTATTCACCGAGGTAGCCGGCTAGCTCAGTCGGTAGAGCGTCAGACTCTTAATCCCAGGGTCGTGGGTTCGAGCCAGACGCTGGGCGGAACGGAGTTTTGTTCCGCTGCAGGTGTAAATTACCGTTTTTCTGATTAACGAGATTTAATGGATATAGCAACTTTAAAATTTGCCTACGTCTCTGTCAGTCGCAAGGAAACTGTATTTGAAGGTGAAGGTGATTTTGTAGACATGTGTGAAAGACATGTTCTGAAATGCAAGTGTTGTTGTTTGGAGAGCACATCGGTTACGTGTCAGATGTGTAGCCAAGCAGTAATTTGTCGCCATAGCTGCAAATATTAGCCGGTAATATGAAGTGTTGTCAGCTAAAGTCTGATGATGCAGACGACCGTAAGGACGAAGTACCCAAGAGTACCGCTAGGCCGCGCCTCTTTAGCTCAGTGGTAGAGCACTGGTCTAATAAACCAGGGGTCGTAAGTTCCTTCCTCACAGGAGAAAGATGAATTTTGGAAATCAGTTGCGCGTCGTGGCCGTATAGCAAACTGTACCTGTGGTGACGAACAATTAGCGACAGGCGTTTGTTTAAGAATTACTCTCAGATGCGATTAAGGCGAATGGCGCAGATAAAGCATTTGCCAAAGCGGTACAGCATAAGGTGGGACGAGGCAGTCTGAATTACATTTTATAGATGTATTTCTCACATATCTCAGAGCCTCTCGCGCTTTTCGTCGTCGTCGTCGTCGTCGTCGTCGTCGTCGTCGTCGCCACCGCCGCCGCTTCTGCAGAAGTAGCAAATGGCAATCGTAGCAAATGCGGCGAGGGACGCCCTGATTTCGATTCCGAATGCACAAAGTGTGTGGTCTTGCTTCTCAGTCTATATTTGGTCGGTTACGTCAGAGGTTGAATGTAACGAATGGGTGGGAAAGAGCAAGGGGCAGCGGCTGTGTAGAACGAAAACACAAATCCTCAGGGGTGTGAGCGTTTCGAGATGAGTCGTATACATGTAAATGTTGGTCGTCAGTGACCGTGTGGCCTAATGGATAAGGCGTCGGACTTCGGATCTGAATATTACAGGTTCGAATGCTGTCACGCTTGTGTTTTTCCAGTTCTGAAAAAGAAACGTAACGTTTTAATGTTGCAATTGAGCAGTACGAACCCGTCTGAATGTTGCTGTTGACCATTTTTTGCTTGGAGATGCTCTTGAGCTTGAAACACACACAAGAAGACCGGTGTTAACTAGCGAAATGGTCGGCAGAGTGCCGACACAGCGAGTTTTGACTATCACTTGCACATCTAAAACAACGTCGGAAAGTAACTCGTTCGGCTTTTGAGTCACATAAAGTATGTGTGTTAATTTTGACGCCACTAGCTCTGCATGTTGTCATGCAATTTCTTTACCTCTCAGAAATGATTATGACATAAAAGTGAAGTACGTGACGAGTGTGACGTTAGGAAATCATTAGGCATCATGGAGAGATTCTGTATGGGACCACCCAACCCAAACGAGTACTGTGTGACGTGCTAACCGGCAGGTATTCACCGAGGTAGCCGGCTAGCTCACTCGGTAGAGCGTCAGACTCTTAATCCCAGCGTCGTGGGTTCGAGCGAGACGCTGGGCGGAACGGAATTTTGTTCCGCTGCAGATGTAAATTACGGTTTTTCTGATTAACGAGTTTTAATGGAAATAGCAACTTTAAACTTTGCCTACGTCTCTGTCAGTCGCAAGGAAACTGTATTTGAAGGTGAAGGTGATTTTGTAGACATGTGTGAAAGACATGTTCTGAAATGCAAGTGTTGTTGTTTGGAGAGCACATCGGTTACGTGTCAGATGTGTAGCCAAGCAGTAATTTGTCGCCATAGCTGCAAATATTAGCCGGTAATATGAAGTGTTGTCAGCTAAAGTCTGATGATGCAGACGACCGTAAGGACGAAGTAACCAAGAGTACCGTTCGGTCGCGCCTCTTTAGCTCAGTGGTAGAGCACTGGTCTAATAAACCAGGGGTCGTAAGTTCCTTCCTCACAGGAGAAAGATGAATTTTGGAAATCAGTTGCGCGTAGTGGCCGTATAGCAAACAGTACCTGTGATTACGAACAATTAGCGACAGGCGTTTTTTTAAGAATTACTCTCAGATGCGATTAAGGCGAATGGCGCAGATAAAGCATTCGCCAAAGCGGTACAGCATAAGGTGGGACGAGGCAGTCTGAATTACATTTTATAGATGTATTTCTCACATATCTCAGAGCCTCTCGCGCTTTTCGTCGTCGTCGTCGTCGTCGTCGTCGTCGTCGTCGTCGTCGTCGCCACCGCCGCCGCTTCTGCAGAAGTAGCAAATGGCAATCGTAGCAAATGCGGCGAGGGACGCCCTGATTTCGATTCCGAATGCACAAAGTGTGTGGTCTTGCTTCTCAGTCTATATTTGGTCGGTTACGTCAGAGGTTGAATGTAACGAATGGGTGGGAAAGAGCAAGGGGCAGCGGCTGTGTAGAACGAAAACACAAATCCTCAGGGGTGTGAGCGTTTCGAGATGAGTCGTATACATGTAAATGTTGGCCGTAAGTGACCGTGTGGCCTAATGGATAAGGCGTCGGACTTCGGATCTGAATATTACAGGTTCGAATGCTGTCACGCTTGTGTTTTTCCAGTTCTGAAAAAGAAACATAACGTTTTAATGTTGCAATTGAGCAGTACGAACCCGTCTGAATGTTGCTGTTGACCATTTTTTGCTTGGAGATGCTCTTGAGCTTGAAACACACACAAGAAGACCGGTGTTAACTAGCGAAATGGTCGGCAGAGTGCCGACACAGCGAGTTTTGACTATCACTTGCACATCTAAAACAACGTCGGAAAGTAACTCGTTCGGCTTTTGAGTCACATAAAGTATGTGTGTTAATTTTGACGCCACTAGCTCTGCATGTTGTCATGCAATTTCTTTACCTCTCAGAAATGATTATGACATAAAAGTGAAGTACGTGACGAGTGTGACGTTAGGAAATCATTAGGCATCATGGAGAGATTCTGTATGGGACCACCCAACCCAAACGAGTACTGTGTGACGTGCTAACCGGCAGGTATTCACCGAGGTAGCCGGCTAGCTCACTCGGTAGAGCGTCAGACTCTTAATCCCAGCGTCGTGGGTTCGAGCGAGACGCTGGGCGGAACGGAATTTTGTTCCGCTGCAGATGTAAATTACGGTTTTTCTGATTAACGAGTTTTAATGGAAATAGCAACTTTAAACTTTGCCTACGTCTCTGTCAGTCGCAAGGAAACTGTATTTGAAGGTGAAGGTGATTTTGTAGACATGTGTGAAAGACATGTTCTGAAATGCAAGTGTTGTTGTTTGGAGAGCACATCGGTTACGTGTCAGATGTGTAGCCAAGCAGTAATTTGTCGCCATAGCTGCAAATATTAGCCGGTAATATGAAGTGTTGTCAGCTAAAGTCTGATGATGCAGACGACCGTAAGGACGAAGTAACCAAGAGTACCGTTCGGTCGCGCCTCTTTAGCTCAGTGGTAGAGCACTGGTCTAATAAACCAGGGGTCGTAAGTTCCTTCCTCACAGGAGAAAGATGAATTTTGGAAATCAGTTGCGCGTAGTGGCCGTATAGCAAACAGTACCTGTGATTACGAACAATTAGCGACAGGCGTTTTTTTAAGAATTACTCTCAGATGCGATTAAGGCGAATGGCGCAGATAAAGCATTCGCCAAAGCGGTACAGCATAAGGTGGGACGAGGCAGTCTGAATTACATTTTATAGATGTATTTCTCACATATCTCAGAGCCTCTCGCGCTTTTCGTCGTCGTCGTCGTCGTCGTCGTCGTCGTCGTCGTCGTCGTCGCCACCGCCGCCGCTTCTGCAGAAGTAGCAAATGGCAATCGTAGCAAATGCGGCGAGGGACGCCCTGATTTCGATTCCGAATGCACAAAGTGTGTGGTCTTGCTTCTCAGTCTATATTTGGTCGGTTACGTCAGAGGTTGAATGTAACGAATGGGTGGGAAAGAGCAAGGGGCAGCGGCTGTGTAGAACGAAAACACAAATCCTCAGGGGTGTGAGCGTTTCGAGATGAGTCGTATACATGTAAATGTTGGTCGTCAGTGACCGTGTGGCCTAATGGATAAGGCGTCGGACTTCGGATCTGAATATTACAGGTTCGAATGCTGTCACGCTTGTGTTTTTCCAGTTCTGAAAAAGAAACATAACGTTTTAATGTAGCAATTGAGCAGTACGAAACCGTCTGAATGTTGCTGTTGACCATTTTTTGCTTGGAGATGCTCTTGAGCTTGAAACACACACAACAAGACCGGTGTTAACTAGCGAAATGGTCGGCAGAGTGCCGACACAGCGAGTTTTGACTATCACTTGCACATCTAAAACAACGTCGGAAAGTAACTCGTTCGGCTTTTGAGTCACATAAAGTATGTGTGTTAATTTTGACGCCACTAGCTCTGCATGTTGTCATGCAATTTCTTTACCTCTCAGAAAAGATTATGACATAAAAGTGAAGTACGTGACGAGTGTGACGTTAGGAAAACATTAGGCATCATGGAGAGATTCTGTATGGGACCACCCAACCCAAACGAGTACAGTGTGACGTGCTACCCAGGAGGTATTCACCGAGGTAGCCGGCTAGCTCAGTCGGTAGAGCGTCAGACTCTTAATTCCAGGGTCGTCGGTTCCAGCCAGACGCTGGGCGGAACGGAATTTTGTTCCGCTGCAGGTGTAAATTACCGTTTTTCTGATTAACGAGATTTAATGGAAATAGCAACTTTAAACTTTGCCTACGTCTCTGTCAGTCGCAAGGAAACTGTATTTGAAGCTGAAGGTGATTTTGTAGACATGTGTGAAAGACATGTTCTGAAATGCAAGTGTTGTTGTTTGGAGAGCACATCGGTTACGTGTCAGATGTGTAGCCAAGCAGTAATTTGTCGCCATAGCTGCAAATATTAGCCGGTAATATGAAGTGTTGTCAGCTAAAGTCTGATGATGCAGACGACCGTAAGGACGAAGTAACCAAGAGTACCGTTAGGCCGCGCCTCTTTAGCTCAGTGGTAGAGCACTGGTCTAATAAACCAGGGGTCGTAAGTTCCTTCCTCACAGGAGAAAGATGAATTTTGGAAATCAGTTGCGCGTCGTGGCCGTATAGCAAACAGTACCTGTGATTACGAACAATTAGCGACAGGCGTTTTTTTAAGAATTACTCTCAGATGCGATTAAGGCGAATGGCGCAGATAAAGCATTTGCCAAAGCGGTACAGCATAAGGTGGGACGAGGCAGTCTGAATTACATTTTATAGATGTATTTCTCACATATCTCAGAGCCTCTCGCGATATTCGTCGTCGTCGTCGTCGTCATCCCCGCGCCGCCGCTTCTGCAGAAGTAGCAAATGGCAATCGTAGCAAATGCGGCGAGGGACGCCCTGCCTTCGATTCCGAATGCACAAAGTGTGTGGTCTTGTTTCTCAGTCTATATTTGGTCGGTCACGTCAGAGGTTGAATGTAACGAATGGGTGGGAAAGAGCAAGGGGCAGCGGCTGTGTAGAACGAAAACACAAATCCTCAGGGGTGTGAGCGTTTCGAGATGAGTCGTATACATGTAAATGTTGGTCGTCAGTGACCGTGTGGCCTAATGGATAAGGCGTCGGACTTCGGATCTGAAGATTACAGGTTCGAATGCTGTCACGCTTGTGTTTTTCCAGTTCTGAAAAAGAAACATAACGTTTTAATGTAGCAATTGAGCAGTACGAAACCGTCTGAATGTTGCTGTTGACCATTTTTTGCTTGGAGATGCTCTTGAGCTTGAAACACACACAACAAGACCGGTGTTAACTAGCGAAATGGTCGGCAGAGTGCCGACACAGCGAGTTTTGACTATCACTTGCACATCTAAAACAACGTCGGAAAGTAACTCGTTCGGCTTTTGAGTCACATAAAGTATGTGTGTTAATTTTGACGCCACTAGCTCTGCATGTTGTCATGCAATTTCTTTACCTCTCAGAAAAGATTATGACATAAAAGTGAAGTACGTGACGAGTGTGACGTTAGGAAATCATTAGGCATCATGGAGAGATTCTGTATGGGACCACCCTACCCAAACGAGTACTGTGTGACGTGCTAACCGGCAGGTATTCACCGAGGTAGCCGGCTAGCTCAGTCGGTAGAGCGTCAGACTCTTAATCCCAGCGTCGTGGGTTCGAGCCAGACGCTGGGCGGAACGGAATTTTGTTCCGCTGCAGATGTAAATTACGGTTTTTCTGATTAACGAGTTTTAATGGAAATAGCAACTTTAAACTTTGCCTACGTCTCTGTCAGTCGCAAGGAAACTGTATTTGAAGGTGAAGGTGATTTTGTAGACATGTGTGAAAGACATGTTCTGAAATGCAAGTGTTGTTGTTTGGAGAGCACATCGGTTACGTGTCAGATGTGTAGCCAAGCAGTAATTTGTCGCCATAGCTGCAAATATTAGCCGGTAATATGAAGTGTTGTCAGCTAAAGTCTGATGATGCAGACGACCGTAAGGACGAAGTAACCAAGAGTACCGTTAGGCCGCGCCTCTTTAGCTCAGTGGTAGAGCACTGGTCTAATAAACCAGGGGTCGTAAGTTCCTTCCTCACAGGAGAAAGATGAATTTTGGAAATCAGTTGCGCGTAGTGGCCGTATAGCAAACAGTACCTGTGATTACGAACAATTAGCGACAGGCGTTTTTTTAAGAATTACTCTCAGATGCGATTAAGGCGAATGGCGCAGATAAAGCATTTGCCAAAGCGGTACAGCATAAGGTGGGACGAGGCAGTCTGAATTACATTTTATAGATGTATTTCTCACATATCTCAGAGCCTCTCGCGCTTTTCGTCGTCGTCGTCGTCGTCGTCGTCGTCGCCGCCGCCGCCGCTTCTGCAGAAGTAGCAAATGGCAATCGTAGCAAATGCGGCGAGGGACGCCCTGATTTCGATTCCGAATGCACAAAGTGTGTGGTCTTGCTTCTCAGTCTATATTTGGTCGGTTACGTCAGAGGTTGAATGTAACGAATGGGTGGGAAAGAGCAAGGGGCAGCGGCTGTGTAGAACGAAAACACAAATCCTCAGGGGTGTGAGCGTTTCGAGATGAGTCGTATACATGTAAATGTTGGTCGTCAGTGACCGTGTGGCCTAATGGATAAGGCGTCGGACTTCGGATCTGAAGAATACAGGTTCGAATGCTGTCACGCTTGTGTTTTTCCAGTTCTGATAAAGAAACATAACGTTTTAATGTAGCAATTGAGCAGTACGACACCGTCTGAATGTTGCTGTTGACCATTTTTTGCTTGGAGATGCTCTTGAGCTTGAAACACACACAACAAGACCGGTGTTAACTAGCGAAATGGTCGGCAGAGTGCCGACACAGCGAGTTTTGACTATCACTTGCACATCTAAAACAACGTCGGAAAGTAACTCGTTCGGCTTTTGAGTCACATAAAGTATGTGTGTTAATTTTGACGCCACTAGCTATGCATGTTGTCATGCAATTTCTTTACCTCTCAGAAATGATTATGACATAAAAGTGAAGTACGTGACGAGTGTGACGTTAGGAAAACATTAGGCAGCATGGAGAGATTCTGTATGGGACCACCCAACCCAAACGAGTACAGTGTGACGTGCTACCCGGGAGGTATTCACCGAGGTAGCCGGCTAGCTCAGTCGGTAGAGCGTCATACTCTTAATCCCAGGGTCGTGGGTTCCAGCCAGACGCTGGGCGGAACGGAATTTTGTTCCGCTGCAGGTGTAAATTACCGTTTTTCTGATTAACGAGATTTAATGGAAATAGCAACTTTAAACTTTGCCTACGTCTCTGTCAGTCGCAAGGAGACTGTATTTGAAGGTGAAGGTGATTTTGTAGACATGTGTGAAAGACATGTTCTGAAATGCAAGTGTTGTTGTTTGGAGAGCACATCGGTTACGTGTCAGATGTGTAGCCAAGCAGTAATTTGTCGCCATAGCTGCCAATATTGGCCGGTAATATGAACTGTTGTCAGCTAAAGTCTGATGATGCAGACGACCGTAAGGACGAAGTACCCAAGAGTACCGCTAGGCCGCGCCTCTTTAGCTCAGTGGTAGAGCACTGGTCTAATAAACCAGGGGTCGTAAGTTCCTTCCTCACAGGAGAAAGATGAATTTTGGAAATCAGTTGCGCGTCGTGGCCGTATAGCAAACAGTACCTGTGATGACGAACAATTAGCGAAAGGCGTTTTTTTGAGAATTACTCTCAGATGCGATTAAGGCGAATGGCGCAGATAAAGCATTTGCCAAAGCGGTACAGCATAAGGTGGGACGAGGCAGTCTGAATTACATTTTATAGATGTATTTCTCACATATCTCAGAGCCTCTCGCGATATTCGTCGTCGTCGTCGTCGTCATCCCCGCGCCGCCGCTTCTGCAGAAGTAGCAAATGGCAATCGTAGCAAATGCGGCGACGGACGCCCTGCCTTCGATTCCGAATGCACAAAGTGTGTGGTCTTGTTTCTCAGTCTATATTTGGTCGGTCACGTCAGAGGTTGAATGTAACGAATGGGTGGGAAAGAGCAAGGGGCAGCGGCTGTGTAGAACGAAAACACAAATCCTCAGGGGTGTGAGCGTTTCGAGATGAGTCGCATACATGTAAATGTTGGTCGTCAGTGACCGTGTGGCCTAATGGATAAGGCGTCGGACTTCGGATCTGAAGATTACAGGTTCGAATGCTGTCACGCTTGTGTTTTTCCAGTTCTGAAAAAGAAACATAACGTTTTAATGTAGCAATTGAGCAGTACGAAACCGTCTGAATGTTGCTGTTGACCATTTTTTGCTTGGAGATGCTCTTGAGCTTGAAACACACACAACAAGACCGGTGTTAACTAGCGAAATGGTCGGCAGAGTGCCGACACAGCGAGTTTTGACTATCACTTGCACATCTAAAACAACGTCGGAAAGTAACTCGTTCGGCTTTTGAGTCACATAAATTATGTGTGTTAATTTTGACGCCACTAGCTCTGCATGTTGTCATGCAATTTCTTTACCTCTCAGAAATGATTATGACATAAAAGTGAAGTACGTGACGAGTGTGACGTTAGGAAATCATTAGGCATCATGGAGAGATTCTGTATGGGACCACCCAACCCAAACGAGTACTGTGTGACGTGCTAACCGGCAGGTATTCACCGAGGTAGCCGGCTAGCTCAGTCGGTAGAGCGTCAGACTCTTAATCCCAGCGTCGTGGGTTCGAGCCAGACGCTGGGCGGAACGGAATTTTGTTCCGCTGCAGATGTAAATTACGGTTTTTCTGATTAACGAGTTTTAATGGAAATAGCAACTTTAAACTTTGCCTACGTCTCTGTCAGTCGCAAGGAAACTGTATTTGAAGGTGAAGGTGATTTTGTAGACATGTGTGAAAGACATGTTCTGAAATGCAAGTGTTGTTGTTTGGAGAGCACATCGGTTACGTGTCAGATGTGTAGCCAAGCAGTAATTTGTCGCCATAGCTGCAAATATTAGCCGGTAATATGAAGTGTTGTCAGCTAAAGTCTGATGATGCAGACGACCGTCAGGACGAAGTAACCAAGAGTACCGTTAGGCCGCGCCTCTTTAGCTCAGTGGTAGAGCACTGGTCTAATAAACCAGGGGTCGTAAATTCCTTCCTCACAGGAGAAAGATGAATTTTGGAAATCAATTGCGCGTAGTGGCCGTATAGCAAACAGTACCTGTGATTACGAACAATTAGCGACAGGCGTTTTTTTAAGAATTACTCTCAGATGCGATTAAGGCGAATGGCGCAGATAAAGCATTTGCCAAAGCGGTACAGCATAAGGTGGGACGAGGCAGTCTGAATTACATTTTATAGATGTATTTCTCACATATCTCAGAGCCTCTCGCGCTTTTCGTCGTCGTCGTCGTCGTCGTCGTCGTCGTCGTCGCCGCCGCCGCCGCTTCTGCAGAAGTAGCAAATGGCAATCGTAGCAAATGCGGCGATTCCGAATGCACAAAGTGTGTGGTCTTGCTTCTCAGTCTATACTTGGTCGGTTACGTCAGAGGTTGAATGTAACGAATGGGTGGGAAAGAGCAAGGGGCAGCGGCTGTGTAGAACGAAAACACAAATCCTCAGGGGTGTGAGCGTTTCGAGATGAGTCGTATACATGTAAATGTTGGTCGTCAGTGACCGTGTGGCCTAATGGATAAGGCGTCGGACTTCGGATCTGAATATTACAGGTTCGAATGCTGTCACGCTTGTGTTTTTCCAGTTCTGAAAAAGAAACATAACGTTTTAATGTAGCAATTGTTCATTACGAAACCGTCTGAATGTTGCTGTTGACCATTTTTTGCTTGGAGATGCTCTTGAGCTTGAAACACACACAACAAGACCGGTGTTAACTAGCGAAATGGTCGGCAGAGTGCCGACACAGCGAGTTTTGACTATCACTTGCACATCTAAAACAACGTCGGAAAGTAACTCGTTCGGCTTTTGAGTCACATAAAGTATGTGTGTTAATTTTGACGCCACTAGCTCTGCATGTTGTCATGCAATTTCTTTACCTCTCAGAAATGATTATGACATAAAAGTGAAGTACGTGACGAGTGTGACGTTAGGAAAACATTAGGCATCATGGAGAGATTCTGTATGGGACCACCCAACCCAAACGAGTACAGTGTGACGTGCTACCCGGGAGGTATTCACCGAGGTAGCCGGCTAGCTCAGTCGGTAGAGCGTCAGACTCTTAATCCCAGGGTCGTGGGTTCCAGCCAGACGCTGGGCGGAACGGAATTTTGTTCCGCTGCAGGTGTAAATTACCGTTTTTCTGATTAACGAGATTTAATGGAAATAGCAACTTTAAACTTTGCCTACGTCTCTGTCAGTCGCAAGGAAACTGTATTTGAAGGTGAAGGTGATTTTGTAGACATGTGTGAAAGACATGTTCTGAAATGCAAGTGTTGTTGTTTGGAGAGCACATGGGTTACGTGTCAGATGTGTAGCCAAGCAGTAATTTGTCGCCATAGCTGCAAATATTAGCCGGTAATATGAAGTGTTGTCAGCTAAAGTCTGATGATGCAGACAACCGTAAGGACGAAGTACCCAAGAATACCGCTAGGCCGCGCCTCTTTAGCTCAGTGGTAGAGCACTGGTGTAATAACCAGGGGTCGTAAGTTCCATCCTCACAGGAGAAAGATGAATTTTGGAAATCAGTTGCGCGTCGTGGCCGTATAGCAAAGAGTACCTGTGATGACGAACAATTAGCGACAGGGGTTTTTTTAAGAATTACTCTCAGATGCGATTAAGGCGAATGGCGCAGATAAAGCATTTGCCAAAGCGGTACAGCATAAGGTGGGGCGAGGCAGTCTGAATTACATTTTATAGATGTATTTCTCACATATCTCAGAGCCTCTCGCGATATTCGTCGTCGTCGTCATCGTCGCCGCCGCCGCTTCTGCAGAAGTAGCAAATGGCAATCGTAGCAAATGCGGCGAGGGACGCCCTGCCTTCGATTCCGAATGCACAAAGTGTGTGGTCTTGTTTCTCAGTCTATATTTGGTCGGTCACGTCAGAGGTTGAATGTAACGAATGGGTGGGAAAGAGCAAGGGGCAGCGGCTGTGTAGAACGAAAACACAAATCCTCAGGGGTGTGAGCGTTTCGAGATGAGTCGTATACATATAAATGTTGGTCGTCAGTGACCCTGTGGCCTAATGCATAAGGCGTCAGACTTCGGATCTGAAGATTACAGGTTCGAATGCTGTCACGCTCGTTTTTTTCAGGTTCTGAAAAAGAAACATAACGTTTTAATGTAGCAATTGAGCAGTACGAAACCGTCTGAATGTTGCTGTTGACCATTTTTTTGCTTGGAGATGCTCTTGAGCTTGAAACACACACAACAAGACCGGTGTTAACTAGCGAAATGGTCGGCAGAGTGCCGACACAGCGAGTTTTGACTGTCACTTGCACATCTAAAACAACGTCGGAAAGTAACTCGTTCGGCTTTTGAGTCACATAAAGTATGTGTGTTAATTTTGACGCCACTAGCTCTGCATGTTGTCATGCAATTTCTTTACCTCTCAGAAATGATTATGACATAAAAGTGAAGTACGTGACGAGTGTGACGTTAGGAAAACATTAGGCATCATGGAGAGATTCTGTATGGGACCACCCAACCCAAACGAGTACTGTGTGACGTGCTACCCGGCAGGTATTCGCCGAGGTAGCCGGCTAGCGCAGTCGGTAGAGTGTCAGACTCTTAATCCCAGGGTCGTGGGTTCGAGCCACACGCTGGGAGGAACGTAATTTTGTTCCGCTGCAGATGTAAATTACCGTTTTTCTGATTAACGAGATGTAATGGAAAAAGCAACTTTAAACTTTGCCTATGTCTCTGTCAGTCACAAGAAAACTGTATTTGAAGGTGAAGGTGATTTTGTAGACATGTGTGAAAGACATGTTCTGAAATGCAAGTGTTGTTGTTTGGAGAGAACATTGGTTACGTGTCAGATGTGTAGCTAAGCAGTAATGGGTCGTCATAGCTGCAAATATTAGCCTGTAATATGAAGTGTTGTCAGCTAAAGTCTGATGATGCAGACGACCGTAAGGACGAAGTACCCAAGAGTACCGCTAGGCCGCGCCTCTTTAGCTCAGTGGTAGAGCACTGGTCTAATAAACCAGGGGTCGTAAGTTCCTTCCTCACAGGAGAAAGATGAATTTTGGAAATCAGTTGCGCGTCGTGGCCGTATAGCAAACAGTATCTGTGATGACGAACAATTAGCGACAGGCGTTTTTTTAAGAATTACTCTCAGATGTGATTAAGGCGAATGGCGCAGATAAAGCATTTATCAAAGCGGTACAGCGTACGGTTGGACGAGGCAGTCTGAATTACATTTTATAGATGTATTTCTCACATATCTTAGAGCCTCTCGCGGTCGTCGTCGTCGTCGTCGTCGTCGTCGTCGGCGCCGCCGCCGCTTCTGCAGAAGTAGCAAATGGCCAGCGTAGCAAATGCGGCGAGGGACGCCCTGCCTTCGATTCCGAATGCACAAAGTGTGTGGTCTTGTTTCTCAGTCTATATTTGGTCGGTCTCGTCAGAGGTTGAATGTAACGAATGGGTGGGAAAGAGCAAGGGGCAGCGGCTGTGTAGAACGAAAACACAAATCCTCAGGGGTGTGAGCGTTTCGAGATGAGTCGTATACATGTAAATGTTGCTCGTCAGTGTCCGTGTGGCCTAATGGATAAGGCGTCGGACTTCGGATCTGAAGATTACAGGTTCGAATGCTGTCACGCTTGTTTTTTTCCAATTCTGAAAAAGAAACATACCGTTTTAATGTAGCAATTGAGCAGAACGAAACCGTCTGAATGGTGCTGTTGACCATTTTTTGCTTGGAGATGCTCTTGAGCTTGAAACACACACAGCAAGACCGGTGTTAACTAGCGAAATGGTCGGCAGAGTGCCGACACCGCGAGTTTTGACTGGCACTTGCACATCTAAAACAACGTCGGAAAGTAACTCGTTCGGCTTTTGAGTCACATAAAGTATGTGTGTTAATTTTGACGCCACTAGCTCTGCTTGTTGTCATGCAATTTCTTTGCCTCTCAGAAATGATTATGACATAAAAGTGAAGTACGTGACGAGTGTGACGTTAGGAAAACATTAGGCAGCATGGAGAGATTCTGTATGGGACCACCCAACCCAAACGAGTACTGTGTGACGTGCTACCCGGCAAGTATTCACGGAGGTAGCCGGCTATCTCAGTCGGTAGAGCGTCAGACTGTTAATCCCAGGGTCGTGGGTTCGAGCCAGACGCTGTGCGGAACGGAATTTTGTTCCGCTGCAGGTGTAAATTACCGTTTTTCTGATTAACGAGATTTAATGGAAATAGCAAATTTAAACTTTGCCTACGTCTCTGTCAGTCGCAAGGAAACTGTATTTGAAGGTGAAGGTGATTTTGTAGACATGTGTGAAAGACATGTTCTGAAATGCAAGTGTTGTGGTTTGGAGAGCACATCGTTTACGTGTCAGATGTGTAGCCAAGCAGTAATTTGTCGCCATAGCTGCAAATATTAGCCGGTAATATGAAGTGTTGTCAGCTAAAGTCTGATGATGCAGACGACCGTAAGGACGAAGTACCCAAGAGTACCGCTAGGCCGCGCCTCTTTAGCTCAGTGGTAGAGCACTGGTCTAATAAACCAGGGGTCGTAAGTTCCATCCTCACAGGAGAAAGATGAATTTTGGAAATCAGTTGCGCGTCGTGGCCGTATAGCAAACAGTACCTGTGATGACGAACAATTAGGGACAGGCGTATTTTTAAGATTTAGTCTCAGATGTGATTAAGGCGAATGGCGCAGATAAAGCATTTGCCAAAGTGGTACAGCATAAGGTGGGACGAGGCAGTCTGAATTACATTTTATAGATGTATTTCTCACATATCTTAGAGCCTCTCGCGATCTTCGTCGTCGTCGTCGTCGTCGTCGTCGTCGTCGCCGCCGCCGCTTCTGCAGAAGTAGCAAATGGCCAGCGTAGCAAATCCGGCGAGGGACGCCCTGCCTTCGATTCCGAATGCACAAAGTGTGTGGTCTTGTTTCTCAGTCTATATTTGGTCGGTCTCGTAAGAGGTTGAATGTACCGAGTGGGTGGGAAAGAGCAAGCGGCAGCGGCTGTGTAGAACGAAAACACAAATCCTCAGGGGTGTGAGCGTTTCGAGATGAGTCGTATACAAGTTATAGTTAATCGTCAGTGACCGTGTGGCCTAATGGATAAGGCGTCGGACTTCGGATTTGAAGATTACAGGTTCGAATGCTGTCACGCTCGTTTTTTTCAGGTTCTGAAAAAGAAACATACCGTTTTAATGTAGCAATTGAGCACTACGAAACCGTCTGAATGTTGCTGTTGACCATTTTTTGCTTGGAGATGCTCTTGAGCTTGAAACACACACAACAAGACCGGTGTTAACTAGCGAAATGGTCGGCAGAGTGCCGACACCGCGAGTTTTGACTGGCACTTACACCTCTGAAACAACGTCGGAAAGTAACTCGTTCGGCTTTTGAGTCACATAAAGTATGTGTGTTAATTTTGACGCAACTAGCTCTGCATGTTGTCATGCAATTTTCTTACCTCTCAGAAATGATTATGACATAAAAGTGAAGTACGTGACGAGTGTGACGTTAGGAAAACATTAGGCAGCATGGAGAGATTCTGTATGGGACCACCCAACCCAAACGAGTACTGTGTGACGTGCTACCCGGCAGGTATTCGCCGAGGTAGCCGGCTAGCGCAGTCGGTAGAGCGTCAGACTCTTAATCCCAGGGTCGTGGGTTCGAGCCACACGCTGGGAGGAACGGAATTTTGTTCCGCTGCAGATGTAAATTACCGTTTTTCTGATTAACGAGATGTAATGGAAAAAGCAACTTTAAACTTTGCCTATGTCTCTGTCAGTCACAAGAAAACTGTATTTGAAGGTGAAGGTGATTTTGTAGACATGTGTGAAAGACATGTTCTGAAATGCAAGTGTTGTTGTTTGGAGAGAACATTGGTTACGTGTCAGATGTGTAGCTAAGCAGTAATGGGTCGTCATAGCTGCAAATATTAGCCGGTAATATGAAGTGTTGTCAGCTGAAGTCGGATGATGCAGACGACCGTAAGGACGAAGTACCCAAGAGTACCGCTAGGCCGCGCCTCTTTAGCTCAGCGGTAGAGCAGTGTTCTAATAAACCAGGAGTCGTAAGTTCCATCCTAACAGGAGAAAGATGAATTTTGGAAATCAGTTGCGCGTCGTGGCCGTATAGCAAACAGTATCTGTGATGACGAACAATTAGCGACAGGCGTTTTTTTAAGAATTACTCTCAGATGTGATTAAGGCGAATGGCGCAGATAAAGCATTTACCAAAGCGGTACAGCATAAGGTGGGACGAGGCAGTCTGAATTACATTTTATAGATGTATTTCTCACATATCTTAGAGCCTCTCGCGGTCGTCGTCGTCGTCGTCGTCGTCGTCGGCGGCGGCGGCGGCGGCGCCGCCGCCGCCGCTTCTGCAGAAGTAGCAAATGGCCAGCGTAGCAAATCCGGCGAGGGACGCCCTGCCTTCGATTCCGAATGCACAAAGTGTGTGGTCTTGTTTCTCAGTCTATATTTGGTCGGTCTCGTAAGAGGTTGAATGTACCGAGTGGGTGGGAAAGAGCAAGCGGCAGCGGCTGTGTAGAACGAAAACACAAATCCTCAGGGGTGTGAGCGTTTCGAGATGAGTCGTATACATGTTACAGTTGGTCGTCAGTGACCGTGTGGCCTAATGGATAAGGCGTCGGACTTCGGATCTGAAGTTTACAGGTTCGAATGCTGTCACCCTCGTGTTTTTCCAGTTCTGAAAAGGAAACATACCGTTTCAATGTAGCAATTGAGCAATACGAAACCGTCTGAATGTTGCTGTTGACCATTTTTTGCTTGGAGATGCTCTTGAGCTTGAAACACACGCAACAAGACCGGTGTTAACTAGCGAAATGATCGGCAGAGTGCCGACACCGCGAGTTTTGACTGGCACTTACACATCTGAAACAACGTCGGAAAGTAACTCGTTCGGCTTTTGAGTCACATAAAGTATGTGTGTTAATTTTGACGCCACTAGCTCTGCATGTTGTCATGCAATTTCCTTACCTCTCAGAAATGATTATGACATAAAAGTGAAGTACGTGACGAGTGTGACGTTAGGAAAACATTAGGCATCATGGAGAGATTCTGTATGGGACCACCCAACCCAAACGAGTACTGTGTGACGTGCTACCCGGCAGGTATTCGCCGAGGTAGCCGGCTAGCGCAGTCGGTAGAGCGTCAGACTCTTAATCCCAGGGTCGTGGGTTCGAGCCACACGCTGGGAGGAACGTAATTTTGTTCCGCTGCAGATGTAAATTACCGTTTTTCTGATTAACGAGATGTAATGGAAAAAGCAACTTTAAACTTTGCCTATGTCTCTGTCAGTCACAAGAAAACTGTATTTGAAAGTGAAGGTGATTTTGTAGACATGTGTGAAAGACATGTTCTGAAATGCAAGTGTTGTTGTTTGGAGAGAACATTGGTTACGTGTCAGATGTGTAGCTAAGCAGTAATGGGTCGTCATAGCTGCAAATATTAGCCGGTAATATGAAGTGTTGTCAGCTAAAGTCTGATGATGCAGACGACCGTAAGGACGAAGTACCCAAGAGTACCGCTAGGCCGCGCCTCTTTAGCTCAGTGCTAGAGCACTGGTCTAATAAACCAGGGGTCGTAAGTTCCTTCCTCACAGGAGAAAGATGAATTTTGGAAATCAGTTGCGCGTCGTGGCCGTATAGCAAACAGTATCTGTGATGACGAACAATTAGCGACAGGCGTTTTTTTAAGAATTACTCTCAGATGTGATTAAGGCGAATGGCGCAGATAAAGCATTTACCAAAGCGGTACAGCATAAGGTGGGACGAGGCAGTCTGAATTACATTTTATAGATGTATTTCTCACATATCTCAGAGCCTCTCGCGGTCGTCGTCGTCGTCGTCGTCGGCGGCGGCGGCGGCGGCGGCGCCGCCGCCGCCGCTTCTGCAGAAGTAGCAAATGGCCAGCGTAGCAAATCCGGCGAGGGACGCCCTGCCTTCGATTCCGAATGCACAAAGTGTGTGGTCTTGTTTCTCAGTCTATATTTGGTCGGTCTCGTAAGAGGTTGAATGTACCGAGTGGGTGGGAAAGAGCAAGCGGCAGCGGCTGTGTAGAACGAAAACACAAATCCTCAGGGGTGTGAGCGTTTCGAGATGAGTCGTATACATGTTACAGTTGGTCGTCAGTGACCGTGTGGCCTAATGGATAAGGCGTCGGACTTCGGATCTGAAGTTTACAGGTTCGAATGCTGTCACCCTCGTGTTTTTCCAGTTCTGAAAAGGAAACATACCGTTTCAATGTAGCAATTGAGCAATACGAAACCGTCTGAATGTTGCTGTTGACCATTTTTTGCTTGGAGATGCTCTTGAGCTTGAAACACACGCAACAAGACCGGTGTTAACTAGCGAAATGATCGGCAGAGTGCCGACACCGCGAGTTTTGACTGGCACTTACACATCTGAAACAACGTCGGAAAGTAACTCGTTCGGCTTTTGAGTCACATAAAGTATGTGTGTTAATTTTGACGCCACTAGCTCTGCATGTTGTCATGCAATTTCCTTACCTCTCAGAAATGATTATGACATAAAAGTGAAGTACGTGACGAGTGTGACGTTAGGAAAACATTAGGCATCATGGAGAGATTCTGTATGGGACCACCCAACCCAAACGAGTACTGTGTGACGTGCTACCCGGCAGGTATTCGCCGAGGTAGCCGGCTAGCGCAGTCGGTAGAGCGTCAGACTCTTAATCCCAGGGTCGTGGGTTCGAGCCACACGCTGGGAGGAACGTAATTTTGTTCCGCTGCAGATGTAAATTACCGTTTTTCTGATTAACGAGATGTAATGGAAAAAGCAACTTTAAACTTTGCCTATGTCTCTGTCAGTCACAAGAAAACTGTATTTGAAAGTGAAGGTGATTTTGTAGACATGTGTGAAAGACATGTTCTGAAATGCAAGTGTTGTTGTTTGGAGAGAACATTGGTTACGTGTCAGATGTGTAGCTAAGCAGTAATGGGTCGTCATAGCTGCAAATATTAGCCGGTAATATGAAGTGTTGTCAGCTAAAGTCTGATGATGCAGACGACCGTAAGGACGAAGTACCCAAGAGTACCGCTAGGCCGCGCCTCTTTAGCTCAGTGCTAGAGCACTGGTCTAATAAACCAGGGGTCGTAAGTTCCTTCCTCACAGGAGAAAGATGAATTTTGGAAATCAGTTGCGCGTCGTGGCCGTATAGCAAACAGTATCTGTGATGACGAACAATTAGCGACAGGCGTTTTTTTAAGAATTACTCTCAGATGTGATTAAGGCGAATGGCGCAGATAAAGCATTTACCAAAGCGGTACAGCGTACGGTTGGACGAGGCAGTCTGAATTACATTTTATAGATGTATTTCTCACATATCTTAGAGCCTCTCGCGGTCGTCGTCGTCGTCGTCGTCGTCGTCGTCGTCGTCGTCGTCGTCGCCGCCGCCGCCGCCGCTTCTGCAGAAGTAGCAAATGGCCAGCGTAGCAAATGCGGCGAGGGACGCCCTGCCTTCGATTCCGAATGCACAAAGTGTGTGGTCTTGTTTCTCAGTCTATATTTGGTCGGTCTCGTCAGAGGTTGAATGTAACGAATGGGTGGGAAAGAGCAAGGGGCAGCGGCTGTGTAGAACGAAAACACAAATCCTCAGGGGTGTGAGCGTTTCGAGATGAGTCGTATACATGTAAATGTTGGTCGTCAGTGTCCGTGTGGCCTAATGGATAAGGCGTCGGACTTCGGATCTGAAGATTACAGGTTCGAATGCTGTCACGCTTGTTTTTTTCCAATTCTGAAAGAGAAACATACCGTTTTAATGTAGCAATTGAGCAGAACGAAACCGTCTGAATGGTGCTGTTGACCATTTTTTGCTTGGAGATGCTCTTGAGCTTGAAACACACACAGCAAGACCGGTGTTAACTAGCGAAATGGTCGGCAGAGTGCCGACACCGCGAGTTTTGACTGGCACTTGAACATCTAAAACAACGTCGGAAAGTAACTCGTTCGGCTTTTGAGTCACATAAAGTATGTGTGTTAATTTTGACGCCACTAGCTCTGCTTGTTGTCATGCAATTTCTTTGCCTCTCAGAAATGATTATGACATAAAAGTGAAGTACGTGACGAGTGTGACGTTAGGAAAACATTAGGCAGCATGGAGTGATTCTGTATGGGACCACCCAACCCAAACGAGTACTGTGTGACGTGCTACCCGGCAAGTATTCACCGAGGTAGCCGGCTATCTCAGTCGGTAGAGCGTCAGACTGTTAATCCCAGGGTCGTGGGTTCGAGCCAGACGCTGTGCGGAACGGAATTTTGTTCCGCTGCAGGTGTAAATTACCGTTTTTCTGATTAACGAGATTTAATGGAAATAGCAATTTTAAACTTTGCCTACGTCTCTGTCAGTCGCAAGGAAACTGTATTTGAAGGTGAAGGTGATTTTGTAGACCTGTGTGAAAGACATGTTCTGAAATGCAAGTGTTGTGGTTTGGAGAGCACATCGTTTACGTGTCAGATGTGTAGCCAAGCAGTAATTTGTCGCCATAGCTGCAAATATTAGCCGGTAATATGAAGTGTTGTCAGCTAAAGTCTGATGATGCAGACGACCGTAAGGACGAAGTACCCAAGAGTACCGCTAGGCCGCGCCTCTTTAGCTCAGTGGTAGAGCACTGGTCTAATAAACCAGGGGTCGTAAGTTCCATCCTCACAGGAGAAAGATGAATTTTGGAAATCAGTTGCGCGTCGTGGCCGTATAGCAAACAGTACCTGTGATGACGAACAATTAGGGACAGGCGTATTTTTAAGATTTAGTCTCAGATGTGATTAAGGCGAATGGCGCAGATAAAGCATTTGCCAAAGTGGTACAGCATAAGGTGGGACGAGGCTAATATCTTAGAGCCTCTCGCGATCTTCGTCGTCGTCGTCGTCGTCGTCGTCGTCGCCGCCGCCGCTTCTGCAGAAGTAGCAAATGGCCATCGTAGCAAATGCGGCGAGGGACGCCCTGCCTTCGATTCCGAATGCACAAAGTGTGTGGTCTTGTTTCTCAGTGTATATTTGGTCGGTCTCGTCAGAGTATGAATGTACCGAGTGGGTGGGAAAGAGCAAGCGGCAGCGGCTGTGTAGAACGGAAACACAAATCCTCAGGGGTGTGAGCGTTTCGAGATGAGTCGTATACATGTAAATGTTGGTCGTCAGTGACCGTGTGGCCTAATGGATAAGGCGTCGGGCTTCGGATTTGAAGATTACAGGTTCGAATGCTGTCACGCTCGTGTTTTTCCAGTTCTGAAAAAGAAACATACCGTTTTAATGTAGCAATTGAGCACTACGAAACCGTCTGAATGTTGCTGTTGACCATTTTTTGCTTGGAGATGCTCTTGAGCTTGAAACACACACAACAAGACCGGTGTAAACTAGCGAAATGGTCGGCAGAGTGCCGATACCGCGAGTTTTGACTGGCACTTACACATCTAAAACAACGTCGGAAAGTAACTCGTTCGGCTTTTGAGTCACATAAAGTATGTGTGTTAATTTTGACGCAACTAGCTCTGCATGTTGTCATGCCATTTCTTTACCTCTCAGAAATGATTATGACATAAAAGTGAAGTACGTGACGAGTGTGACGTTAGGAAAACATTAGGCAGCATGGAGAGATTCTGTATGGGACCACCCAACCCAAACGAGAACTGTGTGACATGCTACCCGGCAGGTATTCGCCGAGGTAGCCGGCTAGCGCAGTCGGTAGAGCGTCAGACTCTTAATCCCAGGGTCGTGGGTTCGAGCCACACGCTGGGAGGAACGGAATTTTGTTCCGCTGCAGATGTAAATTACCGTTTTTCTGATTAACGAGATGTAATGGAAAAAGCAACTTTAAACTTTGCCTATGTCTCTGTCAGTCACAAGAAAACTGTATTTGAAGGTGAAGGTGATTTTGTAGACATGTGTGAAAGACATGTTCTGAAATGCAAGTGTTGTTGTTTGGAGAGAACATTGGTTACGTGTCAGATGTGTAGCTAAGCAGTAATGGGTCGTCATAGCTGCAAATATTAGCCGGTAATATGAAGTGTTGTCAGCTGAAGTCGGATGATGCAGACGACCGTAAGGACGAAGTACCCAAGAGTACCGCTAGGCCGCGCCTCTTTAGCTCAGCGGTAGAGCAGTGTTCTAATAAACCAGGAGTCGTAAGTTCCATCCTAACAGGAGAAAGATGAATTTTGGAAATCAGTTGCGCGTCGTGGCCGTATAGCAAACAGTATCTGTGATGACGAACAATTAGCGACAGGCGTTTTTTTAAGAATTACTCTCAGATGTGATTAAGGCGAATGGCGCAGATAAAGCATTTACCAAAGCGGTACAGCATAAGGTGGGACGAGGCAGTCTGAATTACATTTTATAGATGTATTTCTCACATATCTCAGAGCCTCTCGCGGTCGTCGTCGTCGTCGTCGTCGTCGTCGTCGGCGCCGCCGCCGCCGCATCTGCAGAAGTAGCAAATGGCCAGCGTAGCAAATCCGGCGAGGGACGCCCTGCCTTCGATTCCGAATGCACAAAGTGTGTGGTCTTGTTTCTCAGTCTATATTTGGTCGGTCTCGTAAGAGGTTGAATGTACCGAGTGGGTGGGAAAGAGCAAGCGGCAGCGGCTGTGTAGAACGAAAACACAAATCCTCAGGGGTGTGAGCGTTTCGAGATGAGTCGTATACAAGTTATAGTTAATCGTCAGTGACCGTGTGGCCTAATGGATAAGGCGTCGGACTTCGGATTTGAAGATTACAGGTTCGAATGCTGTCACGCTCGTTTTTTTCCAGTTCTGAAAAAGGAACATACCGTTTTAATGTAGCAATTGAGCACTACGAAACCGTCTGAATGTTGCTGTTGACCATTTTTTGCTTGGAGATGCTCTTGAGCTTGAAACACACACAACAAGACCGGTGTTAACTAGCGAAATGGTCGGCAGAGTGCCGACACCACGAGTTTTGACTGGCACTTACACATCTGAAACAACGTCGGAAAGTAAATCGTTCGGCTTTTGAGTCACATAAAGTATGTGTGTTAATTTTGACGCAACTAGCTCTGCATGTTGTCATGCAATTTCCTTACCTCTCAGAAATGATTATGACATAAAAGTGAAGTACGTGACGAGTGTGACGTTAGGAAAACATTAGGCAGCATGGAGAGATTCTGTATGGGACCACCCAACCCAAACGAGTACTGTGTGACGTGCTACCCGGCAGTTATTCGCCGAGGTAGCTGGCTAGTGCAGTCTGTAGAGCGTCAGACTCTTAATCCCAGGGTCGTGGGTTCGAGCCACACGCTGGGAGGAACGGAATTTTGTTCCGCAGCAGTTGTAAATTACCGTTTTTCTGATTAACGAGATGTAATGGAAAAAGCAACTTTAAACTTCGCCTATGTCTCTGACAGTCACAAGAAAACTGTATTTGAAGGTGAAGGTGACTTTGTAGACATGTGTGAAAGACATGTTCTGAAATGCAAGTGTTGTTGTTTGGAGAGAACATTGGTTACGTGTCAGATGTGTAGCTAAGCAGTAATGGGTCGTCATAGCTGCAAATATTAGCCGGTAATATGAAGTGTTGTCAGCTGAAGTCGGATGATGCAGACGACCGTGAGGACGAAGTACCCAAGAGTACCGCTAGGCCGCGCCTCTTTAGCTCAGTGGTAGAGCATTGGTCTAATAAACCAGGGGTCGTAAGTTCCATCCTAACAGGAGAAAGATGAATTTTGGAAATCAGTTGCGCGTCGTGGCCGTATAGCAAACAGTATCTGTGATGACAAACAATTAGCGACAGGCGTTTTTTTAAGAATTACTCTCAGATGTGATTAAGGCGAATGGCGCAGATAAAGCATTTACCAAAGCGGTACAGCATAAGGTGGGACGAGGCAGTCTGAATTACATTTTATAGATGTATTTCTCACATATCTCAGAGCCTCTCGCGGTCGTCGTCGTCGTCGTCGTCGTCGTCGGCGCCGCCGCCGCCGCATCTGCAGAAGTAGCAAATGGCCAAGGTAGCAAATCCGGCGAGGGACGCCCTGCCTTCGATTCCGAATGCACAAAGTGTGTGGTCTTGTTTCTCAGTCTATATTTGGTCGGTCTCGTAAGAGGTTGAATGTACCGAGTGGGTGGGAAAGAGCAAGCGGCAGCGGCTGTGTAGAACGAAAACACAAATCCTCAGGGGTGTGAGCATTTCGAGATGAGTCGTATACAAGTTATAGTTAATCGTCAGTGACCGTGTGGCCTAATGGATAAGGCGTCGGCCTTCGGATTTGAAGATTACAGGTTCGAATGCTGTCACGCTCGTTTTTTTCCAGTTCTGAAAAAGAAACATACCGTTTTAATGTAGCAATTGAGCACTACGAAACCGTCTGAATGTTGCTGTTGACCATTTTTTGCTTGGAGATGCTCTTGAGCTTGAAACACACACAACAAGACCGGTGTTAACTAGCGAAATGGTCGGCAGAGTGCCGACACCACGAGTTTTGACTGGCACTTACACATCTGAAACAACGTCGGAAAGTAAATCGTTCGGCTTTTGAGTCACATAAAGTATGTGTGTTAATTTTGACGCAACTAGCTCTGCATGTTGTCATGCAATTTCCTTACCTCTCAGAAATGATTATGACATAAAAGTGAAGTACGTGACGAGTGTGACGTTAGGAAAACATTAGGCAGCATGGAGAGATTCTGTATGGGACCACCCAACCCAAACGAGTACTGTGTGACGTGCTACCCGGCAGTTATTAGCCGAGGTAGCCGGCTAGTGCAGTCGGTAGAGCGTCAGACTCTTAATCCCAGGGTCGTGGGTTCGAGCCACACGCTGGGAGGAACGGAATTTTGTTCCGCAGCAGTTGTAAATTACCGTTTTTCTGATTAACGAGATGTAATGGAAAAAGCAACTTTAAACTTTGCCTATGTCTCTGACAGTCACAAGAAAACTGTATTTGAAGGTGAAGGTGACTTTGTAGACATGTGTGAAAGACATGTTCTGAAATGCAAGTGTTGTTGTTTGGAGAGAACATTGGTTACGTGTCAGATGTGTAGCTAAGCAGTAATGGGTCGTCATAGCTGCAAATATTAGCCGGTAATATGAAGTGTTGTCAGCTGAAGTCGGATGATGCAGACGTCCGTGAGGACGAAGTACCCAAGAGTACCGCTAGGCCGCGCCTCTTTAGCTCAGCGGTAGAGCAGTGTTCTAATGAACCAGGAGTCGTAAGTTCCATCCTAACAGGAGAAAGATGAATTTTGGAAATCAGTTGCGCGTCGTGGCCGTATAGCAAACAGTATCTGTGATGACGAACAATTAGCGACAGGCGTTTTTTTAAGAATTACTCTCAGATGTGATTAAGGCGAACGGCGCAGATAAAGCTTTTACCAAAGCGGTACAGCATAAGGTGGGACGAGGCAGTCTGAATTACATTTTATAGATGTATTTCTCACATATCTCAGAGCCTCTCGCGGTCGTCGTCGTTGTCGTCGTCGGCGGCGGCGGCGGCGGCGCCGCCGCCGCCGCTTCTGCAGAAGTAGCAAATGGCCAGCGTAGCAAATCCGGCGAGGGACGCCCTGCCTTCGATTCCGAATGCACAAAGTGTGTGGTCTTGTTTCTCAGTCTATATTTGGTCGGTCTCGTAAGAGGTTGAATGTTCCGAGTGGGTGGGAAAGAGCAAGCGGCAGCGGCTGTGTAGAACGAAAACACAAATCCTCAGGGGTGTGAGCGTTTCGAGATGAGTCGTATACATGTTATAGTTGGTCGTCAGTGACCGTGTGGCCTAATGGATAAGGCGTCGGACTTCGGATTTGAAGATTACAGGTTCGAATGCTGTCACGCTCGTTTTTTTCAGGTTCTGAAAAAGAAACATACCGTTTTAATGTAGCAATTGAGCACTACGAAACCGTCTGAATGTTGCTGTTGACCATTTTTTGCTTGGAGATGCTCTTGAGCTTGAAACACACACAACAAGACCGGTGTTAACTAGCGAAATGGTCGGCAGAGTGCCGACACCGCGAGTTTTGACTGGCACTTACACCTCTGAAACAACGTCGGAAAGTAACTCGTTCGGCTTTTGAGTCACATAAAGTATGTGTGTTAATTTTGACGCAACTAGCTCTGCATGTTGTCATGCAATTTTCTTACCTCTCAGAAATGATTATGACATAAAAGTGAAGTACGTGACGAGTGTGACGTTAGGAGAACATTAGGCAGCATGGAGAGATTCTGTATGGGACCACCCAACCCAAACGAGTACTGTGTGACGTGCTACCCGGCAGGTATTCGCCGAGGTAGCCGGCTAGCGCAGTCGGTAGAGCGTCAGACTCTTAATCTCAGGGTCGTCGGTTCGAGCCACACGCTGGGAGGAACGGAATTTTGTTCCGCAGCAGATGTAAATTACCGTTTTTCTGATTAACGAGATGTAATGGAAAAAGCAACTTTAAACTTTGCCTATGTCTCTGACAGTCACAAGAAAACTGTATTTGAAGGTGAAGGTGATTTTGTAGACATGTGTGAAAGACATGTTCTGAAATGCAAGTGTTGTTGTTTGGAGAGAACATTGGTTACGTGTCAGATGTGTAGCTAAGCAGTAATGGGTCGTCATAGCTGCAAATATTAGCCGGTAATATGAAGTGTTGTCAGCTGAAGTCGGATGATGCAGACGACCGTAAGGACGAAGTACCCAAGAGTACCGCTAAGCCGTGCCTCTTTAGCTCAGCGGTAGAGCAGTGTTCTAATAAACCAGGAGTCGTAAGTTCCATCCTAACAGGAGAAAGATGAATTTTGGAAATCAGTTGCGCGTCGTGGCCGTATAGCAAACAGTATCTGTGATGACGAACAATTAGCGACAGGCGTTTTTTTAAGAATTACTCTCAGATGTGATTAAGGCGAATGGCGCAGATAAAGCATTTACCAAAGCGGTACAGCATAAGGTGGGACGAGGCAGTCTGAATTACATTTTATAGATGTATTTCTCACATATCTCAGAGCCTCTCGCGGTCGTCGTCGTCGTCGTCGTCGTCGTCGTCGTCGTCGTCGTCGGCGCCGCCGCCGCCGCTTCTGCAGAAGTAGCAAATGGCCAGCGTAGCAAATCCGGCGAGGGACGCCCTGCCTTCGATTCCGAATGCACAAAGTGTGTGGTCTTGTTTCTCAGTCTATATTTGGTCGGTCTCGTAAGAGGTTGAATGTACCGAGTGGGTGGGAAAGAGCAAGCGGCAGCGGCTGTGTAGAACGAAAACACAAATCCTCAGTGGTGTGTGCGTTTCGAGATGAGTCGTATACATGTAAATGTTGGTCGTCAGTGACCGTGTGGCCTAATGGAAAAGGCGTCGGACTTCGGATTTGAAGATTACAGGTTCGAATGCTGTCACGCTCGTGTTTTTCCAGTTCTGAAAAAGAAACATACCGTTTTAATGTAGCAATTGAGCACTACGAAACCGTCTGAATGTTGCTGTTGACCATTTTTTGCTTGGAGATGCTCTTGAGCTTGAAACACACACAACAAGACCGGTGTTAACTAGCGAAATGGTCGGCAGAGTGCCGATACCGCGAGTTTTGACTGGCACTTACACATCTAAAACAACGTCGGAAAGTAACTCGTTCGGCTTTTGAGTCACATAAAGTAAGTGTGTTTATTTTGACGCAACTAGCTCTGCATGTTGTCATGCCATTTCTTTACCTCTCAGAAATGATTATGACATAAAAGTGAAGTACGTGACGAATGTGACGTTAGGAACACATTAGGCAGCATGGAGAGATTCTGTATGGGACCACCCAACCCAAACGAGAACTGTGTGACATGCTACCCGGCAGGTATTCGCCGAGGTAGCCGCCTAGCGCAGTCGGTAGAGCGTCAGACTCTTAATCCCAGTGTCTTGGGTTCGAGCCACACGGTGGGAGGAAGGGAATTTTGTTCCGCTGCAGATGTAAATTACCGTTTTTCTGATTAACGAGATGTAATGGAAAAAGCAACTTTAAACTTTGCCTATGTCTCTGTCAGTCACAAGAAAACTGTATTTGAAGGTGAAGGTGATTTTGTAGAAATGTGTGAAAGACATGTTCTGAAATGCAAGTGTTGTTGTTTGGAGAGAACATTGGTTACGTGTCAGATGTGTAGATAAGCAGTAATGGGACGTCATAGCTGCAAATATTAGCCGGTAATATGAAGTGTTGTCAGCTGAAGTCGGATGATGCAGACGACCGTGAGGACGAAGTACCCAAGAGTACCGCTAGGCCGCGCCTCTTTAGCTCTGTGGTAGAGCATTGGTCTAATAAACCAGGGGTCGTAAGTTCCATCCTAACAGGAGAAAGATGAATTTTGGAAATCAGTTGCGCGTCGTGGCCGTATAGCAAACAGTATCTGTGATGACGAACAATTAGCGACAGGCGTTTTTTTAAGAATTACTCTCAGATGTGATTAAGGCGAACGGCGCAGATAAAGCTTTTACCAAAGCGGTACAGCATAAGGTGGGACGAGGCAGTCTGAATTACATTTTATAGATGTATTTCTCACATATCTCAGAGCCTCTCGCGGTCGTCGTCGTTGTCGTCGTCGGCGGCGGCGGCGGCGGCGCCGCCGCCGCCGCTTCTGCAGAAGTAGCAAATGGCCAGCGTAGCAAATCCGGCGAGGGACGCCCTGCCTTCGATTCCGAATGCACAAAGTGTGTGGTCTTGTTTCTCAGTCTATATTTGGTCGGTCTCGTAAGAGGTTGAATGTTCCGAGTGGGTGGGAAAGAGCAAGCGGCAGCGGCTGTGTAGAACGAAAACACAAATCCTCAGGGGTGTGAGCGTTTCGAGATGAGTCGTATACATGTTATAGTTGGTCGTCAGTGACCGTGTGGCCTAATGGATAAGGCGTCGGACTTCGGATTTGAAGATTACAGGTTCGAATGCTGTCACGCTCGTTTTTTTCAGGTTCTGAAAAAGAAACATACCGTTTTAATGTAGCAATTGAGCACTACGAAACCGTCTGAATGTTGCTGTTGACCATTTTTTGCTTGGAGATGCTCTTGAGCTTGAAACACACACAACAAGACCGGTGTTAACTAGCGAAATGGTCGGCAGAGTGCCGACACCGCGAGTTTTGACTGGCACTTACACCTCTGAAACAACGTCGGAAAGTAACTCGTTCGGCTTTTGAGTCACATAAAGTATGTGTGTTAATTTTGACGCAACTCGCTCTGCATGTTGTCATGCAATTTTCTTACCTCTCAGAAATGATTATGACATAAAAGTGAAGTACGTGACGAGTGTGACGTTAGGAAAACATTAGGCAGCATGGAGAGATTCTGTATGGGACCACCCAACCCAAACGAGTACTGTGTGACGTGCTACCCGGCAGGTATTCGCCGAGGTAGCCGGCTAGCGCAGTCGGTAGAGCGTCAGACTCTTAATCTCAGGGTCGTCGGTTCGAGCCACACGCTGGGAGGAACGGAATTTTGTTCCGCAGCAGATGTAAATTACCGTTTTTCTGATTAACGAGATGTAATGGAAAAAGCAACTTTAAACTTTGCCTATGTCTCTGACAGTCACAAGAAAACTGTATTTGAAGGTGAAGGTGATTTTGTAGACATGTGTGAAAGACATGTTCTGAAATGCAAGTGTTGTTGTTTGGAGAGAACATTGGTTACGTGTCAGATGTGTAGCTAAGCAGTAATGGGTCGTCATAGCTGCAAATATTAGCCGGTAATATGAAGTGTTGTCAGCTGAAGTCGGATGATGCAGACGACCGTAAGGACGAAGTACCCAAGAGTACCGCTAGGCCGTGCCTCTTTAGCTCAGCGGTAGAGCAGTGTTCTAATAAACCAGGAGTCGTAAGTTCCATCCTAACAGGAGAAAGATGAATTTTGGAAATCAGTTGCGCGTCGTGGCCGTATAGCAAACAGTATCTGTGATGACGAACAATTAGCGACAGGCGTTTTTTTAAGAATTACTCTCAGATGTGATTAAGGCGAATGGCGCAGATAAAGCATTTACCAAAGCGGTACAGCATAAGGTGGGACGAGGCAGTCTGAATTACATTTTATAGATGTATTTCTCACATATCTCAGAGCCTCTCGCGGTCGTCGTCGTCGTCGTCGTCGTCGTCGTCGTCGTCGTCGTCGTCGTCGTCGTCGTCGTCGTCGGCGCCGCCGCCGCCGCTTCTGCAGAAGTAGCAAATGGCCAGCGTAGCAAATCCGGCGAGGGACGCCCTGCCTTCGATTCCGAATGCACAAAGTGTGTGGTCTTGTTTCTCAGTCTATATTTGGTCGGTCTCGTAAGAGGTTGAATGTACCGAGTGGGTGGGAAAGAGCAAGCGGCAGCGGCTGTGTAGAACGAAAACACAAATCCTCAGTGGTGTGAGCGTTTCGAGATGAGTCGTATACATGTAAATGTTGGTCGTCAGTGACCGTGTGGCCTAATGGAAAAGGCGTCGGACTTCGGATTTGAAGATTACAGGTTCGAATGCTGTCACGCTCGTGTTTTTCCAGTTCTGAAAAAGAAACATACCGTTTTAATGTAGCAATTGAGCACTACGAAACCGTCTGAATGTTGCTGTTGACCATTTTTTGCTTGGAGATGCTCTTGAGCTTGAAACACACACAACAAGACCGGTGTTAACTAGCGAAATGGTCGGCAGAGTGCCGATACCGCGAGTTTTGACTGGCACTTACATATCTAAAACAACGTCGGAAAGTAACTCGTTCGGCTTTTGAGTCACATAAAGTATGTGTGTTTATTTTGACGCAACTAGCTCTGCATGTTGTCATGCCATTTCTTTACCTCTCAGAAATGATTATGACATAAAAGTGAAGTACGTGACGAATGTGACGTTAGGAACACATTAGGCAGCATGGAGAGATTCTGTATGGGACCACCCAACCCAAACGAGAACTGTGTGACATGCTACCCGGCAGGTATTCGCCGAGGTAGCCGCCTAGCGCAGTCGGTAGAGCGTCAGACTCTTAATCCCAGTGTCTTGGGTTCGAGCCACACGGTGGGAGGAACGGAATTTTGTTCCGCTGCAGATGTAAATTACCGTTTTTCTGATTAACGAGATGTAATGGAAAAAGCAACTTTAAACTTTGCCTATGTCTCTGTCAGTCACAAGAAAACTGTATTTGAAGGTGAAGGTGATTTTGTAGAAATGTGTGAAAGACATGTTCTGAAATGCAAGTGTTGTTGTTTGGAGAGAACATTGGTTACGTGTCAGATGTGTAGCTAAGCAGTAATGGGTCGTCATAGCTGCAAATATTAGCCGGTAATATGAAGTGTTGTCAGCTGAAGTCGGATGATGCAGACGACCGTAAGGACGAAGTACCCAAGAGTACCGCTAGGCCGCGCCTCTTTAGCTCAGCGGTAGAGCAGTGTTCTAATAAACCAGGAGTCGTAAGTTCCATCCTAACAGGAGAAAGATGAATTTTGGAAATCAGTTGCGCGTCGTGGCCGTATAGCAAACAGTATCTGTGATGACGAACAATTAGCGACAGGCGTTTTTTTAAGAATTACTCTCAGATGTGATTAAGGCGAATGGCGCAGATAAAGCATCTACCAAAGCGGTACAGCATAAGGTGGGACGAGGCAGTCTGAATTACATTTTATAGATGTATTTCTCACATATCTCAGAGCCTCTCGCGGTCGTCGTCGTCGTCGTCGTCGTCGTCGTCGTCGTCGGCGCCGCATCTGCAGAAGTAGCAAATGGCCAGCGTAGCAAATCCGGCGTGGGACGCCCTGCCTTCGATTCCGAATGCACAAAGTGTGTGGTCTTGTTTCTCAGTCTATATTTGGTCGGTCTCGTAAGAGGTTGAATGTTCCGAGTGGGTGGGAAAGAGCAAGCGGCAGCGGCTGTGTAGAACGAAAACACAAATCCTCAGGGGTGTGAGCGTTTCGAGATGAGTCGTATACATGTTATAGTTGGTCGTCAGTGACCGTGTGGCCTAATGGATAAGGCGTCGGACTTCGGATTTGAAGATTACAGGTTCGAATGCTGTCACGCTCGTTTTTTTCAGGTTCTGAAAAAGAAACATACCGTTTTAATGTAGCAATTGAGCACTACGAAACCGTCTGAATGTTGCTGTTGACCATTTTTTGCTTGGAGATGCTCTTGAGCTTGAAACACACACAACAAGACCGGTGTTAACTAGCGAAATGGTCGGCAGAGTGCCGACACCGCGAGTTTTGACTGGCACTTACACCTCTGAAACAACGTCGGAAAGTAACTCGTTCGGCTTTTGAGTCACATAAAGTATGTGTGTTAATTTTGACGCAACGAGCTCTGCATGTTGTCATGCAATTTTCTTACCTCTCAGAAATGATTATGACATAAAAGTGAAGTACGTGACGAGTGTGACGTTAGGAAAACATTAGGCAGCATGGAGAGATTCTGTATGGGACCACCCAACCCAAACGAGTACTGTGTGACGTGCTACCCGGCAGGTATTCGCCGAGGTAGCCGGCTAGCGCAGTCGGTAGAGCGTCAGACTCTTAATCTCAGGGTCGTCGGTTCGAGCCACACGCTGGGAGGAACGGAATTTTGTTCCGCAGCAGATGTAAATTACCGTTTTTCTGATTAACGAGATGTAATGGAAAAAGCAACTTTAAACTTTGCCTATGTCTCTGACAGTCACAAGAAAACTGTATTTGAAGGTGAAGGTGATTTTGTAGACATGTGTGAAAGACATGTTCTGAAATGCAAGTGTTGTTGTTTGGAGAGAACATTGGTTACGTGTCAGATGTGTAGCTAAGCAGTAATGGATCGTCATAGCTGCAAATATTAGCCGGTAATATGAAGTGTTGTCAGCTGAAGTCGGATGATGCAGACGACCGTAAGGACGAAGTACCCAAGAGTACCGCTAGGCCGCGCCTCTTTAGCTCAGCGGTAGAGCAGTGTTCTAATAAACCAGGAGTCGTAAGTTCCATCCTAACAGGAGAAAGATGAATTTTGGAAATCAGTTGCGCGTCGTGGCCATATAGCAAACAGTATCTGTGATGACGAACAATTAGCGACAGGCGTTTTTTTAAGAATTACTCTCAGATGTGATTAAGGCGAATGGCGCAGATAAAGCATTTACCAAAGCGGTACAGCATAAGGTGGGACGAGGCAGTCTGAATTACATTTTATAGATGTATTTCTCACATATCTCAGAGCCTCTCGCGGTCGTCGTCGTCGTCGTCGTCGTCGTCGTCGTCGTCGTCGTCGGCGCCGCCGCCGCCGCCGCCGCCGCTTCTGCAGAAGTAGCAAATGGCCAGCGTAGCAAATCCGGCGAGGGACGCCCTGCCTTCGATTCCGAATGCACAAAGTGTGTGGTCTTGTTTCTCAGTCTATATTTGGTCGGTCTCGTAAGAGGTTGAATGTACCGAGTGGGTGGGAAAGAGCAAGCGGCAGCGGCTGTGTAGAACGAAAACACAAATCCACAGGGGTGTGAGCGTTTCGAGATGAGTCGTATACATGTAAATGTTGGTCGTCAGTGACCGTGTGGCCTAATGGAAAAGGCGTCGGACTTCGGATTTGAAGATTACAGGTTCGAATGCTGTCACGCTCGTGTTTTTCCAGTTCTGAAAAAGAAACATACCGTTTTAATGTAGCAATTGAGCACTACGAAACCGTCTGAATGTTGCTGTTGACCATTTTTTGCTTGGAGATGCTCTTGAGCTTGAAACACACACAACAAGACCGGTGTTAACTAGCGAAATGGTCGGCAGAGTGCCGATACCGCGAGTTTTGACTGGCACTTACACATCTAAAACAACGTCGGAAAGTAACTCGTTCGGCTTTTGAGTCACATAAAGTATGTGTGTTTATTTTGACGCAACTAGCTCTGCATGTTGTCATGCCATTTCTTTACCTCTCAGAAATGATTATGACATAAAAGTGAAGTACGTGACGAATGTGACGTTAGGAAAACATTAGGCAGCATGGAGAGATTCTGTATGGGACCACCCAACCCAAACGAGAACTGTGTGACATGCTACCCGGCAGGTATTCGCCGAGGTAGCCGCCTAGCGCAGTCGGTAGAGCGTCAGACTCTTAATCCCAGGGTCTTGGGTTCGAGCCACACGGTGGGAGGAACGGAATTTTGTTCCGCTGCAGATGTAAATTACCGTTTTTCTGATTAACGAGATGTAATGGAAAAAGCAACTTTAAACTTTGCCTATGTCTCTGTCAGTCACAAGAAAACTGTATTTGAAGGTGAAGGTGATTTTGTAGACATGTGTGAAAGACATGTTCTGAAATGCAAGTGTTGTTGTTTGGAGAGAACATTGGTTACGTGTCAGATGTGTAGCTAAGCAGTAATGGGTCGTCATAGCTGCAAATATTAGCCGGTAATATGAAGTGTTGTCAGCTGAAGTCGGATGATGCAGACGACCGTAAGGACGAAGTACCCCAGAGTACCGCTAGGCCGCGCCTCTTTAGCTCAGCGGTAGAGCAGTGTTCTAATAAACCTGGAGTCGTAAGTTCCATCCTAACAGGAGAAAGATGAATTTTGGAAATCAGTTGCGCGTCGTGGCCGTATAGCAAACAGTATCTGTGATGACGAACAATTAGCGACAGGCGTTTTTTTAAGAATTACTCTCAGATGTGATTAAGGCGAATGGCGCAGATAAAGCATTTACCAAAGCGGTACAGCATAAGGTGGGACGAGGCAGTCTGAATTACATTTTATAGATATATTTCTCACATATCTCAGAGCCTCTCGCGGTCGTCGTCGTCGTCGTCGTCGTCGTCGTCGGCGCCGCCGCTTCTGCAGAAGTAGCAAATGGCCAGCGTAGCAAATCCGGCGAGGGACGCCCTGCCTTCGATTCCGAATGCACAAAGTGTGTGGTCTTGTTTCTCAGTCTATATTTGGTCGGTCTCGTAAGAGGTTGAATGTACCGAGTGGGTGGGAAAGAGCAAGCGGCAGCGGCTGTGTAGAACGAAAACACAAATCCTCAGGGGTGTGAGCGTTTCGAGATGAGTCGTATACATGTAAATGTTGGTCGTCAGTGACCGTGTGGCCTAATGGAAAAGGCGTCGGACTTCGGATTTGAAGATTACAGGTTCGAATGCTGTCACGCTCGTGTTTTTCCAGTTCTGAAAAAGAAACATACCGTTTTAATGTAGCAATTGAGCACTACGAAACCGTCTGAATGTTGCTGTTGACCATTTTTTGCTTGGAGATGCTCTTGAGCTTGAAACACACACAACAAGACCGGTGTTAACTAGCGAAATGGTCGGCAGAGTGCCGATACCGCGAGTTTTGACTGGCACTTACACATCTAAAACAACGTCGGAAAGTAACTCGTTCGGCTTTTGAGTCACATAAAGTATGTGTGTTTATTTTGCCGCAACTAGCTCTGCATGTTGTCATGCCATTTCTTTACCTCTCAGAAATGATTATGACATAAAAGTGAAGTACGTGACGAATGTGACGTTAGGAAAACATTAGGCAGCATGGAGAGATTCTGTATGGGACCACCCAACCCAAACGAGAACTGTGTGACATGCTACCCGGCAGGTATTAGCCGAGGTAGCCGCCTAGCGCAGTCGGTAGAGCGTCAGACTCTTAATCCCAGGGTCTTGGGTTCGAGCCACACGGTGGGAGGAACGGAATTTTGTTCCGCAGCAGATGTAAATTACCGTTTTTCTGATTAACGAGATGTAATGGAAAAAGCAACTTTAAACTTTGCCTATGTCTCTGTCAGTCACAAGAAAACTGTATTTGAAGGTGAAGGTGATTTTGTAGACATGTGTGAAAGACATGTTCTGAAATGCAAGTGTTGTTGTTTGGAGAGAACATTGGTTACGTGTCAGATGTGTAGCTAAGCAGTAATGGGTCGTCATAGCTGCAAATATTAGCCGGTAATATGAAGTGTTGTCAGCTGAAGTCGGATGATGCAGACGACCGTAAGGACGAAGTACCCAAGAGTACCGCTAGGCCGCGCCTCTTTAGCTCAGCGGTAGAGCAGTGTTCTAATAAACCAGGAGTCGTAAGTTCCATCCTAACAGGAGAAAGATGAATTTTGGAAATCAGTTGCGCGTCGTGGCCGTATAGCAAACAGTATCTGTGATGACGAACAATTAGCGACAGGCGTTTTTTTAAGAATTACTCTCAGATGTGATTAAGGCGAATGGCGCAGATAAAGCATCTACCAAAGCGGTACAGCATAAGGTGGGACGAGGCAGTCTGAATTACATTTTATAGATGTATTTCTCACATATCTCAGAGCCTCTCGCGGTCGTCGTCGTCGTCGTCGTCGTCGTCGTCGGCGCCGCATCTGCAGAAGTAGCAAATGGCCAGCGTAGCAAATCCGGCGTGGGACGCCCTGCCTTCGATTCCGAATGCACAAAGTGTGTGGTCTTGTTTCTCAGTCTATATTTGGTCGGTCTCGTAAGAGGTTGAATGTACCGAGTGGGTGGGAAAGAGCAAGCGGCAGCGGCTGTGTAGAACGAAAACACACATCCTCAGGGGTGTGAGCGTTTCGAGATGAGTCGTATACATGTTATAGTTAATCGTCAGTGACCGTGTGGCCTAATGGACAAGGCGTCGGACTTCGGATTTGAAGATTACAGGTTCGAATGCTGTCACGCTCGTGTTTTTCCAGTTCTGAAAAAGAAACATACCGTTTTAATGTAGCAATTGAGCACTACGAAACCGTCTGAATGTTGCTGTTGACCATTTTTTGCTTGGAGATGCTCTTGAGCTTGAAACACACACAACAAGACGGGTGTTAACTAGCGAAATTTTCGGCAGAGTGCCGATACCGCGAGTTTTGACTGGCACTTACACATCTAAAACAACGTCGGAAAGTAACTCGTTCGGCTTTTGAGTCACATAAAGTATGTGTGTTAATTTTGACGCAACTAGCTCTGCATGTTGTCATGCCATTTCTTTACCTCTCAGAAATGATTATGACATAAAAGTGAAGTACGTGACGAGTGTGACGTTAGGAAAACATTAGGCAGCATGGAGTGATTCTGTATGGGACCACCCAACCCAAACGAGAACTGTGTGACATGCTACCCGGCAGTTATTCGCCGAGGTAGCCGGCTAGTGCAGTCTGTAGAGCGTCAGACTCTTAATCCCAGGGTCGTGGGTTCGAGCCACACGCTGGGAGGAACGGAATTTTGTTCCGCTGCAGATGTAAATTACCGTTTTTCTGATTAACGAGATGTAATGGAAAAAGCAACTTTAAACTTTGCCTATGTCTCTGTCAGTCACAAGAAAACTGTATTTGAAGGTGAAGGTGATTTTGTAGACATGTGTGAAAGACATGTTCTGAAATGCAAGTGTTGTTGTTTGGAGAGAACATTGGTTACGTGTCAGATGTGTAGCTAAGCAGTAATGGGTCGTCATAGCTGCAAATATTAGCCGGTAATATGAAGTGTTGTCAGCTGAAGTCGGATGATGCAGACGACCGTAAGGACGAAGTACCCAAGAGTACCGCTAGGCCGCGCCTCTTTAGCTCAGCGGTAGAGCAGTGTTCTAATAAACCAGGAGTCGTAAGTTCCATCCTAACAGGAGAAAGATGAATTTTGGAAATCAGTTGCGCGTCGGGGCCGTATAGCAAACAGTATCTGTGATGACGAATAATTAGCGACAGGCGTTTTTTTAAGAATTACTCTCAGATGTGATTAAGGCGAATGGCGCAGATAAAGCATTTACCAAAGCGGTACAGCATACGGTGGGACGAGGCAGTCTGAATAACATTTTATAGATGTATTTCTCACATATCTCAGAGCCTCTTGCGATCTTCGTCGTCGTCGTCGTCGTCGTCGTCGTCGCCGTCGTCGCCGCCGCCGCTTCTGCAGAAGTAGCAAATGGCCATCGTAGCAAATGCGGCGAGGGACGCCCTGCCTTCGATTCCGAATGCACAAAGTGTGTGGCCTTGTTTCTCAGTCTATATTTGGTCGGTCTCGTCAGAGGTTGAATGTAACGAATGGGTGGGAAAGAGCAAGGGGCAGCGGCTGTGTAGAACGAAAACACAAATCCTCAGGGGTGTGAGCGTTTCGAGATGAGTCGTATACATGTAAATGTTGGTCGTCGGTGTCCGTGTGGCCTAATGGATAAGGCGTCGGACTTCGGATCTGAATATTACAGGTTCGAATGCTGTCACGCTTGTTTTTTTCCAGTTCTGAAAAAGAAACATACCGTTTTAATGTAGCAATTGAGCAGAACGAAACCGTCTGAATGTTGCTGTTGACCATTTTTTGCTTGGAGATGCTCTTGAGCTTGAAACACACACAGCAAGACCGGTGTTAACTAGCGAAATGGTCGGCAGAGTGCCGACACCGCGAGTTTTGACTGGCACTTTCACATCTAAAACAACGTCGGAAAGTAACTCGTTCGGCTTTTGTGTCACATAAAGTATGTGTGTTAATTTTGACGCCACTAGCTCTGCTTGTTGTCATGCAATTTCTTTGCCCCTCAGAAATGATTATGACATAAAAGTGAAGTACGTGACGAGTGTGACGTTAGGAAAACATTAGGCAGCATGGAGAGATTCTGTATGGGACCACCCAACCCAAACGAGTACTGTGTGACGTGCTACCCGGCAAGTATTCACCGAGGTAGCCGGCTATCTCAGTCGGTAGAGCGTCAGACTCTTAATCCCAGGGTCGTGGGTTCGTGCCAGACGCTGGGCGGAACGGAATTTTGTTCCGCTGCAGGTGTAAATTACCGTTTTTCTGATTAACGAGATTTAATGGAAATAGCAACTTTAAACTTTGCCTACGTCTCTGTCAGTCGCAAGGAAACTGTATTTGAAGGTGAAGGTGATTTTGTAGTCATGTGTGAAAGACATGTTCTGAAATGCAAGTGTTGTGGTTAGGAGAGCACATCGTTTACGTGTCAGATGTGTAGCCAAGCAGTAATTTGTCGCCATAGCTGCAAATATTAGCCGGTAATATGAAGTGTTGTCAGCTAAAGTCTGATGATGCAGACGACCGTAAGGACGAAGTACCCAAGAGTACCGCTAGGCCGCGCCTCTTTAGCTCAGCGGTAGAGCAGTGTTCTAATAAACCAGGAGTCGTAAGTTCCATCCTAACAGGAGAAAGATGAATTTTGGAAATCAGTTGCGCGTCGTGGCCGTATAGCAAACAGTATCTGTGATGACGAACAATTAGCGACAGGCGTTTTTTTAAGAATTACTCTCAGATGTGATTAAGGCGAATGGCGCAGATAAAGCATTTACCAAAGCGGTACAGCATAAGGTGGGACGAGGCAGTCTGAATTACATTTTATAGATGTATTTCTCACATATCTCAGAGCCTCTCGCGTTATTCCCCGTCGTCGTCGTCGCCGCCGCCGCTTCTGCAGAAGTAGCAAATGGCCAGCGTAGCAAATCCGGCGAGGGACGCCCTGCCTTCGATTCCGATTGCACAAAGTGTGTGGTCTTGTTTCTCAGTCTATATTTGGTCGGTCTCGTAAGAGGTTGAATGTACCGAGTGGGTGGGAAAGAGCAAGCGGCAGCGGCTGTGTAGAACGAAAACACAAATCCTCAGGGGTGTGAGCGTTTCGATATGAGTCGTATACATGTTATAGTTGGTCGTCAGTGACCGTGTGGCCTAATGGATAAGGCGTCGGACTTCGGATTTGAAGATTACAGGTTCGAATGCTGTTACGCTCGTGTTTTTCCAGTTCTGAAAAAGAAACATACCGTTTTAATGTAGCAATTGAGCAGTACGAAACCGTCTGAATGTTGCTGTTGACCATTTTTTGCTTGGAGATGCTCTTGAGCTTGAAACACACACAACAAGACGGGTGTTAACTAGCGAAATGGTCGGCAGAGTGCCGATACCGCGAGTTTTGACTGGCACTTACACATCTAAAACAACGTCGGAAAGTAACTCGTTCGGCTTTTGAGTCACATAAAGTATGTGTGTTAATTTTGACGCAACTAGCTCTGCATGTTGTCATGCCATTTCTTTACCTCTCAGAAATGATTATGACATAAAAGTGAAGTACGTGACGAGTGTGACGTTAGGAAAACATTAGGCAGCATGGAGAGATTCTGTATGGGACCACCCAACCCAAACGAGAACTGTGTGACATGCTACCCGGCAGGTACTCGCCGAGGTAGCCGGCTAGTGCAGTCTGTAGAGCGTCAGACTCTTAATCCCAGGGTCGTGGGTTCGAGCCAGACGCTGGGAGGAACGGAAGTTTGTTCCGCAGCAGATGTAAATTACCGTTTTTCTGATTAACGAGATGTAATGGAAAAAGCAACTTTAAACTTTGCCTATGTCTCTGACAGTCACAAGAAAACTGTATTTGAAGGTGAAGGTGACTTTGTAGACATGTGTGAAAGACATGTTCTGAAATGCAAGTGTTGTTGTTTGGAGAGAACATTGGTTACGTGTCAGATGTGTAGCTAAGCAGTAATGGGTCGCCATAGCTGCAAATATTAGCCGGTAATATGAAGTGTTTTCAGCTGAAGTCGGATGATGCAGACGACCGTGAGGACGAAGTACCCAAGAGTACCGCTAGGCCGCGCCTCTTTAGCTCAGCGGTAGAGCAGTGTTCTAATAAACCAGGAGTCGTAAGTTCCATCCTAACAGGAGAAAGATGAATTTTGGAAATCAGTTGCGCGTCGTGGCCGTATAGCAAACAGTACCTGTGATGACGAACAATTAGCGACAGGCGTTTTTTTAAGAATTACTCTCAGATGTGATTAAGGCGAATGGCGCAGATAAAGCTTTTACCAAAGCGGTACAGCATAAGGTGGGACGAGGCAGTCTGAATTACATTTTATAGATGTATTTCTCACATATCTCAGAGCCTGTCGTCGTCGTCGTCGTTGTCGTCGTCGTCGTCGTCGTCGTCGTCGACGCCGCCGCTTCTGCAGAAGTAGCAAATGGCCAGCGTAGCAAATCCGGCGAGGGACGCCCTGCCTTCGATTCCGAATGCACAAAGTGTGTGGTCTTGTTTCTCAGTCTATATTTGGTCAGCCTCGTAAGAGGTTGAATGTACCGAGTGGGTGGGAAAGAGCAAGCGGCAGCGGCTGTGTAGAACGAAAACACAAATCCTCAGGGGTGTGAGCGTTTCGAGATGAGTCGTATACATGTAAATGTTGGTCGTCAGTGTCCGTGTGGCCTAATGGATAAGGCGTCGGATTTCGTATCTGAAGATTACAGGTTCGAATGCTGTCACGCTTGTGTTTTTCCAGTTCTGAAAAAGAAACATACCGTTTTAATGTAGCAATTGAGCAGTACGAAACCGTCTGAATGTTGCTGTTGACCATTTTTTGCTTGGAGATGCTCTTGAGCTTGAAACACACAGCAAGACCGGTGTTAACTAGCGAAATGGTCGGCAGAGTGCCGACACCGCGAGTTTTGACTGGCACTTGCACATCTAAAACAACGTCGGAAAGTAACTCGTTCGGCTTTTGAGTCACATAAAGTATGTGTGTTAATTTTGACGCCACTAGCTCTGCTTGTTGTCATGCAATTTCTTTGCCTCTCAGAAATGATTATGACATAAAAGTGAAGTACGTGACGACTGTGACGTTAGGAAAACATTAGGCAGCATGGAGAGATTCTGTATGGGACCACCAAAACCAAACGAGTACTGTGTGACGTGCTACCCGGCAAGTATTCACCGAGGTAGCCAGCTATCTCAGTCGGTAGAGCGTCAGACTCTTTATCCCAGGGTCGTGGTTTCGAGCCAGACGCTGGGCGGAACGGAATTTTGTTCCGCTGCAGGTGTAAATTACCGTTTTTCTGATTAACGAGATTTAATGGAAATAGCAACTTTCAACTTTGCCTACGTCTCTGTCAGTCGCAAGGAAACTGTATTTGAAGGTGAAGGTGATTTTGTAGACCTGTGTGAAAGACATGTTCAGAAATGCAAGTGTTGTGGTTTGGAGAGCACATCGTTTACGTGTCAGATGTGTAGCCAAGCAGTAATTTGTCGCCATAGCTGCAAATATTAGCCGGTAATATGAAGTGTTGTCAGCTAAAGTCTGATGATGCAGACGACCGTAAGGACGAAGTACCTGAGCGTACCGCTAGGCCGCGCCTCTTTAGCTCAGTGGTAGAGCACTGGTCTAATAAACCAGGGGTCGTAAGTTCCATCCTCACAGGAGAGAGATGAATTTTGGAAATCAGTTGCGCGTCGTGGCCGTATAGCAAACAGTACCTGTGATGACGAACAATTAGCGACAGGCGTTTTTTTTAAGATTTACTCTCAGATGTGATTAAGGCGAATGGCGCAGATAAAGCATTTGCCAAAGCGGTACAGCATAAGGTGGGACGAGGCAGTCTGAATTACATTTTATAGATGTATTTCTCACATATCTCAGAGCCTCTCGCGATATTCGTCGTCGTCGTCGTCGTCGTCGTCGTCGTCGTCGCTGTCGTCGCCGCCGCCGCTTCTGCAGAAGTAGCAAATGGCCATCGTAGCAAATGCGGCGAGGGACGCCCTGCCTTCGATTCCGAATGCACAAAGTGTGTGGTCTTGTTTCTCAGTCTATATTTGTTCGGTCTCGTCAGAGGTTGAATGTAACGAATGGGTGGGAAAGAGCAAGGGGCAGCGGCTGTGTAGAACGAAAACACAAATCCTCAGGGGTGTGAGCGTTTCGAGATGAGTCGTATACATGTAAATGTTGGTCGTCACTGTCCGTGTGGCCTAATGGATAAGGCGTCGGACTTCGTATCTGAAGATTACAGGTTCGAATGCTGTCACGCTTGTGTTTTTCCAGTTCTGAAAAAGAAACATACCGTTTTAATGTAGCAATTGAGCAGTACGAAACCGTCTGAATGTTGCTGTTGACCATTTTTTGCTTGGAGATGCTCTTGAGCTTGAAACACACACAGCAAGACCGGTGTTAACTAGCGTAATGGTCGGCAGAGTGCCGACACCGCGAGTTTTGACTGGCACTTGCACATCTAAAACAACGTCGGAAAGTAACTCGTTCGGCTTTTGAGTCACATAAAGTATGTGTGTTAATTTTGACGCCACTAGCTCTGCTTGTTGTCATGCAATTTCTTTGCCTCTCAGAAATGATTATGACATAAAAGTGAAGTACGTGACGAGTGTGACGTTAGGAAAACATTAGGCAGCATGGAGAGATTCTGTATGGGACCACCCAAACCAAACGAGTACTGTGTGACGTGCTACCCGGCAAGTATTCACTGAGGTAGCCGGCTATCTCAGTCGGTAGAGCGTCAGACTCTTTATCCCAGGTTCGTGGATTCGAGCCAGACGCTGGGCGGAACGGAATTTTGTTCCGCTGCAGGTGTAAATCACCGTTTTTCTGATTAACGAGATTTAATGGAAATAGCAACTTTAAACTTTGCCTACGTCTCTGTCAGTGGCAAGGAAACTGTATTTGAAGGTGAAGGTGATTTTGTAGACATGTGTGAAAGACATGTTCTGAAATGCAAGTGTTGTGGTTTGGAGAGCACATCGTTTACGTGTCAGATGTGTAGCCAAGCAGTAATTTGTCGCCATAGCTGCAAATATTAGCCGGTAATATGAAGTGTTGTCAGCTAAAGTCTGATGATGCAGACGACCGTAAGGACGAAGTACCCAAAAATACCGCTAGGCCGCGCCTCTTTAGCTCAGTGGTAGAGCACTGGTCTAATAAACCAGGGGTCGTAAGTTCCATCCTCACAGGAGAAAGATGAATTTTGGAAATCAGTTGCGCGTCGTGGCCATATAGCAAACAGTACCTGTGATGACGAACAATTAGCGACAGGCGTTTTTTTAAGATTTACTCTCAGATGTGATTAAGGCGAATGGCGCAGATAAAGCATTTGCCAAAGCTGTACAGCATAAGGTGGGACGAGGCAGTCTGAATTACATTTTATAGATGTATTTCTCACATATCTCAGAGCCTCTCGCGATCTTCGTCGTCGTCGTCGTCGTCGTCGTCGTCGTCGTCGTCGTCGTCGCCGCCGCCGCCGCTTCTGCAGAAGTAGCAAATGGTCATCGTAGCAAATGCGGCGAGGGACGCCCTGCCTTCGATTCCGAATGCACAAAGTGTGTGGTCTTGTTTCTCAGTCTATATTTGGTCGGTCTCGTCAGAGGTTGAATGTAACGAATGGGTGGGAAAGAGCAAGGGGCAGCGGCTGTGTAGAACGAAAACACAAATCCTCAGGGGTGTGAGCGTTTCGAGATGAGTCGTATAAATGTAAATGTTGGTCGTCAGTGACCGTGTGGCCTAATGGATAAGGCGTCGGACTTCGTATCTGAAGATTACAGGTACGAATGCTGTCACGCTTGTGTTTTTCCAGTTCTGAAAAAGAAACATATCATTTTAATGTAGCAATTGAGCAGTACGAAACCGTCTGAATGTTGCTGTTGACCATTTTTTGCTTGGAGATGCCCTTGAGCTTGAAACACACACAGCAAGACCGGTGTTAACTAGCGAAATGGTCGGCAGAGTGCCGACACCGCGAGTGTTGACTGGCACTTGCACATCTAAAACAACGTCGGAAAGTAACTCGTTCGGCTTTTGAGTCACATAAAGTATGTGTGTTAATTTTGACGCCACTAGCTCTGCTTGTTGTCATGCAATTTCTTTGCCTCTCAGAAATGATTATGACATAAAAGTGAAGTACGTGACGAGTGTGACGTTAGGAAAACATTAGGCAGCATGGAGAGATTCTGTATGGGACCACCCAACCCAAACGAGTACTGTGTGACGTGCTACCCGGCAAGTATTCACCGAGGTAGCTGGCTATCTCAGTCGGTACAGCGTCAGACTCTTAATACCAGGGTCGTGGGTTCGAGCCAGACGCTGGGCGGAACGGAATTTTGTTCCGCTGCAGGTGTAAATTACTGTTTTTCTGATTAACGAGATTTAATGGAAATAGCAACTTTAAACTTTGCCTACGTCTCTGTCAGTCGCAAGGAAACTGTATTTGAAGGTGAAGGTGATTTTGTAGACATGTGTGAAAGACATGTTCTGAAATGCAAGTGTTGTGGTTTGGAGAGCACATCGTTTACGTGTCAGATGTGTAGCCAAGCAGTAATTTGTCGCCATAGCTGCAAATATTAGCCGGTAATATGAAGTGTTGTCAGCTAAAGTCTGATGATGCAGACGACCGTAAGGACGAAGTACCCTAGAGTACCGCTAGGCCGCGCCTCTTTACCTCAGTGGTAGAGCACTGGTCTAATAAACCAGGGGTCGTAAGTTCCATCCTCACAGGAGAACGATCAATTTTGGAAATCAGTTGCGCGTCGTGGCCGTATAGCAAACAGTACCTGTGATGACGAACAATTAGCGACAGGCGTTTTTTTAAGATTTACTCTCAGATGTGAGCCGCCGCCGCTTCTGCAGAAGTAGCAAATGGCCACCGTAGCAAATGCGGCGAGGGACGCCCTGCCTTCGATTCCGAATGCACAAAGTGTGTGGTCTTGTTTCTCAGTCTATATTTGGTCGGTCTCGTCAGAGGTTTAATGTAACGAATGGGTGGGAAAGAGCAAGGGGCAGCGGCTGTGTAGAACGAAAACACAAATCCTCAGGGGTGTGAGCGTTTCGAGATGAGTCGTATACATGTAAATGTTGGTCGTCAGTGTCCGTGTGGCGTAATGGATAAGGCGTCGGACTTCGTATCTGAAGATTACAGGTTCGAATGCTGTCACGCTTTTGTTTTTCCAGTTCTGAAAAAGAAACATACCGTTTTAATGTAGCAATTGAGCAGTACGAAACCGTCTGAATGTTGCTGTTGACCATTTTTTGCTTGGAGATACTCTTGAGCTTGAAACACACACAGCAAGACCGGTGTTAACTAGCGAAATGGTCGGCAGAGTGCCGACACCGCGAGTTTTGACTGGCACTTGCACATCTAAAACAACGTCGGAAAGTAACTCGTTCGGCTTTTGAGTCACATAAAGTATGTGTGTTTATTTTGACGCAACTAGCTCTGCATGTTGTCATGCCATTTCTTTACCTCTCAGAAATGATTATGACATAAAAGTGAAGTACGTGACGAATGTGACGTTAGGAACACATTAGGCAGCATGGAGAGATTCTGTATGGGACCACCCAACCCAAACGAGAACTGTGTGACATGCTACCCGGCAGGTATTCGCCGAGGTAGCCGCCTAGCGCAGTCGGTAGAGCGTCAGACTCTTAATCCCAGTGTCTTGGGTTCGAGCCACACGGTGGGAGGAACGGAATTTTGTTCCGCTGCAGATGTAAATTACCGTTTTTCTGATTAACGAGATGTAATGGAAAAAGCAACTTTAAACTTTGCCTATGTCTCTGTCAGTCACAAGAAAACTGTATTTGAAGGTGAAGGTGATTTTGTAGAAATGTGTGAAAGACATGTTCTGAAATGCAAGTGTTGTTGTTTGGAGAGAACATTGGTTACGTGTCAGATGTGTAGCTAAGCAGTAATGGGTCGTCATAGCTGCAAATATTAGCCGGTAATATGAAGTGTTGTCAGCTGAAGTCGGATGATGCAGACGACCGTAAGGACGAAGTACCCAAGAGTACCGCTAGGCCGCGCCTCTTTAGCTCAGCGGTAGAGCAGTGTTCTAATAAACCAGGAGTCGTAAGTTCCATCCTAACAGGAGAAAGATGAATTTTGGAAATCAGTTGCGCGTCGTGGCCGTATAGCAAACAGTATCTGTGATGACGAACAATTAGCGACAGGCGTTTTTTTAAGAATTACTCTCAGATGTGATTAAGGCGAATGGCGCAGATAAAGCATCTACCAAAGCGGTACAGCATAAGGTGGGACGAGGCAGTCTGAATTACATTTTATAGATGTATTTCTCACATATCTCAGAGCCTCTCGCGGTCGTCGTCGTCGTCGTCGTCGTCGTCGTCGTCGTCGGCGCCGCATCTGCAGAAGTAGCAAATGGCCAGCGTAGCAAATCCGGCGTGGGACGCCCTGCCTTCGATTCCGAATGCACAAAGTGTGTGGTCTTGTTTCTCAGTCTATATTTGGTCGGTCTCGTAAGAGGTTGAATGTTCCGAGTGGGTGGGAAAGAGCAAGCGGCAGCGGCTGTGTAGAACGAAAACACAAATCCTCAGGGGTGTGAGCGTTTCGAGATGAGTCGTATACATGTTATAGTTGGTCGTCAGTGACCGTGTGGCCTAATGGATAAGGCGTCGGACTTCGGATTTGAAGATTACAGGTTCGAATGCTGTCACGCTCGTTTTTTTCAGGTTCTGAAAAAGAAACATACCGTTTTAATGTAGCAATTGAGCACTACGAAACCGTCTGAATGTTGCTGTTGACCATTTTTTGCTTGGAGATGCTCTTGAGCTTGAAACACACACAACAAGACCGGTGTTAACTAGCGAAATGGTCGGCAGAGTGCCGACACCGCGAGTTTTGACTGGCACTTACACCTCTGAAACAACGTCGGAAAGTAACTCGTTCGGCTTTTGAGTCACATAAAGTATGTGTGTTAATTTTGACGCAACGAGCTCTGCATGTTGTCATGCAATTTTCTTACCTCTCAGAAATGATTATGACATAAAAGTGAAGTACGTGACGAGTGTGACGTTAGGAAAACATTAGGCAGCATGGAGAGATTCTGTATGGGACCACCCAACCCAAACGAGTACTGTGTGACGTGCTACCCGGCAGGTATTCGCCGAGGTAGCCGGCTAGCGCAGTCGGTAGAGCGTCAGACTCTTAATCTCAGGGTCGTCGGTTCGAGCCACACGCTGGGAGGAACGGAATTTTGTTCCGCAGCAGATGTAAATTACCGTTTTTCTGATTAACGAGATGTAATGGAAAAAGCAACTTTAAACTTTGCCTATGTCTCTGACAGTCACAAGAAAACTGTATTTGAAGGTGAAGGTGATTTTGTAGACATGTGTGAAAGACATGTTCTGAAATGCAAGTGTTGTTGTTTGGAGAGAACATTGGTTACGTGTCAGATGTGTAGCTAAGCAGTAATGGATCGTCATAGCTGCAAATATTAGCCGGTAATATGAAGTGTTGTCAGCTGAAGTCGGATGATGCAGACGACCGTAAGGACGAAGTACCCAAGAGTACCGCTAGGCCGCGCCTCTTTAGCTCAGCGGTAGAGCAGTGTTCTAATAAACCAGGAGTCGTAAGTTCCATCCTAACAGGAGAAAGATGAATTTTGGAAATCAGTTGCGCGTCGTGGCCATATAGCAAACAGTATCTGTGATGACGAACAATTAGCGACAGGCGTTTTTTTAAGAATTACTCTCAGATGTGATTAAGGCGAATGGCGCAGATAAAGCATTTACCAAAGCGGTACAGCATAAGGTGGGACGAGGCAGTCTGAATTACATTTTATAGATGTATTTCTCACATATCTCAGAGCCTCTCGCGGTCGTCGTCGTCGTCGTCGTCGTCGTCGTCGTCGTCGTCGGCGCCGCCGCCGCCGCCGCCGCCGCTTCTGCAGAAGTAGCAAATGGCCAGCGTAGCAAATCCGGCGAGGGACGCCCTGCCTTCGATTCCGAATGCACAAAGTGTGTGGTCTTGTTTCTCAGTCTATATTTGGTCGGTCTCGTAAGAGGTTGAATGTACCGAGTGGGTGGGAAAGAGCAAGCGGCAGCGGCTGTGTAGAACGAAAACACAAATCCACAGGGGTGTGAGCGTTTCGAGATGAGTCGTATACATGTAAATGTTGGTCGTCAGTGACCGTGTGGCCTAATGGAAAAGGCGTCGGACTTCGGATTTGAAGATTACAGGTTCGAATGCTGTCACGCTCGTGTTTTTCCAGTTCTGAAAAAGAAACATACCGTTTTAATGTAGCAATTGAGCACTACGAAACCGTCTGAATGTTGCTGTTGACCATTTTTTGCTTGGAGATGCTCTTGAGCTTGAAACACACACAACAAGACCGGTGTTAACTAGCGAAATGGTCGGCAGAGTGCCGATACCGCGAGTTTTGACTGGCACTTACACATCTAAAACAACGTCGGAAAGTAACTCGTTCGGCTTTTGAGTCACATAAAGTATGTGTGTTTATTTTGACGCAACTAGCTCTGCATGTTGTCATGCCATTTCTTTACCTCTCAGAAATGATTATGACATAAAAGTGAAGTACGTGACGAATGTGACGTTAGGAAAACATTAGGCAGCATGGAGAGATTCTGTATGGGACCACCCAACCCAAACGAGAACTGTGTGACATGCTACCCGGCAGGTATTCGCCGAGGTAGCCGCCTAGCGCAGTCGGTAGAGCGTCAGACTCTTAATCCCAGGGTCTTGGGTTCGAGCCACACGGTGGGAGGAACGGAATTTTGTTCCGCTGCAGATGTAAATTACCGTTTTTCTGATTAACGAGATGTAATGGAAAAAGCAACTTTAAACTTTGCCTATGTCTCTGTCAGTCACAAGAAAACTGTATTTGAAGGTGAAGGTGATTTTGTAGACATGTGTGAAAGACATGTTCTGAAATGCAAGTGTTGTTGTTTGGAGAGAACATTGGTTACGTGTCAGATGTGTAGCTAAGCAGTAATGGGTCGTCATAGCTGCAAATATTAGCCGGTAATATGAAGTGTTGTCAGCTGAAGTCGGATGATGCAGACGACCGTAAGGACGAAGTACCCCAGAGTACCGCTAGGCCGCGCCTCTTTAGCTCAGCGGTAGAGCAGTGTTCTAATAAACCTGGAGTCGTAAGTTCCATCCTAACAGGAGAAAGATGAATTTTGGAAATCAGTTGCGCGTCGTGGCCGTATAGCAAACAGTATCTGTGATGACGAACAATTAGCGACAGGCGTTTTTTTAAGAATTACTCTCAGATGTGATTAAGGCGAATGGCGCAGATAAAGCATTTACCAAAGCGGTACAGCATAAGGTGGGACGAGGCAGTCTGAATTACATTTTATAGATATATTTCTCACATATCTCAGAGCCTCTCGCGGTCGTCGTCGTCGTCGTCGTCGTCGTCGTCGGCGCCGCCGCTTCTGCAGAAGTAGCAAATGGCCAGCGTAGCAAATCCGGCGAGGGACGCCCTGCCTTCGATTCCGAATGCACAAAGTGTGTGGTCTTGTTTCTCAGTCTATATTTGGTCGGTCTCGTAAGAGGTTGAATGTACCGAGTGGGTGGGAAAGAGCAAGCGGCAGCGGCTGTGTAGAACGAAAACACAAATCCTCAGGGGTGTGAGCGTTTCGAGATGAGTCGTATACATGTAAATGTTGGTCGTCAGTGACCGTGTGGCCTAATGGAAAAGGCGTCGGACTTCGGATTTGAAGATTACAGGTTCGAATGCTGTCACGCTCGTGTTTTTCCAGTTCTGAAAAAGAAACATACCGTTTTAATGTAGCAATTGAGCACTACGAAACCGTCTGAATGTTGCTGTTGACCATTTTTTGCTTGGAGATGCTCTTGAGCTTGAAACACACACAACAAGACCGGTGTTAACTAGCGAAATGGTCGGCAGAGTGCCGATACCGCGAGTTTTGACTGGCACTTACACATCTAAAACAACGTCGGAAAGTAACTCGTTCGGCTTTTGAGTCACATAAAGTATGTGTGTTTATTTTGCCGCAACTAGCTCTGCATGTTGTCATGCCATTTCTTTACCTCTCAGAAATGATTATGACATAAAAGTGAAGTACGTGACGAATGTGACGTTAGGAAAACATTAGGCAGCATGGAGAGATTCTGTATGGGACCACCCAACCCAAACGAGAACTGTGTGACATGCTACCCGGCAGGTATTAGCCGAGGTAGCCGCCTAGCGCAGTCGGTAGAGCGTCAGACTCTTAATCCCAGGGTCTTGGGTTCGAGCCACACGGTGGGAGGAACGGAATTTTGTTCCGCAGCAGATGTAAATTACCGTTTTTCTGATTAACGAGATGTAATGGAAAAAGCAACTTTAAACTTTGCCTATGTCTCTGTCAGTCACAAGAAAACTGTATTTGAAGGTGAAGGTGATTTTGTAGACATGTGTGAAAGACATGTTCTGAAATGCAAGTGTTGTTGTTTGGAGAGAACATTGGTTACGTGTCAGATGTGTAGCTAAGCAGTAATGGGTCGTCATAGCTGCAAATATTAGCCGGTAATATGAAGTGTTGTCAGCTGAAGTCGGATGATGCAGACGACCGTAAGGACGAAGTACCCAAGAGTACCGCTAGGCCGCGCCTCTTTAGCTCAGCGGTAGAGCAGTGTTCTAATAAACCAGGAGTCGTAAGTTCCATCCTAACAGGAGAAAGATGAATTTTGGAAATCAGTTGCGCGTCGTGGCCGTATAGCAAACAGTATCTGTGATGACGAACAATTAGCGACAGGCGTTTTTTTAAGAATTACTCTCAGATGTGATTAAGGCGAATGGCGCAGATAAAGCATCTACCAAAGCGGTACAGCATAAGGTGGGACGAGGCAGTCTGAATTACATTTTATAGATGTATTTCTCACATATCTCAGAGCCTCTCGCGGTCGTCGTCGTCGTCGTCGTCGTCGTCGTCGTCGTCGTCGTCGGCGCCGCATCTGCAGAAGTAGCAAATGGCCAGCGTAGCAAATCCGGCGTGGGACGCCCTGCCTTCGATTCCGAATGCACAAAGTGTGTGGTCTTGTTTCTCAGTCTATATTTGGTCGGTCTCGTAAGAGGTTGAATGTACCGAGTGGGTGGGAAAGAGCAAGCGGCAGCGGCTGTGTAGAACGAAAACACAAATCCTCAGGGGTGTGAGCGTTTCGAGATGAGTCGTATACATGTTATAGTTAATCGTCAGTGACCGTGTGGCCTAATGGACAAGGCGTCGGACTTCGGATTTGAAGATTACAGGTTCGAATGCTGTCACGCTCGTGTTTTTCCAGTTCTGAAAAAGAAACATACCGTTTTAATGTAGCAATTGAGCACTACGAAACCGTCTGAATGTTGCTGTTGACCATTTTTTGCTTGGAGATGCTCTTGAGCTTGAAACACACACAACAAGACGGGTGTTAACTAGCGAAATGGTCGGCAGAGTGCCGATACCGCGAGTTTTGACTGGCACTTACACATCTAAAACAACGTCGGAAAGTAACTCGTTCGGCTTTTGAGTCACATAAAGTATGTGTGTTAATTTTGACGCAACTAGCTCTGCATGTTGTCATGCCATTTCTTTACCTCTCAGAAATGATTATGACATAAAAGTGAAGTACGTGACGAGTGTGACGTTAGGAAAACATTAGGCAGCATGGAGTGATTCTGTATGGGACCACCCAACCCAAACGAGAACTGTGTGACATGCTACCCGGCAGTTATTCGCCGAGGTAGCCGGCTAGTGCAGTCTGTAGAGCGTCAGACTCTTAATCCCAGGGTCGTGGGTTCGAGCCACACGCTGGGAGGAACGGAATTTTGTTCCGCTGCAGATGTAAATTACCGTTTTTCTGATTAACGAGATGTAATGGAAAAAGCAACTTTAAACTTTGCCTATGTCTCTGTCAGTCACAAGAAAACTGTATTTGAAGGTGAAGGTGATTTTGTAGACATGTGTGAAAGACATGTTCTGAAATGCAAGTGTTGTTGTTTGGAGAGAACATTGGTTACGTGTCAGATGTGTAGCTAAGCAGTAATGGGTCGTCATAGCTGCAAATATTAGCCGGTAATATGAAGTGTTGTCAGCTGAAGTCGGATGATGCAGACGACCGTAAGGACGAAGTACCCAAGAGTACCGCTAGGCCGCGCCTCTTTAGCTCAGCGGTAGAGCAGTGTTCTAATAAACCAGGAGTCGTAAGTTCCATCCTAACAGGAGAAAGATGAATTTTGGAAATCAGTTGCGCGTCGGGGCCGTATAGCAAACAGTATCTGTGATGACGAATAATTAGCGACAGGCGTTTTTTTAAGAATTACTCTCAGATGTGATTAAGGCGAATGGCGCAGATAAAGCATTTACCAAAGCGGTACAGCATACGGTGGGACGAGGCAGTCTGAATAACATTTTATAGATGTATTTCTCACATATCTCAGAGCCTCTTGCGATCTTCGTCGTCGTCGTCGTCGTCGTCGTCGTCGCCGTCGTCGCCGCCGCCGCTTCTGCAGAAGTAGCAAATGGCCATCGTAGCAAATGCGGCGAGGGACGCCCTGCCTTCGATTCCGAATGCACAAAGTGTGTGGCCTTGTTTCTCAGTCTATATTTGGTCGGTCTCGTCAGAGGTTGAATGTAACGAATGGGTGGGAAAGAGCAAGGGGCAGCGGCTGTGTAGAACGAAAACACAAATCCTCAGGGGTGTGAGCGTTTCGAGATGAGTCGTATACATGTAAATGTTGGTCGTCGGTGTCCGTGTGGCCTAATGGATAAGGCGTCGGACTTCGGATCTGAATATTACAGGTTCGAATGCTGTCACGCTTGTTTTTTTCCAGTTCTGAAAAAGAAACATACCGTTTTAATGTAGCAATTGAGCAGAACGAAACCGTCTGAATGTTGCTGTTGACCATTTTTTGCTTGGAGATGCTCTTGAGCTTGAAACACACACAGCAAGACCGGTGTTAACTAGCGAAATGGTCGGCAGAGTGCCGACACCGCGAGTTTTGACTGGCACTTTCACATCTAAAACAACGTCGGAAAGTAACTCGTTCGGCTTTTGTGTCACATAAAGTATGTGTGTTAATTTTGACGCCACTAGCTCTGCTTGTTGTCATGCAATTTCTTTGCCCCTCAGAAATGATTATGACATAAAAGTGAAGTACGTGACGAGTGTGACGTTAGGAAAACATTAGGCAGCATGGAGAGATTCTGTATGGGACCACCCAACCCAAACGAGTACTGTGTGACGTGCTACCCGGCAAGTATTCACCGAGGTAGCCGGCTATCTCAGTCGGTAGAGCGTCAGACTCTTAATCCCAGGGTCGTGGGTTCGTGCCAGACGCTGGGCGGAACGGAATTTTGTTCCGCTGCAGGTGTAAATTACCGTTTTTCTGATTAACGAGATTTAATGGAAATAGCAACTTTAAACTTTGCCTACGTCTCTGTCAGTCGCAAGGAAACTGTATTTGAAGGTGAAGGTGATTTTGTAGTCATGTGTGAAAGACATGTTCTGAAATGCAAGTGTTGTGGTTAGGAGAGCACATCGTTTACGTGTCAGATGTGTAGCCAAGCAGTAATTTGTCGCCATAGCTGCAAATATTAGCCGGTAATATGAAGTGTTGTCAGCTAAAGTCTGATGATGCAGACGACCGTAAGGACGAAGTACCCAAGAGTACCGCTAGGCCGCGCCTCTTTAGCTCAGCGGTAGAGCAGTGTTCTAATAAACCAGGAGTCGTAAGTTCCATCCTAACAGGAGAAAGATGAATTTTGGAAATCAGTTGCGCGTCGTGGCCGTATAGCAAACAGTATCTGTGATGACGAACAATTAGCGACAGGCGTTTTTTTAAGAATTACTCTCAGATGTGATTAAGGCGAATGGCGCAGATAAAGCATTTACCAAAGCGGTACAGCATAAGGTGGGACGAGGCAGTCTGAATTACATTTTATAGATGTATTTCTCACATATCTCAGAGCCTCTCGCGTTATTCCCCGTCGTCGTCGTCGCCGCCGCCGCTTCTGCAGAAGTAGCAAATGGCCAGCGTAGCAAATCCGGCGAGGGACGCCCTGCCTTCGATTCCGATTGCACAAAGTGTGTGGTCTTGTTTCTCAGTCTATATTTGGTCGGTCTCGTAAGAGGTTGAATGTACCGAGTGGGTGGGAAAGAGCAAGCGGCAGCGGCTGTGTAGAACGAAAACACAAATCCTCAGGGGTGTGAGCGTTTCGATATGAGTCGTATACATGTTATAGTTGGTCGTCAGTGACCGTGTGGCCTAATGGATAAGGCGTCGGACTTCGGATTTGAAGATTACAGGTTCGAATGCTGTTACGCTCGTGTTTTTCCAGTTCTGAAAAAGAAACATACCGTTTTAATGTAGCAATTGAGCAGTACGAAACCGTCTGAATGTTGCTGTTGACCATTTTTTGCTTGGAGATGCTCTTGAGCTTGAAACACACACAACAAGACGGGTGTTAACTAGCGAAATGGTCGGCAGAGTGCCGATACCGCGAGTTTTGACTGGCACTTACACATCTAAAACAACGTCGGAAAGTAACTCGTTCGGCTTTTGAGTCACATAAAGTATGTGTGTTAATTTTGACGCAACTAGCTCTGCATGTTGTCATGCCATTTCTTTACCTCTCAGAAATGATTATGACATAAAAGTGAAGTACGTGACGAGTGTGACGTTAGGAAAACATTAGGCAGCATGGAGAGATTCTGTATGGGACCACCCAACCCAAACGAGAACTGTGTGACATGCTACCCGGCAGGTACTCGCCGAGGTAGCCGGCTAGTGCAGTCTGTAGAGCGTCAGACTCTTAATCCCAGGGTCGTGGGTTCGAGCCAGACGCTGGGAGGAACGGAAGTTTGTTCCGCAGCAGATGTAAATTACCGTTTTTCTGATTAACGAGATGTAATGGAAAAAGCAACTTTAAACTTTGCCTATGTCTCTGACAGTCACAAGAAAACTGTATTTGAAGGTGAAGGTGACTTTGTAGACATGTGTGAAAGACATGTTCTGAAATGCAAGTGTTGTTGTTTGGAGAGAACATTGGTTACGTGTCAGATGTGTAGCTAAGCAGTAATGGGTCGCCATAGCTGCAAATATTAGCCGGTAATATGAAGTGTTTTCAGCTGAAGTCGGATGATGCAGACGACCGTGAGGACGAAGTACCCAAGAGTACCGCTAGGCCGCGCCTCTTTAGCTCAGCGGTAGAGCAGTGTTCTAATAAACCAGGAGTCGTAAGTTCCATCCTAACAGGAGAAAGATGAATTTTGGAAATCAGTTGCGCGTCGTGGCCGTATAGCAAACAGTACCTGTGATGACGAACAATTAGCGACAGGCGTTTTTTTAAGAATTACTCTCAGATGTGATTAAGGCGAATGGCGCAGATAAAGCTTTTACCAAAGCGGTACAGCATAAGGTGGGACGAGGCAGTCTGAATTACATTTTATAGATGTATTTCTCACATATCTCAGAGCCTGTCGTCGTCGTCGTCGTTGTCGTCGTCGTCGTCGTCGTCGTCGACGCCGCCGCTTCTGCAGAAGTAGCAAATGGCCAGCGTAGCAAATCCGGCGAGGGACGCCCTGCCTTCGATTCCGAATGCACAAAGTGTGTGGTCTTGTTTCTCAGTCTATATTTGGTCAGCCTCGTAAGAGGTTGAATGTACCGAGTGGGTGGGAAAGAGCAAGCGGCAGCGGCTGTGTAGAACGAAAACACAAATCCTCAGGGGTGTGAGCGTTTCGAGATGAGTCGTATACATGTAAATGTTGGTCGTCAGTGTCCGTGTGGCCTAATGGATAAGGCGTCGGATTTCGTATCTGAAGATTACAGGTTCGAATGCTGTCACGCTTGTGTTTTTCCAGTTCTGAAAAAGAAACATACCGTTTTAATGTAGCAATTGAGCAGTACGAAACCGTCTGAATGTTGCTGTTGACCATTTTTTGCTTGGAGATGCTCTTGAGCTTGAAACACACAGCAAGACCGGTGTTAACTAGCGAAATGGTCGGCAGAGTGCCGACACCGCGAGTTTTGACTGGCACTTGCACATCTAAAACAACGTCGGAAAGTAACTCGTTCGGCTTTTGAGTCACATAAAGTATGTGTGTTAATTTTGACGCCACTAGCTCTGCTTGTTGTCATGCAATTTCTTTGCCTCTCAGAAATGATTATGACATAAAAGTGAAGTACGTGACGACTGTGACGTTAGGAAAACATTAGGCAGCATGGAGAGATTCTGTATGGGACCACCAAAACCAAACGAGTACTGTGTGACGTGCTACCCGGCAAGTATTCACCGAGGTAGCCAGCTATCTCAGTCGGTAGAGCGTCAGACTCTTTATCCCAGGGTCGTGGTTTCGAGCCAGACGCTGGGCGGAACGGAATTTTGTTCCGCTGCAGGTGTAAATTACCGTTTTTCTGATTAACGAGATTTAATGGAAATAGCAACTTTCAACTTTGCCTACGTCTCTGTCAGTCGCAAGGAAACTGTATTTGAAGGTGAAGGTGATTTTGTAGACCTGTGTGAAAGACATGTTCAGAAATGCAAGTGTTGTGGTTTGGAGAGCACATCGTTTACGTGTCAGATGTGTAGCCAAGCAGTAATTTGTCGCCATAGCTGCAAATATTAGCCGGTAATATGAAGTGTTGTCAGCTAAAGTCTGATGATGCAGACGACCGTAAGGACGAAGTACCTGAGCGTACCGCTAGGCCGCGCCTCTTTAGCTCAGTGGTAGAGCACTGGTCTAATAAACCAGGGGTCGTAAGTTCCATCCTCACAGGAGAGAGATGAATTTTGGAAATCAGTTGCGCGTCGTGGCCGTATAGCAAACAGTACCTGTGATGACGAACAATTAGCGACAGGCGTTTTTTTTAAGATTTACTCTCAGATGTGATTAAGGCGAATGGCGCAGATAAAGCATTTGCCAAAGCGGTACAGCATAAGGTGGGACGAGGCAGTCTGAATTACATTTTATAGATGTATTTCTCACATATCTCAGAGCCTCTCGCGATATTCGTCGTCGTCGTCGTCGTCGTCGTCGTCGTCGTCGTCGTCGCTGTCGTCGCCGCCGCCGCTTCTGCAGAAGTAGCAAATGGCCATCGTAGCAAATGCGGCGAGGGACGCCCTGCCTTCGATTCCGAATGCACAAAGTGTGTGGTCTTGTTTCTCAGTCTATATTTGTTCGGTCTCGTCAGAGGTTGAATGTAACGAATGGGTGGGAAAGAGCAAGGGGCAGCGGCTGTGTAGAACGAAAACACAAATCCTCAGGGGTGTGAGCGTTTCGAGATGAGTCGTATACATGTAAATGTTGGTCGTCACTGTCCGTGTGGCCTAATGGATAAGGCGTCGGACTTCGTATCTGAAGATTACAGGTTCGAATGCTGTCACGCTTGTGTTTTTCCAGTTCTGAAAAAGAAACATACCGTTTTAATGTAGCAATTGAGCAGTACGAAACCGTCTGAATGTTGCTGTTGACCATTTTTTGCTTGGAGATGCTCTTGAGCTTGAAACACACACAGCAAGACCGGTGTTAACTAGCGAAATGGTCGGCAGAGTGCCGACACCGCGAGTTTTGACTGGCACTTGCACATCTAAAACAACGTCGGAAAGTAACTCGTTCGGCTTTTGAGTCACATAAAGTATGTGTGTTAATTTTGACGCCACTAGCTCTGCTTGTTGTCATGCAATTTCTTTGCCTCTCAGAAATGATTATGACATAAAAGTGAAGTACGTGACGAGTGTGACGTTAGGAAAACATTAGGCAGCATGGAGAGATTCTGTATGGGACCACCCAAACCAAACGAGTACTGTGTGACGTGCTACCCGGCAAGTATTCACTGAGGTAGCCGGCTATCTCAGTCGGTAGAGCGTCAGACTCTTTATCCCAGGTTCGTGGATTCGAGCCAGACGCTGGGCGGAACGGAATTTTGTTCCGCTGCAGGTGTAAATCACCGTTTTTCTGATTAACGAGATTTAATGGAAATAGCAACTTTAAACTTTGCCTACGTCTCTGTCAGTGGCAAGGAAACTGTATTTGAAGGTGAAGGTGATTTTGTAGACATGTGTGAAAGACATGTTCTGAAATGCAAGTGTTGTGGTTTGGAGAGCACATCGTTTACGTGTCAGATGTGTAGCCAAGCAGTAATTTGTCGCCATAGCTGCAAATATTAGCCGGTAATATGAAGTGTTGTCAGCTAAAGTCTGATGATGCAGACGACCGTAAGGACGAAGTACCCAAAAATACCGCTAGGCCGCGCCTCTTTAGCTCAGTGGTAGAGCACTGGTCTAATAAACCAGGGGTCGTAAGTTCCATCCTCACAGGAGAAAGATGAATTTTGGAAATCAGTTGCGCGTCGTGGCCATATAGCAAACAGTACCTGTGATGACGAACAATTAGCGACAGGCGTTTTTTTAAGATTTACTCTCAGATGTGATTAAGGCGAATGGCGCAGATAAAGCATTTGCCAAAGCTGTACAGCATAAGGTGGGACGAGGCAGTCTGAATTACATTTTATAGATGTATTTCTCACATATCTCAGAGCCTCTCGCGATCTTCGTCGTCGTCGTCGTCGTCGTCGTCGTCGTCGTCGCCGCCGCCGCCGCTTCTGCAGAAGTAGCAAATGGTCATCGTAGCAAATGCGGCGAGGGACGCCCTGCCTTCGATTCCGAATGCACAAAGTGTGTGGTCTTGTTTCTCAGTCTATATTTGGTCGGTCTCGTCAGAGGTTGAATGTAACGAATGGGTGGGAAAGAGCAAGGGGCAGCGGCTGTGTAGAACGAAAACACAAATCCTCAGGGGTGTGAGCGTTTCGAGATGAGTCGTATAAATGTAAATGTTGGTCGTCAGTGACCGTGTGGCCTAATGGATAAGGCGTCGGACTTCGTATCTGAAGATTACAGGTACGAATGCTGTCACGCTTGTGTTTTTCCAGTTCTGAAAAAGAAACATATCATTTTAATGTAGCAATTGAGCAGTACGAAACCGTCTGAATGTTGCTGTTGACCATTTTTTGCTTGGAGATGCCCTTGAGCTTGAAACACACACAGCAAGACCGGTGTTAACTAGCGAAATGGTCGGCAGAGTGCCGACACCGCGAGTGTTGACTGGCACTTGCACATCTAAAACAACGTCGGAAAGTAACTCGTTCGGCTTTTGAGTCACATAAAGTATGTGTGTTAATTTTGACGCCACTAGCTCTGCTTGTTGTCATGCAATTTCTTTGCCTCTCAGAAATGATTATGACATAAAAGTGAAGTACGTGACGAGTGTGACGTTAGGAAAACATTAGGCAGCATGGAGAGATTCTGTATGGGACCACCCAACCCAAACGAGTACTGTGTGACGTGCTACCCGGCAAGTATTCACCGAGGTAGCTGGCTATCTCAGTCGGTACAGCGTCAGACTCTTAATACCAGGGTCGTGGGTTCGAGCCAGACGCTGGGCGGAACGGAATTTTGTTCCGCTGCAGGTGTAAATTACTGTTTTTCTGATTAACGAGATTTAATGGAAATAGCAACTTTAAACTTTGCCTACGTCTCTGTCAGTCGCAAGGAAACTGTATTTGAAGGTGAAGGTGATTTTGTAGACATGTGTGAAAGACATGTTCTGAAATGCAAGTGTTGTGGTTTGGAGAGCACATCGTTTACGTGTCAGATGTGTAGCCAAGCAGTAATTTGTCGCCATAGCTGCAAATATTAGCCGGTAATATGAAGTGTTGTCAGCTAAAGTCTGATGATGCAGACGACCGTAAGGACGAAGTACCCTAGAGTACCGCTAGGCCGCGCCTCTTTACCTCAGTGGTAGAGCACTGGTCTAATAAACCAGGGGTCGTAAGTTCCATCCTCACAGGAGAACGATCAATTTTGGAAATCAGTTGCGCGTCGTGGCCGTATAGCAAACAGTACCTGTGATGACGAACAATTAGCGACAGGCGTTTTTTTAAGATTTACTCTCAGATGTGAGCCGCCGCCGCTTCTGCAGAAGTAGCAAATGGCCACCGTAGCAAATGCGGCGAGGGACGCCCTGCCTTCGATTCCGAATGCACAAAGTGTGTGGTCTTGTTTCTCAGTCTATATTTGGTCGGTCTCGTCAGAGGTTGAATGTAACGAATGGGTGGGAAAGAGCAAGGGGCAGCGGCTGTGTAGAACGAAAACACAAATCCTCAGGGGTGTGAGCGTTTCGAGATGAGTCGTATACATGTAAATGTTGGTCGTCAGTGTCCGTGTGGCGTAATGGATAAGGCGTCGGACTTCGTATCTGAAGATTACAGGTTCGAATGCTGTCACGCTTTTGTTTTTCCAGTTCTGAAAAAGAAACATACCGTTTTAATGTAGCAATTGAGCAGTACGAAACCGTCTGAATGTTGCTGTTGACCATTTTTTGCTTGGAGATACTCTTGAGCTTGAAACACACACAGCAAGACCGGTGTTAACTAGCGAAATGGTCGGCAGAGTGCCGACACCGCGAGTTTTGACTGGCACTTGCACATCTAAAACAACGTCGGAAAGTAACTCGTTCGGCTTTTGAGTCACATAAAGTATGTGTGTTAATTTTGACGCCACTAGCTCTGCTTGTTGTCATGCAATTTCTTTGCCTCTCAGAAATGATTATGACATAAAAGTGAAGTACGTGACGAGTGTGACGTTAGGAAAACATTAGGCAGCATGGAGAGATTCTGTACGGGACCACCCAACCCAAACGAGTACAGTGTGACGTGCTACCCGGCAAGTATTCACCGAGGTAGCCTGCTATCTCAGTCGGTACAGCGTCAGACTCTTAATCCCAGGGTCGTGGGTTCGAGCCAGACGCTGGGCGGAACGGAATTTTGTTCCGCTGCAGGTGTAAATTACCGTTTTTCTGATTAACGAGATTTAATGGAAATAGCAACTTTAAACTTTGCCTACGTCTCTGTCAGTCGCAAGGAAACTGTATTTGAAGGTGAAGGTGATTTTGTAGACATGTGTGAAAGACATGTTCTGAAATGCAAGTGCTGTGGTTTGGAGAGCACATCGTTTACGTGTCAGATGTGTAGCCAAGCAGTAATTTGTCGCCATAACTGCAAATATTAGCCGGTAATATGAAGTGTTGTCAGTTAAAGTCTGATGATGCAGACGACCGTAAGGGCGAAGTACCCAAGAGTACCGCTAGGCCGCGCCTCTTTAGCTCAGTGGTAGAGCACTGGTCTAATAAACCAGGGGTCGTAAGTTCCATCCTCACAGGAGAAAGATGAATTTTGGAAATCAGTTGCGCGTCGTGGCCGTATAGCAAACAGTACCTGTGATGACGAACAATTAGCGACAGGCGTTTTTTTAAGATTTACTCTCAGATGTGATTAAGGCGAATGGCGCAGATAAAGCATTTGCCAAAGTGGTACAGCATAAGGTGGGACGAGGCAGTCTGAATTACATTTTATAGATGTATTTCTCACATATCTTAGAGCCTCTCGCGATCTTCGTCGTCGTCGTCGTCGTCGTCGTCGTCGTCGTCGTCGCCGCCGCCGCTGCTGCAGAAGTAGCAAATGGCCATCGTAGCAAATGCGGCGAGGGACGCCCTGCCTTCGATTCCGAATGCACAAAGTGTGTGGTCTTGTTTCTCAGTCTATATTTGGTCGGTCTCGTCAGAGGTTGAATGTAACGAATGGGTGGGAAAGAGCAAGGGGCAGCGGCTGTGTAGAACGAAAACACAAATCCTCAGGGGTGTGAGCGTTTCGAGATGAGTCGTTTACATGTAAATGTTGGTCGTCACTGTCCGTGTGGCCTAATGGATAAGGCGTCGGACTTCGTATCTGAAGATTACAGGTTCGAATGCTGTCACGCTTGTGTTTTTCCAGTTCTGAAAAAGAAACATACCGTTTTAATGTAGCAATTGAGCTGTACGAAACCGTCGGAATGTTGCTGTTGACCATTTTTTGCTTGGAGATACTCTTGAGCTTGAAACACACACAGCAAGACCGGTGTTAACTAGCGAAATGGTCGGCAGAGTGCCGACACCGCGAGTTTTGACTGGCACTTGCACATCTAAAACAACGTCGGAAAGTAACTTGTTCGGCTTTTGAGTCACATAAAGTATGTGTGTTAATTTTGACGCCACTAGCTCTGCTTGTTGTCATGCAATTTCTTTGCCTCTCAGAAATGATTATGACATAAAAGTGAAGTACGTGACGAGTGTGACGTTAGGAAAACATTAGGCAGCATGGAGAGATTCTGTATGGGACCACCCAACCCAAACGAGTACTGTGTGACGTGCTACCCGGCAAGTACTCAGCGAGGTAGCCGGCTATCTCAGTCGGTAGAGCGTCAGACTCTTAATCCCAGGGTCGTGGGTTCGAGCCAGACGCTGGGCGGAACGGAATTTTGTTCCGCTGCAGGTGTAAATTACCGTTTTTCTGATTAACGAGATTTAATGGAAATAGCAACTTTAAACTTTGCCTACGTCTCTGTCAGTCGCAAGGAAACTGTATTTGAAGGTGAAGGTGATTTTGTAGACATGTGTGAAAGACATGTTCTGAAATGCAAGTGCTGTGGTTTGGAGAGCACATCGGTTACGTGTCAGATGTGTAGCCAAGCAGTAATTTGTCGCCATAGATGCAAATATTAGCCGGTAATATGAAGTGTTGTCAGCTAAAGTCTGATGCTGCAGACGACCGTAAGGACGAAGTACCCAAGAGTACCGCTAGGCCGCGCCTCTTTAGCTCAGTGGTAGAGCACTGGTCTAATAAACCAGGGGTCGTAAGTTCCATCCTCACAGGAGAAAGATGAATTTTGGAAATCAGTTGCGCGTCGTGGCCGTATAGCAAACAGTACCTGTGATGACGAACAATTAGCGACAGGCGTTTTTTTAAGATTTACTCTCAGATGTGATTAAGGCGAATGGCGCAGATAAAGCATTTGCCAAGGCGGTACAGCATAAGGTGGGACGAGGCAGTCTGAATTACATTTTATAGATGTATTTCTCACATATCTTAGAGCCTCTCGCGATCTTCGTCGTCGTCGTCGTCGTCGTCGTCGCCGTCGTCGCCGCCGCCGCTTCTGCAGAAGTAGCCAATGGCCATCGTAGCAAATGCGGCGAGGGACGCCCTGCCTTCGATTCCGAATGCACAAAGTGTGTGGTCTTGTTTCTCAGTCTATATTTGGTCGGTCTCGTCAGAGGTTGAATGTAACGAATGGGTGGGAAAGAGCAAGGGGCAGCGGCTGTGTAGAACGAAAACACAAATCCTCAGGGGTGTGAGCGTTTCGAGATGAGTCGTATACATGTAAATGTTGGTCGTCACTGTCCGTGTGGCCTAATGGATAAGGCGTCGGACTTCGTATCTGAAGATTACAGGTTCGAATGCTGTCACGCTTGTGTTTTTCCAGTTCTGAAAAAGAAACATACCGTTTTAATGTAGCAATTGAGCAGTACGAAACCGTCTGAATGTTGCTGTTGACCATTTTTTGCTTGGAGATGCTCTTGAGCTTGAAACACACACAGCAAGACCGGTGTTAACTAGCGAAATGGTCGGCAGAGTGCCGACACCGCGAGTTTTGACTGGCACTTGCACATCTAAAACAACGTCGGAAAGTAACTCGTTCGGCTTTTGAGTCACATAAAGTATGTGTGTTAATTTTGACGCCACTAGCTCTGCTTGTTGTCATGCAATTTCTTTGCCTCTCAGAAATGATTATGACATAAAAGTGAAGTACGTGACGAGTGTGACGTTAGGAAAACATTAGGCAGCATGGAGAGATTCTGTATGGGACCACCCAAACCAAACGAGTACTGTGTGACGTGCTACCCGGCAAGTATTCACTGAGGTAGCCGGCTATCTCAGTCGGTAGAGCGTCAGACTCTTTATCCCAGGTTCGTGGATTCGAGCCAGACGCTGGGCGGAACGGAATTTTGTTCCGCTGCAGGTGTAAATCACCGTTTTTCTGATTAACGAGATTTAATGGAAATAGCAACTTTAAACTTTGCCTACGTCTCTGTCAGTGGCAAGGAAACTGTATTTGAAGGTGAAGGTGATTTTGTAGACATGTGTGAAAGACATGTTCTGAAATGCAAGTGTTGTGGTTTGGAGAGCACATCGTTTACGTGTCAGATGTGTAGCCAAGCAGTAATTTGTCGCCATAGCTGCAAATATTAGCCGGTAATATGAAGTGTTGTCAGCTAAAGTCTGATGATGCAGACGACCGTAAGGACGAAGTACCCAAAAATACCGCTAGGCCGCGCCTCTTTAGCTCAGTGGTAGAGCACTGGTCTAATAAACCAGGGGTCGTAAGTTCCATCCTCACAGGAGAAAGATGAATTTTGGAAATCAGTTGCGCGTCGTGGCCATATAGCAAACAGTACCTGTGATGACGAACAATTAGCGACAGGCGTTTTTTTAAGATTTACTCTCAGATGTGATTAAGGCGAATGGCGCAGATAAAGCATTTGCCAAAGCTGTACAGCATAAGGTGGGACGAGGCAGTCTGAATTACATTTTATAGATGTATTTCTCACATATCTCAGAGCCTCTCGCGATCTTCGTCGTCGTCGTCGTCGTCGTCGTCGTCGTCGTCGCCGCCGCCGCCGCTTCTGCAGAAGTAGCAAATGGTCATCGTAGCAAATGCGGCGAGGGACGCCCTGCCTTCGATTCCGAATGCACAAAGTGTGTGGTCTTGTTTCTCAGTCTATATTTGGTCGGTCTCGTCAGAGGTTGAATGTAACGAATGGGTGGGAAAGAGCAAGGGGCAGCGGCTGTGTAGAACGAAAACACAAATCCTCAGGGGTGTGAGCGTTTCGAGATGAGTCGTATAAATGTAAATGTTGGTCGTCAGTGACCGTGTGGCCTAATGGATAAGGCGTCGGACTTCGTATCTGAAGATTACAGGTACGAATGCTGTCACGCTTGTGTTTTTCCAGTTCTGAAAAAGAAACATATCATTTTAATGTAGCAATTGAGCAGTACGAAACCGTCTGAATGTTGCTGTTGACCATTTTTTGCTTGGAGATGCCCTTGAGCTTGAAACACACACAGCAAGACCGGTGTTAACTAGCGAAATGGTCGGCAGAGTGCCGACACCGCGAGTGTTGACTGGCACTTGCACATCTAAAACAACGTCGGAAAGTAACTCGTTCGGCTTTTGAGTCACATAAAGTATGTGTGTTAATTTTGACGCCACTAGCTCTGCTTGTTGTCATGCAATTTCTTTGCCTCTCAGAAATGATTATGACATAAAAGTGAAGTACGTGACGAGTGTGACGTTAGGAAAACATTAGGCAGCATGGAGAGATTCTGTATGGGACCACCCAACCCAAACGAGTACTGTGTGACGTGCTACCCGGCAAGTATTCACCGAGGTAGCTGGCTATCTCAGTCGGTACAGCGTCAGACTCTTAATACCAGGGTCGTGGGTTCGAGCCAGACGCTGGGCGGAACGGAATTTTGTTCCGCTGCAGGTGTAAATTACTGTTTTTCTGATTAACGAGATTTAATGGAAATAGCAACTTTAAACTTTGCCTACGTCTCTGTCAGTCGCAAGGAAACTGTATTTGAAGGTGAAGGTGATTTTGTAGACATGTGTGAAAGACATGTTCTGAAATGCAAGTGTTGTGGTTTGGAGAGCACATCGTTTACGTGTCAGATGTGTAGCCAAGCAGTAATTTGTCGCCATAGCTGCAAATATTAGCCGGTAATATGAAGTGTTGTCAGCTAAAGTCTGATGATGCAGACGACCGTAAGGACGAAGTACCCTAGAGTACCGCTAGGCCGCGCCTCTTTACCTCAGTGGTAGAGCACTGGTCTAATAAACCAGGGGTCGCAAGTTCCATCCTCACAGGAGAACGATCAATTTTGGAAATCAGTTGCGCGTCGTGGCCGTATAGCAAACAGTACCTGTGATGACGAACAATTAGCGACAGGCGTTTTTTTAAGATTTACTCTCAGATGTGAGCCGCCGCCGCTTCTGCAGAAGTAGCAAATGGCCACCGTAGCAAATGCGGCGAGGGACGCCCTGCCTTCGATTCCGAATGCACAAAGTGTGTGGTCTTGTTTCTCAGTCTATATTTGGTCGGTCTCGTCAGAGGTTGAATGTAACGAATGGGTGGGAAAGAGCAAGGGGCAGCGGCTGTGTAGAACGAAAACACAAATCCTCAGGGGTGTGAGCGTTTCGAGATGAGTCGTATACATGTAAATGTTGGTCGTCAGTGTCCGTGTGGCGTAATGGATAAGGCGTCGGACTTCGTATCTGAAGATTACAGGTTCGAATGCTGTCACGCTTTTGTTTTTCCAGTTCTGAAAAAGAAACATACCGTTTTAATGTAGCAATTGAGCAGTACGAAACCGTCTGAATGTTGCTGTTGACCATTTTTTGCTTGGAGATACTCTTGAGCTTGAAACACACACAGCAAGACCGGTGTTAACTAGCGAAATGGTCGGCAGAGTGCCGACACCGCGAGTTTTGACTGGCACTTGCACATCTAAAACAACGTCGGAAAGTAACTCGTTCGGCTTTTGAGTCACATAAAGTATGTGTGTTAATTTTGACGCCACTAGCTCTGCTTGTTGTCATGCAATTTCTTTGCCTCTCAGAAATGATTATGACATAAAAGTGAAGTACGTGACGAGTGTGACGTTAGGAAAACATTAGGCAGCATGGAGAGATTCTGTACGGGACCACCCAACCCAAACGAGTACAGTGTGACGTGCTACCCGGCAAGTATTCACCGAGGTAGCCGGCTATCTCAGTCGGTACAGCGTCAGACTCTTAATCCCAGGGTCGTGGGTTCGAGCCAGACGCTGGGCGGAACGGAATTTTGTTCCGCTGCAGGTGTAAATTACCGTTTTTCTGATTAACGAGATTTAATGGAAATAGCAACTTTAAACTTTGCCTACGTCTCTGTCAGTCGCAAGGAAACTGTATTTGAAGGTGAAGGTGATTTTGTAGACATGTGTGAAAGACATGTTCTGAAATGCAAGTGCTGTGGTTTGGAGAGCACATCGTTTACGTGTCAGATGTGTAGCCAAGCAGTAATTTGTCGCCATAACTGCAAATATTAGCCGGTAATATGAAGTGTTGTCAGTTAAAGTCTGATGATGCAGACGACCGTAAGGGCGAAGTACCCAAGAGTACCGCTAGGCCGCGCCTCTTTAGCTCAGTGGTAGAGCACTGGTCTAATAAACCAGGGGTCGTAAGTTCCATCCTCACAGGAGAAAGATGAATTTTGGAAATCAGTTGCGCGTCGTGGCCGTATAGCAAACAGTACCTGTGATGACGAACAATTAGCGACAGGCGTTTTTTTAAGATTTACTCTCAGATGTGATTAAGGCGAATGGCGCAGATAAAGCATTTGCCAAGGCGGTACAGCATAAGGTGGGACGAGGCAGTCTGAATTACATTTTATAGATGTATTTCTCACATATCTTAGAGCCTCTCGCGATCTTCGTCGTCGTCGTCGTCGTCGCCGTCGTCGCCGTCGTCGCCGCCGCCGCTTCTGCAGAAGTAGCCAATGGCCATCGTAGCAAATGCGGCGAGGGACGCCCTGCCTTCGATTCCGAATGCACAAAGTGTGTGGTCTTGTTTCTCAGTCTATATTTGGTCGGTCTCGTCAGAGGTTGAATGTAACGAATGGGTGGGAAAGAGCAAGGGGCAGCGGCTGTGTAGAACGAAAACACAAATCCTCAGGGGTGTGAGCGTTTCGAGATGAGTCGTATACATGTAAATGTTGGTCGTCAGTGTCCGTGTGGCGTAATGGATAAGGCGTCGGACTTCGTATCTGAAGATTACAGGTTCGAATGCTGTCACGCTTGTGTTTTTCCAGTTCTGAAAAAGAAACATACCGTTTTAATGTAGCAATTGAGCAGTACGAAACCGTCTGAATGTTGCTGTTGACCATTTTTTGCTTGGAGGTGCTCTTGAGCTTGAAACACACACAGCAAGACCGGTGTTAACTAGCGAAATGGTCGGCAGAGTGCCGACACCGCGAGTTTTGACTGGCACTTGCACATCTAAAACAACGTCGGAAAGTAACTCGTTCGGCTTTTGAGTCACATAAAGTATGTGTGTTAATTTTGACGCCACTAGCTCTGCTTGTTGTCATGCAATTTCTTTGCCTCTCAGAAATGATTATGACATAAAAGTGAAGTACGTGACGAGTGTGACTTTAGGAAAACATTAGGCAGCATGGAGAGATTCTGTATGGGACTACCCAACCCAAACGAGTACAGTGTGACGTGCTACCCGGCAAGTATTCAGCGAGGTAGCCGGCTATCTCAGTCGGTAGAGCGTCAGACTCTTAATCCCAGGGTCGTGGGTTCGAGCCAGACGCTGGGCGGAACGGAATTTTGTTCCGCTGCAGGTGTAAATTACCGTTTTTCTGATTAACGAGATTTAATGGAAATAGCAACTTTAAACTTTGCCTACGTCTCTGTCAGTCGCAAGGAAACTGTATTTGAAGGTGAAGGTGATTTTGTAGACATGTGTGAAAGACATGTTCTGAAATGCAAGTGTTGTGGTTTGGAGAGCACATCGTTTACGTGTCAGATGTGTAGCCAAGCAGTAATTTGTCGCCATAGCTGCAAATATTAGCCGGTAGTATGAAGTGTTGTCAGCTAAAGTCTGATGATGCAGACGACCGTAAGGACGAAGTACCCAAGAGTACCGCTAGGCCGCGCGTCCTTAGCTCAGTGGTAGAGCACTGGTCTAATAAACCAGGGGTCGTAAGTTCCATCCTCACGGGAGAAAGATGAATTTTGGAAATCAGTTGCACGTCGTGGCCGTATAGCAAACAGTACCTGTGATGACGAACAATTAGCGACAGGCGTTTTTTTAAGAATTACTCTCAGATGTGATTAAGGCGAATGGCGCAGATAAAGCATTTGCCAAAGCGGTACAGCATAAGGTGGGACGAGGCAGTCTGAATTACATTTTATAGATGTATTTCTCACATATCTCAGAGCCTCTCGCGATCTTCGTCTTCGTCGTCGTCGTCGTCGTCGTCGTCGTCGTCGTCGTCGCCGCCGCCGCCGCCGCTTCTGCAGAAGTAGCAAATGGCCATCGTAGCGAAGGCGGCGAGGGACGCCCTGCCTTCGATTCCGAATGCACAAAGTGTGTGGTCTTGTTTCTCAGTCTATATTTGGTCGGTCTCGTCAGAGGTTGAATGTAACGAATGGGTGGGAAAGAGCAAGCGGCAGCGGCTGTGTAGAACGAAAACACAAATCCTCAGGGGTGTGAGCGTTTCGAGATGAGTCATATAAATGTAAATGTTGGTCGTCAGTGACCGTGTGGCCTAATGGATAAGGCGTCGGACTTCGTATCTGAAGATTACAGGTACGAATGCTGTCACGCTTGTGTTTTTCTAGTTCTGAAAAGGAAAAATATCGTTTTACTGTAGCAATTGAGCAGTACGAAACCGTCTGAATGTTGCTGTTGACCATTTTTTGCTTGGAGGTGCTCTTGAGCTTGAAACACACACAGCAAGACCGGTGTTAACTAGCGAAATGGTCGGCAGAGTGCCGACACCGCGAGTTTTGACTGGCACTTGCACATCTAAAACAACGTCGGAAAGTAACTCGTTCGGCTTTTGAGTCACATAAAGTATGTGTGTTAATTTTGACGCCACTAGCTCTGCTTGTTGTCATGTAATTTCTTTGCCTCTCAGAAATGATTATGACATAAAAGTGAAGTACGTGACGAGTGTGACGTTAGGAAAACATTAGGCAGCATGGAGAGATTCTGTATGGGACCACCCAACCCAAACGAGTACTGTGTGACGTGCTACCCGGCAAGTATTCACCGAGGTAGCCGGGTATCTCAGTCGGTAGAGCGTCAGACTCTTAATCCCAGGGTCGTGGGTTCGAGCCAGACGCTGGGCGAAACGGAATTTTGTTCCGCTGCAGGTGTAAATTACCGTTTTTCTGATTAACGAGATTTAATGGAAATAGCAACTTTAAACTTTGGATACGTATCTGTCAGTCGCAAGGAAACTGTATTTGAAGGTGAAGGTGATTTTTTAGACATGTGTGAAAGACATGTTCTGAAATGCAAATGTTGTGGTTTGGAGAGCACATCGTTTACGTGTCAGATGTGTAGCCAAGCAGTAATTTGTCGCCATAGCTGCAAATATTAGCCGGTAATATGAAGTGTTGTCAGCTAAAGTCTCTCGCGATCTTCGTCGTCGTCGTCGTCGTCGTCGCCGTCGTAATCGACGAAGTACCCAAGAGTAACGCTAGGCCGCGCCTCTTTAGCTCAGTGGTAGAGCACTGGTCTAATAAACCAGGGGTCGTAAGTTCCATCCTCACAGGAGAAAGATGAATTTTGGAAATCAGTTGCGCTTCGTGGCCGTATAGCAAACAGTACCTGTGATGACGAACAATTAGCGACAGGCGTTTTTTTAAGATTTACTCTCAGATGTGATTAAGGCGAATGGCGCAGATAAAGCATTTGCCAAGGCGGTACAGCATAAGGTGGGACGAGGCAGTCTGAATTACATTTTATAGATGTATTTCTCACATATCTCAGAGCCTCTCGCGGTCGTCGTCGTCGTCGTCGTCGTCGTCGCCGCCGCCGCCGCTTCTGCAGAAGTAGCAAATGGCCATCGTAGCAAATGCGGCGAGGGACGCCCTGCCTTCGATTCCGAATGCACAAAGTGTGTGGTCTTGTTTCTCAGTCTATATTTGGTCGGTCTCGTCAGAGGTTGAATGTAACGAATGGGTGGGAAAGAGCAAGGGGCAGCGGCTGTGTAGAACGAAAACACAAATCCTCAGGGGTGTGAGCGTTTCGAGATGAGTCGTATAAATGTAAATGTTGTTCGTCAGTGACCGTGTGGCCTAATGGATAAGGCGTTGGACTTCGTATCTGAAGATTACAGGTACGAATGCTGTCACGCTTGTGTTTTTCTAGTTCTGAAAAGGAAACATATCGTTTTACTGTAGCAATTGAGCAGTACGAAACCGTCTGAATGTTGCTGTTGACCATTTTTTGCTTGGAGATGCTCTTGAGCTTGAAACACACACAACAAGACCGGTGTTAACTAGCGAAATGGTCGGCAGAGTGCCGACATCGCGAGTTTTGACTGGCACTTGCACATCTAAAACAACGTCGGAAAGTAACTCGTTCGGCTTTTGAGTCACATAAAGTATATGTGTTAATTTTGACGCCACTAGCTCTGCTTGTTGTCATGCAATTTCTTTGCCTCTCAGAAATGATTATGACATAAAAGAGAAGTACGTGACGAGTGTGACGTTAGGAAAACATTAGGCAGCATGGAGAGATTCTGTATGGGACCACCCAACACAAACGAGTACTGTGTGACGTGCTACCCGGCAAGTATTCACCGAGGTAGCCGGCTATCTCAGTCGGTAGAGCGTCAGACTCTTAATCCCAGGGTTGTGGTTTCGAGCCAGACGCTGGGCGGAACGGAATTTTGTTCCGCTGCAGGTGTAAATTACCGTTTTTCTGATTAACGAGATTTAATGGAAATAGCAACTTTAAACTTTGCCTACGTCTCTGTCAGTCGCAAGGAAACTGTATTTGAAGGTGAAGGTGATTTTGTAGACATGTGTGAAAGACATGTTCTGAAATGCAAGTGTTGTGGTTTGGAGAGCACATCCTTTACGTGTCAGATGTGTAGCCAAGCAGTAATTTGTCGCCATAGCTGCAAATATTAGCCGGTAATATGAAGTGTTGTCAGCTAAAGTCTGATGATGCAGACGACCGTAAGGACGAAGTACCCAAGAGTACCGCTAGGCCGCGCCTCTTTAGCTCAGTGGTAGAGCACTGGTCTAATAAACCAGGGGTCGTAAGTTCCATCCTCACAGGAGAAAGATGAATTTTGGAAATCAGTTGCGCGTCGTGGCCGTATAGCAAACAGTACCTGTGATGACGAACAATTAGCGACAGGCGTTTTTTTAAGATTTACTCTCAGATGTGATTAAGGCGAATGGCGCAGATAAAGCATTTGCCAAAGCGGTACAGCATAAGGTGGGACGAGGCAGTCTGAATTACATTTTATAGATGTATTTCTCACATATCTCAGAGCCTCTCGCGATCTTCGTCGTCGTCGCCGCCGCCGCCGCCGCCGCCGCCGCTTCTGCAGAAGTAGCAAATGGCCATCGTAGCAAATGCGGCGAGGGACGCCCTGCCTTCGATTCCGAATGCACAAAGTGTGTGGTCTTGTTTCTCAGTCTATATTTGGTCGGTCTCGTCAGAGGTTGAAAGTAACGAATGGGTGGGAAAGAGCAAGGGGCAGCGGCTGTGTAGAACGAAAACACAAATCCTCAGGGGTGTGAGCGTTTCGAGATGAGTCGTATACATGTAAATGTTGGTCGTCAGTGACCGTGTGGCCTAATGGATAAGGCCTCGGACTTCGTATCTGAAGATTACAGGTTCGAATGCTGTCACGCTTGTGTTTTTCCAGTTCTGAAAAAGAAACATACCGTTTTAATGTAGCAATTGAGCAGTAAGAAACCGTCTGAATGTTGCTGTCGACCATTTTTTGCTTGGAGATGCTCTTGAGCTTGAAACACACACAGCAAGACCGGTGTTAACTAGCGAAATGGTCGGCAGAGTGCCGACACCGCGAGTTTTGACTGGCACTTGCACATCTAAAACAACGTCGGAAAGTAACTCGTTCGGCTTTTGAGTCACATAAAGTATGTGTGTTAATTTTGACGCCACTAGCTCTGCTTGTTGTCATGCAATTTCTTTGCCTCTCAGAAATGATTATGACATAAAAGTGAAGCACGTGACGAGTGTGACGTTAGGAAAACATTAGGCAGCATGGAGAGATTCTGTATGGGACCACCCAACCCAAACGATTACTGTGTGACGTGCTACCCGGCAAGTATTCACCGAGGTAGCCGGCTATCTCAGTCGGTAGAGCGTCAGACTCTTAATCCCAGGGTCGTGGTTTCGAGCCAGACGCTGGGCGGAACGGAATTTTGTTCCGCTGCAGGTGTAAATTGCCGTTTTTCTGATTAACGAGATTTAATGGAAATAGCAACTTTAAACTTTGCCTACGTCTCTGTCAGTCGCAAGGAAACTGTATTTGAAGGTGAAGGTGATTTTGTAGACATGTGTGAAAGACATGTTCTGAAATGCAAGTGTTGTGGTTTGGAGAGCACATCCTTTACGTGTCAGATGTGTAGCCAAGCAGTAATTTGTCGCCATAGCTGCAAATATTAGCCGGTAATATGAAGTGTTGTCAGCTAAAGTCTGATGATGCAGACGACCGTAAGGACGAAGTACCCAAGAGTACCGCTAGGCCGCGCCTCTTTAGCTCAGTGGTAGAGCACTGGTCTAATAAACCAGGGGTCGTAAGTTCCATCCTCACAGGAGAAAGATGGATTTTGGAAATCAGTTGCGCGTCGTGGCCGTATAGCAAACAGTACCTGTGATGACGAACAATTAGCGACAGGCGTTTTTTTAAGATTTACTCTCAGATGTGATTAAGGCGAATGGCGCAGATAAAGCATTTGCCAAAGCGGTACAGCATAAGGTGGGACGCGGCAGTCTGAATTACATTTTATAGATGTATTTCTCACATATCTCAGAGCCTCTCGCGATCTTCGTCGTCGTCGTCGTCGTCGTCGCCGCCGCCGCCGCTTCTGCAGAAGTAGCAAATGGCCATCGTAGCAAATGCGGCGAGGAACGCCCTGCCTTCGATTCCGAATGCACAAAGTGTGTGGTCTTGTTTCTCAGTCTATATTTGGTCGGTCTCGTCAGAGGTTGAAAGTAACGAATGGGTGGGAAAGAGCAAGGGGCAGCGGCTGTGTAGAACGAAAACACAAATCCTCAGGGGTGTGAGCGTTTCGAGATGAGTCGTATACATGTAAATGTTGGTCGTCAGTGACCGTGTGGCCTAATGGATAAGGCGTCGGACTTCGTATCTGAAGATTACAGGTTCGAATGCTGTCACGCTTGTGTTTTTCCAGTTCTGAAAAAGAAACATACCGTTTTAATGTAGCAATTGAGCAGTACGAAACCGTCTGAATGTTGCTGTTGACCATTTTTTGCTTGGAGATGCTCTTGAGCTTGAAACACACACAGCAAGACCGGTGTTAACTAGCGAAATGGTCGGCAGAGTGCCGACGCCGCGAGTTTTGACTGGCACTTGCGCATCTAAAACAACGTCGGAAAGTAACTCGTTCGGCTTTTGAGTCACATAAAGTATGTGTGTTAATTTTGACGCCACTAGCTCTGCTTGTTGTCATGCAATTTCTTTGCCTCTCAGAAATGATTATGACATAAAAGTGAAGTACGTGACGAGTGTGACGTTAGGAAAACATTAGGCAGCATGGAGAGATTCTGTATGGGACCACCCAACCCAAACGAGTACTGTGTGACGTGCTACCCGGCAAGTATTCACCGAGGTAGCCGGCTATCTCAGTCCGTAGAGCGTCAGACTCTTAATCCCAGGGTTGTGGTTTCGAGCCAGACGCTGGGCGGAACGGAATTTTGTTCCGCTGCAGGTGTAAATTACCGTTTTTCTGATTAACGAGATTTAATGGAAATAGCAACTTTAAACTTTGCCTACGTCTCTGTCAGTCGCAAGGAAACTGTATTTGAAGGTGAAGGTGATTTTGTAGACATGTGTGAAAGACATGTTCTGAAATGCAAGTGTTGTGGTTTGGAGAGCACATCCTTTACGTGTCAGATGTGTAGCCAAGCAGTAATTTGTCGCCATAGCTGCAAATATTAGCCGGTAATATGAAGTGTTGTCAGCTAAAGTCTGATGATGCAGACGACCGTAAGGACGAAGTACTCAAGAGTACCGCTAGGCCGCGCCTCTTTAGCTCAGTGGTAGAGCACTGGTCTAATAAACCAGGGGTCGTAAGTTCCATCCTCACAGGAGAAAAATGAATTTTGGAAATCAGTTGCGCGTCGTGGCCGTATAGCAAACAGTACCTGTGATGACGAACAATTAGCGACAGGCGTTTTTTTAAGATTTACTCTCAGATGTGATTAAGGCGAATGGCGCAGATAAAGCATTTGCCAAAGCGGTACAGCATAAGGTGGGACGCGGCAGTCTGAATTACATTTTATAGATGTATTTATCACATATCTCAGAGCCTCTCGCGATCTTCGTCGTCGTCGCCGCCGCCGCCGCCGCCGCCGCTTCTGCAGAAGTAGCAAATGGCCATCGTAGCAAATGCGGCGAGGGACGCCCTGCCTTCGATTCCGAATGCACAAAGTGTGTGGTCTTGTTTCTCAGTCTATATTTGGTCGGTCTCGTCAGAGGTTGAAAGTAACGAATGGGTGGGAAAGAGCAAGGGGCAGCGGCTGTGTAGAACGAAAACACAAATCCTCAGGGGTGTGAGCGTTTCGAGATGAGTCGTATACATGTAAATGTTGGTCGTCAGTGACCGTGTGGCCTAATGGATAAGGCGTCGGACTTCGTATCTGAAGATTACAGGTTCGAATGCTGTCACGCTTGTGTTTTTCCAGTTCTGAAAAAGAAACATACCGTTTTAATGTAGCAATTGAGCAGTAAGAAACCGTCTGAATGTTGCTGTCGACCATTTTTTGCTTGGAGATGCTCTTGAGCTTGAAACACACACAGCAAGACCGGTGTTAACTAGCGAAATGGTCGGCAGAGTGCCGACACCGCGAGTTTTGACTGGCACTTGCACATCTAAAACAACGTCGGAAAGTAACTCGTTCGGCTTTTGAGTCACATAAAGTATGTGTGTTAATTTTGACGCCACTAGCTCTGCTTGTTGTCATGCAATTTCTTTGCCTCTCAGAAATGATTATGACATAAAAGTGAAGCACGTGACGAGTGTGACGTTAGGAAAACATTAGGCAGCATGGAGAGATTCTGTATGGGACCACCCAACCCAAACGAGTACTGTGTGACGTGCTACCCGGCAAGTATTCACCGAGGTAGCCGGCTATCTCAGTCGGTAGAGCGTCAGACTCTTAATCCCAGGGTCGTGGTTTCGAGCCAGACGCTGGGCGGAACGGAATTTTGTTCCGCTGCAGGTGTAAATTACCGTTTTTCTGATTAACGAGATTTAATGGAAATAGCAACTTTAAACTTTGCCTACGTCTCTGTCAGTCGCAAGGAAACTCTATTTGAAGGTGAAGGTGATTTTGTAGACATGTGTGAAAGACATGTTCTGAAATGCAAGTGTTGTGGTTTGGAGAGCACATCCTTTACGTGTCAGATGTGTAGCCAAGCAGTAATTTGTCGCCATAGCTGCAAATATTAGCCGGTAATATGAAGTGTTGTCAGCTAAAGTCTGATGATGCAGACGACCGTAAGGACGAAGTACCCAAGAGTACCGCTAGGCCGCGCCTCTTTAGCTCAGTGGTAGAGCACTGGTCTAATAAACCAGGGGTCGTAAGTTCCATCCTCACAGGAGAAAGATGGATTTTGGAAATCAGTTGCGCGTCGTGGCCGTATAGCAAACAGTACCTGTGATGACGAACAATTAGCGACAGGCGTTTTTTTAAGATTTACTCTCAGATGTGATTAAGGCGAATGGCGCAGATAAAGCATTTGCCAAAGCGGTACAGCATAAGGTGGGACGCGGCAGTCTGAATTACATTTTATAGATGTATTTCTCACATATCTCAGAGCCTCTCGCGATCTTCGTCGTCGTCGTCGTCGTCGTCGTCGCCGTCGTCGCCGTCGTCGCCGCCGCCGCTTCTGCAGAAGTAGCAAATGGCCATCGTAGCAAATGCGGCGAGGGACGCCCTGCCTTCGATTCCGAATGCACAAAGTGTGTGGTCTTGTTTCTCAGTCTATATTTGGTCGGTCTCGTCAGAGGTTGAAAGTAACGAATGGGTGGGAAAGAGCAAGGGGCAGCGGCTGTGTAGAACGAAAACACAAATCCTCAGGGGTGTGAGCGTTTCGAGATGAGTCGTATACATGTAAATGTTGGTCGTCAGTGACCGTGTGGCCTAATGGATAAGGCGTCGGACTTCGTATCTGAAGATTACAGGTTCGAATGCTGTCACGCTTGTGTTTTTCCAGTTCTGAAAAAGAAACATACCGTTTTAATGTAGCAATTGAGCAGTACGAAACCGTCTGAATGTTGCTGTTGACCATTTTTTGCTTGGAGATGCTCTTGAGCTTGAAACACACACAGCAAGACCGGTGTTAACTAGCGAAATGGTCGGCAGAGTGCCGACGCCGCGAGTTTTGACTGGCACTTGCGCATCTAAAACAACGTCGGAAAGTAACTCGTTCGGCTTTTGAGTCACATAAAGTATGTGTGTTAATTTTGACGCCACTAGCTCTGCTTGTTGTCATGCAATTTCTTTGCCTCTCAGAAATGATTATGACATAAAAGTGAAGTACGTGACGAGTGTGACGTTAGGAAAACATTAGGCAGCATGGAGAGATTCTGTATGGGACCACCCAACCCAAACGAGTACTGTGTGACGTGCTACCCGGCAAGTATTCACCGAGGTAGCCGGGTATCTCAGTCGGTAGAGCGTCAGACTCTTAATCCCAGGGTTGTGGTTTCGAGCCAGACGCTGGGCGGAACGGAATTTTGTTCCGCTGCAGGTGTAAATTACCGTTTTTCTGATTAACGAGATTTAATGGAAATAGCAACTTTAAACTTTGCCTACGTCTCTGTCAGTCGCAAGGAAACTGTATTTGAAGGTGAAGGTGATTTTGTAGACATGTGTGAAAGACATGTTCTGAAATGCAAGTGTTGTGGTTTGGAGAGCACATCCTTTACGTGTCAGATGTGTAGCCAAGCAGTAATTTGTCGCCATAGCTGCAAATATTAGCCGGTAATATGAAGTGTTGTCAGCTAAAGTCTGATGATGCAGACGACCGTAAGGACGAAGTACTCAAGAGTACCGCTAGGCCGCGCCTCTTTAGCTCAGTGGTAGAGCACTGGTCTAATAAACCAGGGGTCGTAAGTTCCATCCTCACAGGAGAAAAATGAATTTTGGAAATCAGTTGCGCGTCGTGGCCGTATAGCAAACAGTACCTGTGATGACGAACAATTAGCGACAGGCGTTTTTTTAAGATTTACTCTCAGATGTGATTAAGGCGAATGGCGCAGATAAAGCATTTGCCAAAGCGGTACAGCATAAGGTGGGACGCGGCAGTCTGAATTACATTTTATAGATGTATTTATCACATATCTCAGAGCCTCTCGCGATCTTCGTCGTCGTCGCCGCCGCCGCCGCCGCCGCCGCTTCTGCAGAAGTAGCAAATGGCCATCGTAGCAAATGCGGCGAGGGACGCCCTGCCTTCGATTCCGAATGCACAAAGTGTGTGGTCTTGTTTCTCAGTCTATATTTGGTCGGTCTCGTCAGAGGTTGAAAGTAACGAATGGGTGGGAAAGAGCAAGGGGCAGCGGCTGTGTAGAACGAAAACACAAATCCTCAGGGGTGTGAGCGTTTCGAGATGAGTCGTATACATGTAAATGTTGGTCGTCAGTGACCGTGTGGCCTAATGGATAAGGCGTCGGACTTCGTATCTGAAGATTACAGGTTCGAATGCTGTCACGCTTGTGTTTTTCCAGTTCTGAAAAAGAAACATACCGTTTTAATGTAGCAATTGAGCAGTACGAAACCGTCTGAATGTTGCTGTTGACCATTTTTTGCTTGGAGATGCTCTTGAGCTTGAAACACACACAGCAAGACCGGTGTTAACAAGCGAAATGGCGGCAGAGTGCTGACACCGCGAGTTTTGACTGGCACTAGCACATCTAAAACAACGTCGGAAAGTAACTCGTCTCGGCTTTTGAGTCACATAAAGTATGTGTGTTAATTTTGACGTCACTAGCTCTGCTTGTTGTCATGCAATTTCTTTGCCTCTCAGAAATGATTATGACATAAAAGTGAAGTACGTGACGAGTGTGACGTTAGGAAAACATTAGGCAGCATGGAGAGATTCTGTATGGGACCACCCAACATAAACGAGTACTGTGTGACGTGCTACCCGGTAAGTATTCACCGAGGTAGCCGGCTATCTCAGTCGGTAGAGCGTCAGACTCTTTATCCCAGGGTCGTGGTTTCGAGCCAGACGCTGGGCGGAACGGAATTTTGTTCCGCTGCAGGTGTAAATTACCGTTTTTCTGATTAACGAGATTTAATGGAAATAGCAACTTTAAACTTTGCCTACTTCTCTGTCTGTCGCAAGGAAACTGTATTTGAAGGTGAAGGTGATTTTGTAGACATGTGTGAAAGACATGTTCTGAAATGCAAGTGTTGTGGTTTGGAGAGCACATCGTTTACGTGTCAGATGTGTAGCCAAGCAGTAATTTGTCGCCATAGCTGCAAATATTAGCCGGTAATATGAAGTGTTGTCAGCTAAAGTCTGATGATGCAGACGACCGTAAGGACGAAGTACCCAAAAGTACCGCTAGGCCGCGCCTCTTTAGCTCAGTGGTAGAGCACTGGTCTAATAAACCAGGGGTCGTAAGTTCCATCCTCACAGGAAAAAGATGAATTTTGGAAATCAGTTGCGCGTCGTGGCCGTATAGCAAACAGTACCTGTGATGACGAACAATTAGCGACAGGCGTTTTTTTAAGATTTACTCTCAGATGTGATTAAGGCGAATGGCGCAGATAAAGCATTTGCCAAAGCTGTACAGCATAAGGTGGGACGAGGCAGTCTGAATTACATTTTATAGATGTATTTCTCACATATCTCAGAGCCTCTCGCGATCTTCGTCGTCGTCGTCGTCGTCGTCGTCGTCGTCGTCGTCGCCGCCGCCGCCGCTTCTGCAGAAGTAGCAAATGGCCATCGTAGCAAATGCGGCGAGGGACGCCCTGCCTTCGATTCCGAATGCACAAAGTGTGTGGTCTTGTTTCTCAGTCTATATTTGGTCGGTCTCGTCAGAGGTTGAAAGTAACGAATGGGTGGGAAAGAGCAAGGGGCAGCGGCTGTGTAGAACGAAAACACAAATCCTCAGGGGTGTGAGCGTTTCGAGATGAGTCGTATAAATGTAAATGTTGGTCGTCAGTGACCGTGTGGCCTAATGGATAAGGCGTCGGACTTCGTATCTGAAGATTACAGGTTCGAATGCTGTCACGCTTGTTTTTTTCCAGTTCTGAAAAAGAAACATACCGTTTTAATGTAGCAATTGAGCAGTACGAAACCGTCTGAATGTTGCTGTCGACCATTTTTTGCTTGGAGATGCTCTTGAGCTTGAAACACACACAGCAAGACCGGTGTTAACTAGCGAAATGGTCGGCAGAGTGCAGACACCGCGAGTTTTGACTGGCACTTGCACATCTAAAACAACGTCGGAAAGTAACTCGTTCGGCTTTTGAGTCACATAAAGTATGTGTGTTAATTTTGACGCCACTAGCTCTGCTTGTTGTCATGCAATTTCTTTGCCTCTCAGAAATGATTATGACATAAAAGTGAAGCACGTGACGAGTGTGACGTTAGGAAAACATTAGGCAGCATGGAGAGATTCTGTATGGGACCACCCAACCCAAACGAGTACTGTGTGACGTGCTACCCGGCAAGTATTCACCGAGGTAGCCGGCTATCTCAGTCGGTAGAGCGTCAGACTCTTAATCCCAGGGTCGTGGTTTCGAGCCAGACGCTGGGCGGAACGGAATTTTGTTCCGCTGCAGGTGTAAATTACCGTTTTTCTGATTAACGAGATTTAATGGAAATAGCAACTTTAAACTTTGCCTACGTCTCTGTCAGTCGCAAGGAAACTGTATTTGAAGGTGAAGGTGATTTTGTAGACATGTGTGAAAGACATGTTCTGAAACGCAAGTGTTGTGGTTTGGAGAGCACATCCTTTACGTGTCAGATGTGTAGCCAAGCAGTAATTTGTCGCCATAGCTGCAAATATTAGCCGGTAATATGAAGTGTTGTCAGCTAAAGTCTGATGATGCAGACGACCGTAAGGACGAAGTACCCAAGAGTACCGCTGGGCCGCGCCTCTTTAGCTCAGTGGTAGAGCACTGGTCTAATAAACCAGGGGTCGTAAGTTCCATCCTCACAGGAGAAAGATGGATTTTGGAAATCAGTTGCGCGTCGTGGCCGTATAGCAAACAGTACCTGTGATGACGAACAATTAGCGACAGGCGTTTTTTTAAGATTTACTCTCAGATGTGATTAAGGCGAATGGCGCAGATAAAGCATTTGCCAAAGCGGTACAGCATAAGGTGGGACGCGGCAGTCTGAATTACATTTTATAGATGTATTTCTCACATATCTCAGAGCCTCTCGCGATCTTCGTCGTCGTCGTCGTCGTCGTCGTCGTCGCCGCCGCCGCCGCTTCTGCAGAAGTAGCAAATGGCCATCGTAGCAAATGCGGCGAGGGACGCCCTGCCTTCGATTCCGAATGCACAAAGTGTGTGGTCTTGTTTCTCAGTCTATATTTGGTCGGTCTCGTCAGAGGTTGAAAGTAACGAATGGGTGGGAAAGAGCAAGGGGCAGCGGCTGTGTAGAACGAAAACACAAATCCTCAGGGGTGTGAGCGTTTCGAGATGAGTCGTATAAATGTAAATGTTGGTCGTCAGTGACCGTGTGGCCTAATGGATAAGGCGTCGGACTTCGTATCTGAAGATTACAGGTTCGAATGCTGTCACGCTTGTTTTTTTCCAGTTCTGAAAAAGAAACATACCGTTTTAATGTAGCAATTGAGCAGTACGAAACCGTCTGAATGTTGCTGTCGACCATTTTTTGCTTGGAGATGCTCTTGAGCTTGAAACACACACAGCAAGACCGGTGTTAACTAGCGAAATGGTCGGCAGAGTGCAGACACCGCGAGTTTTGACTGGCACTTGCACATCTAAAACAACGTCGGAAAGTAACTCGTTCGGCTTTTGAGTCACATAAAGTATGTGTGTTAATTTTGACGCCACTAGCTCTGCTTGTTGTCATGCAATTTCTTTGCCTCTCAGAAATGATTATGACATAAAAGTGAAGCACGTGACGAGTGTGACGTTAGGAAAACATTAGGCAGCATGGAGAGATTCTGTATGGGACCACCCAACCCAAACGAGTACTGTGTGACGTGCTACCCGGCAAGTATTCACCGAGGTAGCCGGCTATCTCAGTCGGTAGAGCGTCAGACTCTTAATCCCAGGGTCGTGGTTTCGAGCCAGACGCTGGGCGGAACGGAATTTTGTTCCGCTGCAGGTGTAAATTACCGTTTTTCTGATTAACGAGATTTAATGGAAATAGCAACTTTAAACTTTGCCTACGTCTCTGTCAGTCGCAAGGAAACTGTATTTGAAGGTGAAGGTGATTTTGTAGACATGTGTGAAAGACATGTTCTGAAACGCAAGTGTTGTGGTTTGGAGAGCACATCCTTTACGTGTCAGATGTGTAGCCAAGCAGTAATTTGTCGCCATAGCTGCAAATATTAGCCGGTAATATGAAGTGTTGTCAGCTAAAGTCTGATGATGCAGACGACCGTAAGGACGAAGTACCCAAGAGTACCGCTGGGCCGCGCCTCTTTAGCTCAGTGGTAGAGCACTGGTCTAATAAACCAGGGGTCGTAAGTTCCATCCTCACAGGAGAAAGATGGATTTTGGAAATCAGTTGCGCGTCGTGGCCGTATAGCAAACAGTACCTGTGATGACGAACAATTAGCGACAGGCGTTTTTTTAAGATTTACTCTCAGATGTGATTAAGGCGAATGGCGCAGATAAAGCATTTGCCAAAGCGGTACAGCATAAGGTGGGACGCGGCAGTCTGAATTACATTTTATAGATGTATTTCTCACATATCTCAGAGCCTCTCGCGATCTTCGTCGTCGTCGTCGTCGTCGTCGTCGTCGCCGCCGCCGCCGCTTCTGCAGAAGTAGCAAATGGCCATCGTAGCAAATGCGGCGAGGAACGCCCTGCCTTCGATTCCGAATGCACAAAGTGTGTGGTCTTGTTTCTCAGTCTATATTTGGTCGGTCTCGTCAGAGGTTGAAAGTAACGAATGGGTGGGAAAGAGCAAGGGGCAGCGGCTGTGTAGAACGAAAACACAAATCCTCAGGGGTGTGAGCGTTTCGAGATGAGTCGTATACATGTAAATGTTGGTCGTCAGTGACCGTGTGGCCTAATGGATAAGTCGTCGGACTTCGTATCTGAAGATTACAGGTTTGAATGCTTTCACGCTTGTCTTTTTCCAGTACTGAAAAAGAAACATACCGTTTTAATGTAGCAATTGAGCAGTACGAAACCGTCTGAATGTTGCTGTTGACCATTTTTTGCTTGGAGATGCTCTTGAGCTTGAAACACACACAGCAAGACCGGTGTTAACAAGCGAAATGGCGGCAGAGTGCTGACACCGCGAGTTTTGACTGGCACTTGCACATCTAAAACAACGTCGGAAAGTAACTCGTCTCGGCTTTTGAGTCACATAAAGTATGTGTGTTAATTTTGACGTCACTAGCTCTGCTTGTTGTCATGCAATTTCTTTGCCTCTCAGAAATGATTATGACATAAAAGTGAAGTACGTGACGAGTGTGACGTTAGGAAAACATTAGGCAGCATGGAGAGATTCTGTATGGGACCACCCAACATAAACGAGTACTGTGTGACGTGCTACCCGGTAAGTATTCACCGAGGTAGCCGGCTATCTCAGTCGGTAGAGCGTCAGACTCTTTATCCCAGGGTCGTGGTTTCGAGCCAGACGCTGGGCGGAACGGAATTTTGTTCCGCTGCAGGTGTAAATTACCGTTTTTCTGATTAACGAGATTTAATGGAAATAGCAACTTTAAACTTTGCCTACTTCTCTGTCTGTCGCAAGGAAACTGTATTTGAAGGTGAAGGTGATTTTGTAGACATGTGTGAAAGACATGTTCTGAAATGCAAGTGTTGTGGTTTGGAGAGCACATCGTTTACGTGTCAGATGTGTAGCCAAGCAGTAATTTGTCGCCATAGCTGCAAATATTAGCCGGTAATATGAAGTGTTGTCAGCTAAAGTCTGATGATGCAGACGACCGTAAGGACGAAGTACCCAAAAGTACCGCTAGGCCGCGCCTCTTTAGCTCAGTGGTAGAGCACTGGTCTAATAAACCAGGGGTCGTAAGTTCCATCCTCACAGGAGAAAGATGAATTTTGGAAATCAGTTGCGCGTCGTGGCCGTATAGCAAACAGTACCTGTGATGCCGAACAATTAGCGACAGGCGTTTTTTTAAGATTTACTCTCAGATGTGATTAAGGCGAATGGCGCAGATAAAGCATTTGCCAAAGCTGTACAGCATAAGGTGGGACGAGGCAGTCTGAATTACATTTTATAGATGTATTTCTCACATATCTCAGAGCCTCTCGCGATCTTCGTCGTCGTCGTCGTCGTCGTCGTCGTCGTCGTCGTCGTCGTCGTCGTCGTCGTCGCCGCCGCTTCTGCAGAAGTAGCAAATGGCCATCGTAGCAAATGCGGCGAGGGACGCCCTGCCTTCGATTCCGAATGCACAAAGTGTGTGGTCTTGTTTCTCAGTCTATATTTGGTCGGTCTCGTCAGAGGTTGAATGTAACGAATGGGTGGGAAAGAGCAAGGGGCAGCGGCTGTGTAGAACGAAAACACAAATCCTCAGGGGTGTGAGCGTTTCGAGATGAGTCGTATACATGTAAATGTTGGTCGTCAGTGACCGTGTGGCGTAATGGATAAGGCGTCGGACTTCGTATCTGAAGATTACAGGTTCGAATGCTGTCACGCTTGTTTTTTTCCAGTTCTGAAAAAGAAACATACCGTTTTAATGTAGCAATTGAGCAGTACGAAACCGTCTGAATGTTGCTGTCGACCATTTTTTGCTTGGAGATGCTCTTGAGCTTGAAACACACACAGCAAGACCGGTGTTAACTAGCGAAATGGTCGGCAGAGTGCAGACACCGCGAGTTTTGACTGGCACTTGCACATCTAAAACAACGTCGGAAAGTAACTCGTTCGGCTTTTGAGTCACATAAAGTATGTGTGTTAATTTTGACGTCACTAGCTCTGCTTGTTGTCATGCAATTTCTTTGCCTCTCAGAAATGATTATGACATAAAAGTGAAGTACGTGACGAGTGTGACGTTAGGAAAACATTAGGCAGCATGGAGAGATTCTGTATGGGACCACCCAACATAAACGAGTACTGTGTGACGTGCTACCCGGTAAGTATTCACCGAGGTAGCCGGCTATCTCAGTCGGTAGAGCGTCAGACTCTTTATCCCAGGGTCGTGGTTTCGAGCCAGACGCTGGGCGGAACGGAATTTTGTTCCGCTGCAGGTGTAAATTACCGTTTTTCTGATTAACGAGATTTAATGGAAATAGCAACTTTAAACTTTGCCTACTTCTCTGTCTGTCGCAAGGAAACTGTATTTGAAGGTGAAGGTGATTTTGTAGACATGTGTGAAAGACATGTTCTGAAATGCAAGTGTTGTGGTTTGGAGAGCACATCGTTTACGTGTCAGATGTGTAGCCAAGCAGTAATTTGTCGCCATAGCTGCAAATATTAGCCGGTAATATGAAGTGTTGTCAGCTAAAGTCTGATGATGCAGACGACCGTAAGGACGAAGTACCCAAAAGTACCGCTAGGCCGCGCCTCTTTAGCTCAGTGGTAGAGCACTGGTCTAATAAACCAGGGGTCGTAAGTTCCATCCTCACAGGAGAAAGATGAATTTTGGAAATCAGTTGCGCGTCGTGGCCGTATAGCAAACAGTACCTGTGATGCCGAACAATTAGCGACAGGCGTTTTTTTAAGATTTACTCTCAGATGTGATTAAGGCGAATGGCGCACATAAAGCATTTGCCAAAGCTGTACAGCATAAGGTGGGACGAGGCAGTCTGAATTACATTTTATAGATGTATTTCTCACATATCTCAGAGCCTCTCGCGATCTTCGTCGTCGTCGTCGTCGTCGTCGTCGTCGTCGTCGTCGTCGTCGCCGCCGCTTCTGCAGAAGTAGCAAATGGCCATCGTAGCAAATGCGGCGAGGGACGCCCTGCCTTCGATTCCGAATGCACAAAGTGTGTGGTCTTGTTTCTCAGTCTATATTTGGTCGGTCTCGTCAGAGGTTGAAAGTAACGAATGGGTGGGAAAGAGCAAGGGGCAGCGGCTGTGTAGAACGAAAACACAAATCCTCAGGGGTGTGAGCGTTTCGAGATGAGTCGTATACATGTAAATGTTGGTCGTCAGTGACCGTGTGGCGTAATGGATAAGGCGTCGGACTTCGTATCTGAAGATTACAGGTTCGAATGCTGTCACGCTTGTTTTTTTCCAGTTCTGAAAAAGAAACATACCGTTTTAATGTAGCAATTGAGCAGTACGAAACCGTCTGAATGTTGCTGTCGACCATTTTTTGCTTGGAGATGCTCTTGAGCTTGAAACACACACAGCAAGACCGGTGTTAACTAGCGAAATGGTCGGCAGAGTGCAGACACCGCGAGTTTTGACTGGCACTTGCACATCTAAAACAACGTCGGAAAGTAACTCGTTCGGCTTTTGAGTCACATAAAGTATGTGTGTTAATTTTGACGCCACTAGCTCTGCTTGTTGTCATGCAATTTCTTTGCCTCTCAGAAATGATTATGACATAAAAGTGAAGCACGTGACGAGTGTGACGTTAGGAAAACATTAGGCAGCATGGAGAGATTCTGTATGGGACCACCCAACCCAAACGAGTACTGTGTGACGTGCTACCCGGCAAGTATTCACCGAGGTAGCCGGCTATCTCAGTCGGTAGAGCGTCAGACTCTTAATCCCAGGGTCGTGGTTTCGAGCCAGACGCTGGGCGGAACGGAATTTTGTTCCGCTGCAGGTGTAAATTACCGTTTTTCTGATTAACGAGATTTAATGGAAATAGCAACTTTGAACTTTGCCTACGTCTCTGTCAGTCGCAAGGAAACTGTATTTGAAGGTGAAGGTGATTTTGTAGACATGTGTGAAAGACATGTTCTGAAATGCAAGTGTTGTGGTTTGGAGAGCACATCCTTTACGTGTCAGATGTGTAGCCAAGCAGTAATTTGTCGCCATAGCTGCAAATATTAGCCGGTAATATGAAGTGTTGCCAGCTAAAGTCTGATGATGCAGACGACCGTAAGGACGAAGTACCCAAGAGTACCGCTGGGCCGCGCCTCTTTAGCTCAGTGGTAGAGCACTGGTCTAATAAACCAGGGGTCGTAAGTTCCATCCTCACAGGAGAAAGATGGATTTTGGAAATCAGTTGCGCGTCGTGGCCGTATAGCAAACAGTACCTGTGATGACGAACAATTAGCGACAGGCGTTTTTTTAAGATTTACTCTCAGATGTGATTAAGGCGAATGGCGCAGATAAAGCATTTGCCAAAGCGGTACAGCATAAGGTGGGACGCGGCAGTCTGAATTACATTTTATAGATGTATTTCTCACATATCTCAGAGCCTCTCGCGATCTTCGTCGTCGTCGTCGTCGTCGTCGTCGTCGTCGTCGTCGTCGCCGCCGCCGCCGCTTCTGCAGAAGTAGCAAATGGCCATCGTAGCAAATGCGGCGAGGAACGCCCTGCCTTCGATTCCGAATGCACAAAGTGTGTGGTCTTGTTTCTCAGTCTATATTTGGTCGGTCTCGTCAGAGGTTGAAAGTAACGAATGGGTGGGAAAGAGCAAGGGGCAGCGGCTGTGTAGAACGAAAACACAAATCCTCAGGGGTGTGAGCGTTTCGAGATGAGTCGTATACATGTAAATGTTGGTCGTCAGTGACCGTGTGGCCTAATGGATAAGGCGTCGGACTTCGTATCTGAAGATTACAGGTTTGAATGCTTTCACGCTTGTGTTTTTCCAGTTCTGAAAAAGAAACATACCGTTTTAATGTAGCAATTGAGCAGTACGAAACCGTCTGAATGTTGCTGTTGACCATTTTTTGCTTGGAGATGCTCTTGAGCTTGAAACACACACAGCAAGACCGGTGTTAACAAGCGAAATGGCGGCAGAGTGCCGACACCGCGAGTTTTGACTGGCACTTGCACATCTAAAACAACGTCGGAAAGTAACTCGTCTCGGCTTTTGAGTCACATAAAGTATGTGTGTTAATTTTGACGTCACTAGCTCTGCTTGTTGTCATGCAATTTCTTTGCCTCTCAGAAATGATTATGACATAAAAGTGAAGTACGTGACGAGTGTGACGTTAGGAAAACATTAGGCAGCATGGAGAGATTCTGTATGGGACCACCCAACATAAACGAGTACTGTGTGACGTGCTACCCGGTAAGTATTCACCGAGGTAGCCGGCTATCTCAGTCGGTAGAGCGTCAGACTCTTTATCCCAGGGTCGTGGTTTCGAGCCAGACGCTGGGCGGAACGGAATTTTGTTCCGCTGCAGGTGTAAATTACCGTTTTTCTGATTAACGAGATTTAATGGAAATAGCAACTTTAAACTTTGCCTACTTCTCTGTCTGTCGCAAGGAAACTGTATTTGAAGGTGAAGGTGATTTTGTAGACATGTGTGAAAGACATGTTCTGAAATGCAAGTGTTGTGGTTGGGAGAGCACATCGGTTACGTGTCAGATGTGTAGCCAAGCAGTAATTTGTCGCCATAGCTGCAAATATTAGCCGGTAATATGAAGTGTTGTCAGCTAAAGTCTGATGATGCAGACGACCGTAAGGACGAAGTACCCAAAAGTACCGCTAGGCCGCGCCTCTTTAGCTCAGTGGTAGAGCACTGGTCTAATAAACCAGGGGTCGTAAGTTCCATCCTCACAGGAGAAAGATGAATTTTGGAAATCAGTTGCGCGTCGTGGCCGTATAGCAAACAGTACCTGTGATGCCGAACAATTAGCGACAGGAGTTTTTTTAAGATTTACTCTCAGATGTGATTAAGGCGAATGGCGCAGATAAAGCATTTGCCAAAGCTGTACAGCATAAGGTGGGACGAGGCAGTCTGAATTACATTTTATAGATGTATTTCTCACATATCTCAGAGCCTCTCGCGATCGTCGTCGTCGTCGTCGTCGTCGTCGCCGCCGCCGCCGCCGCCGCCGCTTCTGCAGAAGTACCAAATGGCCATCGTAGCAAATGCGGCGAGGGACGCCCTGCCTTCGATCCCGAATGCACAAAGTGTGTGGTCTTGTTTCGCAGTCTATATTTGGTCGGTCTCGTCATAGGTTGAAAGTAACGAATGTGTGGGAAAGAGCAAGGGGCAGCGGCTGTGTAGAACGAAAACACAAATCCTCAGGGGTGTGAGCGTTTCGAGATGAGTCGTATACATGTAAATGTTGGTCGTCAGTGACCGTGTGGCCTAATGGATAAGGCGTCGGACTTCGTATCTAAAGATTACAGGTTCGAATGCTGTCACGCTTGTGTTTTTCCAGTTCTGAAAAAGAAACATACCGTTTTAATGTAGCAATTGAGCAGTACGAAACCGTCTGAATGTTGCTGTCGACCATTTTTTGCTTGGAGATGCTCTTGAGCTTGAAACACACACAGCAAGACCGGTGTTAACTAGCGAAATGGTCGGCAGAGTGCCGACACCGCGAGTTTTGACTGGCACTTGCACGTCTAAAACAACGTCGGAAAGTAACTCGTTCGGCTTTTGAGTCACTTAAAGTATGTGTGTTAATTTTGACGCCACTAGCTCTGCTTGTTGTCATGCAATTTCTTTGCCTCTCAGAAATGATTATGACATAAAAGTGAAGTACGTGACGAGTGTGACGTTAGGAAAACATTAGGCAGCATGGAGAGATTCTGTATGGGACCACCCAACCCAAACGAGTACTGTGTGACGTGCTACCCGGCAAGTATTCACCGAGGTAGCCGGCTGTCTCAGTCGGTAGAGCGTCAGACTCTTAATCCCAGGGTCGTGGTTTCGAGCCAGACGCTGGGCGGAACGGAATTTTGTTCCGCTGCAGGTGTAAATTACCGTTTTGTGGATTAACGAGATTTAATGGAAATAGCAACTTTAAACTTTGCCTACGTCTCTGTCAGTCGCAAGGAAACTGTATTTGAAGGTGAAGGTGATTTTGTAGACATGTGTGAAAGACATGTTCTGAAATGCAAGTGTTGTGGTTTGGAGAGCACATCGGTTACGTGTCAGATGTGTAGCCAAGCAGTAATTTGTCGCCATAGCTGCAAATATTAGCCGGTAATATGAACTGCTGTCAGCTAAAGTCTGATGATGCAGACGACCGTAAGGACGAAGTACCCAAGAGTACCGCTAGGCCGCGCCTCTTTAGCTCAGTGGTAGAGCACTGGTCTAATAAACCGGGGGTCGTAAGTTCCATCCTCACAGGAGAAAGATGAATTTTGGAAAACAGTTGCGCGTCGTGGCCGTATAGCAAACAGTACCTGTGATGACGAACAATTAGCGACAGGCGTTTTTTTTAAGATTTACTCTCAGATGTGATTAAGGCGAATGGCGCAGATAAAGCATTTGCCAAAGCGGTACAGCATAAGGTGGGACGAGGCAGTCTGAATTACATTTTATAGATGTATTTCTCACATATCTCAGAGCCTCTCGCGATCTTCGTCGTCGTCGTCGTCGTCGTCACCGCCGCCGCTTCTGCAGAAGTAGCAAATGGCCATCGTAGCAAATGCGGCGAGGGACGCCCTGCCTTCGATTCCGAATGCACAAAGTGTGTGGTCTTGTTTCTCAGTCTATATTTGGTCGGTCTCGTCAGAGGTTGAAAGTAACGAATGGGTGGGAAAGAGCAAGGGGCAGCGGCTGTGTAGAACGAAAACACAAATCCTCAGGGGTGTGAGCGTTTCGAGATGAGTCGTATACATGTAAATGTTGGTCGTCAGTGACCGTGTGGCCTAATGGATAAGGCGTCGGACTTCGTATCTGAAGATTACAGGTTCGAATGCTGTCACGCTTGTGTTTTTCCAGTTCTGAAAAAGAAACATACCGTTTTAATGTAGCAATTGAGCAGTACGAAACCGTCTGAATGTTGCTGTCGACCATTTTTTGCTTGGAGATGCTCTTGAGCTTGAAACACACACAGCAAGACCGGTGTTAACTAGCGAAATGGTCGGCAGAGTGCCGACACCACGAGTTTTGACTGGCACTTGCACATCTAAAACAACGTCGGAAAGTAACTCGTTCGGCTTTTGAGTCACATAAAGTATGTGTGTTAATTTTGACGCCACTAGCTCTGCTTGTTGTCATGCAATTTCTTTGCCTCTCAGAAATGATTATGACATAAAAGTGAAGTACGTGACGAGTGTGACGTTAGGAAAACATTAGGCAGCATGGAGAGATTCTGTATGGGACCACCCAACCCAAACGAGTACTGTGTGACGTGCTACCCGGCAAGTATTCACCGAGGTAGCCGGCTATCTCGGTCGGTAGAGCGTCAGACTCTTAATCCCAGGGTCGTGTTTTCGAGCCAGACGCTGGGCGGAACGGAATTTTGTTCCGCTGCAGGTGTAAATTACCGTTTTTCTGATTAACGAGATTTAATGGAAATAGCAACTTTTAACTTTGCCTACGTCTCTGTCAGTCGCAAGGAATCTGTATTTGAAGGTGAAGGTGATTTTGTAGACATGTGTGAAAGACATGTTCTGAAATGCAAGTGTTGTGGTTTGGAGAGCACATCCTTTACGTGTCAGATGTGTAGCCAAGCAGTAATTTGTCGCCATAGCTGCAAATATTAGCCGGTAATATGAACTGTTGTCAGCTAAAGTCTGATGATGCAGACGACCGTAAGGACGAAGTACCCAAGAGTACCGCTAGGCCGCGCCTCTTTAGCTCAGTGGTAGAGCACTGGTCTAATAAACCAGGGGTCGTAAGTTCCATCCACACAGGAGAAAGATGAATTTTGGAAATCAGTTGCGCGTCGTGGCCGTATAGCAAACAGTATCTGTGATGACGAACAATTAGCGACAGGCGTTTTTTTAAGATTTACTCTCAGATGTGATTAAGGCGAATGGCGCAGATAAAGCATTTGCCAAAGCGGTACAGCATAAGGTGGGACGAGGCAGTCTGAATTACATTTTATAGATGTATTTCTCACATATCTCAGAGCCTCTCGCGATCTTCGTCGTCGTCGTCGTCGTCGTCGTCGCCGCCGCCGCTTCTGCAGAAGTAGCCAATGGCCACCGTAGCAAATGCGGCGAGGGACGCCCTGCCTTCGATTCCGAATGCACAAAGTGTGTGGTCTTGTTTCTCAGTCTATATTTGGTCGGTCTCGTCAGAGGTTGAAAGTAACGAATGGGTGGGAAAGAGCAAGGGGCAGCGGCTGTGTAGAACGAAAACACAAATCCTCAGGGGTGTGAGCGTTTCGAGATGAGTCGTATACATGTAAATGTTGGTCGTCAGTGACCGTGTGGCCTAATGGATAAGGCGTCGGACTTCGTATCTGAAGATTACAGGTTCGAATGCTGTCACGCTTGTGTTTTTCCAGTTCTGAAAAAGAAACATACCGTTTTAATGTAGCAATTGAGCAGTACGAAACCGTCTGAATGTTGCTGTCGACCATTTTTTGCTTGGAGATGCTCTTGAGCTTGAAACACACACAGCAAGACCGGTGTTAACTAGCGAAATGGTCGGCAGAGTGCCGACACCGCGAGTTTTGACTGGCACTTGCACGTCTAAAACAACGTCGGAAAGTAACTCGTTCGGCTTTTGAGTCACATAAAGTATGTGTGTTAATTTTGACGCCACTAGCTCTGCTTGTTGTCATGCAATTTCTTTGCCTCTCAGAAATGATTATGACATAAAAGTGAAGTACGTGACGAGTGTGACGTTAGGAAAACATTAGGCAGCATGGAGAGATTCTGTATGGGACCACCCAACCCAAACGAGTACTGTGTGACGTGCTAACCGGCAAGTATTCACCGAGGTAGCCAGCTGTCTCAGTCGGTAGAGCGTCAGACTCTTAATCCCAGGGTCGTGGTTTCGAGCCAGACGCTGGGCGGAACGGAATTTTGTTCCGCTGCAGGTGTAAATTACCGTTTTTCTGATTAACGAGATTTAATGGAAATAGCAACTTTAAACTTTGCCTACGTCTCTGTCAGTCGCAAGGAAACTGTATTTGAAGGTGAAGGTGATTTTGTAGACATGTGTGAAAGACATGTTCTGAAATGCAAGTGTTGTGGTTTGGAGAGCACATCGGTTACGTGTCAGATGTGCAGCCAAGCAGTAATTTGTCGCCATAGCTGCAAATATTAGCCGGTAATATGAACTGCTGTCAGCTAAAGTCTGATGATGCAGACGACCGTAAGGACGAAGTACCCAAGAGTACCGCTAGGCCGCGCCTCTTTAGCTCAGTGGTAGAGCACTGGTCTAATAAACCGGGGGTCGTAAGTTCCATCCTCACAGGAGAAAGATGAATTTTGGAAAACAGTTGCGCGTCGTGGCCGTATAGCAAACAGTACCTGTGATGACGAACAATTAGCGACAGGCGTTTTTTTTAAGATTTACTCTCAGATGTGATTAAGGCGAATGGCGCAGATAAAGCATTTGCCAAAGCGGTACAGCATAAGGTGGGACGAGGCAGTCTGAATTACATTTTATAGATGTATTTCTCACATATCTCAGAGCCTCTCGCGATCTTCGTCGTCGTCGTCGTCGTCGTCGTCGTCACCGCCGCCGCTTCTGCAGAAATAGCAAATGGCCATCGTAGCAAATGCGGCGAGGGACGCCCTGCCTTCGATTCCGAATGCACAAAGTGTGTGGTCTTGTTTCTCAGTCTATATTTGGTCGGTCTCGTCAGAGGTTGAAAGTAACGAATGGGTGGGAAAGAGCAAGGGGCAGCGGCTGTGTAGAACGAAAACACAAATCCTCAGGGGTGTGAGCGTTTCGAGATGAGTCGTATACATGTAAATGTTGGTCGTCAGTGACCGTGTGGCCTAATGGATAAGGCGTCGGACTTCGTATCTGAAGATTACAGGTTCGAATGCTGTCACGCTTGTGTTTTTCCAGTTCTGAAAAAGAAACATACCGTTTTAATGTAGCAATTGAGCAGTACGAAACCGTCTGAATGTTGCTGTCGACCATTTTTTGCTTGGAGATGCTCTTGAGCTTGAAACACACACAGCAAGACCGGTGTTAACTAGCGAAATGGTCGGCAGAGTGCCAACACCACGAGTTTTGACTGGCACTTGCACATCTAAAACAACGTCGGAAAGTAACTCGTTCGGCTTTTGAGTCACATAAAGTATGTGTGTTAATTTTGACGCCACTAGCTCTGCTTGTTGTCATGCAATTTCTTTGCCTCTCAGAAATGATTATGACATAAAAGTGAAGTACGTGACGAGTGTGACGTTAGGAAAACATTAGGCAGCATGGAGAGATTCTGTATGGGACCACCCAACCCAAACGAGTACTGTGTGACGTGCTACCCGGCAAGTATTCACCGAGGTAGCCGGCTATCTCGGTCGGTAGAGCGTCAGACTCTTAATCCCAGGGTCGTGGTTTCGAGCCAGACGCTGGGCGGAACGGAATTTTGTTCCGCTGCAGGTGTAAATTACCGTTTTTCTGATTAACGAGATTTAATGGAAATAGCAACTTTTAACTTTGCCTACGTCTCTGTCAGTCGCAAGGAAACTGTATTTGAAGGTGAAGGTGATTTTGTAGACATGTGTGAAAGACATGTTCTGAAATGCAAGTGTTGTGGTTTGGAGAGCACATCCTTTACGTGTCAGATGTGTAGCCAAGCAGTAATTTGTCGCCATAGCTGCAAATATTAGCCGGTAATATGAACTGTTGTCAGCTAAAGTCTGATGATGCAGACGACCGTAAGGACGAAGTACCCAAGAGTACCGCTAGGCCGCGCCTCTTTAGCTCAGTGGTAGAGCACTGGTCTAATAAACCAGGGGTCGTAAGTTCCATCCACACAGGAGAAAGATGAATTTTGGAAATCAGTTGCGCGTCGTGGCCGTATAGCAAACAGTATCTGTGATGACGAACAATTAGCGACAGGCGTTTTTTTAAGATTTACTCTCAGATGTGATTAAGGCGAATGGCGCAGATAAAGCATTTGCCAAAGCGGTACAGCACATTTCTTCGGCGGACCTCGGAAGAGTTCCGCCCTTCGATACCTTGCAGAGTACTGCTACGTATCGAAGTGCTAGGGCTTCGCAGAAGTCGCAGTCGCAGTCGCAGTCGCAGTCGCAGTCGCAGTTCCGGAACCGCCAGCAGCAGCAGCAGCAGCAGCAGCAGTTTCCAGTGCCGCCAGTTTTGCAGTAGCAGTCGTCGCCGGACCCAGCCGCAGCTTCCGGACCCAGCCGCCGCCGCCGCCGCCGCCGCCGCAGCTTCCGGCCCCCGCCGCCGCCGCCGCCGCCGCCGCCGCCGCAGCTTCCGGCCCCCGCCGCCGCCGCCGCCGCCGCCGCCGCCAGGACCCATTGCTTCGTCTTCCTCTCCTGCTTTCGTTGTCGTCGCTATTCTCGTCTTCGTCTTTGCCTTCATCCTTTCGCTCCTCGACGTCTCTCATCTGTCATCTGTAATCTGTTCCTGACTTTGTCCCTTGTCTGTCCCCATTCTTCTTTTCTGTGTTTCCAGTTTTCCTTACTGCCATCATGACCACCCCCACCACCACCGCCACTACCACCGCCATCGTCTATACGACGCCCTCCCTCGCTGCCACTACTCTTACTTGGTGTGCTCAGTCGCCCCCGTCCTACTATATCCCGCCCCTCCTCACCCTTCCCACCCCAGCTCCCTTTGTCGCCCCATCCCCTGCTCCTTCTCCCCAAGCCTCCACACACGACCCCTTTCCCCCACTCCCCCACACCACTCATGCGGCCCCTGCCAGGGTTGTGTCTCGTCGGGCTACGACCCATGCCGCACCATCGCCGGCGCCAGCACCACCACCTGCAGCAGCGCCACAACCAGCAGCAGCACCAACAGCAGCACCAACAGCAGCACCAGCACCAGCACCGACACCGGGACCTGCCGCTTCCCGTCATCTCCCCGTCACTCCAGTGCCCCACGCCTCCTCCCATCCTGTCCCCGCTGTTAAGCGTCCCAGTGGCACCCCCGCCTCCTCTGCACCCAAGAAGTCCCAGCATCTTCCCCCTCCCCCACCCCTAGATGCCATGGATGTCTCCCCTCCAGCCCCCTCTACTTCCTCTTCTAACTCCCCCTCCTACAAGTATCTCCTCTCCCGTCCTGATCCCTCTCTCCTGGAGGCCCGCAACCTGACCTTGCTCCTCCGCCAATACTTCCCTGCAGCCCCCATCTCCCTTCTTACCCCCCGTAGGGACTCTGTCTTGATCACCTCCCCAAGCCCTACCCTACACTCCGACATCCTCTCCCGAATTCCTCTCACCCGATTTGGACCTAATGCCTCCCTTGCCCCTGCTCCTTCCCCTTCCTCCCCCCGTCAACCCCAACCCCCACGTCGCCCGCCGACCCTCACCGCCGTGATCACTCGGCTTAGCCCGACGATCACGGAGGAGGAGGTGCTGGCGGAGTTGAAGGCCCACCCGTACCTGGAGGTGCGAGCTGTTCGCCGCATTTTCAACTCTGCGGGCCCCACTCGCCTTATGCGAGTTTTCTCCGAACACGCTCCCTCCATCGACCATCTCCTTAAGGAGGGTGCCCTCCTCTTCCACCGCCGGTATAAGGTTGACCCCTCCCGCTCCCCACCACAATCCATTCGCTGCCAGAGGTGTCTGCGTTATAACGCACACCCAACATCAGAGTGCCGCGAGGCCCCAGTCTGCCCGCATTGTAAGCAAGCGCACTTCCTCCGGCAGTGCCCCAACCTTCAGTCTCCTCCCTCCTGCAATACCTGCAACCTCCAACACCCTACCTACTCCCAGAAATGCAAGGCTCGACCTCCTCCATCCGCTCCTGAACTCACTGTTCCTCTCCGCCCTTTGGATGACCCCACCCCTCCTGGCAATTCCCTCCGTCCTCCCCCCACCGCAGAGGACATCATCAGGTTCGTCACAATAGTGCTCCAGAACGTCCATCCCTTTCAGCGTCCCCACACCCTCCACCAGATTACCCTCGCTGCCCGTTCCGTGTTCCACCTCAACACCTACGCCACCTATTCCCACAACCAGGCCCATTTCACCTTCTCCCGTCTCGACACCCTCGTTTAAATTCCCATTATGGCACGACAGCACCGTATCCTGTTCAATAACATCCGCTCCCTTCCCACCAACAAGCACCTCCTTATGCATACCCTTACGACCCACCGTGTGGATGCCTTCCTTCTGAACGAAACCTTTCTTCAGCCCCACCACACCGTCCACACCTCGCCCTACCTCCTTCACCGGTCTGACAATCCACTCCAGATAGCGCGTGGCGGAGTTGCCATGGGCCACCACCGCCAGATCCCTGTCCGGCTCCAACCCCTCCTTCCTGACCCCACAGAACACTTGATCCTTAGTCTCTTCTTCCCCGGCCTTACCCTTACCTGTGCCACCATCTATGTCCGCCCCGCTGCACCTATTCCTTTCGACTTCCTTTCCCACATCGACCGTACCTTCTCCTCCTACGTGATCGCCGCCGACCTTAACATCCATAGTCGTTCTGCCGCCCAGTTACGGCGGTGGCATCGGTTCCTTGCCACCCTCCAAGGCGACGTCCTTCCAATTCCCCAACACACCCGCCCTGAATCCAATACCACTCCCGATGTCGTCCTAGCCTCCCCCACCCTGCTTGGCCGCATAGCGGTGGACGTCCTTGATCCCATTGGCAGTGACCATCTCCCTGTCCTCCTCACTGTATCAGACGGTCGTCGCCCCCGTCCCGACCCGCGCCATGACCCTCCCCCGAAATATGTCCATGACTACTCCCGTGCCAACTGGAATGCCTACCGGGACTCCCTTGCTCTCCAGGTCGATAGCCACCCCCTCACCTACCACCAACCTGATGACGTTACCCGTGCTGCCTCCTTTCTCCAGCAGACCTTGTCTGAGGCCGTGGAGGCCCACGTCCCTACCATTGCCATCCATCCGCACCGCCCCACCTTACCCCCACAGGCCGTCCTTCTCCTGCGTGAATCCCGCCGGCTCTACCGTGCCTTCCTTCACACACGTGACCAGGACACACTACGACGCCACCGGCAACTACAGCGACACATCAGGAACTTACTCACGGCAAAGAAACGCCGGGACTGGCGACAGACATGCACCCGTCTTAATGCCACCTTACCTATCAACTCGTCCAAGTACTGGTCAGCCTTCCGCCGCCTTACCGGATCTAAACCCTCTCCCTACTACCCTCTCCTTCATGATGACCACCCCTTCCCTGATGCCCTTAGTAAGGCCAACCATTTCGCCTCCTACCTCTCCGATATCCTTACCATCCCTGACGATCCCCAGTTCGATTATTCCCTCTTTCCTGATGTCCGTGATCGAACTGATACCTCTGTCCCCCCGCTTGCTCCTGGCTTCCAGTACTTGGACAACATCACACACACAGAACTAAATACCCCAATCACCACTCAAGATATCATTGCTACACTTCGCCCTAAACGCAACACTGCTCCCGGTCACGATCGTGTTACTTACCGTCACCTCCGTGAAGCTCCTGCCTCCTTCCTCTCCACATTGGCCAGGCTCTACAATGTGGTCCTGTCCACCGGCTACTACCCCGACCTGTGGAAAACCTCCCGGATCCTGATGTTCCTCAAGCCCGACAAACCGCCTTCCGCTGTCTCCTCCTACCGTCCCATCAGCCTTACCTCGGTCTTCAGCAAGGTCCTGGAATCCATTCTTACCCACCGCCTACACAAGCACCTTCACCAACACCGCCTCCTCCCCCCTACCCAATGTGGCTTTCGGCCGTCCTTCTCAGCCGATGACCTCCTCCTTCACCTCACTCACCTCCTCTCCGAACAACTCAATTCCCGTCGTTCCGCCATCTTCCTTTCCCTCGACCTCGAACGCGCATATGACCGTGTGTGGCATTCCGGTCTCCTTTTCAAGCTCCAAACCTTTGCTCTTCCTCTCAACTATGTCCGTCTGGTCGCTTCCTTCCTTTCCCACCGTCCTTCCTATGTCACCATCCACAACACTGATTCCTACACCTTCTACCCCTCCGCCGGTGTGCCCCAAGGTTCCGTCCTTTCCCCTCTTCTCTACCTCCTTTACACGGCAGACATGCCTCCACCTGCACCTCCCCTACACCTTCTCCAGTACGCCGATGACACTGCCTTCCTTGCCCTCGCTCCCACCCTGCAACGCTCCCAGCACCTTCTCCAATCCTATCTTGACCGGTTCACCACTTGGTGTAACCAGTGGTTACTCAAGGTCAATCCTTCCAAGACCCAGGCGATCATTGTAGGCAAAACCACTCGTTCCTTCCGTCTCCTTGATTTCTATCTTACTATTTATGGCCGTCCCATCACCCTCACACCTACTCTCAAGTACCTTGGTGTCACCCTCGACCGTCGCCTCTCCTGGAACCCACATCTCCGGACGATCCAAGCCAAGGCACGCTCCCGCCTCCGCCTCCTTAAGCTCCTTTCTGGCCGTACATGGGGTCTGGACCCTTCCACCATCCTCTACACCTACAAGTCCCTCATCCGTCCTATCCTTTGCTATGCTCATCCCGCCTGGATCTCTGCCCCTCCTACCTTCTACAAGTCCATTCAGATCCTAGAACGCCATGCGCTCCGCCTCGCCTATCGCATCCGTCTCCCTTCCCCCACGCGGATCCTCTATGACCTGATTCCCTTCCCGCACCTCCTCCTTTTCCTCGAACGGTTACGGATCCTCTACACCTCCCGCAAGCTTGATCCTCCACACCCTCTTGTCTCTCCCATCCTCTCCCACCCCAACCCGCTGCCGCGCCTGCATTCCTATATCCCACCTGCTCTCCATCTTTACACCCTCCACACCCTCTCCCTCGGTGGCTTCCGTCAACTCCCCCTCCCTGATGATGCCCTCCTCCCCTCCATCTACCCCTCCTACCAACTTTGAGCCTTACCTTCCCTCTCCTCTCCTTTTCCTGTGGGCACCCTCTCTCCCTTCTCTCCCTCCCTCCCCTCCCCTTTCTCCTTGGGCTTCCACTCCCCCTACCCTCCCCCTTCTCCTCCATCCCTCTCCTCCACTGGCATCTTCCCCTCCCCCTCTCTCTCCTCTTCCCCACACCTTTTCCCCTTGGCAGGCCACGACTCTGCTGTCTTCCATCTGTTACTTTCATCGTCCTACGCCGAAGACCATCGCATGTGTTTGTGCCTCGACTCTCCTACAGTGTGTTTGTGTTTCGTCGTTTGTGCTCCGCTGGTTCACGTGTGGCCATCTGCCATCTGCGTTTGTGCACCGTGTTTCTCCGCTTTTATCCATTGTGCTACGCACGTGACCGACTCCGTTTTAACTCTGTTTTGTCTACTGTTTGTACCCCGCCGTCTTGATTGTTTTTATATCTCACTCATCTCTGTTCTGTGTATACTCTGAGGCCGAAGAGCGGCATACCTGGTCCGCTGCCGGCCTACCTGTTTGTCACAGGTATTAAAATCACAATAAAGGAAAAAAAAAAAAAAAGCGGTACAGCATAAGGTGGGACGAGGCAGTCTGAATTACATTTTATAGATGTATTTCTCACATATCTCAGAGCCTCTCGCGATCTTCGTCGTCGTCGTCGTCGTCGTCGTCGTCGCCGCCGCTTCTGCAGAAGTAGCCAATGGCCACCGTAGCAAATGCGGCGAGGGACGCCCTGCCTTCGATTCCGAATGCACAAAGTGTGTGGTCTTGTTTCTCAGTCTATATTTGGTCGGTCTCGTCAGAGGTTGAAAGTAACGAATGGGTGGGAAAGAGCAAGGGGCAGCGGCTGTGTAGAACGAAAACACAAATCCTCAGGGGTGTGAGCGTTTCGAGATAAGTCGTATACATGTAAATGTTGGTCGTCAGTGACCGTGTGGCCTAATGGATAAGGCGTCGGACTTCGTATCTGAAGATTACAGGTTCGAATGCTGTCACGCTTGTGTTTTTCCAGTTCTGAAAAAGGAAACATACCGTTTTAATGTAGCAATTGAGCAGTACGAAACCGTCTGAATGTTGCTGTCGACCATTTTTTGCTTGGAGATGCTCTTGAGCTTGAAACACACACAGCAAGACCGGTGTTAACTAGCGAAATGGTCGGCAGAGTGCCGACACCGCGAGTTTTGACTGGCACTTGCACATCTAAAACAACGTCGGAAAGTAACTCGTTCGGCTTTTGAGTCACATAAAGTATGTGTGTTAATTTTGACGCCACTAGCTCTGCTTGTTGTCATGCAATTTCTTTGCCTCTCAGAAATGATTATGACATAAAAGTGAAGTACGTGACGAGTGTGACGTTAGGAAAACATTAGGCAGCATGGAGAGATTCTGTATGGGACCACCCAACCCAAACGAGTACTGTGTGACGTGCTACCCGGCAAGTATTCAACGAGGTAGCCGGCTATCTCAGTCGGTAGAGCGTCAGACTCTTAATCCCAGGGTCGTGGTTTCGAGCCAGACGCTGGGCGGAACGGAATTTTGTTCCGCTGCAGGTGTAAATTACCGTTTTTCTGATTAACGAGATTTAATGGAAATAGCAACTTTAAACTTTGCCTACGTCTCTGTCAGTGGCAAGGAAACTGTATTTGAAGGTGAAGGTGATTTTGTAGACATGTGTGAAAGACATGTTCTGAAATGCAAGTGTTGTGGTTTGGAGAGCACATCGGTTACGTGTCAGATGTGTAGCCAAGCAGTAATTTGTCGCCATAGCTGCAAATATTAGCCGGTAATATGATGTGTTGTCAGCTAAAGTCTGATGATGCAGACGACCGTAAGGACGAAGTACCCAAGAGTACCGCTAGGCCGCGCCTCTTTAGCTCAGTGGTAGAGCACTGGTCTAATAAACCAGGGGTCGTAAGTTCCATCATTACAGGAGAAAGATGAATTTTGGAAATCAGTTGCGCGTCGTGGCCGTATAGCAAACAGTACCTGTGATGACGAACAATTAGCGACAGGCGTTTTTTTAAGATTTACTCTCAGATGTGATTAAGGCGAATGGCGCAGATTAAGCATTTGCCAAAGCGGTACAGCATAAGGTGGGACGAGGCAGTCTGAATTACATTTTATAGATGTATTTCTCACATATCTCAGAGCCTCTCGCGATCTTCGTCGTCGTCCTCGTCGTCGTCGTCGTCGTCGCCGCTTCTGCAGAAGTAGCAAATGGCCATCGTAGCAAATGCGGCGAGGGACGCCCTGCCTTCGATTCCGAATGCACAAAGTGTGTGGTCTTGTTTCTCAGTCTATATTTGGTCGGTCTCGTCAGAGGTTGAAAGTAACGAATGGGTGGGAAAGAGCAAGAGGCAGCGGCTGTGTAGAACGAAAACACAAATCCTCAGGGGTGTGAGCGTTTCGAGATGAGTCGTATACATGTAAATGTTGGTCGTCAGTGACCGTGTGGCCTAATGGATAAGGCATCGGACTTCGTATCTGAAGATTACAGGTTCGAATGCTGTCACGCTTGTGTTTTTCCAGTTCTGAAAAAGGAAACATACCGTTTTAATGTAGCAATTGAGCAGTACGAAACCGTCTGAATGTTTCTGTCGACCATTTTTTGCTTGGAGATGCTCTTGAGCTTGAAACACACACAGCAAGTCCGGTGTTAACTAGCGAAATGGTCGGCAGAGTGCCGACACCGCGAGTTTTGACTGGCACTTGCACATCTAAAACAACGTCGGAAAGTAACTCGTTCGGCTTTTGAGTCACATAAAGTATGTGTGTTAATTTTGACGCCACTAGCTCTGCTTGTTGTCATGCAATTTCTTTGCCTCTCGGAAATGATTAAGACATAAAAGTGAAGTACGTGACGAGTGTGACGTTAGGAAAACATTAGGCACCATGGAGAGATTCTCTATGGGACCACCCAACCCAAACGAGTACTGTGTGACGTGCTACCCGGCAAGTATTCACCGAGGTAGCCGGCTATCTCAGTCGGTAGAGCGTCAGACTCTTAATCCCAGCTTCGTGGTTTCGAGCCAGACGCTGGGCGGAACGGAATTTTGTTCCGCTGCAGGTGTAAATTACCGTTTTTCTGATTAACGAGATTTAATGGAAATAGCAACTTTAAACTTTGCCTACGTCTCTGTCAGTCACAAGGAAACTGTATTTGAAGGTGAAGGTGATTTTGTAGACATGTGTGAAAGACATGTTCTGAAATGCAAGTGTTGTGGTTTGGAGAGCACATCGTTTACGTGTCAGATGTGTAGCCAATAAGTAATTTGTCGCCATAGCTGCAAATATTAGGCGGTAATATGAACTGTTGTCAGCTAAAGTCTGATGATGCAGACGACCGTAAGGACGAAGTACCCAAGAGTACCGCTAGGCCGCGCCTCTTTAGCTCAGTGGTAGAGCACTGGTCTAATAAACCAGGGGTCGTAAGTTCCATCCTCACAGGAGAAAGATGAATTTTGGAAATCAGTTGCGCGTCGTGGCTGTATAGCAAACAGTATCTGTGATGACGAACAATTAGCGACAGGCGTTTTTTTAAGATTTACTCTCAGATGTGATTAAGGCGAATGGCGCAGATAAAGCTTTTGCCAAAGAGGTACAGCATAAGGTGGGACGAGGCAGTCTGAATTACATTTTATAGATGTATTTCTCACATATCTCAGAGCCTCTCGCGATCTTCGTCGTCGTCGTCGTCGTCGTCGTCGTCGTCGTCGTCGTCGCCGCCGCTTCTGCAGAAGTAGCAAATGGCCATCGTAGCAAATGCGGCGAGGGACGCCCTGCCTTCGATTCCGAATGCACAAAGTGTGTGGTCTTGTTTGTCAGTCTATATTTGGTCGGTCTCGTCAGAGGTTGAAAGTAACGAATGGGTGGGAAAGAGCAAGGGGCAGCGGCTGTGTAGAACGAAAACACAAATCCTCAGGGGTGTGAGCGTTTCGAGATGAGTCGTATACATGTAAATGTTGGTCGTCAGTGACCGTGTGGCCTAATGGATAAGGCGTCGGACTTCGTATCTGAAGATTACAGGTTCGAATGCTGTCACGCTTGTGTTTTTCCAGTTCTGAAAAAGAAACATACCATTTTAATGTAGCAATTGAGCAGTACGAAACCGTCTGAATGTTGCTGTCGACCATTTTTTGCTTGGAGATGCTCTTGAGCTTGAAACACACACAGCAAGACCGGTGTTAACTAGCGAAATGGTCGGCAGAGTGCCGACACCGCGAGTTTTGACTGGCACTTGCACATCTAAAACAACGTCGGAAAGTAACTCGTTCGGCTTTTGAGTCACATAAAGTATGTGTGTTAATTTTGACGCCACTAGCTCTGCTTGTTGTCATGCAATTTCTTTGCCTCTCAGAAATGATTATGACATAAAAGTGAAGTACGTGACGAGTGTGACGTTAGGAAAACATTAGGCAGCATGGAGAGATTCTGTATGGGACCACCCAACCCAAACGAGTACTGTGTGACGTGCTACCCGGCAAGTATTCACCGAGGTAGCCGGCTATCTCAGTCGGTAGAGCGTCAGACTCTTAATCCCAGGGTCGTGGTTTCGAGCCAGACGCTGGGCGGAACGGAATTTTGTTCCGCTGCAGGTGTAAATTACCGTTTTTCTGATTAACGAGATTTAATGGAAATAGCAACTTTAAACTTTGCCTACGTCTCTGTCAGTCGCAAGGAAACTGTATTTGAAGGTGAAGGTGATTTTGTAGACATGTGTGAAAGACATGTTCTGAAATGCAAGTGTTGTGGTTTGGAGAGCACATCGTTTACTTGTCAGATGTGTAGCCAATAAGTAATTTGTCGCCATAGCTGCAAATATTAGGCGGTAATATGAACTGTTGTCAGCTAAAGTCTGATGATGCAGACGACCGTAAGGACGAAGTACCCAAGAGTACCGCTAGGCCGCGCCTCTTTAGCTCAGTGGTAGAGCACTGGTCTAATAAACCAGGGGTCGTAAGTTCCATCCTCACAGGAGAAAGATGAATTTTGGAAATCAGTTGCGCGTCGTGGCCGTATAGCAAACAGTATCTGTGATGACGAACAATTAGCGACAGGCGTTTTTTTAAGATTTACTCTCAGATGTGATTAAGGCGAATGGCGCAGATAAAGCTTTTGCCAAAGAGGTACAGCATAAGGTGGGACGAGGCAGTCTGAATTACATTTTATAGATGTATTTCTCACATATCTCAGAGCCTCTCGCGATCGTCGTCGTCGTCGTCGTCGTCGTCGTCGTCGTCGTCGTCGTCGTCGCCGCCGCTTCTGCAGAAGTAGCAAATGGCCATCGTAGCAAATGCGGCGAGGGACGCCCTGCCTTCGATTCCGAATGCACAAAGTGTGTGGTCTTGTTTGTCAGTCTATATTTGGTCGGTCTCGTCAGAGGTTGAAAGTAACGAATGGGTGGGAAAGAGCAAGGGGCAGCGGCTGTGTAGAACGAAAACACAAATCCTCAGGGGTGTGAGCGTTTCGAGATGAGTCGTATACATGTAAATGTTGGTCGTCAGTGACCGTGTGGCCTAATGGATAAGGCGTCGGACTTCGTATCTGAAGATTACAGGTTCGAATGCTGTCACGCTTGTGTTTTTCCAGTTCTGAAAAAGAAACATACCATTTTAATGTAGCAATTGAGCAGTACGAAACCGTCTGAATGTTGCTGTCGACCATTTTTTGCTTGGAGATGCTCTTGAGCTTGAAACACACACAGCAAGACCGGTGTTAACTAGCGAAATGGTCGGCAGAGTGCCGACACCGCGAGTTTTGACTGGCACTTGCACATCTAAAACAACGTCGGAAAGTAACTCGTTCGGCTTTTGAGTCACATAAAGTATGTGTGTTAATTTTGACGCCACTAGCTCTGCTTGTTGTCATGCAATTTCTTTGCCTCTCAGAAATGATTATGACATAAAAGTGAAGTACGTGACGAGTGTGACGTTAGGAAAACATTAGGCAGCATGGAGAGATTCTGTATGGGACCACCCAACCCAAACGAGTACTGTGTGACGTGCTACCCGGCAAGTATTCACCGAGGTAGCCGGCTATCTCAGTCGGTAGAGCGTCAGACTCTTAATCCCAGGGTCGTGGTTTCGAGCCAGACGCTGGGCGGAACGGAATTTTGTTCCGCTGCAGGTGTAAATTACCGTTTTTCTGATTAACGAGATTTAATGGAAATAGCAACTTTAAACTTTGCCTACGTCTCTGTCAGTCGCAAGGAAACTGTATTTGAAGGTGAAGGTGATTTTGTAGACATGTGTGAAAGACATGTTCTGAAATGCAAGTGTTGTGGTTTGGAGAGCACATCGTTTACGTGTCAGATGTGTAGCCAATAAGTAATTTGTCGCCATAGCTGCAAATATTAGCCGGAAATATGAACTGTTGTCAGCTAAAGTCTGATGATGCAGACGACCGTAAGGACGAAGTACCCAAGAGTACCGCTAGGCCGCGCCTCTGTAGCTCAGTGGTAGAGCACTGGTCTAATAAACCAGGGGTCGTAAGTTCCATCCTCACAGGAGAAAGATGAATTTTGGAAATCAGTTGCGCGTCGTGGCCGTATAGCAAACAGTACCTGTGATGACGAACAATTAGCGACAGGCGTTTTTTTAAGATTTACTCTCAGATGTGATTAAGGCGAATGGCGCAGATAAAGCATTTGCCAAAGAGGTACAGCATAAGGTGGGACGAGGCAGTCTGAATTACATTTTATAGATGTATTTATCACATATCTCAGAGCCTCTCGCGATCTTCGTCGTCGTCGTCGTCGTCGTCGTCGTCGTCGTCGTCGCCGCCGCCGCTTCTGCAGAAGTAGCAAATGGCCATCGTAGCAAATGCGGCGAGGGACGCCCTGCCTTCGATTCCGAATGCACAAAGTGTGTGGTCTTGTTTCTCAGTCTATATTTGGTCGGTCTCGTCAGAGGTTGAAAGTAACGAATGGGTGGGAAAGAGCAAGGGGCAGCGGCTGTGTAGAACGAAAACACAAATCCTCAGGGGTGTGAGCGTTTCGAGATGAGTCGTATACATGTAAATGTTGGTCGTCAGTGACCGTGTGGCCTAATGGATAAGGCGTCGGACTTCGTATCTGAAGATTACAGGTTCGAATGCTGTCACGCTTGTGTTTTTCCAGTTCTGAAAAAGAAACATACCATTTTAATGTAGCAATTGAGCAGTACGAAACCGTCTGAATGTTGCTGTCGATCATTTTTTGCTTGGAGATGCTCTTGAGCTTGAAACACACACAGCAAGACCGGTGTTAACTAGCGAAATGGTCGGCAGAGTGCCGACACCGCGAGTTTTGACTGGCACTTGCACGTCTAAAACAACGTCGGAAAGTAACTCGTTCGGCTTTTGAGTCACTTAAAGTATGTGTGTTAATTTTGACGCCACTAGCTCTGCTTGTTGTCATGCAATTTCTTTGCCTCTCAGAAATGATTATGACATAAAAGTGAAGTACGTGACGAGTGTGACGTTAGGAAAAAATTAGGCAGCATGGAGAGATTCTGTATGGGACCACCCAACCCAAACGAGTACTGTGTGACGTGCTACCCGGCAAGTATTCACCGAGGTAGCCGGCTATCTCAGTCGGTAGAGCGTCAGACTCTTAATCCCAGGGTCGTGGTTTCGAGCCAGACGCTGGGCGGAACGGAATTTTGTTCCGCTGCAGGTGTAAATTACCGTTTTTCTGATTAACGAGATTTAATGGAAATAGCAACTTTAAACTTTGCCTACGTCTCTGTCAGTGGCAAGGAAACTGTATTTGAAGGTGAAGGTTATTTTGTAGACATGTGTGAAAGACATGTTCTGAAATGCAAGTGTTGTGGTTTGGAGAGCACATCGGTTACGTGTCAGATGTGTAGCCAAGCAGTAATTTGTCGCCATAGCTGCAAATATTAGCCGGTAATATGAACTGTTGTCAGCTAAAGTCTGATGATGCAGACGACCGTAAGGACGAAGTACCCAAGAGTACCGCTAGGCCGCGCCTCTTTAGCTCAGTGGTAGAGCACTGGTCTAATAAACCAGGGGTCGTAAGTTCCATCCTCACAGGAGAAAGATGAATTTTGGAAATCAGTTGCGCGTCGTGGCCGTATAGCAAACAGTACCTGTGATGACGAACAATTAGCGACAGGCGTTTTTTTAAGATTTACTCTCAGATATGATTAAGGCGAATGGCGCAGATAAAGCATTTGCCAAAGCGGTACAGCATAAGGTGGGACGAGGCAGTCTGAATTACATTTTATAGATGTATTTCTCACATATCTCAGAGCCTCTCGCGATCTTCGTCGTCGTCGTCGTCGTCGTCGTCGTCGCCGCCGCCGCTTCTGCAGAAGTAGCAAATGGCCATCGTAGCAAATGCGGCGAGGGACGCCCTGCCTTCGATTCCGAATGCACAAAGTGTGTGGTCTTGTTTCTCAGTCTATATTTGGTCGGTCTCGTCAGAGGTTGAAAGTAACGAATGGGTGGGAAAGAGCAAGGGGCAGCGGCTGTGTAGAACGAAAACACAAATCCTCAGGGGTGTGAGCGTTTCGAGATGAGTCGTATACATGTAAATGTTGGTCGTCAGTGACCGTGTGGCCTAATGGATAAGGCGTCGGACTTCGTATCTGAAGATTACAGGTTCGAATGCTGTCACGCTTGTGTTTTTCCAGTTCTGAAAAAGAAACATACCATTTTAATGTAGCAATTGAGCAGTACGAAACCGTCTGAATGTTGCTGTCGATCATTTTTTGCTTGGAGATGCTCTTGAGCTTGAAACACACACAGCAAGACCGGTGTTAACTAGCGAAATGGTCGGCAGAGTGCCGACACCGCGAGTTTTGACTGGCACTTGCACGTCTAAAACAACGTCGGAAAGTAACTCGTTCGGCTTTTGAGTCACTTAAAGTATGTGTGTTAATTTTGACGCCACTAGCTCTGCTTGTTGTCATGCAATTTCTTTGCCTCTCAGAAATGATTATGACATAAAAGTGAAGTACGTGACGAGTGTGACGTTAGGAAAAAATTAGGCAGCATGGAGAGATTCTGTATGGGACCACCCAACCCAAACGAGTACTGTGTGACGTGCTACCCGGCAAGTATTCACCGAGGTAGCCGGCTATCTCAGTCGGTAGAGCGTCAGACTCTTAATCCCAGGGTCGTGGTTTCGAGCCAGACGCTGGGCGGAACGGAATTTTGTTCCGCTGCAGGTGTAAATTACCGTTTTTCTGATTAACGAGATTTAATGGAAATAGCAACTTTAAACTTTGCCTACGTCTCTGTCAGTGGCAAGGAAACTGTATTTGAAGGTGAAGGTTATTTTGTAGACATGTGTGAAAGACATGTTCTGAAATGCAAGTGTTGTGGTTTGGAGAGCACATCGGTTACGTGTCAGATGTGTAGCCAAGCAGTAATTTGTCGCCATAGCTGCAAATATTAGCCGGTAATATGAAGTGTTGTCAGCTAAAGTCTGATGATGCAGACGACCGTAAGGACGAAGTACCCAAGAGTACCGCTAGGCCGCGCCTCTTTAGCTCAGTGGTAGAGCACTGGTCTAATAAACCAGGGGTCGTAAGTTCCATCCTCACAGGAGAAAGATGAATTTTGGAAATCAGTTGCGCGTCGTGGCCGTATAGCAAACAGTACCTGTGATGACGAACAATTAGCGACAGGCGTTTTTTTAAGATTTACTCTCAGATGTGATTAAGGCGAATGGCGCAGATAAAGCATTTGCCAAAGCGGTACAGCATAAGGTGGGACGAGGCAGTCTGAATTACATTTTATAGATGTATTTCTCACATATCTCAGAGCCTCTCGCGATCTTCGTCGTCGTCGTCGTCGTCGTCGTCGTCGTCGCCGCCGCCGCTTCTGCAGAAGTAGCAAATGGCCATCGTAGCAAATGCGGCGAGGGACGCCCTGCCTTCGATTCCGAATGCACAAAGTGTGTGGTCTTGTTTCTCAGTCTATATTTGGTCGGTCTCGTCAGAGGTTGAAAGTAACGAATGGGTGGGAAAGAGCAAGGGGCAGCGGCTGTGTAGAACGAAAACACAAATCCTCAGGGGTGTGAGCGTTTCGAGATGAGCCGTATACATGTAAATGTTGGTCGTCAGTGACCGTGTGGCCTAATGGATAAGGCGTCGGACTTCGTATCTGAAGATTACAGGTTCGAATGCTGTCACGCTTGTGTTTTTCCAGTTCTGAAAAAGGAAACATACCGTTTTAATGTAGCAATTGAGCAGTACGAAACCGTCTGAATGTTGCTGTCGACCATTTTTTGCTTGGAGATGCTCTTGAGCTTGAAACACACACAGCAAGACCGGTGTTAACTAGCGAAATGGTCGGCAGAGTGCCGACACCGCGAGTTTTGACTGGCACTTGCACATCTAAAACAACGTCGGAAAGTAACTCGTTCGGCTTTTGAGTCACATAAAGTATGTGTGTTAATTTTGACGCCACTAGCTCTGCTTGTTGTCATGCAATTTCTTTGCCTCTCAGAAATGATTATGACATAAAAGTGAAGTACGTGACGAGTGTGACGTTAGGAAAACATTAGGCAGCATGGAGAGATTCTGTATGGGACCACCCAACCCAAACGAGTACTGTGTGACGTGCTACCCGGCAAGTATTCACCGAGGTAGCCGGCTATCTCAGTCGGTAGAGCGTCAGACTCTTAATCCCAGGGTCGTGGTTTCGAGCCAGACGCTGGGCGGAACGGAATTTTGTTCCGCTGCAGGTGTAAATTACCGTTTTTCTGATTAACGAGATTTAATGGAAATAGCAACTTTAAACTTTGCCTACGTCTCTGTCAGTCGCAAGGAAACTGTATTTGAAGGTGAAGGTGATTTTGTAGACATGTGTGAAAGACATGTTCTGAAATGCAAGTGTTGTGGTTTGGAGAGCACATCCTTTACGTGTCAGATGTGTAGCCAAGCAGTAATTTGTCGCCATAGCTGCAAATATTAGCCGGTAATATGAAGTGTTGTCAGCTAAAGTCAGATGATGCAGACGACCGTAAGGACGAAGTACCCAAGAGTACCGCTAGGCCGCGCCTCTTTAGCTCAGTGGTAGAGCACTGGTCTAATAAACCAGGGGTCGTAAGTTCCATCCTCACAGGAGAAAGATGAATTTTGGAAATCAGTTGCGCGTCGTGGCCGTATAGCAAACAGTACCTGTGATGACGAACAATTAGCGACAGGCGTTTTTTTAAGATTTACTCTCAGATGTGATTAAGGCGAATGGCGCAGATAAAGCATTTGCCAAAGCGGTACAGCATAAGGTGGGACGAGGCAGTCTGAATTACATTTTATAGATGTATTTCTCACATATCTCAGAGCCTCTCGCGATCTTCGTCGTCGTCGTCGTCGCCGCCGTCGTCGCCGCCGCCGCTTCTGCAGAAGTAGCAAATGGCCATCGTAGCAAATGCGGCGAGGGACGCCCTGCCTTCGATTCCGAATGCACAAAGTGTGTGGTCTTGTTTCTCAGTCTATATTTGGTCGGTCTCGTCAGAGGTTGAAAGTAACGAATGGGTGGGAAAGAGCAAGGGGCAGCGGCTGTGTAGAACGAAAACACAAATCCTCAGGGGTGTGAGCGTTTCGAGATGAGTCGTATACATGTAAATGTTGGTCGTCAGTGACCGTGTGGCCTAATGGATAAGGCGTCGGACTTCGTATCTGAAGATTACAGGTTCGAATGCTGTCACGCTTGTGTTTTTCCAGTTCTGAAAAAGGAAACATACCGTTTTAATGTAGCAATTGAGCAGTACGAAACCGTCTGAATGTTGCTGTCGACCATTTTTTGCTTGGAGATGCTCTTGAGCTTGAAACACACACAGCAAGACCGGTGTTAACTAGCGAAATGGTCGGCAGAGTGCCGACACCGCGAGTTTTGACTGGCACTTGCACATCTAAAACAACATCGGAAAGTAACTCGTTCGGCTTTTGAGTCACATAAAGTATGTGTGTTAATTTTGACGCCACTAGCTCTGCTTGTTGTCATGCAATTTCTTTGCCTCTCAGAAATGATTATGACATAAAAGTGAAGTACGTGACGAGTGTGACGTTAGGAAAACATTAGGCAGCATGGAGAGATTCTGTATGGGACCACCCAACCCAAACGAGTACTGTGTGACGTGCTACCCGGCAAGTATTCACCGAGGTAGCCGGCTATCTCAGTCGGTAGAGCGTCAGACTCTTAATCCCAGGGTCGTGGTTTCGAGCCAGACGCTGGGCGGAACGGAATTTTGTTCCGCTGCAGGTGTAAATTACCGTTTTTCTGATTAACGAGATTTAATGGAAATAGCAACTTTAAACTTTGCCTACGTCTCTGTCAGTCGCAAGGAAACTGTATTTGAAGGTGAAGGTGATTTTGTAGACATGTGTGAAAGACATGTTCTGAAATGCAAGTGTTGTGGTTTGGAGAGCACATCCTTTACGTGTCAGATGTGTAGCCAAGCAGTAATTTGTCGCCATAGCTGCAAATATTAGCCGGTAATATGAAGTGTTGTCAGCTAAAGTCAGATGATGCAGACGACCGTAAGGACGAAGTACCCAAGAGTACCGCTAGGCCGCGCCTCTTTAGCTCAGTGGTAGAGCACTGGTCTAATAAACCAGGGGTCGTAAGTTCCATCCTCACAGGAGAAAGATGAATTTTGGAAATCAGTTGCGCGTCGTGGCCGTATAGCAAACAGTACCTGTGATGACGAACAATTAGCGACAGGCGTTTTTTTAAGATTTACTCTCAGATGTGATTAAGGCGAATGGCGCAGATAAAGCATTTGCCAAAGCGGTACAGCATAAGGTGGGACGAGGCAGTCTGAATTACATTTTATAGATGTATTTCTCACATATCTCAGAGCCTCTCGCGATCTTCGTCGTCGTCGTCGTCGTCGCCGTCGTCGCCGCCGCCGCTTCTGCAGAAGTAGCAAATGGCCATCGTAGCAAATGCGGCGAGGGACGCCCTGCCTTCGATTCCGAATGCACAAAGTGTGTGGTCTTGTTTCTCAGTCTATATTTGGTCGGTCTCGTCAGAGGTTGAAAGTAACGAATGGGTGGGAAAGAGCAAGGGGCAGCGGCTGTGTAGAACGAAAACACAAATCCTCAGGGGTGTGAGCGTTTCGAGATGAGTCGTATACATGTAAATGTTGGTCGTCAGTGACCGTGTGGCCTAATGGATAAGGCGTCGGACTTCGTATCTGAAGATTACAGGTTCGAATGCTGTCACGCTTGTGTTTTTCCAGTTCTGAAAAAGGAAACATACCGTTTTAATGTAGCAATTGAGCAGTACGAAACCGTCTGAATGTTGCTGTCGACCATTTTTTGCTTGGAGATGCTCTTGAGCTTGAAACACACACAGCAAGACCGGTGTTAACTAGCGAAATGGTCGGCAGAGTGCCGACACCGCGAGTTTTGACTGGCACTTGCACATCTAAAACAACATCGGAAAGTAACTCGTTCGGCTTTTGAGTCACATAAAGTATGTGTGTTAATTTTGACGCCACTAGCTCTGCTTGTTGTCATGCAATTTCTTTGCCTCTCAGAAATGATTATGACATAAAAGTGAAGTACGTGACGAGTGTGACGTTAGGAAAACATTAGGCAGCATGGAGAGATTCTGTATGGGACCACCCAACCCAAACGAGTACTGTGTGACGTGCTACCCGGCAAGTATTCACCGAGGTAGCCGGCTATCTCAGTCGGTAGAGCGTCAGACTCTTAATCCCAGGGTCGTGGTTTCGAGCCAGACGCTGGGCGGAACGGAATTTTGTTCCGCTGCAGGTGTAAATTACCGTTTTTCTGATTAACGAGATTTAATGGAAATAGCAACTTTAAACTTTGCCTACGTCTCTGTCAGTCGCAAGGAAACTGTATTTGAAGGTGAAGGTGATTTTGTAGACATGTGTGAAAGACATGTTCTGAAATGCAAGTGTTGTGGTTTGGAGAGCACATCGGTTACGTGTCAGATGTGTAGCCAAGCAGTAATTTGTCGCCATAGCTGCAAATATTAGCCGGTAATATGAAGTGTAGTCAGCTAAAGTCTGATGATGCAGACGACCGTAAGGACGAAGTACCCAAGAGTACCGCTAGGCCGCGCCTCTTTAGCTCAGTGGTAGAGCACTGGTCTAATAAACCAGGGGTCGTAAGTTCCATCCTCACAGGAGAAAGATGAATTTTGGAAATCAGTTGCGCGTCGTGGCCGTATAGCAAACAGTACCTGTGATGACGAACAATTAGCGACAGGCGTTTTTTTAAGATTTACTCTCAGATGTGATTAAGGCGAATGGCGCAGATAAAGCATTTGCCAAAGCGGTACAGCATAAGGTGGGACGAGGCAGTCTGAATTACATTTTATAGATGTATTTCTCACATATCTCAGAGCCTCTCGCGATCTTCGTCGTCGTCGTCGTCGCCGTCGTCGCCGTCGTCGCCGCCGCCGCTTCTGCAGAAGTAGCAAATGGCCATCGTAGCAAATGCGGTGAGGGACGCCCTGCCTTCGATTCCGAATGCACAAAGTGTGTGGTCTTGTTTCTCAGTCTATATTTGGTCGGTCTCGTCAGAGGTTGAAAGTAACGAATGGGTGGGAAAGAGCAAGGGGCAGCGGCTGTGTAGAACGAAAACACAAATCCTCAGGGGTGTGAGCGTTTCGAGATGAGTCGTATACATGTAAATGTTGGTCGTCAGTGACCGTGTGGCCTAATGGATAAGGCGTCGGACTTCGTATCTGAAGATTACAGGTTCGAATGCTGCCACGCTTGTGTTTTTCCAGTTCTGAAAAAGGAAACATACCGTTTTAATGTAGCAATTGAGCAGTACGAAACCGTCTGAATGTTGCTGTCGACCATTTTTTGCTTGGAGATGCTCTTGAGCTTGAAACACACACAGCAAGACCGGTGTTAACTAGCGAAATGGTCGGCAGATTGCCGACACCGCGAGTTTTGACTGGCACTTGCACATCTAAAACAACGTCGGAAAGTAACTCGTTCGGCTTTTGAGTCACATAAAGTATGTGTGTTAATTTTGACGCCACTAGCTCTGCTTGTTGTCATGCAATTTCTTTGCCTCTCAGAAATGATTATGACATAAAAGTGAAGTACGTGACGAGTGTGACGTTAGGAAAACATTAGGCACCATGGAGAGATTCTGTATGGGACCACACAACCCAAACGAGTACTGTGTGACGTGCTACCCGGCAAGTATTCACCGAGGTAGCCGGCTATCTCAGTCGGTAGAGCGTCAGACTCTTAATCCCAGGGTCGTGGTTTCGAGCCAGACGCTGGGCGGGACGGAATTTTGTTCCGCTGCAGGTGTAAATTACCGTTTTTCTGATTAACGAGATTTAATGGAAATAGCAACTTTAAACTTTGCCTACGTCTCTGTCAGTCGCAAGGAAACTGTATTTGAAGGTGAAGGTGATTTTGTAGACATGTGTGAAAGACATGTTCTGAAATGCAAGTGTTGTGGTTTGGAGAGCACATCGTTTACGTGTCAGATGTGTAGCTAATAAGTAATTTGTCGCCATAGCTGCAAATATTAGCCGGTAATATGAAGTGTTGTCAGCTAAAGTCTGATGATGCAGACGACTGTATGGACGAAGTACCCATGAGTACCACTAGGCCGCGCCTATTTAGCTCAGTGGTAGAGCACTGGTCTAATAAACCAGGGGTCGTAAGTTCCATCCTCACAGGAGAAAGATGAATTTTGGAAATCAGTTGCGCGTCGTGGCCGTATAGCAAACAGTACCTGTGATGACGAACAATTAGCGACAGGCGTTTTTTTAAGATTTACTCTCAGATGTGATTAAGGCGAATGGCGCAGATAAAGCATTTGCCAAAGCGGTACAGCATAAGGTGGGACGAGGCAGTCTGAATTACATTTTATAGATGTATTTCTCACATATCTCAGAGCCTCTCGCGATCTTCGTCGTCGTCGACGTCGTCGTCGTCGTCGTCGTCGTCGTCGTCGTCGCCTCCGCCGCTTCTGCAGAAGTAGCAAATGGCCATCGTAGCAAATGCGGCGAGGGACGCCCTGCCTTCGATTCCGAATGCACAAAGTGTGTGGTCTTGTTTCTCAGTCTATATTTGGTCGGTCTCGTCAGAGGTTGAAAGTAACGAATGGGTGGGAAAGAGCAAGGGGCAGCGGCTGTGTAGAACGAAAACACAAATCCTCAGGGGTGTGAGCGTTTCGAGATGAGTCGTATACATGTAAATGTTGGTCGTCAGTGACCGTGTGGCCTAATGGATAAGGCGTCGGACTTCGTATCTGAAGATTACAGGTTCGAATGCTGTCACGCTTGTGTTTTTCCAGTTCTGAAAAAGGAAACATACCGTTTTAATATAGCAATTGAGCAGTACGAAACCGTCTGAATGTTGCTGTCGACCATTTTTTGCTTGGAGATGCTCTTGAGCTTGAAACACACACAGCAAGACCGGTGTTAACTAGCGAAATGGTCGGCAGAGTGCCGACACCGCGAGTTTTGACTGGCACTTGCACATCTAAAACAACGTCGGAAAGTAACTCGTTCGGCTTTTGAGTCACATAAAGTATGTGTGTTAATTTTGACGCCACTAGCTCTGCTTGTTGTCATGCAATTTCTTTGCCTCTCAGAAATGATTATGACATAAAAGTGAAGTACGTGACGAGTGTGACGTTAGGAAAACATTAGGCAGCATGGAGAGATTCTGTATGGGACCACCCAACCCAAACGAGTACTGTGTGACGTGCTACCCGGCAAGTATTCACCGAGGTAGCCGGCTATCTCAGTCGGTAGAGCGTCAGACTCTTAATCCCAGGGTCGTGGTTTCGAGCCAGACGCTGGGAGGAACGGAATTTTGTTCCGCTGCAGGTGTAAATTACCGTTTTTCTGATTAACGAGATTTAATGGAAATAGCAACTTTAAACTTTGCCTACGTCTCTGTCAGTGGCAAGGAAACTGTATTTGAAGGTGAAGGTGATTTTGTAGACATGTGTGAAAGACATGTTCTGAAATGCAAGTGTTGTGGTTTGGAGAGCACATCGGTTACGTGTCAGATGTGTAGCCAAGCAGTAATTTGTCGCCATAGCTGCAAATATTAGCCGGTAATATGAAGTGTTGTCAGCTAAAGTCTGATGATGCAGACGACCGTAAGGACGAAGTACCCAAGAGTACCGCTAGGCCGCGCCTCTTTAGCTCAGTGGTAGAGCACTGGTCTAATAAACCAGGGGTCGTAAGTTCCATCCTCACAGGAGAAAGATGAATTTTGGAAATCAGTTGCGCGTCGTGGCCGTATAGCAAACAGTACCTGTGATGACGAACAATTAGCGACAGGCGTTTTTTTAAGATTTACTCTCAGATGTGATTAAGGCGAATGGCGCAGATAAAGCATTTGCCAAAGCGGTACAGCATAAGGTGGGACGAGGCAGTCTGAATTACATTTTATAGATGTATTTCTCACATATCTCAGAGCCTCTCGCGATCTTCGTCGTCGTCGTCGTCGCCGTCGTCGCCGCCGCCGCTTCTGCAGAAGTAGCAAATGGCCATCGTAGCAAATGCGGCGAGGGACGCCCTGCCTTCGATTCCGAATGCACAAAGTGTGTGGTCTTGTTTCTCAGTCTATATTTGGTCGGTCTCGTCAGAGGTTGAAAGTAACGAATGGGTGGGAAAGAGCAAGGGGCAGCGGCTGTGTAGAACGAAAACACAAATCCTCAGGGGTGTGAGCGTTTCGAGATGAGTCGTATACATGTAAATGTTGGTCGTCAGTGACCGTGTGGCCTAATGGATAAGGCGTCGGACTTCGTATCTGAAGATTACAGGTTCGAATGCTGTCACGCTTGTGTTTTTCCAGTTCTGAAAAAGGAAACATACCGTTTTAATGTAGCAATTGAGCAGTACGAAACCGTCTGAATGTTGCTGTCGACCATTTTTTGCTTGGAGATGCTCTTGAGCTTGAAACACACACAGCAAGACCGGTGTTAACTAGCGAAATGGTCGGCAGAGTGCCGACACCGCGAGTTTTGACTGGCACTTGCACATCTAAAACAACGTCGGAAAGTAACTCGTTCGGCTTTTGAGTCACATAAAGTATGTGTGTTAATTTTGACGCCACTAGCTCTGCTTGTTGTCATGCAATTTCTTTGCCTCTCAGAAATGATTATGACATAAAAGTGAAGTACGTGACGAGTGTGACGTTAGGAAAACATTAGGCAGCATGGAGAGATTCTGTATGGGACCACCCAACCCAAACGAGTACTGTGTGACGTGCTACCCGGCAAGTATTCACCGAGGTAGCCGGCTATCTCAGTCGGTAGAGCGTCAGACTCTTAATCCCAGGGTCGTGGTTTCGAGCCAGACGCTGGGCGGAACGGAATTTTGTTCCGCTGCAGGTGTAAATTACCGTTTTTCTGATTAACGAGATTTAATGGAAATAGCAACTTTAAACTTTGCCTACGTCTCTGTCAGTCGCAAGGAAACTGTATTTGAAGGTGAAGGTGATTTTGTAGACATGTGTGAAAGACATGTTCTGAAATGCAAGTGTTGTGGTTTGGAGAGCACATCGGTTACGTGTCAGATGTGTAGCCAAGCAGTAATTTGTCGCCATAGCTGCAAATATTAGCCGGTAATATGAAGTGTTGTCAGCTAAAGTCTGATGATGCAGACGACCGTAAGGACGAAGTACCCAAGAGTACCGCTAGGCCGCGCCTCTTTAGCTCAGTGGTAGAGCACTGGTCTAATAAACCAGGGGTCGTAAGTTCCATCCTCACAGGAGAAAGATGAATTTTGGAAATCAGTTGCGCGTCGTGGCCGTATAGCAAACAGTACCTGTGATGACGAACAATTAGCGACAGGCGTTTTTTTAAGATTTACTCTCAGATGTGATTAAGGCGAATTGCGCAGATAAAGCATTTGCCAAAGCGGTACAGCATAAGGTGGGACGAGGCAGTCTGAATTACATTTTATAGATGTATTTCTCACATATCTCAGAGCCTCTCGCGATCTTCGTCGTCGTCGTCGTCGTCGTCGTCGTCGTCGTCGTCGCCGCCGCCGCTTCTGCAGAAGTAGCAAATGGCCATCGTAGCAAATGCGGCGAGGGACGCCCTGCCTTCGATTCCGAATGCACAAAGTGTGTGGTCTTGTTTCTCAGTCTATATTTGGTCGGTCTCGTCAGAGGTTGAAAGTAACGAATGGGTGGGAAAGAGCAAGGGGCAGCGGCTGTGTAGAACGAAAACACAAATCCTCAGGGGTGTGAGCGTTTCGAGATGAGTCGTATACATGTAAATGTTGGTCGTCAGTGACCGTGTGGCCTAATGGATAAGGCGTCGGACTTCGTATCTGAAGATTACAGGTTCGAATGCTGTCACGCTTTTGCTTTTCCAGTTCTGAAAAATGAAACATACCGTTTTAATGTAGCAATTGAGCAGTACGAAACCGTCTGAATGTTGCTGTCGACCATTTTTTGCTTGGAGATGCTCTTGAGCTTGAAACACACACAGCAAGACCGGTGTTAACTAGCGAAATGGTCGGCAGAGTGCCGACACCGCGAGTTTTGACTGGCACTTGCACATCTAAAACAACGTCGGAAAGTAACTCGTTCGGCTTTTGAGTCACTTAAAGTATGTGTGTTAATTTTGACGCCACTAGCTCTGCTTGTTGTCATGCAATTTCTTTGCCTCTCAGAAATGATTATGACATAAAAGTGAAGTACGTGACGAGTGTGACGTTAGGAAAACATTAGGCAGCATGGAGAGATTCTGTATGGGACCACACAACCCAAACGAGTACTGTGTGACGTGCTACCCGGCAAGTATTCACCGAGGTAGCCGGCTATCTCAGTCGGTAGAGCGTCAGACTCTTAATCCCAGGGTCGTGGTTTCGAGCCAGACGCTGGGCGGAACGGAATTTTGTTCCGCTGCAGGTGTAAATTACCGTTTTTCTGATTAACGAGATTTAATGGAAATTGCAACTTTAAACTTTGCCTACGTCTCTGTCAGTGGCAAGGAAACTGTATTTGAAGGTGAAGGTGATTTTGTAGACATGTGTGAAAGACATGTTCTGAAATGCAAGTGTTGTGGTTTGGAGAGCACATCGTTTACGTGTCAGATGTGTAGCTAATAAGTAATTTGTCGCCATAGCTGCAAATATTAGCCGGTAATATGAAGTGTTGTCAGCTAAAGTCTGATGATGCAGACGACCGTAAGGACGAAGTACCCAAGAGTACCGCTAGGCCGCGCCTATTTAGCTCAGTGGTAGAGCACTGGTCTAGTAAACCAGGGGTCGTAAGTTCCATCCTCACAGGAGAAAGATGAATTTTGGAAATCAGTTGCGCGTCGTGGCCGTATAGCAAACAGTACCTGTGATGACGAACAATTAGCGACAGGCGTTTTTTTAAGATTTACTCTCAGATGTGATTAAGGCGAATGGCGCAGATAAAGCATTTGCCAAAGCGGTACAGCATAAGGTGGGACGAGGCAGTCTGAATTACATTTTATAGATGTATTTCTCACATATCTCAGAGCCTCTCGCGATCTTCGTCGTCGTCGTCGTAGTCGTCGTCGTCGTCGTCGTCGCCGCCGCCGCCGCTTCTGCAGAAGTAGCAAATGGCCATCGTAGCAAATGCGGCGAGGGACGCCCTGCCTTCGATTCCGAATGCACAAAGTGTGTGGTCTTGTTTCTCAGTCTATATTTGGTCGGTCTCGTCAGAGGTTGAAAGTAACGAATGGGTGGGAAAGAGCAAGGGGCAGCGACTGTGTAGAACGAAAACACAAATCCTCAGGGGTGTGAGCGTTTCGAGATGAGTCGTATACATGTAAATGTTGGTCGTCAGTGACCGTGTGGCCTAATGGATAAGGCGTCGGACTTCGTATCTGAAGATTACAGGTTCGAATGCTGTCACGCTTTTGTTTTTCCAGTTCTGAAAAAGGAAACATACCGTTTTAATGTAGCAATTGAGCAGTACGAAACCGTCTGAATGTTGCTGTCGATCATTTTTTGCTTGGAGATGCTCTTGAGCTTGAAACACACACAGCAAGACCGGTGTTAACTAGCGAAATGGTCGGCAGAGTGCTGACACCGCGAGTTTTGACTGGCACTTGCACATCTAAAACAACGTCGGAAAGTAACTCGTTCGGCTTTTGAGTCACATAAAGTATGTGTGTTAATTTTGACGCCACTAGCTCTGCTTGTTGTCATGCAATTTCTTTGCCTCTCAGAAATGATTATGACATAAAAGTGAAGTACGTGACGAGTGTGACGTTAGGAAAACATTAGGCAGGATGGAGAGATTCTGTATGGGACCACCCAACCCAAACGAGTACTGTGTGACGTGCTACCCGGCAAGTATTCACCGAGGTAGCCGGCTATCTCAGTCGGTAGAGCGTCAGACTCTTAATCCCAGGGTCGTGGTTTCGAGCCAGACGCTGGGCGGAACGGAATTTTGTTCCGCTGCAGGTGTAAATTACCGTTTTTCTGATTAACGAGATTTAATGGAAATAGCAACTTTAAACTTTGCCTACGTCTCTGTCAGTCGCAAGGAAACTGTATTTGAAGGTGAAGGTGATTTTGTAGACATGTGTGAAAGACATGTTCTGAAATGCAAGTGTTGTGGTTTGGAGAGCACATCGTTTACGTGTCAGATGTGTAGCTAATAAGTAATTTGTCGCCATAGCTGCAAATATTAGCCGGTAATATGAAGTGTTGTCAGCTAAAGTCTGATGATGCAGACGACCGTAAGGACGAAGTACCCAAGAGTACCGCTAGGCCGCGCCTATTTAGCTCAGTGGTAGAGCACTGGTCTAATAAACCAGGGGTCGTAAGTTCCATCCTCACAGGAGAAAGATGAATTTTGGAAATCAGTTGCGCGTCGTGGCCGTATAGCAAACAGTACCTGTGATGACGAACAATTAGCGACAGGCGTTTTTTTAAGATTTACTCTCAGATGTGATTAAGGCGAATGGTGCAGATAAAGCATTTGCCAAAGCGGTACAGCATAAGGTGGGACGAGGCAGTCTGAATTACATTTTATAGATGTATTTCTCACATATCTCAGAGCCTCTCGCGATCTTCGTCGTCGTCGTCGTCGTCGTCGTCGTCGTCGTCGTCGTCGCCGCCGCCGCTTCTGCAGAAGTAGCAAATGGCCATCGTAGCAAATGCGGCGAGGGACGCCCTGCCTTCGATTCCGAATGCACAAAGTGTGTGGTCTTGTTTCTCAGTCTATATTTGGTCGGTCTCGTCAGAGGTTGAAAGTAACGAATGGGTGGGAAAGAGCAAGGGGCAGCGGCTGTGTAGAACGAAAACACAAATCCTCAGGGGTGTGAGCGTTTCGAGATGAGTCGTATACATGTAAATGTTGGTCGTCAGTGACCGTGTGGCCTAATGGATAAGGCGTCGGACTTCGTATCTGAAGATTACAGGTTCGAATGCTGTCACGCTTTTCTTTTTCCAGTTCTGAAAAAGGAAACATACCGTTTTAATGTAGCAATTGAGCAGTACGAAACCGTCTGAATGTTGCTGTCGACCATTTTTTGCTTGGAGATGCTCTTGAGCTTGAAACACACACAGCAAGACCGGTGTTAACTAGCGAAATGGTCGGCAGAGTGCCGACACCGCGAGTTTTGACTGGCACTTGCACATCTAAAACAACGTCGGAAAGTAACTCGTTCGGCTTTTGAGTCACTCTAAGTATGTGTGTTAATTTTGACGCCACTAGCTCTGCTTGTTGTCATGCAATTTCTTTGCCTCTCAGAAATGATTATGACATAAAAGTGAAGTACGTGACGAGTGTGACGTTAGGAAAACATTAGGCTCCATGGAGAGATTCTGTATGGGACCACCCAACCCAAACGAGTACTGTGTGACGTGCTACCCGGCAAGTATTCACCGAGGTAGCCGGCTATCTCAGTCGGTAGAGCGTCAGACTCTTAATCCCAGGGTCGTGGTTTCGAGCCAGACGCTGGGCGGAACGGAATTTTGTTCCGCTGCAGGTGTAAATTACCGTTTTTCTGATTAACGAGATTTAATGGAAATAGCAACTTTAAACTTTGCCTACGTCTCTGTCAGTCGCAAGGAAACTGTATTTGAAGGTGAAGGTGATTTTGTAGACATGTGTGAAAGACATGTTCTGAAATGCAAGTGTTGTGGTTTGGAGAGCACATCGGTTACGTGTCAGATGTGTAGCCAAGCAGTAATTTGTCGCCATAGCTGCAAATATTAGCCGGTAATATGAACTGTTGTCAGCTAAAGTCTGATGATGCAGACGACCGTAAGGACGAAGTACCCAAGAGTACCGCTAGGCCGCGCTTCTTTAGCTCAGTGGTAGAGAACTGGTCTAATAAACAGGGGTCGTAAGTTCCATCCTCACAGAAGAAAGATGAATTTTGGAAATCAGTTGCGCGTCGTGGCCGTATAGCAAACAGTACCTGTGATGACGAACAATTAGCGACAGGCGTTTTTTTAAGATTTACTCTCAGATGTGATTAAGGCGAATGGCGCTGATAAAGCATTTGCCAAAGCGGTACAGCATAAGGTGGGACGAGGCAGTCTGAATTACATTTTATAGATGTATTTCTCACATATCTCAGAGCCTCTCGCGATCGTCGTCGTCGTCGTCGTCGTCGTCGTCGTCGTCGTCGTCGTCGTCGTCGTCGTCGTCGTCGTCGTCGTCGTCGTCGCCGCCGCCGCTTCTGCAGAAGTAGCAAATGGCCATCGTAGCAAATGCGGCGAGGGACGCCCTGCCTTCGATTCCGAATGCACAAAGTGTGTGGTCTTGTTTCTCAGTCTATATTTGGTCGGTCTCGTCAGAGGTTGAAAGTAACGAATGGGTGGGAAAGAGCAAGGGGCAGCGGCTGTGTAGAACGAAAACACAAATCCTCAGGGGTGTGAGCGTTTCGAGATGAATCGTATACATGTAAATGTTGGTCGTCAGTGACCGTGTGGCCTAATGGATAAGGCGTCGGACTTCGTATCTGAAGATTACAGGTTCGGATGCTGTCACGCTTGTGTTTTTCCATTTCTGAAAAAGGAAACATACCGTTTTAATGTAGCAATTGAGCAGTACGAAACCGTCTGAATGTTGCTGTCGACCATTTTTTGCTTGGAGATGCTCTTGAGCTTGAAACACACACAGCAAGACCGGTGTTAAGTAGCGAAATGGTCGGCAGAGTGCCGACACCGCGAGTTTTGACTGGCACTTGCACATCTAAAACAACGTCGGAAAGTAACTCGTTCGGCTTTTGAGTCACATAAAGTATGTGTGTTAATTTTGACGCCACTAGCTCTGCTTGTTGTCATGCAATTTCTTTGCCTCTCAGAAATGATTATGACATAAAAGTGAAGTACGTGACGAGTGTGACGTTAGGAAAACATTAGGCAGCATGGAGAGATTCTGTATGTGACCACCCAACCCAAACGAGTACTGTGTGACGTGCTACCCGGCAAGTATTCACCGAGGTAGCCGGCTATTTCAGTCGGTAGAGCGTCAGACTCTTAATCCCAGGGTCGTGGTTTCGAGCCAGACGCTGGGCGGAACGGAATTTTGTTCCGCTGCAGGTGTAAATTACCGTTTTTCTGATTAACGAGATTTAATGGAAATAGCAACTTTAAACTTTGCCTACGTCTCTGTCAGTGGCAAGGAAACTGTATTTGAAGGTGAAGGTGATTTTGTAGACATGTGTGAAAGACATGTTCTGAAATGCAAGTGTTGTGGTTTGGAGAGCACATCGGTTACGTGTCAGATGTGTAGCCAAGCAGTAATTTGTCGCCATAGCTGCAAATATTAGCCGGTAATATGAACTGTTGTCAGCTAAAGTCTGATGATGCAGACGACCGTAAGGACGAAGTACCCAAGAGTACCGCTAGGCCGCGCCTCTTTAGCTCAGTGGTAGAGCACTGGTCTAATAAACCAGGGGTCGTAAGTTCCATCATTACAGGAGAAAGATGAATTTTGGAAATCAGTTGCGCGTCGTGGCCGTATAGCAAACAGTACCTTTGATGACGAACAATTAGCGACAGGCGTTGTTTTAAGATTTACTCTCAGATGTGATTAAGGCGAATGGCGCAGATAAAGCATTTGCCAAAGCGGTACAGCATAAGGTGGGACGAGGCAGTCTGAATTACATTTTATAGATGTATTTCTCACATATCTCAGAGCCTCTCGCGATCTTCGTCGTCGTCGTCGTTGTCGTCGTCGTTGTCGTCGCCGCCGCCGCCGCTTCTGCAGAAGTAGCAAATGGCCATCGTAGCAAATGCGGCGAGGGACGCCCTGCCTTCGATTCCGAATGCACAAAGTGTGTGGTCTTGTTTCTCAGTCTATATTTGGTCGGTCTCGTCAGAGGTTGAAAGTAACGAATGGGTGGGAAAGAGCAAGGGGCAGCGGCTGTGTAGAACGAAAACACAAATCCTCAGGGGTGTGAGCGTTTCGAGATGAGTCGTATACATGTAAATGTTGGTCGTCAGTGACCGTGTGGCCTAATGGATAAGGCGTCGGACTTCGTATCTGAAGATTACAGGTTCGAATGCTGTCACGCTTTTGTTTTTCCAGTTCTGAAAAAGGAAACATACCGTTTTAATGTAGCAATTGAGCAGTACGAAACCGTCTGAATGTTGCTGTCGACCATTTTTTGCTTGGAGATGCTCTTGAGGTTGAAACACACACAGCAAGACCGGTGTTAACTAGCGAAATGGTCGGCAGAGTGCCGACACCGCGAGTTTTGACTGGCACTTGCACATCTAAAACAACGTCGGAAAGTAACTCGTTCGGCTTTTGAGTCACTTAAAGTATGTGTGTTAATTTTGACGCCACTAGCTCTGCTTGTTGTCATGCAATTTCTTTGCCTCTCAGAAATGATTATGACATAAAAGTGAAGTACGTGACGAGTGTGACGTTAGGAAAACATTAGGCAGCATGGAGAGATTCTGTATGGGACCACCCAACCCAAACGAGTACTGTGTGACGTGCTACCCGGCAAGTATTCACCGAGGTAGCCGGCTATCTCAGTCGGTAGAGCGTCAGACTCTTAATCCCAGGGTCGTGGTTTCGAGCCAGACGCTGGGCGGAACGGAATTTTGTTCCGCTGCAGGTGCAAGTATTCACCGAGGTAGCCGGCTATCTCAGTCGGTAGAGCGTCAGACTCTTAATCCCAGGGTCGTGGTTTCGAGCCAGACGCTGGGCGGAACGGAATTTTGTTCCGCTGCAGGTGTAAATTACCGTTTTTCTGATTAACGAGATTTAATGGAAATAGCAACTTTAAACTTTGCCTACGTCTCTGTCAGTCGCAAGGAAACTGTATTTGAAGGTGAAGGTGATTTTGTAGACATGTGTGAAAGACATGTTCTGAAATGCAAGTGTTGTGGTTTGGAGAGCACATCGTTTACGTGTCAGATGTGTAGCCAATAAGTAATTTGTCGCCATAGCTGCAAATATTAGCCGGAAATATGAACTGTTGTCAGCTAAAGTCTGATGATGCAGACGACCGTAAGGACGAAGTACCCAAGAGTACCGCTAGGCCGCGCCTCTGTAGCTCAGTGGTAGAGCACTGGTCTAATAAACCAGGGGTCGTAAGTTCCATCCTCACAGGAGAAAGATGAATTTTGGAAATCAGTTGCGCGTCGTGGCCGTATAGCAAACAGTACCTGTGATGACGAACAATTAGCGACAGGCGTTTTTTTAAGATTTACTCTCAGATGTGATTAAGGCGAATGGCGCAGATAAAGCATTTGCCAAAGAGGTACAGCATAAGGTGGGACGAGGCAGTCTGAATTACATTTTATAGATGTATTTCTCACATATCTCAGAGCCTCTCGCGATCTTCGTCGTCGTCGTCGTCGTCGTCGTCGTCGTCGCCGCCGCTTCTGCAGAAGTAGCAAATGGCAATCGTAGCAAATGCGGCGAGGGACGCCCTGCCTTCGATTCCGAATGCACAAAGTGTGTGGTCTTGTTTCTCAGTCTATATTTGGTCGGTCTCGTCAGAGGTTGAAAGTAACGAATGGGTGGGAAAGAGCAAGGGGCAGCGGCTGTGTAGAACGAAAACACAAATCCTCAGGGGTGTGAGCGTTTCGAGATGAGTCGTATACATGTAAATGTTGGTCGTCAGTGACCGTGTGGCCTAATGGAACGAGTTCCCAACCTCAGCTTCTTTAGCTCAGTGGTCAGTCTGCCTGCGGCAGCGGTGGTGAGCGGACCTCCAGGGCCAGCGCGCTGCGGCAGGAAGTGTTTACGTCAGGCGGTGAGTCGCGTGCTTACAGCGTCTGCTTATTAGTATTCGTTCCGTTCTGTAGGATCTGATATGGAATTATGAATCCGACTAACAGGAAAGATACCTTGAAGTTTACCTTTGATAGGAACTTTTCGAAACCAAATTCGTTTGAAGTTGAAGCATGGTTAGAGGAAACAGCTAAGATTACTTTTGATGACATTGTAGGGATAAATTTCTCTATCGTGACTAGTGTTGTTTATGTGAAATTAACGTCCTCTGAACTGTGTGATAGAATTGTGGAGTCCAGTGGAGGTGTACTGAAGTTTAAACATAGCGATGGTACCGTCAGTGACGTCAGCATTACGCATGCTGGACTGGGCATCCGAACGGCACGTATTTTCGAACTCCCGTTTGAAATATCAGCCGCGCAAATAAATTCTGCATTAACACCTTACGGGAGGGTCATTAACAATTTTGCGGAACGTTGGTCCAAAGCCCACAAATTTCCGGTGCTTAACGGCGTCAGGCAGGTTAAGATCGATCTACAGAAGCACATACCTTCATATATTTACGTAGGTGGACATCGCGGAATTGTCATATATGATGGGCAGCCAAAAACGTGTGCCGGCTGTGGTGCGCCCGGCCACGTGCGCTCTGAATGTATACAAAGACGCGTGACGCAGATACCTGTCGGTGAAGCCGCTAGCCCCCCTGTGACGACGGCACTGCCACTGACATACGCTGTCGCGGCTTCTGGTCTTCCACCCGCGACCCCGCCTGTAGATGCCCCTCGTTTGAATGATGTTTTGGCCGATAACGTCAAAGAACCGAGTGCTGACGCGGCACCGCCGCTACCACACTCAGAGATGGAGGTAACGACGGATGACTCCCCAGTGGTTGATGCCACTGGTACTGAGGATGAAGCAGACGCTGTGTTCCTGGCGGATCAACCCCAGAGTCAACAGTCCACTTCGGATGTTGATGATACTGCGAACCCTAACAGGAAGCCTTCCAAAAAGAAGCGGAGACTTGCACATCAAGGAGCCAATCAGCTCGCCCCACAGCTCCGCGACAAAGCGAAACGAATAAGCAGCCAAATGAGTCAGAACACTTCTGAACCCTCTGAAGTTGGTCTCCCTGCGTCTGGTCGAATGGACATTGATCCTGTAGTGTCTCCCCCTGTGCATCCACGGCGGGTGGAAGATAGTGATACCTCGAGTAGAGTCGTTTTGCCGGATACCCACGCTCAAGGAAACGCAGGATCGCTATTGTCAGAGGCCACTCTCACTGGGAATTGGGCACAGGAAATGGAAGTATTGGATGCGAGCAATGATGCGGCTGTCATGCGGACCATTGAGACGGAATCTTCGGCACCCCCCACAGAGCAGCATACACCAACCGTACCGGGAACTACAGGAACTCCGACTGACGCGCTTGGCCTCAATTTCGTTAGCCATCCTTCTAAGACTGTTTAATTAATAGTATGTGCCTTCTCCCATGAACGAGCCCCAAGCCTATAAAATTGCCACGTTAAACATCAATAAGATACAGTCGTACTGGCGGCTCCGTAATTTACAAGATTTTGTATACGCAGCGGATATCGATATTCTGTTACTTCAAGAAGTCGCTGCGATTGAACTTGACCGAATAACTGGTTATACTACTCTCTCCAATTCCGGGAGCGGTGCGAATTTAGGGACAGCGATTCTGTTCAAAGAAGGGATTGTAGCGACCGACGCAGAAAAACTGCCTGATCATAGAGGGATCGCTGTCACTTTCCATCGGACACGCATAATCAATGTTTACGCCCCGTCCGGCAGTAGCAATAGGCGTGCTAGGGCTGAGTTCTTCACAAGCGCCATAGTCCCACTTTTTAGGGGAACCTACGATCGTATAATTTTTGCGGGTGACTTCAATTGTGTCTTAAGTCCAAAAGACCAGACGCCTAATTTTAACAAATCTGGAGAACTAGAACGTATCGTCCAAGAAATGAACCTCATTGACACATGGGAGCATACGCACGGAGCGGCACCTGGGTTCACTCATGTCACGAACCACTCTGCAAGCCGGCTAGACAGAATCTATGTATCGGCGTGTATGAAGACTCAAGTCCTCCACTCCGAAGTTTGGCCCACAATTTTTTCCGATCATGCCGCATATATTTGTACTCTTAACATGGTCAAGCAAGGCACATTTCGCGGCAGAGGTTTCTGGAAACTTAACAATGCTCTCCTTAACGATGTTGACTGTCACCGTGTCTTTAACGCAACATGGGAGGCATGTGAACGACGGGTTGCACAGTATGCCTCCGTTACTGAATGGTGGATAACACATGCCAAACCAACTTTATCAAAAATGTTTAAACGCTACGCTCGGGACAAATCCTGGTGGCAACGGCAAACGTCTGAGTTTTATTTTACTTGTCTCAGGGAGCTTTACCAGTCCGATGTGACTGTACCTGAAAATTTTATGCAGATTAAAAGAATTAAGGCAAAATTATTAAAACTTCAGCGGCAGCAGGCAGAAGGCTTTCAAATAAGGTCCAGGCCCCAGAATGTGATAGACGACGAAATGACATCCATGTTTCACGTCATTCGTGAAAATAAGAGGGGGCGGCGGAGATTAATAACTCGTCTTCAGTTGAGTGAAGGCGTTGCGCTCACGCGGCAACAAGACATACGGAACGCACTTCACAATCACCTGGCAGATCTCCTGGCAACGACACATACCGACGATGGAACTCACGATGAATTACTCAATAACTTGCAAAGGACTTTGGGTGCTGCTGAAGTCGAAACTCTCATGCGAGAAATTGATGAAGACGAATTGGATTCTGCGCTATCACGAAGTCCGAAAAATAAATCGCCCGGACCCGACGGTCTCACTGTCGAATTTTATCTTACTTTCTGTGACAAATTAAAGCCCAAGTTGTTGAGTATGTTTAATGAAATTTTACGGCCTGATTTTAATGTTCCTCAGGCTCTCGTGGAAGGCATCGTGGTTTTAATCCCTAAACGCCCAATGTGCAGTTCTGTTGACGATTTTCGGCCGCTTACTTTACTGAACAGTGACTACAAAATTTTAGCACGTATTATTTCTAATAGATTGAAAATGTTGATGAATACTGTCATTGGTCAGTACCAGACCAGTGTAGGTGTCGGTAGGACGATCTTCCAAAATTTGTCTCAATACAGGGACGTTATAGCCATTGCAGATGCGTGCAAGATACGGTGTGCGCTAGTTTCCCTTGACTTTTCAAAGGCATTCGACAGAGTAAACCATCAGTTTCTTATCCGGACGATGCATGCCATGGGATTTCCACTACGTTTTATCAATCTTATACATGAGCTCCTTCGTAAAGGAGTAACTCGACTCATGGTGAATGGCCAGCTGAGCGCATCGATTAATATTACTAATTCAGTGCGACAGGGATGCCCTATGTCAATGGCCTTGTTTGCCATTGCCATTGAGCCTTTGCTTGTCACCTTGACACAGCGTCTACAAGGATTAACCATCCACGGCATTAAGATTGTTTGTACTGCATATGCGGATGACGTCGGATTTTTGGTCATGGACGAAGGTGAAGTCGAGGAAGCCCTTCAGATCGTCAATAACTACGAACTTGTTGCGGGTGCGAAGTTGAATGCCAGGAAATCTGGCATTATGAACATAGGACGCGGCATCTCGCTGCACCATCACGGTCAGTTGCAACTAATTTCTAAAATGAAATGCCTTGGTATTGAGTACAGGAGCAACATACAGCACACAATTGCGGTGAACTATAGGAATCTCCTGGCAAGTATGCGTGCTTGCATGCAGACCCACTACCTAAGAAGCCTTGATGAACTGCAGAAAGTCACCTTCGCTAATGTCTACCTCACCTCAAAGATTAACTACGTTGCACAAGTACTGCCCATGCCACAGGAGACAGCGAAGCGTATGATGTCCGCTCTAGGCCATTTTGTCACACGTGGACACATTTTTAAAGTCAAGTACGATACGCTCACTCTCTCCACGACCGATGGAGGCTTAAATTTAACAGATGTTCGTTCCAAGTCACGAGCTTTGTACGTATGCACCACCTACAAACGGTGGAGGTCGTTACCGAACAGTCTAACGGCTCACTTGTTAACCGAAATAGCGCCGGCCTGCCTGCAGCCTCCCGTCTCTGTTCAACATATTCCGCCTGCGCTGACTCACTTTAAGAGCTTTTTCATTGAGTTCAGTTACGTACGGTCAACTCTCCCAGAAAATGAGCTTTCCGTGGTGAAGTTAGTTTATAATAAACTACTGGCAACCAAGAACAGGAACAACATCGAACACAAATACCCCAATCATCGCTGGCCAGTGATATGGAAAAACATACATAGCCGCGATTTACCAACGTCAGTGAAAGCCTCTTGGTACAGGGTCGTGAACCGTAAAATAAGTACCAATTCACGACTTCATGCTCTACATTTGGCTGACTCACCTTTGTGCCTTACGTGCAACTTGCCTGATACTGATGAACATCGTTTTCTGTGCACCACTGTCCAAGCAGTTTGGCTATGCATTCGCCGAAAACTGGCTACGATTATGAGGACTTCCCAGCTTTGTATTAAACCTGAAGATTTCCTGTATCCGGATTCAGTGCCGTACCCGAACACCAAACGGAACTCTGTCAATTGGATGAAGGGTCATTATGTTCATTATTTACAGACGCAAGAACCCAAGAGTGAGGCGGCGTTCTGTCTTTACCTGGCATTACAGTTTCACATACTTTCACAGACGAGACATTACAGGAAACGATATGCGAATTTTTTAGAAGTCGTTCTTCGATGAAAGAAGTATTTTTTTCTTTCCTTCATTCTACATTGCTTTGTTTTTTTTTTTTTCTTTTCTTCTTCAAATGTCACAGTGACGTATACTGAACAGTGTTACGACAAGGACTATTTTATTTTCTTCTGTTTTTCTAGCGGACCAGAGTTCCTTTTTCATTTTCTATAAAAAAATTATCTTTGGTTTGGAAATCGGAATAGTTCAGAAGAATAAGTAATTCAGAAATCATGGCAGATGAAGCCGACGCCGACGAAGGCGATTTATGGCGAGCGCAAGGCGGGGCTGAAGGGGAGGAAGGAGGCCCAAAAAAAAAAAAAAAAAAAAAAAAAAAAAAAATGGATAAGGCGTCGGACTTCGTATCTGAAGATTACAGGTTCGAATGCTGTCACGCTTGTGTTTTTCCAGTTCTGAAAAAGAAACATACCATTTTAATGTAGCAATTGAGCAGTACGAAACCGTCTGAATGTTGCTGTCGATCATTTTTTGCTTGGAGATGCTCTTGAGCTTGAAACACACACAGCAAGACCGGTGTTAACTAGCGAAATGGTCGGCAGAGTGCCGACACCGCGAGTTTTGACTGGCACTTGCACGTCTAAAACAACGTCGGAAAGTAACTCGTTCGGCTTTTGAGTCACTTAAAGTATGTGTGTTAATTTTGACGCCACTAGCTCTGCTTGTTGTCATGCAATTTCTTTGCCTCTCAGAAATGATTATGACATAAAAGTGAAGTACGTGACGAGTGTGACGTTAGGAAAAAATTAGGCAGCATGGAGAGATTCTGTATGGGACCACCCAACCCAAACGAGTACTGTGTGACGTGCTACCCGGCAAGTATTCACCGAGGTAGCCGGCTATCTCAGTCGGTAGAGCGTCAGGCTCTTAATCCCAGGGTCGTGGTTTCGAGCCAGACGCTGGGCGGAACGGAATTTTGTTCCGCTGCAGGTGTAAATTACCGTTTTTCTGATTAACGAGATTTAATGGAAATAGCAACTTTAAACTTTGCCTACGTCTCTGTCAGTGGCAAGGAAACTGTATTTGAAGGTGAAGGTTATTTTGTAGACATGTGTGAAAGACATGTTCTGAAATGCAAGTGTTGTGGTTTGGAGAGCACATCGGTTACATGTCAGATGTGTAGCCAAGCAGTAATTTGTCGCCATAGCTGCAAATATTAGCCGGTAATATGAACTGTTGTCAGCTAAAGTCTGATGATGCAGACGACCGTAAGGACGAAGTACCCAAGAGTACCGCTAGGCCGCGCCTCTTTAGCTCAGTGGTAGAGCACTGGTCTAATAAACCAGGGGTCGTAAGTTCCATCCTCACAGGAGAAAGATGAATTTTGGAAATCAGTTGCGCGTCGTGGCCGTATAGCAAACAGTACCTGTGATGACGAACAATTAGCGACAGGCGTTTTTTTAAGATTTACTCTCAGATGTGATTAAGGCGAATGGCGCAGATAAAGCATTTGCCAAAGCGGTACAGCATAAGGTGGGACGAGGCAGTCTGAATTACATTTTATAGATGTATTTCTCACATATCTCAGAGCCTCTCGCGATCTTCGTCGTCGTCGTCGTCGTCGTCGTCGTCGTCGTCGTCGTCGTCGCCGCCGCCGCCGCCGCCGCTTCTGCAGAAGTAGCAAATGGCCATCGTAGCAAATGCGGCGAGGGACGCCCTGCCTTCGATTCCGAATGCACAAAGTGTGTGGTCTTGTTTCTCAGTCTATATTTGGTCGGTCTCGTCAGAGGTTGAAAGTAACGAATGGGTGGGAAAGAGCAAGGGGCAGCGGCTGTGTAGAACGAAAACACAAATCCTCAGGGGTGTGAGCGTTTCGAGATGAGTCGTATACATGTAAATGTTGGTCGTCAGTGACCGTGTGGCCTAATGGATAAGGCGTCGGACTTCGTATCTGAAGATTACAGGTTCGAATGCTGTCACGCTTGTGTTTTTCCAGTTCTGAAAAAGAAACATACCATTTTAATGTAGCAATTGAGCAGTACGAAACCGTCTGAATGTTGCTGTCGATCATTTTTTGCTTGGAGATGCTCTTGAGCTTGAAACACACACAGCAAGACCGGTGTTAACTAGCGAAATGGTCGGCAGAGTGCCGACACCGCGAGTTTTGACTGGCACTTGCACGTCTAAAACAACGTCGGAAAGTAACTCGTTCGGCTTTTGAGTCACTTAAAGTATGTGTGTTAATTTTGACGCCACTAGCTCTGCTTGTTGTCATGCAATTTCTTTGCCTCTCAGAAATGATTATGACATAAAAGTGAAGTACGTGACGAGTGTGACGTTAGGAAAAAATTAGGCAGCATGGAGAGATTCTGTATGGGACCACCCAACCCAAACGAGTACTGTGTGACGTGCTACCCGGCAAGTATTCACCGAGGTAGCCGGCTATCTCAGTCGGTAGAGCGTCAGGCTCTTAATCCCAGGGTCGTGGTTTCGAGCCAGACGCTGGGCGGAACGGAATTTTGTTCCGCTGCAGGTGTAAATTACCGTTTTTCTGATTAACGAGATTTAATGGAAATAGCAACTTTAAACTTTGCCTACGTCTCTGTCAGTGGCAAGGAAACTGTATTTGAAGGTGAAGGTTATTTTGTAGACATGTGTGAAAGACATGTTCTGAAATGCAAGTGTTGTGGTTTGGAGAGCACATCGGTTACATGTCAGATGTGTAGCCAAGCAGTAATTTGTCGCCATAGCTGCAAATATTAGCCGGTAATATGAAGTGTTGTCAGCTAAAGTCTGATGATGCAGACGACCGTAAGGACGAAGTACCCAAGAGTACCGCTAGGCCGCGCCTCTTTAGCTCAGTGGTAGAGCACTGGTCTAATAAACCAGGGGTCGTAAGTTCCATCCTCACAGGAGAAAGATGAATTTTGGAAATCAGTTGCGCGTCGTGGCCGTATAGCAAACAGTACCTGTGATGACGAACAATTAGCGACAGGCGTTTTTTTAAGATTTACTCTCAGATGTGATTAAGGCGAATGGCGCAGATAAAGCATTTGCCAAAACGGTACAGCATAAGGTGGGACGAGGCAGTCTGAATTACATTTTATAGATGTATTTCTCACATATCTCAGAGCCTCTCGCGATCTTCGTCGTCGTCGTCGTCGTCGTCGTCGTCGTCGTCGTCGTCGTCGTCGCCGCTTCTGCAGAAGTAGCAAATGGCCATCGTAGCAAATGCGGCGAGGGACGCCCTGCCTTCGATTCCGAATGCACAAAGTGTGTGGTCTTGTTTCTCAGTCTATATTTGGTCGGTCTCGTCAGAGGTTGAAAGTAACGAATGGGTGGGAAAGAGCAAGGGGCAGCGGCTGTGTAGAACGAAAACACAAATCCTCAGGGGTGTGAGCGTTTCGAGATGAGTCGTATACATGTAAATGTTGGTCGTCAGTGACCGTGTGGCCTAATGGATAAGGCGTCGGACTTCGTATCTGAAGATTACAGGTTCGAATGCTGTCACGCTTGTGTTTTTCCAGTTCTGAAAAAGAAACATACCATTTTAATGTAGCAATTGAGCAGTACGAAACCGTCTGAATGTTGCTGTCGATCATTTTTTGCTTGGAGATGCTCTTGAGCTTGAAACACACACAGCAAGACCGGTGTTAACTAGCGAAATGGTCGGCAGAGTGCCGACACCGCGAGTTTTGACTGGCACTTGCACGTCTAAAACAACGTCGGAAAGTAACTCGTTCGGCTTTTGAGTCACTTAAAGTATGTGTGTTAATTTTGACGCCACTAGCTCTGCTTGTTGTCATGCAATTTCTTTGCCTCTCAGAAATGATTATGACATAAAAGTGAAGTACGTGACGAGTGTGACGTTAGGAAAAAATTAGGCAGCATGGAGAGATTCTGTATGGGACCACCCAACCCAAACGAGTACTGTGTGACGTGCTACCCGGCAAGTATTCACCGAGGTAGCCGGCTATCTCAGTCGGTAGAGCGTCAGACTCTTAATCCCAGGGTCGTGGTTTCGAGCCAGACGCTGGGCGGAACGGAATTTTGTTCCGCTGCAGGTGTAAATTACCGTTTTTCTGATTAACGAGATTTAATGGAAATAGCAACTTTAAACTTTGCCTACGTCTCTGTCAGTCGCAAGGAAACTGTATTTGAAGGTGAAGGTGATTTTGTAGACATGTGTGAAAGACATGTTCTGAAATGCAAGTGTTGTGGTTTGGAGAGCACATCGGTTACGTGTCAGATGTGTAGCCAAGCAGTAATTTGTCGCCATAGCTGCAAATATTAGCCGGTAATATGAACTGTTGTCAGCTAAAGTCTGATGATGCAGACGACCGTAAGGACGAAGTACCCAAGAGTACCGCTAGGCCGCGCCTCTTTAGCTCAGTGGTAGAGCACTGGTCTAATAAACCAGGGGTCGTAAGTTCCATCCTCACAGGAGAAAGATGAATTTTGGAAATCAGTTGCGCGTCGTGGCCGTATAGCAAACAGTACCTGTGATGACGAACAATTAGCGACAGGCGTTTTTTTAAGATTTACTCTCAGATGTGATTAAGGCGAATGGCGCAGATAAAGCATTTGCCAAAGCGGTACAGCATAAGGTGGGACGAGGCAGTCTGAATTACATTTTATAGATGTATTTCTCACATATCTAAGAGCCTCTCGCGATCTTCGTCGTCGTCGTCGTCGTCGTCGTCGTCGTCGTCGTCGTCGCCGCCGCCGCTTCTGCAGAAGTAGCAAATGGCCATCGTAGCAAATGCGGCGAGGGACGCCCTGCCTTCGATTCCGAATGCACAAAGTGTGTGGTCTTGTTTCTCAGTCTATATTTGGTCGGTCTCGTCAGAGGTTGAAAGTAACGAATGGGTGGGAAAGAGCAAGGGGCAGCGGCTGTGTAGAACGAAAACACAAATCCTCAGGGGTGTGAGCGTTTCGAGATGAGTCGTATACATGTAAATGTTGGTCGTCAGTGACCGTGTGGCCTAATGGATAAGGCGTCGGACTTCGTATCTGAAGATTACAGGTTCGAATGCTGTCACGCTTGTGTTTTTCCAGTTCTGAAAAAGGAAACATACCGTTTTAATGTAGCAATTGAGCAGTACGAAACCGTCTGAATGTTGCTGTCGACCATTTTTTGCTTGGAGATGCTCTTGAGCTTGAAACACACACAGCAAGACCGGTGTTAACTAGCGAAATGGTCGGCAGAGTGCCGACACCGCGAGTTTTGACTGGCACTTGCACATCTAAAACAACGTCGGAAAGTAACTCGTTCGGCTTTTGAGTCACATAAAGTATGTGTGTTAATTTTGACGCCACTAGCTCTGCTTGTTGTCATGCAATTTCTTTGGCTCTCAGAAATGATTATGACATAAAAGTGAAGTACGTGACGAGTGTGACGTTAGGAAAAAATTAGGCAGCATGGAGAGATTCTGTATGGGACCACCCAACCCAAACGAGTACTGTGTGACGTGCTACCCGGCAAGTATTCACCGAGGTAGCCGGCTATCTCAGTCGGTAGAGCGTCAGGCTCTTAATCCCAGGGTCGTGGTTTCGAGCCAGACGCTGGGCGGAACGGAATTTTGTTCCGCTGCAGGTGTAAATTACCGTTTTTCTGATTAACGAGATTTAATGGAAATAGCAACTTTAAACTTTGCCTACGTCTCTGTCAGTGGCAAGGAAACTGTATTTGAAGGTGAAGGTTATTTTGTAGACATGTGTGAAAGACATGTTCTGAAATGCAAGTGTTGTGGTTTGGAGAGCACATCGGTTACGTGTCAGATGTGTAGCCAAGCAGTAATTTGTCGCCATAGCTGCAAATATTAGCCGGTAATATGAACTGTTGTCAGCTAAAGTCTGATGATGCAGACGACCGTAAGGACGAAGTACCCAAGAGTACCGCTAGGCCGCGCCTCTTTAGCTCAGTGGTACAGCACAGGTCTAATAAACCAGGGGTCGTAAGTTCCATCCTCACAGGAGAAAGATGAATTTTGGAAATCAGTTGCGCGTCGTGGCCGTATAGCAAACAGTACCTGTGATGACGAACAATTAGCGACAGGCGTTTTTTTAAGATTTACTCTCAGATGTGTTTAAGGCGAATGGCGCAGATAAAGCATTTGCCAAAGCGGTACAGCATAAGGTGGGACGAGGCAGTCTGAATTACATTTTATAGATGTATTTCTCACATATCTCAGAGCCTCTCGCGATCTTCGTCGTCGTCGTCGTCGTCGTCGTCGTCGTCGTCGTCGCCGCCGCCGCTTCTGCAGAAGTAGCAAATGGCCATCGTAGCAAATGCGGCGAGGGACGCCCTGCCTTCGATTCCGAATGCACAAAGTGTGTGGTCTTGTTTCTCAGTCTATATTTGGTCGGTCTCGTCAGAGGTTGAAAGTAACGAATGGGTGGGAAAGAGCAAGGGGCAGCGGCTGTGTAGAACGAAAACACAAATCCTCAGGGGTGTGAGCGTTTCGAGATGAGTCGTATACATGTAAATGTTGGTCGTCAGTGACCGTGTGGCCTAATGGATAAGGCGTCGGACTTCGTATCTGAAGATTACAGGTTCGCATGCTGTCACGCTTGTGTTTTTCCAGTTCTGAAAAAGGAAACATACCGTTTTAATGTAGCAATTGAGCAGTACGAAACCGTCTGAATGTTGCTGTCGACCATTTTTTGCTTGGAGATGCTCTTGAGCTAGAAACACACACAGCAAGACCGGTGTTAACTAGCGAAATGGTCGGCAGAGTGCCGACACCGCGAGTTTTGACTGGCACTTGCACATCTAAAACAACGTCGGAAAGTAACTCGTTCGGCTTTTGAGTCACATAAAGTATGTGTGTTAATTTTGACGCCACTAGCTCTGCTTGTTGTCATGCAATTTCTTTGCCTCTCAGAAATGATTATGACATAAAAGTGAAGTACGTGACGAGTGTGACGTTAGGAAAACATTAGGCAGCATGGAGAGATTCTGTATGGGACCACACAACCCAAACGAGTACTGTGTGACGTGCTACCCGGCAAGTATTCACCGAGGTAGCCGGCTATCTCAGTCGGTAGAGCGTCAGACTCTTAATCCCAGGGTCGTGGTTTCGAGCCAGACGCTGGGCGGAACGGAATTTTGTTCCGCTGCAGGTGTAAATTACCGTTTTTCTGATTAACGAGATTTAATGGAAATAGCAACTTTAAACTTTGCCTACGTCTCTGTCAGTGGCAAGGAAACTGTATTTGAAGGTGAAGGTTATTTTGTAGACATGTGTGAAAGACATGTTCTGAAATGCAAGTGTTGTGGTTTGGAGAGCACATCGGTTACGTGTCAGATGTGTAGCCAAGCAGTAATTTGTCGCCATAGCTGCAAATATTAGCCGGTAATATGAACTGTTGTCAGCTAAAGTCTGATGATGCAGACGACCGTAAGGACGAAGTACCCAAGAGTACCGCTAGGCCGCGCCTCTTTAGCTCAGTGGTAGAGCACTGGTCTAATAAACCAGGGGTCGTAAGTTCCATCCTCACAGGAGAAAGATGAATTTTGGAAATCAGTTGCGCGTCGTGGCCGTATAGCAAACAGTACCTGTGATGACGAACAATTAGCGACAGGCGTTTTTTTAAGATTTACTCTCAGATGTGATTAAGGCGAATGGCGCAGATAAAGCATTTGCCAAAGCGGTACAGCATAAGGTGGGACGAGGCAGTCTGAATTACATTTTATAGATGTATTTCTCACATATCTAAGAGCCTCTCGCGATCTTCGTCGTCGTCGTCGTCGTCGTCGTCGTCGTCGTCGTCGTCGTCGCCGCCGCCGCTTCTGCAGAAGTAGCAAATGGCCATCGTAGCAAATGCGGCGAGGGACGCCCTGCCTTCGATTCCGAATGCACAAAGTGTGTGGTCTTGTTTCTCAGTCTATATTTGGTCGGTCTCGTCAGAGGTTGAAAGTAACGAATGGGTGGGAAAGAGCAAGGGGCAGCGGCTGTGTAGAACGAAAACACAAATCCTCAGGGGTGTGAGCGTTTCGAGATGAGTCGTATACATGTAAATGTTGGTCGTCAGTGACCGTGTGGCCTAATGGATAAGGCGTCGGACTTCGTATCTGAAGATTACAGGTTCGCATGCTGTCACGCTTGTGTTTTTCCAGTTCTGAAAAAGGAAACATACCGTTTTAATGTAGCAATTGAGCAGTACGAAACCGTCTGAATGTTGCTGTCGACCATTTTTTGCTTGGAGATGCTCTTGAGCTAGAAACACACACAGCAAGACCGGTGTTAACTAGCGAAATGGTCGGCAGAGTGCCGACACCGCGAGTTTTGACTGGCACTTGCACATCTAAAACAACGTCGGAAAGTAACTCGTTCGGCTTTTGAGTCACATAAAGTATGTGTGTTAATTTTGACGCCACTAGCTCTGCTTGTTGTCATGCAATTTCTTTGCCTCTCAGAAATGATTATGACATAAAAGTGAAGTACGTGACGAGTGTGACGTTAGGAAAAAATTAGGCAGCATGGAGAGATTCTGTATGGGACCACCCAACCCAAACGAGTACTGTGTGACGTGCTACCCGGCAAGTATTCACCGAGGTAGCCGGCTATCTCAGTCGGTAGAGCGTCAGACTCTTAATCCCAGGGTCGTGGTTTCGAGCCAGACGCTGGGCGGAACGGAATTTTGTTCCGCTGCAGGTGTAAATTACCGTTTTTCTGATTAACGAGATTTAATGGAAATAGCAACTTTAAACTTTGCCTACGTCTCTGTCAGTGGCAAGGAAACTGTATTTGAAGGTGAAGGTTATTTTGTAGACATGTGTGAAAGACATGTTCTGAAATGCAAGTGTTGTGGTTTGGAGAGCACATCGGTTACGTGTCAGATGTGTAGCCAAGCAGTAATTTGTCGCCATAGCTGCAAATATTAGCCGGTAATATGAACTGTTGTCAGCTAAAGTCTGATGATGCAGACGACCGTAAGGACGAAGTACCCAAGAGTACCGCTAGGCCGCGCCTCTTTAGCTCAGTGGTAGAGCACTGGTCTAATAAACCAGGGGTCGTAAGTTCCATCCTCATAGGAGAAAGATGAATTTTGGAAATCAGTTGCGCGTCGTGGCCGTATAGCAAACAGTACCTGTGATGACGAACAATTAGCGACAGCCGTTTTTTTAAGATTTACTCTCAGATGTGATTAAGGCGAATGGCGCAGATAAAGCATTTGCCAAAGCGGTACAGCATAAGGTGGGACGAGGCAGTCTGAATTACATTTTATAGATGTATTTCTCACATATCTCAGAGCCTCTCGCGATCTTCGTCGTCGTCGTCGTCGTCGTCGTCGTCGTCGTCGTCGTCGTCGTCGTCGCCGCCGCCGCTTCTGCAGAAGTAGCAAATGGCCATCGTAGCAAATGCGGCGAGGGACGCCCTGCCTTCGATTCCGAATGCACAAAGTGTGTGGTCTTGTTTCTCAGTCTATATTTGGTCGGTCTCGTCAGAGGTTGAAAGTAACGAATGGGTGGGAAAGAGCAAGGGGCAGCGGCTGTGTAGAACGAAAACACAAATCCTCAGGGGTGTGAGCGTTTCGAGATGAGTCGTATACATGTAAATGTTGGTCGTCAGTGACCGTGTGGCCTAATGGATAAGGCGTCGGACTTCGTATCTGAAGATTACAGGTTCGCATGCTGTCACGCTTGTGTTTTTCCAGTTCTGAAAAAGGAAACATACCGTTTTAATGTAGCAATTGAGCAGTACGAAACCGTCTGAATGTTGCTGTCGACCATTTTTTGCTTGGAGATGCTCTTGAGCTAGAAACACACACAGCAAGACCGGTGTTAACTAGCGAAATGGTCGGCAGAGTGCCGACACCGCGAGTTTTGACTGGCACTTGCACATCTAAAACAACGTCGGAAAGTAACTCGTTCGGCTTTTGAGTCACATAAAGTATGTGTGTTAATTTTGACGCCACTAGCTCTGCTTGTTGTCATGCAATTTCTTTGCCTCTCAGAAATGATTATGACATAAAAGTGAAGTACGTGACGAGTGTGACGTTAGGAAAACATTAGGCAGCATGGAGAGATTCTGTATGGGACCACCCAACCCAAACGAGTACTGTGTGACGTGCTACCCGGCAAGTATTCACCGAGGTAGCCGGCTATCTCAGTCGGTAGAGCGTCAGACTCTTAATCCCAGGGTCGTGGTTTCGAGCCAGACGCTGGGCGGAACGGAATTTTGTTCCGCTGCAGGTGTAAATTACCGTTTTTCTGATTAACGAGATTTAATGGAAATAGCAACTTTAAACTTTGCCTACGTCTCTGTCAGTCGCAAGGAAACTGTATTTGAAGGTGAAGGTGATTTTGTAGACATGTGTGAAAGACATGTTCTGAAATGCAAGTGTTGTGGTTTGGAGAGCACATCGTTTACGTGTCAGATGTGTAGCCAATAAGTAATTTGTCGCCATAGCTGCAAATATTAGCCGGAAATATGAACTGTTGTCAGCTAAAGTCTGATGATGCAGACGACCGTAAGGACGAAGTACCCAAGAGTACCGCTAGGCCGCGCCTCTGTAGCTCAGTGGTAGAGCACTGGTCTAATAAACCAGGGGTCGTAAGTTCCATCCTCACAGGAGAAAGATGAATTTTGGAAATCAGTTGCGCGTCGTGGCCGTATAGCAAACAGTACCTGTGATGACGAACAATTAGCGACAGGCGTTTTTTTAAGATTTACTCTCAGATGTGATTAAGGCGAATGGCGCAGATAAAGCATTTGCCAAAGAGGTACAGCATAAGGTGGGACGAGGCAGTCTGAATTACATTTTATAGATGTATTTCTCACATATCTCAGAGCCTCTCGCGATCTTCGTCGTCGTCGTCGTCGTCGCCGCCGCCGCCGCTTCTGCAGAAGTAGCAAATGGCCATCGTAGCAAATGCGGCGAGGGACGCCCTGCCTTCGATTCCGAATGCACAAAGTGTGTGGTCTTGTTTCTCAGTCTATATTTGGTCGGTCTCGTCAGAGGTTGAAAGTAACGAATGGGTGGGAAAGAGCAAGGGGCAGCGGCTGTGTAGAACGAAAACACAAATCCTCAGGGGTGTGAGCGTTTCGAGATGAGTCGTATACATGTAAATGTTGGTCGTCAGTGACCGTGTGGCCTAATGGATAAGGCGTCGGACTTCGTATCTGAAGATTACAGGTTCGAATGCTGTCACGCTTGTGTTTTTCCAGTTCTGAAAAAGAAACATACCATTTTAATGTAGCAATTGAGCAGTACGAAACCGTCTGAATGTTGCTGTCGATCATTTTTTGCTTGGAGATGCTCTTGAGCTTGAAACACACACAGCAAGACCGGTGTTAACTAGCGAAATGGTCGGCAGAGTGCCGACACCGCGAGTTTTGACTGGCACTTGCACGTCTAAAACAACGTCGGAAAGTAACTCGTTCGGCTTTTGAGTCACTTAAAGTATGTGTGTTAATTTTGACGCCACTAGCTCTGCTTGTTGTCATGCAATTTCTTTGCCTCTCAGAAATGATTATGACATAAAAGTGAAGTACGTGACGAGTGTGACGTTAGGAAAAAATTAGGCAGCATGGAGAGATTCTGTATGGGACCACCCAACCCAAACGAGTACTGTGTGACGTGCTAACCGGCAAGTATTCACCGAGGTAGCCGGCTATCTCAGTCGGTAGAGCGTCAGACTCTTAATCCCAGGGTCGTGGTTTCGAGCCAGACGCTGGGCGGTACGGAATTTTGTTCCGCTGCAGGTGTAAATTACCGTTTTTCTGATTAACGAGATTTAATGGAAATAGCAACTTTAAACTTTGCCTACGTCTCTGTCAGTCGCAAGGAAACTGTATTTGAAGGTGAAGGTTATTTTGTAGACATGTGTGAAAGACATGTTCTGAAATGCAAGTGTTGTGGTTTGGAGAGCACATCGGTTACGTGTCAGATGTGTAGCCAAGCAGTAATTTGTCGCCATAGCTGCAAATATTAGCCGGTAATATGAACTGTTGTCAGCTAAAGTCTGATGATGCAGACGACCGTAAGGACGAAGTACCCAAGAGTACCGCTAGGCCGCGCCTCTTTAGCTCAGTGGTAGAGCACTGGTCTAATAAACCAGGGGTCGTAAGTTCCATCCTCATAGGAGAAAGATGAATTTTGGAAATCAGTTGCGCGTCGTGGCCGTATAGCAAACAGTACCTGTGATGACGAACAATTAGCGACAGGCGTTTTTTTAAGATTTACTCTCAGATGTGATTAAGGCGAATGGCGCAGATAAAGCATTTGCCAAAGCGGTACAGCATAAGGTGGGACGAGGCAGTCTGAATTACATTTTATAGATGTATTTCTCACATATCTCAGAGCCTCTCGCGATCTTCGTCGTCGTCGTCGTCGTCGTCGTCGTCGCCGCCGCCGCCGCCGCCGCCGCTTCTGCAGAAGTAGCAAATGGCCATCGTAGCAAATGCGGCGAGGGACGCCCTGCCTTCGATTCCGAATGCACAAAGTGTGTGGTCTTGTTTCTCAGTCTATATTTGGTCGGTCTCGTCAGAGGTTGAAAGTAACGAATGGGTGGGAAAGAGCAAGGGGCAGCGGCTGTGTAGAACGAAAACACAAATCCTCAGGGGTGTGAGCGTTTCGAGATGAGTCGTATACATGTAAATGTTGGTCGTCAGTGACCGTGTGGCCTAATGGATAAGGCGTCGGACTTCGTATCTGAAGATTACAGGTTCGCATGCTGTCACGCTTGTGTTTTTCCAGTTCTGAAAAAGGAAACATACCGTTTTAATGTAGCAATTGAGCAGTACGAAACCGTCTGAATGTTGCTGTCGACCATTTTTTGCTTGGAGATGCTCTTGAGCTAGAAACACACACAGCAAGACCGGTGTTAACTAGCGAAATGGTCGGCAGAGTGCCGACACCGCGAGTTTTGACTGGCACTTGCACATCTAAAACAACGTCGGAAAGTAACTCGTTCGGCTTTTGAGTCACATAAAGTATGTGTGTTAATTTTGACGCCACTAGCTCTGCTTGTTGTCATGCAATTTCTTTGCCTCTCAGAAATGATTATGACATAAAAGTGAAGTACGTGACGAGTGTGACGTTAGGAAAACATTAGGCAGCATGGAGAGATTCTGTATGGGACCACCCAACCCAAACGAGTACTGTGTGACGTGCTACCCGGCAAGTATTCACCGAGGTAGCCGGCTATCTCAGTCGGTAGAGCGTCAGACTCTTAATCCCAGGGTCGTGGTTTCGAGCCAGACGCTGGGCGGAACGGAATTTTGTTCCGCTGCAGGTGTAAATTGCCGTTTTTCTGATTAACGAGATTTAATGGAAATAGCAACTTTAAACTTTGCCTACGTCTCTGTCAGTCGCAAGGAAACTGTATTTGAAGGTGAAGGTGATTTTGTAGACATGTGTGAAAGACATGTTCTGAAATGCAAGTGTTGTGGTTTGGAGAGCACATCGTTTACGTGTCAGATGTGTAGCCAAGCAGTAATTTGTCGCCATAGCTGCAAATATTAGCCGGTAATATGAACTGTTGTCAGCTAAAGTCTGATGATGCAGACGACCGTAAGGACGAAGTACCCAAGAGTACCGCTAGGCCGCGCCTCTTTTGCTCAGTGGTAGAGCACTGGTCTAATAAACCAGGGGTCGTAAGTTCCATCCTCACAGGAGAAAGATGAATTTTGGAAATCAGTTGCGCGTCGTGGCCGTATAGCAAACAGTACCTGTGATGACGAACAATTAGCGACAGGCGTTTTTTTAAGATTTACTCTCAGATGTGATTAAGGCGAATGGCGCAGATGAAGCATTTGCCAAAGCGGTACAGCATAAGGTGGGACGAGGCAGTCTGAATTACATTTTATAGATGTATTTCTCACATATCTCAGAGCCTCTCGCGATCTTCGTCGTCGTCGTCGTCGTCGTCGTCGTCGCCGCTTCTGCAGAAGTAGCAAATGGCCATCGTAGCAAATGCGGCGAGGGACGCCCTGCCTTCGATTCCGAATGCACAAAGTGTGTGGTCTTGTTTCTCAGTCTATATTTGGTCGGTCTCGTCAGAGGTTGAAAGTAACGAATGGGTGGGAAAGAGCAAGGGGCAGCGGCTGTGTAGAACGAAAACACAAATCCTCAGGGGTGTGAGCGTTTCGAGATGAGTCGTATACATGTAAATGTTGGTCGTCAGTGACCGTGTGGCCTAATGGATAAGGCGTCGGACTTCGTATCTGAAGATTACAGGTTCGAATGCTGTCACGCTTGTGTTTTTCCAGTTCTGAAAAAGGAAACATACCGTTTTAATGTAGCAATTGAGCAGTACGAAACCGTCTGAATGTTGCTGTCGACCATTTTTTGCTTGGAGATGCTCTTGAGCTTGAAACACACACAGCAAGACCGGTGTTAACTAGCGAAATGGTCGGCAGAGTGCCGACACCGCGAGTTTTGACTGGCACTTGCACATCTAAAACAACGTCGGAAAGTAACTCGTTCGGCTTTTGAGTCACATAAAGTATGTGTGTTAATTTTGACGCCACTAGCTCTGCTTGTTGTCATGCAATTTCTTTGCCTCTCAGAAATGATTATGACATAAAAGTGAAGTACGTGACGAGTGTGACGTTAGGAAAACATTAGGCAGCATGGAGAGATTCTGTATGGGACCACCCAACCCAAACGAGTACTGTGTGACGTGCTACCCGGCAAGTATTCACCGAGGTAGCCGGCTATCTCAGTCGGTAGAGCGTCAGACTCTTAATCCCAGGGTCGTGGTTTCGAGCCAGACGCTGGGCGGAACGGAATTTTGTTCCGCTGCAGGTGTAAATTACCGTTTTTCTGATTAACGAGATTTAATGGAAATAGCAACTTTAAACTTTGCCTACGTCTCTGTCAGTCGCAAGGAAACTGTATTTGAAGGTGAAGGTGATTTTGTAGACATGTGTGAAAGACATGTTCTGAAATGCAAGTGTTGTGGTTTGGAGAGCACATCCTTTACGTGTCAGATGTGTAGCCAAGCAGTAATTTGTCGCCATAGCTGCAAATATTAGCCGGTAATATGAACTGTTGTCAGCTAAAGTCTGATGATGCAGACGACCGTAAGGACGAAGTACCCAAGAGTACCGCTAGGCCGCGCCTCTTTAGCTCAGTGGTAGAGCACTGGTCTAATAAACCAGGGGTCGTAAGTTCCATCCTCATAGGAGAAAGATGAATTTTGGAAATCAGTTGCGCGTCGTGGCCGTATAGCAAACAGTACCTGTGATGACGAACAATTAGCGACAGGCGTTTTTTTAAGATTTACTCTCAGATGTGATTAAGGCGAATGGCGCAGATAAAGCATTTGCCAAAGCGGTACAGCATAAGGTGGGACGAGGCAGTCTGAATTACATTTTATAGATGTATTTCTCACATATCTCAGAGCCTCTCGCGATCTTCGTCGTCGTCGTCGTCGTCGTCGTCGTCGCCGCCGCCGCCGCTTCTGCAGAAGTAGCAAATGGCCATCGTAGCAAATGCGGCGAGGGACGCCCTGCCTTCGATTCCGAATGCACAAAGTGTGTGGTCTTGTTTCTCAGTCTATATTTGGTCGGTCTCGTCAGAGGTTGAAAGTAACGAATGGGTGGGAAAGAGCAAGGGGCAGCGGCTGTGTAGAACGAAAACACAAATCCTCAGGGGTGTGAGCGTTTCGAGATGAGTCGTATACATGTAAATGTTGGTCGTCAGTGACCGTGTGGCCTAATGGATAAGGCGTCGGACTTCGTATCTGAAGATTACAGGTTCGCATGCTGTCACGCTTGTGTTTTTCCAGTTCTGAAAAAGGAAACATACCGTTTTAATGTAGCAATTGAGCAGTACGAAACCGTCTGAATGTTGCTGTCGACCATTTTTTGCTTGGAGATGCTCTTGAGCTAGAAACACACACAGCAAGACCGGTGTTAACTAGCGAAATGGTCGGCAGAGTGCCGACACCGCGAGTTTTGACTGGCACTTGCACATCTAAAACAACGTCGGAAAGTAACTCGTTCGGCTTTTGAGTCACATAAAGTATGTGTGTTAATTTTGACGCCACTAGCTCTGCTTGTTGTCATGCAATTTCTTTGCCTCTCAGAAATGATTATGACATAAAAGTGAAGTACGTGACGAGTGTGACGTTAGGAAAACATTAGGCAGCATGGAGAGATTCTGTATGGGACCACCCAACCCAAACGAGTACTGTGTGACGTGCTACCCGGCAAGTATTCACCGAGGTAGCCGGCTATCTCAGTCGGTAGAGCGTCAGACTCTTAATCCCAGGGTCGTGGTTTCGAGCCAGACGCTGGGCGGAACGGAATTTTGTTCCGCTGCAGGTGTAAATTGCCGTTTTTCTGATTAACGAGATTTAATGGAAATAGCAACTTTAAACTTTGCCTACGTCTCTGTCAGTCGCAAGGAAACTGTATTTGAAGGTGAAGGTGATTTTGTAGACATGTGTGAAAGACATGTTCTGAAATGCAAGTGTTGTGGTTTGGAGAGCACATCGTTTACGTGTCAGATGTGTAGCCAAGCAGTAATTTGTCGCCATAGCTGCAAATATTAGCCGGTAATATGAACTGTTGTCAGCTAAAGTCTGATGATGCAGACGACCGTAAGGACGAAGTACCCAAGAGTACCGCTAGGCCGCGCCTCTTTTGCTCAGTGGTAGAGCACTGGTCTAATAAACCAGGGGTCGTAAGTTCCATCCTCACAGGAGAAAGATGAATTTTGGAAATCAGTTGCGCGTCGTGGCCGTATAGCAAACAGTACCTGTGATGACGAACAATTAGCGACAGGCGTTTTTTTAAGATTTACTCTCAGATGTGATTAAGGCGAATGGCGCAGATGAAGCATTTGCCAAAGCGGTACAGCATAAGGTGGGACGAGGCAGTCTGAATTACATTTTATAGATGTATTTCTCACATATCTCAGAGCCTCTCGCGATCTTCGTCGTCGTCGTCGTCGTCGTCGTCGTCGCCGCTTCTGCAGAAGTAGCAAATGGCCATCGTAGCAAATGCGGCGAGGGACGCCCTGCCTTCGATTCCGAATGCACAAAGTGTGTGGTCTTGTTTCTCAGTCTATATTTGGTCGGTCTCGTCAGAGGTTGAAAGTAACGAATGGGTGGGAAAGAGCAAGGGGCAGCGGCTGTGTAGAACGAAAACACAAATCCTCAGGGGGTGTGAGCGTTTCGAGATGAGTCGTATACATGTAAATGTTGGTCGTCAGTGACCGTGTGGCCTAATGGATAAGGCGTCGGACTTCGTATCTGAAGATTACAGGTTCGAATGCTGTCACGCTTGTGTTTTTCCAGTTCTGAAAAAGGAAACATACCGTTTTAATGTAGCAATTGAGCAGTACGAAACCGTCTGAATGTTGCTGTCGACCATTTTTTGCTTGGAGATGCTCTTGAGCTTGAAACACACACAGCAAGACCGGTGTTAACTAGCGAAATGGTCGGCAGAGTGCCGACACCGCGAGTTTTGACTGGCACTTGCACATCTAAAACAACGTCGGAAAGTAACTCGTTCGGCTTTTGAGTCACATAAAGTATGTGTGTTAATTTTGACGCCACTAGCTCTGCTTGTTGTCATGCAATTTCTTTGCCTCTCAGAAATGATTATGACATAAAAGTGAAGTACGTGACGAGTGTGACGTTAGGAAAACATTAGGCAGCATGGAGAGATTCTGTATGGGACCACCCAACCCAAACGAGTACTGTGTGACGTGCTACCCGGCAAGTATTCACCGAGGTAGCCGGCTATCTCAGTCGGTAGAGCGTCAGACTCTTAATCCCAGGGTCGTGGTTTCGAGCCAGACGCTGGGCGGAACGGAATTTTGTTCCGCTGCAGGTGTAAATTACCGTTTTTCTGATTAACGAGATTTAATGGAAATAGCAACTTTAAACTTTGCCTACGTCTCTGTCAGTCGCAAGGAAACTGTATTTGAAGGTGAAGGTGATTTTGTAGACATGTGTGAAAGACATGTTCTGAAATGCAAGTGTTGTGGTTTGGAGAGCACATCCTTTACGTGTCAGATGTGTAGCCAAGCAGTAATTTGTCGCCATAGCTGCAAATATTAGCCGGTAATATGAAGTGTTGTCAGCTAAAGTCTGATGATGCAGACGACCGTAAGGACGAAGTACCCAAGAGTACCGCTAGGCCGCGCCTCTTTAGCTCAGTGGTAGAGCACTGGTCTAATAAACCAGGGGTCGTAAGTTCCATCCTCACAGGAGAAAGATGAATTTTGGAAATCAGTTGCGCGTCGTGGCCGTATAGCAAACAGTACCTGTGATGACGAACAATTAGCGACAGGCGTTTTTTAAAGATTTACTCTCAGATGTGATTAAGGCGAATGGCGCAGATAAAGCATTTGCCAAAGCGGTACAGCATAAGGTGGGACGAGGCAGTCTGAATTACATTTTATAGATGTATTTCTCACATATCTCAGAGCCTCTCGCGATCTTCGTCGTCGTCGTCGTCGTCGTCGCCGTCGTCGCCGTCGTCGCCGCCGCCGCTTCTGCAGAAGTAGCAAATGGCCATCGTAGCAAATGCGGCGAGGGACGCCCTGCCTTCGATTCCGAATGCACAAAGTGTGTGGTCTTGTTTCTCAGTCTATATTTGGTCGGTCTCGTCAGAGGTTGAATGTAGCGAATGGGTGGGAAAGAGCAAGGGGCAGCGGCTGTGTAGAACGAAAACACAAATCCTCAGGGGTGTGAGCGCTTCGAGATGAGTCGTATACATGTAAATGTTGGTCGTCAGTGACCGTGTGGCCTAATGGATAAGGCGTCGGACTTCGTTTCTGAAGATTACAGGTTCGAATGCTGTCACGCTTGTGTTTTTCCAGTTCTGAAAAAGGAAACATACCGTTTTAATGTAGCAATTGAGCAGTACGAAACCGTCTGAATGTTGCTGTCGACCATTTTTTGCTTGGAGATGCTCTTGAGCTTGAAACACACACAGCAAGACCGGTGTTAACTAGCGAAATGGTCGGCAGATTGCCGACACCGCGAGTTTTGACTGGCACTTGCACATCTAAAACAACGTCGGAAAGTAACTCGTTCGGCTTTTGAGTCACATAAAGTATGTGTGTTAATTTTGACGCCACTAGCTCTGCTTGTTGTCATGCAATTTCTTTGCCTCTCAGAAATGATTATGACATAAAAGTGAAGTACGTGACGAGTGTGACGTTAGGAAAACATTAGGCAGCATGGAGAGATTCTGTATGGGACCACCCAACCCAAACGAGTACTGTGTGACGTGCTACCCGGCAAGTATTCACCGAGGTAGCCGGCTATCTCAGTCGGTAGAGCGTCAGACTCTTAATCCCAGGGTCGTGGTTTCGAGCCAGACGCTGGGCGGAACGGAATTTTGTTCCGCTGCAGGTGTAAATTACCGTTTTTCTGATTAACGAGATTTAATGGAAATAGCAACTTTAAACTTTGCCTACGTCTCTGTCAGTGGCAAGGAAACTGTATTTGAAGGTGAAGGTGATTTTGTAGACATGTGTGAAAGACATGTTCTGAAATGCAAGTGTTGTGGTTTGGAGAGCACATCGGTTACGTGTCAGATGTGTAGCCAAGCAGTAATTTGTCGCCATAGCTGCAAATATTAGCCGGTAATATGAACTGTTGTCAGCTAAAGTCTGATGATGCAGACGACCGTAAGGACGAAGTACCCAAGAGTACCGCTAGGCCGCGCTTCTTTAGCTCAGTGGTAGAGCACTGGTCTAATAAACAGGGGTCGTAAGTTCCATCCTCACAGAAGAAAGATGAATTTTGGAAATCAGTTGCGCGTCGTGGCCGTATAGCAAACAGTACCTGTGATGACGAACAATTAGCGACAGGCGTTTTTTTAAGATTTACTCTCAGATGTGATTAAGGCGAATGGCGCAGATAAAGCATTTGCCAAAGCGGTACAGCATAAGGTGGGACGAGGCAGTCTGAATTACATTTTATAGATGTATTTCTCACATATCTCAGAGCCTCTCGCGATCTTCGTCGTCGTCGTCGTCGTCGTCGTCGTCGTCGTCGTCGCCGCCGCCGCTTCTGCAGAAGTAGCAAATGGCCATCGTAGCAAATGCGGCGAGGGACGCCCTGCCTTCGATTCCGAATGCACAAAGTGTGTGGTCTTGTTTCTCAGTCTATATTTGGTCGGTCTCGTCAGAGGTTGAAAGTAACGAATGGGTGGGAAAGAGCAAGGGGCAGCGGCTGTGTAGAACGAAAACACAAATCCTCAGGGGTGTGAGCGTTTCGAGATGAGTCGTATACATGTAAATGTTGGTCGTCAGTGACCGTGTGGCCTAATGGATAAGGCGTCGGACTTCGTATCTGAAGATTACAGGTTCGAATGCTGTCACGCTTGTGTTTTTCCAGTTCTGAAAAAGAAACATACCATTTTAATGTAGCAATTGAGCAGTACGAAACCGTCTGAATGTTGCTGTCGATCATTTTTTGCTTGGAGATGCTCTTGAGCTTGAAACACACACAGCAAGACCGGTGTTAACTAGCGAAATGGTCGGCAGAGTGCCGACACCGCGAGTTTTGACTGGCACTTGCACGTCTAAAACAACGTCGGAAAGTAACTCGTTCGGCTTTTGAGTCACTTAAAGTATGTGTGTTAATTTTGACGCCACTAGCTCTGCTTGTTGTCATGCAATTTCTTTGCCTCTCAGAAATGATTATGACATAAAAGTGAAGTACGTGACGAGTGTGACGTTAGGAAAAAATTAGGCAGCATGGAGAGATTCTGTATGGGACCACCCAACCCAAACGAGTACTGTGTGACGTGCTACACGGCAAGTATTCACCGAGGTAGCCGGCTATCTCAGTCGGTAGAGCGTCAGACTCTTAATCCCAGGGTCGTGGTTTCGAGCCAGACGCTGGGCGGAACGGAATTTTGTTCCGCTGCAGGTGTAAATTACCGTTTTTCTGATTAACGAGATTTAATGGAAATAGCAACTTTAAACTTTGCCTACGTCTCTGTCAGTCGCAAGGAAACTGTATTTGAAGGTGAAGGTGATTTTGTAGACATGTGTGAAAGACATGTTCTGAAATGCAAGTGTTGTGGTTTGGAGAGCACATCGGTTACGTGTCAGATGTGTAGCCAAGCAGTAATTTGTCGCCATAGCTGCAAATATTAGCCGGTAATATGAACTGTTGTCAGCTAAAGTCTGATGATGCAGACGACCGTAAGGACGAAGTACCCAAGAGTACCGCTAGGCCGCGCCTCTTTAGCTCAGTGGTAGAGCACTGGTCTAATAAACCAGGGGTCGTAAGTTCCATCCTCACATGAGAAAGATGAATTTTGGAAATCAGTTGCGCGTCGTGGCCGTATAGCAAACAGTACCTGTGATGACGAACAATTAGCGACAGGCGTTTTTTTAAGATTTACTCTCAGATGTGATTAAGGCGAATGGCGCAGATAAAGCATTTGCCAAAGCGGTACAGCATAAGGTGGGACGAGGCAGTCTGAATTACATTTTATAGATGTATTTCTCACATATCTCAGAGCCTCTCGCGATCTTCGTCGTCGTCGTCGTCGTCGTCGTCGTCGTCGTCGTCGCCGCCGCCGCTTCTGCAGAAGTAGCAAATGGCCATCGTAGCAAATGCGGCGAGGGACGCCCTGCCTTCGATTCCGAATGCACAAAGTGTGTGGTCTTGTTTCTCAGTCTATATTTGGTCGGTCTCGTCAGAGGTTGAAAGTAACGAATGGGTGGGAAAGAGCAAGGGGCAGCGGCTGTGTAGAACGAAAACACAAATCCTCAGGGGTGTGAGCGTTTCGAGATGAGTCGTATACATGTAAATGTTGGTCGTCAGTGACCGTGTGGCCTAATGGATAAGGCGTCGGACTTCGTATCTGAAGATTACAGGTTCGAATGCTGTCACGCTTGTGTTTTTCCAGTTCTGAAAAAGGAAACATACCGTTTTAATGTAGCAATTGAGCAGTACGAAACCGTCTGAATGTTGCTGTCGACCATTTTTTGCTTGGAGATGCTCTTGAGCTTGAAACACACACAGCAAGACCGGTGTTAACTAGCGAAATGGTCGGCAGAGTGCCGACACCGCGAGTTTTGACTGGCACTTGCACATCTAAAACAACGTCGGAAAGTAACTCGTTCGGCTTTTGAGTCACATAAAGTATGTGTGTTAATTTTGACGCCACTAGCTCTGCTTGTCGTCATGCAATTTCTTTGCCTCTCAGAAATGATTATGACATAAAAGTGAAGTACGTGACGAGTGTGACGTTAGGAAAACATTAGGCAGCATGGAGAGATTCTGTATGGGACCACCCAACCCAAACGAGTACTGTGTGACGTGCTACCCGGCAAGTATTCACCGAGGTAGCCGGCTATCTCAGTCGGTAGAGCGTCAGACTCTTAATCCCAGGGTCGTGGTTTCGAGCCAGACGCTGGGCGGAACGGAATTTTGTTCCGCTGCAGGTGTAAATTACCGTTTTTCTGATTAACGAGATTTAATGGAAATAGCAACTTTAAACTTTGCCTACGTCTCTGTCAGTCGCAAGGAAACTGTATTTGAAGGTGAAGGTGATTTTGTAGACATGTGTGAAAGACATGTTCTGAAATGCAAGTGTTGTGGTTTGGAGAGCACATCCTTTACGTGTCAGATGTGTAGCCAAGCAGTAATTTGTCGCCATAGCTGCAAATATTAGCCGGTAATATGAAGTGTTGTCAGCTAAAGTCTGATGATGCAGACGACCGTAAGGACGAAGTACCCAAGAGTACCGCTAGGCCGCGCCTCTTTAGCTCAGTGGTAGAGCACTGGTCTAATAAACCAGGGGTCGTAAGTTCCATCCTCACAGGAGAAAGATGAATTTTGGAAATCAGTTGCGCGTCGTGGCCGTATAGCAAACAGTACCTGTGATGACGAACAATTAGCGACAGGCGTTTTTTTAAGATTTACTCTCAGATGTGATTAAGGCGAATGGCGCAGATAAAGCATTTGCCAAAGCGGTACAGCATAAGGTGGGACGAGGCAGTCTGAATTACATTTTATAGATGTATTTCTCACATATCTCAGAGCCTCTCGCGATCTTCGTCGTCGTCGTCGTCGTCGTCGTCGTCGTCGTCGCCGCCGCCGCTTCTGCAGAAGTAGCAAATGGCCATCGTAGCAAATGCGGCGAGGGACGCCCTGCCTTCGATTCCGAATGCACAAAGTGTGTGGTCTTGTTTCTCAGTCTATATTTGGTCGGTCTCGTCAGAGGTTGAATGTAGCGAATGGGTGGGAAAGAGCAAGGGGCAGCGGCTGTGTAGAACGAAAACACAAATCCTCAGGGGTGTGAGCGTTTCGAGATGAGTCGTATACATGTAAATGTTGGTCGTCAGTGACCGTGTGGCCTAATGGATAAGGCGTCGGACTTCGTATCTGAAGATTACAGGTTCGAATGCTGTCACGCTTGTGTTTTTCCAGTTCTGAAAAAGGAAACATACCGTTTTAATGTAGCAATTGAGCAGTACGAAACCGTCTGAATGTTGCTGTCGACCATTTTTTGCTTGGAGATGCTCTTGAGCTTGAAACACACACAGCAAGACCGGTGTTAACTAGCGAAATGGTCGGCAGATTGCCGACACCGCGAGTTTTGACTGGCACTTGCACATCTAAAACAACGTCGGAAAGTAACTCGTTCGGCTTTTGAGTCACATAAAGTATGTGTGTTAATTTTGACGCCACTAGCTCTGCTTGTTGTCATGCAATTTCTTTGCCTCTCAGAAATGATTATGACATAAAAGTGAAGTACGTGACGAGTGTGACGTTAGGAAAACATTAGGCAGCATGGAGAGATTCTGTATGGGACCACACAACCCAAACGAGTACTGTGTGACGTGCTACCCGGCAAGTATTCACCGAGGTAGCCGGCTATCTCAGTCGGTAGAGCGTCAGACTCTTAATCCTAGGGTCGTGGTTTCGAGCCAGACGCTAGGCGGGACGGAATTTTGTTCCGCTGCAGGTGTAAATTACCGTTTTTCTGATTAACGAGATTTAATGGAAATAGCAACTTTAAACTTTGCCTACGTCTCTGTCAGTCGCAAGGAAACTGTATTTGAAGGTGTAGGTGATTTTGTAGACATGTGTGAAAGACATGTTCTGAAATGCAAGTGTTGTGGTTTGGAGAGCACATCGTTTACGTGTCAGATGTGTAGCTAATAAGTAATTTGTCGCCATAGCTGCAAATATTAGCCGGTAATATGAAGTGTTGTCAGCTAAAGTCTGATGATGCAGACGACCGTAAGGACGAAGTACCCAAGAGTACCGCTAGGCCGCGCCTATTTAGCTCAGTGGTAGAGCACTGGTCTAATAAACCAGGGGTCGTAAGTTCCATCCTCACAGAAGAAAGATGAATTTTGGAAATCAGTTGCGCGTCGTGGCCGTATAGCAAACAGTACCTGTGATGACGAACAATTAGCGACAGGCGTTTTTTTAAGATTTACTCTCAGATGTGATTAAGGCGAATGGCGCAGATAAAGCATTTGCCAAAGCGGTACAGCATAAGGTGGGACGAGGCAGTCTGAATTACATTTTATAGATGTATTTCTCACATATCTCAGAGCCTCTCGCGATCTTCGTCGTCGTCGTCGTCGTCGTCGTCGTCGCCGCCGCCGCTTCTGCAGAAGTAGCAAATGGCCATCGTAGCAAATGCGGCGAGGGACGCCCTGCCTTCGATTCCGAATGCACAAAGTGTGTGGTCTTGTTTCTCAGTCTATATTTGGTCTGTCTCGTCAGAGGTTGAAAGTAACGAATGGGTGGGAAAGAGCAAGGGGCAGCGGCTGTGTAGAACGAAAACACAAATCCTCAGGGGTGTGAGCGTTTCGAGATGAGTCGTATACATGTAAATGTTGGTCGTCAGTGACCGTGTGGCCTAATGGATAAGGCGTCGGACTTCGTATCTGAAGATTACAGGTTCGAATGCTGTCACGCTTTTGTTTTTCCAGTTCTGAAAAAGGAAACATACCGTTTTAATGTAGCAATTGAGCAGTACGAAACCGTCTGAATGTTGCTGTCGACCATTTTTTGCTTGGAGATGCTCTTGAGCTTGAAACACACACAGCAAGACCGGTGTTAACTAGCGAAATGGTCGGCAGAGTGCCGACACCGCGAGTTTTGACTGGCACTTGCACATCTAAAACAACGTCGGAAAGTAACTCGTTCGGCTTTTGAGTCACTTAAAGTATGTGTGTTAATTTTGACGCCACTAGCTCTGCTTGTTGTCATGCAATTTCTTTGCCTCTCAGAAATGATTATGACATAAAAGTGAAGTACGTGACGAGTGTGACGTTAGGAAAACATTAGGCAGCATGGAGAGATTCTGTATGGGACCACCCAACCCAAACGAGTACTGTGTGACGTGCTACCCGGCAAGTATTCACCGAGGTAGCCGGCTATCTCAGTCGGTAGAGCGTCAGACTCTTAATCCCAGTGTCGTGGTTTCGAGCCAGACGCTGGGCGGAACGGAATTTTGTTCCGCTGCAGGTGTAAATTACCGTTTTTCTGATTAACGAGATTTAATGGAAATTGCAACTTTAAACTTTGCCTACGTCTCTGTCAGTCGCAAGGAAACTGTATTTGAAGGTGAAGGTGATTTTGTAGACATGTGTGAAAGACATGTTCTGAAATGCAAGTGTTGTGGTTTGGAGAGCACATCGTTTACGTGTCAGATGTGTAGCTAATAAGTAATTTGTCGCCATAGCTGCAAATATTAGCCGGTAATATGAAGTGTTGTCAGCTAAAGTCTGATGATGCAGACGACCGTAAGGACGAAGTACCCAAGAGTACCGCTAGGCCGCGCCTATTTAGCTCAGTGGTAGAGCACTGGTCTAATAAACCAGGGGTCGTAAGTTCCATCCTCACAGGAGAAAGATGAATTTTGGAAATCAGTTGCGCGTCGTGGCCGTATAGCAAACAGTACCTGTGATGACGAACAATTAGCGACAGGCGTTTTTTTAAGATTTACTCTCAGATGTGATTAAGGCGAATGGCGCAGATAAAGCATTTGCCAAAGCGGTACAGCATAAGGTGGGACGAGGCAGTCTGAATTACATTTTATAGATGTATTTCTCACATATCTCAGAGCCTCTCGCGATCTTCGTCGTCGTCGTCGTAGTCGTCGTCGTCGTCGCCGCCGCCGCCGCTTCTGCAGAAGTAGCAAATGGCCATCGTAGCAAATGCGGCGAGGGACGCCCTGCCTTCGATTCCGAATGCACAAAGTGTGTGGTCTTGTTTCTCAGTCTATATTTGGTCGGTCTCGTCAGAGGTTGAAAGTAACGAATGGGTGGGAAAGAGCAAGGGGCAGCGGCTGTGTAGAACGAAAACACAAATCCTCAGGGGTGTGAGCGTTTCGAGATGAGTCGTATACATGTAAATGTTGGTCGTCAGTGACCGTGTGGCCTAATGGATAAGGCGTCGGACTTCGTATCTGAAGATTACAGGTTCGAATGCTGTCACGCTTGTGTTTTTCCAGTTCTGAAAAAGGAAACATACCGTTTTAATGTAGCAATTGAGCAGTACGAAACCGTCTGAATGTTGCTGTCGACCATTTTTTTGCTTGGAGATGCTCTTGAGCTTGAAACACACACAGCAAGACCCGGTGTTAACTAGCGAAATGGTCGGCAGATTGAACACGCGATCTAGTGTGACTGGCACTTGCACATCTAAAACAACGTCGGAAAGTAACTCGTTCGGCTTTTGAGTCACATAAAGTATGTGTGTTAATTTTGACGCCACTAGCTCTGCTTGTTGTCATGCAATTTCTTTGCCTCTCAGAAATGATTATGACATAAAAGTGAAGTACGTGACGAGTGTGACGTTAGGAAAACATTAGGCAGCATGGAGAGATTCTGTATGGGACCACACAACCCAAACGAGTACTGTGTGACGTGCTACCCGGCAAGTATTCACCGAGGTAGCCGGCTATCTCAGTCGGTAGAGCGTCAGACTCTTAATCCCAGGTTCGTGGTTTCGAGCCAGACGCTAGGCGGGACGGAATTTTGTTCCGCTGCAGGTGTAAATTACCGTTTTTCTGATTAACGAGATTTAATGGAAATAGCAACTTTAAACTTTGCCTACGTCTCTGTCAGTCGCAAGGAAACTGTATTTGAAGGTGTAGGTGATTTTGTAGACATGTGTGAAAGACATGTTCTGAAATGCAAGTGTTGTGGTTTGGAGAGCACATCGTTTACGTGTCAGATGTGTAGCTAATAAGTAATTTGTCGCCATAGCTGCAAATATTAGCCGGTAATATGAAGTGTTGTCAGCTAAAGTCTGATGATGCAGACGACCGTAAGGACGAAGTACCCAAGAGTACCGCTAGGCCGCGCCTATTTAGCTCAGTGGTAGAGCACTGGTCTAATAAACCAGGGGTCGTAAGTTCCATCCTCACAGAAGAAAGATGAATTTTGGAAATCAGTTGCGCGTCGTGGCCGTATAGCAAACAGTACCTGTGATGACGAACAATTAGCGACAGGCGTTTTTTTAAGATTTACTCTCAGATGTGATTAAGGCGAATGGCGCAGATAAAGCATTTGCCAAAGCGGTACAGCATAAGGTGGGACGAGGCAGTCTGAATTACATTTTATAGATGTATTTCTCACATATCTCAGAGCCTCTCGCGATCTTCGTCGTCGTCGTCGTCGTCGTCGTCGTCGTCGCCGCCGCCGCTTCTGCAGAAGTAGCAAATGGCCATCGTAGCAAATGCGGCGAGGGACGCCCTGCCTTCGATTCCGAATGCACAAAGTGTGTGGTCTTGTTTCTCAGTCTATATTTGGTCTGTCTCGTCAGAGGTTGAAAGTAACGAATGGGTGGGAAAGAGCAAGGGGCAGCGGCTGTGTAGAACGAAAACACAAATCCTCAGGGGTGTGAGCGTTTCGAGATGAGTCGTATACATGTAAATGTTGGTCGTCAGTGACCGTGTGGCCTAATGGATAAGGCGTCGGACTTCGTATCTGAAGATTACAGGTTCGAATGCTGTCACGCTTTTGTTTTTCCAGTTCTGAAAAAGGAAACATACCGTTTTAATGTAGCAATTGAGCAGTACGAAACCGTCTGAATGTTGCTGTCGACCATTTTTTGCTTGGAGATGCTCTTGAGCTTGAAACACACACAGCAAGACCGGTGTTAACTAGCGAAATGGTCGGCAGAGTGCCGACACCGCGAGTTTTGACTGGCACTTGCACATCTAAAACAACGTCGGAAAGTAACTCGTTCGGCTTTTGAGTCACTTAAAGTATGTGTGTTAATTTTGACGCCACTAGCTCTGCTTGTTGTCATGCAATTTCTTTGCCTCTCAGAAATGATTATGACATAAAAGTGAAGTACGTGACGAGTGTGACGTTAGGAAAACATTAGGCAGCATGGAGAGATTCTGTATGGGACCACCCAACCCAAACGAGTACTGTGTGACGTGCTACCCGGCAAGTATTCACCGAGGTAGCCGGCTATCTCAGTCGGTAGAGCGTCAGACTCTTAATCCCAGTGTCGTGGTTTCGAGCCAGACGCTGGGCGGAACGGAATTTTGTTCCGCTGCAGGTGTAAATTACCGTTTTTCTGATTAACGAGATTTAATGGAAATTGCAACTTTAAACTTTGCCTACGTCTCTGTCAGTCGCAAGGAAACTGTATTTGAAGGTGAAGGTGATTTTGTAGACATGTGTGAAAGACATGTTCTGAAATGCAAGTGTTGTGGTTTGGAGAGCACATCGTTTACGTGTCAGATGTGTAGCTAATAAGTAATTTGTCGCCATAGCTGCAAATATTAGCCGGTAATATGAAGTGTTGTCAGCTAAAGTCTGATGATGCAGACGACCGTAAGGACGAAGTACCCAAGAGTACCGCTAGGCCGCGCCTATTTAGCTCAGTGGTAGAGCACTGGTCTAATAAACCAGGGGTCGTAAGTTCCATCCTCACAGGAGAAAGATGAATTTTGGAAATCAGTTGCGCGTCGTGGCCGTATAGCAAACAGTACCTGTGATGACGAACAATTAGCGACAGGCGTTTTTTTAAGATTTACTCTCAGATGTGATTAAGGCGAATGGCGCAGATAAAGCATTTGCCAAAGCGGTACAGCATAAGGTGGGACGAGGCAGTCTGAATTACATTTTATAGATGTATTTCTCACATATCTCAGAGCCTCTCGCGATCTTCGTCGTCGTCGTCGTAGTCGTCGTCGTCGTCGCCGCCGCCGCCGCTTCTGCAGAAGTAGCAAATGGCCATCGTAGCAAATGCGGCGAGGGACGCCCTGCCTTCGATTCCGAATGCACAAAGTGTGTGGTCTTGTTTCTCAGTCTATATTTGGTCGGTCTCGTCAGAGGTTGAAAGTAACGAATGGGTGGGAAAGAGCAAGGGGCAGCGGCTGTGTAGAACGAAAACACAAATCCTCAGGGGTGTGAGCGTTTCGAGATGAGTCGTATACATGTAAATGTTGGTCGTCAGTGACCGTGTGGCCTAATGGATAAGGCGTCGGACTTCGTATCTGAAGATTACAGGTTCGAATGCTGTCACGCTTTTCTTTTTCCAGTTCTGAAAAAGGAAACATACCGTTTTAATGTAGCAATTGAGCAGTACGAAACCGTCTGAATGTTGCTGTCGACCATTTTTTGCTTGGAGATGCTCTTGAGCTTGAAACACACACAGCAAGACCGGTGTTAACTAGCGAAATGGTCGGCAGAGTGCCGACACCGCGAGTTTTGACTGGCACTTGCACATCTAAAACAACGTCGGAAAGTAACTCGTTCGGCTTTTGAGTCACTTAAAGTATGTGTGTTAATTTTGACGCCACTAGCTCTGCTTGTTGTCATGCAATTTCTTTGCCTCTCAGAAATGATAATGACATAAAAGTGAAGTACGTGACGAGTGTGACGTTAGGAAAACATTAGGCAGCATGGAGAGATTCTGTATGGGACCACCCAACCCAAACGAGTACTGTGTGACGTGCTACCCGGCAAGTATTCACCGAGGTAGCCGGCTATCTCAGTCGGTACAGCGTCAGACTCATAATCCCAGCTTCGTGGTTTCGAGCCAGACGCTGGGCGGAACGGAATTTTGTTCCGCTGCAGGTGTAAATTACCGTTTTTCTGATTAACGAGATTTAATGGAAATAGCAACTTTAAACTTTGCCTACGTCTCTGTCAGTCGCAAGGAAACTGTATTTGAAGGTGAAGGTGATTTTGTAGACATGTGTGAAAGGCATGTTCTGAAATGCAAGTGTTGTGGTTTGGAGAGCACATCGGTTACGTGTCAGATGTGTAGCCAAGCAGTAATTTGTCGCCATAGCTGCAAATATTAGCCGGTAATATGAAGTGTTGTCAGCTAAAGTCTGATGATGCAGACGACCGTAAGGACGAAGTACCCAAGAGTACCGCTAGGCCGCGCTTCTTTAGCTCAGTGGTAGAGCACTGGTCTAATAAACAGGGGTCGTAAGTTCCATCCTCACAGAAGAAAGATGAATTTTGGAAATCAGTTGCGCGTCGTGGCCGTATAGCAAACAGTACCTGTGATGACGAACAATTAGCGACAGGCGTTTTTTTAAGATTTACTCTCAGATGTGATTAAGGCGAATGGCGCAGATAAAGCATTTGCCAAAGCGGTACAGCATAAGGTGGGACGAGGCAGTCTGAATTACATTTTATAGATGTATTTCTCACATATCTCAGAGCCTCTCGCGATCTTCGTCGTCGTCGTCGTCGTCGTCGTCGTCGTCGTCGTCGTCGTCGCCGCCGCCGCCGCTTCTGCAGAAGTAGCAAATGGCCATCGTAGCAAATGCGGCGAGGGACGCCCTGCCTTCGATTCCGAATGCACAAAGTGTGTGGTCTTGTTTCTCAGTCTATATTTGGTCGGTCTCGTCAGAGGTTGAAAGTAACGAATGGGTGGGAAAGAGCAAGGGGCAGCGGCTGTGTAGAACGAAAACACAAATCCTCAGGGGTGTGAGCGTTTCGAGATGAGTCGTATACATGTAAATGTTGGTCGTCAGTGACCGTGTGGCCTAATGGATAAGGCGTCGGACTTCGTATCTGAAGATTACAGGTTCGAATGCTGTCACGCTTGTGTTTTTCCAGTTCTGAAAAAGGAAACATACCGTTTTAATGTAGCAATTGAGCAGTACGAAACCGTCTGAATGTTGCTGTCGACCATTTTTTGCTTGGAGATGCTCTTGAGCTTGAAACACACACAGCAAGACCGGTGTTAACTAGCGAAATGGTCGGCAGAGTGCCGACACCGCGAGTTTTGACTGGCACTTGCACATCTAAAACAACGTCGGAAAGTAACTCGTTCGGCTTTTGAGTCACATAAAGTATGTGTGTTAATTTTGACGCCACTAGCTCTGCTTGTCGTCATGCAATTTCTTTGCCTCTCAGAAATGATTATGACATAAAAGTGAAGTACGTGACGAGTGTGACGTTAGGAAAACATTAGGCAGCATGGAGAGATTCTGTATGGGACCACCCAACCCAAACGAGTACTGTGTGACGTGCTACCCGGCAAGTATTCACCGAGGTAGCCGGCTATCTCAGTCGGTAGAGCGTCAGACTCTTAATCCCAGGGTCGTGGTTTCGAGCCAGACGCTGGGCGGAACGGAATTTTGTTCCGCTGCAGGTGTAAATTACCGTTTTTCTGATTAACGAGATTTAATGGAAATAGCAACTTTAAACTTTGCCTACGTCTCTGTCAGTCGCAAGGAAACTGTATTTGAAGGTGAAGGTGATTTTGTAGACATGTGTGAAAGACATGTTCTGAAATGCAAGTGTTGTGGTTTGGAGAGCACATCCTTTACGTGTCAGATGTGTAGCCAAGCAGTAATTTGTCGCCATAGCTGCAAATATTAGCCGGTAATATGAAGTGTTGTCAGCTAAAGTCTGATGATGCAGACGACCGTAAGGACGAAGTACCCAAGAGTACCGCTAGGCCGCGCCTCTTTAGCTCAGTGGTAGAGCACTGGTCTAATAAACCAGGGGTCGTAAGTTCCATCCTCACAGGAGAAAGATGAATTTTGGAAATCAGTTGCGCGTCGTGGCCGTATAGCAAACAGTACCTGTGATGACGAACAATTAGCGACAGGCGTTTTTTTAAGATTTACTCTCAGATGTGATTAAGGCGAATGGCGCAGATAAAGCATTTGCCAAAGCGGTACAGCATAAGGTGGGACGAGGCAGTCTGTATTACATTTTATAGATGTATTTCTCACATATCTCAGAGCCTCTCGCGATCTTCGTCGTCGTCGTCGTCGTCGTCGCCGTCGTCGCCGCCGCCGCTTCTGCAGAAGTAGCAAATGGCCATCGTAGCAAATGCGGCGAGGGACGCCCTGCCTTCGATTCCGAATGCACAAAGTGTGTGGTCTTGTTTCTCAGTCTATATTTGGTCGGTCTCGTCAGAGGTTGAATGTAGCGAATGGGTGGGAAAGAGCAAGGGGCAGCGGCTGTGTAGAACGAAAACACAAATCCTCAGGGGTGTGAGCGTTTCGAGATGAGTCGTATACATGTAAATGTTGGTCGTCAGTGACCGTGTGGCCTAATGGATAAGGCGTCGGACTTCGTATCTGAAGATTACAGGTTCGAATGCTGTCACGCTTGTGTTTTTCCAGTTCTGAAAAAGGAAACATACCGTTTTAATGTAGCAATTGAGCAGTACGAAACCGTCTGAATGTTGCTGTCGACCATTTTTTGCTTGGAGATGCTCTTGAGCTTGAAACACACACAGCAAGACCGGTGTTAACTAGCGAAATGGTCGGCAGTTTGCCGACACCGCGAGTTTTGACTGGCACTTGCACATCTAAAACAACGTCGGAAAGTAACTCGTTCGGCTTTTGAGTCACATAAAGTATGTGTCTTAATTTTGACGCCACTAGCTCTGCTTGTTCTCATGCAATTTCTTTGCCTCTCAGAAATGATTATGACATAAAAGTGAAGTACGTGACGAGTGTGACGTTAGGAAAACATTAGGCAGCATGGAGAGATTCTGTATGGGACCACACAACCCAAACGAGTACTGTGTGACGTGCTACCCGGCAAGTATTCACCGAGGTAGCCGGCTATCTCAGTCGGTAGAGCGTCAGACTCTTAATCCCAGGGTCGTGGTTTCGAGCCAGACGCTAGGCGGGACGGAATTTTGTTCCGCTGCAGGTGTAAATTACCGTTTTTCTGATTAACGAGATTTAATGGAAATAGCAACTTTAAACTTTGCCTACGTCTCTGTCAGTCGCAAGGAAACTGTATTTGAAGGTGTAGGTGATTTTGTAGACATGTGTGAAAGACATGTTCTGAAATGCAAGTGTTGTGGTTTGGAGAGCACATCGTTTACGTGTCAGATGTGTAGCTAATAAGTAATTTGTCGCCATAGCTGCAAATATTAGCCGGTAATATGAAGTGTTGTCAGCTAAAGTCTGATGATGCAGACGACCGTAAGGACGAAGTACCCAAGAGTACCGCTAGGCCGCGCCTATTTAGCTCAGTGGTAGAGCACTGGTCTAATAAACCAGGGGTCGTAAGTTCCATCCTCACAGAAGAAAGATGAATTTTGGAAATCAGTTGCGCGTCGTGGCCGTATAGCAAACAGTACCTGTGATGACGAACAATTAGCGACAGGCGTTTTTTTAAGATTTACTCTCAGATGTGATTAAGGCGAATGGCGCAGATAAAGCATTTGCCAAAGCGGTACAGCATAAGGTGGGACGAGGCAGTCTGAATTACATTTTATAGATGTATTTCTCACATATCTCAGAGCCTCTCGCGATCTTCGTCGTCGTCGTCGTCGTCGTCGTCGTCGTCGCCGCCGCCGCTTCTGCAGAAGTAGCAAATGGCCATCGTAGCAAATGCGGCGAGGGACGCCCTGCCTTCGATTCCGAATGCACAAAGTGTGTGGTCTTGTTTCTCAGTCTATATTTGGTCTGTCTCGTCAGAGGTTGAAAGTAACGAATGGGTGGGAAAGAGCAAGGGGCAGCGGCTGTGTAGAACGAAAACACAAATCCTCAGGGGTGTGAGCGTTTCGAGATGAGTCGTATACATGTAAATGTTGGTCGTCAGTGACCGTGTGGCCTAATGGATAAGGCGTCGGACTTCGTATCTGAAGATTACAGGTTCGAATGCTGTCACGCTTTTGTTTTTCCAGTTCTGAAAAAGGAAACATACCGTTTTAATGTAGCAATTGAGCAGTACGAAACCGTCTGAATGTTGCTGTCGACCATTTTTTGCTTGGAGATGCTCTTGAGCTTGAAACACACACAGCAAGACCGGTGTTAACTAGCGAAATGGTCGGCAGAGTGCCGACACCGCGAGTTTTGACTGGCACTTGCACATCTAAAACAACGTCGGAAAGTAACTCGTTCGGCTTTTGAGTCACTTAAAGTATGTGTGTTAATTTTGACGCCACTAGCTCTGCTTGTTGTCATGCAATTTCTTTGCCTCTCAGAAATGATTATGACATAAAAGTGAAGTACGTGACGAGTGTGACGTTAGGAAAACATTAGGCAGCATGGAGAGATTCTGTATGGGACCACCCAACCCAAACGAGTACTGTGTGACGTGCTACCCGGCAAGTATTCACCGAGGTAGCCGGCTATCTCAGTCGGTAGAGCGTCAGACTCTTAATCCCAGTGTCGTGGTTTCGAGCCAGACGCTGGGCGGAACGGAATTTTGTTCCGCTGCAGGTGTAAATTACCGTTTTTCTGATTAACGAGATTTAATGGAAATTGCAACTTTAAACTTTGCCTACGTCTCTGTCAGTCGCAAGGAAACTGTATTTGAAGGTGAAGGTGATTTTGTAGACATGTGTGAAAGACATGTTCTGAAATGCAAGTGTTGTGGTTTGGAGAGCACATCGTTTACGTGTCAGATGTGTAGCTAATAAGTAATTTGTCGCCATAGCTGCAAATATTAGCCGGTAATATGAAGTGTTGTCAGCTAAAGTCTGATGATGCAGACGACCGTAAGGACGAAGTACCCAAGAGTACCGCTAGGCCGCGCCTATTTAGCTCAGTGGTAGAGCACTGGTCTAATAAACCAGGGGTCGTAAGTTCCATCCTCACAGGAGAAAGATGAATTTTGGAAATCAGTTGCGCGTCGTGGCCGTATAGCAAACAGTACCTGTGATGACGAACAATTAGCGACAGGCGTTTTTTTAAGATTTACTCTCAGATGTGATTAAGGCGAATGGCGCAGATAAAGCATTTGCCAAAGCGGTACAGCATAAGGTGGGACGAGGCAGTCTGAATTACATTTTATAGATGTATTTCTCACATATCTCAGAGCCTCTCGCGATCTTCGTCGTCGTCGTCGTAGTCGTCGTCGTCGTCGCCGCCGCCGCCGCTTCTGCAGAAGTAGCAAATGGCCATCGTAGCAAATGCGGCGAGGGACGCCCTGCCTTCGATTCCGAATGCACAAAGTGTGTGGTCTTGTTTCTCAGTCTGTATTTGGTCGGTCTCGTCAGAGGTTGAAAGTAACGAATGGGTGGGAAAGAGCAAGGGGCAGCGGCTGTGTAGAACGAAAACACAAATCCTCAGGCGTGTGAGCGTTTCGAGATGAGTCGTATACATGTAAATGTTGGTCGTCAGTGACCGTGTGGCCTAATGGATAAGGCGTCGGACTTCGTATCTGAAGATTACAGGTTCGAATGCTGTCACGCTTTTCTTTTTCCAGTTCTGAAAAAGGAAACATACCGTTTTAATGTAGCAATTGAGCAGTACGAAACCGTCTGAATGTTGCTGTCGACCATTTTTTGCTTGGAGATGCTCTTGAGCTTGAAACACACACAGCAAGACCGGTGTTTACTAGCGAAATGGTCGGCAGAGTGCCGACACCGCGAGTTTTGACTGGCACTTGCACATCTAAAACAACGTCGGAAAGTAACTCGTTCGGCTTTTGAGTCACTTAAAGTATGTGTGTTAATTTTGACGCCACTAGCTCTGCTTGTTGTCATGCAATTTCTTTGCCTCTCAGAAATGATAATGACATAAAAGTGAAGTACGTGACGAGTGTGACGTTAGGAAAACATTAGGCAGCATGGAGAGATTCTGTATGGGACCACCCAACCCAAACGAGTACTGTGTGACGTGCTACCCGGCAAGTATTCACCGAGGTAGCCGGCTATCTCAGTCGGTAGAGCGTCAGACTCATAATCCCAGCTTCGTGGTTTCGAGCCAGACGCTGGGCGGAACGGAATTTTGTTCCGCTGCAGGTGTAAATTACCGTTTTTCTGATTAACGAGATTTAATGGAAATAGCAACTTTAAACTTTGCCTACGTCTCTGTCAGTCGCAAGGAAACTGTATTTGAAGGTGAAGGTGATTTTGTAGACATGTGTGAAAGGCATGTTCTGAAATGCAAGTGTTGTGGTTTGGAGAGCACATCGGTTACGTGTCAGATGTGTAGCCAAGCAGTAATTTGTCGCCATAGCTGCAAATATTAGCCGGTAATATGAAGTGTTGTCAGCTAAAGTCTGATGATGCAGACGACCGTAAGGACGAAGTACCCAAGAGTACCGCTAGGCCGCGCTTCTTTAGCTCAGTGGTAGAGCACTGGTCTAATAAACAGGGGTCGTAAGTTCCATCCTCACAGAAGAAAGATGAATTTTGGAAATCAGTTGCGCGTCGTGGCCGTATAGCAAACAGTACCTGTGATGACGAACAATTAGCGACAGGCGTTTTTTTAAGATTTACTCTCAGATGTGATTAAGGCGAATGGCGCAGATAAAGCATTTGCCAAAGCGGTACAGCATAAGGTGGGACGAGGCAGTCTGAATTACATTTTATAGATGTATTTCTCACATATCTCAGAGCCTCTCGCGATCTTCGTCGTCGTCGTCGTCGTCGTCGTCGTCGTCGTCGTCGTCGTCGTCGTCGCCGCCGCCGCTTCTGCAGAAGTAGCAAATGGCCATCGTAGCAAATGCGGCGAGGGACGCCCTGCCTTCGATTCCGAATGCACAAAGTGTGTGGTCTTGTTTCTCAGTCTATATTTGGTCGGTCTCGTCAGAGGTTGAAAGTAACGAATGGGTGGGAAAGAGCAAGGGGCAGCGGCTGTGTAGAACGAAAACACAAATCCTCAGGGGTGTGAGCGTTTCGAGATGAATCGTATACATGTAAATGTTGGTCGTCAGTGACCGTGTGGCCTAATGGATAAGGCGTCGGACTTCGTATCTGAAGATTCACAGGTTCGAATGCTGTCACGCTTGTGTTTTTCCAGTTCTGAAAAAGGAAACATACCGTTTTAATGTAGCAATTGAGCAGTACGAAACCGTCTGAATGTTGCTGTCGACCATTTTTTGCTTGGAGATGCTCTTGAGCTTGAAACACACACAGCAAGACCGGTGTTAACTAGCGAAATTGTCGGCAGAGTGCCGACACCGCGAGTTTTGACTGGCACTTGCACATCTAAAACAACGTCGGAAAGTAACTCGTTCAGCTTTTGAGTCACATAAAGTATGTGTGTTAATTTTGACGCCACTAGCTCTGCTTGTTGTCATGCAATTTCTTTGCCTCTCAGAAATGATTATGACATAAAAGTGAAGTACGTGACGAGTGTGACGTTAGGAAAACATTAGGCAGCATGGAGAGATTCTGTATGGGACCACCCAACCCAAACGAGTACTGTGTGACGTGCTACCCGGCAAGTATTCACCGAGGTAGCCGGCTATCTCAGTCGGTAGAGCGTCAGACTCTTAATCCCAGGGTCGTGGTTTCGAGCCAGACGCTGGGCGGAACGGAATTTTGTTCCGCTGCAGGTGTAAATTACCGTTTTTCTGATTAACGAGATTTAATGGAAATAGCAACTTTAAACTTTGCCTACGTCTCTGTCAGTGGCAAGGAAACTGTATTTGAAGGTGAAGGTGATTTTGTAGACATGTGTGAAAGACATGTTCTGAAATGCAAGTGTTGTGGTTTGGAGAGCACATCGGTTACGTGTCAGATGTGTAGCCAAGCAGTAATTTGTCGCCATAGCTGCAAATATTAGCCGGTAATATGAACTGTTGTCAGCTAAAGTCTGATGATGCAGACGACCGTAAGGACGAAGTACCCAAGAGTACCGTTAGGCCGCGCCTATTTAGCTCAGTGGTAGAGCACTGGTCTAATAAACCAGGGGTCGTAAGTTCCATCCTCACAGGAGAAAGATGAATTTTGGAAATCAGTTGCGCGTCGTGGCCGTATAGCAAACAGTACCTGTGATGACGAACAATTAGCGACAGGCGTTTTTTTAAGATTTACTCTCAGATGTGATTAAGGCGAATGGCGCAGATAAAGCATTTGCCAAAGCGGTACAGCATAAGGTGGGACGAGGCAGTCTGAATTACATTTTATAGATGTATTTCTCACATATCTCAGAGCCTCTCGCGATCTTCGTCGTCGTCGTCGTCGTCGTCGTCGTCGTCGTCGTCGTCGTCGCCGCCGCCGCTTCTGCAGAAGTAGCAAATGGCCATCGTAGCAAATGCGGCGAGGGACGCCCTGCCTTCGATTCCGAATGCACAAAGTGTGTGGTCTTGTTTCTCAGTCTATATTTGGTCGGTCTCGTCAGAGGTTGAAAGTAACGAATGGGTGGGAAAGAGCAAGGGGCAGCGGCTGTGTAGAACGAAAACACAAATCCTCAGGGGTGTGAGCGTTTCGAGATGAGTCGTATACATGTAAATGTTGGTCGTCAGTGACCGTGTGGCCTAATGGATAAGGCGTCGGACTTCGTATCTGAAGATTACAGGTTCGAATGCTGTCACGCTTGTGTTTTTCCAGTTCTGAAAAAGGAAACATACCGTTTTAATGTAGCAATTGAGCAGTACGAAACCGTCTGAATGTTGCCGTCGACCATTTTTTGCTTGGAGATGCTCTTGAGCTTGAAACACACACAGCAAGACCGGTGTTAACTAGCGAAATGGTCGGCAGAGTGCCGACACCGCGAGTTTTGACTGGCACTTGCACATCTAAAACAACGTCGGAAAGTAACTCGTTCGGCTTTTGAGTCACATAAAGTATGTGTGTTAATTTTGACGCCACTAGCTCTGCTTGTTGTCATGCAATTTCTTTGCCTCTCAGAAATGATTATGACATAAAAGTGAAGTACGTGACGAGTGTGACGTTAGGAAAACATTAGGCAGCATGGAGAGATTCTGTATGGGACCACACAACCCAAACGAGTACTGTGTGACGTGCTACCCGGCAAGTATTCACCGAGGTAGCCGGCTATCTCAGTCGGTAGAGCGTCAGACTCTTAATCCCAGGGTCGTGGTTTCGAGCCAGACGCTGGGCGGAACGGAATTTTGTTCCGCTGCAGGTGTAAATTACCGTTTTTCTGATTAACGAGATTTAATGGAAATAGCAACTTTAAACTTTGCCTACGTCTCTGTCAGTCGCAAGGAAACTGTATTTGAAGGTGAAGGTGATTTTGTAGACATGTGTGAACGACATGTTCTGAAATGCAAGTGTTGTGGTTTGGAGAGCACATCGTTTACGTGTCAGATGTGTAGCCAATAAGTAATTTGTCGCCATAGCTGCAAATATTAGCCGGTAATATGAAGTGTTGTCAGCTAAAGTCTGATGATGCAGACGACCGTAAGGACTAAGTACCCAAGAGTACCGCTAGGCCGCGCCTCTTTAGCTCAGTGGTAGAGCACTGGTCTAATAAACCAGGGGTCGTAAGTTCCATCCTCACAGGAGAAAGATGAATTTTGGAAATCAGTTGCGCGTCGTGGCCGTATAGCAAACAGTACCTGTGATGACGAACAATTAGCGACAGGCGTTTTTTTAAGATTTACTCTCAGATGTGATTAAGGCGAATGGCGCAGATAAAGCATTTGCCAAAGCGGTACAGCATAAGGTGGGACGAGGCAGTCTGAATTACATTTTATAGATGTATTTCTCACATATCTCAGAGCCTCTCGCGATCTTCGTCGTCGTCGTCGTCGTCGTCGTCGCCGCCGCCGCTTCTGCAGAAGTAGCAAATGGCCATCGTAGCAAATGCGGCGAGGGACGCCCTGCCTTCGATTCCGAATGCACAAAGTGTGTGGTCTTGTTTCTCAGTCTATATTTGGTCGGTCTCGTCAGAGGTTGAAAGTAACGAATGGGTGGGAAAGAGCAAGGGGCAGCGGCTGTGTAGAACGAAAACACAAATCCTCAGGGGTGTGAGCGTTTCGAGATGAGTCGTATACATGTAAATGTTGGTCGTCAGTGACCGTGTGGCCTAATGGATAAGGCGTCGGACTTCGTATCTGAAGATTACAGGTTCGAATGCTGTCACGCTTGTGTTTTTCCAGTTCTGAAAAAGGAAACATACCGTTTTAATGTAGCAATTGAGCAGTACGAAACCGTCTGAATGTTGCTGTCGACCATTTTTTGCTTGGAGATGCTCTTGAGCTTGAAACACACACAGCAAGACCGGTGTTAACTAGCGAAATGGTCGGCAGAGTGCCGACACCGCGAGTTTTGACTGGCACTTGCACATCTAAAACAACGTCGGAAAGTAACTCGTTCGGCTTTTGAGTCACATAAAGTATGTGTGTTAATTTTGACGCCACTAGCTCTGCTTGTTGTCATGCAATTTCTTTGCCTCTCAGAAATGATTATGACATAAAAGTGAAGTACGTGACGAGTGTGACGTTAGGAAAACATTAGGCAGCATGGAGAGATTCTGTATGGGACCACGCAACCCAAACGAGTACTGTGTGACGTGCTACCCCGCAGGTATTTACCGAGGTCGCTGGCAGACTCTTAATCCCAGGGTCGTGGGTTCGAGCCAGACGCTGGGCGAAACGGAATTTTGTCCTGCTGCAGGTGTAAATTACCGTTTTTCTGATTAACGAGATTTAATGGAAATAGCAACTTTAAACTTTGCCTACGTCTCTGTCAGTCGCAAGGAAACTGTATTTGAAGGTGAAGGTGATTTTGTAGACATGTGTGCAAGACATGTTCTGAAATGCAAGTGTTGTGGTTTGGAGAGCACATCGTTTACGTGTCAGATGTGTAGCCAATAAGTAATTTGTCGCCATAGCTGCAAATATTAGCCGGTAATATGAAGTGTTGTCAGCTAAAGTCTGATGATGCAGACGACCGTAAGAACGAAGTACCCAAGAGTACCGCTAGGACGCGCCTCTTTAGCTCAGTGGTAGAGCACTGGTCTAATAAACCAGGGGTCGTAAGTTCCATCCTCACAGGAGAAAGATGAATTTTGGAAATCAGTTGCGCGTCGTGGCCGTATAGCAAACAGTACCTGTGATGACGAACAATTAGCGACAGGCGTTTTTTTAAGATTTACTCTCAGATGTGATTAAGGCGAATGGCGCAGATAAAGCATTTGCCAAAGCGGTACAGCATAAGTTGAGACGAGGCAGTCTGAATTACATTTTATAGATGTATTTCTCACATATCTCAGAGCCTCTCGCGATCTTCGTCGTCGTCGTCGTCGTCGTCGTCGTCGTCGTCGTCGTCGTCGCCGCCGCCGCTTCTGCAGAAGTAGCAAATGGCCATCGTAGCAAATGCGGCGAGGGACGCCCTGCCTTCGATTCCGAATGCACAAAGTGTGTGGTCTTGTTTCTCAGTCTATATTTGGTCGGTCTCGTCAGAGGTTGAAAGTAACGAATGGGTGGGAAAGAGCAAGGGGCAGCGGCTGTGTAGAACGAAAACACAAATCCTCAGGGGTGTGAGCGTTTCGAGATGAGTCGTATACATGTAAATGTTGGTCGTCAGTGACCGTGTGGCCTAATGGATAAGGCGTCGGACTTCGTATCTGAAGATTACAGGTTCGAATGCTGTCACGCTTGTGTTTTTCCAGTTCTGAAAAAGGAAACATACCGTTTTAATGTAGCAATTGAGCAGTACGAAACCGTCTGAATGTTGCTGTCGACCATTTTTTGCTTGGAGATGCTCTTGAGCTTGAAACACACACAGCAAGACCGGTGTTAACTAGCGAAATTGTCGGCAGAGTGCCGACACCGCGAGTTTTGACTGGCACTTGCACATCTAAAACAACGTCGGAAAGTAACTCGTTCAGCTTTTGAGTCACATAAAGTATGTGTGTTAATTTTGACGCCACTAGCTCTGCTTGTTGTCATGCAATTTCTTTGCCTCTCAGAAATGATTATGACATAAAAGTGAAGTACGTGACGAGTGTGACGTTAGGAAAACATTAGGCAGCATGGAGAGATTCTGTATGGGACCACCCAACCCAAACGAGTACTGTGTGACGTGCTACCCGGCAAGTATTCACCGAGGTAGCCGGCTATCTCAGTCGGTAGAGCGTCAGACTCTTAATCCCAGGGTCGTGGTTTCGAGCCAGACGCTGGGCGGAACGGAATTTTGTTCCGCTGCAGGTGTAAATTACCGTTTTTCTGATTAACGAGATTTAATGGAAATAGCAACTTTAAACTTTGCCTACGTCTCTGTCAGTGGCAAGGAAACTGTATTTGAAGGTGAAGGTGATTTTGTAGACATGTGTGAAAGACATGTTCTGAAATGCAAGTGTTGTGGTTTGGAGAGCACATCGGTTACGTGTCAGATGTGTAGCCAAGCAGTAATTTGTCGCCATAGCTGCAAATATTAGCCGGTAATATGAACTGTTGTCAGCTAAAGTCTGATGATGCAGACGACCGTAAGGACGAAGTACCCAAGAGTACCGTTAGGCCGCGCCTATTTAGCTCAGTGGTAGAGCACTGGTCTAATAAACCAGGGGTCGTAAGTTCCATCCTCACAGGAGAAAGATGAATTTTGGAAATCAGTTGCGCGTCGTGGCCGTATAGCAAACAGTACCTGTGATGACGAACAATTAGCGACAGGCGTTTTTTTAAGATTTACTCTCAGATGTGATTAAGGCGAATGGCGCAGATAAAGCATTTGCCAAAGCGGTACAGCATAAGGTGGGACGAGGCAGTCTGAATTACATTTTATAGATGTATTTCTCACATATCTCAGAGCCTCTCGCGATCTTCGTCGTCGTCGTCGTCGTCGTCGTCGTCGTCGTCGTCGTCGTCGTCGCCGCCGCCGCTTCTGCAGAAGTAGCAAATGGCCATCGTAGCAAATGCGGCGAGGGACGCCCTGCCTTCGATTCCGAATGCACAAAGTGTGTGGTCTTGTTTCTCAGTCTATATTTGGTCGGTCTCGTCAGAGGTTGAAAGTAACGAATGGGTGGGAAAGAGCAAGGGGCAGCGGCTGTGTAGAACGAAAACACAAATCCTCAGGGGTGTGAGCGTTTCGAGATGAGTCGTATACATGTAAATGTTGGTCGTCAGTGACCGTGTGGCCTAATGGATAAGGCGTCGGACTTCGTATCTGAAGATTACAGGTTCGAATGCTGTCACGCTTGTGTTTTTCCAGTTCTGAAAAAGGAAACATACCGTTTTAATGTAGCAATTGAGCAGTACGAAACCGTCTGAATGTTGCCGTCGACCATTTTTTGCTTGGAGATGCTCTTGAGCTTGAAACACACACAGCAAGACCGGTGTTAACTAGCGAAATGGTCGGCAGAGTGCCGACACCGCGAGTTTTGACTGGCACTTGCACATCTAAAACAACGTCGGAAAGTAACTCGTTCGGCTTTTGAGTCACATAAAGTATGTGTGTTAATTTTGACGCCACTAGCTCTGCTTGTTGTCATGCAATTTCTTTGCCTCTCAGAAATGATTATGACATAAAAGTGAAGTACGTGACGAGTGTGACGTTAGGAAAACATTAGGCAGCATGGAGAGATTCTGTATGGGACCACACAACCCAAACGAGTACTGTGTGACGTGCTACCCGGCAAGTATTCACCGAGGTAGCCGGCTATCTCAGTCGGTAGAGCGTCAGACTCTTAATCCCAGGGTCGTGGTTTCGAGCCAGACGCTGGGCGGAACGGAATTTTGTTCCGCTGCAGGTGTAAATTACCGTTTTTCTGATTAACGAGATTTAATGGAAATAGCAACTTTAAACTTTGCCTACGTCTCTGTCAGTCGCAAGGAAACTGTATTTGAAGGTGAAGGTGATTTTGTAGACATGTGTGAACGACATGTTCTGAAATGCAAGTGTTGTGGTTTGGAGAGCACATCGTTTACGTGTCAGATGTGTAGCCAATAAGTAATTTGTCGCCATAGCTGCAAATATTAGCCGGTAATATGAAGTGTTGTCAGCTAAAGTCTGATGATGCAGACGACCGTAAGGACTAAGTACCCAAGAGTACCGCTAGGCCGCGCCTCTTTAGCTCAGTGGTAGAGCACTGGTCTAATAAACCAGGGGTCGTAAGTTCCATCCTCACAGGAGAAAGATGAATTTTGGAAATCAGTTGCGCGTCGTGGCCGTATAGCAAACAGTACCTGTGATGACGAACAATTAGCGACAGGCGTTTTTTTAAGATTTACTCTCAGATGTGATTAAGGCGAATGGCGCAGATAAAGCATTTGCCAAAGCGGTACAGCATAAGGTGGGACGAGGCAGTCTGAATTACATTTTATAGATGTATTTCTCACATATCTCAGAGCCTCTCGCGATCTTCGTCGTCGTCGTCGTCGTCGTCGTCGCCGCCGCCGCTTCTGCAGAAGTAGCAAATGGCCATCGTAGCAAATGCGGCGAGGGACGCCCTGCCTTCGATTCCGAATGCACAAAGTGTGTGGTCTTGTTTCTCAGTCTATATTTGGTCGGTCTCGTCAGAGGTTGAAAGTAACGAATGGGTGGGAAAGAGCAAGGGGCAGCGGCTGTGTAGAACGAAAACACAAATCCTCAGGGGTGTGAGCGTTTCGAGATGAGTCGTATACATGTAAATGTTGGTCGTCAGTGACCGTGTGGCCTAATGGATAAGGCGTCGGACTTCGTATCTGAAGATTACAGGTTCGAATGCTGTCACGCTTGTGTTTTTCCAGTTCTGAAAAAGGAAACATACCGTTTTAATGTAGCAATTGAGCAGTACGAAACCGTCTGAATGTTGCTGTCGACCATTTTTTGCTTGGAGATGCTCTTGAGCTTGAAACACACACAGCAAGACCGGTGTTAACTAGCGAAATGGTCGGCAGAGTGCCGACACCGCGAGTTTTGACTGGCACTTGCACATCTAAAACAACGTCGGAAAGTAACTCGTTCGGCTTTTGAGTCACATAAAGTATGTGTGTTAATTTTGACGCCACTAGCTCTGCTTGTTGTCATGCAATTTCTTTGCCTCTCAGAAATGATTATGACATAAAAGTGAAGTACGTGACGAGTGTGACGTTAGGAAAACATTAGGCAGCATGGAGAGATTCTGTATGGGACCACGCAACCCAAACGAGTACTGTGTGACGTGCTACCCCGCAGGTATTTACCGAGGTCGCTGGCAGACTCTTAATCCCAGGGTCGTGGGTTCGAGCCAGACGCTGGGCGAAACGGAATTTTGTCCTGCTGCAGGTGTAAATTACCGTTTTTCTGATTAACGAGATTTAATGGAAATAGCAACTTTAAACTTTGCCTACGTCTCTGTCAGTCGCAAGGAAACTGTATTTGAAGGTGAAGGTGATTTTGTAGACATGTGTGCAAGACATGTTCTGAAATGCAAGTGTTGTGGTTTGGAGAGCACATCGTTTACGTGTCAGATGTGTAGCCAATAAGTAATTTGTCGCCATAGCTGCAAATATTAGCCGGTAATATGAAGTGTTGTCAGCTAAAGTCTGATGATGCAGACGACCGTAAGAACGAAGTACCCAAGAGTACCGCTAGGCCGCGCCTCTTTAGCTCAGTGGTAGAGCACTGGTCTAATAAACCAGGGGTCGTAAGTTCCATCCTCACAGGAGAAAGATGAATTTTGGAAATCAGTTGCGCGTCGTGGCCGTATAGCAAACAGTACCTGTGATGACGAACAATTAGCGACAGGCGTTTTTTTAAGATTTACTCTCAGATGTGATTAAGGCGAATGGCGCAGATAAAGCATTTGCCAAAGCGGTACAGCATAAGTTGAGACGAGGCAGTCTGAATTACATTTTATAGATGTATTTCTCACATATCTCAGAGCCTCTCGCGATCTTCGTCGTCGTCGTCGTCGTCGTCGTCGTCGTCGTCGTCGTCGTCGTCGTCGCCGCCGCCGCTTCTGCAGAAGTAGCAAATGGCCATCGTAGCAAATGCGGCGAGGGACGCCCTGCCTTCGATTCCGAATGCACAAAGTGTGTGGTCTTGTTTCTCAGTCTATATTTGGTCGGTCTCGTCAGAGGTTGAAAGTAACGAATGGGTGGGAAAGAGCAAGGGGCAGCGGCTGTGTAGAACGAAAACACAAATCCTCAGGGGTGTGAGCGTTTCGAGATGAGTCGTATACATGTAAATGTTGGTCGTCAGTGACCGTGTGGCCTAATGGATAAGGCGTCGGACTTCGTATCTGAAGATTACAGGTTCGAATGCTGTCACGCTTGTGTTTTTCCAGTTCTGAAAAAGGAAACATACCGTTTTAATGTAGCAATTGAGCAGTACGAAACCGTCTGAATGTTGCTGTCGATCATTTTTTGCTTGGAGATGCTCTTGAGCTTGAAACACACACAGCAAGACCGGTGTTAACTAGCGAAATGGTCGGCAGAGTGCCGACACCGCGAGTTTTGACTGGCACTTGCACATCTAAAACAACGTCAGAAAGTAACTCGTTCGGCTTTTGAGTCACATAAAGTATGTGTGTTAATTTTGACGCCACTAGCTCTGCTTGTTGTCATGCAATTTCTTTGCCTCTCAGAAATGATTATGACATAAAAGTGAAGTACGTGACGAGTGTGACGTTAGGAAAACATTAGGCAGCATGGAGAGATTCTGTGTGGGACCACCCAACCCAAACGAGTACTGTGTGACGTGCTACCCGGCAAGTATTCACCGAGGTAGCCGGCTATCTCAGTCGGTAGAGCGTCAGACTCTTAATCCCAGGGTCGTGGTTTCGAGCCAGACGCTGGGCGGAACGGAATTTTGTTCCGCTGCAGGTGTAAATTACCGTTTTTCTGATTAACGAGATTTAATGGAAATAGCAACTTTAAACTTTGCCTACGTCTCTGTCAGTCGCAAGGAAACTGTATTTGAAGGTGAAGGTGATTTTGTAGACATGTGTGAAAGACATGTTCTGAAATGCAAGTGTTGTGGTTTGGAGAGCACATCGTTTACGTGTCAGATGTGTAGCCAATAAGTAATTTGTCGCCATAGCTGCAAATATTAGCCGGTAATATGAAGTGTTGTCAGCCAAAGTCTGATGATGCAGACGACCGTAAGGACGAAGTACCCAAGAGTACCGCTAGGCCGCGCCTCTTTAGCTCAGTGGTAGAGCACTGGTCTAATAAACCAGCGGTCGTAAGTTCCATCCTCACAGGAGAAAGATGAATTTTGGAAATCAGTTGCGCGTCGTGGCCGTATAGCAAACAGTACCTGTGATGACGAACAATTAGCGACAGGCGTTTTTTTAAGATTTACTCTCAGATGTGATTAAGGCGAATGGCGCAGATAAAGCATTTGCCAAAGCGGTACAGCATAAGGTGGGACGAGGCAGTCTGAATTACATTTTATAGATGTATTTCTCACATATCTCAGAGCCTCTCGCGATCTTCGTCGTCGTCGTCGTCGTCGTCGTCGTCGCCGCTTCTGCAGAAGTAGCAAATGGCCATCGTAGCAAATGCGGCGAGGGACGCCCTGCCTTCGATTCCGAATGCACAAAGTGTGTGGTCTTGTTTCTCAGTCTATATTTGGTCGGTCTCGTCAGAGGTTGAAAGTAACGAATGGGTGGGAAAGAGCAAGGGGCAGCGGCTGTGTAGAACGAAAACACAAATCCTCAGGGGTGTGAGCGTTTCGAGATGAATCGTATACATGTAAATGTTGGTCGTCAGTGACCGTGTGGCCTAATGGATAAGGCGTCGGACTTCGTATCTGAAGATTACAGGTTCGAATGCTGTCACGCTTGTGTTTTTCCAGTTCTGAAAAAGGAAACATACCGTTTTAATGTAGCAATTGAGCAGTACGAAACCGTCTGAATGTTGCTGTCGACCATTTTTTGCTTGGAGATGCTCTTGAGCTTGAAACACACACAGCAAGACCGGTGTTAACTAGCGAAATGGTCGGCAGAGTGCCGACACCGCGAGTTTTGACTGGCACTTGCACATCTAAAACAACGTCGGAAAGTAACTCGTTCGGCTTTTGAGTCACATAAAGTATGTGTGTTAATTTTGACGCCACTAGCTCTGCTTGTTGTCATGCAATTTCTTTGCCTCTCAGAAATGATTATGACATAAAAGTGAAGTACGTGACGAGTGTGACGTTAGGAAAACATTAGGCACCATGGAGAGATTCTGTATGGGACCACCCAACCCAAACGAGTACTGTGTGACGTGCTACCCGGCAAGTATTCACCGAGGTAGCCGGCTATCTCAGTCGGTAGAGCGTCAGACTCTTAATCCCAGGGTCGTGGTTTCGAGCCAGACGCTGGGCGGAACGGAATTTTGTTCCGCTGCAGGTGTAAATTACCGTTTTTCTGATTAACGAGATTTAATGGAAATAGCAACTTTAAACTTTGCCTACGTCTCTGTCAGTCGCAAGGAAACTGTATTTGAAGGTGAAGGTGATTTTGTAGACATGTGTGAAAGACATGTTCTGAAATGCAAGTGTTGTGGTTTGGAGAGCACATCGTTTACGTGTCAGATGTGTAGCCAATAAGTAATTTGTCGCCATAGCTGCAAATATTAGCCGGTAATATGAACTGTTGTCAGCTAAAGTCTGATGATGCAGACGACCGTAAGGACGAAGTACCCAAGAGTACCGCTAGGCCGCGCCTCTTTAGCTCAGTGGTAGAGCACTGGTCTAATAAACCAGCGGTCGTAAGTTCCATCCTCACAGGAGAAAGATGAATTTTGGAAATCAGTTGCGCGTCGTGGCCGTATAGCAAACAGTACCTGTGATGACGAACAATTAGCGACAGGCGTTTTTTTAAGATTTACTCTCAGATGTGATTAAGGCGAATGGCGCAGATAAAACATTTGCCAAAGAGGTACAGCATAAGGTGGGACGAGGCAGTCTGAATTACATTTTATAGATGTATTTCTCACATATCTCAGAGCCTCTCGCGATCTTCGTCGTCGTCGTCGTCGTCGTCGTCGTCGTCGTCGTCGCCGCCGCCGCCGCCGCCGCCGCCGCTTCTGCAGAAGTAGCAAATGGCCATCGTAGCAAATGCGGCGAGGGACGCCCTGCCTTCGATTCCGAATGCACAATGTGTGTGGTCTTGTTTCTCAGTCTATATTTGGTCGGTCTCGTCAGAGGTTGAAAGTAACGAATGGGTGGGAAAGAGCAAGGGGCAGCGGCTGTGTAGAACGAAAACACAAATCCCCAGGGGTGTGAGCGTTTCGAGATGAGTCGTATACATGTAAATGTTGGTCGTCAGTGACCGTGTGGCCTAATGGATAAGGCGGCGGACTTCGTATCTGAAGATTACAGGTTCGAATGCTGTCACGTTTGTGTTTTTCCAGTTCTGAAAAAGGAAACATACCGTTTTAATGTAGCAATTGAGCAGTACGAAACCGTCTGAATGTTGCTGTCGACCATTTTTTGCTTGGAGATGCTCTTGAGCTTGAAACACACACAGCAAGACCGGTGTTAACTAGCGAAATGGTCGGCAGAGTGCCGACACCGCGAGTTTTGACTGGCACTTGCACATCTAAAACAACGTTGGAAAGTAACTCGTTCGGCTTTTGAGTCACATAAAGTATGTGTGTTAATTTTGACGCCACTAGCTCTGCTTGTTGTCATGCAATTTCTTTGCCTCTCAGAAATGATTATGACATAAAAGTGAAGTACGTGACGAGTGTGACGTTAGGAAAACATTAGGCAGCATGGAGAGATTCTGTATGGGACCACCCAACCCAAACGAGTACTGTGTGACGTGCTACCCGGCAAGTATTCACCCAGGTAGCCGGCTATCTCAGTCGGTAGAGCGTCAGACTCTTAATCCCAGGGTCGTGGTTTCGAGCCAGACGCTGGGCGGAACGGAATTTTGTTCCGCTGCAGGTGTAAATTACCGTTTTTCTGATTAACGAGATTTAATGGAAATAGCAACTTTAAACTTTGCCTACGTCTCTGTCAGTCGCAAGGAAACTGTATTTGAAGGTGAAGGTGATTTTGTAGACATGTGTGAAAGACATGTTCTGAAATGCAAGTGTTGTGGTTTGGAGAGCACATCGGTTACGTGTCAGATGTGTAGCCAAGCAGTAATTTGTCGCCATAGCTGCAAATATTAGCCGGTAATATGAACTGTTGTCAGCTAAAGTCTGATGATGCAGACGACCGTAAGGACGAAGTACCCAAGAGTACCGCTAGGCCGCGCCTCTTTAGCTCAGTGGTAGAGCACTGGTCTAATAAACCAGGGGTCGTAAGTTCCATCCTCACAGGAGAAAGATGAATTTTGGAAATCAGTTGCGCGTCGTGGCCGTATAGCAAACAGTACCTGTGATGACGAACAATTAGCGACAGGCGTTTTTTTAAGATTTACTCTCAGATGTGATTAAGGCGAATGGCGCAGATAAAGCATTTGCCAAAGCGGTACAGCATAAGGTGGGACGAGGCAGTCTGAATTACATTTTATAGATGTATTTCTCACATATCTCAGAGCCTCCCGCGGTCGTCGTCGTCGTCGTCGTCGCCGCCGCCGCTTCTGCAGAAGTAGCAAATGGCCATCGTAGCAAATGCGGCGAGGGACGCCCTGCCTTCGTTTCCGAATGCACAAAGTGTGTGGTCCTGTATCGCAGTCTATATTTGGTCGGTCTCGTCATAGGTTGAAAGTAACGAATGGGTGGGAAAGAGCAAGGGGCAGCGGCTGTGTAGAACGAAAACACAAATCCTCAGGGGTGTGAGCGTTTCGAGATGAGTCGTATACATGTAAGTGTTGGTCGGCAGTGACCGTGTGGCCTAATGGATAAGGCGTCGGACTTCGTATCTGAAGATTACAGGTTCGAATGCTGTCACGCTTGTGTTTTTCCAGTTCTGAAAAAGGAAACATACCTTTTTAATGTAGCAATTGAGCAGTACGAAACCGTCTGAATGTTGCTGTCGACCATTTTTTGCTTGGAGATGCTCTTGAGCTTGAAACACACACAGCAAGACCGGTGTTAACTAGCGAAATGGTCGGCAGAGTGCCGACACCGCGAGTTTTGACTGGCACTTGCACATCTAAAACAACGTCGGAAAGTAACTCGTTCGGCTTTTGAGTCACATAAAGTATGTGTGTTAATTTTGACGCCACTAGCTCTGCTTGTTGTCATGCAATTTCTTTGCCTCTCAGAAATGATTATGACATAAAAGTGAAGTACGTGACGAGTGTGACGTTAGGAAAACATTAGGCAGCATGGAGAGATTCTGTATGGGACCACCCAACCCAAACGAGTACTGTGTGACGTGCTACCCGGCAAGTATTCACCGAGGTAGCCGGCTATCTCAGTCGGTAGGTCGTGGTTTCGAGCCAGACGCTGGGCGGAACGGAATTTTGTTCCGCTGCAGGTGTAAATTACCGTTTTTCTGATTAACGAGATTTAATGGAAATAGCAACTTTAAACTTGGCCTACGTCTCTGTCAGTCGCAAGGAAACTGTATTTGAAGGTGAAGGTGATTTTGTAGACATGTGTGAAAGACATGTTCTGAAATGCAAGTGTTGTGGTTTGGAGAGCACATCGGTTACGTGTCAGATGTGTAGCCAAGCAGTAATTTGTCGCCATAGCTGCAAATATTAGCCGGTAATATGAACTGTTGTCAGCTAAAGTCTGATGATGCAGACGACCGTAAGGACGAAGTACCCAAGAGTAACGCTAGGCCGCGCCTCTTTAGCTCAGTGGTAGAGCACTGGTCTAATAAACCAGGGGTCGTAAGTTCCATCCTCACAGGAGAAAGATGAATTTTGGAAATCAGTTGCGCGTCGTGGCCGTATAGCAAACAGTACCTGTGATGACGAACAATTAGCGACAGGCGTTTTTTTAAGATTTACTCTCAGATGTGATTAAGGCGAATGGCGCAGATAAAGCATTTGCCAAAGCGGTACAGCATAAGGTGGGACGAGGCAGTCTGCATTACATTTTATAGATGTTTTTCTCACATATCTCAGAGCCTCCCGCGGTCGTCGTCGTCGTCGTCGTCGTCGTCGTCGTCGTCGTCGCCGCCGCTTCTGCAGAAGTAGCAAATGGCCATCGTAGCAAATGCGGCGAGGGACGCCCTGCCTTCGTTTCCGAATGCACAAAGTGTGTGGTCCTGTTTCGCAGTCTATATTTGGTCGGTCTCGTCATAGGTTGAAAGTAACGAATGGGTGGGAAAGAGCAAGGGGCAGCGGCTGTGTAGAACGAAAACACAAATCCTCAGGGGTGTGAGCGTTTCGAGATGAGTCGTATACATGTAAATGTTGGTCGGCAGTGACCGTGTGGCCTAATGGATAAGGCGTCGGACTTCGTATCTGAAGATTACAGGTTCGAATGCTGTCACGCTTGTGTTTTTCCAGTTCTGAAAAAGGAAACATACCTTTTTAATGTAGCAATTGAGCAGTACGAAACCGTCTGAATGTTGCTGTCGACCATTTTTTGCTTGGAGATGCTCTTGAGCTTGAAACACACACAGCAAGACCGGTGTTAACTAGCGAAATGGTCGGCAGAGTGCCGACACCGCGAGTTTTGACTGGCACTTGCACATCTAAAACAACGTCGGAAAGTAACTCGTTCGGCTTTTGAGTCACATAAAGTATGTGTGTTAATTTTGACGCCACTAGCTCTGCTTGTTGTCATGCAATTTCTTTGCCTCTCAGAAATGATTATGACATAAAAGTGAAGTACGTGACGAGTGTGACGTTAGGAAAACATTAGGCAGCATGGAGAGATTCTGTATGGGACCACCCAACCCAAACGAGTACTGTGTGACGTGCTACCCGGCAAGTATTCACCGAGGTAGCCGGCTATCTCAGTCGGTAGAGCGTCAGACTCTTAATCCCAGGGTCGTAGTTTCGAGCCAGACGCTGGGCGGAACGGAATTTTGTTCCGCTGCAGGTGTAAATTACCGTTTTTCTGATTAACGAGATTTAATGGAAATAGCAACTTTAAACTTTGCCTACGTCTCTGTCAGTCGCAAGGAAACTGTATTTGAAGGTGAAGGTGATTTTGTAGACATGTGTGAAAGACATGTTCTGAAATGCAAGTGTTGTGGTTTGGAGAGCACATCGGTTACGTGTCAGATGTGTAGCCAAGCAGTAATTTGTCGCCATAGCTGCAAATATTAGCCGGTAATATGAACTGTTGTCAGCTAAAATCTGATGATGCAGACGACCATAAGGACGAAGTACCCAAGAGTACCGCTAGGCCGCGCCTCTTTAGCTCAGTGGTAGAGCACTGGTCTAATAAACCAGGGGTCGTAAGTTCCATCCTCACAGGAGAAAGATGAATTTTGGAAATCAGTTGCGCGTCGTGGCCGTATAGCAAACAGTACCTGTGATGACGAACAATTAGCGACAGGCGTTTTTTTAAGATTTACTCTCAGATGTGATTAAGGCGAATGGCGCAGATAAAGCATTTGCCAAAGTGGTACAGCATAAGGTGGGACGAGGCAGTCTGAATTACATTTTATAGATGTATTTCTCACATATCTCAGAGCCTCTCGCGGTCGTCGTCGTCGTCGTCGTCGTCGTCGTCGTCGTCGTCGTCGCCGCCGCCGCTTCTGCAGAAGTAGCAAATGGCCATCGTAGCAAATGCGGCGAGGGACGCCCTGCCTTCGTTTCCGAATGCACAAAGTGTGTGGTCTTGTTTCGCAGTCTATATTTGGTCGGTCTCGTCATAGGTTGAAAGTAACGAATGGGTGGGAAAGAGCAAGGGGCAGCGGCTGTGTAGAACGAAAACACAAATCCTCAGGGGTGTGAGCGTTTCGAGATGAGTCGTATACATGTAAATGTTGGTCGGCAGTGACCGTGTGGCCTAATGGATAAGGCGTCGGACTTCGTATCTGAAGATTACAGGTTCGAATGCTGTCACGCTTGTGTTTTTCCAGTTCTGAAAAAGGAAACATACCGTTTTAATGTAGCAATTGAGCAGTACGAAACCGTCTGAATGTTGCTGTCGACCATTTTTTGCTTGGAGATGCTCTTGAGCTTGAAACACACACAGCAAGACCGGTGTTAACTAGCGAAATGGTCGGCAGAGTGCCGACACCGCGAGTTTTGACTGGCACTTGCACATCTAAAACAACGTCGGAAAGTAACTCGTTCGGCTTTTGAGTCACATAAAGTATGTGTGTTAATTTTGACGCCACTAGCTCTGCTTGTTGTCATGCAATTTCTTTGCCTCTCAGAAATGATTATGACATAAAAGTGAAGTACGTGACGAGTGTGACGTTAGGAAAACATTAGGCAGCATGGAGAGATTCTGTATGGGACCACACAACCCAAACGAGTACTGTGTGACGTGCTACCCGGCAAGTATTCACCGAGGTAGCCGGCTATCTCAGTCGGTAGAGCGTCAGACTCTTAATCCCAGGGTCGTGGTTTCGAGCCAGACGCTGGGCGGAACGGAATTTTGTTCCGCTGCAGGTGTAAATTACCGTTTTTCTGATTAACGAGATTTAATGGAAATAGCAACTTTAAACTTTGCCTACGTCTCTGTCAGTCGCAAGGAAACTGTATTTGAAGGTGAAGGTGATTTTGTAGACATGTGTGAAAGACATGTTCTGAAATGCAAGTGTTGTGGTTTGGAGAGCACATCGTTTACGTGTCAGATGTGTAGCCAATAAGTAATTTGTCGCCATAGCTGCAAATATTAGCCGGTAATATGAACTGTTGTCAGCTAAAGTCTGATGATGCAGACGACCGTAAGGACGAAGTACCCAAGAGTACCGCTAGGCCGCGCCTCTTTAGCTCAGTGGTAGAGCACTGGTCTAATAAACCAGGGGTCGTAAGTTCCATCCTCACAGGAGAAAGATGAATTTTGGAAATCAGTTGCGCGTCGTGGCCGTATAGCAAACAGTACCTGTGATGACGAACAATTAGCGACAGGCGTTTTTTAAAGATTTACTCTCAGATGTGATTAAGGCGAATGGCGCAGATAAAGCATTTGCCAAAGAGGTACAGCATAAGGTGGGACGAGGCAGTCTGAATTACATTTTATAGATGTATTTCTCACATATCTCAGAGCCTCTCGCGATCTTCGTCGTCGTCGTCGTCGTCGTCGACGTTGTCGTCGTCGTCGCCGCCGCCGCTTCTGCAGAAGTAGCAAATGGCCATCGTAGCAAATGCGGCGAGGGACGCCCTGCCTTCGATTCCGAATGCACAAAGTGTGTGGTCTTGTTTCTCAGTCTATATTTGGTCGGTCTCGTCATAGGTTGAAAGTAACGAATGGGTGGGAAAGAGCAAGGGGCAGCGGCTGTGTAGAACGAAAACACAAATCCTCAGGGGTGTGAGCGTTTCGAGATGAGTCGTATACATGTAAATGTTGGTCGTCAGTGACCGTGTGGCCTAATGGATAAGGCGTCGGACTTCGTATCTGAAGATTACAGGTTCGAATGCTGTCACGCTTGTGTTTTTCCAGTTCTGAAAAAGGAAACATACCGTTTTAATGTAGCAATTGAGCAGTACGAAACGGTCTGAATGTTGCTGTCGACCATTTTTTGCTTGGAGATGCTCTTGAGCTTGAAACACACACAGCAAGACCGGTGTTAACTAGCGAAATGGTCGGCAGAGTGCCGACACCGCGAGTTTTGACTGGCACTTGCACATCTAAAACAACGTCGGAAAGTAACTCGTTCGGCTTTTGAGTCACATAAAGTATGTGTGTTAATTTTGACGCCACTAGCTCTGCTTGTTGTCATGCAATTTCTTTGCCTCTCAGAAATGATTATGACATAAAAGTGAAGTACGTGACGAGTGTGACGTTAGGAAAACATTAGGCAGCATGGAGAGATTCTGTATGGGACCACCCAACCCAAACGAGTACTGTGTGACGTGCTACCCGGCAAGTATTCACCGAGGTAGCCGGCTATCTCAGTCGGTAGAGCGTCAGACTCTTAATCCCAGGGTCGTGGTTTAGAGCCAGATGCTGGGCGGAACGGAATTTTGTTCCGCTGCAGGTGTAAATTACCGTTTTTCTGATTAACGAGATTTAATGGAAATAGCAACTTTAAACTTTGCCTACGTCTCTGTCAGTCGCAAGGAAACTGTATTTGAAGGTGAAGGTGATTTTGTAGACATGTGTGAAAGACATGTTCTGAAATGCAAGTGTTGTGGTTTGGAGAGCACATCGTTTACGTGTCAGATGTGTAGCCAATAAGTAATGTGTCGCCATAGCTGCAAATATTAGCCGGTAATATGAAGTGTTGTCAGCTAAAATCTGATGATGCAGACGACCGTAAGGACGAAGTACCCAAGAGTACCGCTAGGCCGCGCCTCTTTAGCTCAGTGGTAGAGCACTGGTCTAATAAACCAGTGGTCGTAAGTTCCATCCTCACAGGAGAAAGATGAATTTTGGAAATCAGTTGCGCGTCGTGGCCGTATAGCAAACAGTACCTGTGATGACGAACAATTAGCGACAGGCGTTTTTTTAAGATTTACTCTCAGATGTGATTAAGGCGAATGGCGCAGATAAAGCATTTGCCAAAGAGGTACAGCATAAGGTGGGACGAGGCAGTCTGAATTACATTTTATAGATGTATTTCTCACATATCTCAGAGCCTCTCGCGATCTTCGTCGTCGTCGTCCTCGTCGTCGTCGTTGTCGTCGTCGTCGCTGCCGCCGCTTCTGCAGAAGTAGCAAATGGCCATCGTAGCAAATGCGGCGAGGGACGCCCTGCCTTCGATTCCGAATGCACAAAGTGTGTGGTCTTGTTTCTCAGTCTATATTTGGTCGGTCTCGTCAGAGGTTGAAAGTAACGAATGGGTGGGAAAGAGCAAGGGGCAGCGGCTGTGTAGAACGAAAACACAAATCCCCAGGGGTGTGAGCGTTTCGAGATGAGTCGTATACATGTAAATGTTGGTCGTCAGTGACCGTGTGGCCTAATGGATAAGGCGTCGGACTTCGTATCTGAAGAATACAGGTTCGAATGCTGTCACGCTTGTGTTTTTCCAGTTCTGAAAATGAAACATACCGTTTTAATGTAGCAATTGAGCAGTACGAAACGGTCTGAATGTTGCTGTCGACCATTTTTTGCTTGGAGATGCTCTTGAGCTTGAAACACACACAGCAAGACCGGTGTTAACTAGCGAAATGGTCGGCAGAGTGCCGACACCGCGAGTTTTGACTGGCACTTGCACATCTAAAACAACGTCGGAAAGTAACTCGTTCGGCTTTTGAGTCACATAAAGTATGTGTGTTAATTTTGACGCCACTAGCTCTGCTTGTTGTCATGCAATTTCTTTGCCTCTCAGAAATGATTGTGACATAAAAGTGAAGTACGTGACGAGTGTGACGTTAGGAAAACATTAGGCAGCATGGAGAGATTCTGTATGGGACCACACAACCCAAACGAGTACTGTGTGACGTGCTACCCGGCAAGTATTCACCGAGGTAGCCGGCTATCTCAGTCGGTAGAGCGTCAGACTCTTAATCCCATGGTCGTGGTTTAGAGCCAGATGCTGGGCGGAACGGAATTTTGTTCCGCTGCAGGTGTAAATTACCGTTTTTCTGATTAACGAGATTTAATGGAAATAGCAACTTTAAACTTTGCCTACGTCTCTGTCAGTCGCAAGGAAACTGTATTTGAAGGTGAAGGTGATTTTGTAGACATGTGTGAAAGACATGTTCTGAAATGCAAGTGTTGTGGTTTGGAGAGCACATCGTTTACGTGTCAGATGTGTAGCCAATAAGTAATGTGTCGCCATAGCTGCAAATATTAGCCGGTAATATGAAGTGTTGTCAGCTAAAATCTGATGATGCAGACGACCGTAAGGACGAAGTACCCAAGAGTACCGCTAGGCCGCGCCTCTTTAGCTCAGTGGTAGAGCACTGGTCTAATAAACCAGTGGTCGTAAGTTCCATCCTCACAGGAGAAAGATGAATTTTGGAAATCAGTTGCGCGTCGTGGCCGTATAGCAAACAGTACCTGTGATGACGAACAATTAGCGACAGGCGTTTTTTTAAGATTTACTCTCAGATGTGATTAAGGCGAATGGCGCAGATAAAGCATTTGCCAAAGAGGTACAGCATAAGGTGGGACGAGGCAGTCTGAATTACATTTTATAGATGTATTTCTCACATATCTCAGAGCCTCTCGCGATCTTCGTCGTCGTCGTCGTCGTCGTCGTCGTCGTTGTCGTCGTCGTCGCTGCCGCCGCTTCTGCAGAAGTAGCAAATGGCCATCGTAGCAAATGCGGCGAGGGACGCCCTGCCTTCGATTCCGAATGCACAAAGTGTGCGGTCTTGTTTCTCAGTCTATATTTGGTCGGTCTCGTCAGAGGTTGAAAGTAACGAATGGGTGGGAAAGAGCAAGGGGCAGCGGCTGTGTAGAACGAAAACACAAATCCCCAGGGGTGTGAGCGTTTCGAGATGAGTCGTATACATGTAAATGTTGGTCGTCAGTGACCGTGTGGCCTAATGGATAAGGCGTCGGACTTCGTATCTGAAGAATACAGCTTCGAATGCTGTCACGCTTGTGTTTTTCCAGTTCTGAAAAAGGAAACATACCGTTTTAATGTAGCAATTGAGCAGTACGAAACGGTCTGAATGTTGCTGTCGACCATTTTTTGCTTGGAGATGCTCTTGAGCTTGAAACACACACAGCAAGACCGGTGTTAACTAGCGAAATGGTCGGCAGAGTGCCGACACCGCGAGTTTTGACTGGCACTTGCACATCTAAAACAACGTTGGAAAGTAACTCGTTCGGCTTTTGAGTCACATAAAGTATGTGTGTTAATTTTGACGCCACTAGCTCTGCTTGTTGTCATGCAATTTCTTTGCCTCTCAGAAATGATTATGACATAAAAGTGAAGTACGTGACGAGTGTGACGTTAGGAAAACATTAGGCAGCATGGAGAGATTCTGTATGGGACCACCCAACCCAAACGAGTACTGTGTGACGTGCTACCCGGCAAGTATTCACCGAGGTAGCCGGCTATCTCAGTCGGTAGAGCGTCAGACTCTTAATCCCAGGGTCGTGGTTTCGAGCCAGACGCTGGGCGGAACGGAATTTTGTTCCGCTGCAGGTGTAAATTACCGTTTTTCTGATTAACGAGATTTAATGGAAATAGCAACTTTAAACTTTACCTACGTCTCTGTCAGTCGCAAGGAAACTGTATTTGAAGGTGAAGGTGATTTTGTAGACATGTGTGAAAGACATGTTCTGAAATGCAAGTGTTGTGGTTTGGAGAGCACATCGGTTACGTGTCAGATGTGTAGCCAAGCAGTAATTTGTCGCCATAGCTGCAAATATTAGCCGGTAATATGAACTGTTGTCAGCTAAAGTCTGATGATGCAGACGACCGTAAGGACGAAGTACCCAAGAGTACCGCTAGGCCGCGCCTCTTTAGCTCAGTGGTAGAGCACTGGTCTAATAAACCTGGGGTCGTAAGTTCCATCCTCACAGGAGAAAGATGAATTTTGGAAATCAGTTGCGCGTCGTGGCCGTATAGCAAACAGTACCTGTGATGACGAACAATTAGCGACAGGCGTTTTTTTAAGATTTACTCTCAGATGTGATTAAGGCGAATGGCGCAGATAAAGCATTTGCCAAAGTGGTACAGCATAAGGTGGGACGAGGCAATCTGAATTACATTTTATAGATGTATTTCTCACATATCTCAGAGCCTCTCGCGGTCGTCGTCGTCGTCGTCGTCGCCGCCGCCGCTTCTGCAGAAGTAGCAAATGGCCATCGTAGCAAATGCGGCGAGGGACGCCCTGCCTTCGATTCCGAATGCACAAAGTGTGTGGTCTTGTTTCTCAGTCTATATTTGGTCGGTCTCGTCATAGGTTGAAAGTAACGAATGGGTGGGAAAGAGCAAGGGGCAGCGGCTGTGTAGAACGAAAACACAAATCCTCAGGTGTGTGAGCGTTTCGAGATGAGTCGTATACATGTAAATGTTGGTCGTCAGTGACCGTGTGGCCTAATGGATAAGGCGTCGGACTTCGTATCTGAAGATTACAGGTTCGAATGCTGTCACGCTTGTGTTTTTCCAGTTCTGAAAAAGGAAACATACCGTTTTAATGTAGCAATTGAGCAGTACGAAACCGTCTGAATGTTGCTGTCGACCATTTTTTGCTTGGAGATGCTCTTGAGCTTGAAACACACACAGCAAGACCGGTGTTAACTAGCGAAATGGTCGGCAGAGTGCCGACACCGCGAGTTTTGACTGGCACTTGCACATCTAAAACAACGTCGGAAAGTAACTCGTTCGGCTTTTGAGTCACATAAAGTATGTGTGTTAATTTTGACGCCACTAGCTCTGCTTGTTGTCATGCAATTTCTTTGCCTCTCAGAAATGATTATGACATAAAAGTGAAGTACGTGACGAGTGTGACGTTAGGAAAACATTAGGCAGCATGGAGAGATTCTGTATGGGAGCACCCAACCCAAACGAGTACTGTGTGACGTGCTACCCGGCAAGTATTCACCGAGGTAGCCGGCTATCTCAGTCGGTAGAGCGTCAGACTCTTAATCCCAGGGTCGTGGTTTCGAGCCAGACGCTGGGCGGAACGGAATTTTGTTCCGCTGCAGGTGTAAATTACCGTTTTTCTGATTAACGAGATTTAATGGAAATAGCAACTTTAAACTTTACCTACGTCTCTGTCAGTCGCAAGGAAACTGTATTTGAAGGTGAAGGTGATTTTGTAGACATGTGTGAAAGACATGTTCTGAAATGCAAGTGTTGTGGTTTGGAGAGCACATCGTTTACGTGTCAGATGTGTAGCCAATAAGTAATGTGTCGCCATAGCTGCAAATATTAGCCGGTAATATGAAGTGTTGTCAGCTAAAATCTGATGATGCAGACGACCGTAAGGACGAAGTACCCAAGAGTACCGCTAGGCCGCGCCTCTTTAGCTCAGTGGTAGAGCACTGGTCTAATAAACCGGGGGTCGTAAGTTCCATCCTCACAGGAGAAAGATTAATTTTGGAAATCAGTTGCGCGTCGTGGCCGTATAGCAAACAGTACCTGTGATGACGAACAATTAGCGACAGGCGTTTTTTTAAGATTTACTCTCAGATGTGATTAAGGCGAATGGCGCAGATAAAGCATTTGCCAAAGAGGTACAGCATAAGGTGGGACGAGGCAGTCTGAATTACATTTTATAGATGTATTTCTCACATATCTCAGAGCCTCTCGCGATCTTCGTCGTCGTCGTCGTCGTCGTCGTTGTCGTCGTCGTCGCTGCCGCCGCTTCTGCAGAAGTAGCAAATGGCCATCGTAGCAAATGCGGCGAGGGACGCCCTGCCTTCGATTCCGAATGCACAAAGTGTGCGGTCTTGTTTCTCAGTCTATATTTGGTCGGTCTCGTCAGAGGTTGAAAGTAACGAATGGGTGGGAAAGAGCAAGGGGCAGCGGCTGTGTAGAACGAAAACACAAATCCCCAGGGGTGTGAGCGTTTCGAGATGAGTCGTATACATGTAAATGTTGGTCGTCAGTGACCGTGTGGCCTAATGGATAAGGCGTCGGACTTCGTATCTGAAGAATACAGGTTCGAATGCTGTCACGCTTGTGTTTTTCCAGTTCTGAAAAAGGAAACATACCGTTTTAATGTAGCAATTGAGCAGTACGAAACGGTCTGAATGTTGCTGTCGACCATTTTTTGCTTGGAGATGCTCTTGAGCTTGAAACACACACAGCAAGACCGGTGTTAACTAGCGAAATGGTCGGCAGAGTGCCGACACCGCGAGTTTTGACTGGCACTTGCACATCTAAAACAACGTTGGAAAGTAACTCGTTCGGCTTTTGAGTCACATAAAGTATGTGTGTTAATTTTGACGCCACTAGCTCTGCTTGTTGTCATGCAATTTCTTTGCCTCTCAGAAATGATTATGACATAAAAGTGAAGTACGTGACGAGTGTGACGTTAGGAAAACATTAGGCAGCATGGAGAGATTCTGTATGGGACCACCCAACCCAAACGAGTACTGTGTGACGTGCTACCCGGCAAGTATTCACCGAGGTAGCCGGCTATCTCAGTCGGTAGAGCGTCAGACTCTTAATCCCAGGGTCGTGGTTTCGAGCCAGACGCTGGGCGGAACGGAATTTTGTTCCGCTGCAGGTGTAAATTACCGTTTTTCTGATTAACGAGATTTAATGGAAATAGCAACTTTAAACTTTACCTACGTCTCTGTCAGTCGCAAGGAAACTGTATTTGAAGGTGAAGGTGATTTTGTAGACATGTGTGAAAGACATGTTCTGAAATGCAAGTGTTGTGGTTTGGAGAGCACATCGGTTACGTGTCAGATGTGTAGCCAAGCAGTAATTTGTCGCCATAGCTGCAAATATTAGCCGGTAATATGAACTGTTGTCAGCTAAAGTCTGATGATGCAGACGACCGTAAGGACGAAGTACCCAAGAGTACCGCTAGGCCGCGCCTCTTTAGCTCAGTGGTAGAGCACTGGTCTAATAAACCTGGGGTCGTAAGTTCCATCCTCACAGGAGAAAGATGAATTTTGGAAATCAGTTGCGCGTCGTGGCCGTATAGCAAACAGTACCTGTGATGACGAACAATTAGCGACAGGCGTTTTTTTAAGATTTACTCTCAGATGTGATTAAGGCGAATGGCGCAGATAAAGCATTTGCCAAAGTGGTACAGCATAAGGTGGGACGAGGCAATCTGAATTACATTTTATAGATGTATTTCTCACATATCTCAGAGCCTCTCGCGGTCGTCGTCGTCGTCGTCGTCGTCGTCGTCGTCGTTGTCGTCGTCGTCGCCGCCGCCGCTTCTGCAGAAGTAGCAAATGGCCATCGTAGCAAATGCGGCGAGGGACGCCCTGCCTTCGATTCCGAATGCACAAAGTGTGTGGTCTTGTTTCTCAGTCTATATTTGGTCGGTCTCGTCATAGGTTGAAAGTAACGAATGGGTGGGAAAGAGCAAGGGGCAGCGGCTGTGTAGAACGAAAACACAAATCCTCAGGTGTGTGAGCGTTTCGAGATGAGTCGTATACATGTAAATGTTGGTCGTCAGTGACCGTGTGGCCTAATGGATAAGGCGTCGGACTTCGTATCTGAAGATTACAGGTTCGAATGCTGTCACGCTTGTGTTTTTCCAGTTCTGAAAAAGGAAACATACCGTTTTAATGTAGCAATTGAGCAGTACGAAACCGTCTGAATGTTGCTGTCGACCATTTTTTGCTTGGAGATGCTCTTGAGCTTGAAACACACACAGCAAGACCGGTGTTAACTAGCGAAATGGTCGGCAGAGTGCCGACACCGCGAGTTTTGACTGGCACTTGCACATCTAAAACAACGTCGGAAAGTAACTCGTTCGGCTTTTGAGTCACATAAAGTATGTGTGTTAATTTTGACGCCACTAGCTCTGCTTGTTGTCATGCAATTTCTTTGCCTCTCAGAAATG